>NW_028148892.1:0-1276442 GCF_965112155.1 Podarcis liolepis | reverse complement strand
CTGATTTCTTGTCCTGTGATAAAAAGCCTTCTGTTTCCATCGCCAAAGCTTTCATTTACAACCGGTTGGCACCATTTTTGAGTGAATTGCCAAAAGTCAGATTTTTGCTGAAATTGTGACCCCGGGGCTTAGGGATTTTTTCAAAAAAATATTTTCTGCCGGTTAAGTTTTTGAGGGCTGATTTCTTGTCCTGTGATAAAAAGCCTTCTGTTTCCATCGCCAAAGCTTTCAGGGGAGCATTTACAACCGGTTGGCACCATTTTTGAGTGAATTGCCAAAAGTCAGATTTTTGCTGAAATTGTGACCCCGGGGCTTAGGGATTTTTTCAAAAAAATATTTTCTGCCGGTTAAGTTTTTGAGGGCTGATTTCTTGTCCTGTGATAAAAAGCCGTCTGTTTCGAGTGCCAAACCTTTCAGGAGATCATTTTCAAGCTTTTGGCACCATTTTTGAGTGAATTGCCAAAAGTCAGATTTTTGCTGAAATTGTGACCCCGGGGCTTAGGGATTTTTTCAAAAAAATATTTTCTGCCGGTTAAGTTTTTGAGGGCTGATTTCTTGTTCTGTGATAAAAAGCCTTCTGTTTCGAGTGCCAAACCTTTCAGGAGAGCATTTTCAAGCTTTTGGCACCATTTTTGAGTGAATTGCCAAAAGTCAGATTTTTGCTGAAATTGTGACCCCGGGGCTTAGGGATTTTTTCCAAAAAATATTTTCTGCCGCTTAAGTTTTTGAGGGCTGATTTCTTGTCCTGTGATAAAAAGCCTTCTGTTTCCATCGCCAAAGATTTCAGGATAGCATTTTCAAGCTTTTGGCACCATTTTTGAGTGACTTGCCAAAAGTCAGATTTTTGCTGAAATTGTGACCCCGGGGCTTCGGGATTTTTTCAAAAAAATATTTTCTGCCGCTTAACTTTTTGAGGGCTGATTTCTTGTCCTGTGATAAAAAGCCTTCTGTTTCCATCGCCAAACCTTTCAGGAGAGGATTTACAAGCTTTTGGCACAACTTTTGAGTGAATTGCCATAAGTCAGATTTTTGCTGAAATTGTGACCCCGGGCCTTAGGGATTTTTTTCCAAAAAATATTTTCTGCCGCTTAAGTTTTTGAGGGCTGATTTCTTGTTCTGTGATAAAAAGCCTTCTGTTTCGAGTGCCAAACCTTTCAGGAGAGCATTTTCAAGCTTTTGGCACCATTTTTGAGTGAATTGCCAAAAGTCAGACTTTTGCTGAAATTGTGACCCCGGGGCTTAGGGATTTTTTCCAAAAAATATTTTCTGCCGCTTAAGTTTTTGAGGGCTGATTTCTTGTCCTGTGATAAAAAGCCTTCTGTTTCCATCGCCAAAGATTTCAGGATAGCATTTTCAAGCTTTTGGCACCATTTTTGAGTGACTTGCCAAAAGTCAGATTTTTGCTGAAATTGTGACCCCGGGGCTTAGGGATTTTTTCAAAAAAATATTTTATGCCGCTTAACTTTTTGAGGGCTGATTTCTTGTCCTGTGATAAAAAGCCTTCTGTTTCCATCGCCAAACCTTTCAGGAGAGGATTTACAAGCTTTTGGCACAACTTTTGAGTGAATTGCCATAAGTCAGATTTTTGCTGAAATTGTGACCCCGGGCCTTAGGGATTTTTTCCAAAAAATATTTTCTGCCGGTTAAGTTTTTGAGGGCTGATTTCTTGTCCTGTGATAAAAAGCCTTCTGTTTCGAGTGCCAAACCTTTCAGGAGAGCATTTTCAAGCTTTTGGCACCATTTTTGAGTGAATTGCCAAAAGTCAGATTTTTGCTGAAATTGTGACCCCGGGGCTTCGGGATTTTTTCAAAAAAATATTTTCTGCCGGTTAAGTTTTTGAGGGCTGATTTCTTGTCCTGTGATAAAAAGCCTTCTGTTTCCATCGCCAAAGCTTTCAGGGGAGCATTTACAACCGGTTGGCACCATTTTTGAGTGAATTGCCAAAAGTCAGATTTTTGCTGAAATTGTGACCCCGGGGCTTAGGGATTTTTTCAAAAAAATATTTTCTGCCGGTTAAGTTTTTGAGGGCTGATTTATTGTACTGTGATAAAAAGCCTTCTCTTTCAAGTGCCAAACCTTTCAGGAGAGCATTTTCAAGCTTTTGGCACCATTTTTGAGTGAATTGCCAAAAGTCAGATTTTTGCTGAAATTGTGACCCCGGGGCTTAGGGATTTTTTCAAAAAAATATTTTCTGCCGGTTAAGTTTTTGAGGGCTGATTTCTTGTCCTGTGATAAAAAGCCTACTGTTTCCATCGCCAAACCTTTCAGGAGAGCATTTTCAAGCTTTTGGCGCCATTTTTGAGTGAATTGCCAAAAGTCAGATTTTTGCTGAAATTGTGACCCCGGGGCTTAGGGATTTTTTCAAAAAAATATTTTCTGCCGGTTAAGTTTGTGAGGGCTGATTTCTTGTCCTGTGATAAAAAGCCTTCTGTTTCCATCGCCAAAGCTTTCAGGAGAGCATTTTCAAGCTTTTGGCACCATTTTTGTGTGAATTGCCAAAAGTCAGATTTTTGCTGAAATTGTGACCCCGGGGCATAGGGATTTTTTCCAAAAAATATTTTCTGCCGGTTAAGTTTTTGAGGGCTGATTTCTTGTCCTGTGATAAAAAGCCTTCTGTTTCGAGTGCCAAACCTTTCAGGGGAGCATTTTCAAGCTTTTGGCACCATTTTTGAGTGAATTGCCAAAAGCCAGATTTTTGCTGAAATTGTGACCCCGGGGCTTAGGGATTTTTTCCAAAAAATATTTTCTGCCGGTTAAGTTTTTGAGGGCTGATTTCTTGTCCTGTGATAAAAAGCCTTCTGTTTCGAGTGCCAAACCTTTCAGGAGAGCATTTTCAAGCTTTTGGCACCATTTTTGAGTGAATTGCCAAAAGTCAGATTTTTGCTGAAATTGTGACCCCGGGGCTTAGGGATTTTTTCAAAAAAATATTTTCTGCCGGTTAAGTTTTTGAGGGCTGATTTCTTGTCCTGTGATAAAAAGCCGTCTGTTTCGAGTGCCAAACCTTTCAGGAGAGCATTTTCAAGCTTTTGGCACCATTTTTGAGTGAATTGCCAAAAGTCAGATTTTTGCTGAAATTGTGACCCCAGGCCTTAGGGATTTTTTCCAAAAAATATTTTCTGCCGGTTAAGTTTTTGAGGGCTGATTTCTTGTCCTGTGATAAAAAGCCTTCTGTTTCGAGTGCCAAACCTTTCAGGAGAGCATTTTCAAGCTTTTGGCACCATTTTTGAGTGAATTGCCAAAAGTCAGATTTTTGCTGAAATTGTGACCCCGGGGCTTAGGGATTTTTTCAAAAAAATATTTTCTGCCGGTTAAGTTTTTGAGGGCTGATTTCTTGTCCTGTGATAAAAAGCCTTCTGTTTCCATCGCCAAAGCTTTCAGGGGAGCATTTACAACCGGTTGGCACCATTTTTGAGTGAATTGCCAAAAGTCAGATTTTTGCTGAAATTGTGACCCCGGGGATTAGGGATTTTTTCAAAAAAATATTTTCTGCCGGTTAAGTTTTTGAGGGCTGATTTCTTGTCCTGTGATAAAAAGCCTTCTGTTTCGAGTGCCAAACCTTTCAGGAGAGCATTTTCAAGCTTTTGGCACCATTTTTGAGTGAATTGCCAAAAGTCAGATTTTTGCTGAAATTGTGACCCCGGGGCTTAGGGATTTTTTCAAAAAAATATTTTCTGCCGGTTAAGTTTTTGAGGGCTGATTTCTTGTCCTGTGATAAAAAGCCTTCTGTTTCCATCGCCAAAGCTTTCAGGGGAGCATTTACAACCGGTTGGCACCATTTTTGAGTGAATTGCCAAAAGTCAGATTTTTGCTGAAATTGTGACCCCGGGGCTTAGGGATTTTTTCAAAAAAATATTTTCTGCCGGTTAAGTTTTTGAGGGCTGATTTCTTGTCCTGTGATAAAAAGCCTTCTGTTTCGAGTGCCAAACCTTTCAGGAGAGCATTTTCAAGCTTTTGGCACCATTTTTGAGTGAATTGCCAAAAGTCAGATTTTTGCTGAAATTGTGACCCCGGGGCTTAGGGATTTTTTCAAAAAAATATTTTCTGCCGGTTAAGTTTTTGAGGGCTGATTTCTTGTCCTGTGATAAAAAGCCTACTGTTTCCATCGCCAAACCTTTCAGGAGAGCATTTTCAAGCTTTTGGCGCCATTTTTGAGTGAATTGCCAAAAGTCAGATTTTTGCTGAAATTGTGACCCCGGGGCTTAGGGATTTTTTCAAAAAAATATTTTCTGCCGGTTAAGTTTTTGAGGGCTGATTTCTTGTCCTGTGATAAAAAGCCTTCTGTTTCGAGTGTCAAACCTTTCAGGAGAGCATTTTCAAGCTTTTGGCACCATTTTTGTGTGAATTGCCAAAAGTCAGATTTTTGCTGAAATTGTGACCCCGGGGCATAGGGATTTTTTCCAAAAAATATTTTCTGCCGGTTAAGTTTTTGAGGGCTGATTTCTTGTCCTGTGATAAAAAGCCTTCTGTTTCGAGTGCCAAACCTTTCAGGGGAGCATTTTCAAGCTTTTGGCACCATTTTTGAGTGAATTGCCAAAAGCCAGATTTTTGCTGAAATTGTGACCCCGGGGCTTAGGGATTTTTTCCAAAAAATATTTTCTGCCGGTTAAGTTTTTGAGGGCTGATTTCTTGTCCTGTGATAAAAAGCCTTCTGTTTCGAGTGCCAAACCTTTCAGGGGAGCATTTTCAAGCTTTTGGCACCATTTTTGAGTGAATTGCCAAAAGCCAGATTTTTGCTGAAATTGTGACCCCGGGGCTTAGGGATTTTTTCCAAAAAATATTTTCTGCCGGTTAAGTTTTTGAGGGCTGATTTCTTGTCCTGTGATAAAAAGCCTTCTGTTTCGAGTGCCAAACCTTTCAGGAGAGCATTTTCAAGCTTTTGGCACCATTTTTGTGTGAATTGCCAAAAGTCAGATTTTTGCTGAAATTGTGACCCCGGGGCTTAGGGATTTTTTCAAAAAAATATTTTCTGCCGGTTAAGTTTTTGAGGGCTGATTTCTTGTCCTGTGATAAAAAGCCTTCTGTTTCGAGTGCCAAAGCTTTCAGGAGAGCATTTTAAAGCTTTTGGCACCATTTTTGAGTGAATTGCCAAAAGTCAGATTTTTGCTGAAATTGTGACCCCGGGGCTTAGGGATTTTTTCAAAAAAAAATTTTCTGCCTGTTAAGTTTTTGAGGGCTGATTTCTTGTCCTGTGATAAAAAGCCTTCTGTTTCCATCGCCAAAGCTTTCATTTACAACCGGTTGGCACCATTTTTGAGTGAATTGCCAAAAGTCAGATTTTTGCTGAAATTGTGACCCCGGGGCTTAGGGATTTTTTCAAAAAAATATTTTCTGCCGGTTAAGTTTTTGAGGGCTGATTTCTTGTCCTGTGATAAAAAGCCTTCTGTTTCCATCGCCAAAGCTTTCAGGGGAGCATTTACAACCGGTTGGCACCATTTTTGAGTGAATTGCCAAAAGTCAGATTTTTGCTGAAATTGTGACCCCGGGGCTTAGGGATTTTTTCAAAAAAATATTTTCTGCCGGTTAAGTTTTTGAGGGCTGATTTCTTGTCCTGTGATAAAAAGCCGTCTGTTTCGAGTGCCAAACCTTTCAGGAGATCATTTTCAAGCTTTTGGCACCATTTTTGAGTGAATTGCCAAAAGTCAGATTTTTGCTGAAATTGTGACCCCGGGGCTTAGGGATTTTTTCAAAAAAATATTTTCTGCCGGTTAAGTTTTTGAGGGCTGATTTCTTGTTCTGTGATAAAAAGCCTTCTGTTTCGAGTGCCAAACCTTTCAGGAGAGCATTTTCAAGCTTTTGGCACCATTTTTGAGTGAATTGCCAAAAGTCAGATTTTTGCTGAAATTGTGACCCCGGGGCTTAGGGATTTTTTCCAAAAAATATTTTCTGCCGCTTAAGTTTTTGAGGGCTGATTTCTTGTCCTGTGATAAAAAGCCTTCTGTTTCCATCGCCAAAGATTTCAGGATAGCATTTTCAAGCTTTTGGCACCATTTTTGAGTGACTTGCCAAAAGTCAGATTTTTGCTGAAATTGTGACCCCGGGGCTTCGGGATTTTTTCAAAAAAATATTTTCTGCCGCTTAACTTTTTGAGGGCTGATTTCTTGTCCTGTGATAAAAAGCCTTCTGTTTCCATCGCCAAACCTTTCAGGAGAGGATTTACAAGCTTTTGGCACAACTTTTGAGTGAATTGCCATAAGTCAGATTTTTGCTGAAATTGTGACCCCGGGCCTTAGGGATTTTTTTCCAAAAAATATTTTCTGCCGCTTAAGTTTTTGAGGGCTGATTTCTTGTTCTGTGATAAAAAGCCTTCTGTTTCGAGTGCCAAACCTTTCAGGAGAGCATTTTCAAGCTTTTGGCACCATTTTTGAGTGAATTGCCAAAAGTCAGACTTTTGCTGAAATTGTGACCCCGGGGCTTAGGGATTTTTTCCAAAAAATATTTTCTGCCGCTTAAGTTTTTGAGGGCTGATTTCTTGTCCTGTGATAAAAAGCCTTCTGTTTCCATCGCCAAAGATTTCAGGATAGCATTTTCAAGCTTTTGGCACCATTTTTGAGTGACTTGCCAAAAGTCAGATTTTTGCTGAAATTGTGACCCCGGGGCTTAGGGATTTTTTCAAAAAAATATTTTATGCCGCTTAACTTTTTGAGGGCTGATTTCTTGTCCTGTGATAAAAAGCCTTCTGTTTCCATCGCCAAACCTTTCAGGAGAGGATTTACAAGCTTTTGGCACAACTTTTGAGTGAATTGCCATAAGTCAGATTTTTGCTGAAATTGTGACCCCGGGCCTTAGGGATTTTTTCCAAAAAATATTTTCTGCCGGTTAAGTTTTTGAGGGCTGATTTCTTGTCCTGTGATAAAAAGCCTTCTGTTTCGAGTGCCAAACCTTTCAGGAGAGCATTTTCAAGCTTTTGGCACCATTTTTGAGTGAATTGCCAAAAGTCAGATTTTTGCTGAAATTGTGACCCCGGGGCTTCGGGATTTTTTCAAAAAAATATTTTCTGCCGGTTAAGTTTTTGAGGGCTGATTTCTTGTCCTGTGATAAAAAGCCTTCTGTTTCCATCGCCAAAGCTTTCAGGGGAGCATTTACAACCGGTTGGCACCATTTTTGAGTGAATTGCCAAAAGTCAGATTTTTGCTGAAATTGTGACCCCGGGGCTTAGGGATTTTTTCAAAAAAATATTTTCTGCCGGTTAAGTTTTTGAGGGCTGATTTATTGTACTGTGATAAAAAGCCTTCTCTTTCAAGTGCCAAACCTTTCAGGAGAGCATTTTCAAGCTTTTGGCACCATTTTTGAGTGAATTGCCAAAAGTCAGATTTTTGCTGAAATTGTGACCCCGGGGCTTAGGGATTTTTTCAAAAAAATATTTTCTGCCGGTTAAGTTTTTGAGGGCTGATTTCTTGTCCTGTGATAAAAAGCCTACTGTTTCCATCGCCAAACCTTTCAGGAGAGCATTTTCAAGCTTTTGGCGCCATTTTTGAGTGAATTGCCAAAAGTCAGATTTTTGCTGAAATTGTGACCCCGGGGCTTAGGGATTTTTTCAAAAAAATATTTTCTGCCGGTTAAGTTTGTGAGGGCTGATTTCTTGTCCTGTGATAAAAAGCCTTCTGTTTCCATCGCCAAAGCTTTCAGGAGAGCATTTTCAAGCTTTTGGCACCATTTTTGTGTGAATTGCCAAAAGTCAGATTTTTGCTGAAATTGTGACCCCGGGGCATAGGGATTTTTTCCAAAAAATATTTTCTGCCGGTTAAGTTTTTGAGGGCTGATTTCTTGTCCTGTGATAAAAAGCCTTCTGTTTCGAGTGCCAAACCTTTCAGGGGAGCATTTTCAAGCTTTTGGCACCATTTTTGAGTGAATTGCCAAAAGCCAGATTTTTGCTGAAATTGTGACCCCGGGGCTTAGGGATTTTTTCCAAAAAATATTTTCTGCCGGTTAAGTTTTTGAGGGCTGATTTCTTGTCCTGTGATAAAAAGCCTTCTGTTTCGAGTGCCAAACCTTTCAGGAGAGCATTTTCAAGCTTTTGGCACCATTTTTGAGTGAATTGCCAAAAGTCAGATTTTTGCTGAAATTGTGACCCCGGGGCTTAGGGATTTTTTCAAAAAAATATTTTCTGCCGGTTAAGTTTTTGAGGGCTGATTTCTTGTCCTGTGATAAAAAGCCGTCTGTTTCGAGTGCCAAACCTTTCAGGAGAGCATTTTCAAGCTTTTGGCACCATTTTTGAGTGAATTGCCAAAAGTCAGATTTTTGCTGAAATTGTGACCCCAGGCCTTAGGGATTTTTTCCAAAAAATATTTTCTGCCGGTTAAGTTTTTGAGGGCTGATTTCTTGTCCTGTGATAAAAAGCCTTCTGTTTCGAGTGCCAAACCTTTCAGGAGAGCATTTTCAAGCTTTTGGCACCATTTTTGAGTGAATTGCCAAAAGTCAGATTTTTGCTGAAATTGTGACCCCGGGGCTTAGGGATTTTTTCAAAAAAATATTTTCTGCCGGTTAAGTTTTTGAGGGCTGATTTCTTGTCCTGTGATAAAAAGCCTTCTGTTTCCATCGCCAAAGCTTTCAGGGGAGCATTTACAACCGGTTGGCACCATTTTTGAGTGAATTGCCAAAAGTCAGATTTTTGCTGAAATTGTGACCCCGGGGATTAGGGATTTTTTCAAAAAAATATTTTCTGCCGGTTAAGTTTTTGAGGGCTGATTTCTTGTCCTGTGATAAAAAGCCTTCTGTTTCGAGTGCCAAACCTTTCAGGAGAGCATTTTCAAGCTTTTGGCACCATTTTTGAGTGAATTGCCAAAAGTCAGATTTTTGCTGAAATTGTGACCCCGGGGCTTAGGGATTTTTTCAAAAAAATATTTTCTGCCGGTTAAGTTTTTGAGGGCTGATTTCTTGTCCTGTGATAAAAAGCCTTCTGTTTCCATCGCCAAAGCTTTCAGGGGAGCATTTACAACCGGTTGGCACCATTTTTGAGTGAATTGCCAAAAGTCAGATTTTTGCTGAAATTGTGACCCCGGGGCTTAGGGATTTTTTCAAAAAAATATTTTCTGCCGGTTAAGTTTTTGAGGGCTGATTTCTTGTCCTGTGATAAAAAGCCTTCTGTTTCGAGTGCCAAACCTTTCAGGAGAGCATTTTCAAGCTTTTGGCACCATTTTTGAGTGAATTGCCAAAAGTCAGATTTTTGCTGAAATTGTGACCCCGGGGCTTAGGGATTTTTTCAAAAAAATATTTTCTGCCGGTTAAGTTTTTGAGGGCTGATTTCTTGTCCTGTGATAAAAAGCCTACTGTTTCCATCGCCAAACCTTTCAGGAGAGCATTTTCAAGCTTTTGGCGCCATTTTTGAGTGAATTGCCAAAAGTCAGATTTTTGCTGAAATTGTGACCCCGGGGCTTAGGGATTTTTTCAAAAAAATATTTTCTGCCGGTTAAGTTTTTGAGGGCTGATTTCTTGTCCTGTGATAAAAAGCCTTCTGTTTCGAGTGTCAAACCTTTCAGGAGAGCATTTTCAAGCTTTTGGCACCATTTTTGTGTGAATTGCCAAAAGTCAGATTTTTGCTGAAATTGTGACCCCGGGGCATAGGGATTTTTTCCAAAAAATATTTTCTGCCGGTTAAGTTTTTGAGGGCTGATTTCTTGTCCTGTGATAAAAAGCCTTCTGTTTCGAGTGCCAAACCTTTCAGGGGAGCATTTTCAAGCTTTTGGCACCATTTTTGAGTGAATTGCCAAAAGCCAGATTTTTGCTGAAATTGTGACCCCGGGGCTTAGGGATTTTTTCCAAAAAATATTTTCTGCCGGTTAAGTTTTTGAGGGCTGATTTCTTGTCCTGTGATAAAAAGCCTTCTGTTTCGAGTGCCAAACCTTTCAGGGGAGCATTTTCAAGCTTTTGGCACCATTTTTGAGTGAATTGCCAAAAGCCAGATTTTTGCTGAAATTGTGACCCCGGGGCTTAGGGATTTTTTCCAAAAAATATTTTCTGCCGGTTAAGTTTTTGAGGGCTGATTTCTTGTCCTGTGATAAAAAGCCTTCTGTTTCGAGTGCCAAACCTTTCAGGAGAGCATTTTCAAGCTTTTGGCACCATTTTTGTGTGAATTGCCAAAAGTCAGATTTTTGCTGAAATTGTGACCCCGGGGCTTAGGGATTTTTTCAAAAAAATATTTTCTGCCGGTTAAGTTTTTGAGGGCTGATTTCTTGTCCTGTGATAAAAAGCCGTCTGTTTCGAGTGCCAAACCTTTCAGGAGAGCATTTTCAAGCTTTTGGCACCATTTTTGAGTGAATTGCCAAAAGTCAGATTTTTGCTGAAATTGTGACCCCAGGCCTTAGGGATTTTTTCCAAAAAATATTTTCTGCCGGTTAAGTTTTTGAGGGCTGATTTCTTGTCCTGTGATAAAAAGCCTTCTGTTTCGAGTGCCAAACCTTTCAGGAGAGCATTTTCAAGCTTTTGGCACCATTTTTGAGTGAATTGCCAAAAGTCAGATTTTTGCTGAAATTGTGACCCCGGGGCTTAGGGATTTTTTCAAAAAAATATTTTCTGCCGGTTAAGTTTTTGAGGGCTGATTTCTTGTCCTGTGATAAAAAGCCTTCTGTTTCCATCGCCAAAGCTTTCAGGGGAGCATTTACAACCGGTTGGCACCATTTTTGAGTGAATTGCCAAAAGTCAGATTTTTGCTGAAATTGTGACCCCGGGGCTTAGGGATTTTTTCCAAAAAATATTTTCTGCCGGTTAAGTTTTTGAGGGCTGATTTCTTGTCCTGTGATAAAAAGCCTTCTGTTTCGAGTGCCAAACCTTTCAGGAGAGCATTTTCAAGCTTTTGGCACCATTTTTGAGTGAATTGCCAAAAGTCAGATTTTTGCTGAAATTGTGACCCCGGGGCTTGGGATTTTTTCAAAAAAATATTTTCTGCCGGTTAAGTTTTTGAGGGCTGATTTCTTGTCCTGTGATAAAAAGCCTTCTGTTTCGAGTGTCAAACCTTTCAGGAGAGCATTTTCAAGCTTTTGGCACCATTTTTGTGTGAATTGCCAAAAGTCAGATTTTTGCTGAAATTGTGACCCCGGGGCATAGGGATTTTTTCCAAAAAATATTTTCTGCCGGTTAAGTTTTTGAGGGCTGATTTCTTGTCCTGTGATAAAAAGCCTTCTGTTTCGAGTGCCAAACCTTTCAGGGGAGCATTTTCAAGCTTTTGGCACCATTTTTGAGTGAATTGCCAAAAGCCAGATTTTTGCTGAAATTGTGACCCCGGGGCTTAGGGATTTTTTCCAAAAAATATTTTCTGCCGGTTAAGTTTTTGAGGGCTGATTTCTTGTCCTGTGATAAAAAGCCTTCTGTTTCGAGTGCCAAACCTTTCAGGAGAGCATTTTCAAGCTTTTGGCACCATTTTTGTGTGAATTGCCAAAAGTCAGATTTTTGCTGAAATTGTGACCCCGGGGCTTAGGGATTTTTTCAAAAAAATATTTTCTGCCGGTTAAGTTTTTGAGGGCTGATTTCTTGTCCTGTGATAAAAAGCCGTCTGTTTCGAGTGCCAAACCTTTCAGGAGAGCATTTTCAAGCTTTTGGCACCATTTTTGAGTGAATTGCCAAAAGTCAGATTTTTGCTGAAATTGTGACCCCAGGCCTTAGGGATTTTTTCCAAAAAATATTTTCTGCCGGTTAAGTTTTTGAGGGCTGATTTCTTGTCCTGTGATAAAAAGCCTTCTGTTTCGAGTGCCAAACCTTTCAGGAGAGCATTTTCAAGCTTTTGGCACCATTTTTGAGTGAATTGCCAAAAGTCAGATTTTTGCTGAAATTGTGACCCCGGGGCTTAGGGATTTTTTCAAAAAAATATTTTCTGCCGGTTAAGTTTTTGAGGGCTGATTTCTTGTCCTGTGATAAAAAGCCTTCTGTTTCCATCGCCAAAGCTTTCAGGGGAGCATTTACAACCGGTTGGCACCATTTTTGAGTGAATTGCCAAAAGTCAGATTTTTGCTGAAATTGTGACCCCGGGGCTTAGGGATTTTTTCAAAAAAATATTTTCTGCCGGTTAAGTTTTTGAGGGCTGATTTCTTGTCCTGTGATAAAAAGCCTTCTGTTTCGAGTGCCAAACCTTTCAGGAGAGCATTTTCAAGCTTTTGGCACCATTTTTGAGTGAATTGCCAAAAGTCAGATTTTGCTGAAATTGTGACCCCGGGGCTTAGGGATTTTTTCAAAAAAATATTTTCTGCCGGTTAAGTTTTTGAGGGCTGATTTCTTGTCCTGTGATAAAAAGCCTTCTGTTTCCATCGCCAAAGCTTTCAGGGGAGCATTTACAACCGGTTGGCACCATTTTTGAGTCAATTGCCAAAAGTCAGATTTTTGCTGAAATTGTGACCCCGGGGCTTAGGGATTTTTTCAAAAAAATATTTTCTGCCGGTTAAGTTTTTGAGGGCTGATTTCTTGTCCTGTGATAAAAAGCCTTCTGTTTCGAGTGCCAAAGCTTTCAGGAGAGCATTTTAAAGCTTTTGGCACCATTTTTGAGTGAATTGCCAAAAGTCAGATTTTTGCTGAAATTGTGACCCCGGGGCTTAGGGATTTTTTCAAAAAAATATTTTCTGCCTGTTAAGTTTTTGAGGGCTGATTTCTTGTCCTGTGATAAAAAGCCTTCTGTTTCCATCGCCAAAGCTTTCATTTACAACCGGTTGGCACCATTTTTGAGTGAATTGCCAAAAGTCAGATTTTTGCTGAAATTGTGACCCCGGGGCTTAGGGATTTTTTCAAAAAAATATTTTCTGCCGGTTAAGTTTTTGAGGGCTGATTTCTTGTCCTGTGATAAAAAGCCTTCTGTTTCGAGTGCCAAACCTTTCAGGAGAGCATTTTCAAGCTTTTGGCACCATTTTTGAGTGAATTGCCAAAAGTCAGATTTTTGCTGAAATTGTGACCCCGGGGCTTAGGGATTTTTTCAAAAAAATATTTTCTGCCGGTTAAGTTTTTGAGGGCTGATTTCTTGTCCTGTGATAAAAAGCCTTCTGTTTCCATCGCCAAAGCTTTCAGGGGAGCATTTACAACCGGTTGGCACCATTTTTGAGTGAATTGCCAAAAGTCAGATTTTTGCTGAAATTGTGACCCCGGGGCTTAGGGATTTTTTCAAAAAAATATTTTCTGCCGGTTAAGTTTTTGAGGGCTGATTTCTTGTCCTGTGATAAAAAGCCTTCTGTTTCGAGTGCCAAACCTTTCAGGAGAGCATTTTCAAGCTTTTGGCACCATTTTTGAGTGAATTGCCAAAAGTCAGATTTTGCTGAAATTGTGACCCCGGGGCTTAGGGATTTTTTCAAAAAAATATTTTCTGCCGGTTAAGTTTTTGAGGGCTGATTTCTTGTCCTGTGATAAAAAGCCTTCTGTTTCCATCGCCAAAGCTTTCAGGGGAGCATTTACAACCGGTTGGCACCATTTTTGAGTCAATTGCCAAAAGTCAGATTTTTGCTGAAATTGTGACCCCGGGGCTTAGGGATTTTTTCAAAAAAATATTTTCTGCCGGTTAAGTTTTTGAGGGCTGATTTCTTGTCCTGTGATAAAAAGCCTTCTGTTTCGAGTGCCAAAGCTTTCAGGAGAGCATTTTAAAGCTTTTGGCACCATTTTTGAGTGAATTGCCAAAAGTCAGATTTTTGCTGAAATTGTGACCCCGGGGCTTAGGGATTTTTTCAAAAAAATATTTTCTGCCTGTTAAGTTTTTGAGGGCTGATTTCTTGTCCTGTGATAAAAAGCCTTCTGTTTCCATCGCCAAAGCTTTCATTTACAACCGGTTGGCACCATTTTTGAGTGAATTGCCAAAAGTCAGATTTTTGCTGAAATTGTGACCCCGGGGCTTAGGGATTTTTTCAAAAAAATATTTTCTGCCGGTTAAGTTTTTGAGGGCTGATTTCTTGTCCTGTGATAAAAAGCCTTCTGTTTCCATCGCCAAAGCTTTCAGGGGAGCATTTACAACCGGTTGGCACCATTTTTGAGTGAATTGCCAAAAGTCAGATTTTTGCTGAAATTGTGACCCCGGGGCTTAGGGATTTTTTCCAAAAAATATTTTCTGCCGGTTAAGTTTTTGAGGGCTGATTTCTTGTCCTGTGATAAAAAGCCTTCTGTTTCGAGTGCCAAACCTTTCAGGAGAGCATTTTCAAGCTTTTGGCACCATTTTTGAGTGAATTGCCAAAAGTCAGATTTTTGCTGAAATTGTGACCCCGGGGCTTAGGGATTTTTTCAAAAAAAAATTTTCTGCCGGTTAAGTTTTTGAGGGCTGATTTCTTGTCCTGTGATAAAAAGCCTTCTGTTTCGAGTGCCAAACCTTTCAGGAGAGCATTTTCAAGCTTTTGGCACCATTTTTGAGTGAATTGCCAAAAGTCAGATTTTTGCTGAAATTGTGACCCCGGGGCTTAGGGATTTTTTCCAAAAAATATTTTCTGCCGGTTAAGTTTTTGAGGGCTGATTTCTTGTCCTGTGATAAAAAGCCTTCTGTTTCGAGTGCCAAACCTTTCAGGAGAGCATTTTCAAGCTTTTGGCACCATTTTTGAGTGAATGGCCAAAAGTCAGATTTTTGCTGAAATTGTGACCCCGGGGCTTAGGGATTTTTTCAAAAAAATATTTTCTGCCGGTTAAGTTTTTGAGGGCTGATTTCTTGTCCTGTGATAAAAAGCCTTCTGTTTCCATCGCCAAAGCTTTCAGGGGAGCATTTACAACCGGTTGGCACCATTTTTGAGTGAATTGCCAAAAGTCAGATTTTTGCTGAAATTGTGACCCCGGGGCTTAGGGATTTTTTCAAAAAAATATTTTCTGCCGGTTAAGTTTTTGAGGGCTGATTTCTTGTCCTGTGATAAAAAGCCTTCTGTTTCGAGTGCCAAACCTTTCAGGAGAGCATTTTCAAGCTTTTGGCACCATTTTTGAGTGAATTGCCAAAAGTCAGATTTTTGCTGAAATTGTGACCCCGGGGCTTAGGGATTTTTTCAAAAAAATATTTTCTGCCGGTTAAGTTTTTGAGGGCTGATTTCTTGTCCTGTGATAAAAAGCCGTCTGTTTCGAGTGCCAAACCTTTCAGGAGAGCATTTTCAAGCTTTTGGCACCATTTTTGAGTGAATTGCCAAAAGTCAGATTTTTGCTGAAATTGTGACCCCAGGCCTTAGGGATTTTTTCCAAAAAATATTTTCTGCCGGTTAAGTTTTTGAGGGCTGATTTCTTGTCCTGTGATAAAAAGCCTTCTGTTTCGAGTGCCAAACCTTTCAGGAGAGCATTTTCAAGCTTTTGGCACCATTTTTGAGTGAATTGCCAAAAGTCAGATTTTTGCTGAAATTGTGACCCCGGGGCTTAGGGATTTTTTCAAAAAAATATTTTCTGCCGGTTAAGTTTTTGAGGGCTGATTTCTTGTCCTGTGATAAAAAGCCTTCTGTTTCCATCGCCAAAGCTTTCAGGGGAGCATTTACAACCGGTTGGCACCATTTTTGAGTGAATTGCCAAAAGTCAGATTTTTGCTGAAATTGTGACCCCGGGGCTTAGGGATTTTTTCCAAAAAATATTTTCTGCCGGTTAAGTTTTTGAGGGCTGATTTCTTGTCCTGTGATAAAAAGCCTTCTGTTTCGAGTGCCAAACCTTTCAGGAGAGCATTTTCAAGCTTTTGGCACCATTTTTGAGTGAATTGCCAAAAGTCAGATTTTTGCTGAAATTGTGACCCCGGGGCTTAGGGATTTTTTCAAAAAAATATTTTCTGCCGGTTAAGTTTTTGAGGGCTGATTTCTTGTCCTGTGATAAAAAGCCTTCTGTTTCGAGTGTCAAACCTTTCAGGAGAGCATTTTCAAGCTTTTGGCACCATTTTTGTGTGAATTGCCAAAAGTCAGATTTTTGCTGAAATTGTGACCCCGGGGCATAGGGATTTTTTCCAAAAAATATTTTCTGCCGGTTAAGTTTTTGAGGGCTGATTTCTTGTCCTGTGATAAAAAGCCTTCTGTTTCGAGTGCCAAACCTTTCAGGGGAGCATTTTCAAGCTTTTGGCACCATTTTTGAGTGAATTGCCAAAAGCCAGATTTTTGCTGAAATTGTGACCCCGGGGCTTAGGGATTTTTTCCAAAAAATATTTTCTGCCGGTTAAGTTTTTGAGGGCTGATTTCTTGTCCTGTGATAAAAAGCCTTCTGTTTCGAGTGCCAAACCTTTCAGGAGAGCATTTTCAAGCTTTTGGCACCATTTTTGTGTGAATTGCCAAAAGTCAGATTTTTGCTGAAATTGTGACCCCGGGGCTTAGGGATTTTTTCAAAAAAATATTTTCTGCCGGTTAAGTTTTTGAGGGCTGATTTCTTGTCCTGTGATAAAAAGCCGTCTGTTTCGAGTGCCAAACCTTTCAGGAGAGCATTTTCAAGCTTTTGGCACCATTTTTGAGTGAATTGCCAAAAGTCAGATTTTTGCTGAAATTGTGACCCCAGGCCTTAGGGATTTTTTCCAAAAAATATTTTCTGCCGGTTAAGTTTTTGAGGGCTGATTTCTTGTCCTGTGATAAAAAGCCTTCTGTTTCGAGTGCCAAACCTTTCAGGAGAGCATTTTCAAGCTTTTGGCACCATTTTTGAGTGAATTGCCAAAAGTCAGATTTTTGCTGAAATTGTGACCCCGGGGCTTAGGGATTTTTTCAAAAAAATATTTTCTGCCGGTTAAGTTTTTGAGGGCTGATTTCTTGTCCTGTGATAAAAAGCCTTCTGTTTCCATCGCCAAAGCTTTCAGGGGAGCATTTACAACCGGTTGGCACCATTTTTGAGTGAATTGCCAAAAGTCAGATTTTTGCTGAAATTGTGACCCCGGGGCTTAGGGATTTTTTCAAAAAAATATTTTCTGCCGGTTAAGTTTTTGAGGGCTGATTTCTTGTCCTGTGATAAAAAGCCTTCTGTTTCGAGTGCCAAACCTTTCAGGAGAGCATTTTCAAGCTTTTGGCACCATTTTTGAGTGAATTGCCAAAAGTCAGATTTTGCTGAAATTGTGACCCCGGGGCTTAGGGATTTTTTCAAAAAAATATTTTCTGCCGGTTAAGTTTTTGAGGGCTGATTTCTTGTCCTGTGATAAAAAGCCTTCTGTTTCCATCGCCAAAGCTTTCAGGGGAGCATTTACAACCGGTTGGCACCATTTTTGAGTCAATTGCCAAAAGTCAGATTTTTGCTGAAATTGTGACCCCGGGGCTTAGGGATTTTTTCAAAAAAATATTTTCTGCCGGTTAAGTTTTTGAGGGCTGATTTCTTGTCCTGTGATAAAAAGCCTTCTGTTTCGAGTGCCAAAGCTTTCAGGAGAGCATTTTAAAGCTTTTGGCACCATTTTTGAGTGAATTGCCAAAAGTCAGATTTTTGCTGAAATTGTGACCCCGGGGCTTAGGGATTTTTTCAAAAAAATATTTTCTGCCTGTTAAGTTTTTGAGGGCTGATTTCTTGTCCTGTGATAAAAAGCCTTCTGTTTCCATCGCCAAAGCTTTCATTTACAACCGGTTGGCACCATTTTTGAGTGAATTGCCAAAAGTCAGATTTTTGCTGAAATTGTGACCCCGGGGCTTAGGGATTTTTTCAAAAAAATATTTTCTGCCGGTTAAGTTTTTGAGGGCTGATTTCTTGTCCTGTGATAAAAAGCCTTCTGTTTCGAGTGCCAAACCTTTCAGGAGAGCATTTTCAAGCTTTTGGCACCATTTTTGAGTGAATTGCCAAAAGTCAGATTTTTGCTGAAATTGTGACCCCGGGGCTTAGGGATTTTTTCAAAAAAATATTTTCTGCCGGTTAAGTTTTTGAGGGCTGATTTCTTGTCCTGTGATAAAAAGCCTTCTGTTTCCATCGCCAAAGCTTTCAGGGGAGCATTTACAACCGGTTGGCACCATTTTTGAGTGAATTGCCAAAAGTCAGATTTTTGCTGAAATTGTGACCCCGGGGCTTAGGGATTTTTTCAAAAAAATATTTTCTGCCGGTTAAGTTTTTGAGGGCTGATTTCTTGTCCTGTGATAAAAAGCCTTCTGTTTCGAGTGCCAAACCTTTCAGGAGAGCATTTTCAAGCTTTTGGCACCATTTTTGAGTGAATTGCCAAAAGTCAGATTTTGCTGAAATTGTGACCCCGGGGCTTAGGGATTTTTTCAAAAAAATATTTTCTGCCGGTTAAGTTTTTGAGGGCTGATTTCTTGTCCTGTGATAAAAAGCCTTCTGTTTCCATCGCCAAAGCTTTCAGGGGAGCATTTACAACCGGTTGGCACCATTTTTGAGTCAATTGCCAAAAGTCAGATTTTTGCTGAAATTGTGACCCCGGGGCTTAGGGATTTTTTCCAAAAAAATATTTTCTGCCGGTTAAGTTTTTGAGGGCTGATTTCTTGTCCTGTGATAAAAAGCCTTCTGTTTCGAGTGCCAAAGCTTTCAGGAGAGCATTTTAAAGCTTTTGGCACCATTTTTGAGTGAATTGCCAAAAGTCAGATTTTTGCTGAAATTGTGACCCCGGGGCTTAGGGATTTTTTCAAAAAAATATTTTCTGCCTGTTAAGTTTTTGAGGGCTGATTTCTTGTCCTGTGATAAAAAGCCTTCTGTTTCCATCGCCAAAGCTTTCATTTACAACCGGTTGGCACCATTTTTGAGTGAATTGCCAAAAGTCAGATTTTTGCTGAAATTGTGACCCCGGGGCTTAGGGATTTTTTCAAAAAAATATTTTCTGCCGGTTAAGTTTTTGAGGGCTGATTTCTTGTCCTGTGATAAAAAGCCTTCTGTTTCCATCGCCAAAGCTTTCAGGGGAGCATTTACAACCGGTTGGCACCATTTTTGAGTGAATTGCCAAAAGTCAGATTTTTGCTGAAATTGTGACCCCGGGGCTTAGGGATTTTTTCCAAAAAATATTTTCTGCCGGTTAAGTTTTTGAGGGCTGATTTCTTGTCCTGTGATAAAAAGCCTTCTGTTTCGAGTGCCAAACCTTTCAGGAGAGCATTTTCAAGCTTTTGGCACCATTTTTGAGTGAATTGCCAAAAGTCAGATTTTTGCTGAAATTGTGACCCCGGGGCTTTGGGATTTTTTCAAAAAAAAATTTTCTGCCGGTTAAGTTTTTGAGGGCTGATTTCTTGTCCTGTGATAAAAAGCCTTCTGTTTCGAGTGCCAAACCTTTCAGGAGAGCATTTTCAAGCTTTTGGCACCATTTTTGAGTGAATTGCCAAAAGTCAGATTTTTGCTGAAATTGTGACCCCGGGGCTTAGGGATTTTTTCCAAAAAATATTTTCTGCCGGTTAAGTTTTTGAGGGCTGATTTCTTGTCCTGTGATAAAAAGCCTTCTGTTTCGAGTGCCAAACCTTTCAGGAGAGCATTTTCAAGCTTTTGGCACCATTTTTGAGTGAATGGCCAAAAGTCAGATTTTTGCTGAAATTGTGACCCCGGGGCTTAGGGATTTTTTCAAAAAAATATTTTCTGCCGGTTAAGTTTTTGAGGGCTGATTTCTTGTCCTGTGATAAAAAGCCTTCTGTTTCCATCGCCAAAGCTTTCAGGGGAGCATTTACAACCGGTTGGCACCATTTTTGAGTGAATTGCCAAAAGTCAGATTTTTGCTGAAATTGTGACCCCGGGGCTTAGGGATTTTTTCAAAAAAATATTTTCTGCCGGTTAAGTTTTTGAGGGCTGATTTCTTGTCCTGTGATAAAAAGCCTTCTGTTTCGAGTGCCAAACCTTTCAGGAGAGCATTTTCAAGCTTTTGGCACCATTTTTGAGTGAATTGCCAAAAGTCAGATTTTGCTGAAATTGTGACCCCGGGGCTTAGGGATTTTTTCAAAAAAATATTTTCTGCCGGTTAAGTTTTTGAGGGCTGATTTCTTGTCCTGTGATAAAAAGCCTTCTGTTTCCATCGCCAAAGCTTTCAGGGGAGCATTTACAACCGGTTGGCACCATTTTTGAGTCAATTGCCAAAAGTCAGATTTTTGCTGAAATTGTGACCCCGGGGCTTAGGGATTTTTTCAAAAAAATATTTTCTGCCGGTTAAGTTTTTGAGGGCTGATTTCTTGTCCTGTGATAAAAAGCCTTCTGTTTCGAGTGCCAAAGCTTTCAGGAGAGCATTTTAAAGCTTTTGGCACCATTTTTGAGTGAATTGCCAAAAGTCAGATTTTTGCTGAAATTGTGACCCCGGGGCTTAGGGATTTTTTCAAAAAAATATTTTCTGCCTGTTAAGTTTTTGAGGGCTGATTTCTTGTCCTGTGATAAAAAGCCTTCTGTTTCCATCGCCAAAGCTTTCATTTACAACCGGTTGGCACCATTTTTGAGTGAATTGCCAAAAGTCAGATTTTTGCTGAAATTGTGACCCCGGGGCTTAGGGATTTTTTCAAAAAAATATTTTCTGCCGGTTAAGTTTTTGAGGGCTGATTTCTTGTCCTGTGATAAAAAGCCTTCTGTTTCCATCGCCAAACCTTTCAGGGGAGCATTTTCAAGCTTTTGGCACCATTTTTGAGTGAATTGCCAAAAGTCAGATTTTTGCTGAAATTGTGACCCCGGGGCTTAGGGATTTTTTCCAAAAAATATTTTCTGCCGGTTAAGTTTTTGAGGGCTGATTTCTTGTCCTGTGATAAAAAGCCTTCTGTTTCGAGTGCCAAACCTTTCAGGAGAGCATTTTCAAGCTTTTGGCACCATTTTTGAGTGAATTGCCAAAAGTCAGATTTTTGCTGAAATTGTGACCCCGGGGCTTAGGGATTTTTTCAAAAAAAAATTTTCTGCCGGTTAAGTTTTTGAGGGCTGATTTCTTGTCCTGTGATAAAAAGCCTTCTGTTTCGAGTGCCAAACCTTTCAGGAGAGCATTTTCAAGCTTTTGGCACCATTTTTGAGTGAATTGCCAAAAGTCAGATTTTTGCTGAAATTGTGACCCCGGGGCTTAGGGATTTTTTCCAAAAAATATTTTCTGCCGGTTAAGTTTTTGAGGGCTGATTTCTTGTCCTGTGATAAAAAGCCTTCTGTTTCCATCGCCAAACCTTTCAGGAGAGCATTTTCAAGCTTTTGGCGCCATTTTTGAGTGAATTGCCAATAGTCAGAATTTTGCTAAAATTGTGACCCCGGGGCTTAGGGATTTTTTCAAAAAAATATTTTCTGCCGGTGAAGTTTTTGAGGGCTGATTTCTTGTCCTGTGATAAAAAGCCTTCTGTTTCCATCGCCAAAGCTTTCAGGGGAGCATTTGCAAGCTTCTGGCACCATTTTTGAGTCAATTGCCAAAAGTCAGATTTTTGCTGAAATTGTGACCCCGGGGCTTAGGGATTTTTTCAAAAATATATTTTCTGTCGGTTTAAGTTTTTGAAGGCTGATTTCTTGTCCTGTGATAAAAAGCCTTCTGTTTCGAGTGCCAAACCTTTCAGGAGAGCATTTTCAAGCTTTTGGCACCATTTTTGAGTGAATTGCCAAAAGTCAGATTTTTGCTGAAATTGTGACCCCGGGGCTTAGGGATTTTTTCAAAAAAATATTTTCTGCCGGTTAACTTTTTGAGGGGTGATTTCTTGTCCTGTGATAAAAAGCCTTCTGTTTCCATCGCCAAAGCTTTCAGGGGAGCATTTACAACCGGTTGGCACAATTTTTGAGTGAATTGCCAAAAGTCAGATTTTTGCTGAAATTGTGACCCCGGGGCTTAGGGATTTTTTCAAAAAAATATTTTCTGTCGGTTTAAGTTTTTGAAGGCTGATTTCTTGTCCTGTGATAAAAAGCCTTCTGTTTCGAGTGCCAAACCTTTCAGGAGAGCATTTTCAAGCTTTTGGCACCATTTTTGAGTGAATTGCCAAAAGTCAGATTTTTGCTGAAATTGTGACCCCGGGGTTTAGGGATTTTTTCAAAAAAATATTTTCTGCCGGTTAAGTTTTTGAGGGCTGATTTCTTGTCCTGTGATAAAAAGTCTTCTGTTTCGAGTGCCAAACCTTGTAGGAGAGCATTTTCAAGCTTTTGGCACCATTTTTGAGTGAATTGCCAAAAGTCAGATTTTTGCTGAAATTGTGACCCCGGGGCTTAGGGATTTTTTCAAAAAAATATTTTCTGCCGGTTAAGTTTTTGAGGGCTGATTTCTTGTCCTGTGATAAAAAGCCTTCTGTTTCGAGTGTCAAACCTTTCAGGAGAGCATTTTCAAGCTTTTGGCACCATTTTTGTGTGAATTGCCAAAAGTCAGATTTTTGCTGAAATTGTGACCCCGGGGCATAGGGATTTTTTCCAAAAAATATTTTCTGCCGGTTAAGTTTTTGAGGGCTGATTTCTTGTCCTGTGATAAAAAGCCTTCTGTTTCGAGTGCCAAACCTTTCAGGGGAGCATTTTCAAGCTTTTGGCACCATTTTTGAGTGAATTGCCAAAAGCCAGATTTTTGCTGAAATTGTGACCCCGGGGCTTAGGGATTTTTTCCAAAAAATATTTTCTGCCGGTTAAGTTTTTGAGGGCTGATTTCTTGTCCTGTGATAAAAAGCCTTCTGTTTCGAGTGCCAAACCTTTCAGGAGAGCATTTTCAAGCTTTTGGCACCATTTTTGAGTGAATTGCCAAAAGTCAGATTTTTGCTGAAATTGTGACCCCGGGCCTTAGGGATTTTTTCCAAAAAATATTTTCTGCCGGTTAAGTTTTTGAGGGCTGATTTCTTGTCCTGTGATAAAAAGCCTTCTGTTTCGAGTGCCAAACCTTTCAGGAGAGCATTTTCAAGCTTTTGGCACCATTTTTGAGTGAATTGCCAAAAGTCAGATTTTTGCTGAAATTGTGACCCCGGGGCTTAGGGATTTTTTCAAAAAAATATTTTCTGCCGGTTAAGTTTTTGAGGGCTGATTTCTTGTCCTGTGATAAAAAGCCTTCTGTTTCCATCGCCAAAGCTTTCAGGGGAGCATTTACAACCGGTTGGCACCATTTTTGAGTGAATTGCCAAAAGTCAGATTTTTGCTGAAATTGTGACCCCGGGGCTTAGGGATTTTTTTCAAAAAAATATTTTCTGCCGGTTAAGTTTTTGAGGGCTGATTTCTTGTCCTGTGATAAAAAGCCTTCTGTTTCGAGTGCCAAACCTTTCAGGAGAGCATTTTCAAGCTTTTGGCACCATTTTTGAGTGAATTGCCAAAAGTCAGATTTTTGCTGAAATTGTGACCCCGGGGCTTAGGGATTTTTTCAAAAAAATATTTTCTGCCGGTTAACTTTTTGAGGGGTGATTTCTTGTCCTGTGATAAAAAGCCTTCTGTTTCGAGTGCCAAACCTTTCAGGAGAGCATTTTCAAGCTTTTGGCACCATTTTTGTGTGAATTGCCAAAAGTCAGATTTTTGCTGAAATTGTGACCCCGGGGCTTAGGGATTTTTTCAAAAAAATATTTTCTGCCGGTTAAGTTTTTGAGGGCTGATTTCTTGTCCTGTGATAAAAAGCCTTCTGTTTCGAGTGCCAAAGCTTTCAGGAGAGCATTTTAAAGCTTTTGGCACCATTTTTGAGTGAATTGCCAAAAGTCAGATTTTTGCTGAAATTGTGACCCCGGGGCTTAGGGATTTTTTCAAAAAAATATTTTCTGCCTGTTAAGTTTTTGAGGGCTGATTTCTTGTCCTGTGATAAAAAGCCTTCTGTTTCCATCGCCAAAGCTTTCATTTACAACCGGTTGGCACCATTTTTGAGTGAATTGCCAAAAGTCAGATTTTTGCTGAAATTGTGACCCCGGGGCTTAGGGATTTTTTCAAAAAAATATTTTCTGCCGGTTAAGTTTTTGAGGGCTGATTTCTTGTCCTGTGATAAAAAGCCTTCTGTTTCCATCGCCAAAGCTTTCAGGGGAGCATTTACAACCGGTTGGCACCATTTTTGAGTGAATTGCCAAAAGTCAGATTTTTGCTGAAATTGTGACCCCGGGGCTTAGGGATTTTTTCAAAAAAATATTTTCTGCCGGTTAAGTTTTTGAGGGCTGATTTCTTGTCCTGTGATAAAAAGCCTTCTGTTTCGAGTGCCAAACCTTTCAGGAGAGCATTTTCAAGCTTTTGGCACCATTTTTGAGTGAATTGCCAAAAGTCAGATTTTTGCTGAAATTGTGACCCCGGGGCTTAGGGATTTTTTCAAAAAAATATTTTCTGCCGGTTAACTTTTTGAGGGGTGATTTCTTGTCCTGTGATAAAAAGCCTTCTGTTTCGAGTGCCAAACCTTTCAGGAGAGCATTTTCAAGCTTTTGGCACCATTTTTGTGTGAATTGCCAAAAGTCAGATTTTTGCTGAAATTGTGACCCCGGGGCTTAGGGATTTTTTCAAAAAAATATTTTCTGCCGGTTAAGTTTTTGAGGGCTGATTTCTTGTTCTGTGTTAAAAAGCCTTCTGTTTCGAGTGCCAAAGCTTTCAGGAGAGCATTTTAAAGCTTTTGGCACCATTTTTGAGTGAATTGCCAAAAGTCAGATTTTTGCTGAAATTGTGACCCCGGGGCTTAGGGATTTTTTCAAAAAAATATTTTCTGCCTGTTAAGTTTTTGAGGGCTGATTTCTTGTCCTGTGATAAAAAGCCTTCTGTTTCCATCGCCAAAGCTTTCATTTACAACCGGTTGGCACCATTTTTGAGTGAATTGCCAAAAGTCAGATTTTTGCTGAAATTGTGACCCCGGGGCTTAGGGATTTTTTCAAAAAAATATTTTCTGCCGGTTAAGTTTTTGAGGGCTGATTTCTTGTCCTGTGATAAAAAGCCTTCTGTTTCGAGTGCCAAACCTTTCAGGAGAGCATTTTCAAGCTTTTGGCACCATTTTTGAGTGAATTGCCAAAAGTCAGATTTTTGCTGAAATTGTGACCCCGGGGCTTCGGGATTTTTTCCAAAAAATATTTTCTGCCGGTTAAGTTTTTGAGGGCTGATTTCTTGTCCTGTGATAAAAAGCCTTCTGTTTCGAGTGCCAAACCTTTCAGGAGAGCATTTTCAAGCTTTTGGCACCATTTTTGTGTGAATTGCCAAAAGTCAGATTTTTGCTGAAATTGTGACCCCGGGGCTTAGGGATTTTTTCAAAAAAATATTTTCTGCCGGTTAAGTTTTTGAGGGCTGATTTCTTGTTCTGTGTTAAAAAGCCTTCTGTTTCGAGTGCCAAACCTTTCAGGAGAGCATTTTCAAGCTTTTGGCACCATTTTTGTGTGAATTGCCAAAAGTCAGATTTTTGCTGAAATTGTGACCCCGGGGCTTAGGGATTTTTTCAAAAAAATATTTTCTGCCTGTTAAGTTTTTGAGGGCTGATTTCTTGTCCTGTGATAAAAAGCCTTCTGTTTCCATCGCCAAAGCTTTCATTTACAACCGGTTGGCACCATTTTTGAGTGAATTGCCAAAAGTCAGATTTTTGCTGAAATTGTGACCCCGGGGCTTAGGGATTTTTTCAAAAAAATATTTTCTGCCGGTTAAGTTTTTGAGGGCTGATTTCTTGTCCTGTGATAAAAAGCCTTCTGTTTCGAGTGCCAAACCTTTCAGGAGAGCATTTTCAAGCTTTTGGCACCATTTTTGAGTGAATTGCCAAAAGTCAGATTTTTGCTGAAATTGTGACCCCGGGGCTTCGGGATTTTTTCCAAAAAATATTTTCTGCCGGTTAAGTTTTTGAGGGCTGATTTCTTGTCCTGTGATAAAAAGCCTTCTGTTTCCATCGCCAAAGCTTTCAGGGGAGCATTTACAACCGGTTGGCACCATTTTTGAGTGAATTGCCAAAAGTCAGATTTTTGCTGAAATTGTGACCCCGGGGCTTAGGGATTTTTTCAAAAAAATATTTTCTGCCAGTTAAGTTTTTGAGGGCTCATTTCTTGTCCTGTGATAAAAAGCCTTCTGTTTCGAGTGCCAAACCTTTCAGGAGAGCATTTTCAAGCTTTTGGCACCATTTTTGAGTGAATTGCCAAAAGTCAGATTTTGCTGAAATTGTGACCCCGGGGCTTAGGGATTTTTTCAAAAAAATATTTTCTGCCGGTTAAGTTTTTGAGGGCTGATTTCTTGTCCTGTGATAAAAAGCCTTCTGTTTCCATCGCCAAAGCTTTCAGGGGAGCATTTACAACCGGTTGGCACCATTTTTGAGTCAATTGCCAAAAGTCAGATTTTTGCTGAAATTGTGAGCCCCGGGGCTTAGGGATTTTTTCAAAAAAATATTTTCTGCCGGTTAAGTTTTTGAGGGCTGATTTCTTGTCCTGTGATAAAAAGCCTTCTGTTTCGAGTGCCAAAGCTTTCAGGAGAGCATTTTAAAGCTTTTGGCACCATTTTTGAGTGAATTGCCAAAAGTCAGATTTTTGCTGAAATTGTGACCCCGGGGCTTAGGGATTTTTTCAAAAAAATATTTTCTGCCTGTTAAGTTTTTGAGGGCTGATTTCTTGTCCTGTGATAAAAAGCCTTCTGTTTCCATCGCCAAAGCTTTCATTTACAACCGGTTGGCACCATTTTTGAGTGAATTGCCAAAAGTCAGATTTTTGCTGAAATTGTGACCCCGGGGCTTAGGGATTTTTTCAAAAAAATATTTTCTGCCGGTTAAGTTTTTGAGGGCTGATTTCTTGTCCTGTGATAAAAAGCCTTCTGTTTCCATCGCCAAAGCTTTCAGGGGAGCATTTACAACCGGTTGGCACCATTTTTGAGTGAATTGCCAAAAGTCAGATTTTTGCTGAAATTGTGACCCCGGGGCTTAGGGATTTTTTCCAAAAAATATTTTCTGCCGGTTAAGTTTTTGAGGGCTGATTTCTTGTCCTGTGATAAAAAGCCTTCTGTTTCCATCGCCAAACCTTTCAGGAGAGCATTTTCAAGCTTTTGGCGCCATTTTTGAGTGAATTGCCAAAAGTCAGATTTTTGCTGAAATTGTGACCCCGGGGCTTAGGGATTTTTTCAAAAAAATATTTTCTGCCGGTGAAGTTTTTGAGGGCTGATTTCTTGTCCTGTGATAAAAAGCCTTCTGTTTCCATCGCCAAAGCTTTCAGGGGAGCATTTACAACCGGTTGGCACAATTTTTGAGTGAATTGCCAAAAGTCAGATTTTTGCTGAAATTGTGACCCCGGGGCTTAGGGATTTTTTCAAAAAAATATTTTCTGTCGGTTTAAGTTTTTGAAGGCTGATTTCTTGTCCTGTGATAAAAAGCCTTCTGTTTCGAGTGCCAAACCTTTCAGGAGAGCATTTTCAAGCTTTTGGCACCATTTTTGAGTGAATTGCCAAAAGTCAGATTTTTGCTGAAATTGTGACCCCGGGGCTTAGGGATTTTTTCAAAAAAATATTTTCTGCCGGTTAAGTTTTTGAGGGCTGATTTCTTGTCCTGTGATAAAAAGCCTTCTGTTTCCATCGCCAAAGCTTTCAGGGGAGCATTTACAACCGGTTGGCACCATTTTTGAGTGAATTGCCAAAAGTCAGATTTTTGCTGAAATTGTGACCCCGGGGTTTAGGGATTTTTTCAAAAAAATATTTTCTGCCGGTTAAGTTTTTGAGGGCTGATTTCTTGTCCTGTGATAAAAAGTCTTCTGTTTCGAGTGCCAAACCTTGTAGGAGAGCATTTTCAAGCTTTTGGCACCATTTTTGAGTGAATTGCCAAAAGTCAGATTTTTGCTGAAATTGTGACCCCGGGGCTTAGGGATTTTTTCAAAAAAATATTTTCTGCCGGTTAAGTTTTTGAGGGCTGATTTCTTGTCCTGTGATAAAAAGCCTTCTGTTTCCATCGCCAAAGCTTTCAGGGGAGCATTTACAACCGGTTGGCACCATTTTTGAGTGAATTGCCAAAAGTCAGATTTTTGCTGAAATTGTGACCCCGGGGTTTAGGGATTTTTTCAAAAAAATATTTTCTGCCGGTTAAGTTTTTGAGGGCTGATTTCTTGTCCTGTGATAAAAAGTCTTCTGTTTCGAGTGCCAAACCTTGTAGGAGAGCATTTTCAAGCTTTTGGCACCATTTTTGAGTGAATTGCCAAAAGTCAGATTTTTGCTGAAATTGTGACCCCGGGGCTTAGGGATTTTTTCCAAAAAATATTTTCTGCCGGTTAAGTTTTTGAGGGCTGATTTCTTGTCCTGTGATAAAAAGCCTTCTGTTTCGAGTGTCAAACCTTTCAGGAGAGCATTTTCAAGCTTTTGGCACCATTTTTGTGTGAATTGCCAAAAGTCAGATTTTTGCTGAAATTGTGACCCCGGGGCATAGGGATTTTTTCCAAAAAATATTTTCTGCCGGTTAAGTTTTTGAGGGCTGATTTCTTGTCCTGTGATAAAAAGCCTTCTGTTTCGAGTGCCAAACCTTTCAGGGGAGCATTTTCAAGCTTTTGGCACCATTTTTGAGTGAATTGCCAAAAGCCAGATTTTTGCTGAAATTGTGACCCCGGGGCTTAGGGATTTTTTCCAAAAAATATTTTCTGCCGGTTAAGTTTTTGAGGGCTGATTTCTTGTCCTGTGATAAAAAGCCTTCTGTTTCGAGTGCCAAACCTTTCAGGAGAGCATTTTCAAGCTTTTGGCACCATTTTTGAGTGAATTGCCAAAAGTCAGATTTTTGCTGAAATTGTGACCCCGGGCCTTAGGGATTTTTTCCAAAAAATATTTTCTGCCGTTTAAGTTTTTGAGGGCTGATTTCTTGTCCTGTGATCTAAAGCCTTCTGTTTCGAGTGCCAAACCTTTCAGGAGAGCATTTTCAAGCTTTTGGCACCATTTTTGAGTGAATTGCCAAAAGCGGTTAAGTTTTTGAGGGCTGATTTCTTGTCCTGTGATAAAAAGCCTTCTGTTTCCATCGCCAAAGCTTTCAGGGAGCATTTACAACTTGGCACCATTTTTGAGTGAATGCATGCCGGTTAAGTTTTTGAGGGCTGATTTCTTGTCCTGTGATAAAAAGCCTTCTGTTTCGAGTGCCAAAGCTTTCAGGAGAGCATTTTAAAGCTTTTGGCACCATTTTTGAGTGAATTGCCAAAAGTCAGATTTTTGCTGAAATTGTGACCCCGGGGCTTAGGGATTTTTTCAAAAAAATATTTTCTGCCGGTGAAGTTTTTGAGGGCTGATTTCTTGTCCTGTGATAAAAAGCCTTCTGTTTCCATCGCCAAAGCTTTCAGGGGAGCATTTACAACCGGTTGGCACAATTTTTGAGTGAATTGCCAAAAGTCAGATTTTTGCTGAAATTGTGACCCCGGGGCTTAGGGATTTTTTCAAAAAAATATTTTCTGTCGGTTTAAGTTTTTGAAGGCTGATTTCTTGTCCTGTGATAAAAAGCCTTCTGTTTCGAGTGCCAAACCTTTCAGGAGAGCATTTTCAAGCTTTTGGCACCATTTTTGAGTGAATTGCCAAAAGTCAGATTTTTGCTGAAATTGTGACCCCGGGGCTTAGGGATTTTTTCAAAAAAATATTTTCTGCCGGTTAAGTTTTTGAGGGCTGATTTCTTGTCCTGTGATAAAAAGCCTTCTGTTTCCATCGCCAAAGCTTTCAGGGGAGCATTTACAACCGGTTGGCACCATTTTTGAGTGAATTGCCAAAAGTCAGATTTTTGCTGAAATTGTGACCCCGGGGTTTAGGGATTTTTTCAAAAAAATATTTTCTGCCGGTTAAGTTTTTGAGGGCTGATTTCTTGTCCTGTGATAAAAAGTCTTCTGTTTCGAGTGCCAAACCTTGTAGGAGAGCATTTTCAAGCTTTTGGCACCATTTTTGAGTGAATTGCCAAAAGTCAGATTTTTGCTGAAATTGTGACCCCGGGGCTTAGGGATTTTTTCAAAAAAATATTTTCTGCCGGTTAAGTTTTTGAGGGCTGATTTCTTGTCCTGTGATAAAAAGCCTTCTGTTTCCATCGCCAAAGCTTTCAGGGGAGCATTTACAACCGGTTGGCACCATTTTTGAGTGAATTGCCAAAAGTCAGATTTTTGCTGAAATTGTGACCCCGGGGTTTAGGGATTTTTTCAAAAAAATATTTTCTGCCGGTTAAGTTTTTGAGGGCTGATTTCTTGTCCTGTGATAAAAAGTCTTCTGTTTCGAGTGCCAAACCTTGTAGGAGAGCATTTTCAAGCTTTTGGCACCATTTTTGAGTGAATTGCCAAAAGTCAGATTTTTGCTGAAATTGTGACCCCGGGGCTTAGGGATTTTTTCCAAAAAATATTTTCTGCCGGTTAAGTTTTTGAGGGCTGATTTCTTGTCCTGTGATAAAAAGCCTTCTGTTTCGAGTGTCAAACCTTTCAGGAGAGCATTTTCAAGCTTTTGGCACCATTTTTGTGTGAATTGCCAAAAGTCAGATTTTTGCTGAAATTGTGACCCCGGGGCATAGGGATTTTTTCCAAAAAATATTTTCTGCCGGTTAAGTTTTTGAGGGCTGATTTCTTGTCCTGTGATAAAAAGCCTTCTGTTTCGAGTGCCAAACCTTTCAGGGGAGCATTTTCAAGCTTTTGGCACCATTTTTGAGTGAATTGCCAAAAGCCAGATTTTTGCTGAAATTGTGACCCCGGGGCTTAGGGATTTTTTCCAAAAAATATTTTCTGCCGGTTAAGTTTTTGAGGGCTGATTTCTTGTCCTGTGATAAAAAGCCTTCTGTTTCGAGTGCCAAACCTTTCAGGAGAGCATTTTCAAGCTTTTGGCACCATTTTTGAGTGAATTGCCAAAAGTCAGATTTTTGCTGAAATTGTGACCCCGGGGCTTAGGGATTTTTTCAAAAAAATATTTTCTGCCGTTTAAGTTTTTGAGGGCTGATTTCTTGTCCTGTGATCTAAAGCCTTCTGTTTCGAGTGCCAAACCTTTCAGGAGAGCATTTTCAAGCTTTTGGCACCATTTTTGAGTGAATTGCCAAAAGTCAGATTTTTGCTGAAATTGTGACCCCGGGGCTTAGGGATTTTTTCAAAAAAATATTTTCTGCCGGTTAAGTTTTTGAGGGCTGATTTCTTGTCCTGTGATAAAAAGCCTTCTGTTTCCATCGCCAAAGCTTTCAGGGGAGCATTTACAACCGGTTGGCACCATTTTTGAGTGAATTGCCAAAAGTCAGATTTTTGCTGAAATTGTGACCCCGGGGCTTAGGGATTTTTTCAAAAAAATATTTTCTGCCGGTTAAGTTTTTGAGGGCTGATTTCTTGTCCTGTGATAAAAAGCCTTCTGTTTCGAGTGCCAAACCTTTCAGGAGAGCATTTTCAAGCTTTTGGCACCATTTTTGAGTGAATTGCCAAAAGTCAGATTTTTGCTGAAATTGTGACCCCGGGGCTTCGGGATTTTTTCCAAAAAATATTTTCTGCCGGTTAAGTTTTTGAGGGCTGATTTCTTGTCCTGTGATAAAAAGCCTTCTGTTTCGAGTGCCAAACCTTTCAGGAGAGCATTTTCAAGCTTTTGGCACCATTTTTGAGTGAATTGCCAAAAGTCAGATTTTTGCTGAAATTGTGACCCCGGGGCTTAGGGATTTTTTCAAAAAAATATTTTCTGCCGGTTAAGTTTTTGAGGGCTGATTTCTTGTCCTGTGATAAAAAGCCTTCTGTTTCGAGTGCCAAACCTTTCAGGAGAGCATTTTCAAGCTTTTGGCACCATTTTTGAGTGAATTGCCAAAAGTCAGATTTTTGCTGAAATTGTGACCCCGGGGCTTCGGGATTTTTTCCAAAAAATATTTTCTGCCGGTTAAGTTTTTGAGGGCTGATTTCTTGTCCTGTGATAAAAAGCCTTCTGTTTCGAGTGCCAAACCTTTCAGGAGAGCATTTTCAAGCTTTTGGCACCATTTTTGAGTGAATTGCCAAAAGTCAGATTTTTGCTGAAATTGTGACCCCGGGGCTTAGGGATTTTTTCAAAAAAATATTTTCTGTTGGTTAAGTTTTTGAGGGCTGATTTCTTGTTCTGTGATAAAAAGCCTTCTGTTTCGAGTGCCAAACCTTTCAGGGGAGCATTTTCAAGCTTTTGGCACCATTTTTGAGTGAATTGCCAAAAGTCAGATTTTTGCTGAAATTGTGACCCCGGGGCTTAGGGATTTTTTCCAAAAAATATTTTCTGCCGGTTAAGTTTTTGAGGGCTGATTTCTTGTCCTGTGATAAAAAGCCTTCTGTTTCGAGTGCCAAACCTTTCAGGAGAGCATTTTCAAGCTTTTGGCACCATTTTTGAGTGAATTGCCAAAAGTCAGATTTTTGCTGAAATTGTGACCCCGGGGCTTAGGGATTTTTTCAAAAAAATATTTTCTGCCGGTTAAGTTTTTGAGGGCTGATTTCTTGTCCTGTGATAAAAAGCCTTCTGTTTCGAGTGCCAAACCTTTCAGGAGAGCATTTTCAAGCTTTTGGCACCATTTTTGAGTGAATTGCCAAAAGTCAGATTTTTGCTGAAATTGTGACCCCGGGGCTTAGGGATTTTTTCCAAAAAATATTTTCTGCCGGTTAAGTTTTTGAGGGCTGATTTCTTGTTCTGTGATAAAAAGCCTTCTGTTTCGAGTGCCAAACCTTTCAGGAGAGCATTTTCAAGCTTTTGGCACCATTTTTGAGTGAATTGCCAAAAGTCAGATTTTTGCTGAAATTGTGACCCCGGGGCTTAGGGATTTTTTCCAAAAAATATTTTCTGCCGCTTAAGTTTTTGAGGGCTGATTTCTTGTCCTGTGATAAAAAGCCTTCTGTTTCCATCGCCAAAGATTTCAGGATAGCATTTTCAAGCTTTTGGCACCATTTTTGAGTGACTTGCCAAAAGTCAGATTTTTGCTGAAATTGTGACCCCGGGGCTTAGGGATTTTTTCAAAAAAATATTTTCTGCCGGTTAAGTTTTTGAGGGCTGATTTCTTGTTCTGTGATAAAAAGCCTTCTGTTTCGAGTGCCAAACCTTTCAGGAGAACATTTTCAAGCTTTTGGCACCATTTTTGAGTGAATTGCCAAAAGTCAGATTTTTGCTGAAATTGTGACCCCGGGGCTTAGGGATTTTTTCCAAAAAATATTTTCTGCCGCTTAAGTTTTTGAGGGCTGATTTCTTGTCCTGTGATAAAAAGCCTTCTGTTTATATCGCCAAAGATTTCAGGATAGCATTTCCAAGCTTTTGGCACCAATTTTGAGTGAATTGCCAAAAGTCAGATTTTTGCTGAAATTGTGACCCCGGGGCATAGGGATTTTTAAAAAAAAATATTTTCTGCCGGTCAAGTTTTTGAGGGCTCATTTCTTGTCCTGTGATAAAAAGCCTTCTGTTTCCATCGCGAAATCTTTCAGGGGAGCATTTTCAAGCTTTTGGCACCATTTTTGAGTGACTTGCCAAAAGTCAGATTTTTGCTGAAATTGTGACCCCGGGGCTTCGGGATTTTTTCAAAAAAATATTTTCTGCCGCTTAACTTTTTGAGGGCTGATTTCTTGTCCTGTGATAAAAAGCCTTCTGTTTCCATCGCCAAACCTTTCAGGAGAGGATTTACAAGCTTTTGGCACAACTTTTGAGTGAATTGCCATAAGTCAGATTTTTGCTGAAATTGTGACCCCGGGCCTTAGGGATTTTTTCCAAAAAATATTTTCTGCCGTTTAAGTTTTTGAGGGCTGATTTCTTGTCCTGTGATCTAAAGCCTTCTGTTTCGAGTGTCAAACCTTTCAGGAGAGCATTTTCAAGCTTTTGGCACCATTTTTGAGTGAATTGCCAAAAGTCAGATTTTTGCTGAAATTGTGACCCCGGGGCTTAGGGATTTTTTCAAAAAAATATTTTCTGCCGGTTAAGTTTTTGAGGGCTGATTTCTTGTCCTGTGATAAAAAGCCTTCTGTTTCGAGTGCCAAAGCTTTCAGGAGAGCATTTTAAAGCTTTTGGCACCATTTTTGAGTGAATTGCCAAAAGTCAGATTTTTGCTGAAATTGTGACCCCGGGGCTTAGGGATTTTTTCAAAAAAATATTTTCTGCCTGTTAAGTTTTTGAGGGCTGATTTCTTGTCCTGTGATAAAAAGCCTTCTGTTTCCATCGCCAAAGCTTTCATTTACAACCGGTTGGCACCATTTTTGAGTGAATTGCCAAAAGTCAGATTTTTGCTGAAATTGTGACCCCGGGGCTTAGGGATTTTTTCAAAAAAATATTTTCTGCCGGTTAAGTTTTTGAGGGCTGATTTCTTGTCCTGTGATAAAAAGCCTTCTGTTTCCATCGCCAAAGCTTTCAGGGGAGCATTTACAACCGGTTGGCACCATTTTTGAGTGAATTGCCAAAAGTCAGATTTTTGCTGAAATTGTGACCCCGGGGCTTAGGGATTTTTTCAAAAAAATATTTTCTGCCGGTTAAGTTTTTGAGGGCTGATTTCTTGTCCTGTGATAAAAAGCCTTCTGTTTCGAGTGCCAAACCTTTCAGGAGAGCATTTTCAAGCTTTTGGCACCATTTTTGAGTGAATTGCCAAAAGTCAGATTTTTGCTGAAATTGTGACCCCGGGGCTTAGGGATTTTTTCAAAAAAATATTTTCTGCCGGTTAACTTTTTGAGGGGTGATTTCTTGTCCTGTGATAAAAAGCCTTCTGTTTCGAGTGCCAAACATTTCAGGAGAGCATTTTCAAGCTTTTGGCACCATTTTTGTGTGAATTGCCAAAAGTCAGATTTTTGCTGAAATTGTGACCCCGGGGCTTAGGGATTTTTTCAAAAAAATATTTTCTGCCGGTTAAGTTTTTGAGGGCTGATTTCTTGTTCTGTGTTAAAAAGCCTTCTGTTTCGAGTGCCAAAGCTTTCAGGAGAGCATTTTAAAGCTTTTGGCACCATTTTTGAGTGAATTGCCAAAAGTCAGATTTTTGCTGAAATTGTGACCCCGGGGCTTAGGGATTTTTTCAAAAAAATATTTTCTGCCTGTTAAGTTTTTGAGGGCTGATTTCTTGTCCTGTGATAAAAAGCCTTCTGTTTCCATCGCCAAAGCTTTCATTTACAACCGGTTGGCACCATTTTTGAGTGAATTGCCAAAAGTCAGATTTTTGCTGAAATTGTGACCCCGGGGCTTAGGGATTTTTTCAAAAAAATATTTTCTGCCGGTTAAGTTTTTGAGGGCTGATTTCTTGTCCTGTGATAAAAAGCCTTCTGTTTCGAGTGCCAAAGCTTTCAGGAGAGCATTTTCAAGCTTTTGGCACCATTTTTGAGTGAATTGCCAAAAGTCAGATTTTTGCTGAAATTGTGACCCCGGGGCTTCGGGATTTTTTCCAAAAAATATTTTCTGCCGGTTAAGTTTTTGAGGGCTGATTTCTTGTCCTGTGATAAAAAGCCTTCTGTTTCGAGTGCCAAACCTTTCAGGAGAGCATTTTCAAGCTTTTGGCACCATTTTTGAGTGAATTGCCAAAAGTCAGATTTTTGCTGAAATTGTGACCCCGGGGCTTCGGGATTTTTTCCAAAAAATATTTTCTGCCGGTTAAGTTTTTGAGGGCTGATTTCTTGTCCTGTGATAAAAAGCCTTCTGTTTCGAGTGCCAAACCTTTCAGGAGAGCATTTTCAAGCTTTTGGCACCATTTTTGTGTGAATTGCCAAAAGTCAGATTTTTGCTGAAATTGTGACCCCGGGGCTTAGGGATTTTTTCAAAAAAATATTTTCTGCCGGTTAAGTTTTTGAGGGCTGATTTCTTGTCCTGTGATAAAAAGCCTTCTGTTTCCATCGCCACAGCTTTCATTTACAACCGGTTGGCACCATTTTTGAGTGAATTGCCAAAAGTCAGATTTTTGCTGAAATTGTGACCCCGGGGCTTAGGGATTTTTTCAAAAAAATATTTTCTGCCGGTTAAGTTTTTGAGGGCTGATTTCTTGTCCTGTGATAAAAAGCCTTCTGTTTCGAGTGCCAAACCTTTCAGGAGAGCATTTTCAAGCTTTTGGCACCATTTTTGAGTGAATTGCCAAAAGTCAGATTTTTGCTGAAATTGTGACCCCGGGGCTTAGGGATTTTTTCAAAAAAATATTTTCTGCCTGTTAAGTTTTTGAGGACTGATTTCTTGTCCTGTGATAAAAAGCCTTCTGTTTCCATCGCCAAAGCTTTCAGGGGAGCATTTACAACCGGTTGGCACCATTTTTGAGTGAATTGCCAAAAGTCAGATTTTTGCTGAAATTGTGACCCCGGGGCTTAGGGATTTTTTCAAAAAAATATTTTCTGCCGGTTAAGTTTTTGAGGGCTGATTTCTTGTCCTGTGATAAAAAGCCTTCTGTTTCGAGTGCCAAACCTTTCAGGAGAGCATTTTCAAGCTTTTGGCACCATTTTTGAGTGAATTGCCAAAAGTCAGATTTTTGCTGAAATTGTGACCCCGGGGCTTCGGGATTTTTTCCAAAAAATATTTTCTGCCGGTTAAGTTTTTGAGGGCTGATTTCTTGTCCTGTGATAAAAAGCCTTCTGTTTCGAGTGCCAAACCTTTCAGGAGAGCATTTTCAAGCTTTTGGCACCATTTTTGAGTGAATTGCCAAAAGTCAGATTTTTGCTGAAATTGTGACCCCGGGGCTTAGGGATTTTTTCAAAAAAATATTTTCTGCCGGTTAAGTTTTTGAGGGCTGATTTCTTGTCCTGTGATAAAAAGCCTTCTGTTTCGAGTGCCAAACCTTTCAGGAGAGCATTTTCAAGCTTTTGGCACCATTTTTGAGTGAATTGCCAAAAGTCAGATTTTTGCTGAAATTGTGACCCCGGGGCTTCGGGATTTTTTCCAAAAAATATTTTCTGCCGGTTAAGTTTTTGAGGGCTGATTTCTTGTCCTGTGATAAAAAGCCTTCTGTTTCGAGTGCCAAACCTTTCAGGAGAGCATTTTCAAGCTTTTGGCACCATTTTTGAGTGAATTGCCAAAAGTCAGATTTTTGCTGAAATTGTGACCCCGGGGCTTAGGGATTTTTTCAAAAAAATATTTTCTGTTGGTTAAGTTTTTGAGGGCTGATTTCTTGTTCTGTGATAAAAAGCCTTCTGTTTCGAGTGCCAAACCTTTCAGGGGAGCATTTTCAAGCTTTTGGCACCATTTTTGAGTGAATTGCCAAAAGTCAGATTTTTGCTGAAATTGTGACCCCGGGGCTTAGGGATTTTTTCCAAAAAATATTTTCTGCCGGTTAAGTTTTTGAGGGCTGATTTCTTGTCCTGTGATAAAAAGCCTTCTGTTTCCATCGCCAAAGCTTTCAGGGGAGCATTTACAAGCTTTTGGCACCATTTTTGAGTGAATTGCCAAAAGTCAGATTTTTGCTGAAATTGTGACCCCGGGGCTTAGGGATTTTTTCAAAAAAATATTTTCTGCCGGTTAAGTTTTTGAGGGCTGATTTCTTGTCCTGTGATAAAAAGCCGTCTGTTTCGAGTGCCAAACCTTTCAGGAGAGCATTTTCAAGCTTTTGGCACCATTTTTGAGTGAATTGCCAAAAGTCAGATTTTTGCTGAAATTGTGACCCCGGGCCTTAGGGATTTTTTCCAAAAAATATTTTCTGCCGGTTAAGTTTTTGAGGGCTGATTTCTTGTCCTGTGATAAAAAGCCTTCTGTTTCGAGTGCCAAACCTTTCAGGAGAGCATTTTCAAGCTTTTGGCACCATTTTTGAGTGAATTGCCAAAAGTCAGATTTTTGCTGAAATTGTGACCCCGGGGCTTAGGGATTTTTTCCAAAAAATATTTTCTGCCGGTTAAGTTTTTGAGGGCTGATTTCTTGTTCTGTGATAAAAAGCCTTCTGTTTCGAGTGCCAAACCTTTCAGGAGAGCATTTTCAAGCTTTTGGCACCATTTTTGAGTGAATTGCCAAAAGTCAGATTTTTGCTGAAATTGTGACCCCGGGGCTTAGGGATTTTTTCCAAAAAATATTTTCTGCCGCTTAAGTTTTTGAGGGCTGATTTCTTGTCCTGTGATAAAAAGCCTTCTGTTTCCATCGCCAAAGATTTCAGGATAGCATTTTCAAGCTTTTGGCACCATTTTTGAGTGACTTGCCAAAAGTCAGATTTTTGCTGAAATTGTGACCCCGGGGCTTAGGGATTTTTTCAAAAAAATATTTTCTGCCGGTTAAGTTTTTGAGGGCTGATTTCTTGTTCTGTGATAAAAAGCCTTCTGTTTCGAGTGCCAAACCTTTCAGGAGAACATTTTCAAGCTTTTGGCACCATTTTTGAGTGAATTGCCAAAAGTCAGATTTTTGCTGAAATTGTGACCCCGGGGCTTAGGGATTTTTTCCAAAAAATATTTTCTGCCGCTTAAGTTTTTGAGGGCTGATTTCTTGTCCTGTGATAAAAAGCCTTCTGTTTATATCGCCAAAGATTTCAGGATAGCATTTCCAAGCTTTTGGCACCAATTTTGAGTGAATTGCCAAAAGTCAGATTTTTGCTGAAATTGTGACCCCGGGGCATAGGGATTTTTAAAAAAAAATATTTTCTGCCGGTCAAGTTTTTGAGGGCTCATTTCTTGTCCTGTGATAAAAAGCCTTCTGTTTCCATCGCGAAATCTTTCAGGGGAGCATTTTCAAGCTTTTGGCACCATTTTTGAGTGACTTGCCAAAAGTCAGATTTTTGCTGAAATTGTGACCCCGGGGCTTCGGGATTTTTTCAAAAAAATATTTTCTGCCGCTTAACTTTTTGAGGGCTGATTTCTTGTCCTGTGATAAAAAGCCTTCTGTTTCGAGTGCCAAACCTTTCAGGAGAGCATTTTCAAGCTTTTGGCACCATTTTTGAGTGAATTGCCAAAAGTCAGATTTTTGCTGAAATTGTGACCCCGGGGCTTAGGGATTTTTTCAAAAAAATATTTTCTGCCGGTAAAGTTTTTGAGGGCTGATTTCTTGTCCTGTGATAAAAAGCCTTCTGTTTCGAGTGCCAAACCTTTCAGGAGAGCATTTTCAAGCTTTTGGCACCATTTTTGAGTGAATTGCCAAAAGTCAGATTTTTGCTGAAATTGTGACCCCGGGGCTTAGGGATTTTTTCAAAAAAATATTTTCTGCCGGTTAAGTTTTTGAGGGCTGATTTCTTGTCCTGTGATAAAAAGCGTTCTGTTTCGAGTGCCAAACCTTTCAGGAGAGCATTTTCAAGCTTTTGGCACCATTTTTGTGTGAATTGCCAAAAGTCAGATTTTTGCTGAAATTGTGACCCCGGGGCATAGGGATTTTTTCCAAAAAATATTTTCTGCCGGTTAAGTTTTTGAGGGCTGATTTCTTGTCCTGTGATAAAAAGCCTTCTGTTTCGAGTGCCAAACCTTTCAGGGGAGCATTTTCAAGCTTTTGGCACCATTTTTGAGTGAATTGCCAAAAGCCAGATTTTTGCTGAAATTGTGACCCCGGGGCTTAGGGATTTTTTCCAAAAAATATTTTCTGCCGGTTAAGTTTTTGAGGGCTGATTTCTTGTCCTGTGATAAAAAGCCTTCTGTTTCGAGTGCCAAACCTTTCAGGAGAGCATTTTCAAGCTTTTGGCACCATTTTTGAGTGAATTGCCAAAAGTCAGATTTTTGCTGAAATTGTGACCCCGGGGCTTAGGGATTTTTTCAAAAAAATATTTTCTGCCGGTTAAGTTTTTGAGGGCTGATTTCTTGTCCTGTGATAAAAAGCCGTCTGTTTCGAGTGCCAAACCTTTCAGGAGAGCATTTTGAAGCTTTTGGCACCATTTTTGAGTGAATTGCCAAAAGTCAGATTTTTGCTGAAATTGTGACCCCGGGGCTTAGGGATTTTTTCCAAAAAATATTTTCTGCCGGTTAAGTTTTTGAGGGCTGATTTCTTGTCCTGTGATAAAAAGCCTTCTGTTTCGAGTGCCAAACCTTTCAGGAGAGCATTTTCAAGCTTTTGGCACCATTTTTGAGTGAATTGCCAAAAGTCAGATTTTTGCTGAAATTGTGACCCCGGGGCTTAGGGATTTTTTCAAAAAAATATTTTCTGCCGGTTAAGTTTTTGAGGGCTGATTTCTTGTCCTGTGATAAAAAGCCGTCTGTTTCGAGTGCCAAACCTTTCAGGAGATCATTTTCAAGCTTTTGGCACCATTTTTGAGTGAATTGCCAAAAGTCAGATTTTTGCTGAAATTGTGACCCCGGGGCTTAGGGATTTTTTCCAAAAAATATTTTCTGCCGCTTAAGTTTTTGAGGGCTGATTTCTTGTCCTGTGATAAAAAGCCTTCTGTTTCGAGTGCCAAAGCTTTCAGGAGAGCATTTTAAAGCTTTTGGCACCATTTTTGAGTGAATTGCCAAAATTCAGATTTTTGCTGAAATTGTGACCCCGGGGCTTAGGGATTTTTTCAAAAAAATATTTTCTGCCTGTTAAGTTTTTGAGGGCTGATTTCTTGTCCTGTGATAAAAAGCCTTCTGTTTCCATCGCCAAAGCTTTCATTTACAACCGGTTGGCACCATTTTTGAGTGAATTGCCAAAAGTCAGATTTTTGCTGAAATTGTGACCCCGGGGCTTAGGGATTTTTTCAAAAAAATATTTTCTGCCGGTTAAGTTTTTGAGGGCTGATTTCTTGTCCTGTGATAAAAAGCCTTCTGTTTCCATCGCCAAAGCTTTCAGGGGAGCATTTACAACCGGTTGGCACCATTTTTGAGTGAATTGCCAAAAGTCAGATTTTTGCTGAAATTGTGACCCCGGGGCTTAGGGATTTTTTCAAAAAAATATTTTCTGCCGGTTAAGTTTTTGAGGGCTGATTTCTTGTCCTGTGATAAAAAGCCGTCTGTTTCGAGTGCCAAACCTTTCAGGAGATCATTTTCAAGCTTTTGGCACCATTTTTGAGTGAATTGCCAAAAGTCAGATTTTTGCTGAAATTGTGACCCCGGGGCTTAGGGATTTTTTCAAAAAAATATTTTCTGCCGGTTAAGTTTTTGAGGGCTGATTTCTTGTTCTGTGATAAAAAGCCTTCTGTTTCGAGTGCCAAACCTTTCAGGAGAGCATTTTCAAGCTTTTGGCACCATTTTTGAGTGAATTGCCAAAAGTCAGATTTTTGCTGAAATTGTGACCCCGGGGCTTAGGGATTTTTTCAAAAAAATATTTTCTGCCGGTTAAGTTTTTGAGGGCTGATTTCTTGTCCTGTGATAAAAAGCCTTCTGTTTCCATCGCCAAAGATTTCAGGATAGCATTTTCAAGCTTTTGGCACCATTTTTGAGTGACTTGCCAAAAGTCAGATTTTTGCTGAAATTGTGACCCCGGGGCTTCGGGATTTTTTCAAAAAAATATTTTCTGCCGCTTAACTTTTTGAGGGCTGATTTCTTGTCCTGTGATAAAAAGCCTTCTGTTTCCATCGCCAAACCTTTCAGGAGAGGATTTACAAGCTTTTGGCACAACTTTTGAGTGAATTGCCATAAGTCAGATTTTTGCTGAAATTGTGACCCCGGGCCTTAGGGATTTTTTTCCAAAAAATATTTTCTGCCGCTTAAGTTTTTGAGGGCTGATTTCTTGTCCTGTGATAAAAAGCCTTCTGTTTCGAGTGCCAAACCTTTCAGGAGAGCATTTTCAAGCTTTTGGCACCATTTTTGAGTGAATTGCCAAAAGTCAGATTTTTGCTGAAATTGTGACCCCGGGGCTTAGGGATTTTTTCCAAAAAATATTTTCTGCCGCTTAAGTTTTTGAGGGCTGATTTCTTGTCCTGTGATAAAAAGCCTTCTGTTTCCATCGCCAAAGATTTCAGGATAGCATTTTCAAGCTTTTGGCACCATTTTTGAGTGACTTGCCAAAAGTCAGATTTTTGCTGAAATTGTGACCCCGGGGCTTCGGGATTTTTTCAAAAAAATATTTTATGCCGCTTAACTTTTTGAGGGCTGATTTCTTGTCCTGTGATAAAAAGCCTTCTGTTTCCATCGCCAAACCTTTCAGGAGAGGATTTACAAGCTTTTGGCACAACTTTTGAGTGAATTGCCATAAGTCAGATTTTTGCTGAAATTGTGACCCCGGGCCTTAGGGATTTTTTCCAAAAAATATTTTCTGCCGGTTAAGTTTTTGAGGGCTGATTTCTTGTCCTGTGATAAAAAGCCTTCTGTTTCGAGTGCCAAACCTTTCAGGAGAGCATTTTCAAGCTTTTGGCACCATTTTTGAGTGAATTGCCAAAAGTCAGATTTTTGCTGAAATTGTGACCCCGGGGCTTCGGGATTTTTTCAAAAAAATATTTTCTGCCGGTTAAGTTTTTGAGGGCTGATTTCTTGTCCTGTGATAAAAAGCCTTCTGTTTCGAGTGCCAAACCTTTCAGGGGAGCATTTTCAAGCTTTTGGCACCATTTTTGAGTGAATTGCCAAAAGTCAGATTTTTGCTGAAATTGTGACCCCGGGGCTTAGGGATTTTTTCAAAAAAATATTTTCTGCCGGTTAAGTTTTTGAGGGCTGATTTCTTGTCCTGTGATAAAAAGCCTTCTGTTTCGAGTGCCAAACCTTTCAGGAGAGCATTTTCAAGCTTTTGGCACCATTTTTGAGTGAATTGCCAAAAGTCAGATTTTTGCTGAAATTGTGACCCCGGGGCTTAGGGATTTTTTCAAAAAAATATTTTCTGCCGGTTAAGTTTTTGAGGGCTGATTTCTTGTCCTGTGATAAAAAGCCTACTGTTTCCACCGCCAAACCTTTCAGGAGAGCATTTTCAAGCTTTTGGCACCATTTTTGAGTGAATTGCCAAAAGTCAGATTTTTGCTGAAATTGTGACCCCGGGGCTTAGGGATTTTTTCAAAAAAATATTTTCTGCCGCTTAAGTTTTTGAGGGCTGATTTCTTGTCCTGTGATAAAAAGCCTTCTGTTTCCATCGCCAAAGATTTCAGGATAGCATTTTCAAGCTTTTGGCACCATTTTTGAGTGACTTGCCAAAAGTCAGATTTTTGCTGAAATTGTGACCCCGGGGCTTCGGGATTTTTTCCAAAAAATATTTTCTGCCGCTTAACTTTTTGAGGGCTGATTTCTTGTCCTGTGATAAAAAGCCTTCTGTTTCCATCGCCAAACCTTTCAGGAGAGGATTTACAAGCTTTTGGCACAACTTTTGAGTGAATTGCCATAAGTCAGATTTTTGCTGAAATTGTGACCCCGGGCCTTAGGGATTTTTTTCCAAAAAATATTTTCTGCCGCTTAAGTTTTTGAGGGCTGATTTCTTGTTCTGTGATAAAAAGCCTTCTGTTTCGAGTGCCAAACCTTTCAGGAGAGCATTTTCAAGCTTTTGGCACCATTTTTGAGTGAATTGCCAAAAGTCAGATTTTTGCTGAAATTGTGACCCCGGGGCTTAGGGATTTTTTCCAAAAAATATTTTCTGCCGCTTAAGTTTTTGAGGGCTGATTTCTTGTCCTGTGATAAAAAGCCTTCTGTTTCCATCGCCAAAGATTTCAGGATAGCATTTTCAAGCTTTTGGCACCATTTTTGAGTGACTTGCCAAAAGTCAGATTTTTGCTGAAATTGTGACCCCGGGGCTTCGGGATTTTTTCAAAAAAATATTTTCTGCCGCTTAAATTTGAGGGCTGATTTCTTGTCCTGTGATAAAAAGCCTTCTGTTTCCATCGCCAAACCTTTCAGGAGAGGATTTACAAGCTTTTGGCACAACTTTTGAGTGAATTGCCATAAGTCAGATTTTTGCTGAAATTGTGACCCCGGGCCTTAGGGATTTTTTCCAAAAAATATTTTCTGCCGGTTAAGTTTTTGAGGGCTGATTTCTTGTCCTGTGATAAAAAGCCTTCTGTTTCGAGTGCCAAACCTTTCAGGAGAGCATTTTCAAGCTTTTGGCACCATTTTTGAGTGAATTGCCAAAAGTCAGATTTTTGCTGAAATTGTGACCCCGGGGCTTCGGGATTTTTTCAAAAAAATATTTTCTGCCGGTTAAGTTTTTGAGGGCTTATTTCTTGTCCTGTGATAAAAAGCCTTCTGTTTCCATCGCCAAAGCTTTCAGGGGAGCATTTACAACCGGTTGGCACCATTTTTGAGTGAATTGCCAAAAGTCAGATTTTTGCTGAAATTGTGACCCCGGGGCTTCGGGATTTTTTCCAAAAAATATTTTCTGCCGCTTAACTTTTTGAGGGCTGATTTCTTGTCCTGTGATAAAAAGCCTTCTGTTTCGAGTGCCAAACCTTTCAGGAGAGCATTTTCAAGCTTTTGGCACCATTTTTGAGTGAATTGCCAAAAGTCAGATTTTTGCTGAAATTGTGACCCCGGGGCTTCGGGATTTTTTCAAAAAAATATTTTCTGCCGGTTAAGTTTTTGAGGGCTGATTTCTTGTCCTGTGATAAAAAGCCTACTGTTTCCATCGCCAAACCTTTCAGGAGAGCATTTTCAAGCTTTTGGCGCCATTTTTGAGTGAATTGCCAAAAGTCAGATTTTTGCTGAAATTGTGACCCCGGGGCTTAGGGATTTTTTCAAAAAAATATTTTCTGCCGGTTAAGTTTTTGAGGGCTGATTTCTTGTCCTGTGATAAAAAGCCTTCTGTTTCGAGTGTCAAACCTTTCAGGAGAGCATTTTCAAGCTTTTGGCACCATTTTTGTGTGAATTGCCAAAAGTCAGATTTTTGCTGAAATTGTGACCCCGGGGCATAGGGATTTTTTCCAAAAAATATTTTCTGCCGGTTAAGTTTTTGAGGGCTGATTTCTTGTCCTGTGATAAAAAGCCTTCTGTTTCGAGTGCCAAACCTTTCAGGGGAGCATTTTCAAGCTTTTGGCACCATTTTTGAGTGAATTGCCAAAAGCCAGATTTTTGCTGAAATTGTGACCCTGGGGCTTAGGGATTTTTTCCAAAAAATATTTTCTGCCGGTTAAGTTTTTGAGGGCTGATTTCTTGTCCTGTGATAAAAAGCCTTCTGTTTCGAGTGCCAAACCTTTCAGGAGAGCATTTTCAAGCTTTTGGCACCATTTTTGAGTGAATTGCCAAAAGTCAGATTTTTGCTGAAATTGTGACCCCGGGGCTTAGGGATTTTTTCAAAAAAATATTTTCTGCCGGTTAAGTTTTTGAGGGCTGATTTCTTGTCCTGTGATAAAAAGCCTACTGTTTCCATCGCCAAACCTTTCAGGAGAGCATTTTCAAGCTTTTGGCGCCATTTTTGAGTGAATTGCCAAAAGTCAGATTTTTGCTGAAATTGTGACCCCGGGGCTTAGGGATTTTTTCAAAAAAATATTTTCTGCCGGTTAAGTTTTTGAGGGCTGATTTCTTGTCCTGTGATAAAAAGCCTTCTGTTTCGAGTGTCAAACCTTTCAGGAGAGCATTTTCAAGCTTTTGGCACCATTTTTGTGTGAATTGCCAAAAGTCAGATTTTTGCTGAAATTGTGACCCCGGGGCATAGGGATTTTTTCCAAAAAATATTTTCTGCCGCTTAAGTTTTTGAGGGCTGATTTCTTGTCCTGTGATAAAAAGCCTTCTGTTTCGAGTGCCAAACCTTTCAGGGGAGCATTTTCAAGCTTTTGGCACCATTTTTGAGTGAATTGCCAAAAGCCAGATTTTTGCTGAAATTGTGACCCCGGGGCTTAGGGATTTTTTCCAAAAAATATTTTCTGCCGGTTAAGTTTTTGAGGGCTGATTTCTTGTCCTGTGATAAAAAGCCTTCTGTTTCGAGTGCCAAACCTTTCAGGAGAGCATTTTCAAGCTTTTGGCACCATTTTTGTGTGAATTGCCAAAAGTCAGATTTTTGCTGAAATTGTGACCCCGGGGCTTAGGGATTTTTTCAAAAAAATATTTTCTGCCGGTTAAGTTTTTGAGGGCTGATTTCTTGTCCTGTGATAAAAAGCCGTCTGTTTCGAGTGCCAAACCTTTCAGGAGAGCATTTTCAAGCTTTTGGCACCATTTTTGAGTGAATTGCCAAAAGTCAGATTTTTGCTGAAATTGTGACCCCAGGCCTTAGGGATTTTTTCCAAAAAATATTTTCTGCCGGTTAAGTTTTTGAGGGCTGATTTCTTGTCCTGTGATAAAAAGCCTTCTGTTTCGAGTGCCAAACCTTTCAGGAGAGCATTTTCAAGCTTTTGGCACCATTTTTGAGTGAATTGCCAAAAGTCAGATTTTTGCTGAAATTGTGACCCCGGGGCTTAGGGATTTTTTCAAAAAAATATTTTCTGCCGGTTAAGTTTTTGAGGGCTGATTTCTTGTCCTGTGATAAAAAGCCTTCTGTTTCCATCGCCAAAGCTTTCAGGGGAGCATTTACAACCGGTTGGCACCATTTTTGAGTGAATTGCCAAAAGTCAGATTTTTGCTGAAATTGTGACCCCGGGGCTTAGGGATTTTTTCAAAAAAATATTTTCTGCCGGTTAAGTTTTTGAGGGCTGATTTCTTGTCCTGTGATAAAAACCCTTCTGTTTCGAGTGCCAAACCTTTCAGGAGAGCATTTTCAAGCTTTTGGCACCATTTTTGAGTGAATTGCGAAAAGTCAGATTTTTGCTGAAATTGTGACCCCGGGGCTTAGGGATTTTTTCAAAAAAATATTTTCTGCCGGTTAAGTTTTTGAGGGCTGATTTCTTGTCCTGTGATAAAAAGCCTTCTGTTTCGAGTGCCAAACCTTTCAGGAGAGCATTTACAACCGGTTGGCACCATTTTTGAGTCAATTGCCAAAAGTCAGATTTTTGCTGAAATTGTGACCCCGGGGCTTAGGGATTTTTTCAAAAAAATATTTTCTGCCGGTTAAGTTTTTGAGGGCTGATTTCTTGTCCTGTGATAAAAAGCCTTCTGTTTCGAGTGCCAAAGCTTTCAGGATAGCATTTTAAAGCTTTTGGCACCATTTTTGAGTGAATTGCCAAAAGTCAGATTTTTGCTGAAATTGTGACCCCGGGGCTTAGGGATTTTTTCCAAAAAATATTTTCTGCCTGTTAAGTTTTTGAGGGCTGATTTCTTGTCCTGTGATAAAAAGCCTTCTGTTTCCATCGCCAAAGCTTTCATTTACAACCGGTTGGCACCATTTTTGAGTGAATTGCCAAAAGTCAGATTTTTGCTGAAATTGTGACCCCGGGGCTTAGGGATTTTTTCAAAAAAATATTTTCTGCCGGTTAAGTTTTTGAGGGCTGATTTCTTGTCCTGTGATAAAAAGCCTTCTGTTTCGAGTGCCAAACCTTTCAGGAGAGCATTTTCAAGCTTTTGGCACCATTTTTGAGTGAATTGCCAAAAGTCAGATTTTTGCTGAAATTGTGACCCCGGGGCTTCGGGATTTTTTCCAAAAAATATTTTCTGCCGGTTAAGTTTTTGAGGGCTGATTTCTTGTCCTGTGATAAAAAGCCTTCTGTTTCGAGTGCCAAACCTTTCAGGAGAGCATTTTCAAGCTTTTGGCACCATTTTTGTGTGAATTGCCAAAAGTCAGATTTTTGCTGAAATTGTGACCCCGGGGCTTAGGGATTTTTTCAAAAAAATATTTTCTGCCGGTTAAGTTTTTGAGGGCTGATTTCTTGTCCTGTGATAAAAAGCCTTCTGTTTCCATCGCCAAAGCTTTCATTTACAACCGGTTGGCACCATTTTTGAGTGAATTGCCAAAAGTCAGATTTTTGCTGAAATTGTGACCCCGGGGCTTAGGGATTTTTTCCAAAAAATATTTTCTGCCGGTTAAGTTTTTGAGGGCTGATTTCTTGTCCTGTGATAAAAAGCCTTCTGTTTCGAGTGCCAAACCTTTCAGGAGAGCATTTTCAAGCTTTTGGCACCATTTTTGAGTGAATTGCCAAAAGTCAGATTTTTGCTGAAATTGTGACCCCGGGGCTTAGGGATTTTTTCAAAAAAATATTTTCTGCCTGTTAAGTTTTTGAGGGCTGATTTCTTGTCCTGTGATAAAAAGCCTTCTGTTTCCATCGCCAAAGCTTTCAGGGGAGCATTTACAACCGGTTGGCACCATTTTTGAGTGAATTGCCAAAAGTCAGATTTTTGCTGAAATTGTGACCCCGGGGCTTAGGGATTTTTTCAAAAAAATATTTTCTGCCGGTTAAGTTTTTGAGGGCTGATTTCTTGTCCTGTGATAAAAAGCCTTCTGTTTCGAGTGCCAAACCTTTCAGGAGAGCATTTTCAAGCTTTTGGCACCATTTTTGAGTGAATTGCCAAAAGTCAGATTTTTGCTGAAATTGTGACCCCGGGGCTTAGGGATTTTTTCAAAAAAATATTTTCTGCCGGTTAAGTTTTTGAGGGCTGATTTCTTGTCCTGTGATAAAAAGCCTTCTGTTTCGAGTGCCAAACCTTTCAGGAGAGCATTTTCAAGCTTTTGGCACCATTTTTGAGTGAATTGCCAAAAGTCAGATTTTTGCTGAAATTGTGACCCCGGGGCTTAGGGATTTTTTCAAAAAAATATTTTCTGCCGGTTAAGTTTTTGAGGGCTGATTTCTTGTCCTGTGATAAAAAGCCTTCTGTTTCGAGTGCCAAACCTTTCAGGAGAGCATTTTCAAGCTTTTGGCACCATTTTTGAGTGAATTGCCAAAAGTCAGATTTTTGCTGAAATTGTGACCCCGGGGCTTAGGGATTTTTTCCAAAAAATATTTTCTGCCGCTTAAGTTTTTGAGGGCTGATTTCTTGTCCTGTGATAAAAAGCCTTCTGTTTCCATCGCCAAAGATTTCAGGATAGCATTTCCAAGCTTTTGGCACCAATTTTGAGTGAAATGCCAAAAGTCAGATTTTTGCTGAAATTGTGACCCCGGGGCATAGGGATTTTTTTAAAAAAATATTTTCTGCCGGTCAAGTTTTTGAGGGCTCATTTCTTGTCCTGTGATAAAAAGCCTTCTGTTTCCATCGCGAAATCTTTCAGGGGAGCATTTTCAACCTTTTGGCACCATTTTTGAGTGACTTGCCAAAAGTCAGATTTTTGCTGAAATTGTGACCCCGGGGCTTCGGGATTTTTTCAAAAAAATATTTTCTGCCGCTTAACTTTTTGAGGGGTGATTTCTTGTCCTGTGATAAAAAGCCTTCTGTTTCCATCGCCAAACCTTTCAGGAGAGGATTTACAAGCTTTTGGCACAACTTTTGAGTGAATTGCCATAAGTCAGATTTTTGCTGAAATTGTGACCCCGGGCCTTAGGGATTTTTTCCAAAAAATATTTTCTGCCGGTTAAGTTTTTGAGGGCTGATTTCTTGTCCTGTGATAAAAAGCCTTCTGTTTCGAGTGCCAAACCTTTCAGGAGAGCATTTTCAAGCTTTTGGCACCATTTTTGAGTGAATTGCCAAAAGTCAGATTTTTGCTGAAATTGTGACCCCGGGGCTTAGGGATTTTTTCAAAAAAATATTTTCTGCCGGTAAAGTTTTTGAGGGCTGATTTCTTGTCCTGTGATAAAAAGCCTTCTGTTTCGAGTGCCAAACCTTTCAGGAGAGCATTTTCAAGCTTTTGGCACCATTTTTGAGTGAATTGCCAAAAGTCAGATTTTTGCTGAAATTGTGACCCCGGGGCTTAGGGATTTTTTCCAAAAAATATTTTCTGCCGGTTAAGTTTTTGAGGGCTGATTTCTTGTCCTGTGATAAAAAGCGTTCTGTTTCGAGTGCCAAACCTTTCAGGAGAGCATTTTCAAGCTTTTGGCACCATTTTTGTGTGAATTGCCAAAAGTCAGATTTTTGCTGAAATTGTGACCCCGGGGCATAGGGATTTTTTCCAAAAAATATTTTCTGCCGGTTAAGTTTTTGAGGGCTGATTTCTTGTCCTGTGATAAAAAGCCTTCTGTTTCGAGTGCCAAACCTTTCAGGGGAGCATTTTCAAGCTTTTGGCACCATTTTTGAGTGAATTGCCAAAAGCCAGATTTTTGCTGAAATTGTGACCCCGGGGCTTAGGGATTTTTTCCAAAAAATATTTTCTGCCGGTTAAGTTTTTGAGGGCTGATTTCTTGTCCTGTGATAAAAAGCCTTCTGTTTCGAGTGCCAAACCTTTCAGGAGAGCATTTTCAAGCTTTTGGCACCATTTTTGAGTGAATTGCCAAAAGTCAGATTTTTGCTGAAATTGTGACCCCGGGGCTTAGGGATTTTTTCAAAAAAATATTTTCTGCCGGTTAAGTTTTTGAGGGCTGATTTCTTGTCCTGTGATAAAAAGCCGTCTGTTTCGAGTGCCAAACCTTTCAGGAGAGCATTTTGAAGCTTTTGGCACCATTTTTGAGTGAATTGCCAAAAGTCAGATTTTTGCTGAAATTGTGACCCCGGGGCTTAGGGATTTTTTCCCAAAAATATTTTCTGCCGGTTAAGTTTTTGAGGGCTGATTTCTTGTCCTGTGATAAAAAGCCTTCTGTTTCGAGTGCCAAACCTTTCAGGAGAGCATTTTCAAGCTTTTGGCACCATTTTTGAGTGAATTGCCAAAAGTCAGATTTTTGCTGAAATTGTGACCCCGGGGCTTAGGGATTTTTTCAAAAAAATATTTTCTGCCGGTTAAGTTTTTGAGGGCTGATTTCTTGTCCTGTGATAAAAAGCCGTCTGTTTCGAGTGCCAAACCTTTCAGGAGATCATTTTCAAGCTTTTGGCACCATTTTTGAGTGAATTGCCAAAAGTCAGATTTTTGCTGAAATTGTGACCCCGGGGCTTAGGGATTTTTTCAAAAAAATATTTTCTGCCGCTTAAGTTTTTGAGGGCTGATTTCTTGTCCTGTGATAAAAAGCCTTCTGTTTCGAGTGCCAAAGCTTTCAGGAGAGCATTTTAAAGCTTTTGGCACCATTTTTGAGTGAATTGCCAAAAGTCAGATTTTTGCTGAAATTGTGACCCCGGGGCTTAGGGATTTATTCAAAAAAATATTTTCTGCCTGTTAAGTTTTTGAGGGCTGATTTCTTGTCCTGTGATAAAAAGCCTTCTGTTTCCATCGCCAAAGCTTTCATTTACAACCGGTTGGCACCATTTTTGAGTGAATTGCCAAAAGTCAGATTTTTGCTGAAATTGTGACCCCGGGGCTTAGGGATTTTTTCAAAAAAATATTTTCTGCCGGTTAAGTTTTTGAGGCCTGATTTCTTGTCCTGTGATAAAAAGCCTTCTGTTTCCATCGCCAAAGCTTTCAGGGGAGCATTTACAACCGGTTGGCACCATTTTTGAGTGAATTGCCAAAAGTCAGATTTTTGCTGAAATTGTGACCCCGGGGCTTAGGGATTTTTTCAAAAAAATATTTTCTGCCGGTTAAGTTTTTGAGGGCTGATTTCTTGTCCTGTGATAAAAAGCCGTCTGTTTCGAGTGCCAAACCTTTCAGGAGATCATTTTCAAGCTTTTGGCACCATTTTTGAGTGAATTGCCAAAAGTCAGATTTTTGCTGAAATTGTGACCCCGGGGCTTAGGGATTTTTTCAAAAAAATATTTTCTGCCGGTTAAGTTTTTGAGGGCTGATTTCTTGTTCTGTGATAAAAAGCCTTCTGTTTCGAGTGCCAAACCTTTCAGGAGAGCATTTTCAAGCTTTTGGCACCATTTTTGAGTGAATTGCCAAAAGTCAGATTTTTGCTGAAATTGTGACCCCGGGGCTTAGGGATTTTTTCCAAAAAATATTTTCTGCCGCTTAAGTTTTTGAGGGCTGATTTCTTGTCCTGTGATAAAAAGCCTTCTGTTTCCATTGCCAAAGATTTCAGGATAGCATTTTCAAGCTTTTGGCACCATTTTTGAGTGACTTGCCAAAAGTCAGATTTTTGCTGAAATTGTGACCCCGGGGCTTCGGGATTTTTTCAAAAAAATATTTTCTGCCGCTTAACTTTTTGAGGGCTGATTTCTTGTCCTGTGATAAAAAGCCTTCTGTTTCCATCGCCAAACCTTTCAGGAGAGGATTTACAAGCTTTTGGCACAACTTTTGAGTGAATTGCCATAAGTCAGATTTTTGCTGAAATTGTGACCCCGGGCCTTAGGGATTTTTTTCCAAAAAATATTTTCTGCCGCTTAAGTTTTTGAGGGCTGATTTCTTGTCCTGTGATAAAAAGCCTTCTTTTCGAGTGCCAAACCTTTCAGGAGAGCATTTTCAAGCTTTTGGCACCATTTTTGAGTGAATTGCCAAAAGTCAGATTTTTGCTGAAATTGTGACCCCGGGGCTTAGGGATTTTTTCCAAAAAATATTTTCTGCCGCTTAAGTTTTTGAGGGCTGATTTCTTGTCCTGTGATAAAAAGCCTTCTGTTTCCATCGCCAAAGATTTCAGGATAGCATTTTCAAGCTTTTGGCACCATTTTTGAGTGAATTGCCAAAAGTCAGATTTTTGCTGAAATTGTGACCCCGGGGCTTCGGGATTTTTTCAAAAAAATATTTTATGCCGCTTAACTTTTTGAGGGCTGATTTCTTGTCCTGTGATAAAAAGCCTTCTGTTTCCATCGCCAAACCTTTCAGGAGAGGATTTACAAGCTTTTGGCACAACTTTTGAGTGAATTGCCATAAGTCAGATTTTTGCTGAAATTGTGACCCCGGGCCTTAGGGATTTTTTCCAAAAAATATTTTCTGCCGGTTAAGTTTTTGAGGGCTGATTTCTTGTCCTGTGATAAAAAGCCTTCTGTTTCGAGTGCCAAACCTTTCAGGAGAGCATTTTCAAGCTTTTGGCACCATTTTTGAGTGAATTGCCAAAAGTCAGATTTTTGCTGAAATTGTGACCCCGGGGCTTCGGGATTTTTTCAAAAAAATATTTTCTGCCGGTTAAGTTTTTGAGGGCTGATTTCTTGTCCTGTGATAAAAAGCCTTCTGTTTCCATCGCCAAAGCTTTCAGGGGAGCATTTACAACCGGTTGGCACCATTTTTGAGTGAATTGCCAAAAGTCAGATTTTTGCTGAAATTGTGACCCCGGGGCTTAGGGATTTTTTCAAAAAAATATTTTCTGCCGGTTAAGTTTTTGAGGGCTGATTTCTTGTCCTGTGATAAAAAGCCTACTGTTTCCATCGCCAAACCTTTCAGGAGAGCATTTTCAAGCTTTTGGCGCCATTTTTGAGTGAATTGCCAAAAGTCAGATTTTTGCTGAAATTGTGACCCCGGGGCTTAGGGATTTTTTCAAAAAAATATTTTCTGCCGCTTAAGTTTTTGAGGGCTGATTTCTTGTCCTGTGATAAAAAGCCTTCTGTTTCCATCGCCAAAGATTTCAGGATAGCATTTTCAAGCTTTTGGCACCATTTTTGAGTGACTTGCCAAAAGTCAGATTTTTGCTGAAATTGTGACCCCGGGGCTTCGGGATTTTTTCAAAAAAATATTTTCTGCCGCTTAACTTTTTGAGGGCTGATTTCTTGTCCTGTGATAAAAAGCCTTCTGTTTCCATCGCCAAACCTTTCAGGAGAGGATTTACAAGCTTTTGGAACAACTTTTGAGTGAATTGCCATAAGTCAGATTTTTGCTGAAATTGTGACCCCGGGCCTTAGGGATTTTTTTCCAAAAAATATTTTCTGCCGCTTAAGTTTTTGAGGGCTGATTTCTTGTTCTGTGATAAAAAGCCTTCTGTTTCGAGTGCCAAACCTTTCAGGAGAGCATTTTCAAGCTTTTGGCACCATTTTTGAGTGAATTGCCAAAAGTCAGATTTTTGCTGAAATTGTGACCCCGGGGCTTAGGGATTTTTTCCAAAAAATATTTTCTGCCGCTTAAGTTTTTGAGGGCTGATTTCTTGTCCTGTGATAAAAAGCCTTCTGTTTCCATCGCCAAAGATTTCAGGATAGCATTTTCAAGCTTTTGGCACCATTTTTGAGTGACTTGCCAAAAGTCAGATTTTTGCTGAAATTGTGACCCCGGGGCTTCGGGATTTTTTCAAAAAAATATTTTATGCCGCTTAACTTTTTGAGGGCTGATTTCTTGTCCTGTGATAAAAAGCCTTCTGTTTCCATGGCCAAACCTTTCAGGAGAGGATTTACAAGCTTTTGGCACAACTTTTGAGTGAATTGCCATAAGTCAGATTTTTGCTGAAATTGTGACCCCGGGCCTTAGGGATTTTTTCCAAAAAATATTTTCTGCCGGTTAAGTTTTTGAGGGCTGATTTCTTGTCCTGTGATAAAAAGCCTTCTGTTTCGAGTGCCAAACCTTTCAGGAGAGCATTTACAACCGGTTGGCACCATTTTTGAGTGAATTGCCAAAAGTCAGATTTTTGCTGAAATTGTGACCCCGGGGCTTCGGGATTTTTTCAAAAAAATATTTTCTGCCGGTTAAGTTTTTGAGGGCTGATTTCTTGTCCTGTGATAAAAAGCCTACTGTTTCCATCGCCAAACCTTTCAGGAGAGCATTTTCAAGCTTTTGGCGCCATTTTTGAGTGAATTGCCAAAAGTCAGATTTTTGCTGAAATTGTGACCCCGGGGCTTAGGGATTTTTTCAAAAAAATATTTTCTGCCGGTTAAGTTTTTGAGGGCTGATTTCTTGTCCTGTGATAAAAAGCCTTCTGTTTCGAGTGTCAAACCTTTCAGGAGAGCATTTTCAAGCTTTTGGCACCATTTTTGTGTGAATTGCCAAAAGTCAGATTTTTGCTGAAATTGTGACCCCGGGGCATAGGGATTTTTTCCAAAAAATATTTTCTGCCGGTTAAGTTTTTGAGGGCTGATTTCTTGTCCTGTGATAAAAAGCCTTCTGTTTCGAGTGCCAAACCTTTCAGGGGAGCATTTTCAAGCTTTTGGCACCATTTTTGAGTGAATTGCCAAAAGCCAGATTTTTGCTGAAATTGTGACCCCGGGGCTTAGGGATTTTTTCCAAAAAATATTTTCTGCCGGTTAAGTTTTTGAGGGCTGATTTCTTGTCCTGTGATAAAAAGCCTTCTGTTTCGAGTGCCAAACCTTTCAGGAGAGCATTTTCAAGCTTTTGGCACCATTTTTGTGTGAATTGCCAAAAGTCAGATTTTTGCTGAAATTGTGACCCCGGGGCTTAGGGATTTTTTCAAAAAAATATTTTCTGCCGGTTAAGTTTTTGAGGGCTGATTTCTTGTCCTGTGATAAAAAGCCGTCTGTTTCGAGTGCCAAACCTTTCAGGAGAGCATTTTCAAGCTTTTGGCACCATTTTTGAGTGAATTGCCAAAAGTCAGATTTTTGCTGAAATTGTGACCCCAGGCCTTAGGGATTTTTTCCAAAAAATATTTTCTGCCGGTTAAGTTTTTGAGGGCTGATTTCTTGTCCTGTGATAAAAAGCCTTCTGTTTCGAGTGCCAAACCTTTCAGGAGAGCATTTTCAAGCTTTTGGCACCATTTTTGAGTGAATTGCCAAAAGTCAGATTTTTGCTGAAATTGTGACCCCGGGGCTTAGGGATTTTTTCAAAAAAATATTTTCTGCCGGTTAAGTTTTTGAGGGCTGATTTCTTGTCCTGTGATAAAAAGCCTTCTGTTTCCATCGCCAAAGCTTTCAGGGGAGCATTTACAACCGGTTGGCACCATTTTTGAGTGAATTGCCAAAAGTCAGATTTTTGCTGAAATTGTGACCCCGGGGCTTAGGGATTTTTTCAAAAAAATATTTTCTGCCGGTTAAGTTTTTGAGGGCTGATTTCTTGTCCTGTGATAAAAAGCCTTCTGTTTCGAGTGCCAAAGCTTTCAGGAGAGCATTTTAAAGCTTTTGGCACCATTTTTGAGTGAATTGCCAAAAGTCAGATTTTTGCTGAAATTGTGACCCCGGGGCTTAGGGATTTTTTCAAAAAAATATTTTCTGCCTGTTAAGTTTTTGAGGGCTGATTTCTTGTCCTGTGATAAAAAGCCTTCTGTTTCCATCGCCAAACCTTTCAGGAGAGGATTTACAAGCTTTTGGCACAACTTTTGAGTGAATTGCCATAAGTCAGATTTTTGCTGAAATTGTGACCCCGGGCCTTAGGGATTTTTTTCCAAAAAATATTTTCTGCCGCTTAAGTTTTTGAGGGCTGATTTCTTGTTCTGTGATAAAAAGCCTTCTGTTTCGAGTGCCAAACCTTTCAGGAGAGCATTTTCAAGCTTTTGGCACCATTTTTGAGTGAATTGCCAAAAGTCAGATTTTTGCTGAAATTGTGACCCCGGGGCTTAGGGATTTTTTCCAAAAAATATTTTCTGCCGCTTAAGTTTTTGAGGGCTGATTTCTTGTCCTGTGATAAAAAGCCTTCTGTTTCCATCGCCAAAGATTTCAGGATAGCATTTTCAAGCTTTTGGCACCATTTTTGAGTGACTTGCCAAAAGTCAGATTTTTGCTGAAATTGTGACCCCGGGGCTTCGGGATTTTTTCAAAAAAATATTTTATGCCGCTTAACTTTTTGAGGGCTGATTTCTTGTCCTGTGATAAAAAGCCTTCTGTTTCCATCGCCAAACCTTTCAGGAGAGGATTTACAAGCTTTTGGCACAACTTTTGAGTGAATTGCCATAAGTCAGATTTTTGCTGAAATTGTGACCCCGGGCCTTAGGGATTTTTTCCAAAAAATATTTTCTGCCGGTTAAGTTTTTGAGGGCTGATTTCTTGTCCTGTGATAAAAAGCCTTCTGTTTCGAGTGCCAAACCTTTCAGGAGAGCATTTTCAAGCTTTTGGCACCATTTTTGAGTGAATTGCCAAAAGTCAGATTTTTGCTGAAATTGTGACCCCGGGGCTTCGGGATTTTTTCAAAAAAATATTTTCTGCCGGTTAAGTATTTGAGGGCTGATTTCTTGTCCTGTGATAAAAAGCCTTCTGTTTCCATCGCCAAAGCTTTCAGGGGAGCATTTACAACCGGTTGGCACCATTTTTGAGTGAATTGCCAAAAGTCAGATTTTTGCTGAAATTGTGACCCCGGGGCTTAGGGATTTTTTCAAAAAAATATTTTCTGCCGGTTAAGTTTTTGAGGGCTGATTTCTTGTCCTGTGATAAAAAGCCTTCTGTTTCGAGTGCCAAACCTTTCAGGAGAGCATTTTCAAGCTTTTGGCACCATTTTTGAGTGAATTGCCAAAAGTCAGATTTTTGCTGAAATTGTGACCCCGGGGCTTAGGGATTTTTTCAAAAAAATATTTTCTGCCGGTTAAGTTTTTGAGGGCTGATTTCTTGTCCTGTGATAAAAAGCCTACTGTTTCCATCGCCAAACCTTTCAGGAGAGCATTTTCAAGCTTTTGGCGCCATTTTTGAGTGAATTGCCAAAAGTCAGATTTTTGCTGAAATTGTGACCCCGGGGCTTAGGGATTTTTTCAAAAAAATATTTTCTGCCGGTTAAGTTTTTGAGGGCTGATTTCTTGTCCTGTGATAAAAAGCCTTCTGTTTCGAGTGTCAAACCTTTCAGGAGAGCATTTTCAAGCTTTTGGCACCATTTTTGTGTGAATTGCCAAAAGTCAGATTTTTGCTGAAATTGTGACCCCGGGGCATAGGGATTTTTTCCAAAAAATATTTTCTGCCGGTTAAGTTTTTGAGGGCTGATTTCTTGTCCTGTGATAAAAAGCCTTCTGTTTCGAGTGCCAAACCTTTCAGGGGAGCATTTTCAAGCTTTTGGCACCATTTTTGAGTGAATTGCCAAAAGCCAGATTTTTGCTGAAATTGTGACCCCGGGGCTTAGGGATTTTTTCAAAAAAATATTTTCTGCCGGTTAAGTTTTTGTGGGCTGATTTCTTGTCCTGTGATAAAAAGCCGTCTGTTTCGAGTGCCAAACCTTTCAGGAGAGCATTTTCAAGCTTTTGGCACCATTTTTGAGTGAATTGCCAAAAGTCAGATTTTTGCTGAAATTGTGACCCCAGGCCTTAGGGATTTTTTCCAAAAAATATTTTCTGCCGGTTAAGTTTTTGAGGGCTGATTTCTTGTCCTGTGATAAAAAGCCTTCTGTTTCGAGTGCCAAACCTTTCAGGAGAGCATTTTCAAACTTTTGGCACCATTTTTGAGTGAATTGCCAAAAGTCAGATTTTTGCTGAAATTGTGACCCCGGGGCTTAGGGATTTTTTCAAAAAAATATTTTCTGCCGGTTAAGTTTTTGAGGGCTGATTTCTTGTCCTGTGATAAAAAGCCTTCTGTTTCCATCGCCAAAGCTTTCAGGGGAGCATTTACAACCGGTTGGCACCATTTTTGAGTGAATTGCCAAAAGTCAGATTTTTGCTGAAATTGTGACCCCGGGGCTTAGGGATTTTTTCAAAAACATATTTTCTGCCGGTTAAGTTTTTGAGGGCTGATTTCTTGTCCTGTGATAAAAAACCTTCTGTTTCGAGTGCCAAACCTTTCAGGAGAGCATTTTCAAGCTTTTGGCACCATTTTTGAGTGAATTGCCAAAAGTCAGATTTTGCTGAAATTGTGACCCCGGGGCTTAGGGATTTTTTCAAAAAAATATTTTCTGCCGGTTAAGTTTTAGAGGGCTGATTTCTTGTCCTGTGATAAAAAGCCTTCTGTTTCCATCGCCAAAGCTTTCAGGGGAGCATTTACAACCGGTTGGCACCATTTTTGAGTCAATTGCCAAAAGTCAGATTTTTGCTGAAATTGTGACCCCGGGGCTTAGGGATTTTTTCAAAAAAATATTTTCTGCCGGTTAAGTTTTTGAGGGCTGATTTCTTGTCCTGTGATAAAAAGCCTTCTGTTTCGAGTGCCAAAGCTTTCAGGAGAGCATTTTAAAGCTTTTGGCACCATTTTTGAGTGAATTGCCAAAAGTCAGATTTTTGCTGAAATTGTGACCCCGGGGCTTAGGGATTTTTTCAAAAAAATATTTTCTGCCTGTTAAGTTTTTGAGGGCTGATTTCTTGTCCTGTGATAAAAAGCCTTCTGTTTCCATCGCCAAAGCTTTCATTTACAACCGGTTGGCACCATTTTTGAGTGAATTGCCAAAAGTCAGATTTTTGCTGAAATTGTGACCCTGGGGCTTAGGGATTTTTTCAAAAAAATATTTTCTGCCGGTTAAGTTTTTGAGGGCTGATTTCTTGTCCTGTGATAAAAAGCCTTCTGTTTCCATCGCCAAAGCTTTCAGGGGAGCATTTACAACCGGTTGGCACCATTTTTGAGTGAATTGCCAAAAGTCAGATTTTTGCTGAAATTGTGACCCCGGGGCTTAGGGATTTTTTCCAAAAAATATTTTCTGCCGGTTAAGTTTTTGAGGGCTGATTTCTTGTCCTGTGATAAAAAGCCTTCTGTTTCGAGTGCCAAACCTTTCAGGAGAGCATTTTCAAGCTTTTGGCACCATTTTTGAGTGAATTGCCAAAAGTCAGATTTTTGCTGAAATTGTGACCCCGGGGCATAGGGATTTTTTCCAAAAAATATTTTCTGCCGGTTAAGTTTTTGAGGGCTGATTTCTTGTCCTGTGATAAAAAGCCTTCTGTTTCGAGTGCCAAACCTTTCAGGGGAGCATTTTCAAGCTTTTGGCACCATTTTTGAGTGAATTGCCAAAAGCCAGATTTTTGCTGAAATTGTGACCCCGGGGCTTAGGGATTTTTTCCAAAAAATATTTTCTGCCGGTTAAGTTTTTGAGGGCTGATTTCTTGTCCTGTGATAAAAAGCCTTCTGTTTCGAGTGCCAAACCTTTCAGGAGAGCATTTTCAAGCTTTTGGCACCATTTTTGTGTGAATTGCCAAAAGTCAGATTTTTGCTGAAATTGTGACCCCGGGGCTTAGGGATTTTTTCAAAAAAATATTTTCTGCCGGTTAAGTTTTTGAGGGCTGATTTCTTGTCCTGTGATAAAAAGCCGTCTGTTTCGAGTGCCAAACCTTTCAGGAGAGCATTTTCAAGCTTTTGGCACCATTTTTGAGTGAATTGCCAAAAGTCAGATTTTTGCTGAAATTGTGACCCCAGGCCTTAGGGATTTTTTCCAAAAAATATTTTCTGCCGGTTAAGTTTTTGAGGGCTGATTTCTTGTCCTGTGATAAAAAGCCTTCTGTTTCGAGTGCCAAACCTTTCAGGAGAGCATTTTCAAGCTTTTGGCACCATTTTTGAGTGAATTGCCAAAAGTCAGATTTTTGCTGAAATTGTGACCCCGGGGCTTAGGGATTTTTTCAAAAAAATATTTTCTGCCGGTTAAGTTTTTGAGGGCTGATTTCTTGTCCTGTGATAAAAAGCCTTCTGTTTCCATCGCCAAAGCTTTCAGGGGAGCATTTACAACCGGTTGGCACCATTTTTGAGTGAATTGCCAAAAGTCAGATTTTTGCTGAAATTGTGACCCCGGGGCTTAGGGATTTTTTCAAAAAAATATTTTCTGCCGGTTAAGTTTTTGAGGGCTGATTTCTTGTCCTGTGATAAAAAGCCTTCTGTTTCGAGTGCCAAAGCTTTCAGGAGAGCATTTTAAAGCTTTTGGCACCATTTTTGAGTGAATTGCCAAAAGTCAGATTTTTGCTGAAATTGTGACCCCGGGGCTTAGGGATTTTTTCAAAAAAATATTTTCTGCCTGTTAAGTTTTTGAGGGCTGATTTCTTGTCCTGTGATAAAAAGCCTTCTGTTTCCATCGCCAAACCTTTCAGGAGAGGATTTACAAGCTTTTGGCACAACTTTTGAGTGAATTGCCATAAGTCAGATTTTTGCTGAAATTGTGACCCCGGGCCTTAGGGATTTTTTTCCAAAAAATATTTTCTGCCGCTTAAGTTTTTGAGGGCTGATTTCTTGTTCTGTGATAAAAAGCCTTCTGTTTCGAGTGCCAAACCTTTCAGGAGAGCATTTTCAAGCTTTTGGCACCATTTTTGAGTGAATTGCCAAAAGTCAGATTTTTGCTGAAATTGTGACCCCGGGGCTTAGGGATTTTTTCCAAAAAATATTTTCTGCCGCTTAAGTTTTTGAGGGCTGATTTCTTGTCCTGTGATAAAAAGCCTTCTGTTTCCATCGCCAAAGATTTCAGGATAGCATTTTCAAGCTTTTGGCACCATTTTTGAGTGACTTGCCAAAAGTCAGATTTTTGCTGAAATTGTGACCCCGGGGCTTCGGGATTTTTTCAAAAAAATATTTTATGCCGCTTAACTTTTTGAGGGCTGATTTCTTGTCCTGTGATAAAAAGCCTTCTGTTTCCATCGCCAAACCTTTCAGGAGAGGATTTACAAGCTTTTGGCACAACTTTTGAGTGAATTGCCATAAGTCAGATTTTTGCTGAAATTGTGACCCCGGGCCTTAGGGATTTTTTCCAAAAAATATTTTCTGCCGGTTAAGTTTTTGAGGGCTGATTTCTTGTCCTGTGATAAAAAGCCTTCTGTTTCGAGTGCCAAACCTTTCAGGAGAGCATTTTCAAGCTTTTGGCACCATTTTTGAGTGAATTGCCAAAAGTCAGATTTTTGCTGAAATTGTGACCCCGGGGCTTCGGGATTTTTTCAAAAAAATATTTTCTGCCGGTTAAGTATTTGAGGGCTGATTTCTTGTCCTGTGATAAAAAGCCTTCTGTTTCCATCGCCAAAGCTTTCAGGGGAGCATTTACAACCGGTTGGCACCATTTTTGAGTGAATTGCCAAAAGTCAGATTTTTGCTGAAATTGTGACCCCGGGGCTTAGGGATTTTTTCAAAAAAATATTTTCTGCCGGTTAAGTTTTTGAGGGCTGATTTCTTGTCCTGTGATAAAAAGCCTTCTGTTTCGAGTGCCAAACCTTTCAGGAGAGCATTTTCAAGCTTTTGGCACCATTTTTGAGTGAATTGCCAAAAGTCAGATTTTTGCTGAAATTGTGACCCCGGGGCTTAGGGATTTTTTCAAAAAAATATTTTCTGCCGGTTAAGTTTTTGAGGGCTGATTTCTTGTCCTGTGATAAAAAGCCTACTGTTTCCATCGCCAAACCTTTCAGGAGAGCATTTTCAAGCTTTTGGCGCCATTTTTGAGTGAATTGCCAAAAGTCAGATTTTTGCTGAAATTGTGACCCCGGGGCTTAGGGATTTTTTCAAAAAAATATTTTCTGCCGGTTAAGTTTTTGAGGGCTGATTTCTTGTCCTGTGATAAAAAGCCTTCTGTTTCGAGTGTCAAACCTTTCAGGAGAGCATTTTCAAGCTTTTGGCACCATTTTTGTGTGAATTGCCAAAAGTCAGATTTTTGCTGAAATTGTGACCCCGGGGCATAGGGATTTTTTCCAAAAAATATTTTCTGCCGGTTAAGTTTTTGAGGGCTGATTTCTTGTCCTGTGATAAAAAGCCTTCTGTTTCGAGTGCCAAACCTTTCAGGGGAGCATTTTCAAGCTTTTGGCACCATTTTTGAGTGAATTGCCAAAAGCCAGATTTTTGCTGAAATTGTGACCCCGGGGCTTAGGGATTTTTTCAAAAAAATATTTTCTGCCGGTTAAGTTTTTGTGGGCTGATTTCTTGTCCTGTGATAAAAAGCCGTCTGTTTCGAGTGCCAAACCTTTCAGGAGAGCATTTTCAAGCTTTTGGCACCATTTTTGAGTGAATTGCCAAAAGTCAGATTTTTGCTGAAATTGTGACCCCAGGCCTTAGGGATTTTTTCCAAAAAATATTTTCTGCCGGTTAAGTTTTTGAGGGCTGATTTCTTGTCCTGTGATAAAAAGCCTTCTGTTTCGAGTGCCAAACCTTTCAGGAGAGCATTTTCAAACTTTTGGCACCATTTTTGAGTGAATTGCCAAAAGTCAGATTTTTGCTGAAATTGTGACCCCGGGGCTTAGGGATTTTTTCAAAAAAATATTTTCTGCCGGTTAAGTTTTTGAGGGCTGATTTCTTGTCCTGTGATAAAAAGCCTTCTGTTTCCATCGCCAAAGCTTTCAGGGGAGCATTTACAACCGGTTGGCACCATTTTTGAGTGAATTGCCAAAAGTCAGATTTTTGCTGAAATTGTGACCCCGGGGCTTAGGGATTTTTTCAAAAACATATTTTCTGCCGGTTAAGTTTTTGAGGGCTGATTTCTTGTCCTGTGATAAAAAACCTTCTGTTTCGAGTGCCAAACCTTTCAGGAGAGCATTTTCAAGCTTTTGGCACCATTTTTGAGTGAATTGCCAAAAGTCAGATTTTGCTGAAATTGTGACCCCGGGGCTTAGGGATTTTTTCAAAAAAATATTTTCTGCCGGTTAAGTTTTAGAGGGCTGATTTCTTGTCCTGTGATAAAAAGCCTTCTGTTTCCATCGCCAAAGCTTTCAGGGGAGCATTTACAACCGGTTGGCACCATTTTTGAGTCAATTGCCAAAAGTCAGATTTTTGCTGAAATTGTGACCCCGGGGCTTAGGGATTTTTTCAAAAAAATATTTTCTGCCGGTTAAGTTTTTGAGGGCTGATTTCTTGTCCTGTGATAAAAAGCCTTCTGTTTCGAGTGCCAAAGCTTTCAGGAGAGCATTTTAAAGCTTTTGGCACCATTTTTGAGTGAATTGCCAAAAGTCAGATTTTTGCTGAAATTGTGACCCCGGGGCTTAGGGATTTTTTCAAAAAAATATTTTCTGCCTGTTAAGTTTTTGAGGGCTGATTTCTTGTCCTGTGATAAAAAGCCTTCTGTTTCCATCGCCAAAGCTTTCATTTACAACCGGTTGGCACCATTTTTGAGTGAATTGCCAAAAGTCAGATTTTTGCTGAAATTGTGACCCTGGGGCTTAGGGATTTTTTCAAAAAAATATTTTCTGCCGGTTAAGTTTTTGAGGGCTGATTTCTTGTCCTGTGATAAAAAGCCTTCTGTTTCCATCGCCAAAGCTTTCAGGGGAGCATTTACAACCGGTTGGCACCATTTTTGAGTGAATTGCCAAAAGTCAGATTTTTGCTGAAATTGTGACCCCGGGGCTTAGGGATTTTTTCCAAAAAATATTTTCTGCCGGTTAAGTTTTTGAGGGCTGATTTCTTGTCCTGTGATAAAAAGCCTTCTGTTTCGAGTGCCAAACCTTTCAGGAGAGCATTTTCAAGCTTTTGGCACCATTTTTGAGTGAATTGCCAAAAGTCAGATTTTTGCTGAAATTGTGACCCCGGGGCTTAGGGATTTTTTCAAAAAAATATTTTCTGCCGGTTAAGTTTTTGAGGCCTGATTTCTTGTCCTGTGATAAAAAGCCTACTGTTTCCATCGCCAAACCTTTCAGGAGAGCATTTTCAAGCTTTTGGCGCCATTTTTGAGTGAATTGCCAAAAGTCAGATTTTTGCTGAAATTGTGACCCCGGGGCATAGGGATTTTTTCCAAAAAATATTTTCTGCCGGTTAAGTTTTTGAGGGCTGATTTCTTGTCCTGTGATAAAAAGCCTTCTGTTTCGAGTGCCAAACCTTTCAGGGGAGCATTTTCAAGCTTTTGGCACCATTTTTGAGTGAATTGCCAAAAGCCAGATTTTTGCTGAAATTGTGACCCCGGGGCTTAGGGATTTTTTCCAAAAAATATTTTCTGCCGGTTAAGTTTTTGAGGGCTGATTTCTTGTCCTGTGATAAAAAGCCTTCTGTTTCGAGTGCCAAACCTTTCAGGAGAGCATTTTCAAGCTTTTGGCACCATTTTTGTGTGAATTGCCAAAAGTCAGATTTTTGCTGAAATTGTGACCCCGGGGCTTAGGGATTTTTTCAAAAAAATATTTTCTGCCGGTTAAGTTTTTGTGGGCTGATTTCTTGTCCTGTGATAAAAAGCCGTCTGTTTCGAGTGCCAAACCTTTCAGGAGAGCATTTTCAAGCTTTTGGCACCATTTTTGAGTGAATTGCCAAAAGTCAGATTTTTGCTGAAATTGTGACCCCAGGCCTTAGGGATTTTTTCCAAAAAATATTTTCTGCCGGTTAAGTTTTTGAGGGCTGATTTCTTGTCCTGTGATAAAAAGCCTTCTGTTTCGAGTGCCAAACCTTTCAGGAGAGCATTTTCAAGCTTTTGGCACCATTTTTGAGTGAATTGCCAAAAGTCAGATTTTTGCTGAAATTGTGACCCCGGGGCTTAGGGATTTTTTCAAAAAAATATTTTCTGCCGGTTAAGTTTTTGAGGGCTGATTTCTTGTCCTGTGATAAAAAGCCTTCTGTTTCCATCGCCAAAGCTTTTAGGGGAGCATTTACAACCGGTTGGCACCATTTTTGAGTGAATTGCCAAAAGTCAGATTTTTGCTGAAATTGTGACCCCGGGGCTTAGGGATTTTTTCAAAAAAATATTTTCTGCCGGTTAAGTTTTTGAGGGCTGATTTCTTGTCCTGTGATAAAAAGCCTTCTGTTTCGAGTGCCAAACCTTTCAGGAGAGCATTTTCAAGCTTTTGGCACCATTTTTGAGTGAATTGCCAAAAGTCAGATTTTGCTGAAATTGTGACCCCGGGGCTTAGGGATTTTTTCAAAAAAATATTTTCTGCCGGTTAAGTTTTTGAGGGCTGATTTCTTGTCCTGTGATAAAAAGCCTTCTGTTTCCATCGCCAAAGCTTTCAGGGGAGCATTTACAACCGGTTGGCACCATTTTTGAGTCAATTGCCAAAAGTCAGATTTTTGCTGAAATTGTGACCCCGGGGCTTAGGGATTTTTTCAAAAAAATATTTTCTGCCGGTTAAGTTTTTGAGGGCTGATTTCTTGTCCTGTGATAAAAAGCCTTCTGTTTCGAGTGCCAAAGCTTCCAGGAGAGCATTTTAAAGCTTTTGGCACCATTTTTGAGTGAATTGCCAAAAGTCAGATTTTTGCTGAAATTGTGACCCCGGGGCTTAGGGATTTTTTCAAAAAAATATTTTCTGCCTGTTAAGTTTTTGAGGGCTGATTTCTTGTCCTGTGATAAAAAGCCTTCTGTTTCCATCGCCAAAGCTTTCATTTACAACCGGTTGGCACCATTTTTGAGTGAATTGCCAAAAGTCAGATTTTTGCTGAAATTGTGACCCCGGGGCTTAGGGATTTTTTCCAAAAAATATTTTCTGCCGGTTAAGTTTTTGAGGGCTGATTTCTTGTCCTGTGATAAAAAGCCTTCTGTTTCGAGTGTCAAACCTTTCAGGAGAGCATTTTCAAGCTTTTGGCACCATTTTTGTGTGAATTGCCAAAAGTCAGATTTTTGCTGAAATTGTGACCCCGGGGCTTAGGGATTTTTTCCAAAAAATATTTTCTGCCGGTTAAGTTTTTGAGGGCTGATTTCTTGTCCTGTGATAAAAAGCCTTCTGTTTTGACTGCCAAACCTTTCAGGAGAGCATTTTCAAGCTTTTGGCACCATTTTTGAGTGAATTGCCAAAAGTCAGATTTTTGCTGAAATTGTGACCCCGGGGCTTAGGGATTTTTTCAAAAAAAAATTTTCTGCCGGTTAAGTTTTTGAGGGCTGATTTCTTGTCCTGTGATAAAAAGCCTTCTGTTTCGAGTGCCAAACCTTTCAGGAGAGCATTTTCAAGCTTTTGGCACCATTTTTGAGTGAATTGCCAAAAGTCAGATTTTTGCTGAAATTGTGACCCCGGGGCTTAGGGATTTTTTCAAAAAAATATTTTCTGCCGGTGAAGTTTTTGAGGGCTGATTTCTTGTCCTGTGATAAAAAGCCTTCTGTTTCCATCGCCAAAGCTTTCAGGGGAGCATTTGCAAGCTTCTGGCACCATTTTTGAGTCAATTGCCAAAAGTCAGATTTTTGCTGAAATTGTGACCCCGGGGCTTAGGGATTTTTTCAAAAATATATTTTCTGTCGGTTTAAGTTTTTGAAGGCTGATTTCTTGTCCTGTGATAAAAAGCCTTCTGTTTCGAGTGCCAAACCTTTCAGGAGAGCATTTTCAAGCTTTTGGCACCATTTTTGAGTGAATTGCCAAAAGTCAGATTTTTGCTGAAATTGTGACCCCGGGGCTTAGGGATTTTTTCAAAAAAATATTTTCTGCCGGTTAACTTTTTGAGGGGTGATTTCTTGTCCTGTGATAAAAAGCCTTCTGTTTCCATCGCCAAAGCTTTCAGGGGAGCATTTACAACCGGTTGGCACAATTTTTGAGTGAATTGCCAAAAGTCAGATTTTTGCTGAAATTGTGACCCCGGGGCTTAGGGATTTTTTCAAAAAAATATTTTCTGTCGGTTTAAGTTTTTGAAGGCTGATTTCTTGTCCTGTGATAAAAAGCCTTCTGTTTCGAGTGCCAAACCTTTCAGGAGAGCATTTTCAAGCTTTTGGCACCATTTTTGAGTGAATTGCCAAAAGTCAGATTTTTGCTGAAATTGTGACCCTGGGGCTTAGGGATTTTTTCAAAAAAATATTTTCTGCCGGTTAAGTTTTTGAGGGCTGATTTCTTGTCCTGTGATAAAAAGCCTTCTGTTTCCATCGCCAAAGCTTTCATGGGAGCATTTACAACCGGTTGGCACCATTTTTGAGTGAATTGCCAAAAGTCAGATTTTTGCTGAAATTGTGACCCCGGGGTTTAGGGATTTTTTCAAAAAAATACTTTCTGCCGGTTAAGTTTTTGAGGGCTGATTTCTTGTCCTGTGATAAAAAGTCTTCTGTTTCGAGTGCCAAACCTTGTAGGAGAGCATTTTCAAGCTTTTGGCACCATTTTTGAGTGAATTGCCAAAAGTCAGATTTTTGCTGAAATTGTGACCCCGGGGCTTAGGGATTTTTTCCAAAAAATATTTTCTGCCGGTTAAGTTTTTGAGGGCTGATTTCTTGTCCTGTGATAAAAAGCCTTCTGTTTCGAGTGTCAAACCTTTCAGGAGAGCATTTTCAAGCTTTTGGCACCATTTTTGTGTGAATTGCCAAAAGTCAGATTTTTGCTGAAATTGTGACCCCGGGGCTTAGGGATTTTTTCCAAAAAATATTTTCTGCCGGTTAAGTTTTTGAGGGCTGATTTCTTGTCCTGTGATAAAAAGCCTTCTGTTTTGACTGCCAAACCTTTCAGGAGAGCATTTTCAAGCTTTTGGCACCATTTTTGAGTGAATTGCCAAAAGTCAGATTTTTGCTGAAATTGTGACCCCGGGGCTTAGGGATTTTTTCAAAAAAATATTTTCTGCCGGTTAAGTTTTTGAGGGCTGATTTCTTGTCCTGTGATAAAAAGCCTTCTGTTTCCATCGCCAAAGCTTTCAGGGGAGCATTTACAACCGGTTGGCACCATTTTTGAGTGAATTGCCAAAAGTCAGATTTTTGCTGAAATTGTGACCCCGGGGCTTAGGGATTTTTTCAAAAAAATATTTTCTGCCGGTTAAGTTTTTGAGGGCTGATTTCTTGTCCTGTGATAAAAAGCCTTCTGTTTCGAGTGCCAAACCTTTCAGGAGAGCATTTTCAAGCTTTTGGCACCATTTTTGAGTGAATTGCCAAAAGTCAGATTTTTGCTGAAATTGTGACCCCGGGGCTTAGGGATTTTTTCAAAAAAATATTTTCTGCCGGTTAACTTTTTGAGGGGTGATTTCTTGTCCTGTGATAAAAAGCCTTCTGTTTCGAGTGCCAAACCTTTCAGGAGAGCATTTTCAAGCTTTTGGCACCATTTTTGTGTGAATTGCCAAAAGTCAGATTTTTGCTGAAATTGTGACCCCGGGGCTTAGGGATTTTTTCAAAAAAATATTTTCTGCCGGTTAAGTTTTTGAGGGCTGATTTCTTGTCCTGTGATAAAAAGCCTTCTGTTTCGAGTGCCAAAGCTTTCAGGAGAGCATTTTAAAGCTTTTGGCACCATTTTTGAGTGAATTGCCAAAAGTCAGATTGTTGCTGAAATTGTGACCCCGGGGCTTAGGGATTTTTTCAAAAAAATATTTTCTGCCTGTTAAGTTTTTGAGGGCTGATTTCTTGTCCTGTGATAAAAAGCCTTCTGTTTCCATCGCCAAAGCTTTCATTTACAACCGGTTGGCACCATTTTTGAGTGAATTGCCAAAAGTCAGATTTTTGCTGAAATTGTGACCCCGGGGCTTAGGGATTTTTTCAAAAAAATATTTTCTGCCGGTTAACTTTTTGAGGGGTGATTTCTTGTCCTGTGATAAAAAGCCTTCTGTTTCGAGTGCCAAACCTTTCAGGAGAGCATTTTCAAGCTTTTGGCACCATTTTTGTGTGAATTGCCAAAAGTCAGATTTTTGCTGAAATTGTGACCCCGGGGCTTAGGGATTTTTTCAAAAAAATATTTTCTGCCGGTTAAGTTTTTGAGGGCTGATTTCTTGTTCTGTGTTAAAAAGCCTTCTGTTTCGAGTGCCAAAGCTTTCAGGAGAGCATTTTAAAGCTTTTGGCACCATTTTTGAGTGAATTGCCAAAAGTCAGATTTTTGCTGAAATTGTGACCCCGGGGCTTAGGGATTTTTTCAAAAAAATATTTTCTGCCGGTTAAGTTTTTGAGGGCTGATTTCTTGTCCTGTGATAAAAAGCCTTCTGTTTCCATCGCCAAAGCTTTCATTTACAACCGGTTGGCACCATTTTTGAGTGAATTGCCAAAAGTCAGATTTTTGCTGAAATTGTGACCCCGGGGCTTAGGGATTTTTTCAAAAAAATATTTTCTGCCGGTTAACTTTTTGAGGGCTGATTTCTTGTCCTGTGATAAAAAGCCTTCTGTTTCGAGTGCCAAACCTTTCAGGAGAGCATTTTCAAGCTTTTGGCACCATTTTTGAGTGAATTGCCAAAAGTCAGATTTTTGCTGAAATTGTGACCCCGGGGCTTAGGGATTTTTTCAAAAAAATATTTTCTGCCTGTTAAGTTTTTGAGGGCTGATTTCTTGTCCTGTGATAAAAAGCCTTCTGTTTCCATCGCCAAAGCTTTCAGGGGAGCATTTACAACCGGTTGGCACCATTTTTGAGTGAATTGCCAAAAGTCAGATTTTTGCTGAAATTGTGACCCCGGGGCTTAGGGATTTTTTCAAAAAAATATTTTCTGCCTGTTAAGTTTTTGAGGGCTGATTTCTTGTCCTGTGATAAAAAGCCTTCTGTTTCGAGTGCCAAACCTTTCAGGAGAGCATTTTCAAGCTTTTGGCACCATTTTTGAGTGAATTGCCAAAAGTCAGATTTTTGCTGAAATTGTGACCCCGGGGCTTAGGGATTTTTTCCAAAAAATATTTTCTGCCGGTTAAGTTTTTGAGGGCTGATTTCTTGTCCTGTGATAAAAAGCCTTCTGTTTCCATTGCCAAAGCTTTCAGGGGAGCATTTACAACCGGTTGGCACCATTTTTGAGTGAATTGCCAAAAGTCAGATTTTTGCTGAAATTGTGACCCCGGGGCTTAGGGATTTTTTCAAAAAAATATTTTCTGCCGGTTAAGTTTTTGAGGGCTGATTTCTTGTCCTGTGATAAAAAGCCTTCTGTTTCGAGTGCCAAACCTTTCAGGAGAGCATTTTCAAGCTTTTGGCACCATTTTTGAGTGAATTGCCAAAAGTCAGATTTTTGCTGAAATTGTGACCCCGGGGCTTAGGGATTTTTTCAAAAAAATATTTTCTGCCGGTTAAGTTTTTGAGGGCTGATTTCTTGTCCTGTGATAAAAAGCCTTCTGTTTCGAGTGCCAAACCTTTCAGGAGAGCATTTTCAAGCTTTTGGCACCATTTTTGAGTGAATTGCCAAAAGTCAGATTTTTGCTGAAATTGTGACCCTGGGGCTTAGGGATTTTTTCAAAAAAATATTTTCTGCCGGTTAAGTTTTTGAGGGCTGATTTCTTGTCCTGTGATAAAAAGCCTTCTGTTTCCATCGCCAAAGCTTTCAGGGGAGCATTTACAACCGGTTGGCACCATTTTTGAGTGAATTGCCAAAAGTCAGATTTTTGCTGAAATTGTGACCCCGGGGCTTCGGGATTTTTTCCAAAAAATATTTTCTGCCGGTTAAGTTTTTGAGGGCTGATTTCTTGTCCTGTGATAAAAAGCCTTCTGTTTCGAGTGCCAAACCTTTCAGGAGAGCATTTTCAAGCTTTTGGCACCATTTTTGAGTGAATTGCCAAAAGTCAGATTTTTGCTGAAATTGTGACCCTGGGGCTTAGGGATTTTTTCAAAAAAATATTTTCTGCCGGTTAAGTTTTTGAGGGCTGATTTCTTGTCCTGTGATAAAAAGCCTTCTGTTTCCATCGCCAAAGCTTTCAGGGGAGCATTTACAACCGGTTGGCACCATTTTTGAGTGAATTGCCAAAAGTCAGATTTTTGCTGAAATTGTGACCCCGGGGCTTAGGGATTTTTTCAAAAAAATATTTTCTGCCGGTTAAGTTTTTGAGGGCTGATTTCTTGTCCTGTGATAAAAAGCCTTATGTTTCCATCGCCAAAGCTTTCAGGGGAGAATTTACAACCGGTTGGCACCATTTTTGAGTGAATTGCCAAAAGTCAGATTTTTGCTGAAATTGTGACCCCGGGGCTTAGGGATTTTTTCAAAAAAATATTTTCTGCCGGTTAAGTTTTTGAGGGCTGATTTCTTGTCCTGTGATAAAAAGCCTTATGTTTCCATCGCCAAAGCTTTCAGGGGAGAATTTACAACCGGTTGGCACCATTTTTGAGTGAATTGCCAAAAGTCAGATTTTTGCTGAAATTGTGACCCCGGGGCTTAGGGATTTTTTCAAAAAAATATTTTCTGCCGGTTAAGTTTTTGAGGGCTGATTTCTTGTCCTGTGATAAAAAGCCGTCTGTTTCGAGTGCCAAACCTTTCAGGAGAGCATTTTCAAGCTTTTGGCACCATTTTTGAGTGAATTGCCAAAAGTCAGATTTTTGCTGAAATTGTGACCCCGGGGCTTAGGGATTTTTTCAAAAAAATGTTTTCTGCCGGTTAAGTTTTTGAGGGCTGATTTCTTGTCCTTGTATAAAAAGCCTTCTGTTTCGAGTGCCAAACCTTTCAGGAGAGCATTTTCAAGCTTTTGGCACCATTTTTGAGTCAATTGCCAAAAGTCAGATTTCTGCTGAAATTGTGACCCCGGGGCTTAGGGATTTTTTCCAAAAAATATTTTCTGCCGGTTAAGTTTTTGAGGGCTGATTTCTTGTCCTGTGATAAAAAGCCTTCTGTTTCGAGTGCCAAACCTTTCAGGAGAGCATTTTCAAGCTTTTGGCACCATTTTTGAGTGAATTGCCAAAAGTCAGATTTTTGCTGAAATTGTGACCCCGGGGCTTAGGGATTTTTTCAAAAAAATATTTTCTGCCGGTTAAGTTTTTGAGGGCTGATTTCTTGTCCTGTGATAAAAAGCCTTCTGTTTCGAGTGCCAAACCTTTCAGGAGACCATTTTCAAGCTTTTGGCACCATTTTTGAGTGAATTGCCAAAAGTCAGATTTTTGCTGAAATTGTGACCCCGGGGCTTAGGGATTTTTTCCAAAAAATATTTTCTGCCGGTTAAGTTTTTGAGGGCTGATTTCTTGTCCTTCTGTTTCAAGTGCCAAACCTTTCAGGGGAGCATTTTCAAGCTTTTGGCACCATTTTTGAGTGAATTGCCAAAAGTCAGATTTTTGCTGAAATTGTGACCCCGGGGCTTAGGGATTTTTTCCAAAAAATATTTTCTGCCGGTTAAGTTTTTGAGGGCTGATTTCTTGTCCTGTGATAAAAAGCCTTCTGTTTCGAGTGCCAAACCTTTCAGGAGAGCATTTTCAAGCTTTTGGCACCATTTTTGAGTGAATTGCCAAAAGTCAGATTTTTGCTGAAATTGTGACCCCGGGGCTTAGGGAATTTTTCAAAAAAATATTTTCTGCCGGTTAAGTTTTTGAGGGCTGATTTCTTGTCCTGTGATAAAAAGCCTTCTGTTTCGAGTGCCAAACCTTTCAGGAGAGCATTTTCAAGCTTTTGGCACCATTTTTGAGTGAATTGCCAAAAGTCAGATTTTTGCTGAAATTGTGACCCTGGGGCTTAGGGATTTTTTCAAAAAAATATTTTCTGCCGGTTAAGTTTTTGAGGGCTGATTTCTTGTCCTGTGATAAAAAGCCTTCTGTTTCCATCGCCAAAGCTTTCAGGGGAGCATTTACAACCGGTTGGCACCATTTTTGAGTGAATTGCCAAAAGTCAGATTTTTGCTGAAATTGTGACCCCGGGGCTTAGGGATTTTTTCAAAAAAATATTTTCTGCCGGTTAAGTTTTTGAGGGCTGATTTCTTGTCCTGTGATAAAAAGCCTTATGTTTCCATCGCCAAAGCTTTCAGGGGAGAATTTACAACCGGTTGGCACCATTTTTGAGTGAATTGCCAAAAGTCAGATTTTTGCTGAAATTGTGACCCCGGGGCTTAGGGATTTTTTCAAAAAAATATTTTCTGCCGGTTAAGTTTTTGAGGGCTGATTTCTTGTCCTGTGATAAAAAGCCTTATGTTTCCATCGCCAAAGCTTTCAGGGGAGAATTTACAACCGGTTGGCACCATTTTTGAGTGAATTGCCAAAAGTCAGATTTTTGCTGAAATTGTGACCCCGGGGCTTAGGGATTTTTTCAAAAAAATATTTTCTGCCGGTTAAGTTTTTGAGGGCTGATTTCTTGTCCTGTGATAAAAAGCCGTCTGTTTCGAGTGCCAAACCTTTCAGGAGAGCATTTTCAAGCTTTTGGCACCATTTTTGAGTGAATTGCCAAAAGTCAGATTTTTGCTGAAATTGTGACCCCGGGGCTTAGGGATTTTTTCAAAAAAATGTTTTCTGCCGGTTAAGTTTTTGAGGGCTGATTTCTTGTCCTTGTATAAAAAGCCTTCTGTTTCGAGTGCCAAACCTTTCAGGAGAGCATTTTCAAGCTTTTGGCACCATTTTTGAGTCAATTGCCAAAAGTCAGATTTCTGCTGAAATTGTGACCCCGGGGCTTAGGGATTTTTTCCAAAAAATATTTTCTGCCGGTTAAGTTTTTGAGGGCTGATTTCTTGTCCTGTGATAAAAAGCCTTCTGTTTCGAGTGCCAAACCTTTCAGGAGAGCATTTTCACGCTTTTGGCACCATTTTTGAGTGAATTGCCAAAAGTCAGATTTTTGCTGAAATTGTGACCCCGGGGCTTAGGGATTTTTTTAAAAAAATATTTTCTGCCGGTTAACTTTTTGAGGGCTGATTTCTTGTCCTGTGATAAAAAGCCTTCTGTTTCCATCGCCAAAGCTTTCAGGGGAGCATTTACAACCGGTTGGCACCATTTTTGAGTGAATTGCCAAAAGTCAGATTTTTGCTGAAATTGTGACCCCGGGGCTTAGGGATTTTTTCAAAAAAATATTTTCTGCCGGTTAAGTTTTTGAGGGCTGATTTCTTGTCCTGTGATAAAAAGCCTTCTGTTTCGAGTGCCAAACCTTTCAGGAGAGCATTTTCAAGCTTTTGGCACCATTTTTGAGTGAATTGCCAAAAGTCAGATTTTTGCTGAAATTGTGACCCCGGGGCTTAGGGATTTTTTCCAAAAAATATTTTCTGCCGGTTAAGTTTTTGAGGGCTGATTTCTTGTCCTGTGATAAAAAGCCTTCTGTTTCCATCGCCAAACCTTTCAGGAGAGCATTTTCAAGCTTTTGGCGCCATTTTTGAGTGAATTGCCAAAAGTCAGATTTTTGCTGAAATTGTGACCCCGGGGCTTAGGGATTTTTTCCAAAAAATATTTTCTGCCGGTTAAGTTTTTGAGGGCTGATTTCTTGTCCTTCTGTTTCAAGTGCCAAACCTTTCAGGGGAGCATTTTCAAGCTTTTGGCACCATTTTTGAGTGAATTGCCAAAAGCCAGATTTTTGCTGAAATTGTGACCCCGGGGCTTAGGGATTTTTTCAAAAAAATATTTTCTGCCGTTAAAGTGTTTGAGGGCTGATTTCTTGTCCTGTGATAAAAAGCCTTCTGTTTCGAGTGCCAAACCTTTCAGGAGAGCATTTTCAAGCTTTTGGCACCATTTTTGAGTGAATTGCCAAAAGTCAGATTTTTGCTGAAATTGTGACCCCGGGGGTTAGGGATTTTTTCAAAAAAATATTTTCTGCCGGTAAAGTGTTTGAGGGCTGATTTCTTGTCCTGTGATAAAAAGCCTTCTGTTTCGAGTGCCAAACCTTTCAGGAGAGCATTTTCGAAATCAAACCTTTATTAGGCATTATGCAAATAAAACCATAAAAGAGAAAATAACATATAAAAGCCTTGAAATATATATAAAAAGGCAGCAGTTGGCTACATATATATATATATATATATATATATATATATATATATATATATATACACATATAGAATCAGTGGTTTTCCTTATTTACCTGCTCCTTGGAGGACTGCTACCAAAAACTCGGCTACCCCCGCCGTTACCCTTTGGTCAATGTCAGATAGGCAGAATCCCACACATTCACCTTGCTGGGGTTCCAGACCACCCAAAAGAGGGGACAGCACGCGTTGACGGAGCGTACTGTACAATGGGCAATGAAAGAGAATATGCTCTACTTACTTATCAAACCTTTATTAGGCATTGTGCAAATAAAACCATAAAAGAGGAAATAACATATAAAAGCCTTGAAATATATATAAAAGGGAGCAGTTGGCTACATACATATATATATATATACATATAAAATCAGTGGTTTTCCTTGTTAACCTGATCCTTGGAGGACTGCTACCAAAAACTCGGCTACCCCCGCCGTTACCCTTTGGTCGACGTCGGATAGACAGAATCCCACACATTCACCTTGCTGGGGTTCCAGACCACCCAAAAGAGGGGACAGCACGCGTTGACGGAGCGTACTGTGCAATGGGCAATGAAAGAGAATATGCTCTACAGTGTCCGGGACATTCATAGAGCATCTGCAGAATCTCTTGTTTCTAGGGATGTTTTGATATCTTCCCCAGACAAATGCTGAGGGAAAAACATTCAACCGGGCCAGCATAAAAGCCCTACGTTGGGCTGGGATTATTAATTTAGTGACGTAATTGACTCTGCTATCTAAGATATTTAAATCATAGAATATGGGGGAGCAAATTTTGTTTACAGCTGCCATAATATTTTGTCTCTCGACATCCTTTAGTCTAGTTAGGATCTTATGGAAAATGTATTGCTTGTTAGAATTGTACAGGGGCTCCAGCTCGATGCCTAAAGATTCAATCTTTTTTTCGAGGTACTGATACCATCTTGATTTGTAGGAGTCTTTGAGCAAATCAGCGAGCAGACTTGATGGAGGGCAGCGAAAATGGCAGCGTAACCAGTACTTTATTGAGGTGGACCAGGCCCAGTATTCCATTGTGTGTATGCCTATTTCTGCACACATTGTTTCATATTTGATCACAGCTGGGAGTCCAAGAATACGTCTCAGAAAGCTGGAGTGAATCTTTTTTAAATCACTGTTATATGCTTGGACCCATAGCGGGATTCCATAGAGTATCTGGGCTTGCACTTTTGTTTGAAATATCTGATTGGCCGCAGGAATAAATTGATTACCTTTCTGATAATAAAAACGGGCAACAGCTGATGAGGTGCACTTTGCCTGTTTTATGGCATTTGTGCGATGATTTGCCCACCCTAAATTGCTCTGGAATAAGATTCCCAGATACCTATAGATTTTCACTTGTTGGATTTCTTGCCCTCTTATTTTCCATTTCTCTAATTTCCAACCATTCGAGAAGACCAAAATTTTTGTCTTCTCATAATTTATAGAGAGTTTATTACATTCGCAGTAAAGGATCAGAGAAGAAATAAGACGTTTCAGACCCAAGCTCGTTAATGATAGTAGGACTGCATCGTCTGCGTATAATAAGAGAGGAACTGGTTTCTGATTAAGTTTAGGGGCATGTGATTCTATTTTTTGAAGGTGATCTGGCAAGTCTGATAAAAATAAATTAAATAGAAAGGGGGCAAGAATACACCCTTGTTTTACCCCTTTCGAGTTTGGGGTGTCTGATGAAAGGTGACCTTTGGTGTTAAGTTTGACTTGACAGACATTGGAAGAGTATAGATTTTGTATTAGAATCAATAAGCGCTGATCAATTTTTAATTCTGCGAGTTTCCTCCACAGCTTTGGACGATCAATTGAGTCGAATGCACCACGAAAATCTACAAAAGCAGCATATATCTTAGATTGCCTTTGGGATCTGTATTTTTCAACCAAATGCATAAGTATAAGGCAGTGGTCTAATGTAGAGCAACCTTTGGAGAAACCTATTTGTTCTTTCCCTGGTAAATTTAGATTTTTCATCCAGGTAAGGAGTTTAGATAAAAGGTGCTTAGCGTAGATTTTCCCTATCACTGATAGTAAGCTTATCGGTCTATAATTCCTTGGTTCTTTTGGGTCGCCATTTTTAAAGATTGGGATAATTATTGATCTTAACCATATCTCAGGTATGATCCCATCTTTGTCTATGAGAGTAAACAATTGAGCTAAGGGTTCTGCCCACCAATCTATATAGGTCTTAAATAATTCTATTGGTAGACCGTCTGGCCCAGGAGATTTCCCCGATTTGAAATTTTTAACTATCTCTCTAATTTCCACTTCTTCTACCCTTGGCCACTCCTGGAGTTTATTGATTTTATTTTTAGTGGTCTCATTTCCTTTAAGTTCACTGTGTAGATTGTTAAATACAGATGTAAAATATTGGGACCATTTGGATTCTGCAATTGGTGGTTGGGTTAGTTGATTTTCGGCTTTCAATCCTCCGTACACTAGGTTCCAGAACGCTTTGTTGTTTTTACTCTGAATTGAGTCGAATAATTGTAGCCATTTTTGGGTTGCATATTTCTGTTTCTTTTCAGCCAGAATGTAATGATATTTTCTTTTTTCATCAAGATAAGAGGGCTCTAGTTTAGTGCGATTATTTTTAAATGTTTGGCGCAGTTTTCTTTTTAGCTGGAAACATTCATCGTCAAACCAGGGGCTAGCGCTATGTTTAGGTACCCAAACTTTAAGTGGAGTACTAAGCTCTACAAACATTTGGAAGATTTCATTATAAATTTTCGGAATATCACTGTAAGGATTAGTGGTCTTTAAATTGGATAATACTTGTTTTCTCAGGTTGGCTGTAAGTTTTTGCCCCACTGCTGCACTCATTTCCTGGGACCATTTTAATTGAGTCATTTGTTTGTATTGAGAAGGTTCTATGATATTGTACTTGGTTATTTTGGTTTCGTCCTTTAAGTTAATAGACAACAATAATGGCTGATGGTCGCTTTCAGTACGCGTTTCAATTTTGAGGTCCATGATCGAATTTATAATATTATAAGGGACAAGAATATAGTCGATGACACTGCATCCTCGGGGGGAGAAGTATGTAAACTCCCCGCTTCTATCGCCTTTTGTTGAACCGTTCACAATCTGCAAATTAAAGTTGTTACATAATTCAAGTAGGCGTAAGCCTTCGTTGTTTACAACCCTATCTCTGGAGAAACGTCCTATTTTCAGGGCATGTGCGATATCATTATCAGTATTCCAATTTAGTTTGCTACATAGTTGTTCATTGTTGGTTCCCACTCTAGCATTAAAATCACCTGCTATTATCAGTGAGGCATTTGGGTATTTATCGGTCAAATTTTCTATATAGAAGGTTAGTTGTGACCAATTTTCACTGCTGCTGTTGTTTTTGGTTGGGGGGATATAGACATTTACAAGTAGCAAAGTATCGTCTTTTTGTGTTAAAAGTAGAGCTTGTGCAAGTGGTAAGCATTTTTCTAGCTGCTTGATTTCAAACCCTAAGTTGTCTTTGATCATACAACAGAACCCTGCTTTCGGCCGGCCCTTCGTGTTTGTTTTCACTGCGGGTTTCGTATAGGAGGTGAATCCATTAATTTTAATATCTCTAGTTGACCATGTTTCTTGTAGAAGTATTAATTCAAAATCTTTAAAGAAGTTCATTAGGTCTTGGTCTCCGCCTTTGTTTCCCCACCCTGCAATATTCCAGGACAGTAAGCGTAGAATCCGTTTTTGAGTTGGTGGCTGGTTGACAGCATTTAGTCATTCAAGTTCTGTTATTGAGTCCAGCGAGGGATTTTGTCTTGCGCAGATACAGCCATTTGTCGCTGCTTTCGGTGGGGAGGGTAATGGTGGATCTTTTAGATTCTTTTTTAAAGTGCGGGGAATTAAAATCTCCTCCCTTTCTTGATTTTCTTCCTTAACTGTTCCTTGTTCCTGAGAGATTTCTGTGGTTGGTGGACTGTTATGGACAGTAGGACTGTTTTCAGTCTCTACTTCCATTTCTTTGGCCTCATTTGGTGTTCAGCTCAGTGTGCCAGGTCTGTTGGAGGTCATCTTTTGTTCGGCAATGTTAGAGTCCTTTGTAGTACTTAAATGAAGGGTACCTATTTCGTTCGGAGCTAGTATTTGATATCTCAGCCAGGAATTTGTGGTCTCTTTACTGGAGTTTTTCCTTGCCAGTTCATATTTTAAAGGAGGCTGGATTTGAAGCTCTGCATCTATACATTTGAAAGTTCCATTAGTAGCTCTCTTTTTGACTATGCATTTTGGGGAAAAGGCTGGTAAGTGTGAAGTTTGATTGTGTATTGTTTCTACTGCATTTTGTTGACCTTGTTGGTGAATTTCGGTCAATCTGGCCTGTAGTTTCGTCAATTTACTGAGTATGTTTATTTGTTCTTTATCTGGTAGCTTGGTAAAGTTACTCAGCAGATCTTCTTCTTCAGGGACTGTCCAGTCTATTGTGTCAAAAGCGAGGCTGTTATTTGATGCTACAGTCGCTTGGTTTGGGAGCTTGGATTTTTCTTGCGTGGTTTCCCGGGTTGCTGGCTGCGGTTTCTCCCATCTACTGGGTTCTTCCACGGGAGTAGGGCAGATGTCGGCTTCTGGTGGAGTGGCCTTGTTCATCTTATTTTGTCTTTTAGATGGAATCAATGGACTGAGTGATATATCTTCAAAGTGTCGACGCGGAATAATTCCTTTCTGGGCTAAATGTGCCTTTTCCCTTAAGATTTTGGTTGGAATTCTATGACTACCAAATCTTAGTAGTACTTTTTTGGAGTATCCATCGTTAGTGAGCCTCTTGACTGCTTTTAAGTCAATACTTCCACCCTCAAGGCCTAGGAGCAGATTTAGATGGTGTCTGGCCCAGAAGGATGACTCCCAGTAAGGTAGGGGCCCTCTATATGGAAAAATGTGGAGCACAATCTCACATGGCCTCAATATCAGGTTGAGTGAGTGAGGGGGGCTTCCTCTGGCTTTTGGCTGGTTTAGAGGTATAAATTTGTATTTGTTCTGTTTATCTCCAGGGCTTGTTAAGGATGGCAAAAAGGGAGTGAGTTGCCTCCTTTCATCTGGGTTATCCAGTTTCTTGGAGATGTTTTGTAATTGTTCAAAGATTTTTTGAACTGTTTGAGCAGTCAATAGGCAGCATTCCTCCAGCAGCTCCACCTTTCTACCAATTAGTACTTGTGCCTCGATTATGGGAGTAGTAGCCTTGTCCTCATTTATCCCTAGGGATATCTCTTCAACTGTCTTTCCATGTAAAGAGTTGGGGAAAGTTTTGGGAGGAAATATGTGCTGTTTTTGAGGTAGCAGGTAATTATCTAGATTACTCTGTTTGAAGCCAGAGGGCTCTGCGACAGTTTCTATATCAGGACACCTGGGTCTTTTGGCTCTTCTCATTGCTAGATTCTTCTTAAATCAATGAGATCAGACTTCTAAATAGAGTGATAAAGTGCTAAAGCTTTCAGGTCGCAATCTCATTCAATTCTCATTCAGTCCTGGCTGGGCTGCTGCGAGGAGTTTTAAAACTGGGTCCAATTAGAGCACTCCTTTAAAGTACCCCCCCCCCCTTCTTCTCAGTTTGTTAAAGCAACTGGGATGTTTGGGGGTCCACGAAGTTTGAGATGGTGGGAGAGATTTGTGGTTTTATGAATTTGTAGTTTTTAGGGTTAAAAGCCCACCAGAAGTCCTTAAAGATCCTTGGAGTAAGTTTGTCACGAAGAGTCAACGAGAAACTGGGAGGGAGTGCCTTAATGCCCGGGAGGGAATGTCTGAGAGCCTTCGTTAAAACTTCATTAACTTCATTAAGTCCCGGCACCGAGGAGGATAAAATAAGATGTTCAAAAGCACAGCGAAGTAGTGAAAGGAAATAAAATCCAAAGAAAGGAGGAGAGCCAGCAACAAGGGCATTTAGTTAAAAGATTTCTTTGAGCTCCGATAAGAGCGTCTTACCTCGGCGCCATCTTTTCCTCCACCCCTTGTCTGCCGGTAAATGTAACCACCCATCTTTTTTCGGAGAGCATTTTCAAGATTTTGGCACCATTTTTGAGTGAATTGCCAAAAGTCAGATTTTTGCTGAAATTGTGACCCCGGGGTTAGGGATTTTTTCAAAAAAAATATTTTCTGTCGTTTAAGTTTTTGAGGGCTGATTTCTTGTCCTGTGATAAAAAGCCTTCTGTTTCGAGTGCCAAACCTTTCAGGGGAGCATTTTCAAGCTTTTGGCACCATTTTTGAGTGAATTGCCAAAAGTCAGATTTTTGCTGAAATTGTGACCCCGGGGCTTAGGGATTTTTTCAAAAAAATATTTTCTGCCGGTTAAGTTTTTGAGGGCTGATTTCTTGTCCTGTGATAAAAAGCCTTCTGTTTCCATCGCCAAAGCTTTCAGGGGAGCATTTACAACCGGTTGGCACCATTTTTGAGTGAATTGCCAAAAGTCAGATTTTTGCTGAAATTGTGACCCCGGGGCTTAGGGATTTTTTCAAAAAAATATTTTCTGCCGGTTAAGTTTTTGAGGGCTGATTTCTTGTCCTGTGATAAAAAGCCTTCTCTTTCGAGTGCCAAACCTTTCAGGAGAGCATTTTGAAGCTTTTGGCACCATTTTTGAGTGAATTGCCAAAAGTCAGATTTTTGCTGAAATTGTGACCCAGGGGCTTAGGGATTTTTTCAAAAAAATATTTTCTGCCGGTTAAGTTTTTGAGGGCTGATTTCTTGTCCTGTGATAAAAAGCCTTCTGTTTCGAGTGCCAAACCTTTCAGGAGAGCATTTTCAAGCTTTTGGCACCATTTTTGAGTGAATTGCCAAAAGTCAGATTTTTGCTGAAATTGTGACCCCGGGGCTTAGGGATTTTTTCCAAAAACTATTTTCTGCCGGTTAAGTTTTTGAGGGCTGATTTCTTGTCCTGTGATAAAAAGCCTTCTCTTTCGAGTGCCAAACCTTTCAAGAGAGCATTTTCAAGCTTTTTGCACCATTTTTGAGTGAATTGCCAAAAGCCAGATTTTTGCTGAAATTGTGACCCCGGGGCTTAGGGATTTTTTCAAAAAAATATTTTCTGCCGGTTACGTTTTTGAGGGCTGATTTTTGTCCTGTGATAAAAAGCCTTCTGTTTCCATCGCCAAAGCTTTCAGGGGAGCATTTACAACCGGTTGGCACCATTTTTGAGTGAATTGCCAAAAGTCAGATTTTTGCTGAAATTGTGACCCCGGGGCTTAGGGATTTTTTCAAAAAAATATTTTCTGCCGGTTTAGTTTTTGAAGGCTGATTTCTTGTCCTGTGATAAAAAGCCTTCTGTTTCGAGTGCCAAACCTTTCAGGAGAGCATTTTCAAGCTTTTGGCACCATTTTTGAGTGAATTGCCCAAAGTCAGATTTTTGCTGAAATTGTGACCCCGGGGCTTAGGGATTTTTTCAAAAAAATATTTTCTGCCGGTTAACTTTTTGAGGGCTGATTTCTTGTCCTGTGATAAAAAGCCTTCTGTTTCCATCGCCAAAGCTTTCAGGGGAGCATTTACAACCGGTTGGCACCATTTTTGAGTGAATTGCCAAAAGTCAGATTTTTGCTGAAATTGTGACCCCGGGGGTTAGGGATTTTTTCAAAAAAAATATTTTCTGCCGTTTAAGTTTTTGAGGGCTGATTTCTTGTCCTGTGTTAAAAAGCCTTCTGTTTCGAGTGCCAAACCTTTCAGGGGAGCATTTTCAAGCTTTTGGCACCATTTTTGAGTGAATTGCCAAAAGTCAGATTTTTGCTGAAATTGTGACCCCGGGGCTTAGGGATTTTTTCAAAAAAATATTTTCTGCCGGTTAAGTTTTTGAGGGCTGATTTCTTGTCCTGTGATAAAAAGCCTTCTCTTTCGAGTGCCAAACCTTTCAGGAGAGCATTTTCAAGCTTTTGGCACCATTTTTGAGTGAATTGCCAAAATCAGATTTTTGCTGAAATTGTGACCCCGGGGCTTAGGGATTTTTTCAAAAAAATATTTTCTGCCGGTTAAGTTTTTGAGGGCTGATTTCTTGTCCTGTGATAAAAAGCCTTCTGTTTCGAGTGCCAAACCTTTCAGGAGAGCATTTACAACCGGTTGGCACCATTTTTGAGTGAATTGCCAAAAGTCAGATTTTTGCTGAAATTGTGACCCCGGGGCTTAGGGATTTTTTCAAAAAAATATTTTCTGCCGGTTAAGTTTTTGAGGGCTGATTTCTTGTCCTGTGATAAAAAGCCTTCTGTTTCGAGTGCCAAACCTTTCAGGAGAGCATTTTCAAGCTTTTGGCACCATTTTTGAGTGAATTGCCAAAATCAGATTTTTGCTGAAATTGTGACCCCGGGGCTTAGGGATTTTTTCAAAAAAATATTTTCTGCCGGTTTAGTTTTTGAAGGCTGATTTCTTGTCCTGTGATAAAAAGCCTTCTGTTTCGAGTGCCAAACCTTTCAGGAGAGCATTTTCAAGCTTTTGGCACCATTTTTGAGTGAATTGCCAAAAGTCAGATTTTTGCTGAAATTGTGACCCCGGGGCTTAGGGATTTTTTCAAAAAAATATTTTCTGCCGGTTAACTTTTTGAGGGCTGATTTCTTGTCCTGTGATAAAAAGCCTTCTGTTTCGAATGCCAAACCTTTCAGGAGAGCATTTTCAAGCTTTTGGCACCATTTTTGAGTGAATTGCCAAAAGTCAGATTTTTGCTGAAATTGTGACCCCGGGGCTTAGGGATTTTTTCAAAAAAATATTTTCTGCCGGTTTAGTTTTTGAAGGCTGATTTCTTGTCCTGTGATAAAAAGCCTTCTGTTTCGAGTGCCAAACCTTTCAGGAGAGCATTTTCAAGCTTTTGGCACCATTTTTGAGTGAATTGCCAAAAGTCAGATTTTTGCTGAAATTGTGACCCCGGGGCTTAGGGATTTTTTCAAAAAAATATTTTCTGCCGGTTAACTTTTTGGGGGCTGATTGCTTGTCCTGTGATAAAAAGCCTTCTGTTTCAAGTGCCAAACCTTTCAGGAGAGCATTTTCAAGCTTTTGGCACAATTTTTGAGTGAATTGCCAAAAGTCAGATTTTTGCTGAAATTGTGACCCCGGGGCTTAGGGATTTTTTCAAAAAAATATTTTCTGCCGGTTAAGTTTTTGAGGGCTGATTTCTTGTCCTGTGATAAAAAGCCTTCTGTTTCGAGTGCCAAACCTTTCAGGAGAGCATTTTCAAGCTTTTGGCACCATTTTTGAGTGAATTGCCAAAATCAGATTTTTGCTGAAATTGTGACCCCGGGGCTTAGGGATTTTTTCCAAAAAATATTTTCTGCCGGTTTAGTTTTTGAAGGCTGATTTCTTGTCCTGTGATAAAAAGCCTTCTGTTTCGAGTGCCAAACCTTTCAGGAGAGCATTTTCAAGCTTTTGGCACCATTTTTGAGTGAATTGCCAAAAGTCAGATTTTTGCTGAAATTGTGACCCCGGGGCTTAGGGATTTTTTCAAAAAAATATTTTCTGCCGGTTAACTTTTTGAGGGCTGATTTCTTGTCCTGTGATAAAAAGCCTTCTGTTTCGAGTGCCAAACCTTTCAGGAGAGCATTTTCAAGCTTTTGGCACCATTTTTGAGTGAATTGCCAAAAGTCAGATTTTTGCTGAAATTGTGACCCCGGGGCTTAGGGATTTTTTCAAAAAAATATTTTCTGCCGGTTTAGTTTTTGAAGGCTGATTTCTTGTCCTGTGATAAAAAGCCTTCTGTTTCGAGTGCCAAACCTTTCAGGAGAGCATTTTCAAGCTTTTGGCACCATTTTTGAGTGAATTGCCCAAAGTCAGATTTTTGCTGAAATTGTGACCCCGGGGCTTAGGGATTTTTTCAAAAAAATATTTTCTGCCGGTTAACTTTTTGGGGGCTGATTGCTTGTCCTGTGATAAAAAGCCTTCTGTTTCAAGTGCCAAACCTTTCAGGAGAGCATTTTCAAGCTTTTGGCACAATTTTTGAGTGAATTGCCAAAAGTCAGATTTTTGCTGAAATTGTGACCCCGGGGCTTAGGGATTTTTTCAAAAAAATATTTTCTGCCGGTTAAGTTTTTGAGGGCTGATTTCTTGTCCTGTGATAAAAAGCCTTCTGTTTCGAGTGCCAAACCTTTCAGGAGAGCATTTTCAAGCTTTTGGCACCATTTTTGAGTGAATTGCCAAAAGTCAGATTTTTGCTGAAATTGTGACCCCGGGGCTTAGGGATTTTTTCCAAAAAATATTTTCTGCCGTTTAAGTTTTTGAGGGCTGATTTCTTGTCCTGTGATAAAAAGCCTTCTGTTTCGAGTGCCAAACCTTTCAGGAGAGCATTTTCAAGCTTTTGGCACCATTTTTGAGTGAATTGCCAAAAGTCAGATTTTTGCTGAAATTGTGACCCCGGGGCTTAGGGATTTTTTCCAAAAAATATTTTTCTGCCGGTTAACTTTTTGAGGGCTGATTTCTTGTCCTGTGATAAAAAGCCTTCTGTTTCGAGTGCCAAACCTTTCAGGAGAGCATTTTCAAGCTTTTGGCACCATTTTTGAGTGAATTGCCAAAAGTCAGATTTTTGCTGAAATTGTGACCCCGGGGCTTAGGGATTTTTTCAAAAAAATATTTTCTGCCGGTTAAGTTTTTGAGGGCTGATTTCTTGTTCTGTGATAAAAAGCCTTCTGTTTCGAGTGCCAAACCTTTCAGGAGAGCATTTTCAAGCTTTTGGCACCATTTTTGAGTGAATTGCCAAAAGTCAGATTTTTGCTGAAATTGTGACCCCGGGGCTTAGGGATTTTTTCCAAAAAATATTTTCTGCCGCTTAAGTTTTTGAGGGCTGATTTCTTGTCCTGTGATAAAAAGCCTTCTGTTTCCATCGCCAAAGATTTCAGGATAGCATTTTCAAGCTTTTGGCAGCGATTTTGAGTGAATTGCCAAAAGTCAGATTTTTGCTGAAATTGTGACCCCGGGGCTTCGGGATTTTTTCCAAAAAATATTTTCTGCCGCTTAAGTTTTTGAGGGCTGATTTCTTGTCCTGTGATAAAAAGCCTTCTGTTTCCATCGCCAAACCTTTCAGGAGAGCATTTTCAAGCTTTTGGCACCATTTTTGAGTGAATTGCCAAAAGTCAGATTTTTGCTGAAATTGTGACCCCGGGGCTTAGGGATTTTTTCCAAAAAATATTTTCTGCCGCTTAAGTTTTTGAGGGCTGATTTCTTGTTCTGTGATAAAAAGCCTTCTGTTTCGAGTGCCAAACCTTTCAGGAGAGCATTTTCAAGCTTTTGGCAACATTTTTGAGTGAATTGCCAAAAGTCAGATTTTTGCTGAAATTGTGACCCTGGGGCTTAGGGATTTTTTCCAAAAAATATTTTCTGCCGCTTAAGTTTTTGAGGGCTGATTTCTTGTCCTGTGATAAAAAGCCTTCTGTTTCCATCGCCAAAGATTTCAGGATAGCATTTTCAAGCTTTTGGCACCATTTTTGAGTGACTTGCCAAAAGTCAGATTTTTGCTGAAATTGTGACCCCGGGGCTTCGGGATTTTTTCAAAAAAATATTTTCTGCCGCTTAACTTTTTGAGGGCTGATTTCTTGTCCTGTGATAAAAAGCCTTCTGTTTCCATCGCCAAACCTTTCAGGAGAGGATTTACAAGCTTTTGGCACAACTTTTGAGTGAATTGCCATAAGTCAGATTTTTGCTGAAATTGTGACCCCGGGCCTTAGGGATTTTTTTCCAAAAAATATTTTCTGCCGGTTATGTTTTTGAGGGCTGATTTCTTGTCCTGTGATAAAAAGCCTTCTGTTTCGAGTGCCAAACCTTTCAGGAGAGCATTTTCAAGCTTTTGGCACCATTTTTGAGTGAATTGCCAAAAGTCAGATTTTTGCTGAAATTGTGACCCCGGGGCTTCGGGATTTTTTCCAAAAAATATTTTCTGCCGGTTAAGTTTTTGAGGGCTGATTTCTTGTCCTGTGATAAAAAGCCTTCTGTTTCCATCGCCAAAGCTTTCAGGGGAGCATTTACAACCGGTTGGCACCATTTTTGAGTGAATTGCCAAAAGTCAGATTTTTGCTGAAATTGTGACCCCGGGGCTTAGGGATTTTTTCCAAAAAATATTTTCTGCCGGTTAAGTTTTTGAGGGCTGATTTCTTGTCCTGTGATAAAAAGCCTTCTGTTTCCATCGCCAAAGCTTTCAGGGGAGCATTTACAACCGGTTGGCACCATTTTTGAGTGAATTGCCAAAAGTCAGATTTTTGCTGAAATTGTGACCCCGGGGCTTAGGGATTTTTTCAAAAAAATATTTTCTGTCGGTTTAAGTTTTTGAGGGCTGATTTCTTGTCCTGTGATAAAAAGCCTTCTGTTTCGAGTGCCAAACCTTTCAGGAGAGCATTTTCAAGCTTTTGGCACCATTTTTGAGTGAATTGCCAAAAGTCAGATTTTTGCTGAAATTGTGACCCCGGGGCTTAGGGATTTTTTCAAAAAAATATTTTCTGCCGGTTAACTTTTTGAGGGGTGATTTCTTGTCCTGTGATAAAAAGCCTTCTGTTTCGAGTGCCAAACCTTTCAGGAGAGCATTTTCAAGCTTTTGGCACCATTTTTGAGTGAATTGCCAAAAGTCAGATTTTTGCTGAAATTGTGACCCCGGGGCTTAGGGATTTTTTCAAAAAAATATTTTCTGCCGGTTAAGTTTTTGAGGGCTGATTTCTTGTCCTATGATAAAAAGCCTTCTGTTTCGAGTGCCAAAGCTTTCAGGAGAGCATTTTCAAGCTTTTGGCACCATTTTTGAGTGAATTGCCAAAAGTCAGATTTTTGCTGAAATTGTGACCCCGGGGCTTAGGGATTTTTTCAAAAAAATATTTTCTGCCTGTTAAGTTTTTGAGGGCTGATTTCTTGTCCTGTGATAAAAAGCCTTCTGTTTCCATCGCCAAAGCTTTCATTTACAACCGGTTGGCACCATTTTTGAGTGAATTGCCAAAAGTCAGATTTTTGCTGAAATTGTGACCCCGGGGCTTAGGGATTTTTTCAAAAAAATATTTTCTGCCTGTTAAGTTTTTGAGGGCTGATTTCTTGTCCTGTGATAAATAGCCTTCTGTTTCCATCGCCAAAGCTTTCAGGGGAGCATTTACAACCGGTTGGCACCATTTTTGAGTGAATTGCCAAAAGTCAGATTTTTGCTGAAATTGTGACCCCGGGGCTTAGGGATTTTTTCAAAAAAATATTTTCTGCCGGTTAAGTTTTTGAGGGCTGATTTCTTGTCCTGTGATAAAAAGCCTTCTGTTTCGAGTGCCAAACCTTTCAGGAGAGCATTTTCAAGCTTTTGGCACCATTTTTGAGTGAATTGCCAAAAGTCAGATTTTTGCTGAAATTGTGACCCCGGGGCTTAGGGATTTTTTCCAAAAAATATTTTCTGCCGGTTAAGTTTTTGAGGGCTGATTTCTTGTCCTGTGATAAAAAGCCTTCTGTTTCGAGTGCCAAACCTTTCAGGAGAGCATTTTCAAGCTTTTGGCACCATTTTTGAGTGAATTGCCAAAAGTCAGATTTTTGCTGAAATTGTGACCCCGGGGCTTAGGGATTTTTTCCAAAAAATATTTTCTGCCGGTTAAGTTTTTGAGGGCTGATTTCTTGTCCTGTGATAAAAAGCCTTCTGTTTCCATCGCCAAAGCTTTCAGGGGAGCATTTACAACCGGTTGGCACCATTTTTGAGTGAATTGCCAAAAGTCAGATTTTTGCTGAAATTGTGACCCCGGGGCTTAGGGATTTTTTCAAAAAAATATTTTCTGCCGGTTAAGTTTTTGAGGGCTGATTTCTTGTCCTGTGATAAAAAGCCTTATGTTTCCATCGCCAAAGCTTTCAGGGGAGCATTTACAACCGGTTGGCACCATTTTTGAGTGAATTGCCAAAAGTCAGATTTTTGCTGAAATTGTGACCCCGGGGCTTAGGGATTTTTTCAAAAAAATATTTTCTGCCGGTTAACTTTTTGAGGGCTGATTTCTTGTCCTGTGATAAAAAGCCGTCTGTTTCGAGTGCCAAACCTTTCAGGAGAGCATTTTCAAGCTTTTGGCACCATTTTTGAGTGACTTGCCAAAAGTCAGATTTTTGCTGAAATTGTGACCCTGGGGCTTAGGGATTTTTTCAAAAAAATGTTTTCTGCCGGTTAAGTTTTTGAGGGCTGATTTCTTGTCCTTGTATAAAAAGCCTTCTGTTTCGAGTGCCAAACCTTTCAGGAGAGCATTTTCAAGCTTTTGGCACCATTTTTGAGTCAATTGCCAAAAGTCAGATTTTTGCTGAAATTGTGACCCCGGGCCTTAGGGATTTTTTCCAAAAAATATTTTCTGCCGGTTAAGTTTTTGAGGGCTGATTTCTTGTCCTGTGATAAAAAGCCTTCTGTTTCGAGTGCCAAACCTTTCAGGAGAGCATTTTCAAGCTTTTGGCACCATTTTTGAGTGAATTGCCAAAAGTCAGATTTTTGCTGAAATTGTGACCCCGGGGCTTAGGGATTTTTTCAAAAAAATATTTTCTGCCGGTTAAGTTTTTGAGGGCTGATTTCTTGTCCTGTGATAAAAAGCCTTCTGTTTCCATCGCCAAAGCTTTCAGGGGAGCATTTACAACCGGTTGGCACCATTTTTGAGTGAATTGCCAAAAGTCAGATTTTTGCTGAAATTGTGACCCCGGGGCTTAGGGATTTTTTCAAAAAAATATTTTCTGCCGGTTAAGTTTTTGAGGGCTGATTTCTTGTCCTGTGATAAAAAGCCTTATGTTTCCATCGCCAAAGCTTTCAGGGGAGCATTTACAACCGGTTGGCACCATTTTTGAGTGAATTGCCAAAAGTCAGATTTTTGCTGAAATTGTGACCCCGGGGCTTAGGGATTTTTTCAAAAAAATATTTTCTGCCGGTTAAGTTTTTGAGGGCTGATTTCTTGTCCTGTGATAAAAAGCCGTCTGTTTCGAGTGCCAAACCTTTCAGGAGAGCATTTTTAAGCTTTTGGCACCATTTTTGAGTGAATTGCCAAAAGTCAGATTTTTGCTGAAATTGTGACCCTGGGGCTTAGGGATTTTTTCAAAAAAATATTTTCTGCCGGTTAAGTTTTTGAGGGCTGATTTCTTGTCCTGTGATAAAAAGCCGTCTGTTTCGAGTGCCAAACCTTTCAGGAGAGCATTTTCAAGCTTTTGGCACCATTTTTGAGTGAATTGCCCAAAGTCAGATTTTTGCTGAAATTGTGACCCCGGGGCTTAGGGATTTTTTCAAAAAAATATTTTCTGCCGGTTAACTTTTTGAGGGCTGATTTCTTGTCCTGTGATAAAAAGCCTTCTGTTTCCATCGCCAAAGCTTTCAGGGGAGCATTTACAACCGGTTGGCACCATTTTTGAGTGAATTGCCAAAAGTCAGATTTTTGCTGAAATTGTGACCCTGGGGCTTAGGGATTTTTTCAAAAAAATATTTTCTGCCGGTTAAGTTTTTGAGGGCTGATTTCTTGTCCTGTGATAAAAAGCCTTATGTTTCCATCGCCAAAGCTTTCAGGGGAGCATTTACAACCGGTTGGCACCATTTTTGAGTGAATTGCCAAAATCAGATTTTTGCTGAAATTGTGACCCCGGGGCTTAGGGATTTTTTCAAAAAAATATTTTCTGCCGGTTAAGTTTTTGAGGGCTGATTTCTTGTCCTGTGATAAAAAGCCGTCTGTTTCGAGTGCCAAACCTTTCAGGAGAGCATTTTCAAGCTTTTGGCACCATTTTTGAGTGAATTGCCAAAAGTCAGATTTTTGCTGAAATTGTGACCCTGGGGCTTAGGGATTTTTTCAAAAAAATATTTTCTGCCGGTTAAGTTTTTGAGGGCTGATTTCTTGTCCTGTGATAAAAAGTCTTCTTTTTCGAGTGCCAAACCTTTCAGGAGAGCATTTTCAAGCTTTTGGCACCATTTTTGAGTGAATTGCCAAAATCAGATTTTTGCTGAAATTGTGACCCCGGGGCTTAGGGATTTTTTCAAAAAAATATTTTCTGCCGGTTTAGTTTTTGAAGGCTGATTTCTTGTCCTGTGATAAAAAGCCTTCTGTTTCGAGTGCCAAACCTTTCAGGAGAGCATTTTCAAGCTTTTTGCACCATTTTTGAGTGAATTGCCAAAAGTCAGATTTTTGCTGAAATTGTGACCCCGGGGCTTAGGGATTTTTTCAAAAAAATATTTTCTGCCGGTTAACTTTTTGAGGGCTGATTTCTTGTCCTGTGATAAAAAGCCTTCTGTTTCCATCGCCAAAGCTTTCAGGGGAGCATTTACAACCGGTTGGCACCATTTTTGAGTGAATTGCCAAAAGTCAGATTTTTGCTGAAATTGTGACCCCGGGGCTTAGGGATTTTTTCAAAAAAATATTTTCTGCCGGTTAAGTTTTTGAGGGCTGATTTCTTGTCCTGTGATAAAAAGCCTTCTGTTTCCATCGCCAAAGCTTTCAGGGGAGCATTTACAACCGGTTGGCACCATTTTTGAGTGAATTGCCAAAAGTCAGATTTTTGCTGAAATTGTGACCCCGGGGCTTAGGGATTTTTTCAAAAAAATATTTTCTGCCGGTTAAGTTTTTGAGGGCTGATTTCTTGTCCTGTGATAAAAAGCCTTCTGTTTCGAGTGCCAAACCTTTCAGGAGAGCATTTTCAAGCTTTTGGCACCATTTTTGAGTGAATTGCCAAAAGTCAGATTTTTGCTGAAATTGTGACCCCGGGGCTTAGGGATTTTTTCCAAAAAATATTTTCTGCCGGTTAAGTTTTTGAGGGCTGATTTCTTGTCCTGTGATAAAAAGCCTTCTGTTTCCATCGCCAAACCTTTCAGGAGAGCATTTTCAAGCTTTTGGCGCCATTTTTGAGTGAATTGCCAAAAGTCAGATTTTTGCTGAAATTGTGACCCCGGGGCTTAGGGATTTTTTCCAAAAAATATTTTCTGCCGGTTAAGTTTTTGAGGGCTGATTTCTTGTCCTGTGATAAAAAGCCTTCTGTTTCAAGTGCCAAACCTTTCAGGGGAGCATTTTCAAGCTTTTGGCACCATTTTTGAGTGAATTGCCAAAAGCCAGATTTTTGCTGAAATTGTGACCCCGGGGCTTAGGGATTTTTTCAAAAAAATATTTTCTGCCGTTAAAGTGTTTGAGGGCTGATTTCTTGTCCTGTGATAAAAAGCCTTCTGTTTCGAGTGCCAAACCTTTCAGGAGAGCATTTTCAAGCTTTTGGCACCATTTTTGAGTGAATTGCCAAAAGTCAGATTTTTGCTGAAATTGTGACCCCGGGGGTTAGGGATTTTTTCAAAAAAATATTTTCTGCCGGTAAAGTGTTTGAGGGCTGATTTCTTGTCCTGTGATAAAAAGCCTTCTGTTTCGAGTGCCAAACCTTTCAGGAGAGCATTTTCGAAATCAAACCTTTATTAGGCATTATGCAAATAAAACCATAAAAGAGAAAATAACATATAAAAGCCTTGAAATATATATAAAAAGGCAGCAGTTGGCTACATACATACATACATATATATATATATATATATATATATATATATATATATACACATATAGAATCAGTGGTTTTCCTTATTAACCTGCTCCTTGGAGGACTGCTACCAAAAACTCGGCTACTGATTCTATTTTTTGAAGGTAATCTGGCAAGTCTGATAAAAATAAATCAAATAGAAAGGGGGCAAGAATACACCCTTGTTTTACCCCTTTCGAGTTTGGGATGTCTGATGAAAGGTGACCTTTGGTGTTAAGTTTGACTTGACAGACATTGGAAGAGTATAGATTTTGTATTAGAATCAATAAGCGCTGATCAATTTTTAATTCTGCGAGTTTCCTCCACAGCTTTGGGCGGTCAATTTAGTCGAATGCACCACGAAAATCCACAAAAGCAGCATATATCTTAGATTGCCTTTGGGATCTGTATTTTTCAACCAAATGCATAAGTATAAGGCAGTGGTCTAATGTAGAGCAACCTTTGGAGAAACCTATTTGTTCTTTCCCTGGTAAATTTAGATTTTTCATCCAGGTAAGGAGTTTGGATAAAAGGTGCTTGGCGTAGATTTTCCCTATCACTGATAGTAAGCTTATCGGTCTATAATTCCTTGGTTCTTTTGGGTCGCCATTTTTAAAGATTGGGATAATTATTGATCTTAACCATATCTCAGGTATGATCCCATCTTTGTCTATGAGAGTAAACAATTGAGCTAAGGGTTCTGCCCACCAATCTATATAGGTCTTGAATAATTCTATTGGTAGACCGTCTGGCCCAGGAGATTTCCCCGATTTGAAATTTTTAACTTTCTCTCTAATTTCCACTTCTTCTACCCTTGGCCACTCCTGGAGTTTATTGATTTTATTTTTAGTGGTCTCATTTCCTTTAAGCTCACTGTGTAGATTGTTAAATACAGATGTAAAGTATTGGGACCATTTGGATTCTGCAATTGGTGGTTGGGTTAGTTGATTTTCGGCTTTCAATCCTCCGTACACTAGGTTCCAGAACGCTTTGTTGTTTTTACTCTGAATTGAGTCGAATAATTGTAGCCATTTTTGGGTTGCATATTTCTGTTTCTTTTCAGCCAGAATGTAATTATATTTTCTTTTTTCCTCAAGATAAGAGGGCTCTAGTTTAGTGCGATTATTTTTAAATGTTTGGCGCAGTTTTCTTTTTAGCTGGAAACATTCATCGTCAAACCAGGGGCTAGCGCTATGTTTAAGTACCCAAACTTTAAGTGGAGTACTAAGCTCTACAAACATTTGGAAGATTTCATTATAAATTTTCGGAATATCACTGTAGGAATTAGTGGTCTTTAAATTGGATAATACTTGTTTTCTCAGGTTGGCTGTAAGTTTTTGCCCCACTGCTACACTCATTTCCTGGGACCATTTTAATTGAGTCATTTGTTTGTATTGAGAAGGTTCTATGATATTGTACTTGGTTATTTTGGTTTCGTCCTTTAAGTTAATAGACAACGATAATGGCTGATGGTCGCTTTCAGTACGCGTTCCAATTTTGAGGTCCATGATCGAATTTATAATATTATAAGGGACAAGAATATAGTCGATGACACTGCATCCTCGGGGGGAGAAGTATGTAAACTCCCCGCTTCTATCGCCTTTTGTTGAACCGTTCACAATCTGCAAATTAAAGTTGTTACATAATTCAAGTAGGCGTAAGCCTTCGTTGTTTACAACCCTATCTCTAGAGAATCGTCCTATTTTCAGGGCGTGTGCGATATCATTATCAGTATTCCAATTTAGTTTGCTACATAGTTGTTCATTGTTGGTTCCCACTCTGGCATTAAAATCACCTGCTATTATCAGTGAGGCATTTGGGTATTTATCGGTCAAATTTTCTATATAGAAGGTTAGTTGTGACCAATTTTCACTGCTGCTGTTGTTTTTGGTTGGGGGGATATAGACATTTACAAGTAGCAAAGTAACGTCTTTTTGTGTTAAAAGTAGAGCTTGTGCAAGTGGTAAGCATTTTTCTAGTTGCTTGATTTCAAACCCTAAGTTGTCTTTGATCATACAACAAAACCCTGCTTTCGGCCGGCCCTTCGTGTTTGTTTTCAATGCGGGTTTCGTATAGGAGGTGAATCCATTAATTTTAATATCTCTAGTTGACCATGTTTCTTGTAGAAGTGAATTGAATTGAAAATCAAACCTTTATTAGGCATTATGCAAGTAAAAACCATAGAAGAGAAAATAACATGTAAAAGCCTTAAAATATATATATATATATATATATATATATATATATATATATATATATAAAAGGCAGTAGTGGGCTACATACATATATATATATATACATATAGAATCAGTGGTTTTCCTTGTTAACCTGATCCTTGGAGGACTGCTACCAAAAACTCGGCTACCCCCGCCGTTACCCTTTGGTCGACGTCGGATAGACAGAATCCCACACATTCACCTTGCTGGGGTTCCAGACCACCCAAAAGAGGGGACAGCACGCGTTGACGGAGCGTACTGTGCAATGGGCAATGAAAGAGAATATGCTCTACAGTGTCCGGGACATTCATAGAGCATCTGCAGAATCTCTTGTTTCTAGGGATGTTTTGATATCTTCCCCAGACAAATGCTGAGGGAAAAACATTCAACCGGGCCAGCATAAAAGCCCTACGTTGGGCTGGGATTATTAATTTAGTGACGTAATTGACTCTGCTATCTAAGATATTTAAATCATAGAATATGGGGGAGCAAATTTTGTTTACAGCTGCCATAATATTTTGTCTCTCGACATCCTTTAGTCTAGTTAGGATCTTATGGAAAATGTATTGCTCGTTAGAATTGTACAGGGGCTCCAGCTCGATGCCTAAAGATTCAATCTTTTTTTCGAGGTACTGATACCATCTTGATTTGTAGGAGTCTTTGAGCAAATCAGCGAGCAGACTTGATGGAGGGCAGCGAAAATGGCAGCGTAACCAGTACTTTATTGAGGTGGACCAGGCCCAGTATTCCATTGTGTGTATGCCTATTTCTGCACACATTGTTTCATATTTGATCACAGCTGGGAGTCCAAGAATACGTCTCAGAAAGCTGGAGTGAATCTTTTTTAAATCACTGTTATATGCTTGGACCCATAGCGGGATTCCATAGAGTATCTGGGCTTGCACTTTTGTTTGAAATATCTGATTGGCCGCAGGAATAAATTGATTACCTTTCTGATAATAAAAACGGGCAACAGCTGATGAGGTGCACTTTGCCTGTTTTATGGCATTTGTGCGATGATTTGCCCACCCTAAATTGCTCTGGAATAAGATTCCCAGATACCTATAGATTTTCACTTGTTGGATTTCTTGCCCTCTTATTTTCCATTTCTCTAATTTCCAACCATTCGAGAAGACCAAAATTTTTGTCTTCTCATAATTTATAGAGAGTTTATTACATTCGCAGTAAAGGATCAGAGAAGAAATAAGACGTTTCAGACCCAAGCTCGTTAATGATAGTAGGACTGCATCGTCTGCGTATAATAAGAGAGGAACTGGTTTCTGATTAAGTTTAGGGGCATGTGATTCTATTTTTTGAAGGTGATCTGGCAAGTCTGATAAAAATAAATTAAATAGAAAGGGGGCAAGAATACACCCTTGTTTTACCCCTTTCGAGTTTGGGGTGTCTGATGAAAGGTGACCTTTGGTGTTAAGTTTGACTTGACAGACATTGGAAGAGTATAGATTTTGTATTAGAATCAATAAGCGCTGATCAATTTTTAATTCTGCGAGTTTCCTCCACAGCTTTGGACGATCAATTGAGTCGAATGCACCACGAAAATCTACAAAAGCAGCATATATCTTAGATTGCCTTTGGGATCTGTATTTTTCAACCAAATGCATAAGTATAAGGCAGTGGTCTAATGTAGAGCAACCTTTGGAGAAACCTATTTGTTCTTTCCCTGGTAAATTTAGATTTTTCATCCAGGTAAGGAGTTTAGATAAAAGGTGCTTAGCGTAGATTTTCCCTATCACTGATAGTAAGCTTATCGGTCTATAATTCCTTGGTTCTTTTGGGTCGCCATTTTTAAAGATTGGGATAATTATTGATCTTAACCATATCTCAGGTATGATCCCATCTTTGTCTATGAGAGTAAACAATTGAGCTAAGGGTTCTGCCCACCAATCTATATAGGTCTTAAATAATTCTATTGGTAGACCGTCTGGCCCAGGAGATTTCCCCGATTTGAAATTTTTAACTATCTCTCTAATTTCCACTTCTTCTACCCTTGGCCACTCCTGGAGTTTATTGATTTTATTTTTAGTGGTCTCATTTCCTTTAAGTTCACTGTGTAGATTGTTAAATACAGATGTAAAGTATTGGGACCATTTGGATTCTGCAATTGGTGGTTGGGTTAGTTGATTTTCGGCTTTCAATCCTCCGTACACTAGGTTCCAGAACGCTTTGTTGTTTTTACTCTGAATTGAGTCGAATAATTGTAGCCATTTTTGGGTTGCATATTTCTGTTTCTTTTCGGCCAGAATGTAATGATATTTTCTTTTTTCATCAAGATAAGAGGGCTCTAGTTTAGTGCGATTATTTTTAAATGTTTGGCGCAGTTTTCTTTTTAGCTGGAAACATTCATCGTCAAACCAGGGGCTAGCGCTATGTTTAGGTACCCAAACTTTAAGTGGAGTACTAAGCTCTACAAACATTTGGAAGATTTCATTATAAATTTTCGGAATATCACTGTAAGGATTAGTGGTCTTTAAATTGGATAATACTTGTTTTCTCAGGTTGGCTGTAAGTTTTTGCCCCACTGCTGCACTCATTTCCTGGGACCATTTTAATTGAGTCATTTGTTTGTATTGAGAAGGTTCTATGATATTGTACTTGGTTATTTTGGTTTCGTCCTTTAAGTTAATAGACAACAATAATGGCTGATGGTCGCTTTCAGTACGCGTTCCAATTTTGAGGTCCATGATCGAATTTATAATATTATAAGGGACAAGAATATAGTCGATGACACTGCATCCTCGGGGGGAGAAGTATGTAAACTCCCCGCTTCTATCGCCTTTTGTTGAACCGTTCACAATCTGCAAATTAAAGTTGTTACATAATTCAAGTAGGCGTAAGCCTTCGTTGTTTACAACCCTATCTCTGGAGAAACGTCCTATTTTCAGGGCATGTGCGATATCATTATCAGTATTCCAATTTAGTTTGCTACATAGTTGTTCATTGTTGGTTCCCACTCTAGCATTAAAATCACCTGCTATTATCAGTGAGGCATTTGGGTATTTATCGGTCAAATTTTCTATATAGAAGGTTAGTTGTGACCAATTTTCACTGCTGCTGTTGTTTTTGGTTGGGGGGATATAGACATTTACAAGTAGCAAAGTATCGTCTTTTTGTGTTAAAAGTAGAGCTTGTGCAAGTGGTAAGCATTTTTCTAGCTGCTTGATTTCAAACCCTAAGTTGTCTTTGATCATACAACAGAACCCTGCTTTCGGCCGGCCCTTCGTGTTTGTTTTCACTGCGGGTTTCGTATAGGAGGTGAATCCATTAATTTTAATATCTCTAGTTGACCATGTTTCTTGTAGAAGTATTAATTCAAAATCTTTAAAGAAGTTCATTAGGTCTGGGTCTCCGTCTTTGTTTCCCCACCCTGCAATATTCCAGGACAGTAAGCGTAGAATCCGTTTTTGAGTTGGTGGCTGGTTGACAGCATTTAGTCATTCAAGTTCTGTTATTGAGTCCAGCGAGGGATTTTGTCTTGCGCAGATACAGCCATTTGTCGCTGCTTTCGGTGGGGAGGGTAATGGTGGATCTTTTAGATTCTTTTTTAAAGTGCGGGGAATTAAAATCTCCTCCCTTTCTTGATTTTCTTCCTTAACTGTTCCTTGTTCCTGAGAGATTTCTGTGGTTGGTGGACTGTTATGGACAGTAGGACTGTTTTCAGTCTCTACTTCCATTTCTTTGGCCTCATTTGGTGTTGAGCTCAGTGTGCCAGGTCTGTTGGAGGTCATCTTTTGTTCGGCAATGTTAGAGTCCTTTGTAGTACTTAAATGAAGGGTACCTATTTCGTTCGGAGCTAGTATTTGATATCTCAGCCAGGAATTTGTGGTCTCTTTACTGGAGTTTTTCCTTGCCAGTTCATATTTTAAAGGAGGCTGGATTTGAAGCTCTGCATCTATACATTTGAAAGTTCCATTAGTAGCTCTCTTTTTGACTATGCATTTTGGGGAAAAGGCTGGTAAGTGTGAAGTTTGATTGTGTATTGTTTCTACTGCATTTTGTTGACCTTGTTGGTGAATTTCGGTCAATCTGGCCTGTAGTTTCGTCAATTTACTGAGTATGTTTATTTGTTCTTTATCTGGTAGCTTGGTAAAATTACTCAGCAGATCTTCTTCTTCAGGGACTGTCCAGTCTATTGTGTCAAAAGCGAGGCTGTTATTTGATGCTACAGTCGCTTGGTTTGGGAGCTTGGATTTTTCTTGCGTGGTTTCCCGGGTTGCTGGCTGCGGTTTCTCCCATCTACTGGGTTCTTCCACGGGAGTAGGGCAGATGTCGGCTTCTGGTGGAGTGGCCTTGTTCATCTTATTTTGTCTTTTAGATGGAATCAATGGACTGAGTGATATATCTTCAAAGTGTCGACGCGGAATAATTCCTTTCTGGGCTAAATGTGCCTTTTCCCTTAAGATTTTGGTTGGAATTCTATGACTACCAAATCTTAGCAGTACTTTTTTGGAGTATCCATCGTTAGTGAGCCTCTTGACTGCTTTTAAGTCAATACTTCCACCCTCAAGGCCTAGGAGCAGATTTAGATGATGTCTGGCCCAGAAGGATGACTCCCAGTAAGGTAGGGGCCCTCTATATGGAAAAATGTGGAGCACAATCTCACATGGCCTCAATATCAGGTTGAGTGAGTGAGGGGGGCTTCCTCTGGCTTTTGGCTGGTTTAGAGGTATAAATTTGTATTTGTTCTGTTTATCTCCAGGGCTTGTTAAGGATGGCAAAAAGGGAGTGAGTTGCCTCCTTTCATCTGGGTTATCCAGTTTCTTGGAGATGTTTTGTAATTGTTCAAAGATTTTTTGAACTGTTTGAGCAGTCAATAGGCAGCATTCCTCCAGCAGCTCCACCTTTCTACCAATTAGTACTTGTGCCTCGATTATGGGAGTAGTAGCCTTGTCCTCATTTATCCCTAGGGATATCTCTTCAACTGTCTTTCCATGTAAAGAGTTGGGGAAAGTTTTGGGAGGAAATATGTGCTGTTTTTGAGGTAGCAGGTAATTATCTAGATTACTCTGTTTGAAGCCAGAGGGCTCTGCGACAGTTTCTATATCAGGACACCTGGGTCTTTTGGCTCTTCTCATTGCTAGATTCTTCTTAAATCAATGAGATCAGACTTCTAAATAGAGTGATAAAGTGCTAAAGCTTTCAGGTTGCAATCTCATTCAATTCTCATTCAGTCCTGGCTGGGCTGCTGCGAGGAGTTTTAAAACTGGGTCCAATTAGAGCACTCCTTTGAAGTACCCCCCCCTTCTTCTCAGTTTGTTAAAGCAACTGGGATGTTTGGGGGTCCACGAAGTTTGAGATGGTGGGAGAGATTTGTGGTTTTATGAATTTGTAGTTTTTAGGGTTAAAAGCCCACCAGAAGTCCTTAAAGATCCTTGGAGTAAGTTTGTCACGAAGAGTCAACGAGAAACTGGGAGGGAGTGCCTTAATGCCCGGGAGGGAATGTCTGAGAGCCTTCGTTAAAACTTCATTAACTTCATTAAGTCCCGGCACCGAGGAGGATAAAATAAGATGTTCAAAAGCACAGCGAAGTAGTGAAAGGAAATAAAATCCAAAGAAAGGAGGAGAGCCAGCAACAAGGGCATTTAGTTAAAAGATTTCTTTGAGCTCCGATAAGAGCGTCTTACCTCGGCGCCATCTTTTCCTCCACCCCTTGTCTGCCGGTAAATGTAACCACCCATCTTTTTTCGGAGAGCATTTTCAAGATTTTGGCACCATTTTTGAGTGAATTGCCAAAAGTCAGATTTTTGCTGAAATTGTGACCCCGGGGTTAGGGATTTTTTCAAAAAAAATATTTTCTGTCGTTTAAGTTTTTGAGGGCTGATTTCTTGTCCTGTGATAAAAAGCCTTCTGTTTCGAGTGCCAAACCTTTCAGGGGAGCATTTTCAAGCTTTTGGCACCATTTTTGAGTGAATTGCCAAAAGTCAGATTTTTGCTGAAATTGTGACCCCGGGGCTTAGGGATTTTTTCAAAAAAATATTTTCTGCCGGTTAAGTTTTTGAGGGCTGATTTCTTGTCCTGTGATAAAAAGCCTTCTGTTTCCATCGCCAAAGCTTTCAGGGGAGCATTTACAACCGGTTGGCACCATTTTTGAGTGAATTGCCAAAAGTCAGATTTTTGCTGAAATTGTGACCCCGGGGCTTAGGGATTTTTTCAAAAAAATATTTTCTGCCGGTTAAGTTTTTGAGGGCTGATTTCTTGTCCTGTGATAAAAAGCCTTCTGTTTCGAGTGCCAAACCTTTCAGGAGAGCATTTTGAAGCTTTTGGCACCATTTTTGAGTGAATTGCCAAAAGTCAGATTTTTGCTGAAATTGTGACCCAGGGGCTTAGGGATTTTTTCAAAAAAATATTTTCTGCCGGTTAAGTTTTTGAGGGCTGATTTCTTGTCCTGTGATAAAAAGCCTTCTGTTTCGAGTGCCAAACCTTTCAGGAGAGCATTTTCAAGCTTTTGGCACCATTTTTGAGTGAATTGCCAAAAGTCAGATTTTTGCTGAAATTGTGACCCCGGGGCTTAGGGATTTTTTCAAAAAAATATTTTCTGCCGGTTTAGTTTTTGAAGGCTGATTTCTTGTCCTGTGATAAAAAGCCTTCTGTTTCGAGTGCCAAACCTTTCAGGAGAGCATTTTCAAGCTTTTGGCACCATTTTTGAGTGAATTGCCAAAAGTCAGATTTTTGCTGAAATTGTGACCCCGGGGCTTAGGGATTTTTTCAAAAAAATATTTTCTGCCGGTTAACTTTTTGAGAGCTGATTTCTTGTCCTGTGATAAAAAGCCTTCTGTTTCCATCGCCAAAGCTTTCAGGGGAGCATTTACAACCGGTTGGCACCATTTTTGAGTGAATTGCCAAAAGTCAGATTTTTGCTGAAATTGTGACCCCGGGGGTTAGGGATTTTTTCAAAAAAAATATTTTCTGCCGTTTAAGTTTTTGAGGGCTGATTTCTTGTCCTGTGTTAAAAAGCCTTCTGTTTCGAGTGCCAAACCTTTCAGGGGAGCATTTTCAAGCTTTTGGCACCATTTTTGAGTGAATTGCCAAAAGTCAGATTTTTGCTGAAATTGTGACCCCGGGGCTTAGGGATTTTTTCAAAAAAATATTTTCTGCCGGTTAAGTTTTTGAGGGCTGATTTCTTGTCCTGTGATAAAAAGCCTTCTCTTTCGAGTGCCAAACCTTTCAGGAGAGCATTTTCAAGCTTTTGGCACCATTTTTGAGTGAATTGCCAAAATCAGATTTTTGCTGAAATTGTGACCCCGGGGCTTAGGGATTTTTTCAAAAAAATATTTTCTGCCGGTTAAGTTTTTGAGGGCTGATTTCTTGTCCTGTGATAAAAAGCCTTCTGTTTCGAGTGCCAAACCTTTCAGGAGAGCATTTTCAAGCTTTTGGCACCATTTTTGAGTGAATTGCCAAAAGTCAGATTTTTGCTGAAATTGTGACCCCGGGGCTTAGGGATTTTTTCCAAAAAATATTTTCTGCCGGTTAAGTTTTTGAGGGCTGATTTCTTGTCCTGTGATAAAAAGCCTTCTGTTTCGAGTGCCAAACCTTTCAGGAGAGCATTTTCAAGCTTTTGGCACCATTTTTGAGTGAATTGCCAAAATCAGATTTTTGCTGAAATTGTGACCCCGGGGCTTAGGGATTTTTTCCAAAAAATATTTTCTGCCGTTTAAGTTTTTGAGGGCTGATTTCTTGTCCTGTGATAAAAAGCCTTCTGTTTCGAGTGCCAAACCTTTCAGGAGAGCATTTTCAAGCTTTTGGCACCATTTTTGAGTGAATTGCCAAAAGTCAGATTTTTGCTGAAATTGTGACCCCGGGGCTTAGGGATTTTTTCAAAAAAATATTTTTCTGCCGGTTAACTTTTTGAGGGCTGATTTCTTGTCCTGTGATAAAAAGCCTTCTGTTTCGAGTGCCAAACCTTTCAGGAGAGCATTTTCAAGCTTTTGGCACCATTTTTGAGTGAATTGCCAAAAGCCAGATTTTTGCTGAAATTGTGACCCCGGGGCTTAGGGATTTTTTCAAAAAAATATTTTCTGCCGGTTACGTTTTTGAGGGCTGATTTTTGTCCTGTGATAAAAAGCCTTCTGTTTCCATCGCCAAAGCTTTCAGGGGAGCATTTACAACCGGTTGGCACCATTTTTGAGTGAATTGCCAAAAGTCAGATTTTTGCTGAAATTGTGACCCCGGGGCTTAGGGATTTTTTCAAAAAAATATTTTCTGCCGGTTTAGTTTTTGAAGGCTGATTTCTTGTCCTGTGATAAAAAGCCTTCTCTTTCGAGTGCCAAACCTTTCAGGAGAGCATTTTCAAGCTTTTGGCACCATTTTTGAGTGAATTGCCAAAATCAGATTTTTGCTGAAATTGTGACCCCGGGGCTTAGGGATTTTTTCAAAAAAATATTTTCTGCCGGTTAAGTTTTTGAGGGCTGATTTCTTGTCCTGTGATAAAAAGCCTTCTGTTTCGAGTGCCAAACCTTTCAGGAGAGCATTTACAACCGGTTGGCACCATTTTTGAGTGAATTGCCAAAAGTCAGATTTTTGCTGAAATTGTGACCCCGGGGCTTAGGGATTTTTTCAAAAAAATATTTTCTGCCGGTTAAGTTTTTGAGGGCTGATTTCTTGTCCTGTGATAAAAAGCCTTCTGTTTCGAGTGCCAAACCTTTCAGGAGAGCATTTTCAAGCTTTTGGCACCATTTTTGAGTGAATTGCCAAAAGTCAGATTTTTGCTGAAATTGTGACCCCGGGGCTTAGGGATTTTTTCAAAAAAATATTTTCTGCCGGTTTAGTTTTTGAAGGCTGATTGCTTGTCCTGTGATAAAAAGCCTTCTGTTTCGAGTGCCAAACCTTTCAGGAGAGCATTTTCAAGCTTTTGGCACCATTTTTGAGTGAATTGCCAAAAGTCAGATTTTTGCTGAAATTGTGACCCCGGGGCTTAGGGATTTTTTCAAAAAAATATTTTCTGCCGGTTTAGTTTTTGAAGGCTGATTTCTTGTCCTGTGATAAAAAGCCTTCTGTTTCGAGTGCCAAACCTTTCAGGAGAGCATTTTCAAGCTTTTGGCACCATTTTTGAGTGAATTGCCCAAAGTCAGATTTTTGCTGAAATTGTGACCCCGGGGCTTAGGGATTTTTTCAAAAAAATATTTTCTGCCGGTTAACTTTTTGGGGGCTGATTGCTTGTCCTGTGATAAAAAGCCTTCTGTTTCAAGTGCCAAACCTTTCAGGAGAGCATTTTCAAGCTTTTGGCACAATTTTTGAGTGAATTGCCAAAAGTCAGATTTTTGCTGAAATTGTGACCCCGGGGCTTAGGGATTTTTTCAAAAAAATATTTTCTGCTGGTTAAGTTTTTGAGGGCTGATTTCTTGTCCTGTGATAAAAAGCCTTCTGTTTCGAGTGTCAAACCTTTCAGGAGAGCATTTTCAAGCTTTTGGCACCATTTTTGAGTGAATTGCCAAAAGTCAGATTTTTGCTGAAATTGTGACCCCGGGGCTTAGGGATTTTTTCCAAAAAATATTTTCTGCCGTTTAAGTTTTTGAGGGCTGATTTCTTGTCCTGTGATAAAAAGCCTTCTGTTTCGAGTGCCAAACCTTTCAGGAGAGCATTTTCAAGCTTTTGGCACCATTTTTGAGTGAATTGCCAAAAGTCAGATTTTTGCTGAAATTGTGACCCCGGGGCTTAGGGATTTTTTCAAAAAAATATTTTTCTGCCGGTTAACTTTTTGAGGGCTGATTTCTTGTCCTGTGATAAAAAGCCTTCTGTTTCGAGTGCCAAACCTTTCAGGAGAGCATTTTCAAGCTTTTGGCACCATTTTTGAGTGAATTGCCAAAAGCCAGATTTTTGCTGAAATTGTGACCCCGGGGCTTAGGGATTTTTTCAAAAAAATATTTTCTGCCGGTTACGTTTTTGAGGGCTGATTTTTGTCCTGTGATAAAAAGCCTTCTGTTTCCATCGCCAAAGCTTTCAGGGGAGCATTTACAACCGGTTGGCACCATTTTTGAGTGAATTGCCAAAAGTCAGATTTTTGCTGAAATTGTGACCCCGGGGCTTAGGGATTTTTTCAAAAAAATATTTTCTGCCGGTTTAGTTTTTGAAGGCTGATTTCTTGTCCTGTGATAAAAAGCCTTCTGTTTCGAGTGCCAAACCTTTCAGGAGAGCATTTTCAAGCTTTTGGCACCATTTTTGAGTGAATTGCCCAAAGTCAGATTTTTGCTGAAATTGTGACCCCGGGGCTTAGGGATTTTTTCAAAAAAATATTTTCTGCCGGTTAACTTTTTGAGGGCTGATTTCTTGTCCTGTGATAAAAAGCCTTCTGTTTCCATCGCCAAAGCTTTCAGGGGAGCATTTACAACCGGTTGGCACCATTTTTGAGTGAATTGCCAAAAGTCAGATTTTTGCTGAAATTGTGACCCCGGGGGTTAGGGATTTTTTCAAAAAAAATATTTTCTGCCGTTTAAGTTTTTGAGGGCTGATTTCTTGTCCTGTGATAAAAAGCCTTCTGTTTCGAGTGCCAAACCTTTCAGGGGAGCATTTTCAAGCTTTTGGCACCATTTTTGAGTGAATTGCCAAAAGTCAGATTTTTGCTGAAATTGTGACCCCGGGGCTTAGGGATTTTTTCAAAAAAATATTTTCTGCCGGTTAAGTTTTTGAGGGCTGATTTCTTGTCCTGTGATAAAAAGCCTTCTCTTTCGAGTGCCAAACCTTTCAGGAGAGCATTTTCAAGCTTTTGGCACCATTTTTGAGTGAATTGCCAAAATCAGATTTTTGCTGAAATTGTGACCCCGGGGCTTAGGGATTTTTTCAAAAAAATATTTTCTGCCGGTTAAGTTTTTGAGGGCTGATTTCTTGTCCTGTGATAAAAAGCCTTCTGTTTCGAGTGCCAAACCTTTCAGGAGAGCATTTACAACCGGTTGGCACCATTTTTGAGTGAATTGCCAAAAGTCAGATTTTTGCTGAAATTGTGACCCCGGGGCTTAGGGATTTTTTCAAAAAAATATTTTCTGCCGGTTAAGTTTTTGAGGGCTGATTTCTTGTCCTGTGATAAAAAGCCTTCTGTTTCGAGTGCCAAACCTTTCAGGAGAGCATTTTCAAGCTTTTGGCACCATTTTTGAGTGAATTGCCAAAAGTCAGATTTTTGCTGAAATTGTGACCCCGGGGCTTAGGGATTTTTTCAAAAAAATATTTTCTGCCGGTTTAGTTTTTGAAGGCTGATTGCTTGTCCTGTGATAAAAAGCCTTCTGTTTCGAGTGCCAAACCTTTCAGGAGAGCATTTTCAAGCTTTTGGCACCATTTTTGAGTGAATTGCCAAAAGCCAGATTTTTGCTGAAATTGTGACCCCGGGGCTTAGGGATTTTTTCAAAAAAATATTTTCTGCCGGTTTAGTTTTTGAAGGCTGATTTCTTGTCCTGTGATAAAAAGCCTTCTGTTTCGAGTGCCAAACCTTTCAGGAGAGCATTTTCAAGCTTTTGGCACCATTTTTGAGTGAATTGCCCAAAGTCAGATTTTTGCTGAAATTGTGACCCCGGGGCTTAGGGATTTTTTCAAAAAAATATTTTCTGCCGGTTAACTTTTTGGGGGCTGATTGCTTGTCCTGTGATAAAAAGCCTTCTGTTTCAAGTGCCAAACCTTTCAGGAGAGCATTTTCAAGCTTTTGGCACAATTTTTGAGTGAATTGCCCAAAGTCAGATTTTTGCTGAAATTGTGACCCCGGGGCTTAGGGATTTTTTCAAAAAAATATTTTCTGCTGGTTAAGTTTTTGAGGGCTGATTTCTTGTCCTGTGATAAAAAGCCTTCTGTTTCGAGTGTCAAACCTTTCAGGAGAGCATTTTCAAGCTTTTGGCACCATTTTTGAGTGAATTGCCAAAAGTCAGATTTTTGCTGAAATTGTGACCCCGGGGCTTAGGGATTTTTTCAAAAAAATATTTTCTGCCGGTTTAGTTTTTGAAGGCTGATTTCTTGTCCTGTGATAAAAAGCCTTCTGTTTCGAGTGCCAAACCTTTCAGGAGAGCATTTTCAAGCTTTTGGCACCATTTTTGAGTGAATTGCCCAAAGTCAGATTTTTGCTGAAATTGTGACCCCGGGGCTTAGGGATTTTTTCAAAAAAATATTTTCTGCCGGTTAACTTTTTGAGGGCTGATTTCTTGTCCTGTGATAAAAAGCCTTCTGTTTCCATCGCCAAAGCTTTCAGGGGAGCATTTACAACCGGTTGGCACCATTTTTGAGTGAATTGCCAAAAGTCAGATTTTTGCTGAAATTGTGACCCCGGGGGTTAGGGATTTTTTCAAAAAAAATATTTTCTGCCGTTTAAGTTTTTGAGGGCTGATTTCTTGTCCTGTGATAAAAAGCCTTCTGTTTCGAGTGCCAAACCTTTCAGGGGAGCATTTTCAAGCTTTTGGCACCATTTTTGAGTGAATTGCCAAAAGTCAGATTTTTGCTGAAATTGTGACCCCGGGGCTTAGGGATTTTTTCAAAAAAATATTTTCTGCCGGTTAAGTTTTTGAGGGCTGATTTCTTGTCCTGTGATAAAAAGCCTTCTCTTTCGAGTGCCAAACCTTTCAGGAGAGCATTTTCAAGCTTTTGGCACCATTTTTGAGTGAATTGCCAAAATCAGATTTTTGCTGAAATTGTGACCCCGGGGCTTAGGGATTTTTTCAAAAAAATATTTTCTGCCGGTTAAGTTTTTGAGGGCTGATTTCTTGTCCTGTGATAAAAAGCCTTCTGTTTCGAGTGCCAAACCTTTCAGGAGAGCATTTTCAAGCTTTTGGCACCATTTTTGAGTGAATTGCCAAAAGTCAGATTTTTGCTGAAATTGTGACCCCGGGGCTTAGGGATTTTTTCAAAAAAATATTTTCTGCCGGTTTAGTTTTTGAAGGCTGATTGCTTGTCCTGTGATAAAAAGCCTTCTGTTTCGAGTGCCAAAGCTTTCAGGGGAGCATTTACAACCGGTTGGCACCATTTTTGAGTGAATTGCCAAAAGTCAGATTTTTGCTGAAATTGTGACCCCGGGGCTTAGGGATTTTTTCAAAAAAATATTTTCTGCCGGTTTAGTTTTTGAAGGCTGATTTCTTGTCCTGTGATAAAAAGCCTTCTGTTTCGAGTGCCAAACCTTTCAGGAGAGCATTTTCAAGCTTTTGGCACCATTTTTGAGTGAATTGCCCAAAGTCAGATTTTTGCTGAAATTGTGACCCCGGGGCTTAGGGATTTTTTCAAAAAAATATTTTCTGCCGGTTAACTTTTTGAGGGCTGATTTCTTGTCCTGTGATAAAAAGCCTTCTGTTTCCATCGCCAAAGCTTTCAGGGGAGCATTTACAACCGGTTGGCACCATTTTTGAGTGAATTGCCAAAAGTCAGATTTTTGCTGAAATTGTGACCCCGGGGGTTAGGGATTTTTTCAAAAAAAATATTTTCTGCCGTTTAAGTTTTTGAGGGCTGATTTCTTGTCCTGTGATAAAAAGCCTTCTGTTTCGAGTGCCAAACCTTTCAGGGGGCATTTTCAAGCTTTTGGCACCATTTTTGAGTGAATTGCCAAAAGTCAGATTTTTGCTGAAATTGTGACCCCGGGGCTTAGGGATTTTTTCAAAAAAATATTTTCTGCCGGTTAAGTTTTTGAGGGCTGATTTCTTGTCCTGTGATAAAAAGCCTTCTCTTTCGAGTGCCAAACCTTTCAGGAGAGCATTTTCAAGCTTTTGGCACCATTTTTGAGTGAATTGCCAAAATCAGATTTTTGCTGAAATTGTGACCCCGGGGCTTAGGGATTTTTTCAAAAAAATATTTTCTGCCGGTTAAGTTTTTGAGGGCTGATTTCTTGTCCTGTGATAAAAAGCCTTCTGTTTCGAGTGCCAAACCTTTCAGGAGAGCATTTACAACCGGTTGGCACCATTTTTGAGTGAATTGCCAAAAGTCAGATTTTTGCTGAAATTGTGACCCCGGGGCTTAGGGATTTTTTCAAAAAAATATTTTCTGCCGGTTAAGTTTTTGAGGGCTGATTTCTTGTCCTGTGATAAAAAGCCTTCTGTTTCGAGTGCCAAACCTTTCAGGAGAGCATTTTCAAGCTTTTGGCACCATTTTTGAGTGAATTGCCAAAAGTCAGATTTTTGCTGAAATTGTGACCCCGGGGCTTAGGGATTTTTTCAAAAAAATATTTTCTGCCGGTTTAGTTTTTGAAGACTGATTGCTTGTCCTGTGATAAAAAGCCTTCTGTTTCGAGTGCCAAAGCTTTCAGGGGAGCATTTACAACCGGTTGGCACCATTTTTGAGTGAATTGCCAAAAGTCAGATTTTTGCTGAAATTGTGACCCCGGGGCTTAGGGATTTTTTCAAAAAAATATTTTCTGCCGGTTTAGTTTTTGAAGGCTGATTTCTTGTCCTGTGATAAAAAGCCTTCTGTTTCGAGTGCCAAACCTTTCAGGAGAGCATTTTCAAGCTTTTGGCACCATTTTTGAGTGAATTGCCCAAAGTCAGATTTTTGCTGAAATTGTGACCCCGGGGCTTAGGGATTTTTTCAAAAAAATATTTTCTGCCGGTTAACTTTTTGAGGGCTGATTTCTTGTCCTGTGATAAAAAGCCTTCTGTTTCCATCGCCAAAGCTTTCAGGGGAGCATTTACAACCGGTTGGCACCATTTTTGAGTGAATTGCCAAAAGTCAGATTTTTGCTGAAATTGTGACCCCGGGGGTTAGGGATTTTTTCAAAAAAAATATTTTCTGCCGTTTAAGTTTTTGAGGGCTGATTTCTTGTCCTGTGATAAAAAGCCTTCTGTTTCGAGTGCCAAACCTTTCAGGGGAGCATTTTCAAGCTTTTGGCACCATTTTTGAGTGAATTGCCAAAAGTCAGATTTTTGCTGAAATTGTGACCCCGGGGCTTAGGGATTTTTTCAAAAAAATATTTTCTGCCGGTTAAGTTTTTGAGGGCTGATTTCTTGTCCTGTGATAAAAAGCCTTCTCTTTCGAGTGCCAAACCTTTCAGGAGAGCATTTTCAAGCTTTTGGCACCATTTTTGAGTGAATTGCCAAAATCAGATTTTTGCTGAAATTGTGACCCCGGGGCTTAGGGATTTTTTCAAAAAAATATTTTCTGCCGGTTAAGTTTTTGAGGGCTGATTTCTTGTCCTGTGATAAAAAGCCTTCTGTTTCGAGTGCCAAACCTTTCAGGAGAGCATTTACAACCGGTTGGCACCATTTTTGAGTGAATTGCCAAAAGTCAGATTTTTGCTGAAATTGTGACCCCGGGGCTTAGGGATTTTTTCAAAAAAATATTTTCTGCCGGTTAAGTTTTTGAGGGCTGATTTCTTGTCCTGTGATAAAAAGCCTTCTGTTTCGAGTGCCAAACCTTTCAGGAGAGCATTTTCAAGCTTTTGGCACCATTTTTGAGTGAATTGCCAAAAGTCAGATTTTTGCTGAAATTGTGACCCCGGGGCTTAGGGATTTTTTCAAAAAAATATTTTCTGCCGGTTTAGTTTTTGAAGGCTGATTGCTTGTCCTGTGATAAAAAGCCTTCTGTTTCGAGTGCCAAACCTTTCAGGAGAGCATTTTCAAGCTTTTGGCACCATTTTTGAGTGAATTGCCAAAAGTCAGATTTTTGCTGAAATTGTGACCCCGGGGCTTAGGGATTTTTTCAAAAAAATATTTTCTGCCGGTTTAGTTTTTGAAGGCTGATTTCTTGTCCTGTGATAAAAAGCCTTCTGTTTCGAGTGCCAAACCTTTCAGGAGAGCATTTTCAAGCTTTTGGCACCATTTTTGAGTGAATTGCCCAAAGTCAGATTTTTGCTGAAATTGTGACCCCGGGGCTTAGGGATTTTTTCAAAAAAATATTTTCTGCCGGTTAACTTTTTGGGGGCTGATTGCTTGTCCTGTGATAAAAAGCCTTCTGTTTCAAGTGCCAAACCTTTCAGGAGAGCATTTTCAAGCTTTTGGCACAATTTTTGAGTGAATTGCCAAAAGTCAGATTTTTGCTGAAATTGTGACCGCGGGGCTTAGGGATTTTTTCAAAAAAATATTTTCTGCTGGTTAAGTTTTTGAGGGCTGATTTCTTGTCCTGTGATAAAAAGCCTTCTGTTTCGAGTGTCAAACCTTTCAGGAGAGCATTTTCAAGCTTTTGGCACCATTTTTGAGTGAATTGCCAAAAGTCAGATTTTTGCTGAAATTGTGACCCCGGGGCTTAGGGATTTTTTCCAAAAAATATTTTCTGCCGTTTAAGTTTTTGAGGGCTGATTTCTTGTCCTGTGATAAAAAGCCTTCTGTTTCGAGTGCCAAACCTTTCAGGAGAGCATTTTCAAGCTTTTGGCACCATTTTTGAGTGAATTGCCAAAAGTCAGATTTTTGCTGAAATTGTGACCCCGGGGCTTAGGGATTTTTTCAAAAAAATATTTTTCTGCCGGTTAACTTTTTGAGGGCTGATTTCTTGTCCTGTGATAAAAAGCCTTCTGTTTCGAGTGCCAAACCTTTCAGGAGAGCATTTTCAAGCTTTTGGCACCATTTTTGAGTGAATTGCCAAAAGCCAGATTTTTGCTGAAATTGTGACCCCGGGTCTTAGGGATTTTTTCAAAAAAATATTTTCTGCCGGTTACGTTTTTGAGGGCTGATTTTTGTCCTGTGATAAAAAGCCTTCTGTTTCCATCGCCAAAGCTTTCAGGGGAGCATTTACAACCGGTTGGCACCATTTTTGAGTGAATTGCCAAAAGTCAGATTTTTGCTGAAATTGTGACCCCGGGGCTTAGGGATTTTTTCAAAAAAATATTTTCTGCCGGTTTAGTTTTTGAAGGCTGATTTCTTGTCCTGTGATAAAAAGCCTTCTGTTTCGAGTGCCAAACCTTTCAGGAGAGCATTTTCAAGCTTTTGGCACCATTTTTGAGTGAATTGCCCAAAGTCAGATTTTTGCTGAAATTGTGACCCCGGGGCTTAGGGATTTTTTCAAAAAAATATTTTCTGCCGGTTAACTTTTTGGGGGCTGATTGCTTGTCCTGTGATAAAAAGCCTTCTGTTTCAAGTGCCAAACCTTTCAGGAGAGCATTTTCAAGCTTTTGGCACAATTTTTGAGTGAATTGCCAAAAGTCAGATTTTTGCTGAAATTGTGACCCCGGGGCTTAGGGATTTTTTCAAAAAAATATTTTCTGCTGGTTAAGTTTTTGAGGGCTGATTTCTTGTCCTGTGATAAAAAGCCTTCTGTTTCGAGTGTCAAACCTTTCAGGAGAGCATTTTCAAGCTTTTGGCACCATTTTTGAGTGAATTGCCAAAAGTCAGATTTTTGCTGAAATTGTGACCCCGGGGCTTAGGGATTTTTTCCAAAAAATATTTTCTGCCGTTTAAGTTTTTGAGGGCTGATTTCTTGTCCTGTGATAAAAAGCCTTCTGTTTCGAGTGCCAAACCTTTCAGGAGAGCATTTTCAAGCTTTTGGCACCATTTTTGAGTGAATTGCCAAAAGTCAGATTTTTGCTGAAATTGTGACCCCGGGGCTTAGGGATTTTTTCAAAAAAATATTTTTCTGCCGGTTAACTTTTTGAGGGCTGATTTCTTGTCCTGTGATAAAAAGCCTTCTGTTTCGAGTGCCAAACCTTTCAGGAGAGCATTTTCAAGCTTTTGGCACCATTTTTGAGTGAATTGCCAAAAGCCAGATTTTTGCTGAAATTGTGACCCCGGGGCTTAGGGATTTTTTCAAAAAAATATTTTCTGCCGGTTACGTTTTTGAGGGCTGATTTTTGTCCTGTGATAAAAAGCCTTCTGTTTCCATCGCCAAAGCTTTCAGGGGAGCATTTACAACCGGTTGGCACCATTTTTGAGTGAATTGCCAAAAGTCAGATTTTTGCTGAAATTGTGACCCCGGGGCTTAGGGATTTTTTCAAAAAAATATTTTCTGCCGGTTTAGTTTTTGAAGGCTGATTTCTTGTCCTGTGATAAAAAGCCTTCTGTTTCGAGTGCCAAACCTTTCAGGAGAGCATTTTCAAGCTTTTGGCACCATTTTTGAGTGAATTGCCAAAAGTCAGATTTTTGCTGAAATTGTGACCCCGGGGCTTAGGGATTTTTTCAAAAAAATATTTTCTGCCGGTTAACTTTTTGAGGGCTGATTTCTTGTCCTGTGATAAAAAGCCTTCTGTTTCCATCGCCAAAGCTTTCAGGGGAGCATTTACAACCGGTTGGCACCATTTTTGAGTGAATTGCCAAAAGTCAGATTTTTGCTGAAATTGTGACCCCGGGGGTTAGGGATTTTTTCAAAAAAAATATTTTCTGCCGTTTAAGTTTTTGAGGGCTGATTTCTTGTCCTGTGATAAAAAGCCTTCTGTTTCGAGTGCCAAACCTTTCAGGGGAGCATTTTCAAGCTTTTGGCACCATTTTTGAGTGAATTGCCAAAAGTCAGATTTTTGCTGAAATTGTGACCCCGGGGCTTAGGGATTTTTTCAAAAAAATATTTTCTGCCGGTTAAGTTTTTGAGGGCTGATTTCTTGTCCTGTGATAAAAAGCCTTCTCTTTCGAGTGCCAAACCTTTCAGGAGAGCATTTTCAAGCTTTTGGCACCATTTTTGAGTGAATTGCCAAAATCAGATTTTTGCTGAAATTGTGACCCCGGGGCTTAGGGATTTTTTCAAAAAAATATTTTCTGCCGGTTAAGTTTTTGAGGGCTGATTTCTTGTCCTGTGATAAAAAGCCTTCTGTTTCGAGTGCCAAACCTTTCAGGAGAGCATTTACAACCGGTTGGCACCATTTTTGAGTGAATTGCCAAAAGTCAGATTTTTGCTGAAATTGTGACCCCGGGGCTTAGGGATTTTTTCAAAAAAATATTTTCTGCCGGTTAAGTTTTTGAGGGCTGATTTCTTGTCCTGTGATAAAAAGCCTTCTGTTTCGAGTGCCAAACCTTTCAGGAGAGCATTTTCAAGCTTTTGGCACCATTTTTGAGTGAATTGCCAAAAGTCAGATTTTTGCTGAAATTGTGACCCCGGGGCTTAGGGATTTTTTCAAAAAAATATTTTCTGCCGGTTTAGTTTTTGAAGGCTGATTGCTTGTCCTGTGATAAAAAGCCTTCTGTTTCGAGTGCCAAACCTTTCAGGAGAGCATTTTCAAGCTTTTGGCACCATTTTTGAGTGAATTGCCAAAAGTCAGATTTTTGCTGAAATTGTGACCCCGGGGCTTAGGGATTTTTTCAAAAAAATATTTTCTGCCGGTTTAGTTTTTGAAGGCTGATTTCTTGTCCTGTGATAAAAAGCCTTCTGTTTCGAGTGCCAAACCTTTCAGGAGAGCATTTTCAAGCTTTTGGCACCATTTTTGAGTGAATTGCCCAAAGTCAGATTTTTGCTGAAATTGTGACCCCGGGGCTTAGGGATTTTTTCAAAAAAATATTTTCTGCCGGTTAACTTTTTGGGGGCTGATTGCTTGTCCTGTGATAAAAAGCCTTCTGTTTCAAGTGCCAAACCTTTCAGGAGAGCATTTTCAAGCTTTTGGCACAATTTTTGAGTGAATTGCCCAAAGTCAGATTTTTGCTGAAATTGTGACCCCGGGGCTTAGGGATTTTTTCAAAAAAATATTTTCTGCTGGTTAAGTTTTTGAGGGCTGATTTCTTGTCCTGTGATAAAAAGCCTTCTGTTTCGAGTGTCAAACCTTTCAGGAGAGCATTTTCAAGCTTTTGGCACCATTTTTGAGTGAATTGCCAAAAGTCAGATTTTTGCTGAAATTGTGACCCCGGGGCTTAGGGATTTTTTCCAAAAAATATTTTCTGCCGTTTAAGTTTTTGAGGGCTGATTTCTTGTCCTGTGATAAAAAGCCTTCTGTTTCGAGTGCCAAACCTTTCAGGAGAGCATTTTCAAGCTTTTGGCACCATTTTTGAGTGAATTGCCAAAAGTCAGATTTTTGCTGAAATTGTGACCCCGGGGCTTAGGGATTTTTTCAAAAAAATATTTTTCTGCCGGTTAACTTTTTGAGGGCTGATTTCTTGTCCTGTGATAAAAAGCCTTCTGTTTCGAGTGCCAAACCTTTCAGGAGAGCATTTTCAAGCTTTTGGCACCATTTTTGAGTGAATTGCCAAAAGCCAGATTTTTGCTGAAATTGTGACCCCGGGGCTTAGGGATTTTTTCAAAAAAATATTTTCTGCCGGTTACGTTTTTGAGGGCTGATTTTTGTCCTGTGATAAAAAGCCTTCTGTTTCCATCGCCAAAGCTTTCAGGGGAGCATTTACAACCGGTTGGCACCATTTTTGAGTGAATTGCCAAAAGTCAGATTTTTGCTGAAATTGTGACCCCGGGGCTTAGGGATTTTTTCAAAAAAATATTTTCTGCCGGTTTAGTTTTTGAAGGCTGATTTCTTGTCCTGTGATAAAAAGCCTTCTGTTTCGAGTGCCAAACCTTTCAGGAGAGCATTTTCAAGCTTTTGGCACCATTTTTGAGTGAATTGCCCAAAGTCAGATTTTTGCTGAAATTGTGACCCCGGGGCTTAGGGATTTTTTCAAAAAAATATTTTCTGCCGGTTAACTTTTTGAGGGCTGATTTCTTGTCCTGTGATAAAAAGCCTTCTGTTTCCATCGCCAAAGCTTTCAGGGGAGCATTTACAACCGGTTGGCACCATTTTTGAGTGAATTGCCAAAAGTCAGATTTTTGCTGAAATTGTGACCCCGGGGGTTAGGGATTTTTTCAAAAAAAATATTTTCTGCCGTTTAAGTTTTTGAGGGCTGATTTCTTGTCCTGTGATAAAAAGCCTTCTGTTTCGAGTGCCAAACCTTTCAGGGGAGCATTTTCAAGCTTTTGGCACCATTTTTGAGTGAATTGCCAAAAGTCAGATTTTTGCTGAAATTGTGACCCCGGGGCTTAGGGATTTTTTCAAAAAAATATTTTCTGCCGGTTAAGTTTTTGAGGGCTGATTTCTTGTCCTGTGATAAAAAGCCTTCTCTTTCGAGTGCCAAACCTTTCAGGAGAGCATTTTCAAGCTTTTGGCACCATTTTTGAGTGAATTGCCAAAATCAGATTTTTGCTGAAATTGTGACCCCGGGGCTTAGGGATTTTTTCAAAAAAATATTTTCTGCCGGTTAAGTTTTTGAGGGCTGATTTCTTGTCCTGTGATAAAAAGCCTTCTGTTTCGAGTGCCAAACCTTTCAGGAGAGCATTTTCAAGCTTTTGGCACCATTTTTGAGTGAATTGCCAAAAGTCAGATTTTTGCTGAAATTGTGACCCCGGGGCTTAGGGATTTTTTCAAAAAAATATTTTCTGCCGGTTTAGTTTTTGAAGGCTGATTGCTTGTCCTGTGATAAAAAGCCTTCTGTTTCGAGTGCCAAACCTTTCAGGAGAGCATTTTCAAGCTTTTGGCACCATTTTTGAGTGAATTGCCAAAAGTCAGATTTTTGCTGAAATTGTGACCCCGGGGCTTAGGGATTTTTTCAAAAAAATATTTTCTGCCGGTTAACTTTTTGAGGGCTGATTTCTTGTCCTGTGATAAAAAGCCTTCTGTTTCGAGTGCCAAACCTTTCAGGAGAGCATTTTCAAGCTTTTGGCACCATTTTTGAGTGAATTGCCAAAAGTCAGATTTTTGCTGAAATTGTGACCCCGGGGCTTAGGGATTTTTTCAAAAAAATATTTTCTGCCGGTTTAGTTTTTGAAGGCTGATTTCTTGTCCTGTGATAAAAAGCCTTCTGTTTCGAGTGCCAAACCTTTCAGGAGAGCATTTTCAAGCTTTTGGCACCATTTTTGAGTGAATTGCCCAAAGTCAGATTTTTGCTGAAATTGTGACCCCGGGGCTTAGGGATTTTTTCAAAAAAATATTTTCTGCCGGTTAACTTTTTGGGGGCTGATTGCTTGTCCTGTGATAAAAAGCCTTCTGTTTCAAGTGCCAAACCTTTCAGGAGAGCATTTTCAAGCTTTTGGCACCATTTTTGAGTGAATTGCCCAAAGTCAGATTTTTGCTGAAATTGTGACCCCGGGGCTTAGGGATTTTTTCAAAAAAATATTTTCTGCCGGTTAACTTTTTGAGGGCTGATTTCTTGTCCTGTGATAAAAAGCCTTCTGTTTCCATCGCCAAAGCTTTCAGGGGAGCATTTACAACCGGTTGGCACCATTTTTGAGTGAATTGCCAAAAGTCAGATTTTTGCTGAAATTGTGACCCCGGGGGTTAGGGATTTTTTCAAAAAAAATATTTTCTGCCGTTTAAGTTTTTGAGGGCTGATTTCTTGTCCTGTGATAAAAAGCCTTCTGTTTCGAGTGCCAAACCTTTCAGGGGAGCATTTTCAAGCTTTTGGCACCATTTTTGAGTGAATTGCCCAAAGTCAGATTTTTGCTGAAATTGTGACCCCGGGGCTTAGGGATTTTTTCAAAAAAATATTTTCTGCCGGTTAAGTTTTTGAGGGCTGATTTCTTGTCCTGTGATAAAAAGCCTTCTCTTTCGAGTGCCAAACCTTTCAGGAGAGCATTTTCAAGCTTTTGGCACCATTTTTGAGTGAATTGCCAAAATCAGATTTTTGCTGAAATTGTGACCCCGGGGCTTAGGGATTTTTTCAAAAAAATATTTTCTGCCGGTTAAGTTTTTGAGGGCTGATTTCTTGTCCTGTGATAAAAAGCCTTCTGTTTCGAGTGCCAAACCTTTCAGGAGAGCATTTACAACCGGTTGGCACCATTTTTGAGTGAATTGCCAAAAGTCAGATTTTTGCTGAAATTGTGACCCCGGGGCTTAGGGATTTTTTCAAAAAAATATTTTCTGCCGGTTAAGTTTTTGAGGGCTGATTTCTTGTCCTGTGATAAAAAGCCTTCTGTTTCGAGTGCCAAACCTTTCAGGAGAGCATTTTCAAGCTTTTGGCACCATTTTTGAGTGAATTGCCAAAAGTCAGATTTTTGCTGAAATTGTGACCCCGGGGCTTAGGGATTTTTTCAAAAAAATATTTTCTGCCGGTTTAGTTTTTGAAGGCTGATTGCTTGTCCTGTGATAAAAAGCCTTCTGTTTCGAGTGCCAAACCTTTCAGGAGAGCATTTTCAAGCTTTTGGCACCATTTTTGAGTGAATTGCCAAAAGTCAGATTTTTGCTGAAATTGTGACCCCGGGGCTTAGGGATTTTTTCAAAAAAATATTTTCTGCCGGTTTAGTTTTTGAAGGCTGATTGCTTGTCCTGTGATAAAAAGCCTTCTGTTTCGAGTGCCAAACCTTTCAGGAGAGCATTTTCAAGCTTTTGGCACCATTTTTGAGTGAATTGCCAAAAGTCAGATTTTTGCTGAAATTGTGACCCCGGGGCTTAGGGATTTTTTCAAAAAAATATTTTCTGCCGGTTAACTTTTTGAGGGCTGATTTCTTGTCCTGTGATAAAAAGCCTTCTGTTTCGAGTGCCAAACCTTTCAGGAGAGCATTTTCAAGCTTTTGGCACCATTTTTGAGTGAATTGCCAAAAGTCAGATTTTTGCTGAAATTGTGACCCCGGGGCTTAGGGATTTTTTCAAAAAAATATTTTCTGCCGGTTTAGTTTTTGAAGGCTGATTTCTTGTCCTGTGATAAAAAGCCTTCTGTTTCGAGTGCCAAACCTTTCAGGAGAGCATTTTCAAGCTTTTGGCACCATTTTTGAGTGAATTGCCCAAAGTCAGATTTTTGCTGAAATTGTGACCCCGGGGCTTAGGGATTTTTTCAAAAAAATATTTTCTGCCGGTTAACTTTTTGGGGGCTGATTGCTTGTCCTGTGATAAAAAGCCTTCTGTTTCAAGTGCCAAACCTTTCAGGAGAGCATTTTCAAGCTTTTGGCACCATTTTTGAGTGAATTGCCCAAAGTCAGATTTTTGCTGAAATTGTGACCCCGGGGCTTAGGGATTTTTTCAAAAAAATATTTTCTGCCGGTTAACTTTTTGAGGGCTGATTTCTTGTCCTGTGATAAAAAGCCTTCTGTTTCCATCGCCAAAGCTTTCAGGGGAGCATTTACAACCGGTTGGCACCATTTTTGAGTGAATTGCCAAAAGTCAGATTTTTGCTGAAATTGTGACCCCGGGGGTTAGGGATTTTTTCAAAAAAAATATTTTCTGCCGTTTAAGTTTTTGAGGGCTGATTTCTTGTCCTGTGATAAAAAGCCTTCTGTTTCGAGTGCCAAACCTTTCAGGGGAGCATTTTCAAGCTTTTGGCACCATTTTTGAGTGAATTGCCAAAAGTCAGATTTTTGCTGAAATTGTGACCCCGGGGCTTAGGGATTTTTTCAAAAAAATATTTTCTGCCGGTTAAGTTTTTGAGGGCTGATTTCTTGTCCTGTGATAAAAAGCCTTCTCTTTCGAGTGCCAAACCTTTCAGGAGAGCATTTTCAAGCTTTTGGCACCATTTTTGAGTGAATTGCCAAAATCAGATTTTTGCTGAAATTGTGACCCCGGGGCTTAGGGATTTTTTCAAAAAAATATTTTCTGCCGGTTAAGTTTTTGAGGGCTGATTTCTTGTCCTGTGATAAAAAGCCTTCTGTTTCGAGTGCCAAACCTTTCAGGAGAGCATTTACAACCGGTTGGCACCATTTTTGAGTGAATTGCCAAAAGTCAGATTTTTGCTGAAATTGTGACCCCGGGGCTTAGGGATTTTTTCAAAAAAATATTTTCTGCCGGTTAAGTTTTTGAGGGCTGATTTCTTGTCCTGTGATAAAAAGCCTTCTGTTTCGAGTGCCAAACCTTTCAGGAGAGCATTTTCAAGCTTTTGGCACCATTTTTGAGTGAATTGCCAAAAGTCAGATTTTTGCTGAAATTGTGACCCCGGGGCTTAGGGATTTTTTCAAAAAAATATTTTCTGCCGGTTTAGTTTTTGAAGGCTGATTGCTTGTCCTGTGATAAAAAGCCTTCTGTTTCGAGTGCCAAACCTTTCAGGAGAGCATTTTCAAGCTTTTGGCACCATTTTTGAGTGAATTGCCAAAAGTCAGATTTTTGCTGAAATTGTGACCCCGGGGCTTAGGGATTTTTTCAAAAAAATATTTTCTGCCGGTTAACTTTTTGAGGGCTGATTTCTTGTCCTGTGATAAAAAGCCTTCTGTTTCGAGTGCCAAACCTTTCAGGAGAGCATTTTCAAGCTTTTGGCACCATTTTTGAGTGAATTGCCAAAAGTCAGATTTTTGCTGAAATTGTGACCCCGGGGCTTAGGGATTTTTTCAAAAAAATATTTTCTGCCGGTTTAGTTTTTGAAGGCTGATTTCTTGTCCTGTGATAAAAAGCCTTCTGTTTCGAGTGCCAAACCTTTCAGGAGAGCATTTTCAAGCTTTTGGCACCATTTTTGAGTGAATTGCCCAAAGTCAGATTTTTGCTGAAATTGTGACCCCGGGGCTTAGGGATTTTTTCAAAAAAATATTTTCTGCCGGTTAACTTTTTGGGGGCTGATTGCTTGTCCTGTGATAAAAAGCCTTCTGTTTCAAGTGCCAAACCTTTCAGGAGAGCATTTTCAAGCTTTTGGCACAATTTTTGAGTGAATTGCCAAAAGTCAGATTTTTGCTGAAATTGTGACCCCGGGGCTTAGGGATTTTTTCAAAAAAATATTTTCTGCCGGTTAAGTTTTTGAGGGCTGATTTCTTGTCCTGTGATAAAAAGCCTTCTGTTTCGAGTGTCAAACCTTTCAGGAGAGCATTTTCAAGCTTTTGGCACCATTTTTGAGTGAATTGCCAAAAGTCAGATTTTTGCTGAAATTGTGACCCCGGGGCTTAGGGATTTTTTCCAAAAAATATTTTCTGCCGTTTAAGTTTTTGAGGGCTGATTTCTTGTCCTGTGATAAAAAGCCTTCTGTTTCGAGTGCCAAACCTTTCAGGAGAGCATTTTCAAGCTTTTGGCACCATTTTTGAGTGAATTGCCAAAAGTCAGATTTTTGCTGAAATTGTGACCCCGGGGCTTAGGGATTTTTTCAAAAAAATATTTTTCTGCCGGTTAACTTTTTGAGGGCTGATTTCTTGTCCTGTGATAAAAAGCCTTCTGTTTCGAGTGCCAAACCTTTCAGGAGAGCATTTTCAAGCTTTTGGCACCATTTTTGAGTGAATTGCCAAAAGCCAGATTTTTGCTGAAATTGTGACCCCGGGGCTTAGGGATTTTTTCAAAAAAATATTTTCTGCCGGTTACGTTTTTGAGGGCTGATTTTTGTCCTGTGATAAAAAGCCTTCTGTTTCCATCGCCAAAGCTTTCAGGGGAGCATTTACAACCGGTTGGCACCATTTTTGAGTGAATTGCCAAAAGTCAGATTTTTGCTGAAATTGTGACCCCGGGGCTTAGGGATTTTTTCAAAAAAATATTTTCTGCCGGTTTAGTTTTTGAAGGCTGATTTCTTGTCCTGTGATAAAAAGCCTTCTGTTTCGAGTGCCAAACCTTTCAGGAGAGCATTTTCAAGCTTTTGGCACCATTTTTGAGTGAATTGCCCAAAGTCAGATTTTTGCTGAAATTGTGACCCCGGGGCTTAGGGATTTTTTCAAAAAAATATTTTCTGCCGGTTAACTTTTTGAGGGCTGATTTCTTGTCCTGTGATAAAAAGCCTTCTGTTTCCATCGCCAAAGCTTTCAGGGGAGCATTTACAACCGGTTGGCACCATTTTTGAGTGAATTGCCAAAAGTCAGATTTTTGCTGAAATTGTGACCCCGGGGGTTAGGGATTTTTTCAAAAAAAATATTTTCTGCCGTTTAAGTTTTTGAGGGCTGATTTCTTGTCCTGTGATAAAAAGCCTTCTGTTTCGAGTGCCAAACCTTTCAGGGGAGCATTTTCAAGCTTTTGGCACCATTTTTGAGTGAATTGCCAAAAGTCAGATTTTTGCTGAAATTGTGACCCCGGGGCTTAGGGATTTTTTCAAAAAAATATTTTCTGCCGGTTAAGTTTTTGAGGGCTGATTTCTTGTCCTGTGATAAAAAGCCTTCTCTTTCGAGTGCCAAACCTTTCAGGAGAGCATTTTCAAGCTTTTGGCACCATTTTTGAGTGAATTGCCAAAATCAGATTTTTGCTGAAATTGTGACCCCGGGGCTTAGGGATTTTTTCAAAAAAATATTTTCTGCCGGTTAAGTTTTTGAGGGCTGATTTCTTGTCCTGTGATAAAAAGCCTTCTGTTTCGAGTGCCAAACCTTTCAGGAGAGCATTTACAACCGGTTGGCACCATTTTTGAGTGAATTGCCAAAAGTCAGATTTTTGCTGAAATTGTGACCCCGGGGCTTAGGGATTTTTTCAAAAAAATATTTTCTGCCGGTTAAGTTTTTGAGGGCTGATTTCTTGTCCTGTGATAAAAAGCCTTCTGTTTCGAGTGCCAAACCTTTCAGGAGAGCATTTTCAAGCTTTTGGCACCATTTTTGAGTGAATTGCCAAAAGTCAGATTTTTGCTGAAATTGTGACCCCGGGGCTTAGGGATTTTTTCAAAAAAATATTTTCTGCCGGTTTAGTTTTTGAAGGCTGATTGCTTGTCCTGTGATAAAAAGCCTTCTGTTTCGAGTGCCAAACCTTTCAGGAGAGCATTTTCAAGCTTTTGGCACCATTTTTGAGTGAATTGCCAAAAGTCAGATTTTTGCTGAAATTGTGACCCCGGGGCTTAGGGATTTTTTCAAAAAAATATTTTCTGCCGGTTAACTTTTTGAGGGCTGATTTCTTGTCCTGTGATAAAAAGCCTTCTGTTTCGAGTGCCAAACCTTTCAGGAGAGCATTTTCAAGCTTTTGGCACCATTTTTGAGTGAATTGCCAAAAGTCAGATTTTTGCTGAAATTGTGACCCCGGGGCTTAGGGATTTTTTCAAAAAAATATTTTCTGCCGGTTTAGTTTTTGAAGGCTGATTTCTTGTCCTGTGATAAAAAGCCTTCTGTTTCGAGTGCCAAACCTTTCAGGAGAGCATTTTCAAGCTTTTGGCACCATTTTTGAGTGAATTGCCCAAAGTCAGATTTTTGCTGAAATTGTGACCCCGGGGCTTAGGGATTTTTTCAAAAAAATATTTTCTGCCGGTTAACTTTTTGGGGGCTGATTGCTTGTCCTGTGATAAAAAGCCTTCTGTTTCAAGTGCCAAACCTTTCAGGAGAGCATTTTCAAGCTTTTGGCACAATTTTTGAGTGAATTGCCAAAAGTCAGATTTTTGCTGAAATTGTGACCCCGGGGCTTAGGGATTTTTTCAAAAAAATATTTTCTGCCGGTTAAGTTTTTGAGGGCTGATTTCTTGTCCTGTGATAAAAAGCCTTCTGTTTCGAGTGTCAAACCTTTCAGGAGAGCATTTTCAAGCTTTTGGCACCATTTTTGAGTGAATTGCCAAAAGTCAGATTTTTGCTGAAATTGTGACCCCGGGGCTTAGGGATTTTTTCCAAAAAATATTTTCTGCCGTTTAAGTTTTTGAGGGCTGATTTCTTGTCCTGTGATAAAAAGCCTTCTGTTTCGAGTGCCAAACCTTTCAGGAGAGCATTTTCAAGCTTTTGGCACCATTTTTGAGTGAATTGCCAAAAGTCAGATTTTTGCTGAAATTGTGACCCCGGGGCTTAGGGATTTTTTCAAAAAAATATTTTCTGCCGGTTAAGTTTTTGAAGGCTGATTTCTTGTCCTGTGATAAAAAGCCTTCTGTTTCCATCGCCAAAGCGTTCAGGGGAGCATTTACAACCGGTTGGCACCATTTTTGAGTGAATTGCCAAAAGTCAGATTTTTGCTGAAATTGTGACCCCGGGGCTTAGGGATTTTTTCAAAAAAATATTTTTCTGCCGGTTAACTTTTTGAGGGCTGATTTCTTGTCCTGTGATAAAAAGCCTTCTGTTTCGAGTGCCAAACCTTTCAGGAGAGCATTTTCAAGCTTTTGGCACCATTTTTGAGTGAATTGCCAAAAGTCAGATTTTTGCTGAAATTGTGACCCCGGGGCTTAGGGATTTTTTCAAAAAAATATTTTCTGCCGGTTAAGTTTTTGAGGGCTGATTTCTTGTCCTGTGATAAAAAGCCTTCTGTTTCGAGTGCCAAACCTTTCAGGAGAGCATTTTCAAGCTTTTGGCACCATTTTTGAGTGAATTGCCAAAATCAGATTTTTGCTGAAATTGTGACCCCGGGGCTTAGGGATTTTTTCAAAAAAATTAATGCCGGTTAAGTTTTTGAGAGCTGATTTCTTGTCCTGTGATAAAAAGCCTTCTGTTTCCATCGCCAAAGCTTTCAGGAGAGCATTTACAACCGGTTGGCACCATTTTTGAGTGAATTGCCAAAAGTCAGATTTTTGCTGAAATTGTGACCCCGGGGCTTAGGGATTTTTTCAAAAAAATATTTTCTGTCACTTTAAGTTTTTGAAGGCTGATTTCTTGTCCTGTGATAAAAAGCCTTCTGTTTCCATCGCCAAAGCTTTCAGGGGAGCATTTACAACCGGTTGGCACCATTTTTGAGTGAATTGCCAAAAGTCAGATTTTTGCTGAAATTGTGACCCCGGGGCTTAGGGATTTTTTCAAAAAAAATATTTTCTGCCGTTTAAGTTTTTGAGGGCTGATTTCTTGTCCTGTGATAAAAAGCCTTCTGTTTCGAGTGCCAAACCTTTCAGGGGAGCATTTTCAAGCTTTTGGCACCATTTTTGAGTGAATTGCCAAAAGTCAGATTTTTGTTGAAATTGTGACCCCGGGGCTTAGGGATTTTTTCAAAAAAATATTTTCTGCCGGTTAAGTTTTTGAGGGCTGATTTCTTGTCCTGTGATAAAAAGCCTTCTCTTTCGAGTGCCAAACCTTTCAGGAGAGCATTTTCAAGCTTTTGGCACCATTTTTGAGTGAATTGCCAAAATCAGATTTTTGCTGAAATTGTGACCCCGGGGCTTAGGGATTTTTTCAAAAAAATATTTTCTGCCGGTTAAGTTTTTGAGGGCTGATTTCTTGTCCTGTGATAAAAAGCCTTCTGTTTCGAGTGCCAAACCTTTCAGGAGAGCATTTACAACCGGTTGGCACCATTTTTGAGTGAATTGCCAAAAGTCAGATTTTTGCTGAAATTGTGACCCCGGGGCTTAGGGATTTTTTCAAAAAAATATTTTCTGCCGGTTAAGTTTTTGAGGGCTGATTTCTTGTCCTGTGATAAAAAGCCTTCTGTTTCGAGTGCCAAACCTTTCAGGAGAGCATTTTCAAGCTTTTGGCACCATTTTTGAGTGAATTGCCAAAAGTCAGATTTTTGTTGAAATTGTGACCCCGGGGCTTAGGGATTTTTTCAAAAAAATATTTTCTGCCGGTTTAGTTTTTGAAGGCTGATTGCTTGTCCTGTGATAAAAAGCCTTCTGTTTCGAGTGCCAAACCTTTCAGGAGAGCATTTTCAAGCTTTTGGCACCATTTTTGAGTGAATTGCCAAAAGTCAGATTTTTGCTGAAATTGTGACCCCGGGGCTTAGGGATTTTTTCAAAAAAATATTTTCTGCCGGTTAACTTTTTGAGGGCTGATTTCTTGTCCTGTGATAAAAAGCCTTCTGTTTCGAGTGCCAAACCTTTCAGGAGAGCATTTTCAAGCTTTTGGCACCATTTTTGAGTGAATTGCCAAAAGTCAGATTTTTGCTGAAATTGTGACCCCGGGGCTCAGGGATTTTTTCAAAAAAATATTTTCTGCCGGTTTAGTTTTTGAAGGCTGATTTCTTGTCCTGTGATAAAAAGCCTTCTGTTTCGAGTGCCAAACCTTTCAGGAGAGCATTTTCAAGCTTTTGGCACCATTTTTGAGTGAATTGCCCAAAGTCAGATTTTTGCTGAAATTGTGACCCCGGGGCTTAGGGATTTTTTCAAAAAAATATTTTCTGCCGGTTAACTTTTTGGGGGCTGATTGCTTGTCCTGTGATAAAAAGCCTTCTGTTTCAAGTGCCAAACCTTTCAGGAGAGCATTTTCAAGCTTTTGGCACAATTTTTGAGTGAATTGCCAAAAGTCAGATTTTTGCTGAAATTGTGACCCCGGGGCTTAGGGATTTTTTCAAAAAAATATTTTCTGCCGGTTAAGTTTTTGAGGGCTGATTTCTTGTCCTGTGATAAAAAGCCTTCTGTTTCGAGTGCCAAACCTTTCAGGAGAGCATTTTCAAGCTTTTGGCACCATTTTTGAGTGAATTGCCAAAAGTCAGATTTTTGCTGAAATTGTCACCCCGGGGCTTAGGGATTTTTTCAAAAAAATATTTTCTGCCGGTTAAGTTTTTGAGGGCTGATTTCTTGTCCTGTGATAAAAAGCCTTCTGTTTCCATCGCCAAAGCTTTCAGGGGAGCATTTACAACCGGTTGGCACCATTTTTGAGTGAATTGCCAAAAGTCAGATTTTTGCTGAAATTGTGACCCCGGGGCTTAGGGATTTTTTCAAAAAAATATTTTCTGCCGGTTTAGTTTTTGAAGGCTGATTTCTTGTCCTGTGATAAAAAGCCTTCTGTTTCGAGTGCCAAACCTTTCAGGAGAGCATTTTCAAGCTTTTGGCACCATTTTTGAGTGAATTGCCCAAAGTCAGATTTTTGCTGAAATTGTGACCCCGGGGCTTAGGGATTTTTTCAAAAAAATATTTTCTGCCGGTTAACTTTTTGGGGGCTGATTGCTTGTCCTGTGATAAAAAGCCTTCTGTTTCAAGTGCCAAACCTTTCAGGAGAGCATTTTCAAGCTTTTGGCACAATTTTTGAGTGAATTGCCAAAAGTCAGATTTTTGCTGAAATTGTGACCCCGGGGCTTAGGGATTTTTTCAAAAAAATATTTTCTGCCGGTTAAGTTTTTGAGGGCTGATTTCTTGTCCTGTGATAAAAAGCCTTCTGTTTCGAGTGCCAAACCTTTCAGGAGAGCATTTTCAAGCTTTTGGCACCATTTTTGAGTGAATTGCCAAAAGTCAGATTTTTGCTGAAATTGTGACCCCGGGGCTTAGGGATTTTTTCCAAAAAATATTTTCTGCCGTTTAAGTTTTTGAGGGCTGATTTCTTGTCCTGTGATAAAAAGCCTTCTGTTTCGAGTGCCAAACCTTTCAGGAGAGCATTTTCAAGCTTTTGGCACCATTTTTGAGTGAATTGCCAAAAGTCAGATTTTTGCTGAAATTGTGACCCCGGGGCTTAGGGATTTTTTCAAAAAAATATTTTCTGCCGGTTAAGTTTTTGAAGGCTGATTTCTTGTCCTGTGATAAAAAGCCTTCTGTTTCCATCGCCAAAGCTTTCAGGGGAGCATTTACAACCGGTTGGCACCATTTTTGAGTGAATTGCCAAAAGTCAGATTTTTGCTGAAATTGTGACCCCGGGGCTTAGGGATTTTTTCAAAAAAATATTTTTCTGCCGGTTAACTTTTTGAAGGCTGATTTCTTGTCCTGTGATAAAAAGCCTTCTGTTTCGAGTGCCAAACCTTTCAGGAGAGCATTTTCAAGCTTTTGGCACCATTTTTGAGTGAATTGCCCAAAGTCAGATTTTTGCTGAAATTGTGACCCCGGGGCTTAGGGATTTTTTCAAAAAAATATTTTCTGCCGGTTAACTTTTTGGGGGCTGATTGCTTGTCCTGTGATAAAAAGCCTTCTGTTTCAAGTGCCAAACCTTTCAGGAGAGCATTTTCAAGCTTTTGGCACAATTTTTGAGTGAATTGCCAAAAGTCAGATTTTTGCTGAAATTGTGACCCCGGGGCTTAGGGATTTTTTCAAAAAAATATTTTCTGCCGGTTAAGTTTTTGAAGGCTGATTTCTTGTCCTGTGATAAAAAGCCTTCTGTTTCCATCGCCAAAGCTTTCAGGGGAGCATTTACAACCGGTTGGCACCATTTTTGAGTGAATTGCCAAAAGTCAGATTTTTGCTGAAATTGTGACCCCGGGGCTTAGGAATTTTTTCAAAAAAATATTTTTCTGCCGGTTAACTTTTTGAGGGCTGATTTCTTGTCCTGTGATAAAAAGCCTTCTGTTTCGAGTGCCAAACCTTTCAGGAGAGCATTTTCAAGCTTTTGGCACCATTTTTGAGTGAATTGCCAAAAGTCAGATTTTTGCTGAAATTGTGACCCCGGGGCTTAGGGATTTTTTCAAAAAAATATTTTCTGCCGGTTAAGTTTTTGAGGGCTGATTTCTTGTCCTGTGATAAAAAGCCTTCTGTTTCGAGTGCCAAACCTTTCAGGAGAGCATTTTCAAGCTTTTGGCACCATTTTTGAGTGAATTGCCAAAAGTCAGATTTTTGCTGAAATTGTGACCCCGGGGCTTAGGGATTTTTTCCAAAAAATATTTTCTGCCGTTTAAGTTTTTGAGGGCTGATTTCTTGTCCTGTGATAAAAAGCCTTCTGTTTCGAGTGCCAAACCTTTCAGGAGAGCATTTTCAAGCTTTTGGCACCATTTTTGAGTGAATTGCCAAAAGTCAGATTTTTGCTGAAATTGTGACCCCGGGGCTTAGGGATTTTTTCAAAAAAATATTTTCTGCCGGTTAAGTTTTTGAAGGCTGATTTCTTGTCCTGTGATAAAAAGCCTTCTGTTTCCATCGCCAAAGCTTTCAGGGGAGCATTTACAACCGGTTGGCACCATTTTTGAGTGAATTGCCAAAAGCCAGATTTTTGCTGAAATTGTGACCCCGGGGCTTAGGGATTTTTTCAAAAAAATATTTTCTGCCGGTTTAGTTTTTGAAGGCTGATTTCTTGTCCTGTGATAAAAAGCCTTCTGTTTCGAGTGCCAAACCTTTCAGGAGAGCATTTTCAAGCTTTTGGCACCTTTTTTGAGTGAATTGCGAAAAGTCAGATTTTTGCTGAAATTGTGACCCCGGGGCTTAGGGATTTTTTCAAAAAAATATTTTCTGCCGGTTAAGTTTTTGAGGGCTGATTTCTTGTCCTGTGATAAAAAGCCTTCTGTTTCAAGTGCCAAACCTTTCAGGAGAGCATTTTCAAGCTTTTGGCACCATTTTTGAGTGAATTGCCAAAATCAGATTTTTGCTGAAATTGTGACCCCGGGGCTTAGGGATTTTTTCAAAAAAATATTTTCTGCCGGTTAACTTTTTGAGGGCTGATTTCTTGTCCTGTGATAAAAAGCCTTCTGTTTCGAGTGCCAAACCTTTCAGGAGAGCATTTTCAAGCTTTTGGCACCATTTTTGAGTGAATTGCCAAAAGTCAGATTTTTGCTGAAATTGTGACCCCGGGGCTTAGGGATTTTTTCCAAAAAATATTTTCTGCCGTTTAAGTTTTTGAGGGCTGATTTCTTGTCCTGTGATAAAAAGCCTTCTGTTTCGAGTGCCAAACCTTTCAGGAGAGCATTTTCAAGCTTTTGGCACCATTTTTGAGTGAATTGCCAAAAGTCAGATTTTTGCTGAAATTGTGACCCCGGGGCTTAGGGATTTTTTCAAAAAAATATTTTCTGCCGGTTAAGTTTTTGAAGGCTGATTTCTTGTCCTGTGATAAAAAGCCTTCTGTTTCCATCGCCAAAGCTTTCAGGGGAGCATTTACAACCGGTTGGCACCATTTTTGAGTGAATTGCCAAAAGTCAGATTTTTGCTGAAATTGTGACCCCGGGGCTTAGGGATTTTTTCAAAAAAATATTTTTCTGCCGGTTAACTTTTTGAAGGCTGATTTCTTGTCCTGTGATAAAAAGCCTTCTGTTTCGAGTGCCAAACCTTTCAGGAGAGCATTTTCAAGCTTTTGGCACCATTTTTGAGTGAATTGCCCAAAGTCAGATTTTTGCTGAAATTGTGACCCCGGGGCTTAGGGATTTTTTCAAAAAAATATTTTCTGCCGGTTAACTTTTTGGGGGCTGATTGCTTGTCCTGTGATAAAAAGCCTTCTGTTTCAAGTGCCAAACCTTTCAGGAGAGCATTTTCAAGCTTTTGGCACAATTTTTGAGTGAATTGCCAAAAGTCAGATTTTTGCTGAAATTGTGACCCCGGGGCTTAGGGATTTTTTCAAAAAAATATTTTCTGCCGGTTAAGTTTTTGAGGGCTGATTTCTTGTCCTGTGATAAAAAGCCTTCTGTTTCGAGTGCCAAACCTTTCAGGAGAGCATTTTCAAGCTTTTGGCACCATTTTTGAGTGAATTGCCAAAAGTCAGATTTTTGCTGAAATTGTGACCCCGGGGCTTAGGGATTTTTTCCAAAAAATATTTTCTGCCGTTTAAGTTTTTGAGGGCTGATTTCTTGTCCTGTGATAAAAAGCCTTCTGTTTCAAGTGCCAAACCTTTCAGGAGAGCATTTTCAAGCTTTTGGCACCATTTTTGAGTGAATTGCCAAAAGTCAGATTTTTGCTGAAATTGTGACCCCGGGGCTTAGGGATTTTTTCAAAAAAATATTTTCTGCCGGTTAAGTTTTTGAAGGCTGATTTCTTGTCCTGTGATAAAAAGCCTTCTGTTTCCATCGCCAAAGCTTTCAGGGGAGCATTTACAACCGGTTGGCACCATTTTTGAGTGAATTGCCAAAAGCCAGATTTTTGCTGAAATTGTGACCCCGGGGCTTAGGGATTTTTTCAAAAAAATATTTTCTGCCGGTTTAGTTTTTGAAGGCTGATTTCTTGTCCTGTGATAAAAAGCCTTCTGTTTCGAGTGCCAAACCTTTCAGGAGAGCATTTTCAAGCTTTTGGCACCTTTTTTGAGTGAATTGCGAAAAGTCAGATTTTTGCTGAAATTGTGACCCCGGGGCTTAGGGATTTTTTCAAAAAAATATTTTCTGCCGGTTAAGTTTTTGAGGGCTGATTTCTTGTCCTGTGATAAAAAGCCTTCTGTTTCAAGTGCCAAACCTTTCAGGAGAGCATTTTCAAGCTTTTGGCACCATTTTTGAGTGAATTGCCAAAAGTCAGATTTTTGCTGAAATTGTGACCCCGGGGCTTAGGGATTTTTTCAAAAAAATATTTTCTGCCGGTTAAGTTTTTGAAGGCTGATTTCTTGTCCTGTGATAAAAAGCCTTCTGTTTCCATCGCCAAAGCTTTCAGGGGAGCATTTACAACCGGTTGGCACCATTTTTGAGTGAATTGCCAAAAGCCAGATTTTTGCTGAAATTGTGACCCCGGGGCTTAGGGATTTTTTCAAAAAAATATTTTCTGCCGGTTTAGTTTTTGAAGGCTGATTTCTTGTCCTGTGATAAAAAGCCTTCTGTTTCGAGTGCCAAACCTTTCAGGAGAGCATTTTCAAGCTTTTTGCACCATTTTTGAGTGAATTGCCAAAAGTCAGATTTTTGCTGAAATTGTGACCCCGGGGCTTAGGGATTTTTTCAAAAAAATATTTTCTGCCGGTTAACTTTTTGAGGGCTGATTTCTTGTCCTGTGATAAAAAGCCTTCTGTTTCGAGTGCCAAACCTTTCAGGAGAGCATTTTCAAGCTTTTGGCACCATTTTTGAGTGAATTGCCAAAAGTCAGATTTTTGCTGAAATTGTGACCCCGGGGCTTAGGGATTTTTTCAAAAAAATATTTTCTGCCGGTTTAGTTTTTGAAGGCTGATTTCTTGTCCTGTGATAAAAAGCCTTCTGTTTCGAGTGCCAAACCTTTCAGGAGAGCATTTTCAAGCTTTTGGCACCATTTTTGAGTGAATTGCCCAAAGTCAGATTTTTGCTGAAATTGTGACCCCGGGGCTTAGGGATTTTTTCAAAAAAATATTTTCTGCCGGTTAACTTTTTGGGGGCTGATTTCTTCTCCTGTGATAAAAAGCCTTCTGTTTCAAGTGCCAAACCTTTCAGGAGAGCATTTTCAAGCTTTTGGCACCATTTTTGAGTGAATTGCCGAAAGTCAGATTTTTGCTGAAATTGTGACCCCGGGGCTTAGGGATTTTTTCAAAAAAATATTTTCTGCCGGTTAACTTTTTGAGGGCTGATTTCTTGTCCTGTGATAAAAAGCCTTCTGTTTCGAGTGCCAAACCTTTCAGGAGAGCATTTTCAAGCTTTTGGCACCATTTTTGAGTGAATTGCCAAAAGTCAGATTTTTGCTGAAATTGTGACCCCGGGGCTTAGGGATTTTTTCAAAAAAATATTTTCTGCCGTTTAAGTTTTTGAGGGCTGATTTCTTGTCCTGTGATAAAAAGCCTTCTGTTTCGAGTGCCAAACCTTTCAGGAGAGCATTTTCAAGCTTTTGGCACCATTTTTGAGTGAATTGCCAAAAGTCAGATTTTTGCTGAAATTGTGACCCCGGGGCTTAGGGATTTTTTCAAAAAAATATTTTCTGCCGGTTAAGTTTTTGAAGGCTGATTTCTTGTCCTGTGATAAAAAGCCTTCTGTTTCCATCGCCAAAGCTTTCAGGGGAGCATTTACAACCGGTTGGCACCATTTTTGAGTGAATTGCCAAAAGTCAGATTTTTGCTGAAATTGTGACCCCGGGGCTTAGGGATTTTTTCAAAAAAATATTTTCTGTCGCTTTAAGTTTTTGAAGGCTGATTTCTTGTCCTGTGATAAAAAGCCTTCTGTTTCGAGTGCCAAACCTTTTAGGAGAGCATTTTCAAGCTTTTGGCACCATTTTTGAGTGAATTGCCAAAAGCCAGATTTTTGCTGAAATTGTGACCCCGGGGCTTAGGGATTTTTTCAAAAAAATATTTTCTGCCGGTTAACTTTTTGAGGGCTGATTTCTTGTCCTGTGATAAAAAGCCTTCTGTTTCGAGTGCCAAACCTTTCAGGAGAGCATTTTCAAGCTTTTGGCACCATTTTTGAGTGAATTGCCCAAAGTCAGATTTTTGCTGAAATTGTGACCCCGGGGCTTAGGGATTTTTTCAAAAAAATATTTTCTGCCGGTTAACTTTTTGGGGGCTGATTTCTTGTCCTGTGATAAAAAGCCTTCTGTTTCAAGTGCCAAACCTTTCAGGAGAGCATTTTCAAGCTTTTGGCACCATTTTTGAGTGAATTGCCCAAAGTCAGATTTTTGCTGAAATTGTGACCCCGGGGCTTAGGGATTTTTTCAAAAAAATATTTTCTGCCGGTTAACTTTTTGAAGGCTGATTTCTTGTCCTGTGATAAAAAGCCTTCTGTTTCGAGTGCCAAACCTTTCAGGAGAGCATTTTCAAGCTTTTTGCACCATTTTTGAGTGAATTGCCAAAAGTCAGATTTTTGCTGAAATTGTGACCCCGGGGCTTAGGGATTTTTTCAAAAAAATATTTTCTGCCGGTTAACTTTTTGAGGGCTGATTTCTTGTCCTGTGATAAAAAGCCTTCTGTTTCGAGTGCCAAACCTTTCAGAAGAGCATTTTCAAGCTTTTGGCAACATTTTTGAGTGAATTGCCAAAAGTCAGATTTTTGCTGAAATTGTGACCCCGGGGCTTAGGGATTTTTTCAAAAAAATATTTTCTGCCGGTTTAGTTTTTGAAGGCTGATTTCTTGTCCTGTGATAAAAAGCCTTCTGTTTCGAGTGCCAAACCTTTCAGGAGAGCATTTTCAAGCTTTTGGCACCATTTTTGAGTGAATTGCCCAAAGTCAGATTTTTGCTGAAATTGTGACCCCGGGGCTTAGGGATTTTTTCAAAAAAATATTTTCTGCCGGTTAACTTTTTGGGGGCTGATTTCTTGTCCTGTGATAAAAAGCCTTCTGTTTCGAGTGCCAAACCTTTCAGGAGAGCATTTTCAAGCTTTTGGCACCATTTTTGAGTGAATTGCCGAAAGTCAGATTTTTGCTGAAATTGTGACCCCGGGGCTTAGGGATTTTTTCAAAAAAATATTTTCTGCCGGTTAACTTTTTGAGGGCTGATTTCTTGTCCTGTGATAAAAAGCCTTCTGTTTCGAGTGCCAAACCTTTCAGGAGAGCATTTTCAAGCTTTTGGCACCATTTTTGAGTGAATTGCCAAAAGTCAGATTTTTGCTGAAATTGTGACCCCGGGGCTTAGGGATTTTTTCCAAAAAATATTTTCTGCCGTTTAAGTTTTTGAGGGCTGATTTCTTGTCCTGTGATAAAAAGCCTTCTGTTTCGAGTGCCAAACCTTTCAGGAGAGCATTTTCAAGCTTTTGGCACCATTTTTGAGTGAATTGCCAAAAGTCAGATTTTTGCTGAAATTGTGACCCCGGGGCTTAGGGATTTTTTCAAAAAAATATTTTCTGCCGGTTAAGTTTTTGAAGGCTGATTTCTTGTCCTGTGATAAAAAGCCTTCTGTTTCCATCGCCAAAGCTTTCAGGGGAGCATTTACAACCGGTTGGCACCATTTTTGAGTGAATTGCCAAAAGTCAGATTTTTGCTGAAATTGTGACCCCGGGGCTTAGGGATTTTTTCAAAAAAATATTTTCTGTCGCTTTAAGTTTTTGAAGGCTGATTTCTTGTCCTGTGATAAAAAGCCTTCTGTTTCGAGTGCCAAACCTTTTAGGAGAGCATTTTCAAGCTTTTGGCACCCTTGTTGAGTGAATTGCCAAAAGCCAGATTTTTGCTGAAATTGTGACCCCGGGGCTTAGGGATTTTTTCAAAAAAATATTTTCTGCCGGTTAACTTTTTGAGGGCTGATTTCTTGTCCTGTGATAAAAAGCCTTCTGTTTCGAGTGCCAAACCTTTCAGGAGAGCATTTTCAAGCTTTTGGCACCATTTTTGAGTGAATTGCCCAAAGTCAGATTTTTGCTGAAATTGTGACCCCGGGGCTTAGGGATTTTTTCAAAAAAATATTTTCTGCCGGTTAACTTTTTGGGGGCTGATTTCTTGTCCTGTGATAAAAAGCCTTCTGTTTCAAGTGCCAAACCTTTCAGGAGAGCATTTTCAAGCTTTTGGCACCATTTTTGAGTGAATTGCCCAAAGTCAGATTTTTGCTGAAATTGTGACCCCGGGGCTTAGGGATTTTTTCAAAAAAATATTTTCTGCCGGTTAACTTTTTGAGGGCTGATTTCTTGTCCTGTGATAAAAAGCCTTCTGTTTCAAGTGCCAAACCTTTCAGGAGAGCATTTACAACCGGTTGGCACCATTTTTGAGTGAATTGCCAAAAGTCAGATTTTTGCTGAAATTGTGACCCCGGGGCTTAGGGATTTTTTCAAAAAAATATTTTCTGCCGGTTAAGTTTTTGAGGGCTGATTTCTTGTCCTGTGATAAAAAGCCTTCTGTTTCGAGTGCCAAACCTTTCAGGAGAGCATTTTCAAGCTTTTGGCACCATTTTTGAGTGAATTGCCCAAAGTCAGATTTTTGCTGAAATTGTGACCCCGGGGCTTAGGGATTTTTTCAAAAAAATATTTTCTGCCGGTTAAGTTTTTGAGGGCTGATTTCTTGTCCTGTGATAAAAAGCCTTCTGTTTCGAGTGCCAAACCTTTTAGGAGAGCATTTTCAAGCTTTTGGCACCATTTTTGAGTGAATTGCCAAAAGTCAGATTTTTGCTGAAATTTTGACCCCGGGGCTTAGGGATTTTTTCAAAAAAATATTTTCTGCCGGTTAACTTTTTGAGGGCTGATTTCTTGTCCTGTGATAAAAAGCCTTCTGTTTCGAGTGCCAAACCTTTCAGGAGAGCATTTTCAAGCTTTTGGCACCATTTTTGAGTGAATTGCCAAAAGTCAGATTTTTGCTGAAATTGTGACCCCGGGGCTTAGGGATTTTTTCAAAAAAATATTTTCTGCCGTTTAAGTTTTTGAGGGCTGATTTCTTGTCCTGTGATAAAAAGCCTTCTGTTTCGAGTGCCAAACCTTTCAGGAGAGCATTTTCAAGCTCTTGGCACCATTTTTGAGTGAATTGCCAAAAGTCAGATTTTTGCTGAAATTGTGACCCCGGGGCTTAGGGATATTTACAAAAAAATATTTTCTGCCGGTTAAGTTTTTGAGGGCTGATTTCTTGTCCTGTGATAAAAAGCCTTCTGTTTCGAGTGCCAAACCTTTGAGGAGAGCATTTTCAAGCTTTTGGCACCATTTTTGAGTGAATTGCCAAAATCAGATTTTTGCTGAAATTGTGACCCCGGGGCTTAGGGATTTTTTCAAAAAAATATTTTCTGCCGGTTAAGTTTTTGAAGGCTGATTTCTTGTCCTGTGATAAAAAGCCTTCTGTTTCCATCGCCAAAGCTTTCAGGGGAGCATTTAGAACCGGTTGGCACCATTTTTGAGTGAATTGCCAAAAGTCAGATTTTTGCTGAAATTGTGACCCCGGGGCTTAGGGATTTTTTTGAAAAAAATATTTTCTGTCGCTTTAAGTTTTTGAAGGCTGATTTCTTGTCCTGTGATAAAAAGCCTTCTGTTTCGAGTGCCAAACCTTTTAGGAGAGCATTTTCAAGCTTTTGGCACCATTTTTGAGTGAATTGCCAAAAGCCAGATTTTTGCTGAAATTGTGACCCCGGGGCTTAGGGATTTTTTCAAAAAAATATTTTCTGCCGGTTAAGTTTTTGAGGGCTGATTTCTTGTCCTGTGATAAAAAGCCTTCTGTTTCCATCGCCAAAGCTTTCAGGGGAGCATTTACAACCGGTTGGCACCATTTTTGAGTGAATTGCCAAAAGTCAGATTTTTACTGAAATTGTGACCCCGGGGCTTAGGGATTTTTTCAAAAAAATATTTTCTGCCGGTTTAGTTTTTGAAGGCTGATTTCTTGTCCTGTGATAAAAAGCCTTCTGTTTCGAGTGCCAAACCTTTCAGGAGAGCATTTTCAAGCTTTTGGCACCATTTTTGAGTGAATTGCCAAAAGTCAGATTTTTGCTGAAATTGTGACCCCGGGGCTTAGGGATTTTTTCAAAAAAATATTTTCTGCCGGTTAAGTTTTTGAGGGCTGATTTCTTGTCCTGTGATAAAAAGCCTTCTGTTTCGAGTGCCAAACCTTTCAGGAGAGCATTTTCAAGCTTTTGGCACCATTTTTGAGTGAATTGCCAAAAGTCAGATTTTTGCTGAAATTGTGACCCCGGGGCTTAGGGATTTTTTCAAAAAAATATTTTCTGCCGGTTTAGTTTTTGAAGGCTGATTTCTTGTCCTGTGATAAAAAGCCTTCTGTTTCGAGTGCCAAACCTTTCAGGAGAGCATTTTCAAGCTTTTGGCACCATTTTTGAGTGAATTGCCCAAAGTCAGATTTTTGCTGAAATTGTGACCCCGGGGCTTAGGGATTTTTTCAAAAAAATATTTTCTGCCAGTTAAGTTTTTGAGGGCTGATTTCTTGTCCTGTGATAAAAAGCCTTCTGTTTCAAGTGCCAAACCTTTCAGGAGAGCATTTTCAAGCTTTTGGCACCATTTTTGAGTGAATTGCCAAAAGTCAGATTTTTGCTGAAATTGTGACCCCGGGGCTTAGGGATTTTTTCAAAAAAATATTTTCTGCCGGTTAAGTTTTTGAGGGCTGATTTCTTGTCCTGTGATAAAAAGCCTTCTGTTTCGAGTGCCAAACCTTTCAGGAGAGCATTTTCAAGCTTTTGGCACCATTTTTGAGTGAATTGCCAAAAGTCAGATTTTTGCTGAAATTGTGACCCCGGGGCTTAGGGATTTTTTCAAAAAAATATTTTCTGCCGGTTAACTTTTTGAGGGCTGATTTCTTGTCCTGTGATAAAAAGCCTTCTGTTTCGAGTGCCAAACCTTTCAGGAGAGCATTTTCAAGCTTTTGGCACCATTTTTGAGTGAATTGCCCAAAGTCAGATTTTTGCTGAAATTGTGACCCCGGGGCTTAGGGATTTTTTCAAAAAAATATTTTCCGCCGGTTAACTTTTTGGGGGCTGATTGCTTGTCCTGTGATAAAAAGCCTTCTGTTTCGAGTGCCAAACCTTTCAGGAGAGCATTTTCAAGCTTTTGGCACCATTTTTGAGTGAATTGCCAAAAGCCAGATTTTTGCTGAAATTGTGACCCCGGGGCTTAGGGATTTTTTTAAAAAAATATTTTCTGCCGGTTAAGTTTTTGAGGGCTGATTATTTGTCCTGTGATAAAAAGCCTTCTGTTTCGAGTGCCAAACCTTTCAGGAGAGCATTTTCAAGCTTTTGGCACCATTTTTGAGTGAATTGCCAAAAGTCAGATTTTTGCTGAAATTGTGACCCCGGGGCTTAGGGATTTTTTCAAAAAAATATTTTCTGCCGGTTAAGTTTTTGAGGGCTGATTTCTTGTCCTGTGATAAAAAGTCTTCTTTTTCGAGTGCCAAACCTTTCAGGAGAGCATTTTCAAGCTTTTGGCACCATTTTTGAGTGAATTGCCAAAATCAGATTTTTGCTGAAATTGTGACCCCGGGGCTTAGGGATTTTTTCAAAAAAATATTTTCTGCCGGTTTAGTTTTTGAAGGCTGATTTCTTGTCCTGTGATAAAAAGCCTTCTGTTTCGAGTGCCAAACCTTTCAGGGGAGCATTTTCAAGCTTTTGGCACCATTTTTGAGTGAATTGCCAAAAGTCAGATTTTTGCTGAAATTGTGACCCCGGGGCTTAGGGATTTTTTCAAAAAAATATTTTCTGCCGGTTAAGTTTTTGAGGGCTGATTTCTTGTCCTGTGATAAAAAGCCTTCTGTTTCGAGTGCCAAACCTTTCAGGAGAGCATTTTCAAGCTTTTGGCACCATTTTTGAGTGAATTGCCAAAAGTCAGATTTTTGCTGAAATTGTGACCCCGGGGCTTAGGGATTTTTTCAAAAAAATATTTTCTGCCGGTTTAGTTTTTGAAGGCTGATTTCTTGTCCTGTGATAAAAAGCCTTCTGTTTCGAGTGCCAAACCTTTCAGGAGAGCATTTTCAAGCATTTGGCACCATTTTTGAGTGAATTGCCCAAAGTCAGATTTTTGCTGAAATTGTGACCCCGGGGCTTAGGGATTTTTTCAAAAAAATATTTTCTGCCGGTTAAGTTTTTGAGGGCTGATTTCTTGTCCTGTGATAAAAAGCCTTCTGTTTCAAGTGCCAAACCTTTCAGGAGAGCATTTTCAAGCTTTTGGCACCATTTTTGAGTGAATTGCCAAAAGTCAGATTTTTGCTGAAATTGTGACCCCGGGGCTTAGGGATTTTTTCAAAAAAATATTTTCTGCCGGTTAAGTTTTTGAGGGCTGATTTCTTGTCCTGTGATAAAAAGCCTTCTGTTTCGAGTGCCAAACCTTTCAGGAGAGCATTTTCAAGCTTTTGGCACCATTTTTGAGTGAATTGCCAAAAGTCAGATTTTTGCTGAAATTGTGACCCCGGGGCTTAGGGATTTTTTCAAAAAAATATTTTCTGCCGGTTAACTTTTTGAGGGCTGATTTCTTGTCCTGTGATAAAAAGCCTTCTGTTTCGAGTGCCAAACCTTTCAGGAGAGCATTTTCAAGCTTTTGGCACCATTTTTGAGTGAATTGCCCAAAGTCAGATTTTTGCTGAAATTGTGACCCCGGGGCTTAGGGATTTTTTCAAAAAAATATTTTCCGCCGGTTAACTTTTTGGGGGCTGATTGCTTGTCCTGTGATAAAAAGCCTTCTGTTTCGAGTGCCAAACCTTTCAGGAGAGCATTTTCAAGCTTTTGGCACCATTTTTGAGTGAATTGCCAAAAGCCAGATTTTTGCTGAAATTGTGACCCCGGGGCTTAGGGATTTTTTTAAAAAAATATTTTCTGCCGGTTAAGTTTTTGAGGGCTGATTATTTGTCCTGTGATAAAAAGCCTTCTGTTTCGAGTGCCAAACCTTTCAGGAGAGCATTTTCAAGCTTTTGGCACCATTTTTGAGTGAATTGCCAAAAGTCAGATTTTTGCTGAAATTGTGACCCCGGGGCTTAGGGATTTTTTCAAAAAAATATTTTCTGCCGGTTAAGTTTTTGAGGGCTGATTTCTTGTCCTGTGATAAAAAGTCTTCTTTTTCGAGTGCCAAACCTTTCAGGAGAGCATTTTCAAGCTTTTGGCACCATTTTTGAGTGAATTGCCAAAATCAGATTTTTGCTGAAATTGTGACCCCGGGGCTTAGGGATTTTTTCAAAAAAATATTTTCTGCCGGTTTAGTTTTTGAAGGCTGATTTCTTGTCCTGTGATAAAAAGCCTTCTGTTTCGAGTGCCAAACCTTTCAGGAGAGCATTTTCAAGCTTTTTGCACCATTTTTGAGTGAATTGCCAAAAGTCAGATTTTTGCTGAAATTGTGACCCCGGGGCTTAGGGATTTTTTCAAAAAAATATTTTCTGCCGGTTAACTTTTTGAGGGCTGATTTCTTGTCCTGTGATAAAAAGCCTTCTGTTTCGAGTGCCAAACCTTTCAGGAGAGCATTTTCAAGCTTTTGGCACCATTTTTGAGTGAATTGCCAAAAGTCAGATTTTTGCTGAAATTGTGACACCGGGGCTTAGGGATTTTTTCAAAAAAATATTTTCTGCCAGTTTAGTTCTTGAAGGCTGATTTCTTGTCCTGTGATAAAAAGCCTTCTGTTTCCATCGCCAAAGCTTTCAGGGGAGCATTTAGAACCGGTTGGCACCATTTTTGAGTGAATTGCCAAAAGTCAGATTTTTGCTGAAATTGTGACCCCGGGGCTTAGGGATTTTTTTGAAAAAAATATTTTCTGTCGCTTTAAGTTTTTGAAGGCTGATTTCTTGTCCTGTGATAAAAAGCCTTCTGTTTCGAGTGCCAAACCTTTTAGGAGAGCATTTTCAAGCTTTTGGCACCATTTTTGAGTGAATTGCCAAAAGCCAGATTTTTGCTGAAATTGTGACCCCGGGGCTTAGGGATTTTTTCAAAAAAATATTTTCTGCCGGTTAAGTTTTTGAGGGCTGATTTCTTGTCCTGTGATAAAAAGCCTTCTGTTTCGAGTGCCAAACCTTTCAGGAGAGCATTTTCAAGCTTTTGGCACCATTTTTGAGTGAATTGCCAAAAGTCAGATTTTTGCTGAAATTGTGACCCCGGGGCTTAGGGATTTTTTCAAAAAAATATTTTCTGCCGGTTAACTTTTTGAGGGCTGATTTCTTGTCCTGTGATAAAAAGCCTTCTGTTTCGAGTGCCAAACCTTTCAGGAGAGCATTTTCAAGCTTTTGGCACCATTTTTGAGTGAATTGCCCAAAGTCAGATTTTTGCTGAAATTGTGACCCCGGGGCTTAGGGATTTTTTCAAAAAAATATTTTCCGCCGGTTAACTTTTTGGGGGCTGATTGCTTGTCCTGTGATAAAAAGCCTTCTGTTTCGAGTGCCAAACCTTTCAGGAGAGCATTTTCAAGCTTTTGGCACCATTTTTGAGTGAATTGCCAAAAGCCAGATTTTTGCTGAAATTGTGACCCCGGGGCTTAGGGATTTTTTTAAAAAAATATTTTCTGCCGGTTAAGTTTTTGAGGGCTGATTATTTGTCCTGTGATAAAAAGCCTTCTGTTTCGAGTGCCAAACCTTTCAGGAGAGCATTTTCAAGCTTTTGGCACCATTTTTGAGTGAATTGCCAAAAGTCAGATTTTTGCTGAAATTGTGACCCCGGGGCTTAGGGATTTTTTCAAAAAAATATTTTCTGCCGGTTAAGTTTTTGAGGGCTGATTTCTTGTCCTGTGATAAAAAGTCTTCTTTTTCGAGTGCCAAACCTTTCAGGAGAGCATTTTCAAGCTTTTGGCACCATTTTTGAGTGAATTGCCAAAATCAGATTTTTGCTGAAATTGTGACCCCGGGGCTTAGGGATTTTTTCAAAAAAATATTTTCTGCCGGTTTAGTTTTTGAAGGCTGATTTCTTGTCCTGTGATAAAAAGCCTTCTGTTTCGAGTGCCAAACCTTTCAGGAGAGCATTTTCAAGCTTTTTGCACCATTTTTGAGTGAATTGCCAAAAGTCAGATTTTTGCTGAAATTGTGACCCCGGGGCTTAGGGATTTTTTCAAAAAAATATTTTCTGCCGGTTAACTTTTTGAGGGCTGATTTCTTGTCCTGTGATAAAAAGCCTTCTGTTTCGAGTGCCAAACCTTTCAGGAGAGCATTTTCAAGCTTTTGGCACCATTTTTGAGTGAATTGCCAAAAGTCAGATTTTTGCTGAAATTGTGACACCGGGGCTTAGGGATTTTTTCAAAAAAATATTTTCTGCCAGTTTAGTTCTTGAAGGCTGATTTCTTGTCCTGTGATAAAAAGCCTTCTGTTTCCATCGCCAAAGCTTTCAGGGGAGCATTTAGAACCGGTTGGCACCATTTTTGAGTGAATTGCCAAAAGTCAGATTTTTGCTGAAATTGTGACCCCGGGGCTTAGGGATTTTTTTGAAAAAAATATTTTCTGTCGCTTTAAGTTTTTGAAGGCTGATTTCTTGTCCTGTGATAAAAAGCCTTCTGTTTCGAGTGCCAAACCTTTTAGGAGAGCATTTTCAAGCTTTTGGCACCATTTTTGAGTGAATTGCCAAAAGCCAGATTTTTGCTGAAATTGTGACCCCGGGGCTTAGGGATTTTTTCAAAAAAATATTTTCTGCCGGTTAAGTTTTTGAGGGCTGATTTCTTGTCCTGTGATAAAAAGCCTTCTGTTTCCATCGCCAAAGCTTTCAGGGGAGCATTTACAACCGGTTGGCACCATTTTTGAGTGAATTGCCAAAAGTCAGATTTTTACTGAAATTGTGACCCCGGGGCTTAGGGATTTTTTCAAAAAAATATTTTCTGCCGGTTTAGTTTTTGAAGGCTGATTTCTTGTCCTGTGATAAAAAGCCTTCTGTTTCGAGTGCCAAACCTTTCAGGAGAGCATTTTCAAGCTTTTGGCACCATTTTTGAGTGAATTGCCAAAAGTCAGATTTTTGCTGAAATTGTGACCCCGGGGCTTAGGGATTTTTTCAAAAAAATATTTTCTGCCGGTTAAGTTTTTGAGGGCTGATTTCTTGTCTTGTGATAAAAAGCCTTCTGTTTCCATCGCCAAAGCTTTCAGGGGAGCATTTTCAAGCTTTTGGCACCATTTTTGAGTGAATTGCCAAAAGTCAGATTTTTGCTGAAATTGTGACCCCGGGGCTTAGGGATTTTTTCAAAAAAATATTTTCTGCCGGTGAACTTTTTGAGGGCTGATTTCTTGTCCTGTGATAAAAAGCCTTCTGTTTCGAGTGCCAAACCTTTCAGGAGAGCATTTTCAAGCTTTTGGCACCATTTTTGAGTGAATTGCCCAAAGTCAGATTTTTGCTGAAATTGTGACCCCGGGGCTTAGGGATTTTTTCAAAAAAATATTTTCCGCCGGTTAACTTTTTGGGGGCTGATTGCTTGTCCTGTGATAAAAAGCCTTCTGTTTCGAGTGCCAAACCTTTCAGGAGAGCATTTTCAAGCTTTTGGCACCATTTTTGAGTGAATTGCCAAAAGCCAGATTTTTGCTGAAATTGTGACCCCGGGGCTTAGGGATTTTTTTAAAAAAATATTTTCTGCCGGTTAAGTTTTTGAGGGCTGATTATTTGTCCTGTGATAAAAAGCCTTCTGTTTCGAGTGCCAAACCTTTCAGGAGAGCATTTTCAAGCTTTTGGCACCATTTTTGAGTGAATTGCCAAAAGTCAGATTTTTGCTGAAATTGTGACCCCGGGGCTTAGGGATTTTTTCAAAAAAATATTTTCTGCCGGTTAAGTTTTTGAGGGCTGATTTCTTGTCCTGTGATAAAAAGTCTTCTTTTTCGAGTGCCAAACCTTTCAGGAGAGCATTTTCAAGCTTTTGGCACCATTTTTGAGTGAATTGCCAAAATCAGATTTTTGCTGAAATTGTGACCCCGGGGCTTAGGGATTTTTTCAAAAAAATATTTTCTGCCGGTTTAGTTTTTGAAGGCTGATTTCTTGTCCTGTGATAAAAAGCCTTCTGTTTCGAGTGCCAAACCTTTCAGGAGAGCATTTTCAAGCTTTTGGCACCATTTTTGAGTGAATTGCCAAAAGTCAGATTTTTGCTGAAATTGTGACCCCGGGGCTTAGGGATTTTTTCAAAAAAATATTTTCTGCCGGTTTAGTTTTTGAAGGCTGATTTCTTGTCCTGTGATAAAAAGCCTTCTGTTTCGAGTGCCAAACCTTTCAGGAGAGCATTTTCAAGCTTTTGGCACCATTTTTGAGTGAATTGCCCAAAGTCAGATTTTTGCTGAAATTGTGACCCCGGGGCTTAGGGATTTTTTCAAAAAAATATTTTCTGCCGGTTAAGTTTTTGAGGGCTGATTTCTTGTCCTGTGATAAAAAGCCTTCTGTTTCGAGTGCCAAACCTTTCAGGAGAGCATTTTCAAGCTTTTAGCACCATTTTTGAGTGAATTGCCAAAAGTCAGATTTTTGCTGAAATTGTGACCCCGGGGCTTAGGGATTTTTTCAAAAAAATATTTTCTGCCGGTTAAGTTTTTGAGGGCTGATTTCTTGTCCTGTGATAAAAAGCCTTCTGTTTCCATCGCCAAAGCTTTCAGGGGAGCATTTGCAAGCTTCTGGCACCATTTTTGTGTGAATTGCCAAAAGTCAGATTTTTGCTGAAATTGTGACCCCGGGGCTTAGGGATATTTTCAAAAAAATATTTTCTGCCGGTTAAGTTTTTGAGGGCTGATTTCTTGTCCTGTGATAAAAAGCCTTCTGTTTCGAGTGCCAAACCTTTCAGGAGAGCATTTTCAAGCTTTTAGCACCATTTTTGAGTGAATTGCCAAAAGTCAGATTTTTGCTGAAATTGTGACCCTGGGGCTTAGGGATTTTTTCAAAAAAATATTTTCTGCCGGTTAAGTTTTTGAGGGCTGATTTCTTGTCCTGTGATAAAAAGCCTTCTGTTTCCATCGCCAAAGCTTTCAGGGGAGCATTTACAACCGGTTGGCACCATTTTTGAGTGAATTGCCAAAAGTCAGATTTTTGCTGAAATTGTGACCGCGGGGCTTAGGGATTTTTTCAAAAAAATATTTTCTGCCGGTTAACTTTTTGAGGGCTGATTTCTTGTCCTGTGATAAAAAGCCTTCTGTTTCGAGTGCCAAACCTTTCAGGAGAGCATTTGCAAGCTTCTGGCACCATTTTTGAGTGAATTGCCAAAAGTCAGATTTTTGCTGAAATTGTGACCCTGGGGCTTAGGGATTTTTTCAAAAAAATATTTTCTGCCGGTTAAGTTTTTGAGGGCTGATTTCTTGTTCTGTGATAAAAAGCCTTCTGTTTCCATCGCCAAAGCTTTCAGGGGAGCATTTGCAAGCTTCTGGCACCATTTTTGAGTGAATTGCCAAAAGTCAGATTTTTGCTGAAATTGTGACCCCGGGGCTTAGGGATTTTTTCAAAAAAATATTTTCTGCCGGTTAAGTTTTTATGGGCTGATTTCTTGTCCTGTGATAAAAAGCCTTCTGTTTCGAGTGCCAAACCTTTCAGGAGAGCATTTTCAAGCTTTTGGCACCATTTTTGAGTGAATTGCCAAAAGTCAGATTTTTGCTGAAATTGTGACCCCGGGGCTTAGGGATTTTTTCAAAAAAATATTTTCTGCCGGTTAACTTTTTGAGGGCTGATTTCTTGTCCTGTGATAAAAAGCCTTCTGTTTCGAGTGCCAAACCTTTCAGGAGAGCATTTTCAAGCTTTTGGCACCATTTTTGAGTGAATTGCCAAAAGCCAGATTTTTGCTGAAATTGTGACCCCGGGGCTTAGGGATTTTTTCAAAAAAATATTTTCTGCCGGTTAACTTTTTGAGGGCTGATTTCTTGTCCTGTGATAAAAAGCCTTCTGTTTCCATCGCCAAAGCTTTCAGGGGAGCATTTACAACCGGTTGGCACCATTTTTGAGTGAATTGCCAAAAGTCAGATTTTTGCTGAAATTGTGACCCCGGGGGTTAGGGATTTTTTCAAAAAAATATTTTCTGCCGGTAAAGTTTTTGAGGGATGATTTCTTGTCCTGTGATAAAAAGCCTTCTGTTTCGAGTGCCAAACCTTTCAGGAGAGCATTTTCAGGCTTTTGGCACCATTTTTGTGTGAATTGCCAAAAGTCAGATTTTTGCTGAAATTGTGACCCCGGGGCTTAGGGATATTTTCAAAAAAATATTTTCTGCCGGTTAAGTTTTTGAGGGCTGATTTCTTGTCCTGTGATAAAAAGCCTTCTGTTTCGAGTGCCAAACCTTTCAGGAGAGCATTTTCAAGCTTTTGGCACCATTTTTGAGTGAATTGCCAAAAGTCAGATTTTTGCTGAAATTGTGACCCCGGGGCTTAGGGATTTTTTCAAAAAAATATTTTCTGCCGGTTAAGTTTTTGAGGGCTGATTTCTTGTCTTGTGATAAAAAGCCTTCTGTTTCCATCGCCAAAGCTTTCAGGGGAGCATTTACAACCGGTTGGCACCATTTTTGAGTGAATTGCCAAAAGTCAGATTTTTGCTGAAATTGTGACCCCGGGGCTTAGGAATTTTTCCAAAAAATATTTTCTGCCGGTTAAGTTTTTGAGGGCTGATTTCTTGTCCTGTGATAAAAAGCCTTCTGTTTCGAGTGCCAAACCTTTCAGGAGAGCATTTTCAAGCTTTTGGCACCATTTTTGAGTGAATTGCCAAAAGTCAGATTTTTGCTGAAATTGTGACCCCGGGGCTTAGGGATTTTTTCAAAAAAATATTTTCTGCCGGTAAAGTGTTTGAGGGCTGATTTCTTGTCCTGTGATAAAAAGCCTTCTGTTTCGAGTGCCAAACCTTTCAGGAGAGCATTTGCAAGCTTCTGGCACCATTTTTGAGTGAATTGCCAAAAGTCAGATTTTTGCTGAAATTGTGACCCTGGGGCTTACGGATTTTTTCAAAAAAATATTTTCTGCCGGTTAAGTTTTTGAGGGCTGATTTCTTGTTCTGTGATAAAAAGCCTTCTGTTTCCATCGCCAAAGCTTTCAGGGGAGCATTTGCAAGCTTCTGGCACCATTTTTGAGTGAATTGCCAAAAGTCAGATTTTTGCTGAAATTGTGACCCCGGGGCTTAGGGATTTTTTCAAAAAAATATTTTCTGCCGGTGAAGTTTTTGAGGGCTGATTTCTTGTCCTGTGATAAAAAGCCTTCTGTTTCGAGTGCCAAACCTTTCAGGAGAGCATTTTCAAGCTTTTGGCACCATTTTTGAGTGAATTGCCAAAAGTCAGATTTTTGCTGAAATTGTGACCCCGGGGCTTAGGGATTTTTTCAAAAAAATATTTTCTGCCGGTAAAGTGTTTGAGGGCTGATTTCTTGTCCTGTGATAAAAAGCCTTCTGTTTCGAGTGCCAAACCTTTCAGGAGAGCATTTGCAAGCTTCTGGCACCATTTTTGAGTGAATTGCCAAAAGTCAGATTTTTGCTGAAATTGTGACCCTGGGGCTTAGGGATTTTTTCAAAAAAATATTTTCTGCCGGTTAAGTTTTTGAGGGCTGATTTCTTGTTCTGTGATAAAAAGCCTTCTGTTTCCATCGCCAAAGCTTTCAGGGGAGCATTTGCAAGCTTCTGGCACCATTTTTGAGTGAATTGCCAAAAGTCAGATTTTTGCTGAAATTGTGACCCCGGGGGTTAGGGATTTTTTCAAAAAAATATTTTCTGCCGGTAAAGTTTTTGAGGGATGATTTCTTGTCCTGTGATAAAAAGCCTTCTGTTTCGAGTGCCAAACCTTTCAGGAGAGCATTTTCAGGCTTTTGGCACCATTTTTGTGTGAATTGCCAAAAGTCAGATTTTTGCTGAAATTGTGACCCCGGGGCTTAGGGATATTTTCAAAAAAATATTTTCTGCCGGTTAAGTTTTTGAGGGCTGATTTCTTGTCCTGTGATAAAAAGCCGTCTGTTTCGAGTGCCAAACCTTTCAGGAGAGCATTTTCAAGCTTTTGGCACCATTTTTGAGTGAATTGCCAAAAGTCAGATTTTTGCTGAAATTGTGACCCCGGGGCTTAGGGATTTTTTCAAAAAAATATTTTCTGCCGGTTAAGTTTTTGAGGGCTGATTTCTTGTCTTGTGATAAAAAGCCTTCTGTTTCCATCGCCAAAGCTTTCAGGGGAGCATTTACAACCGGTTGGCACCATTTTTGAGTGAATTGCCAAAAGTCAGATTTTTGCTGAAATTGTGACCCCGGGGCTTAGGAATTTTTCCAAAAAATATTTTCTGCCGGTTAAGTTTTTGAGGGCTGATTTCTTGTCCTGTGATAAAAAGCCTTCTGTTTCGAGTGCCAAACCTTTCAGGAGAGCATTTTCAAGCTTTTGGCACCATTTTTGAGTGAATTGCCAAAAGTCAGATTTTTGCTGAAATTGTGACCCCGGGGCTTAGGGATTTTTTCAAAAAAATATTTTCTGCCGGTAAAGTGTTTGAGGGCTGATTTCTTGTCCTGTGATAAAAAGCCTTCTGTTTCGAGTGCCAAACCTTTCAGGAGAGCATTTGCAAGCTTCTGGCACCATTTTTGAGTGAATTGCCAAAAGTCAGATTTTTGCTGAAATTGTGACCCTGGGGCTTACGGATTTTTTCAAAAAAATATTTTCTGCCGGTTAAGTTTTTGAGGGCTGATTTCTTGTTCTGTGATAAAAAGCCTTCTGTTTCCATCGCCAAAGCTTTCAGGGGAGCATTTGCAAGCTTCTGGCACCATTTTTGAGTGAATTGCCAAAAGTCAGATTTTTGCTGAAATTGTGACCCCGGGGCTTAGGGATTTTTTCAAAAAAATATTTTCTGCCGGTTAAGTTTTTGAGGGCTGATTTCTTGTTCTGTGATAAAAAGCCTTCTGTTTCCATCGCCAAAGCTTTCAGGGGAGCATTTGCAAGCTTCTGGCACCATTTTTGAGTGAATTGCCAAAAGTCAGATTTTTGCTGAAATTGTGACCCCGGGGGTTAGGGATTTTTTCAAAAAAATATTTTCTGCCGGTAAAGTTTTTGAGGGATGATTTCTTGTCCTGTGATAAAAAGCCTTCTGTTTCGAGTGCCAAACCTTTCAGGAGAGCATTTTCAGGCTTTTGGCACCATTTTTGTGTGAATTGCCAAAAGTCAGATTTTTGCTGAAATTGTGACCCCGGGGCTTAGGGATATTTTCAAAAAAATATTTTCTGCCGGTTAAGTTTTTGAGGGCTGATTTCTTGTCCTGTGATAAAAAGCCGTCTGTTTCGAGTGCCAAACCTTTCAGGAGAGCATTTTCAAGCTTTTGGCACCATTTTTGAGTGAATTGCCAAAAGTCAGATTTTTGCTGAAATTGTGACCCCGGGGCTTAGGGATTTTTTCAAAAAAATATTTTCTGCCGGTTAAGTTTTTGAGGGCTGATTTCTTGTCTTGTGATAAAAAGCCTTCTGTTTCCATCGCCAAAGCTTTCAGGGGAGCATTTACAACCGGTTGGCACCATTTTTGAGTGAATTGCCAAAAGTCAGATTTTTGCTGAAATTGTGACCCCGGGGCTTAGGAATTTTTCCAAAAAATATTTTCTGCCGGTTAAGTTTTTGAGGGCTGATTTCTTGTCCTGTGATAAAAAGCCTTCTGTTTCGAGTGCCAAACCTTTCAGGAGAGCATTTTCAAGCTTTTGGCACCATTTTTGAGTGAATTGCCAAAAGTCAGATTTTTGCTGAAATTGTGACCCCGGGGCTTAGGGATTTTTTCAAAAAAATATTTTCTGCCGGTAAAGTGTTTGAGGGCTGATTTCTTGTCCTGTGATAAAAAGCCTTCTGTTTCGAGTGCCAAACCTTTCAGGAGAGCATTTGCAAGCTTCTGGCACCATTTTTGAGTGAATTGCCAAAAGTCAGATTTTTGCTGAAATTGTGACCCTGGGGCTTACGGATTTTTTCAAAAAAATATTTTCTGCCGGTTAAGTTTTTGAGGGCTGATTTCTTGTTCTGTGATAAAAAGCCTTCTGTTTCCATCGCCAAAGCTTTCAGGGGAGCATTTGCAAGCTTCTGGCACCATTTTTGAGTGAATTGCCAAAAGTCAGATTTTTGCTGAAATTGTGACCCCGGGGCTTAGGGATTTTTTCAAAAAAATATTTTCTGCCGGTGAAGTTTTTGAGGGCTGATTTCTTGTCCTGTGATAAAAAGCCTTCTGTTTCGAGTGCCAAACCTTTCAGGAGAGCATTTTCAAGCTTTTGGCACCATTTTTGAGTGAATTGCCAAAAGTCAGATTTTTGCTGAAATTGTGACCCCGGGGCTTAGGGATTTTTTCAAAAAAATATTTTCTGCCGGTAAAGTGTTTGAGGGCTGATTTCTTGTCCTGTGATAAAAAGCCTTCTGTTTCGAGTGCCAAACCTTTCAGGAGAGCATTTGCAAGCTTCTGGCACCATTTTTGAGTGAATTGCCAAAAGTCAGATTTTTGCTGAAATTGTGACCCTGGGGCTTAGGGATTTTTTCAAAAAAATATTTTCTGCCGGTTAAGTTTTTGAGGGCTGATTTCTTGTTCTGTGATAAAAAGCCTTCTGTTTCCATCGCCAAAGCTTTCTGGGGAGCATTTGCAAGCTTCTGGCACCATTTTTGAGTGAATTGCCAAAAGTCAGATTTTTGCTGAAATTGTGACCCCGGGGCTTAGGGATTTTTTCAAAAAAATATTTTCTGCCGGTGAAGTTTTTGAGGGCTGATTTCTTGTCCTGTGATAAAAATCTTTCTTTTTCGAGTGCCAAACCTTTCAGGAGAGCATTTGCAAGCTTCTGGCACCGTTTTTGAGTGAATTGCCAAAAGTCAGATTTTTGCTGAAATTGTGACCCCGGGGCTTAGGGATTTTTTCAAAAAAATATTTTCTGCCGGTGAAGTTTTTGAGAGCTGATTTCTTGTCCTGTGATAAAAAGCCTTCTGTTTCCATCGCCAAAGCTTTCAGGGGAGCATTTGCAAGCTTCTGGCACCATTTTTGAGTGAATTGCCTAAAAACAGATTTCTGCTGAAATTGTGACCCCGGGGCTTAGGGATTTTTTCAAAAAAATATTTTCTGCCGGTTAAGTTTTTGAGGGCTGATTTCTTGTTCTGTGATAAAAAGCCTTCTGTTTCCATCGCCAAAGCTTTCAGGGGAGCATTTGCAAGCTTCTGGCACCGTTTTTGAGTGAATTGCCAAAAGTCAGATTTTTGCTGAAATTGTGACCCCGGGGCTTAGGGATTTTTTCCAAAAAATATTTTCTGCCGGTGAAGTTTTTGAGGGCTGATTTCTTGTCCTGTGATAAAAAGCCTTCTGTTTCCATCACCAAAGCTTTCAGCGGAGCATTTGCAAGCTTCTGGCACCATTTTTGAGTGAATTGCCAAAAGTCAGATTTTTGCTGAAATTGTGACCCCGGGGCTTAGGGATTTTTTCAAAAAAATATTTTCTGCCGGTTAAGTTTTTGAGAGCTGATTTCTTGTCCTGTGATAAAAAGCCTTCTGTTTCCATCGCCAAAGCTTTCAGGGGAGCATTTGCAAGCTTCTGGCACCATTTTTGAGTCAATTGCCAAAAGTCAGATTTTTGCTGAAATTGGGACCCCGGGGCTTAGGGATTTTTTCAAAAAAATATTTTCTGCCGGTGAAGTTTTTGAGGGCTGATTTCTTGTTCTGTGATAAAAAGCCTTCTGTTTCGAGTGCCAAACCTTTCAGGAGAGCATTTTCAAGCTTTTGGCACCATTTTTGAGTGAATTGCCAAAAGTCAGATTTTTGCTGAAATTGTGACCCCGGGGCTTAGGGATTTTTTCAAAAAAATATTTTCTGCCGGTTAAGTTTTTGAGAGCTGATTTCTTGTCCTGTGATAAAAAGCCTTCTGTTTCCATCGCCAAAGCTTTCAGGGGAGCATTTGCAAGCTTCTGGCACCATTTTTGAGTGAATTGCCAAAAGTCAGATTTTTGCTGAAATTGTGACCCCGGGGCTTAGGGATTTTTTCAAAAAAATATTTTCTGCCGGTGAAGTTTTTGAGGGCTGATTCCTTGTCCTATGATAAAAACCTTTCTTTTTCGAGTGCCAAACCTTTCAGGAGAGCATTTGCAAGCTTCTGGCACCATTTTTGAGTGAATTGCCAAAAGTCAGATTTCTGCTGAAATTGTGACCCCGGGGCTTAGGGATTTTTTCAAAAAAATATTTTCTGCCGGTGAAGTTTTTGAGGGCTGATTTCTTGTTCTGTGATAAAAAGCCTTCTGTTTCGAGTGCCAAACCTTTCAGGAGAGCATTTTCAAGCTTTTGGCACCATTTTTGAGTGAATTGCCAAAAGTCAGATTTTTGCTGAAATTGTGACCCCGGGGCTTAGGGATTTTTTCAAAAAAATATTTTCTGCCGGTGAAGTTTTTGAGAGCTGATTTCTTGTCCTGTGATAAAAAGCCTTCTGTTTCCATCGCCAAAGCTTTCAGGGGAGCATTTGCAAGCTTCTGGCACCATTTTTGAGTGAATTGCCTAAAATCAGAATTTTGCTGAAATTGTGACCCCGGGGCTTAGGGATTTTTTCAAAAAATATTTTCTGCCGGTTAAGTTTTTGATGGCTGATTTCTTGTTCTGTGATAAAAAGCCTTCTGTTTCCATCGCCAAAGCTTTCAGGGGAGCATTTGCAAGCTTCTGGCACCATTTTTGAGTGAATTGCCAAAAGTCAGATTTTTGCTGAAATTGTGACCCCGGGGCTTAGGGATTTTTTCAAAAAAATATTTTCTGCCGGTGAAGTTTTTGAGAGCTGATTTCTTGTCCTGTGATAAAAAGCCTTCTGTTTCCATCGCCAAAGCTTTCAGGGGAGCATTTGCAAGCTTCTGGCACCATTTTTGAGTGAATTGCCAAAAGTCAGATTTTTGCTGAAATTGTGACCCTGGGGCTTAGCGATTTTTTCAAAAAAATATTTTCTGCCGGTTAAGTTTTTGAGGGCTGATTTCTTGTTCTGTGATAAAAAGCCTTCTGTTTCCATCGCCAAAGCTTTCAGGGGAGCATTTGCAAGCTTCTGGCACCATTTTTGAGTGAATTGCCAAAAGTCAGATTTTTGCTGAAATTGTGACCCCGGGGCTTAGGGATTTTTTCAAAAAAATATTTTCTGCCGGTGAAGTTTTTGAGGGCTGATTTCTTGTTCTGTGATAAAAAGCCTTCTGTTTCGAGTGCCAAACCTTTCAGGAGAGCATTTTCAAGCTTTTGGCACCATTTTTGAGTGAATTGCCAAAATTCAGATTTTTGCTGAAATTGTGACCCTGGGGCTTAGGGATTTTTTCAAAAAAATATTTTCTGCCGGTGAAGTTTTTGAGGGCTGATTTCTTGTTCTGTGATAAAAAGCCTTCTGTTTCCATCGCCAAACCTTTCAGGGGAGCATTTGCAAGCTTCTGGCACCATTTTTGAGTCAATTGCCAAAAGTCAGATTTTTGCTGAAATTGTGACCCCGGGGCTTAGGGATTTTTTCAAAAAAATATTTTCTGCCGGTGAAGTTTTTTAGGGCTGATTTCTTGTTCTGTGATAAAAAGCCTTCTGTTTCCATCGCCAAATCTTTCAGGGGAGCATTTGCAAGCTTCTGGCACCATTTTTGAGTCAATTGCCAAAAGTCAGATTTTTGCTGAAATTGTGACCCCGGGGCTTAGGGATTTTTTCAAAAAAATATTTTCTGCCGGTGAAGTTTTTGAGGGCTGATTTCTTGTTCTGTGATAAAAAGCCTTCTGTTTCGAGTGCCAAACCTTTCAGGGGAGCATTTGCAAGCTTTTGGCACCATTTTTGAGTGAATTGCCAAAAGTCAGATTTTTGCTGAAATTGTGACCCCGGGCCTTAGGGATTTTTTCAAAAAAATATTTTCTGCCGGTGAAGTTTTTGAGGGCTGATTTCTTGTTCTGTGATAAAAACCTTTCTTTTTCGAGTGCCAAACCTTTCAGGAGAGTATTTTCAAGCTTTTGGCACCATTTTTGAGTGAATTGCCAAAAGTCAGATTTTTGCTGAAATTGTGACCCCGGGGCTTAGGGATTTTTTCAAAAAAATATTTTCTGCCGGTGAAGTTTTTGAGGGCTGATTTCTTGTTCTGTGATAAAAAGCCTTCTGTTTCGAGTGCCAAACCTTTCAGGAGAGCATTTTCAAGCTTTTGGCACCATTTTTGAGTGAATTGCCAAAAGTCAGATTTTTGCTGAAATTGTGACCCCGGGGCTTAGGGATTTTTTCAAAAAAATATTTTCTTCCGGTGAAGTTTTTGAGGGCTGATTTCTTGTTCTGTGATAAAAACCTTTCTTTTTCGAGTGCCAAACCTTTCAGAGGAGCATTTTCAAGCTTTAGGCACCATTTTTGAGTGAATTGCCAAAAGTCAGATTTTTGCTGAAATTGTGACCCCGGGGCTTAGGGATTTTTTCAAAAAAATATTTTCTGCCGGTTAACTTTTTGAGGGCTGATTTCTTGTTCTGTGATAAAAAGCCTTCTGTTTCCATCGCCAAAGCTTTCAGGGGAGCATTTGCAAGCTTCTGGCACCATTTTTGAGTGAATTGCCAAAAGTCAGATTTTTGCTGAAATTGTGACCCCGGGGCTTAGGGATTTTTTCAAAAAAATATTTTCTGCCGGTGAAGTTTTTGAGGGCTGATTTCTTGTTCTGTGATAAAAAGCCTTCTGTTTCGAGTGCCAAACCTTTCAGGAGAGCATTTTCAAGCTTTTGGCACCATTTTTGAGTGAATTGCCAAAATTCAGATTTTTGCTGAAATTGTGACCCTGGGGCTTAGGGATTTTTTCAAAAAAATATTTTCTGCCGGTGAAGTTTTTGAGGGCTGATTTCTTGTTCTGTGATAAAAAGCCTTCTGTTTCCATCGCCAAAGCTTTCAGGGGAGCATTTTCAAGCTTTTGGCACCATTTTTGAGTGAATTGCCAAAAGTCAGATTTTTGCTGAAATTGTGACCCCGGGGCTTAGGGATTTTTTCAAAAAAATATTTTCTGCCGGTGAAGTTTTTGAGGGCTGATTTCTTCTCCTGTGATAAAAACCTTTCTTTTTCGAGTGCCAAACCTTTCAGGAGAGCATTTTCAAGCTTCTGGCACCATTTTTGAGTGAATTCCCAAAAGTCAGATTTCTGCTGAAATTGTGACCCCGGGGCTTAGGGATTTTTTCAAAAAAATATTTTCTGCCGGTGAAGTTTTTGAGGGCTGATTTCTTGTTCTGTGATAAAAAGCCTTCTGTTTCGAGTGCCAAACCTTTCAGGAGAGCATTTTCAAGCTTTTGGCACCATTTTTGAGTGAATTGCCAAAAGTCAGATTTTTGCTGAAATTGTGACCCCGGGGCTTAGGGATTTTTTCAAAAAAATATTTTCTGCCGGTTAAGTTTTTGATGGCTGATTTCTTGTTCTGTGATAAAAAGCCTTCTGTTTCCATCGCCAAAGCTTTCAGGGGAGCATTTTCAAGCTTTTGGCACCATTTTTGAGTGAATTGCCAAAAGTCAGATTTTTGCTGAAATTGTGACTCCGGGGCTTAGGGATTTTTTCAAAAAAATATTTTCTGCCGGTGAAGTTTTTTAGGGCTGATTTCTTGTTCTGTGATAAAAAGCCTTCTGTTTCCATCGCCAAACCTTTCAGGGGAGCATTTGCAAGCTTCTGGCACCATTTTTGAGTCAATTGCCAAAAGTCAGATTTTTGCTGAAATTGTGACCCCGGGGCTTAGGGATTTTTTCAAAAAAATATTTTCTGCCGGTGAAGTTTTTTAGGGCTGATTTCTTGTTCTGTGATAAAAAGCCTTCTGTTTCCATCGCCAAACCTTTCAGGGGAGCATTTGCAAGCTTCTGGCACCATTTTTGAGTCAATTGCCAAAAGTCAGATTTTTGCTGAAATTGTGACCCCGGGGCTTAGGGATTTTTTCAAAAAAATATTTTCTGCCGGTTAACTTTTTGAGGGCTGATTTCTTGTTCTGTGATAAAAACCTTTCTTTTTCGAGTGCCAAATCTTTCAGGGGAGCATTTGCAAGCTTCTGGCACCATTTTTGAGTGAATTGCCAAAAGTCAGATTTTTGCTGAAATTGTGACCCCGGGGCTTAGGGATTTTTTCAAAAAAATATTTTCTGCCGGTGAAGTTTTTGAGGGCTGATTTCTTGTTCTGTGATAAAAAGCCTTCTGTTTCGAGTGCCAAACCTTTCAGGGGAGCATTTGCAAGCTTTTGGCACCATTTTTGAGTGAATTGCCAAAAGTCAGATTTTTGCTGAAATTGTGACCCCGGGCCTTAGGGATTTTTTCAAAAAAATATTTTCTGCCGGTGAAGTTTTTGAGGGCTGATTTCTTGTTCTGTGATAAAAACCTTTCTTTTTCGAGTGCCAAACCTTTCAGGAGAGTATTTTCAAGCTTTTGGCACCATTTTTGAGTGAATTGCCAAAAGTCAGATTTTTGCTGAAATTGTGACCCCGGGGCTTAGGGATTTTTTCAAAAAAATATTTTCTGCCGGTGAAGTTTTTGAGGGCTGATTTCTTGTTCTGTGATAAAAAGCCTTCTGTTTCGAGTGCCAAACCTTTCAGGAGAGCATTTTCAAGCTTTTGGCACCATTTTTGAGTGAATTGCCAAAAGTCAGATTTTTGCTGAAATTGTGACCCCGGGGCTTAGGGATTTTTTCAAAAAAATATTTTCTGCCGGTTAAGTTTTTGAGAGCTGATTTCTTGTCCTGTGATAAAAAGCCTTCTGTTTCCATCGCCAAAGCTTTCAGGGGAGCATTTTCAAGCTTTTGGCACCATTTTTGAGTGAATTGCCAAAAGTCAGATTTTTGCTGAAATTGTGATCCCGGGGCTTAGGGATTTTTTCAAAAAAATATTTTCTGCCGGTGAAGTTTTTGAGGGCTGATTTCTTGTTCTGTGATAAAAAGCCTTCTGTTTCCATCGCCAAAGCTTTCAGGGGAGCATTTACAAGCTTCTGGCACCATTTTTGAGTGAATTGCCAAAATTCAGATTTTTGCTGAAATTGTGACTCCGGGGCTTAGGGATTTTTTCAAAAAAATATTTTCTGCCGGTGAAGTTTTTTAGGGCTGATTTCTTGTTCTGTGATAAAAAGACTTCTGTTTCCATCGCCAAACCTTTCAGGGGAGCATTTGCAAGCTTCTGGCACCATTTTTGAGTCAATTGCCAAAAGTCAGATTTTTGCTGAAATTGTGACCCCGGGGCTTAGGGATTTTTTCAAAAAAATATTTTCTGCCGGTGAAGTTTTTTAGGGCTGATTTCTTGTTCTGTGATAAAAAGCCTTCTGTTTCCATCGCCAAACCTTTCAGGGGAGCATTTGCAAGCTTCTGGCACCATTTTTGAGTCAATTGCCAAAAGTCAGATTTTTGCTGAAATTGTGACCCCGGGGCTTAGGGATTTTTTCAAAAAAATATTTTCTGCCGGTTAACTTTTTGAGGGCTGATTTCTTGTTCTGTGATAAAAACCTTTCTTTTTCGAGTGCCAAATCTTTCAGGGGAGCATTTGCAAGCTTCTGGCACCATTTTTGAGTGAATTGCCAAAAGTCAGATTTTTGCTGAAATTGTGACCCCGGGGCTTAGGGATTTTTTCAAAAAAATATTTTCTGCCGGTGAAGTTTTTGAGGGCTGATTTCTTGTTCTGTGATAAAAAGCCTTCTGTTTCGAGTGCCAAACCTTTCAGGGGAGCATTTGCAAGCTTTTGGCACCATTTTTGAGTGAATTGCCAAAAGTCAGATTTTTGCTGAAATTGTGACCCCGGGCCTTAGGGATTTTTTCAAAAAAATATTTTCTGCCGGTGAAGTTTTTGAGGGCTGATTTCTTGTTCTGTGATAAAAACCTTTCTTTTTCGAGTGCCAAACCTTTCAGGAGAGTATTTTCAAGCTTTTGGCACCATTTTTGAGTGAATTGCCAAAAGTCAGATTTTTGCTGAAATTGTGACCCCGGGGCTTAGGGATTTTTTCAAAAAAATATTTTCTGCCGGTGAAGTTTTTGAGGGCTGATTTCTTGTTCTGTGATAAAAAGCCTTCTGTTTCGAGTGCCAAACCTTTCAGGAGAGCATTTTCAAGCTTTTGGCACCATTTTTGAGTGAATTGCCAAAAGTCAGATTTTTGCTGAAATTGTGACCCCGGGGCTTAGGGATTTTTTCAAAAAAATATTTTCTGCCGGTTAAGTTTTTGAGAGCTGATTTCTTGTCCTGTGATAAAAAGCCTTCTGTTTCCATCGCCAAAGCTTTCAGGGGAGCATTTTCAAGCTTTTGGCACCATTTTTGAGTGAATTGCCAAAAGTCAGATTTTTGCTGAAATTGTGATCCCGGGGCTTAGGGATTTTTTCAAAAAAATATTTTCTGCCGGTGAAGTTTTTGAGGGCTGATTTCTTGTTCTGTGATAAAAAGCCTTCTGTTTCCATCGCCAAAGCTTTCAGGGGAGCATTTACAAGCTTCTGGCACCATTTTTGAGTGAATTGCCAAAATTCAGATTTTTGCTGAAATTGTGACTCCGGGGCTTAGGGATTTTTTCAAAAAAATATTTTCTGCCGGTGAAGTTTTTTAGGGCTGATTTCTTGTTCTGTGATAAAAAGACTTCTGTTTCCATCGCCAAACCTTTCAGGGGAGCATTTGCAAGCTTCTGGCACCATTTTTGAGTCAATTGCCAAAAGTCAGATTTTTGCTGAAATTGTGACCCCGGGGCTTAGGGATTTTTTCAAAAAAATATTTTCTGCCGGTGAAGTTTTTTAGGGCTGATTTCTTGTTCTGTGATAAAAAGCCTTCTGTTTCCATCGCCAAACCTTTCAGGGGAGCATTTGCAAGCTTCTGGCACCATTTTTGAGTCAATTGCCAAAAGTCAGATTTTTGCTGAAATTGTGACCCCGGGGCTTAGGGATTTTTTCAAAAAAATATTTTCTGCCGGTTAACTTTTTGAGGGCTGATTTCTTGTTCTGTGATAAAAACCTTTCTTTTTCGAGTGCCAAATCTTTCAGGGGAGCATTTGCAAGCTTCTGGCACCATTTTTGAGTGAATTGCCAAAAGTCAGATTTTTGCTGAAATTGTGACCCCGGGGCTTAGGGATTTTTTCAAAAAAATATTTTCTGCCGGTGAAGTTTTTGAGGGCTGATTTCTTGTTCTGTGATAAAAAGCCTTCTGTTTCGAGTGCCAAACCTTTCAGGGGAGCATTTGCAAGCTTTTGGCACCATTTTTGAGTGAATTGCCAAAAGTCAGATTTTTGCTGAAATTGTGACCCCGGGCCTTAGGGATTTTTTCAAAAAAATATTTTCTGCCGGTGAAGTTTTTTAGGGCTGATTTCTTGTTCTGTGATAAAAACCTTTCTTTTTCGAGTGCCAAACCTTTCAGGAGAGTATTTTCAAGCTTTTGGCACCATTTTTGAGTGAATTGCCAAAAGTCAGATTTTTGCTGAAATTGTGACCCCGGGGCTTAGGGATTTTTTCAAAAAAATATTTTCTGCCGGTGAAGTTTTTGAGGGCTGATTTCTTGTTCTGTGATAAAAAGCCTTCTGTTTCCATCGCCAAACCTTTCAGGGGAGCATTTGCAAGCTTCTGGCACCATTTTTGAGTCAATTGCCAAAAGTCAGATTTTTGCTGAAATTGTGACCCCGGGGCTTAGGGATTTTTTCAAAAAAATATTTTCTGCCGGTTAACTTTTTGAGGGCTGATTTCTTGTTCTGTGATAAAAACCTTTCTTTTTCGAGTGCCAAATCTTTCAGGGGAGCATTTGCAAGCTTCTGGCACCATTTTTGAGTGAATTGCCAAAAGTCAGATTTTTGCTGAAATTGTGACCCCGGGGCTTAGGGATTTTTTCAAAAAAATATTTTCTGCCGGTGAAGTTTTTGAGGGCTGATTTCTTGTTCTGTGATAAAAAGCCTTCTGTTTCGAGTGCCAAACCTTTCAGGGGAGCATTTGCAAGCTTTTGGCACCATTTTTGAGTGAATTGCCAAAAGTCAGATTTTTGCTGAAATTGTGACCCCGGGCCTTAGGGATTTTTTCAAAAAAATATTTTCTGCCGGTGAAGTTTTTGAGGGCTGATTTCTTGTTCTGTGATAAAAACCTTTCTTTTTCGAGTGCCAAACCTTTCAGGAGAGTATTTTCAAGCTTTTGGCACCATTTTTGAGTGAATTGCCAAAAGTCAGATTTTTGCTGAAATTGTGACCCCGGGGCTTAGGGATTTTTTCAAAAAAATATTTTCTGCCGGTGAAGTTTTTGAGGGCTGATTTCTTGTTCTGTGATAAAAAGCCTTCTGTTTCGAGTGCCAAACCTTTCAGGAGAGCATTTTCAAGCTTTTGGCACCATTTTTGAGTGAATTGCCAAAAGTCAGATTTTTGCTGAAATTGTGACCCCGGGGCTTAGGGATTTTTTCAAAAAAATATTTTCTGCCGGTTAAGTTTTTGAGAGCTGATTTCTTGTCCTGTGATAAAAAGCCTTCTGTTTCCATCGCCAAAGCTTTCAGGGGAGCATTTTCAAGCTTTTGGCACCATTTTTGAGTGAATTGCCAAAAGTCAGATTTTTGCTGAAATTGTGATCCCGGGGCTTAGGGATTTTTTCAAAAAAATATTTTCTGCCGGTGAAGTTTTTGAGGGCTGATTTCTTGTTCTGTGATAAAAAGCCTTCTGTTTCCATCGCCAAAGCTTTCAGGGGAGCATTTACAAGCTTCTGGCACCATTTTTGAGTGAATTGCCAAAATTCAGATTTTTGCTGAAATTGTGACTCCGGGGCTTAGGGATTTTTTCAAAAAAATATTTTCTGCCGGTGAAGTTTTTTAGGGCTGATTTCTTGTTCTGTGATAAAAAGCCTTCTGTTTCCATCGCCAAACCTTTCAGGGGAGCATTTGCAAGCTTCTGGCACCATTTTTGAGTCAATTGCCAAAAGTCAGATTTTTGCTGAAATTGTGACCCCGGGGCTTAGGGATTTTTTCAAAAAAATATTTTCTGCCGGTGAAGTTTTTTAGGGCTGATTTCTTGTTCTGTGATAAAAAGCCTTCTGTTTCCATCGCCAAACCTTTCAGGGGAGCATTTGCAAGCTTCTGGCACCATTTTTGAGTCAATTGCCAAAAGTCAGATTTTTGCTGAAATTGTGACCCCGGGGCTTAGGGATTTTTTCAAAAAAATATTTTCTGCCGGTTAACTTTTTGAGGGCTGATTTCTTGTTCTGTGATAAAAACCTTTCTTTTTCGAGTGCCAAATCTTTCAGGGGAGCATTTGCAAGCTTCTGGCACCATTTTTGAGTGAATTGCCAAAAGTCAGATTTTTGCTGAAATTGTGACCCCGGGGCTTAGGGATTTTTTCAAAAAAATATTTTCTGCCGGTGAAGTTTTTGAGGGCTGATTTCTTGTTCTGTGATAAAAAGCCTTCTGTTTCGAGTGCCAAACCTTTCAGGGGAGCATTTGCAAGCTTTTGGCACCATTTTTGAGTGAATTGCCAAAAGTCAGATTTTTGCTGAAATTGTGACCCCGGGCCTTAGGGATTTTTTCAAAAAAATATTTTCTGCCGGTGAAGTTTTTGAGGGCTGATTTCTTGTTCTGTGATAAAAACCTTTCTTTTTCGAGTGCCAAACCTTTCAGGAGAGTATTTTCAAGCTTTTGGCACCATTTTTGTGTGAATTGCCAAAAGTCAGATTTTTGCTGAAATTGTGACCCCGGGGCTTAGGGATTTTTTCAAAAAAATATTTTCTGCCGGTGAAGTTTTTGAGGGCTGATTTCTTGTTCTGTGATAAAAAGCCTTCTGTTTCGAGTGCCAAACCTTTCAGGAGAGCATTTTCAAGCTTTTGGCACCATTTTTGAGTGAATTGCCAAAAGTCAGATTTTTGCTGAAATTGTGACCCCGGGGCTTAGGGATTTTTTCAAAAAAATATTTTCTGCCGGTTAAGTTTTTGAGAGCTGATTTCTTGTCCTGTGATAAAAAGCCTTCTGTTTCCATCGCCAAAGCTTTCAGGGGAGCATTTTCAAGCTTTTGGCACCATTTTTGAGTGAATTGCCAAAAGTCAGATTTTTGCTGAAATTGTGACCCCGGGGCTTAGGGATTTTTTCAAAAAAATATTTTCTGCCGGTGAAGTTTTTGAGGGCTGATTTCTTGTTCTGTGATAAAAAGCCTTCTGTTTCCATCGCCAAAGCTTTCAGGGGAGCATTTACAAGCTTCTGGCACCATTTTTGAGTGAATTGCCAAAATTCAGATTTTTGCTGAAATTGTGACCCTGGGGCTTAGGGATTTTTTCAAAAAAATATTTTCTGCCGGTGAAGTTTTTGAGGGCTGATTTCTTGTTCTGTGATAAAAAGCCTTCTGTTTCCATCGCCAAAGCTTTCAGGGGAGCATTTTCAAGCTTTTGGCACCATTTTTGAGTGAATTGCCAAAAGTCAGATTTTTGCTGAAATTGTGACCCCGGGGCTTAGGGATTTTTTCAAAAAAATATTTTCTGCCGGTGAAGTTTTTGAGGGCTGATTTCTTCTCCTGTGATAAAAACCTTTCTTTTTCGAGTGCCAAACCTTTCAGGAGAGCATTTTCAAGCTTCTGGCACCATTTTTGAGTGAATTCCCAAAAGTCAGATTTCTGCTGAAATTGTGACCCCGGGGCTTAGGGATTTTTTCAAAAAAATATTTTCTGCCGGTGAAGTTTTTGAGGGCTGATTTCTTGTTCTGTGATAAAAAGCCTTCTGTTTCGAGTGCCAAACCTTTCAGGAGAGCATTTTCAAGCTTTTGGCACCATTTTTGAGTGAATTGCCAAAAGTCAGATTTTTGCTGAAATTGTGACCCCGGGGCTTAGGGATTTTTTCAAAAAAATATTTTCTGCCGGTTAAGTTTTTGATGGCTGATTTCTTGTTCTGTGATAAAAAGCCTTCTGTTTCCATCGCCAAAGCTTTCAGGGGAGCATTTTCAAGCTTTTGGCACCATTTTTGAGTGAATTGCCAAAAGTCAGATTTTTGCTGAAATTGTGACTCCGGGGCTTAGGGATTTTTTCAAAAAAATATTTTCTGCCGGTGAAGTTTTTGAGAGCTGATTTCTTGTCCTGTGATAAAAAGCCTTCTGTTTCCATCGCCAAAGCTTTCAGGGGAGCATTTGCAAGCTTCTGGCACCATTTTTGAGTGAATTGCCAAAAGTCAGATTTTTGCTGAAATTGAGACCCCGGGGCTTAGGGATTTTTTCAAAAAAATATTTTCTGCCGGTTAAGTTTTTGAGGGCTGATTTCTTGTTCTGTGATAAAAAGCCTTCTGTTTCCATCACCAAAGCTTTCAGGGGAGCATTTGCAAGCTTCTGGCACCATTTTTGAGTGAATTGCCAAAAGTCAGATTTTTGCTGAAATTGTGACCCCGGGGCTTAGGGATTTTTTCAAAAAAATATTTTCTGCCGGTTAAGTTTTTGAGAGCTGATTTCTTGTCCTGTGATAAAAAGCCTTCTGTTTCGAGTGCCAAAGCTTTCAGGGAGCATTTGCAAACTTCTGGCACCATTTTTGAGTGAATTGCCAAAAGTCAGATTTTTGCTGAAATTGTGACCCCGGGGCTTAGGGATTTTTTCAAAAAAATATTTTCTGCCGGTGAAGTTTTTGAGGGCTGATTTCTTGTTCTGTGATAAAAAGCCTTCTGTTTCCATCGCCAAAGCTTTCAGGGGAGCATTTGCAAGCTTCTGGCACCATTTTTGAGTGAATTGCCTAAAGTCAGATTTTTGCTGAAATTGTGACCCCGGGGCTTAGGGATTTTTTCAAAAAAATATTTTCTGCCGGTTAAGTTTTTGATGGCTGATTTCTTGTTCTGTGATAAAAAGCCTTCTGTTTCCATCGCCAAAGCTTTCAGGGGAGCATTTGCAAGCTTCTGGCACCATTTTTGAGTGAATTGCCTAAAATCTGATTTTTGCTGAAATTGTGACCCCGGGGCTTAGGGATTTTTTCAAAAAAATATTTTCTGCTGGTTAAGTTTTTGATGGCTGATTTCTTGTTCTGTGATAAAAAGCCTTCTGTTTCCATCGCCAAAGCTTTCAGGGGAGCATTTGCAAGCTTCTGGCACCATTTTTGAGTGAATTGCCAAAAGTCAGATTTTTGCTGAAATTGTGACCCCGGGGCTTAGGGATTTTTTCAAAAAAATATTTTCTGCCGGTGAAGTTTTTGAGAGCTGATTTCTTGTCCTGTGATAAAAAGCCTTCTGTTTCCATCGCCAAAGCTTTCAGGGGAGCATTTGCAAGCTTCTGGCACCATTTTTGAGTGAATTGCCAAAAGTCAGATTTTTGCTGAAATTGTGACCCCGGGGCTTAGGGATTTTTTCAAAAAAATATTTTCTGCCGGTGAAGTTTTTGAGGGCTGATTTCTTGTTCTGTGATAAAAAGCCTTCTGTTTCCATCGCCAAAGCTTTCAGGGGAGCATTTGCAAGCTTCTGGCACCATTTTTGAGTGAATTGCCAAAAGTCAGATTTTTGCTGAAATTTGACCCCGGGGCTTAGGGATTTTTTCAAAAAAATATTTTCTGCCGGTGAAGTTTTTGAGAGCTGATTTCTTGTCCTGTGATAAAAAGCCTTCTGTTTCCATCGCCAAAGCTTTCAGGGGAGCATTTGCAAGCTTCTGGCACCATTTTTGAGTCAATTGCCAATAGTCAGATTTTTGCTGAAATTGTGACCCCGGGGCTTAGGGATTTTTTCAAAAAAATATTTTCTGTCGGTTAAGTTTTTGAGGGCTGATTTCTTGTTCTGTGATAAAAAGCCTTCTGTTTCGAGTGCCAAACCTTTCAGGAGAGCATTTTCAAGTTTCTGGCAACATTTTTGAGTCAATTGCCAAAAGTCAGATTTTTGCTGAAATTGTGACCCCGGGGCTTAGGGATTTTTTCAAAAAAATATTTTCTACCGGTTAACTTTTTGAGGGCTGATTTCTTGTTCTGTGATAAAAAGCCTTCTGTTTCCATCACCAAAGCTTTCAGCGGAGCATTTGCAAGCTTCTGGCACCATTTTTGAGTGAATTGCCAAAAGTCAGATTTTTGCTGAAATTGTGACCCCGGGGCTTAGGGATTTTTTCAAAAAAATAGTTTCTGCCGGTGAAGTTTTTGAGGGCTGATTTCTTGTTCTGTGATAAAAACCTTTCTTTTTCGAGTGCCAAACCTTTCAGAGGAGCATTTTCAAGCTTTTGGCACCATTTTTGAGTGAATTGCCAAAAGTCAGATTTTTGCTGAAATTGTGACCCCGGGGCTTAGGGATTTTTTCAAAAAAATATTTTCTGCCGGTGAAGTTTTTGAGAGCTGATTTCTTGTCCTGTGATAAAAAGCCTTCTGTTTCCATCGCCAAAGCTTTCAGGGGAGCATTTGCAAGCTTCTGGCACCATTTTTGAGTGAATTGCCTAAAATCTGATTTTTGCTGAAATTGTGACCCCGGGGCTTAGGGATTTTTTCAAAAAAATATTTTCTGCCGGTTAAGTTTTTGAGGGCTGATTTCTTGTTCTGTGATAAAAAGCCTTCTGTTTCCATCGCCAAAGCTTTCAGGGGAGCATTTGCAAGCTTCTGGCACCATTTTTGAGTGAATTGCCTAAAATCTGATTTTTGCTGAAATTGTGACCCCGGGGCTTAGGGATTTTTTCAAAAAAATATTTTCTGCTGGTTAAGTTTTTGATGGCTGATTTCTTGTTCTGTGATAAAAAGCCTTCTGTTTCCATCGCCAAAGCTTTCAGGGGAGCATTTGCAAGCTTCTGGCACCATTTTTGAGTGAATTGCCAAAAGTCAGATTTTTGCTGAAATTGTGACCCCGGGGCTTAGGGATTTTTTCAAAAAAATATTTTCTGCCGGTGAAGTTTTTGAGAGCTGATTTCTTGTCCTGTGATAAAAAGCCTTCTGTTTCCATCGCCAAAGCTTTCAGGGGAGCATTTGCAAGCTTCTGGCACCATTTTTGAGTGAATTGCCAAAAGTCAGATTTTTGCTGAAATTGTGACCCCGGGGCTTAGGGATTTTTTCAAAAAAATATTTTCTGCCGGTGAAGTTTTTGAGGGCTGATTTCTTGTTCTGTGATAAAAAGCCTTCTGTTTCCATCGCCAAAGCTTTCAGGGGAGCATTTGCAAGCTTCTGGCACCATTTTTGAGTGAATTGCCAAAAGTCAGATTTTTGCTGAAATTTGACCCCGGGGCTTAGGGATTTTTTCAAAAAAATATTTTCTGCCGGTGAAGTTTTTGAGAGCTGATTTCTTGTCCTGTGATAAAAAGCCTTCTGTTTCCATCGCCAAAGCTTTCAGGGGAGCATTTGCAAGCTTCTGGCACCATTTTTGAGTCAATTGCCAATAGTCAGATTTTTGCTGAAATTGTGACCCCGGGGCTTAGGGATTTTTTCAAAAAAATATTTTCTGTCGGTTAAGTTTTTGAGGGCTGATTTCTTGTTCTGTGATAAAAAGCCTTCTGTTTCGAGTGCCAAACCTTTCAGGAGAGCATTTTCAAGTTTCTGGCAACATTTTTGAGTCAATTGCCAAAAGTCAGATTTTTGCTGAAATTGTGACCCCGGGGCTTAGGGATTTTTTCAAAAAAATATTTTCTACCGGTTAACTTTTTGAGGGCTGATTTCTTGTTCTGTGATAAAAAGCCTTCTGTTTCCATCACCAAAGCTTTCAGCGGAGCATTTGCAAGCTTCTGGCACCATTTTTGAGTGAATTGCCAAAAGTCAGATTTTTGCTGAAATTGTGACCCCGGGGCTTAGGGATTTTTTCAAAAAAATAGTTTCTGCCGGTGAAGTTTTTGAGGGCTGATTTCTTGTTCTGTGATAAAAACCTTTCTTTTTCGAGTGCCAAACCTTTCAGGAGAGCATTTTCAAGCTTTTGGCACCATTTTTGAGTGAATTGCCAAAAGTCAGATTTTTGCTGAAATTGTGACCCCGGGGCTTAGGGATTTTTTCAAAAAAATATTTTCTGCCGGTGAAGTTTTTGAGAGCTGATTTCTTGTCCTGTGATAAAAAGCCTTCTGTTTCCATCGCCAAAGCTTTCAGGGGAGCATTTGCAAGCTTCTGGCACCATTTTTGAGTGAATTGCCAAAAGTCAGATTTTTGCTGAAATTGTGACCCCGGGGCTTAGGGATTTTTTCAAAAAAATATTTTCTGCCGGTTAAGTTTTTGAGGGCTGATTTCTTGTCCTGTGATAAAAAGCCTTCTGTTTCCATCGCCAAAGCTTTCAGGGGAGCATTTGCAAGCTTCTGGCACCATTTTTGAGTGAATTGCCAAAAGTCAGATTTTTGCTGAAATTGTGACCCCGGGGCTTAGGGATTTTTTCAAAAAAATATTTTCTGCCGGTTAAGTTTTTGAGAGCTGATTTCTTGTTCTGTGATAAAAAGCCTTCTGTTTCCATCGCCAAAGCTTTCAGGGGAGCATTTGCAAGCTTCTGGCACCATTTTTGAGTCAATTGCCAAAAGTCAGATTTTTGCTGAAATTGTGACCCCGGGGCTTAGGGATTTTTTCAAAAAAATATTTTCTGCCGGTTAAGTTTTTGAGGGCTGATTTCTTGTTCTGTGATAAAAACCTTTCTTTTTCGAGTGCCAAACCTTTCAGGAGAGCATTTTCAAGCTTTTGGCACCATTTTTGAGTGAATTGCCAAACGTCAGATTTTTGCTGAAATTGTGACCCCGGGGCTTAGGGATTTTTTCAAAAAAATATTTTCTGCCGGTGAAGTTTTTGAGAGCTGATTTCTTGTTCTGTGATAAAAAGCCTTCTGTTTCCATCGCCAAAGCTTTCAGGGGAGCATTTGCAAGCTTCTGGCACCATTTTTGAGTGAATTGCCAAAAGTCAGATTTTTGCTGAAATTTGACCCCGGGGCTTAGGGATTTTTTCAAAAAAATATTTTCTGCCGGTTAAGTTTTTGAGAGCTGATTTCTTGTCCTGTGATAAAAAGCCTTCTGTTTCCATCGCCAAAGCTTTCAGGGGAGCATTTGCAAGCTTCTGGCACCATTTTTGAGTGAATTGCCTAAAGTCAGATTTTTGCTGAAATTGTGACCCCGGGGCTTAGGGATTTTTTCAAAAAAATATTTTCTGCCGGTTAAGTTTTTGATGGCTGATTTCTTGTTCTGTGATAAAAAGCCTTCTGTTTCCATCGCCAAAGCTTTCAGGGGAGCATTTGCAAGCTTCTGGCACCATTTTTGAGTGAATTGCCTAAAATCTGATTTTTGCTGAAATTGTGACCCCGGGGCTTAGGGATTTTTTCAAAAAAATATTTTCTGCTGGTTAAGTTTTTGATGGCTGATTTCTTGTTCTGTGATAAAAAGCCTTCTGTTTCCATCGCCAAAGCTTTCAGGGGAGCATTTGCAAGCTTCTGGCACCATTTTTGAGTGAATTGCCAAAAGTCAGATTTTTGCTGAAATTGTGACCCCGGGGCTTAGGGATTTTTTCAAAAAAATATTTTCTGCCGGTGAAGTTTTTGAGAGCTGATTTCTTGTCCTGTGATAAAAAGCCTTCTGTTTCCATCGCCAAAGCTTTCAGGGGAGCATTTGCAAGCTTCTGGCACCATTTTTGAGTGAATTGCCAAAAGTCAGATTTTTGCTGAAATTGTGACCCCGGGGCTTAGGGATTTTTTCAAAAAAATATTTTCTGCCGGTTAAGTTTTTGAGGGCTGATTTCTTGTTCTGTGATAAAAAGCCTTCTGTTTCCATCGCCAAAGCTTTCAGGGGAGCATTTGCAAGCTTCTGGCACCATTTTTGAGTGAATTGCCAAAAGTCAGATTTTTGCTGAAATTTGACCCCGGGGCTTAGGGATTTTTTCAAAAAAATATTTTCTGCCGGTTAAGTTTTTGAGAGCTGATTTCTTGTCCTGTGATAAAAAGCCTTCTGTTTCCATCGCCAAAGCTTTCAGGGGAGCATTTGCAAGCTTCTGGCACCATTTTTGAGTCAATTGCCAATAGTCAGATTTTTGCTGAAATTGTGACCCCGGGGCTTAGGGATTTTTTCAAAAAAATATTTTCTGTCGGTTAAGTTTTTGAGGGCTGATTTCTTGTTCTGTGATAAAAAGCCTTCTGTTTCGAGTGCCAAACCTTTCAGGAGAGCATTTTCAAGTTTCTGGCAACATTTTTGAGTCAATTGCCAAAAGTCAGATTTTTGCTGAAATTGTGACCCCGGGGCTTAGGGATTTTTTCAAAAAAATATTTTCTACCGGTTAACTTTTTGAGGGCTGATTTCTTGTTCTGTGATAAAAAGCCTTCTGTTTCCATCGCCAAAGCTTTCAGGGGAGCATTTGCAAGCTTCTGGCACCATTTTTGAGTCAATTGCCAAAAGTCAGATTTTTGCTGAAATTGTGACCCCGGGGCTTAGGGATTTTTTCAAAAAAATAGTTTCTGCCGGTGAAGTTTTTGAGGGCTGATTTCTTGTTCTGTGATAAAAACCTTTCTTTTTCGAGTGCCAAACCTTTCAGGAGAGCATTTTCAAGCTTTTGGCACCATTTTTGAGTGAATTGCCAAAAGTCAGATTTTTGCTGAAATTGTGACCCCGGGGCTTAGGGATTTTTTCAAAAAAATATTTTCTGCCGGTGAAGTTTTTGAGAGCTGATTTCTTGTCCTGTGATAAAAAGCCTTCTGTTTCCATCGCCAAAGCTTTCAGGGGAGCATTTGCAAGCTTCTGGCACCATTTTTGAGTGAATTGCCAAAAGTCAGATTTTTGCTGAAATTGTGACCCCGGGGCTTAGGGATTTTTTCAAAAAAATATTTTCTGCCGGTTAAGTTTTTGAGGGCTGATTTCTTGTTCTGTGATAAAAAGCCTTCTGTTTCCATCGCCAAAGCTTTCAGGGGAGCATTTGCAAGCTTCTGGCACCATTTTTGAGTGAATTGCCAAAAGTCTGATTTTTGCTGAAATTTGACCCCGGGGCTTAGGGATTTTTTCAAAAAAATATTTTCTGCCGGTTAAGTTTTTGAGAGCTGATTTCTTGTCCTGTGATAAAAAGCCTTCTGTTTCCATCGCCAAAGCTTTCAGGGGAGCATTTGCAAGCTTCTGGCAACATTTTTGAGTCAATTGCCAAAAGTCAGATTTTTGCTGAAATTGTGACCCCGGGGCTTAGGGATTTTTTCAAAAAAATAGTTTCTGCCGGTGAAGTTTTTGAGGGCTGATTTCTTGTTCTGTGATAAAAACCTTTCTTTTTCGAGTGCCAAACCTTTCAGGAGAGCATTTTCAAGCTTTTGGCACCATTTTTGAGTGAATTGCCAAAAGTCAGATTTTTGCTGAAATTGTGACCCCGGGGCTTAGGGATTTTTTCAAAAAAATATTTTCTGCCGGTGAAGTTTTTGAGGGCTGATTTCTTGTTCTGTGATAAAAAGCCTTCTGTTTCGAGTGCCAAACCTTTCAGGAGAGCATTTTCAAGCTTTTGGCACCATTTTTGAGTGAATTGCCAAAAGTCAGATTTTTGCTGAAATTGTGACCCCGGGGCTTAGGGATTTTTTCAAAAAAATATTTTCTGCCGGTGAAGTTTTTGAGGGCTGATTTCTTGTTCTGTGATATAAAGCCTTCTGTTTCGAGTGCCAAACCTTTCAGGAGAGCATTTTCAAGCTTTTGGCACCATTTTTGAGTGAATTGCCAAAAGTCAGATTTTTGCTGAAATTGTGACCCCGGGGCTTAGGGATTTTTTCAAAAAAATATTTTCTGCCGGTTAAGTTTTTGAGAGCTGATTTCTTGTCCTGTGATAAAAAGCCTTCTGTTTCCATCGCCAAAGCTTTCAGGGGAGCATTTTCAAGCTTTTGGCACCATTTTTGAGTGAATTGCCAAAAGTCAGATTTTTGCTGAAATTGTGACCCCGGGGCTTAGGGATTTTTTCAAAAAAATATTTTCTGCCGGTGAAGTTTTTGAGGGCTGATTTCTTGTTCTGTGATAAAAAGCCTTCTGTTTCCATCGCCAAAGCTTTCAGGGGAGCATTTACAAGCTTCTGGCACCATTTTTGAGTGAATTGCCAAAAGTCAGATTTTTGCTGAAATTGTAACCCTGGGGCTTAGGGATTTTTTCAAAAAAATATTTTCTGCCGGTGAAGTTTTTGAGGGCTGATTTCTTGTTCTGTGATAAAAAGCCTTCTGTTTCCATCGCCAAAGTTTTCAGGGGAGCATTTTCAAGCTTTTGGCACCATTTTTGAGTGAATTGCCAAAAGTCAGATTTTTGCTGAAATTGTGACCCCGGGGCTTAGGGATTTTTTCAAAAAAATATTTTCTGCCGGTGAAGTTTTTGAGGGCTGATTTCTTGTCCTGTGATAAAAACCTTTCTTTTTTGAGTGCCAAACCTTTCAGGAGAGCATTTTCAAGCTTCTGGCACCATTTTTGAGTGAATTGCCAAAAGTCAGATTTTTGCTGAAATTGTGACCCCGGGGCTTAGGGATTTTTTCAAAAAAATATTTTCTGCTGGTGAAGTTTTTGAGAGCTGATTTCTTGTCCTGTGATAAAAAGCCTTCTGTTTCCATCGCCAAAGCTTTTAGGAGAGCATTTTCAAGCTTTTGGCACCATTTTTGAGTGAATTGCCAAAAGTCAGATTTTTGCTGAAATTGTGACCCCGGGGCTTAGGGATTTTTTCAAAAAAATATTTTCTGCCGGTGAAGTTTTTGAGAGCTGATTTCTTGTCCTGTGATAAAAAGCCTTCTGTTTCCATCGCCAAAGCTTTCAGGGGAGCATTTGCAAGCTTCTGGCACCATTTTTGAGTGAATTGCCAAAAGTCATATTATTGCTGAAATTGAGACCCCGGGGCTTAGGGATTTTTTCAAAAAAATATTTTCTGCCGGTTAAGTTTTTGAGGGCTGATTTCTTGTTCTGTGATAAAAAGCCTTCTGTTTCCATCACCAAAGCTTTCAGGGGAGCATTTGCAAGCTTCTGGCACCATTTTTGAGTGAATTGCCAAAAGTCAGATTTTTGCTGAAATTGTGACCCCGGGGCTTAGGGATTTTTTCAAAAAAATATTTTCTGCCGGTTAAGTTTTTGATGGCTGATTTCTTCTTCTGTGATAAAAAGCCTTCTGTTTCCATCGCCAAAGCTTTCAGGGGAGCATTTGCAAGCTTCTGGCACCATTTTTGAGTGAATTGCCAAAAGTCAGATTTTTGCTGAAATTGTGACCCCGGGGCTTAGGGATTTTTTCAAAAAAATATTTTCTGCCGGTGAAGTTTTTGAGAGCTGATTTCTTGTCCTGTGATAAAAAGCCTTCTGTTTCCATCGCCAAAGCTTTCAGGGGAGCATTTGCAAGCTTCTGGCACCATTTTTGAGTGAATTGCCAAAAGTCAGATTTTTGCTGAAATTGTGACCCCGGGGCTTAGGGATTTTTTCAAAAAAATATTTTCTGCCGCTGAAGTTTTTGAGGGCTGATTTCTTGTTCTGTGATAAAAAGCCTTCTGTTTCCATCACCAAAGCTTTCAGGGGAGCATTTGCAAGCTTCTGGCACCATTTTTGAGTGAATTGCCAAAAGTCAGATTTTTGCTGAAATTGTGACCCCGGGGCTTAGGGATTTTTTCAAAAAAATATTTTCTGCCGGTTAAGTTTTTGATGGCTGATTTCTTCTTCTGTGATAAAAAGCCTTCTGTTTCCATCGCCAAAGCTTTCAGGGGAGCATTTGCAAGCTTCTGGCACCATTTTTGAGTGAATTGCCAAAAGTCAGATTTTTGCTGAAATTGTGACCCCGGGGCTTAGGGATTTTTTCAAAAAAATATTTTCTGCCGGTGAAGTTTTTGAGAGCTGATTTCTTGTCCTGTGATAAAAAGCCTTCTGTTTCCATCGCCAAAGCTTTCAGGGGAGCATTTGCAAGCTTCTGGCACCATTTTTGAGTGAATTGCCAAAAGTCAGATTTTTGCTGAAATTGTGACCCCGGGGCTTAGGGATTTTTTCAAAAAAATATTTTCTGCCGGTTAAGTTGTTGAGGGCTGATTTCTTGTCCTGTGATAAAAAGCCTTCTCTTTCGAGTGCCAAACCTTTCAGGAGAGCATTTACAACCGGTTGGCACCATTTTTGAGTGAATTGCCAAAAGTCAGATTTTTTGCTGAAATTGTGACCCCGGGGCTTAGGGATTTTTTCAAAAAAATATTTTCTGCTGGTGAAGTTTTTGAGAGCTGATTTCTTGTCCTGTGATAAAAAGCCTTCTGTTTCCATCGCCAAAGCTTTCAGGAGAGCATTTTCAAGCTTTTGGCACCATTTTTGAGTGAATTGCCAAAAGTCAGATTTTTGCTGAAATTGTGACTCCGGGGCTTAGGGATTTTTTCAAAAAAATATTTTCTGCCGGTGAAGTTTTTGAGAGCTGATTTCTTGTCCTGTGATAAAAAGCCTTCTGTTTCCATCGCCAAAGCTTTCAGGGGAGCATTTGCAAGCTTCTGGCACCATTTTTGAGTGAATTGCCAAAAGTCAGATTTTTGCTGAAATTGAGACCCCGGGGCTTAGGGATTTTTTCAAAAAAATATTTTCTGCCGGTTAAGTTTTTGAGGGCTGATTTCTTGTTCTGTGATAAAAAGCCTTCTGTTTCCATCACCAAAGCTTTCAGGGGAGCATTTGCAAGCTTCTGGCACCATTTTTGAGTGAATTGCCAAAAGTCAGATTTTTGCTGAAATTGTGACCCCGGGGCTTAGGGATTTTTTCAAAAAAATATTTTCTGCCGGTTAAGTTTTTGAGAGCTGATTTCTTGTCCTGTGATAAAAAGCCTTCTGTTTCGAGTGCCAAAGCTTTCAGGGGAGCATTTGCAAACTTCTGGCACCATTTTTGAGTGAATTGCCAAAAGTCAGATTTTTGCTGAAATTGTGACCCCGGGGCTTAGGGATTTTTTCAAAAAAATATTTTCTGCCGGTGAAGTTTTTGAGGGCTGATTTCTTGTTCTGTGATAAAAAGCCTTCCGTTTCGAGTGCCAAACCTTTCAGGAGAGCATTTTCAAGCTTTTGGCACCATTTTTGAGTGAATTGCCAAAAGTCACATTTTTGCTGAAATTGTGACCCCGGGGCTTAGGGATTTTTTCAAAAAAATATTTTCTGCCGGTTAAGTTTTTGAGGGCTGATTTCTTGTTCTGTGATAAAAAGCCTTCTGTTTCCATCGCCAAAGCTTTCAGGGGAGCATTTGCAAGCTTCTGGCACCATTTTTGAGTGAATTGCCTAAAATCAGATTTTTGCTGAAATTGTGACCCCGGGGCTTAGGGATTTTTTCAAAAAAATATTTTCTGCCGGTTAAGTTTTTGATGGCTGATTTCTTCTTCTGTGATAAAAAGCCTTCTGTTTCCATCGCCAAAGCTTTCAGGGGAGCATTTGCAAGCTTCTGGCACCATTTTTGAGTGAATTGCCAAAAGTCAGATTTTTGCTGAAATTGTGACCCCGGGGCTTAGGGATTTTTTCAAAAAAATATTTTCTGCCGGTGAAGTTTTTGAGAGCTGATTTCTTGTCCTGTGATAAAAAGCCTTCTGTTTCCATCGCCAAAGCTTTCAGGGGAGCATTTGCAAGCTTCTGGCACCATTTTTGAGTGAATTGCCAAAAGTCAGATTTTTGCTGAAATTGTGACCCCGGGGCTTAGGGATTTTTTCAAAAAAATATTTTCTGCCGGTTAAGTTTTTGAGGGCTGATTTCTTGTTCTGTGATAAAAAGCCTTCTGTTTCCATCGCCAAAGCTTTCAGGGGAGCATTTGCAAGCTTCTGGCACCATTTTTGAGTGAATTGCCAAAAGTCAGATTTTTGCTGAAATTTGACCCCGGGGCTTAGGGATTTTTTCAAAAAAATATTTTCTGCCGGTGAAGTTTTTGAGAGCTGATTTCTTGTCCTGTGATAAAAAGCCTTCTGTTTCCATCGCCAAAGCTTTCAGGGGAGCATTTGCAAGCTTCTGGCACCATTTTTGAGTGAATTGCCAATAGTCAGATTTTTGCTGAAATTGTGACCCCGGGGCTTAGGGATTTTTTCAAAAAAATATTTTCTGTCGGTTAAGTTTTTGAGGGCTGATTTCTTGTTCTGTGATAAAAAGCCTTCTGTTTCGAGTGCCAAACCTTTCAGGAGAGCATTTTCAAGTTTCTGGCAACATTTTTGAGTCAATTGCCAAAAGTCAGATTTTTGCTGAAATTGTGACCCCGGGGCTTAGGGATTTTTTCAAAAAAATATTTTCTGCCGGTTAACTTTTTGAGGGCTGATTTCTTGTTCTGTGTTAAAAAGCCTTCTGTTTCCATCGCCAAAGCTTTCAGGGGAGCATTTGCAAGCTTCTGGCACCATTTTTGAGTCAATTGCCAAAAGTCAGATTTTTGCTGAAATTGTGACCCCGGGGCTTAGGGATTTTTTCAAAAAAATATTTTCTGCCGGTGAAGTTTTTGAGGGCTGATTTCTTGTTCTGTGATAAAAACCTTTCTTTTTCGAGTGCCAAACCTTTCAGGAGAGCATTTTCAAGCTTTTGGCACCATTTTTGAGTGAATTGCCAAAAGTCAGATTTTTGCTGAAATTGTGACCCCGGGGCTTAGGGATTTTTTCAAAAAAATATTTTCTGCCGGTGAAGTTTTTGAGGGCTGATTTCTTGTTCTGTGATAAAAAGCCTTCTGTTTCGAGTGCCAAACCTTTCAGGAGAGCATTTTCAAGCTTTTGGCACCATTTTTGAGTGAATTGCCAAAAGTCAGATTTTTGCTGAAATTGTGACCCCGGGGCTTAGGGATTTTTTCAAAAAAATATTTTCTGCCGGTGAAGTTTTTGAGGGCTGATTTCTTGTCCTGTGATAAAAACCTTTCTTTTTCGAGTGCCAAACCTTTCAGGAGAGCATTTTCAAGCTTCTGGCACCACTTTTGAGTGAATTTCCAAAACTCAGATTTCTGCTGAAATTGTGACCCCGGGGCTTAGGGATTTTTTCAAAAAAATATTTTCTGCCGGTGAAGTTTTTGAGGGCTGATTTCTTGTTCTGTGATAAAAAGCCTTCTGTTTCCATCGCCAAAGCTTTCAGGGAAGCATTTTCAAGCTTCTGGCACCATTTTTGAGTGAATTGCCTAAAATCAGATTTTTGCTGAAATTGTGACCCCGGGGCTTAGGGATTTTTTCAAAAAAATATTTTCTGCCGGTTAAGTTTTTGATGGCTGATTTCTTGTTCTGTGATAAAAAGCCTTCTGTTTCCATCGCCAAAGCTTTCAGGGGAGCATTTGCAAGCTTCTGGCACCATTTTTGAGTGAATTGCCAAAAGTCAGATTTTTGCTGAAATTGTGTCCCCGGGGCTTAGGGATTTTTTCAAAAAAATATTTTCTGCCGGTTAAGTTTTTGAGGGCTGATTTCTTGTCCTGTGATAAAAAGCCTTCTGTTTCAAGTGCCAAACCTTTCAGGAGAGCATTTTCAAGCTTCTGGCACCATTTTTGAGTGAATTGCCAAAAGTCAGATTTTTGCTGAAATTGTGACCCCGGGGCTTAGGGATTTTTTCAAAAAAATATTTTCTGCCGGTGAAGTTTTTGAGGGCTGATTTCTTGTTCTGTGATAAAAAGCCTTCTGTTTCGAGTGCCAAACCTTTCAGGAGAGCATTTTCAAGCTTTAGGCACCATTTTTGAGTGAATTGCCAAAAGTCAGATTTTTGCTGAAATTGTGACCCCGGGGCTTAGGGATTTTTTCAAAAAAATATTTTCTGCCGCTGAAGTTTTTGAGAGCTGATTTCTTGTCCTGTGATAAAAAGCCTTCTGTTTCCATCGCCAAAGCTTTCAGGGGAGCATTTGCAAGCTTCTGGCACCATTTTTGAGTGAATTGCCAAAAGTCAGATTTTTGCTGAAATTGTGACCCCGGGGCTTAGGGATTTTTTCAAAAAAATATTTTCTGCCGGTGAAGTTTTTGAGAGCTGATTTCTTGTCCTGTGATAAAAAGCCTTCTGTTTCCATCACCAAAGCTTTCAGGGGAGCATTTGCAAGCTTCTGGCACCATTTTTGAGTGAATTGCCAAAAGTCAGATTTTTGCTGAAATTGTGACCCCGGGGCTTAGGGATTTTTTCAAAAAAATATTTTCTTCCGGTGAAGTTTTTGAGGGCTGATTTCTTGTTCTGTGATAAAAACCTTTCTTTTTCGAGTGCCAAACCTTTCAGAGGAGCATTTTCAAGCTTTAGGCACCATTTTTGAGTGAATTGCCAAAAGTCAGATTTTTGCTGAAATTGTGACCCTGGGGTTAGGGATTTTTTGAAAAAAAAAATTTTCCGCCGGTGAAGTTTTTGAGGGCTGATTTCTTCTCCTGTGATAAAAATCCTTCTGTTTCGAGTGCCAAATCTTTCAGGAGAGCATTTGCAAGCTTCTGGCACCATTTTTGAATCAATTGCCAAAAGTCAGATTTTTGCTGAAATTGTGACCCTGGGGCTTAGGGATTTTTTCAAAAAAATATTTTCTGCCGGTGAAGTTTTTGAGAGCTGATTTCTTGTCCTGTGATAAAAAGCCTTCTGTTTCGAGTTCCAAACCTTTCAGGTGAGCATTTGCAAGCTTCTGGCACCATTTTTGAGTGAATTGCCAAAAGTCAGATTTTTGCTGAAATTGTGACCCCGGGGCTTAGGGATTTTTTCAAAAAAATATTTTCTGCCGGTGAAGTTTTTGAGAGCTGATTTCTTGTCCTGTGATAAAAAGCCTTCTGTTTCCATCGCCAAAGCTTTCAGGGGAACATTTGCAAGCTTCTGGCACCATTTTTGAGTGAATTGCCAAAAGTCAGATTTTTGCTGAAATTGTGACCCCGGGGCTTAGGGATTTTTTCAAAAAAATATTTTCTGCCGGTTAAGTTTTTGAGGGCTGATTTCTTGTTCTGTGATAAAAAGCCTTCTGTTTCGAGTGCCAAACCTTTCAGGAGAGCATTTTCAAGCTTCTAGCACCATTTTTGAGTGAATTGCCAAAAGTCAGATTTTTGCTGAAATTGTGACCCCGGGGTTAGGGATTTTTTGAAAAAAAAAATTTTCCGCCGGTGAAGTTTTTGAGGGCTGATTTCTTCTCCTGTGATAAAAAGCCTTCTGTTTCGAGTGCCAAACCTTTCAGGAGAGCATTTGCAAGCTTCTGGCACCGTTTTTGAATCAATTGCCAAAAGTCAGATTTTTGCTGAAATTGTGACCCCGGGGCTTAGGGATTTTTTCAAAAAAATATTTTCTGCCAGTTAAGTTTTTGAGAGCTGATTTCTTGTCCTGTGATAAAAAGCCTTCTGTTTCCATCGCCAAAGCTTTCAGGGGAGCATTTTCAAGCTTTAGGCACCATTTTTGAGTGAATTGCCAAAAGTCAGATTTTTGCTGAAATTGTGACCCTGGGGCTTAGGGATTTTTTCAAAAAAATATTTTCTGCCGGTGAAGTTTTTGAGAGCTGATTTCTTGTCCTGTGATAAAAAGCCTTCTGTTTCGAGTTCCAAACCTTTCAGGGGAGCATTTGCAAGCTTCTGGCACCATTTTTGAGTGAATTGCCAAAAGTCAGATTTTTGCTGAAATTGTGACCCCGGGGCTTAGGGATTTTTTCAAAAAAATATTTTCTGCCGGTGAAGTTTTTGAGAGCTGATTTCTTGTCCTGTGATAAAAAGCCTTCTGTTTCCATCGCCAAAGCTTTCAGGGGAACATTTGCAAGCTTCTGGCACCATTTTTGAGTGAATTGCCAAAAGTCAGATTTTTGCTGAAATTGTGACCCCGGGGCTTAGGGATTTTTTCAAAAAAATATTTTCTGCCGGTTAAGTTTTTGAGGGCTGATTTCTTGTTCTGTGATAAAAAGCCTTCTGTTTCGAGTGCCAAACCTTTCAGGAGAGCATTTTCAAGCTTCTAGCACCATTTTTGAGTGAATTGCCAAAAGTCAGATTTTTGCTGAAATTGTGACCCCGGGGTTAGGGATTTTTTGAAAAAAAAATTTTTCCGCCGGTGAAGTTTTTGAGGGCTGATTTCTTCTCCTGTGATAAAAAGCCTTCTGTTTCGAGTGCCAAACCTTTCAGGAGAGCATTTGCAAGCTTCTGGCACCGTTTTTGAATCAATTGCCAAAAGTCAGATTTTTGCTGAAATTGTGACCCCGGGGCTTAGGGATTTTTTCAAAAAAATATTTTCTGCCAGTTAAGTTTTTGAGAGCTGATTTCTTGTCCTGTGATAAAAAGCCTTCTGTTTCCATCGCCAAAGCTTTCAGGGGAGCATTTGCAAGCTTCGGGCACCATTTTTGAGTGAATTGCCAAAAGTCAGATTTTTGCTGAAATTGTGACCCCGGGGCTTAGGGATTTTTTCAAAAAAATATTTTCTGCCGGTGAAGTTTTTGAGAGCTGATTTCTTGTCCTGTGATAAAAAGCCTTCTGTTTCGAGTTCCAAACCTTTCAGGGGAGCATTTGCAAGCTTCTGGCACCATTTTTGAGTGAATTGCCAAAAGTCAGATTTTTGCTGAAATTGTGACCCCGGGGCTTAGGGATTTTTTCAAAAAAATATTTTCTGCCGGTGAAGTTTTTGAGAGCTGATTTCTTGTCCTGTGATAAAAAGCCTTCTGTTTCCATCGCCAAAGCTTTCAGGGGAGCATTTGCAAGCTTCTGGCACCATTTTTGAGTGAATTGCCAAAAGTCAGATTTTTGGTGAAATTGTGACCCCGGGGCTTAGGGATTTTTTCAAAAAAATATTTTCTGCCGGTTAAGTTTTTGAGGGCTGATTTCTTCTTCTGTGATAAAAAGCCTTCTGTTTCGAGTGCCAAACCTTTCAGGAGAGCATTTTCAAGCTTCTAGCACCATTTTTGAGTGAATTGCCAAAAGTCAGATTTTTGCTGAAATTGTGAACCCGGGGCTTAGGGATTTTTTCAAAAAAATATTTTCTGCCGGTTAAGTGTTTGAGAGCTGATTTCTTGTCCTGTGATAAAAAGCCTTCTGTTTCGAGTGCCAAACCTTTCAGGGGAGCATTTTCAAGCTTCGGGCACCATTTTTGAGTGAATTGCCAAAAGTCAGATTTTTGCTGAAATTGTGACCCCGGGGCTTAGGGATTTTTTCAAAAAAATATTTTCTGCCGGTGAAGTTTTTGAGAGCTGATTTCTTGTCCTGTGATAAAAAGCCTTCTGTTTCCATCGCCAAAGCTTTCAGGGGAGCATTTGCAAGCTTCTGGCACCATTTTTGAGTGAATTGCCAAAAGTCAGATTTTTGCTGAAATTGTGACCCCGGGGCTTAGGGATTTTTTCAAAAAAATATTTTCTTCCGGTGAAGTTTTTGAGGGCTGATTTCTTGTTCTGTGATAAAAACCTTTCTTTTTCGAGTGCCAAACCTTTCAGAGGAGCATTTTCAAGCTTTAGGCACCATTTTTGAGTGAATTGCCAAAAGTCAGATTTTTGCTGAAATTGTGACCCCGGGGTTAGGGATTTTTTGAAAAAATTTTTTTTCCGCCGGTGAAGTTTTTGAGGGCTGATTTCTTCTCCTGTGATAAAAAGCCTTCTGTTTCGAGTGCCAAACCTTTCAGGAGAGCATTTGCAAGCTTCTGGCACCGTTTTTGAATCAATTGCCAAAAGTCAGATTTTTGCTGAAATTGTGACCCCGGGGCTTAGGGATTTTTTCAAAAAAATATTTTCTGCCGGTGAAGTTTTTGAGAGCTGATTTCTTGTCCTGTGATAAAAAGCCTTCTGTTTCGAGTTCCAAACCTTTCAGGGGAGCATTTGCAAGCTTCTGGCACCATTTTTGAGTGAATTGCCAAAAGTCAGATTTTTGCTGAAATTGTGACCCCGGGGCTTAGGGATTTTTTTCAAAAAAATATTTTCTGCCGGTGAAGTTTTTGAGAGCTGATTTCTTGTCCTGTGATAAAAAGCCTTCTGTTTCCATCGCCAAAGCTTTCAGGGGAACATTTGCAAGCTTCTGGCACCATTTTTGAGTGAATTGCCAAAAGTCAGATTTTTGCTGAAATTGTGACCCCGGGGCTTAGGGATTTTTTCAAAAAAATATTTTCTGCCGGTGAAGTTTTTGAGGGCTGATTTCTTGTTCTGTGATAAAAAGCCTTCTGTTTCGAGTGCCAAACCTTTCAGGAGAGCATTTTCAAGCTTCTAGACCATTTTTGAGTGAATTGCCAAAAGTCAGATTTTTGCTGAAATTGTGACCCCGGGGTTAGGGATTTTTTGAAAAAAAAAATTTTCCGCCGGTGAAGTTTTTGAGGGCTGATTTCTTCTCCTGTGATAAAAAGCCTTCTGTTTCGAGTGCCAAACCTTTCAGGAGAGCATTTGCAAGCTTCTGGCACCGTTTTTGAATCAATTGCCAAAAGTCAGATTTTTGCTGAAATTGTGACCCCGGGGCTTAGGGATTTTTTCAAAAAAATATTTTCTGCCAGTTAAGTTTTTGAGAGCTGATTTCTTGTCCTGTGATAAAAAGCCTTCTGTTTCCATCGCCAAAGCTTTCAGGGGAGCATTTGCAAGCTTCGGGCACCATTTTTGAGTGAATTGCCAAAAGTCAGATTTTTGCTGAAATTGTGACCCCGGGGCTTAGGGATTTTTTCAAAAAAATATTTTCTGCCGGTGAAGTTTTTGAGGGCTGATTTCTTGTTCTGTGATAAAAACCTTTCTTTTTCGAGTGCCAAACCTTTCAGAGGAGCATTTTCAAGCTTTAGGCACCATTTTTGAGTGAATTGCCAAAAGTCAGATTTTTGCTGAAATTGTGACCCCGGGGTTAGGGATTTTTTGAAAAAAATTTTTTTCCGCCGGTGAAGTTTTTGAGGGCTGATTTCTTCTCCTGTGATAAAAAGCCTTCTGTTTCGAGTGCCAAACCTTTCAGGAGAGCATTTGCAAGCTTCTGGCACCGTTTTTGAATCAATTGCCAAAAGTCAGATTTTTGCTGAAATTGTGACCCCGGGGCTTAGGGATTTTTTCAAAAAAATATTTTCTGCCGGTGAAGTTTTTGAGAGCTGATTTCTTGTCCTGTGATAAAAAGCCTTCTGTTTCGAGTTCCAAACCTTTCAGGGGAGCATTTGCAAGCTTCTGGCACCATTTTTGAGTGAATTGCCAAAAGTCAGATTTTTGCTGAAATTGTGACCCCGGGGCTTAGGGATTTTTTTCAAAAAAATATTTTCTGCCGGTGAAGTTTTTGAGAGCTGATTTCTTGTCCTGTGATAAAAAGCCTTCTGTTTCCATCGCCAAAGCTTTCAGGGGAACATTTGCAAGCTTCTGGCACCATTTTTGAGTGAATTGCCAAAAGTCAGATTTTTGCTGAAATTGTGACCCCGGGGCTTAGGGATTTTTTCAAAAAAATATTTTCTGCCGGTTAAGTTTTTGAGGGCTGATTTCTTGTTCTGTGATAAAAAGCCTTCTGTTTCGAGTGCCAAACCTTTCAGGAGAGCATTTTCAAGCTTCTAGACCATTTTTGAGTGAATTGCCAAAAGTCAGATTTTTGCTGAAATTGTGACCCCGGGGTTAGGGATTTTTTGAAAAAAAAAAATTTCCGCCGGTGAAGTTTTTGAGGGCTGATTTCTTCTCCTGTGATAAAAAGCCTTCTGTTTCGAGTGCCAAACCTTTCAGGAGAGCATTTGCAAGCTTCTGGCACCGTTTTTGAATCAATTGCCAAAAGTCAGATTTTTGCTGAAATTGTGACCCCGGGGCTTAGGGATTTTTTTCAAAAAAATATTTTCTGCCGGTGAAGTTTTTGAGAGCTGATTTCTTGTCCTGTGATAAAAAGCCTTCTGTTTCCATCGCCAAAGCTTTCAGGGGAGCATTTGCAAGCTTCTGGCACCATTTTTGAGTGAATTGCCAAAAGTCAGATTTTTGCTGAAATTGTGACCCCGGGGCTTAGGGATTTTTTCAAAAAAATATTTTCTGCCGGTGAAGTTTTTGAGAGCTGATTTCTTGTCCTGTGATAAAAAGCCTTCTGTTTCCATCGCCAAAGCTTTCAGGGGAGCATTTGCAAGCTTCTGGCACCATTTTTGAGTGAATTGCCAAAAGTCAGATTTTTGCTGAAATTGTGATCCCGGGGCTTAGGGATTTTTTCAAAAAAATATTTTCTGCCGGTTAAGTTTTTGAGGGCTGATTTCTTGTTCTGTGATAAAAACCTTTCTTTTTCGAGTGCCAAACCTTTCAGGAGAGCATTTTCAAGCTTCTAGCACCATTTTTGAGTGAATTGCCAAAAGTCAGATTTTTGCTGAAATTGTGACCCCGGGGTTAGGGATTTTTTGAAAAAAAAAATTTTCCGCCGGTGAAGTTTTTGAGGGCTGATTTCTTCTCCTGTGATAAAAAGCCTTCTGTTTCGAGTGCCAAATGTTTCAGGAGAGCATTTGCAAGCTTCTGGCACCATTTTTGAATCAATTGCCAAAAGTCAGATTTTTGCTGAAATTGTGACCCTGGGGCTTAGGGATTTTTTCAAAAAAATATTTTCTGCCGGTGAAGTTTTTGAGAGCTGATTTCTTGTCCTGTGATAAAAAGCCTTCTGTTTCGAGTTCCAAACCTTTCAGGGGAGCATTTGCAAGCTTCTGGCACCATTTTTGAGTGAATTGCCAAAAGTCAGATTTTTGCTGAAATTGTGACCCCGGGGCTTAGGGATTTTTTCAAAAAAATATTTTCTGCCGGTGAAGTTTTTGAGAGCTGATTTCTTGTCCTGTGATAAAAAGCCTTCTGTTTCCATCGCCAAAGCTTTTAGGGGAACATTTGCAAGCTTCTGGCACCATTTTTGAGTGAATTGCCAAAAGTCAGATTTTTGCTGAAATTGTGACCCCGGGGTTAGGGATTTTTTGAAAAAAAAAATTTTCCGCCGGTGAAGTTTTTGAGGGCTGATTTCTTCTCCTGTGATAAAAAGCCTTCTGTTTCGAGTGCCAAACCTTTCAGGAGAGCATTTGCAAGCTTCTGGCACCGTTTTTGAATCAATTGCCAAAAGTCAGATTTTTGCTGAAATTGTGACCCCGGGGCTTAGGGATTTTTTCAAAAAAATATTTTCTGCCAGTTAAGTTTTTGAGAGCTGATTTCTTGTCCTGTGATAAAAAGCCTTCTGTTTCCATCGCCAAAGCTTTCAGGGGAGCATTTGCAAGCTTCTGGCACCATTTTTGAGTGAATTGCCAAAAGTCAGATTTTTGCTGAAATTGTGACCCCGGGGCTTAGGGATTTTTTCAAAAAAATATTTTCTGCCGGTGAAGTTTTTGAGAGCTGATTTCTTGTCCTGTGATAAAAAGCCTTCTGTTTCCATCGCCAAAGCTTTCAGGGGAGCATTTGCAAGCTTCGGGCACCATTTTTGAGTGAATTGCCAAAAGTCAGATTTTTGCTGAAATTGTGACCCCGGGGCTTAGGGATTTTTTCAAAAAAATATTTTCTGCCGGTGAAGTTTTTGAGAGCTGATTTCTTGTCCTGTGATAAAAAGCCTTCTGTTTCGAGTTCCAAACCTTTCAGGAGAGCATTTGCAAGCTTCTGGCACCATTTTTGAATCAATTGCCAAAAGTCAGATTTTTGCTGAAATTGTGACCCTGGGGCTTAGGGATTTTTTCAAAAAAATATTTTCTGCCGGTGAAGTTTTTGAGAGCTGATTTCTTGTCCTGTGATAAAAAGCCTTCTGTTTTGAGTTCCAAACCTTTCAGGGGAGCATTTGCAAGCTTCTGGCACCATTTTTGAGTGAATTGCCAAAAGTCAGATTTTTGCTGAAATTGTGACCCCGGGGCTTAGGGATTTTTTCAAAAAAATATTTTCTGCCGGTGAAGTTTTTGAGAGCTGATTTCTTGTCCTGTGATAAAAAGCCTTCTGTTTCCATCGCCAAAGCTTTCAGGGGAACATTTGCAAGCTTCTGGCACCATTTTTGAGTGAATTGCCAAAAGTCAGATTTTTGCTGAAATTGTGACCCCGGGGCTTAGGGATTTTTTCAAAAAAATATTTTCTGCCGGTTAAGTTTTTGAGGGCTGATTTCTTGTTCTGTGATAAAAAGCCTTCTGTTTCGAGTGCCAAACCTTTCAGGAGAGCATTTTCAAGCTTCTAGCACCATTTTTGAGTGAATTGCCAAAAGTCAGATTTTTGCTGAAATTGTGACCCCGGGGTTAGGGATTTTTTGAAAAAAAAAATTTTCCGCCGGTGAAGTTTTTGAGGGCTGATTTCTTCTCCTGTGATAAAAAGCCTTCTGTTTCGAGTGCCAAACCTTTCAGGAGAGCATTTGCAAGCTTCTGGCACCGTTTTTGAATCAATTGCCAAAAGTCAGATTTTTGCTGAAATTGTGACCCCGGGGCTTAGGGATTTTTTCAAAAAAATATTTTCTGCCAGTTAAGTTTTTGAGAGCTGATTTCTTGTCCTGTGATAAAAAGCCTTCTGTTTCGAGTTCCAAACCTTTCAGGGGAGCATTTGCAAGCTTCTGGCACCATTTTTGAGTGAATTGCCAAAAGTCAGATTTTTGCTGAAATTGTGTCCCCGGGGCTTAGGGATTTTTTCAAAAAAATATTTTCTGCCGCTGAAGTTTTTGAGAGCTGATTTCTTGTCCTGTGATAAAAAGCCTTCTGTTTCCATCGCCAAAGCTTTCAGGGGAGCATTTGCAAGCTTCTGGCACCATTTTTGAGTGAATTGCCAAAAGTCAGATTTTTGCTGAAATTGTGACCCCGGGGCTTAGGGATTTTTTCAAAAAAATATTTTCTGCCGGTGAAGTTTTTGAGAGCTGATTTCTTGTCCTGTGATAAAAAGCCTTCTGTTTCCATCGCCAAAGCTTTCAGGGGAGCATTTGCAAGCTTCTGGCACCATTTTTGAGTGAATTGCCAAAAGTCAGATTTTTGCTGAAATTGTGACCCCGGGGCTTAGGGATTTTTTCAAAAAAATATTTTCTTCCGGTGAAGTTTTTGAGGGCTGATTTCTTGTTCTGTGATAAAAACCTTTCTTTTTCGAGTGCCAAACCTTTCAGAGGAGCATTTTCAAGCTTTAGGCACCATTTTTGAGTGAATTGCCAAAAGTCAGATTTTTGCTGAAATTGTGACCCCGGGGTTAGGGATTTTTTGAAAAAAAATTTTTTCCGCCGGTGAAGTTTTTGAGGGCTGATTTCTTCTCCTGTGATAAAAAGCCTTCTGTTTCGAGTGCCAAATCTTTCAGGAGAGCATTTGCAAGCTTCTGGCACCATTTTTGAATCAATTGCCAAAAGTCAGATTTTTGCTGAAATTGTGACCCTGGGGCTTAGGGATTTTTTCAAAAAAATATTTTCTGCCGGTGAAGTTTTTGAGAGCTGATTTCTTGTCCTGTGATAAAAAGCCTTCTGTTTCGAGTTCCAAACCTTTCAGGGGAGCATTTGCAAGCTTCTGGCACCATTTTTGAGTGAATTGCCAAAAGTCAGATTTTTGCTGAAATTGTGACCCCGGGGCTTAGGGATTTTTTCAAAAAAATATTTTCTGCCGGTGAAGTTTTTGAGAGCTGATTTCTTGTCCTGTGATAAAAAGCCTTCTGTTTCCATCGCCAAAGCTTTCAGGGGAACATTTGCAAGCTTCTGGCACCATTTTTGAGTGAATTGCCAAAAGTCAGATTTTTGCTGAAATTGTGACCCCGGGGCTTAGGGATTTTTTCAAAAAAATATTTTCTGCCGGTTAAGTTTTTGAGGGCTGATTTCTTGTTCTGTGATAAAAAGCCTTCTGTTTCGAGTGCCAAACCTTTCAGGAGAGCATTTTCAAGCTTCTAGCACCATTTTTGAGTGAATTGCCAAAAGTCAGATTTTTGCTGAAATTGTGACCCCGGGGTTAGGGATTTTTTGAAAAAAAAAATTTTCCGCCGGTGAAGTTTTTGAGGGCTGATTTCTTCTCCTGTGATAAAAAGCCTTCTGTTTCGAGTGCCAAACCTTTCAGGAGAGCATTTGCAAGCTTCTGGCACCGTTTTTGAATCAATTGCCAAAAGTCAGATTTTTGCTGAAATTGTGACCCCGGGGCTTAGGGATTTTTTCAAAAAAATATTTTCTGCCAGTTAAGTTTTTGAGAGCTGATTTCTTGTCCTGTGATAAAAAGCCTTCTGTTTCGAGTTCCAAACCTTTCAGGGGAGCATTTGCAAGCTTCTGGCACCATTTTTGAGTGAATTGCCAAAAGTCAGATTTTTGCTGAAATTGTGACCCCGGGGCTTAGGGATTTTTTCAAAAAAATATTTTCTGCCGGTGAAGTTTTTGAGAGCTGATTTCTTGTCCTGTGATAAAAAGCCTTCTGTTTCCATCGCCAAAGCTTTCAGGGGAACATTTGCAAGCTTCTGGCACCATTTTTGAGTGAATTGCCAAAAGTCAGATTTTTGCTGAAATTGTGTCCCCGGGGCTTAGGGATTTTTTCAAAAAAATATTTTCTGCCGCTGAAGTTTTTGAGAGCTGATTTCTTGTCCTGTGATAAAAAGCCTTCTGTTTCCATCGCCAAAGCTTTCAGGGGAGCATTTGCAAGCTTCTGGCACCATTTTTGAGTGAATTGCCAAAAGTCAGATTTTTGCTGAAATTGTGACCCCGGGGCTTAGGGATTTTTTCAAAAAAATATTTTCTGCCGGTGAAGTTTTTGAGAGCTGATTTCTTGTCCTGTGATAAAAAGCCTTCTGTTTCCATCGCCAAAGCTTTCAGGGGAGCATTTGCAAGCTTCTGGCACCATTTTTGAGTGAATTGCCAAAAGTCAGATTTTTGCTGAAATTGTGACCCCGGGGCTTAGGGATTTTTTCAAAAAAATATTTTCTTCCGGTGAAGTTTTTGAGGGCTGATTTCTTGTTCTGTGATAAAAACCTTTCTTTTTCGAGTGCCAAACCTTTCAGAGGAGCATTTTCAAGCTTTAGGCACCATTTTTGAGTGAATTGCCAAAAGTCAGATTTTTGCTGAAATTGTGACCCCGGGGGTAGGGATTTTTTGAAAAAAATTTTTTTCCGCCGGTGAAGTTTTTGAGGGCTGATTTCTTCTCCTGTGATAAAAAGCCTTCTGTTTCGAGTGCCAAATCTTTCAGGAGAGCATTTGCAAGCTTCTGGCACCATTTTTGAATCAATTGCCAAAAGTCAGATTTTTGCTGAAATTGTGACCCTGGGGCTTAGGGATTTTTTCAAAAAAATATTTTCTGCCGGTGAAGTTTTTGAGAGCTGATTTCTTGTCCTGTGATAAAAAGCCTTCTGTTTCGATTTCCAAACCTTTCAGGGGAGCATTTGCAAGCTTCTGGCACCATTTTTGAGTGAATTGCCAAAAGTCAGATTTTTGCTGAAATTGTGACCCCGGGGCTTAGGGATTTTTTCAAAAAAATATTTTCTGCCGGTGAAGTTTTTGAGAGCTGATTTCTTGTCCTGTGATAAAAAGCCTTCTGTTTCCATCGCCAAAGCTTTCAGGGGAACATTTGCAAGCTTCTGGCACCATTTTTGAGTGAATTGCCAAAAGTCAGATTTTTGCTGAAATTGTGACCCCGGGGCTTAGGGATTTTTTCAAAAAAATATTTTCTGCCGGTTAAGTTTTTGAGGGCTGATTTCTTGTTCTGTGATAAAAAGCCTTCTGTTTCGAGTGCCAAACCTTTCAGGAGAGCATTTTCAAGCTTCTAGCACCATTTTTGAGTGAATTGCCAAAAGTCAGATTTTTGCTGAAATTGTGACCCCGGGGTTAGGGATTTTTTGAAAAAAAAAATTTTCCGCCGGTGAAGTTTTTGAGGGCTGATTTCTTCTCCTGTGATAAAAAGCCTTCTGTTTCGAGTGCCAAACCTTTCAGGAGAGCATTTGCAAGCTTCTGGCACCGTTTTTGAATCAATTGCCAAAAGTCAGATTTTTGCTGAAATTGTGACCCCGGGGCTTAGGGATTTTTTCAAAAAAATATTTTCTGCCAGTTAAGTTTTTGAGAGCTGATTTCTTGTCCTGTGATAAAAAGCCTTCTGTTTCGAGTTCCAAACCTTTCAGGGGAGCATTTGCAAGCTTCTGGCACCATTTTTGAGTGAATTGCCAAAAGTCAGATTTTTGCTGAAATTGTGACCCCGGGGCTTAGGGATTTTTTCAAAAAAATATTTTCTGCCGGTGAAGTTTTTGAGAGCTGATTTCTTGTCCTGTGATAAAAAGCCTTCTGTTTCCATCGCCAAAGCTTTCAGGGGAACATTTGCAAGCTTCTGGCACCATTTTTGAGTGAATTGCCAAAAGTCAGATTTTTGCTGAAATTGTGTCCCCGGGGCTTAGGGATTTTTTCAAAAAAATATTTTCTGCCGCTGAAGTTTTTGAGAGCTGATTTCTTGTCCTGTGATAAAAAGCCTTCTGTTTCCATCGCCAAAGCTTTCAGGGGAGCATTTGCAAGCTTCTGGCACCATTTTTGAGTGAATTGCCAAAAGTCAGATTTTTGCTGAAATTGTGACCCCGGGGCTTAGGGATTTTTTCAAAAAAATATTTTCTGCCGGTTAAGTTTTTGAGAGCTGATTTCTTGTCCTGTGATAAAAAGCCTTCTGTTTCCATCGCCAAAGCTTTCAGGGGAGCATTTGCAAGCTTCTGGCACCATTTTTGAGTGAATTGCCAAAAGTCAGATTTTTGCTGAAATTGTGACCCCGGGGCTTAGGGATTTTTTCAAAAAAATATTTTCTTCCGGTGAAGTTTTTGAGGGCTGATTTCTTGTTCTGTGATAAAAACCTTTCTTTTTCGAGTGCCAAACCTTTCAGAGGAGCATTTTCAAGCTTTAGGCACCATTTTTGAGTGAATTGCCAAAAGTCAGATTTTTGCTGAAATTGTGACCCCGGGGTTAGGGATTTTTTGAAAAAAAATTTTTTCCGCCGGTGAAGTTTTTGAGGGCTGATTTCTTCTCCTGTGATAAAAAGCCTTCTGTTTCGAGTGCCAAATCTTTCAGGAGAGCATTTGCAAGCTTCTGGCACCATTTTTGAATCAATTGCCAAAAGTCAGATTTTTGCTGAAATTGTGACCCTGGGGCTTAGGGATTTTTTCAAAAAAATATTTTCTGCCGGTGAAGTTTTTGAGAGCTGATTTCTTGTCCTGTGATAAAAAGCCTTCTGTTTCGAGTTCCAAACCTTTCAGGGGAGCATTTGCAAGCTTCTGGCACCATTTTTGAGTGAATTGCCAAAAGTCAGATTTTTGCTGAAATTGTGACCCCGGGGCTTAGGGATTTTTTCAAAAAAATATTTTCTGCCGGTGAAGTTTTTGAGAGCTGATTTCTTGTCCTGTGATAAAAAGCCTTCTGTTTCCATCGCCAAAGCTTTCAGGGGAACATTTGCAAGCTTCTGGCACCATTTTTGAGTGAATTGCCAAAAGTCAGATTTTTGCTGAAATTGTGACCCCGGAGCTTAGGGATTTTTTCAAAAAAATATTTTCTGCCGGTTAAGTTTTTGAGGGCTGATTTCTTGTTCTGTGATAAAAAGCCTTCTGTTTCGAGTGCCAAACCTTTCAGGAGAGCATTTTCAAGCTTCTAGCACCATTTTTGAGTGAATTGCCAAAAGTCAGATTTTTGCTGAAATTGTGACCCCGGGGTTAGGGATTTTTTGAAAAAAAAAAATTTCCGCCGGTGAAGTTTTTGAGGGCTGATTTCTTCTCCTGTGATAAAAAGCCTTCTGTTTCGAGTGCCAAACCTTTCAGGAGAGCATTTGCAAGCTTCTGGCACCGTTTTTGAATCAATTGCCAAAAGTCAGATTTTTGCTGAAATTGTGACCCCGGGGCTTAGGGATTTTTTCAAAAAAATATTTTATGCCAGTTAAGTTTTTGAGAGCTGATTTCTTGTCCTGTGATAAAAAGCCTTCTGTTTCCATCGCCAAAGCTTTCAGGGGAGCATTTGCAAGCTTCGGGCACCATTTTTGAGTGAATTGCCAAAAGTCAGATTTTTGCTGAAATTGTGACCCCGGGGCTTAGGGATTTTTTCAAAAAAATATTTTCTGCCGGTGAAGTTTTTGAGAGCTGATTTCTTGTCCTGTGATAAAAAGCCTTCTGTTTCGAGTTCCAAACCTTTCAGGGGAGCATTTGCAAGCTTCTGGCACCATTTTTGAGTGAATTGCCAAAAGTCAGATTTTTGCTGAAATTGTGACCCCGGGGCTTAGGGATTTTTTCAAAAAAATATTTTCTGCCGGTGAAGTTTTTGAGAGCTGATTTCTTGTCCTGTGATAAAAAGCCTTCTGTTTCCATCGCCAAAGCTTTCAGGGGAACATTTGCAAGCTTCTGGCACCATTTTTGAGTGAATTGCCAAAAGTCAGATTTTTGCTGAAATTGTGACCCCGGGGCTTAGGGATTTTTTCAAAAAAATATTTTCTGCCGGTTAAGTTTTTGAGGGCTGATTTCTTGTTCTGTGATAAAAAGCCTTCTGTTTCGAGTGCCAAACCTTTCAGGAGAGCATTTTCAAGCTTCTAGCACCATTTTTGAGTGAATTGCCAAAAGTCAGATTTTTGCTGAAATTGTGACCCCGGGGTTAGGGATTTTTTGAAAAAAATTTTTTTCCGCCGGTGAAGTTTTTGAGGGCTGATTTCTTCTCCTGTGATAAAAAGCCTTCTGTTTCGAGTGCCAAACCTTTCAGGAGAGCATTTGCAAGCTTCTGGCACCATTTTTGAATCAATTGCCAAAAGTCAGATTTTTGCTGAAATTGTGACCCCGGGGCTTAGGGATTTTTTCAAAAAAATATTTTCTGCCAGTTAAGTTTTTGAGAGCTGATTTCTTGTCCTGTGATAAAAAGCCTTCTGTTTCCATCGCCAAAGCTTTCAGGGGAGCATTTGCAAGCTTCGGGCACCATTTTTGAGTGAATTGCCAAAAGTCAGATTTTTGCTGAAATTGTGACCCCGGGGCTTAGGGATTTTTTCAAAAAAATATTTTCTGCCGGTGAAGTTTTTGAGAGCTGATTTCTTGTCCTGTGATAAAAAGCCTTCTGTTTCGAGTTCCAAACCTTTCAGGGGAGCATTTGCAAGCTTCTGGCACCATTTTTGAGTGAATTGCCAAAAGTCAGATTTTTGCTGAAATTGTGACCCCGGGGCTTAGGGATTTTTTCAAAAAAATATTTTCTGCCGGTGAAGTTTTTGAGAGCTGATTTCTTGTCCTGTGATAAAAAGCCTTCTGTTTCCATCGCCAAAGCTTTCAGGGGAGCATTTGCAAGCTTCTGGCACCATTTTTGAGTGAATTGCCAAAAGTCAGATTTTTGGTGAAATTGTGACCCCGGGGCTTAGGGATTTTTTCAAAAAAATATTTTCTGCCGGTTAAGTTTTTGAGGGCTGATTTCTTGTTCTGTGATAAAAAGCCTTCTGTTTCGAGTGCCAAACCTTTCAGGAGAGCATTTTCAAGCTTCTAGCACCATTTTTGAGTGAATTGCCAAAAGTCAGATTTTTGCTGAAATTGTGAACCCGGGGCTTAGGGATTTTTTCAAAAAAATATTTTCTGCCGGTTAAGTGTTTGAGAGCTGATTTCTTGTCCTGTGATAAAAAGCCTTCTGTTTCGAGTGCCAAACCTTTCAGGGGAGCATTTTCAAGCTTCTGGCACCATTTTTGAGTGAATTGCCAAAAGTCAGATTTTTGCTGAAATTGTGACCCCGGGGCTTAGGGATTTTTTCAAAAAAAAAATATTTTCTGCCGGTTAAATTTTTGAGGGCTGATTTCTTGTCCTGTGATAAAAAGCCTTCTGTTTCGAGTGCCAAACCTTTCAGGGGAGCATTTTCAAGCTTTAGGCACCATTTTTGAGTGAATTGCCAAAAGTCAGATTTTTGCTGAAATTGTGACCCCGGGGCTTAGGGATTTTTTCAAAAAAATATTTTCTGCCGGTGAAGTTTTTGAGGGCTGATTTCTTGTCCTGTGATAAAAAGCCTTCTGTTTCCATCGCCAAAGCTTTCAGGGGAGCATTTTCAAGCTTTAAGCACCATTTTTGAGTTAATTGCCAAAAGTCAGATTTTTGCTGAAATTGTGACCCCGGGGCTTAGGGATTTTTTCAAAAAAATATTTTCTGCCGGTGAAGTTTTTGAGGGCTGATTTCTTGTCCTGTGATAAAAAGCCTTCTGTTTCCATCGCCAAAGCTTTAAGGGGAGCATTTGCAAGCTTCTGGCACCATTTTTGAGTCAATTGCCAAAAGTCAGATTTTTGCTGAAATTGTGACCCCGCGGCTTAGGGATTTTTTCCAAAAAATATTTTCTGCCGGTGAAGTTTTTGAGGGCTGATTTCTTGTCCTGTGATAAAAAGCCTTCTGTTTCCATCGCCAAAGCTTTCAGGGGAGCATTTGCAAGCTTCTGGCACCATTTTTGAGTGAATTGCCAAAAGTCAGATTTTTGCTGAAATTGTGACCCCGGGGCTTAGGGATTTTTTCAAAAAAATATTTTCTGCCGGTGAAGTTTTTGAGAGCTGATTTCTTGTTCTGTGATAAAAAGCCTTCTGTTTTGAGTGCCAAAGCTTTCAGGAGAGCATTTTCAAGCTTCTGGCACCATTTTTGAGTGAATTGCCAAAAGTCAGATTTTTGCTGAAATTGTGACCCCGGGGCTTAGGGATTTTTTCAAAAAAATATTTTCTACCGGTTAAGTTTTTGAGGGCTGATTTCTTGTTCTGTGATAAAAAGCCTTCTGTTTCGAGTGCCAAACCTTTCAGGAGAGCATTTTCAAGCTTCTAGCACCATTTTTGAGTGAATTGCCAAAAGTCAGATTTTTGCTGAAATTGTGAACCCGGGGCTTAGGGATTTTTTCAAAAAAAAATTTCTGCCGGTTAAGTGTTTGAGAGCTGATTTCTTGTCCTGTGATAAAAAGCCTTCTGTTTCGAGTGCCAAACCTTTCAGGGGAGCATTTTCAAGCTTCTGGCACGATTTTTGAGTGAATTGCCAAAAGTCAGATTTTTGCTGAAATTGTGACCCCGGGGCTTAGGGATTTTTTCAAAAAAATATTTTCTGCCGGTGAAGTTTTTGAGAGCTGATTTCTTGTCCTGTGATAAAAAGCCTTCTGTTTCCATCGCCAAAGCTTTCAGGGGAGCATTTGCAAGCTTCTGGCACCATTTTTGAGTGAATTGCCAAAAGTCAGATTTTTGCTGAAATTGTGACCCCGGGGCTTAGGGATTTTTTCAAAAAAATATTTTCTGCCGGTGAAGTTTTTGAGGGCTGATTTCTTGTCCTGTGATAAAAAGCCTTCTGTTTCCATCGCCAAAGCTTTCAGGGGAGCATTTGCAAGCTTCTGGCACCATTTTTGAGTGAATTGCCAAAAGTCAGATTTTTGCTGAAATTGTGACCCCGGGGCTTAGGGATTTTTTCAAAAAAATATTTTCTGCCGGTGAAGTTTTTGAGAGCTGATTTCTTGTTCTGTGATAAAAAGCCTTCTGTTTTGAGTGCCAAAGCTTTCAGGAGAGCATTTTCAAGCTTCTGGCACCATTTTTGAGTGAATTGCCAAAAGTCAGATTTTTGCTGAAATTGTGACCCCGGGGCTTAGGGATTTTTTCAAAAAAATATTTTCTGCCGGTTAAGTTTTTGAGGGCTGATTTCTTGTTCTGTGATAAAAAGCCTTCTGTTTCGAGTGCCAAACCTTTCAGGAGAGCATTTTCAAGCTTCTAGCACCATTTTTGAGTGAATTGCCAAAAGTCAGATTTTTGCTGAAATTGTGAACCCGGGGCTTAGGGATTTTTTCAAAAAAAAATTTCTGCCGGTTAAGTGTTTGAGAGCTGATTTCTTGTCCTGTGATAAAAAGCCTTCTGTTTCGAGTGCCAAACCTTTCAGGGGAGAATTTTCAAGCTTCTGGCACGATTTTTGAGTGAATTGCCAAAAGTCAGATTTTTGCTGAAATTGTGACCCCGGGGCTTAGGGATTTTTTCAAAAAAATATTTTCTGCCGGTGAAGTTTTTGAGAGCTGATTTCTTGTCCTGTGATAAAAAGCCTTCTGTTTCGAGTGCCAAACCTTTCAGGGGAGCATTTTCAAGCTTCTGGCACCATTTTTGAGTGAATTGCCAAAAGTCAGATTTTTGCTGAAATTGTGACCCCGGGGCTTAGGGATTTTTTCAAAAAAATATTTTCTGCCGGTGAAGTTTTTGAGGGCTGATTTCTTGTCCTGTGATAAAAAGCCTTCTGTTTCGAGTGCCAAAGCTTTCAGGGGAGCATTTGCAAGCTTCTGGCACGATTTTTGAGTGAATTGCCAAAAGTCAGATTTTTGCTGAAATTGTGACCCCGGGGCTTAGGGATTTTTTCAAAAAAATATTTTCTGCCGGTGAAGTTTTTGAGAGCTGATTTCTTGTCCTGTGATAAAAAGTCTTCTGTTTCCATCGCCAAAGCTTTCAGGGGAGCATTTGCAAGCTTCTGGCACCATTTTTGAGTGAATTGCCAAAAGTCAGATTTTTGCTGAAATTGTGACCCCGGGGCTTAGGGATTTTTTCAAAAAAATATTTTCTGCCGGTTAAGTTTTTGAGAGCTGATTTCTTGTTCTGTGATAAAAAGCCTTCTGTTTCGAGTGCCAAACCTTTCAGGGGAGCATTTTCAAGCTTTTGGCACCATTTTTGAGTGAATTGCCAAAAGTCAGATTTTTGCTGAAATTGTGACCCCGGGGCTTAGGGATTTTTTCAAAAAAATATTTTCTGCCGGTGAAGTTTTTGAGAGCTGATTTGTTGTCCTGTGATAAAAAGCCTTCTGTTTCGAGTGCCAAACCTTTCAGGGGAGCATTTTCAAGCTTCTGGCACCATTTTTGAGTGAATTGCCAAAAGTCAGATTTTTGCTGAAATTGTGACCCCGGGGCTTAGGGATTTTTTCAAAAAAATATTTTCTGCCGGTAAAGTGTTTGAGAGCTGATTTCTTGTCCTGTGATAAAAAGCCTTCTGTTTCCATCGCCAAAGCTTTCAGGGGAGCATTTGCAAGCTTCTGGCACCATTTTTGAGTGAATTGCCAAAAGTCAGATTTTTGCTGAAATTGTGACCCCGGGGCTTAGGGATTTTTTCAAAAAAATATTTTCTGCCGGTGAAGTTTTTGAGAGCTGATTTCTTGTTCTGTGATAAAAAGCCTTCTGTTTTGAGTGCCAAAGCTTTCAGGAGAGCATTTTCAAGCTTCTGGCACCATTTTTGAGTGAATTGCCAAAAGTCAGATTTTTGCTGAAATTGTGAACCCGGGGCTTAGGGATTTTTTCAAAAAAATATTTTCTGCCGGTTAAGTGTTTGAGAGCTGATTTCTTGTCCTGTGATAAAAAGCCTTCTGTTTCGAGTGCCAAACCTTTCAGGGGAGCATTTTCAAGCTTCTGGCACGATTTTTGAGTGAATTGCCAAAAGTCAGATTTTTGCTGAAATTGTGACCCCGGGGCTTAGGGATTTTTTCAAAAAAATATTTTCTGCCAGTGAAGTTTTTGAGAGCTGATTTCTTGTCCTGTGATAAAAAGCCTTCTGTTTCCATCGCCAAAGCTTTCAGGGGAGCATTTGCAAGCTTCTGGCACCATTTTTGAGTGAATTGCCAAAAGTCAGATTTTTGCTGAAATTGTGACCCCGAGGCTTAGGGATTTTTTCAAAAAAATATTTTCTGCCGGTGAAGTTTTTGAGGGCTGATTTCTTGTCCTGTGATAAAAAGCCTTCTGTTTCGAGTGCCAAAGCTTTCAGGGGAGCATTTGCAAGCTTCTGGCACCATTTTTGAGTGAATTGCCAAAAGTCAGATTTTTGCTGAAATTGTGACCCCGGGGCTTAGGGATTTTTTCAAAAAAATATTTTCTGCCGGTGAAGTTTTTGAGAGCTGATTTCTTGTCCTGTGATAAAAAGCCTTCTGTTTCCATCGCCAAAGCTTTCAGGGGAGCATTTGCAAGCTTCTGCCACCATTTTTGAGTGAATTGCCAAAAGTCAGATTTTTGCTGAAATTGTGACCCCGGGGCTTAGGGATTTTTTCAAAAAAATATTTTCTGCCGGTGAAGTTTTTGAGGGCTGATTTCTTGTCCTGTGATAAAAAGCCTTCTGTTTCGAGTGCCAAAGCTTTCAGGGGAGCATTTGCAAGCTTCTGCCACCATTTTTGAGTGAATTGCCAAAAGTCAGATTTTTGCTGAAATTGTGACCCCGGGGCTTAGGGATTTTTTCAAAAAAATATTTTCTGCCGGTGAAGTTTTTGAGAGCTGATTTCTTGTCCTGTGATAAAAAGCCTTCTGTTTCCATCGCCAAAGCTTTCAGGGGAGAATTTGCAAGCGTCTGGCACCATTTTTGAGTGAATTGCCAAAAGTCAGATTTTTGCTGAAATTGTGACCCCGGGGCTTAGGGATTTTTTCAAAAAAATATTTTCTGCCGGTGAAGTTTTTGAGAGCTGATTTGTTGTCCTGTGATAAAAAGCCTTCTGTTTCGAGTGCCAAACCTTTCAGGGGAGCATTTTCAAGCTTCTGGCACCATTTTTGAGTGAATTGCCAAAAGTCAGATTTTTGCTGAAATTGTGACCCCGGGGCTTAGGGATTTTTTCAAAAAAAAATTTTCTGCCGGTGAAGTTTTTGAGAGCTGATTTCTTGTCCTGTGATAAAAAGCCTTCTGTTTCCATCGCCAAAGCTTTCAGGGGAGCATTTGCAAGCTTCTGGCACCATTTTTGAGTGAATTGCCAAAAGTCAGATTTTTGCTGAAATTGTGAACCCGGGGCTTAGGGATTTTTTCAAAAAAATATTTTCTGCCGGTTAAGTGTTTGAGAGCTGATTTCTTGTCCTGTGATAAAAAGCCTTCTGTTTCGAGTGCCAAACCTTTCAGGGGAGCATTTTCAAGCTTCTGGCACGATTTTTGAGTGAATTGCCAAAAGTCAGATTTTTGCTGAAATTGTGACCCCGGGGCTTAGGGATTTTTTCAAAAAAATATTTTCTGCCAGTGAAGTTTTTGAGAGCTGATTTCTTGTCCTGTGATAAAAAGCCTTCTGTTTCCATCGCCAAAGCTTTCAGGGGAGCATTTGCAAGCTTCTGGCACCATTTTTGAGTGAATTGCCAAAAGTCAGATTTTTGCTGAAATTGTGACCCCGAGGCTTAGGGATTTTTTCAAAAAAATATTTTCTGCCGGTGAAGTTTTTGAGGGCTGATTTCTTGTCCTGTGATAAAAAGCCTTCTGTTTCGAGTGCCAAAGCTTTCAGGGGAGCATTTGCAAGCTTCTGGCACCATTTTTGAGTGAATTGCCAAAAGTCAGATTTTTGCTGAAATTGTGACCCCGGGGCTTAGGGATTTTTTCAAAAAAATATTTTCTGCCGGTGAAGTTTTTGAGGGCTGATTTCTTGTCCTGTGATAAAAAGCCTTCTGTTTCGAGTGCCAAAGCTTTCAGGGGAGCATTTGCAAGCTTCTGCCACCATTTTTGAGTGAATTGCCAAAAGTCAGATTTTTGCTGAAATTGTGACCCCGGGGCTTAGGGATTTTTTCAAAAAAATATTTTCTGCCGGTGAAGTTTTTGAGAGCTGATTTCTTGTTCTGTGATAAAAGGCCTTCTGTTTTGAGTGCCAAAGCTTTCAGGAGAGCATTTGCAAGCTTCTGGCACCATTTTTGAGTGAATTGCCAAAAGTCAGATTTTTGCTGAAATTGTGACCCCGGGGCTTAGGGATTTTTTCAAAAAAATATTTTCTTCCGGTGAAGTTTTTGAGGGCTGATTTCTTGTTCTGTGATAAAAACCTTTCTTTTTCGAGTGCCAAACCTTTCAGAGGAGCATTTTCAAGCTTTAGGCACCATTTTTGAGTGAATTGCCAAAAGTCAGATTTTTGCTGAAATTGTGACCCCGGGGTTAGGGATTTTTTGAAAAAAAATTTTTTCCGCCGGTGAAGTTTTTGAGGGCTGATTTCTTCTCCTGTGATAAAAAGCCTTCTGTTTCGAGTGCCAAATCTTTCAGGAGAGCATTTGCAAGCTTCTGGCACCATTTTTGAATCAATTGCCAAAAGTCAGATTTTTGCTGAAATTGTGACCCTGGGGCTTAGGGATTTTTTCAAAAAAATATTTTCTGCCGGTTAAGTTTTTGAGAGCTGATTTCTTGTCCTGTGATAAAAAGCCTTCTGTTTCGAGTTCCAAAGCTTTCAGGGGAGCATTTGCAAGCTTCTGGCACCATTTTTGAGTGAATTCCCAAAAGTCAGATTTTTGCTGAAATTGTGACCCCGGGGCTTAGGGATTTTTTCAAAAAAATATTTTCTGCCGGTGAAGTTTTTGAGAGCTGATTTCTTGTCCTGTGATAAAAAGCCTTCTGTTTCCATCGCCAAAGCTTTCAGGGGAACATTTGCAAGCTTCTGGCACCATTTTTGAGTGAATTGCCAAAAGTCAGATTTTTGCTGAAATTGTGACCCCGGGGCTTAGGGATTTTTTCAAAAAAATATTTTCTGCCGGTTAAGTTTTTGAGGGCTGATTTCTTGTTCTGTGATAAAAAGCCTTCTGTTTCGAGTGCCAAACCTTTCAGGAGAGCATTTTCAAGCTTCTAGCACCATTTTTGAGTGAATTGCCAAAAGTCAGATTTTTGCTGAAATTGTGACCCCGGGGTTAGGGATTTTTTGAAAAAAAAAAGTTTCCGCCTGTGAAGTTTTTGAGGGCTGATTTCTTCTCCTGTGATAAAAAGCCTTCTGTTTCGAGTGCCAAACCTTTCAGGAGAGCATTTGCAAGCTTCTGGCACCGTTTTTGAATCAATTGCCAAAAGTCAGATTTTTGCTGAAATTGTGACCCCGGGGCTTAGGGATTTTTTCAAAAAAATATTTTCTGCCAGTTAAGTTTTTGAGAGCTGATTTCTTGTCCTGTGATAAAAAGCCTTCTGTTTCCATCGCCAAAGCTTTCAGGGGAGCATTTGCAAGCTTCGGGCACCATTTTTGAGTGAATTGCCAAAAGTCAGATTTTTGCTGAAATTGTGACCCCGGGGCTTAGGGATTTTTTCAAAAAAATATTTTCTGCCGGTGAAGTTTTTGAGAGCTGATTTCTTGTCCTGTGATAAAAAGCCTTCTGTTTCGAGTTCCAAACCTTTCAGGGGAGCATTTGCAAGCTTCTGGCACCATTTTTGAGTGAATTGCCAAAAGTCAGATTTTTGCTGAAATTGTGACCCCGGGGCTTAGGGATTTTTTCAAAAAAATATTTTATGCCGGTGAAGTTTTTGAGAGCTGATTTCTTGTCCTGTGATAAAAAGCCTTCTGTTTCCATCGCCAAAGCTTTCAGGGGAACATTTGCAAGCTTCTGGCACCATTTTTGAGTGAATTGCCAAAAGTCAGATTTTTGCTGAAATTGTGACCCCGGGGCTTAGGGATTTTTTCAAAAAAATATTTTCTGCCAGTTAAGTTTTTGAGGGCTGATTTCTTGTTCTGTGATAAAAAGCCTTCTGTTTCGAGTGCCAAACCTTTCAGGAGAGCATTTTCAAGCTTCTAGCACCATTTTTGAGTGAATTGCCAAAAGTCAGATTTTTGCTGAAATTGTGACCCCGGGGTTAGGGATTTTTTGAAAAAAAAAAATTTCCGCCGGTGAAGTTTTTGAGGGCTGATTTCTTCTCCTGTGATAAAAAGCCTTCTGTTTCGAGTGCCAAACCTTTCAGGAGAGCATTTGCAAGCTTCTGGCACCATTTTTGAATCAATTGCCAAAAGTCAGATTTTTGCTGAAATTGTGACCCCGGGGCTTAGGGATTTTTTCAAAAAAATATTTTCTGCCAGTTAAGTTTTTGAGAGCTGATTTCTTGTCCTGTGATAAAAAGCCTTCTGTTTCCATCGCCAAAGCTTTCAGGGGAGCATTTGCAAGCTTCGGGCACCATTTTTGAGTGAATTGCCAAAAGTCAGATTTTTGCTGAAATTGTGACCCCGGGGCTTAGGGATTTTTTCAAAAAAATATTTTCTGCCGGTGAAGTTTTTGAGAGCTGATTTCTTGTCCTGTGATAAAAAGCCTTCTGTTTCGAGTTCCAAACCTTTCAGGGGAGCATTTGCAAGCTTCTGGCACCATTTTTGAGTGAATTGCCAAAAGTCAGATTTTTGCTGAAATTGTGACCCCGGGGCTTAGGGATTTTTTCAAAAAAATATTTTCTGCCGGTGAAGTTTTTGAGAGCTGATTTCTTGTCCTGTGATAAAAAGCCTTCTGTTTCGAGTTCCAAACCTTTCAGGGGAGCATTTGCAAGCTTCTGGCACCATTTTTGAGTGAATTGCCAAAAGTCAGATTTTTGCTGAAATTGTGACCCCGGGGCTTAGGGATTTTTTCAAAAAAATATTTTCTGCCGGTTAAGTTTTTGAGGGCTGATTTCTTGTTCTGTGATAAAAAGCCTTCTGTTTCGAGTGCCAAACCTTTCAGGAGAGCATTTTCAAGCTTCTAGCACCATTTTTGAGTGAATTGCCAAAAGTCAGATTTTTGCTGAAATTGTGAACCCGGGGCTTAGGGATTTTTTCAAAAAAATATTTTCTGCCGGTTAAGTGTTTGAGAGCTGATTTCTTGTCCTGTGATAAAAAGCCTTCTGTTTCGAGTGCCAAACCTTTCAGGGGAGCATTTTCAAGCTTCTGGCACCATTTTTGAGTGAATTGCCAAAAGTCAGATTTTTGCTGAAATTGTGACCCCGGGGCTTAGGGATTTTTTCAAAAAAATATTTTCTGCCGGTGAAGTTTTTGAGAGCTGATTTCTTGTCCTGTGATAAAAAGCCTTCTGTTTCCATCGCCAAAGCTTTCAGGGGAGCATTTGCAAGCTTCTGGCACCATTTTTGAGTGAATTGCCAAAAGTCAGATTTTTGCTGAAATTGTGACCCCGGGGCTTAGGGATTTTTTCAAAAAAATATTTTCTGCCGGTGAAGTTTTTGAGGGCTGATTTCTTGTCCTGTGATAAAAAGCCTTCTGTTTCGAGTGCCAAAGCTTTCAGGGGAGCATTTGCAAGCTTCTGGCACCATTTTTGAGTGAATTGCCAAAAGTCAGATTTTTGCTGAAATTGTGACCCCGGGGCTTAGGGATTTTTTCAAAAAAATATTTTCTGCCGGTGAAGTTTTTGAGAGCTGATTTCTTGTCCTGTTATAAAAAGCCTTCTGTTTCCATCGCCAAAGCTTTCAGGGGAGCATTTGCAAGCTTCTGGCACCATTTTTGAGTGAATTGCCAAAAGTCAGATTTTTGCTGAAATTGTGACCCCGGGGCTTAGGGATTTTTTCAAAAAAATATTTTCTGCCGGTGAAGTTTTTGAGAGCTGATTTCTTCTCCTGTGATAAAAAGCCTTCTGTTTCGAGTGCCAAACCTTTCAGGGGAGCATATTCAAGCTTTTGGCACCATTTTTGAGTGAATTGCCAAAAGTCAGATTTTTGCTGAAATTGTGACCCCGGGGCTTAGGGATTTTTTCAAAAAAATATTTTCTGCCGGTGAAGTTTTTGAGAGCTGATTTGTTGTCTTGTGATAAAAAGCCTTCTGTTTCGAGTGCCAAACCTTTCAGGGGAGCATTTTCAAGCTTCTGGCACCATTTTTGAGTGAATTGCCAAAAGTCAGATTTTTGCTGAAATTGTGACCCCGGGGCTTAGGGATTTTTTCAAAAAAAAAATATTTTCTGCCGGTTAAATTTTTGAGGGCTGATTTCTTGTCCTGTGATAAAAAGCCTTCTGTTTCGAGTGCCAAACCTTTCAGGGGAGCATTTTCAAGCTTTAGGCACCATTTTTGAGTGAATTGCCAAAAGTCAGATTTTTGCTGAAATTGTGACCCCGGGGCTTAGGGATTTTTTCAAAAAAATATTTTCTGCCGGTGAAGTTTTTGAGGGCTGATTTCTTGTCCTGTGATAAAAAGCCTTCTGTTTCCATCGCCAAAGCTTTCAGGGGAGCATTTTCAAGCTTTAAGCACCATTTTTGAGTTAATTGCCAAAAGTCAGATTTTTGCTGAAATTGTGACCCCGGGGCTTAGGGATTTTTTCAAAAAAATATTTTCTGCCGGTGAAGTTTTTGAGGGCTGATTTCTTGTCCTGTGATAAAAAGCCTTCTGTTTCCATCGCCAAAGCTTTAAGGGGAGCATTTGCAAGCTTCTGGCACCATTTTTGAGTCAATTGCCAAAAGTCCGATTTTTGCTGAAATTGTGACCCCGCGGCTTAGGGATTTTTTCCAAAAAATATTTTCTGCCGGTGAAGTTTTTGAGGGCTGATTTCTTGTCCTGTGATAAAAAGCCTTCTGTTTCCATCGCCAAAGCTTTCAGGGGAGCATTTGCAAGCTTCTGGCACCATTTTTGAGTGAATTGCCAAAAGTCAGATTTTTGCTGAAATTGTGACCCCGGGGCTTAGGGATTTTTTCAAAAAAATATTTTCTGCCGGTGAAGTTTTTGAGAGCTGATTTCTTGTTCTGTGATAAAAAGCCTTCTGTTTTGAGTGCCAAAGCTTTCAGGAGAGCATTTTCAAGCTTCTGGCACCATTTTTGAGTGAATTGCCAAAAGTCAGATTTTTGCTGAAATTGTGACCCCGGGGCTTAGGGATTTTTTCAAAAAAATATTTTCTGCCGGTTAAGTTTTTGAGGGCTGATTTCTTGTTCTGTGATAAAAAGCCTTCTGTTTCGAGTGCCAAACCTTTCAGGAGAGCATTTTCAAGCTTCTAGCACCATTTTTGAGTGAATTGCCAAAAGTCAGATTTTTGCTGAAATTGTGAACCCGGGGCTTAGGGATTTTTTCAAAAAAAAATTTCTGCCGGTTAAGTGTTTGAGAGCTGATTTCTTGTCCTGTGATAAAAAGCCTTCTGTTTCGAGTGCCAAACCTTTCAGGGGAGCATTTTCAAGCTTCTGGCACGATTTTTGAGTGAATTGCCAAAAGTCAGATTTTTGCTGAAATTGTGACCCCGGGGCTTAGGGATTTTTTCAAAAAAATATTTTCTGCCGGTGAAGTTTTTGAGAGCTGATTTCTTGTCCTGTGATAAAAAGCCTTCTGTTTCCATCGCCAAAGCTTTCAGGGGAGCATTTGCAAGCTTCTGGCACCATTTTTGAGTGAATTGCCAAAAGTCAGATTTTTGCTGAAATTGTGACCCCGGGGCTTAGGGATTTTTTCAAAAAAATATTTTCTGCCGGTGAAGTTTTTGAGGGCTGATTTCTTGTCCTGTGATAAAAAGCCTTCTGTTTCGAGTGCCAAAGCTTTCAGGGGAGCATTTTCAAGCTTTTGGCACCCTTGTTGAGTGAATTGCCAAAAGTCAGATTTTTGCTGAAATTGTGACCCCGGGGCTTAGGGATTTTTTCAAAAAAATATTTTCTGCCGGTGAAGTTTTTGAGAGCTGATTTCTTGTCCTGTGATAAAAAGTCTTCTGTTTCCATCGCGAAAGCTTTCAGGGGAGCATTTGCAAGCTTCTGGCACCATTTTTGAGTGAATTGCCAAAAGTCAGATTTTTGCTGAAATTGTGACCCCGGGGCTTAGGGATTTTTTCAAAAAAATATTTTCTGCCGGTTAAGTTTTTGAGAGCTGATTTCTTGTTCTGTGATAAAAAGCCTTCTGTTTCGAGTGCCAAACCTTTCAGGGGAGCATTTTCAAGCTTTTGGCACCATTTTTGAGTGAATTGCCAAAAGTCAGATTTTTGCTGAAATTGTGACCCCGGGGCTTAGGGATTTTTTCAAAAAAATATTTTCTGCCGGTGAAGTTTTTGAGAGCTGATTTGTTGTCCTGTGATAAAAAGCCTTCTGTTTCGAGTGCCAAACCTTTCAGGGGAGCATTTTCAAGCTTCTGGCACCATTTTTGAGTGAATTGCCAAAAGTCAGATTTTTGCTGAAATTGTGACCCCGGGGCTTAGGGATTTTTTCAAAAAAAAAATATTTTCTGCCGGTTAAATTTTTGAGGGCTGATTTCTTGTCCTGTGATAAAAAGCCTTCTGTTTCGAGTGCCAAACCTTTCAGGGGAGCATTTTCAAGCTTTAGGCACCATTTTTGAGTGAATTGCCAAAAGTCAGATTTTTGCTGAAATTGTGACCCCGGGGCTTAGGGATTTTTTCAAAAAAATATTTTCTGCCGGTGAAGTTTTTAAGGGCTGATTTCTTGTCCTGTGATAAAAAGCCTTCTGTTTCCATCGCCAAAGCTTTCAGGGGAGCATTTTCAAGCTTTAAGCACCATTTTTGAGTTAATTGCCAAAAGTCAGATTTTTGCTGAAATTGTGACCCCGGGGCTTAGGGATTTTTTCAAAAAAATATTTTCTGCCGGTGAAGTTTTTGAGGGCTGATTTCTTGTCCTGTGATAAAAAGCCTTCTGTTTCCATCGCCAAAGCTTTAAGGGGAGCATTTGCAAGCTTCTGGCACCATTTTTGAGTCAATTGCCAAAAGTCAGATTTTTGCTGAAATTGTGACCCCGCGGCTTAGGGATTTTTTCCAAAAAATATTTTCTGCCGGTGAAGTTTTTGAGGGCTGATTTCTTGTCCTGTGATAAAAAGCCTTCTGTTTCCATCGCCAAAGCTTTCAGGGGAGCATTTGCAAGCTTCTGGCACCATTTTTGAGTGAATTGCCAAAAGTCAGATTTTTGCTGAAATTGTGACCCCGGGGCTTAGGGATTTTTTCAAAAAAATATTTTCTGCCGGTGAAGTTTTTGAGAGCTGATTTCTTGTTCTGTGATAAAAAGCCTTCTGTTTTGAGTGCCAAAGCTTTCAGGAGAGCATTTTCAAGCTTCTGGCACCATTTTTGAGTGAATTGCCAAAAGTCAGATTTTTGCTGAAATTGTGACCCCGGGGCTTAGGGATTTTTTCAAAAAAATATTTTCTGCCGGTTAAGTTTTTGAGGGCTGATTTCTTGTTCTGTGATAAAAAGCCTTCTGTTTCGAGTGCCAAACCTTTCAGGAGAGCATTTTCAAGCTTCTGGCACCATTTTTGAGTGAATTGCCAAAAGTCAGATTTTTGCTGAAATTGTGAACCCGGGGCTTAGGGATTTTTTCAAAAAAAAATTTCTGCTGGTTAAGTGTTTGAGAGCTGATTTCTTGTCCTGTGATAAAAAGCCTTCTGTTTCGAGTGCCAAACCTTTCAGGGGAGCATTTTCAAGCTTCTGGCACGATTTTTGAGTGAATTGCCAAAAGTCAGATTTTTGCTGAAATTGTGACCCCGGGGCTTAGGGATTTTTTCAAAAAAATATTTTCTGCCGGTGAAGTTTTTGAGAGCTGATTTCTTGTCCTGTGATAAAAAGCCTTCTGTTTCCATCGCCAAAGCTTTCAGGGGAGCATTTGCAAGCTTCTGGCACCATTTTTGAGTGAATTGCCAAAAGTCAGATTTTTGCTGAAATTGTGACCCCGGGGCTTAGGGATTTTTTCAAAAAAATATTTTCTGCCGGTGAAGTTTTTGAGGGCTGATTTCTTGTCCTGTGATAAAAAGCCTTCTGTTTCGAGTGCCAAAGCTTTCAGGGGAGCATTTGCAAGCTTCTGGCACCATTTTTGAGTGAATTGCCAAAAGTCAGATTTTTGCTGAAATTGTGACCCCGGGGCTTAGGGATTTTTTCAAAAAAATATTTTCTGCCGGTGAAGTTTTTGAGAGCTGATTTCTTGTCCTGTGATAAAAAGTCTTCTGTTTCCATCGCCAAAGCTTTCAGGGGAGCATTTGCAAGCTTCTGGCACCATTTTTGAGTGAATTGCCAAAAGTCAGATTTTTGCTGAAATTGTGACCCCGGGGCTTAGGGATTTTTTCAAAAAAATATTTTCTGCCGGTGAAGTTTTTGAGAGCTGATTTGTTGTCCTGTGATAAAAAGCCTTCTGTTTCGAGTGCCAAACCTTTCAGGGGAGCATTTTCAAGCTTCTGGCACCATTTTTGAGTGAATTGCCAAAAGTCAGATTTTTGCTGAAATTGTGACCCCGGGGCTTAGGGATTTTTTCAAAAAAATATTTTCTGCCGGTAAAGTGTTTGAGAGCTGATTTCTTGTCCTGTGATAAAAAGCCTTCTGTTTCCATCGCCAAAGCTTTCAGGGGAGCATTTGCAAGCTTCTGGCACCATTTTTGAGTGAATTGCCAAAAGTCAGATTTTTGCTGAAATTGTGACCCCGGGGCTTAGGGATTTTTTCAAAAAAATATTTTCTGCCGGTGAAGTTTTTGAGGGCTGATTTCTTGTCCTGTGATAAAAAGCCTTCTGTTTCGAGTGCCAAAGCTTTCAGGGGAGCATTTGCAAGCTTCTGGCACCATTTTTGAGTGAATTGCCAAAAGTCAGATTTTTGCGGAAATTGTGACCCCGGGGCTTAGGGATTTTTTCAAAAAAATATTTTCTGCCGGTGAAGTTTTTGAGAGCTGATTTCTTGTTCTGTGATAAAAAGCCTTCTGTTTTGAGTGCCAAAGCTTTCAGGAGAGCATTTTCAAGCTTCTGGCACCATTTTTGAGTGAATTGCCAAAAGTCAGATTTTTGCTGAAATTGTGAACCCGGGGCTTAGGGATTTTTTCAAAAAAATATTTTCTGCCGGTTAAGTGTTTGAGAGCTGATTTCTTGTCCTGTGATAAAAAGCCTTCTGTTTCGAGTGCCAAACCTTTCAGGGGAGCATTTTCAAGCTTCTGGCACGATTTTTGAGTGAATTGCCAAAAGTCAGATTTTTGCTGAAATTGTGACCCCGGGGCTTAGGGATTTTTTCAAAAAAATATTTTCTGCCAGTGAAGTTTTTGAGAGCTGATTTCTTGTCCTGTGATAAAAAGCCTTCTGTTTCCATCGCCAAAGCTTTCAGGGGAGCATTTGCAAGCTTCTGGCACCATTTTTGAGTGAATTGCCAAAAGTCAGATTTTTGCTGAAATTGTGACCCCGAGGCTTAGGGATTTTTTCAAAAAAATATTTTCTGCCGGTGAAGTTTTTGAGGGCTGATTTCTTGTCCTGTGATAAAAAGCCTTCTGTTTCGAGTGCCAAAGCTTTCAGGGGAGCATTTGCAAGCTTCTGGCACCATTTTTGAGTGAATTGCCAAAAGTCAGATTTTTGCTGAAATTGTGACCCCGGGGCTTAGGGATTTTTTCAAAAAAATATTTTCTGCCGGTGAAGTTTTTGAGAGCTGATTTCTTGTCCTGTGATAAAAAGCCTTCTGTTTCCATCGCCAAAGCTTTCAGGGGAGCATTTGCAAGCTTCTGCCACCATTTTTGAGTGAATTGCCAAAAGTCAGATTTTTGCTGAAATTGTGACCCCGGGGCTTAGGGATTTTTTCAAAAAAATATTTTCTGCCGGTGAAGTTTTTGAGGGCTGATTTGTTGTCCTGTGATAAAAAGCCTTCTGTTTCGAGTGCCAAACCTTTCAGGGGAGCATTTTCAAGCTTCTGGCACCATTTTTGAGTGAATTGCCAAAAGTCAGATTTTTGCTGAAATTGTGACCCCGGGGCTTAGGGATTTTTTCAAAAAAAAATTTTCTGCCGGTGAAGTTTTTGAGAGCTGATTTCTTGTCCTGTGATAAAAAGCCTTCTGTTTCCATCGCCAAAGCTTTCAGGGGAGCATTTGCAAGCTTCTGGCACCATTTTTGAGTGAATTGCCAAAAGTCAGATTTTTGCTGAAATTGTGAACCCGGGGCTTAGGGATTTTTTCAAAAAAATATTTTCTGCCGGTTAAGTGTTTGAGAGCTGATTTCTTGTCCTGTGATAAAAAGCCTTCTGTTTCGAGTGCCAAACCTTTCAGGGGAGCATTTTCAAGCTTCTGGCACGATTTTTGAGTGAATTGCCAAAAGTCAGATTTTTGCTGAAATTGTGACCCCGGGGCTTAGGGATTTTTTCAAAAAAAATTTTTCTGCCAGTGAAGTTTTTGAGAGCTGATTTCTTGTCCTGTGATAAAAAGCCTTCTGTTTCCATCGCCAAAGCTTTCAGGGGAGCATTTGCAAGCTTCTGGCACCATTTTTGAATGAATTGCCAAAAGTCAGATTTTTGCTGAAATTGTGACCCCGGGGCTTAGGGATTTTTTCAAAAAAATATTTTCTGCCGGTTAAGTGTTTGAGAGCTGATTTCTTGTCCTGTGATAAAAAGCCTTCTGTTTCGAGTGCCAAACCTTTCAGGGGAGCATTTTCAAGCTTCTGGCACGATTTTTGAGTGAATTGCCAAAAGTCAGATTTTTGCTGAAATTGTGACCCCGGGGCTTAGGGATTTTTTCAAAAAAATATTTTCTGCCGGTGAAGTTTTTGAGGGCTGATTTCTTGTCCTGTGATAAAAAGCCTTCTGTTTCGAGTGCCAAAGCTTTCAGGGGAGCATTTGCAAGCTTCTGGCACCATTTTTGAGTGAATTGCCAAAAGTCAGATTTTTGCTGAAATTGTGACCCCGGGGCTTAGGGATTTTTTCAAAAAAATATTTTCTGCCGGTGAAGTTTTTGAGAGCTGATTTCTTGTCCTGTGATAAAAAGCCTTCTGTTTCCATCGCCAAAGCTTTCAGGGGAGAATTTGCAAGCGTCTGGCACCATTTTTGAGTGAATTGCCAAAAGTCAGATTTTTGCTGAAATTGTGACCCCGGGGCTTAGGGATTTTTTCAAAAAAATATTTTCTGCCGGTGAAGTTTTTGAGAGCTGATTTCTTGTCCTGTGATAAAAAGCCTTCTGTTTCCATCGCCAAAGCTTTCAGGGGAGCATTTGCAAGCTTCTGGCACCATTTTTGAGTGAATTGCCAAAAGTCAGATTTTTGCTGAAATTGTGACCCCGGGGCTTAGGGATTTTTTCAAAAAAATATTTTCTGCCGGTGAAGTTTTTGAGGGCTGATTTCTTGTCCTGTGATAAAAAGCCTTCTGTTTCGAGTGCCAAAGCTTTCAGGGGAGCATTTGCAAGCTTCTGCCACCATTTTTGAGTGAATTGCCAAAAGTCAGATTTTTGCTGAAATTGTGACCCCGGGGCTTAGGGATTTTTTCAAAAAAATATTTTCTGCCGGTGAAGTTTTTGAGAGCTGATTTCTTGTCCTGTGATAAAAAGCCTTCTGTTTCCATCGCCAAAGCTTTCAGGGGAGAATTTGCAAGCGTCTGGCACCATTTTTGAGTGAATTGCCAAAAGTCAGATTTTTGCTGAAATTGTGACCCCGGGGCTTAGGGATTTTTTCAAAAAAATATTTTCTGCCGGTGAAGTTTTTGAGAGCTGATTTCTTGTCCTGTGATAAAAAGCCTTCTGTTTCCATCGCCAAAGCTTTCAGGGGAGCATTTGCAAGCTTCTGGCACCATTTTTGAGTGAATTGCCAAAAGTCAGATTTTTGCTGAAATTGTGACCCCGGGGCTTAGGGATTTTTTCAAAAAAATATTTTCTGCCGGTGAAGTTTTTGAGGGCTGATTTCTTGTCCTGTGATAAAAAGCCTTCTGTTTCGAGTGCCAAAGCTTTCAGGGGAGCATTTGCAAGCTTCTGCCACCATTTTTGAGTGAATTGCCAAAAGTCAGATTTTTGCTGAAATTGTGACCCCGGGGCTTAGGGATTTTTTCAAAAAAATATTTTCTGCCGGTGAAGTTTTTGAGAGCTGATTTCTTGTCCTGTGATAAAAAGCCTTCTGTTTCCATCGCCAAAGCTTTCAGGGGAGCATTTGCAAGCTTCTGGCACCATTTTTGAGTGAATTGCCAAAAGTCAGATTTTTGCTGAAATTGTGACCCCGGGGCTTAGGGATTTTTTCAAAAAAATATTTTCTGCCGGTGAAGTTTTTGAGAGCTGATTTCTTGTCCTGTGATAAAAAGCCTTCTGTTTCCAATCCCAAAGCTTTCAGGGGAGCATTTTCAAGGTTTAGGCACCATTTTTGAGTGAATTGCCAAAAGTCAGATTTTTGCTGAAATTGTGACCCCGGGGCTTAGGGATTTTTCAAAAAAATATTTTCTGCCGGTGAAGTTTTTGAGGGCTGATAAAAAGCCTTCTGTTTCCATCGCCAAAGCTTTAAGGGGAGCATTTGCAAGCTTCTGGCACCATTTTTGAGTCAATTGCCAAAAGTCAGATTTTTGCTGAAATTGTGACCCCGGGGCTTAGGGATTTTTTCAAAAAAATATTTTCTGCCGGTGAAGTTTTTGAGAGCTGATTTCTTGTCCTGTGATAAAAAGCCTTCTGTTTCCATCGCCAAAGCTTTCAGGGGAGAATTTGCAAGCGTCTGGCACCATTTTTGAGTGAATTGCCAAAAGTCAGATTTTTGCCGAAATTGTGACCCCGGGGCTTAGGGATTTTTTCAAAAAAATATTTTCTGCCGGTGAAGTTTTTGAGAGCTGATTTGTTGTCCTGTGATAAAAAGCCTTCTGTTTCGAGTGCCAAACCTTTCAGGGGAGCATTTTCAAGCTTCTGGCACCATTTTTGAGTGAATTGCCAAAAGTCAGATTTTTGCTGAAATTGTGACCCCGTGGCTTAGGGATTTTTTCAAAAAAATATTTTCTGCCGGTGAAGTTTTTGAGAGCTGATTTCTTGTCCTGTGATAAAAAGCCTTCTGTTTCGAGTGCCAAACCTTTCAGGGGAGCATTTTCAAGCTTCTGGCACCATTTTTGAGTGAATTGCCAAAAGTCAGATTTTTGCTGAAATTGTGACCCCGGGGCTTAGGGATTTTTTCAAAAAAATATTTTCTGCCGGTGAAGTTTTTGAGAGCTGAATTCTTGTCCTGTGATAAAAAGCCTTCTGTTTCGAGTGCCAAACCTTTCAGGGGAGCATATTCAAGCTTTTGGCACCATTTTTGAGTGAATTGCCAAAAGTCAGATTTTTGCTGAAATTGTGACCCCGGGGCTTAGGGATTTTTTCAAAAAAATATTTTCTGCCGGTGAAGTTTTTGAGAGCTGATTTGTTGTCCTGTGATAAAAAGCCTTCTGTTTCGAGTGCCAAACCTTGCAGGGGAGCATTTTCAAGCTTCTGGCACCATTTTTGAGTGAATTGCCAAAAGTCAGATTTTTGCTGAAATTGTGACCCCGGGGCTTAGGGATTTTTTCAAAAAAATATTTTCTGCCGGTGAAGTTTTTGAGAGCTGATTTCTTGTCCTGTGATAAAAAGCCTTCTGTTTCCATCGCCAAAGCTTTCAGGGGAGCGTTTGCAAGCTTCTGGCACCATTTTTGAGTGAATTGCCAAAATTCAGATTTTTGCTGAAATTGTGACCCCGGGACTTAGGGATTTTTGCAAAAAAATATTTTCTGCCGGTGAAGTTTTTGAGAGCTGATTTCTTGTCCTGTGATAAAAAGCCTTCTGTTTCGAGTGCCAAACCTTTCAGGGGAGCATTTGCAAGCTTCTGGCACCATTTTTGAGTGAATTGCCAAAAGTCAGATTTTTGCTGAAATTGTGACCCCGGGGCTTAGGGATTTTTTCAAAAAAATATTTTCTGCCGGTGAAGTTTTTGAGAGCTGATTTCTTGTCCTGTGATAAAAAGCCTTCTGTTTCCATCGCCAAAGCTTTCAGGGGAGAATTTGCAAGCGTCTGGCACCATTTTTGAGTGAATTGCCAAAAGTCAGATTTTTGCTGAAATTGTGACCCCGGGGCTTAGGGATTTTTTCAAAAAAATATTTTCTGCCGGTGAAGTTTTTGAGAGCTGATTTGTTGTCCTGTGATAAAAAGCCTTCTGTTTCGAGTGCCAAACCTTTCAGGGGAGCATTTTCAAGCTTCTGGCACCATTTTTGAGTGAATTGCCAAAAGTCAGATTTTTGCTGAAATTGTGACCCCGGGGCTTAGGGATTTTTTCAAAAAAATATTTTCTGCCGGTGAAGTTTTTGAGAGCTGATTTCTTGTCCTGTGATAAAAAGCCTTCTGTTTCCATCGCCAAAGCTTTCAGGGGAGCATTTGCAAGCTTCTGGCACCATTTTTGAGTGAATTGCCAAAAGTCAGATTTTTGCTGAAATTGTGACCCCGGGGCTTAGGGATTTTTTCAAAAAAATATTTTCTGCCGGTGTAGTTTTTGAGGGCTGATTTCTTGTCCTGTGATAAAAAGCCTTCTGTTTCGAGTGCCAAAGCTTTCAGGGGAGCATTTGCAAGCTTCTGGCACCATTTTTGAGTGAATTGCCAAAAGTCAGATTTTTGCTGAAATTGTGACCCCGGGGCTTAGGGATTTTTTCAAAAAAATATTTTCTGCCGGTGAAGTTTTTGAGAGCTGATTTCTTGTCCTGTGATAAAAAGCCTTCTGTTTCCATCGCCAAAGCTTTCAGGGGAGCATTTTCAAGGTTTAGGCACCATTTTTGAGTGAATTGCCAAAAGTCAGATTTTTGCTGAAATTGTGACCCCGGGGCTTAGGGATTTTTCAAAAAAATATTTTCTGCCGGTGAAGTTTTTGAGGGCTGATAAAAAGCCTTCTGTTTCCATCGCCAAAGCTTTAAGGGGAGCATTTGCAAGCTTCTGGCACCATTTTTGAGTCAATTGCCAAAAGTCAGATTTTTGCTGAAATTGTGACCCCGGGGCTTAGGGATTTTTTCAAAAAAATATTTTCTGCCGGTGAAGTTTTTGAGAGCTGATTTCTTGTCCTGTGATAAAAAGCCTTCTGTTTCCATCGCCAAAGCTTTCAGGGGAGAATTTGCAAGCGTCTGGCACCATTTTTGAGTGAATTGCCAAAAGTCAGATTTTTGCTGAAATTGTGACCCCGGGGCTTAGGGATTTTTTCAAAAAAATATTTTCTGCCGGTGAAGTTTTTGAGAGCTGATTTGTTGTCCTGTGATAAAAAGCCTTCTGTTTCGAGTGCCAAACCTTTCAGGGGAGCATTTTCAAGCTTCTGGCACCATTTTTGAGTGAATTGCCAAAAGTCAGATTTTTGCTGAAATTGTGACCCCGGGGCTTAGGGATTTTTTCAAAAAAATATTTTCTGCCGGTGAAGTTTTTGAGAGCTGATTTCTTGTCCTGTGATAAAAAGCCTTCTGTTTCGAGTGCCAAACCTTTCAGGGGAGCATTTTCAAGCTTCTGGCACCATTTTTGAGTGAATTGCCAAAAGTCAGATTTTTGCTGAAATTGTGACCCCGGGGCTTAGGGATTTTTTCAAAAAAATATTTTCTGCCGGTTAAGTTTTTGAGAGCTGATTTCTTGTCCTGTGATAAAAAGCCTTCTGTTTCCATCGCCAAAGCTTTCAGGGGAGCATTTGCAAGCGTCTGGCACCATTTTTGAGTGAATTGCCAAAAGTCAGATTTTTGCTGAAATTGTGACCCCGGGGCTTAGGGATTTTTTCAAAAAAATATTTTCTGCCGGTGAAGTTTTTGAGAGCTGATTTGTTGTCCTGTGATAAAAAGCCTTCTGTTTCGAGTGCCAAACCTTTCAGGGGAGCATTTTCAAGCTTCTGGCACCATTTTTGAGTGAATTGCCAAAAGTCAGATTTTTGCTGAAATTGTGACCCCGGGGCTTAGGGATTTTTTCAAAAAAATATTTTCTGCCGGTGAAGTTTTTGAGAGCTGAATTCTTGTCCTGTGATAAAAAGCCTTCTGTTTCGAGTGCCAAACCTTTCAGGGGAGCATATTCAAGCTTTTGGCACCATTTTTGAGTGAATTGCCAAAAGTCAGATTTTTGCTGAAATTGTGACCCCGGGGCTTAGGGATTTTTTCAAAAAAATATTTTCTGCCGGTGAAGTTTTTGAGAGCTGATTTGTTGTCCTGTGATAAAAAGCCTTCTGTTTCGAGTGCCAAACCTTGCAGGGGAGCATTTTCAAGCTTCTGGCACCATTTTTGAGTGAATTGCCAAAAGTCAGATTTTTGCTGAAATTGTGACCCCGGGGCTTAGGGATTTTTTCAAAAAAATATTTTCTGCCGGTGAAGTTTTTGAGAGCTGATTTCTTGTCCTGTGATAAAAAGCCTTCTGTTTCCATCGCCAAAGCTTTCAGGGGAGCGTTTGCAAGCTTCTGGCACCATTTTTGAGTGAATTGCCAAAATTCAGATTTTTGCTGAAATTGTGACCCCGGGACTTAGGGATTTTTGCAAAAAAATATTTTCTGCCGGTGAAGTTTTTGAGAGCTGATTTCTTGTCCTGTGATAAAAAGCCTTCCGTTTCGAGTGCCAAACCTTTCAGGGGAGCATTTGCAAGCTTCTGGCACCATTTTTGAGTGAATTGCCAAAAGTCAGATTTTTGCTGAAATTGTGACCCCGGGGCTTAGGGATTTTTTCAAAAAAATATTTTCTGCCGGTGAAGTTTTTGAGAGCTGATTTCTTGTCCTGTGATAAAAAGCCTTCTGTTTCCATCGCCAAAGCTTTCAGGGGAGAATTTGCAAGCGTCTGGCACCATTTTTGAGTGAATTGCCAAAAGTCAGATTTTTGCTGAAATTGTGACCCCGGGGCTTAGGGATTTTTTCAAAAAAATATTTTCTGCCGGTGAAGTTTTTGAGAGCTGATTTGTTGTCCTGTGATAAAAAGCCTTCTGTTTCGAGTGCCAAACCTTTCAGGGGAGCATATTCAAGCTTTTGGCACCATTTTTGAGTGAATTGCCAAAAGTCAGATTTTTGCTGAAATTGTGACCCCGGGGCTTAGGGATTTTTGCAAAAAAATATTTTCTGCCGGTGAAGTTTTTGAGAGCTGATTTCTTGTCCTGTGATAAAAAGCCTTCTGTTTCGAGTGCCAAACCTTTCAGGGGAGCATTTGCAAGCTTCTGGCACCATTTTTGAGTGAATTGCCAAAAGTCAGATTTTTGCTGAAATTGTGACCCCGGGGCTTAGGGATTTTTTCAAAAAAATTTTTTCTGCCGGTGAAGTTTTTGAGAGCTGATTTCTTGTCCTGTGATAAAAAGCCTTCTGTTTCCATCGCCAAAGCTTTCAGGGGAGCATTTTCAAGCTTCTGGCACCATTTTTGAGTCAATTGCCAAAAGTCAGATTTTTGCTGAAATTGTGACCCCGGGGCTTAGGGATTTTTTCAAAAAAATATTTTCTGCCGGTGAAGTTTTTGAGAGCTGATTTGTTGTCCTGTGATAAAAAGCCTTCTGTTTCGAGTGCCAAACCTTTCAGGGGAGCATTTTCAAGCTTCTGGCACCATTTTTGAGTCAATTGCCAAAAGTCAGATTTTTGCTGAAATTGTGACCCCGGGGCTTAGGGATTTTTTCAAAAAAATATTTTCTGCCGGTGAAGTTTTTGAGAGCTGATTTGTTGTCCTGTGATAAAAAGCCTTCTGTTTCGAGTGCCAAACCTTTCAGGGGAGCATTTTCAAGCTTCTGGCACCATTTTTGAGTGAATTGCCAAAAGTCAGATTTTTGCTGAAATTGTGACCCCGGGGCTTAGGGATTTTTTCAAAAAAATATTTTCTGCCGGTGAAGTTTTTGAGAGCTGAATTCTTGTCCTGTGATAAAAAGCCTTCTGTTTCGAGTGCCAAACCTTTCAGGGGAGCATATTCAAGCTTTTGGCACCATTTTTGAGTGAATTGCCAAAAGTCAGATTTTTGCTGAAATTGTGACCCCGGGGCTTAGGGATTTTTTCAAAAAAATATTTTCTGCCGGTGAAGTTTTTGAGAGCTGATTTGTTGTCCTGTGATAAAAAGCCTTCTGTTTCGAGTGCCAAACCTTGCAGGGGAGCATTTTCAAGCTTCTGGCACCATTTTTGAGTGAATTGCCAAAAGTCAGATTTTTGCTGAAATTGTGACCCCGGGGCTTAGGGATTTTTTCAAAAAAATATTTTCTGCCGGTGAAGTTTTTGAGAGCTGATTTCTTGTCCTGTGATAAAAAGCCTTCTGTTTCCATCGCCAAAGCTTTCAGAGGAGCGTTTGCAAGCTTCTGGCACCATTTTTGAGTGAATTGCCAAAATTCAGATTTTTGCTGAAATTGTGACCCCGGGACTTAGGGATTTTTGCAAAAAAATATTTTCTGCCGGTGAAGTTTTTGAGAGCTGATTTCTTGTCCTGTGATAAAAAGCCTTCTGTTTCGAGTGCCAAACCTTTCAGGGGAGCATTTGCAAGCTTCTGGCACCATTTTTGAGTGAATTGCCAAAAGTCAGATTTTTGCTGAAATTGTGACCCCGGGGCTTAGGGATTTTTTCAAAAAAATATTTTCTGCCGGTGAAGTTTTTGAGAGCTGATTTGTTGTCCTGTGATAAAAAGCCTTCTGTTTCGAGTGCCAAACCTTGCAGGGGAGCATTTTCAAGCTTCTGGCACCATTTTTGAGTGAATTGCCAAAAGTCAGATTTTTGCTGAAATTGTGACCCCGGGGCTTAGGGATTTTTTCAAAAAAATATTTTCTGCCGGTGAAGTTTTTGAGAGCTGATTTCTTGTCCTGTGATAAAAAGCCTTCTGTTTCCATCGCCAAAGCTTTCAGAGGAGCGTTTGCAAGCTTCTGGCACCATTTTTGAGTGAATTGCCAAAATTCAGATTTTTGCTGAAATTGTGACCCCGGGACTTAGGGATTTTTGCAAAAAAATATTTTCTGCCGGTGAAGTTTTTGAGAGCTGATTTCTTGTCCTGTGATAAAAAGCCTTCTGTTTCGAGTGCCAAACCTTTCAGGGGAGCATTTGCAAGCTTCTGGCACCATTTTTGAGTGAATTGCCAAAAGTCAGATTTTTGCTGAAATTGTGACCCCGGGGCTTAGGGATTTTTTCAAAAAAATATTTTCTGCCGGTTAAGTTTTTGAGAGCTGATTTCTTGTCCTGTGATAAAAAGCCTTCTGTTTCCATCGCCAAAGCTTTCAGGGGAGCATTTTCAAGCTTTTGGGACCATTTTTGAGTGAATTGCCAAAAGTCAGATTTTTGCAGAAATTGTGACCCCGGGGCTTAGGGATTTTTTCAAAAAAATATTTTCTGCCGGTTAAGTTTTTGAGGGCTGATTTCTTGTTCTGTGATAAAAAGCCTTCTGTTTCGAGTGCCAAACCTTTCAGGGGAGCATTTTCAAGCTTCTGGCACCATTTTTGAGTGAATTGCCAAAAGTCAGATTTTTGCTGAAATTGTGACCCCGGGGCTTAGGGATTTTTTCAAAAAAATATTTTCTGCCGGTGAAGTTTTTGAGAGCTGAATTCTTGTCCTGTGATAAAAAGCCTTCTGTTTCGAGTGCCAAACCTTTCAGGGGAGCATATTCAAGCTTTTGGCACCATTTTTGAGTGAATTGCCAAAAGTCAGATTTTTGCTGAAATTGTGACCCCGGGACTTAGGGATTTTTGCAAAAAAATATTTTCTGCCGGTGAAGTTTTTGAGAGCTGATTTCTTGTCCTGTGATAAAAAGCCTTCTGTTTCGAGTGCCAAACCTTTCAGGGGAGCATTTGCAAGCTTCTGGCACCATTTTTGAGTGAATTGCCAAAAGTCAGATTTTTGCTGAAATTGTGACCCCGGGGCTTAGGGATTTTTTCAAAAAAATATTTTCTGCCGGTGAAGTTTTTGAGAGCTGATTTCTTGTCCTGTGATAAAAAGCCTTCTGTTTCCATCACCAAAGCTTTCAGGGGAGCATTTGCAAGCTTCTGGCACCATTTTTGAGTGAATTGCCAAAAGTCAGATTTTTGCTGAAATTGTGACCCCGGGGCTTAGGGATTTTTTCAAAAAAATATTTTCTTCCGGTGAAGTTTTTGAGGGCTGATTTCTTGTTCTGTGATAAAAACCTTTCTTTTTCGAGTGCCAAACCTTTCAGAGGAGCATTTTCAAGCTTTAGGCACCATTTTTGAGTGAATTGCCAAAAGTCAGATTTTTGCTGAAATTGTGACCCCGGGGTTAGGGATTTTTTGAAAAAAAAAATTTTCCGCCGGTGAAGTTTTTGAGGGCTGATTTCTTCTCCTGTGATAAAAAGCCTTCTGTTTCGAGTGCCAAATCTTTCAGGAGAGCATTTGCAAGCTTCTGGCACCATTTTTGAATCAATTGCCAAAAGTCAGATTTTTGCTGAAATTGTGACCCTGGGGCTTAGGGATTTTTTCAAAAAAATATTTTCTGCCGGTGAAGTTTTTGAGAGCTGATTTCTTGTCCTGTGATAAAAAGCCTTCTGTTTCGAGTTCCAAACCTTTCAGGGGAGCATTTGCAAGCTTCTGGCACCATTTTTGAGTGAATTGCCAAAAGTCAGATTTTTGCTGAAATTGTGACCCCGGGGCTTAGGGATTTTTTCACAAAAATATTTTCTGCCGGTGAAGTTTTTGAGAGCTGATTTCTTGTCCTGTGATAAAAAGCCTTCTGTTTCCATCGCCAAAGCTTTCAGGGGAACATTTGCAAGCTTCTGGCACCATTTTTGAGTGAATTGCCAAAAGTCAGATTTTTGCTGAAATTGTGACCCCGGGGCTTAGGGATTTTTTCAAAAAAATATTTTCTGCCGGTTAAGTTTTTGAGGGCTGATTTCTTGTTCTGTGATAAAAAGCCTTCTGTTTCGAGTGCCAAACCTTTCAGGAGAGCATTTTCAAGCTTCTAGCACCATTTTTGAGTGAATTGCCAAAAGTCAGATTTTTGCTGAAATTGTGACCCCGGGGTTAGGGATTTTTTGAAAAAAAAAATTTTCGGCCGGTGAAGTTTTTGAGGGCTGATTTCTTCTCCTGTGATAAAAAGCCTTCTGTTTCGAGTGCCAAACCTTTCAGGAGAGCATTTGCAAGCTTCTGGCACCGTTTTTGAATCAATTGCCAAAAGTAAGATTTTTGCTGAAAATGTGACCCCGGGGCTTAGGGATTTTTTCAAAAAAATATTTTCTGCCAGTTAAGTTTTTGAGAGCTGATTTCTTGTCCTGTGATAAAAAGCCTTCTGTTTCCATCGCCAAAGCTTTCAGGGGAGCATTTGCAAGCTTCGGGCACCATTTTTGAGTGAATTGCCAAAAGTCAGATTTTTGCTGAAATTGTGACCCCGGGGCTTAGGGATTTTTTCAAAAAAATATTTTCTGCCGGTGAAGTTTTTGAGAGCTGATTTCTTGTCCTGTGATAAAAAGCCTTCTGTTTCGAGTTCCAAACCTTTCAGGGGAGCATTTGCAAGCTTCTGGCACCATTTTTGAGTGAATTGCCAAAAGTCAGATTTTTGCTGAAATTGTGACCCCGGGGCTTAGGGATTTTTTCAAAAAAATATTTTCTGCCGGTGAAGTTTTTGAGAGCTGATTTCTTGTCCTGTGATAAAAAGCCTTCTGTTTCCATCGCCAAAGCTTTCAGGGGAACATTTGCAAGCTTCTGGCACCATTTTTGAGTGAATTGCCAAAAGTCAGATTTTTGCTGAAATTGTGACCCCGGGGCTTAGGGATTTTTTCAAAAAAATATTTTCTGCCGGTTAAGTTTTTGAGGGCTGATTTCTTGTTCTGTGATAAAAAGCCTTCTGTTTCGAGTGCCAAACCTTTCAGGAGAGCATTTTCAAGCTTCTAGCACCATTTTTGAGTGAATTGCCAAAAGTCAGATTTTTGCTGAAATTGTGACCCCGGGGTTAGGGATTTTTTGAAAAAAAAATTTTTCCGCCGGTGAAGTTTTTGAGGGCTGATTTCTTCTCCTGTGATAAAAAGCCTTCTGTTTCGAGTGCCAAACCTTTCAGGAGAGCATTTGCAAGCTTCTGGCACCATTTTTGAATCAATTGCCAAAAGTCAGATTTTTGCTGAAATTGTGACCCCGGGGCTTAGGGATTTTTTCAAAAAAATATTTTCTGCCAGTTAAGTTTTTGAGAGCTGATTTCTTGTCCTGTGATAAAAAGCCTTCTGTTTCCATCGCCAAAGCTTTCAGGGGAGCATTTGCAAGCTTCGGGCACCATTTTTGAGTGAATTGCCAAAAGTCAGATTTTTGCTGAAATTGTGACCCCGGGGCTTAGGGATTTTTTCAAAAAAATATTTTCTGCCGGTGAAGTTTTTGAGAGCTGAATTCTTGTCCTGTGATAAAAAGCCTTCTGTTTCGAGTGCCAAACCTTTCAGGGGAGCATATTCAAGCTTTTGGCACCATTTTTGAGTGAATTGCCAAAAGTCAGATTTTTGCTGAAATTGTGACCCCGGGACTTAGGGATTTTTGCAAAAAAATATTTTCTGCCGGTGAAGTTTTTGAGAGCTGATTTCTTGTCCTGTGATAAAAAGCCTTCTGTTTCGAGTGCCAAACCTTTCAGGGGAGCATTTGCAAGCTTCTGGCACCATTTTTGAGTGAATTGCCAAAAGTCAGATTTTTGCTGAAATTGTGACCCCGGGGCTTAGGGATTTTTTCAAAAAAAATTTTTCTGCCGGTGAAGTTTTTGAGAGCTGATTTCTTGTCCTGTGATAAAAAGCCTTCTGTTTCCATCGCCAAAGCTTTCAGGGGAGCATTTTCAAGCTTCTGGCACCATTTTTGAGTCAATTGCCAAAAGTCAGATTTTTGCTGAAATTGTGACCCCGGGGCTTAGGGATTTTTTCAAAAAAATATTTTCTGCCGGTGAAGTTTTTGAGAGCTGATTTGTTGTCCTGTGATAAAAAGCCTTCTGTTTCGAGTGCCAAACCTTTCAGGGGAGCATTTTCAAGCTTCTGGCACCATTTTTGAGTCAATTGCCAAAAGTCAGATTTTTGCTGAAATTGTGACCCCGGGGCTTAGGGATTTTTTCAAAAAAATATTTTCTGCCGGTGAAGTTTTTGAGAGCTGATTTGTTGTCCTGTGATAAAAAGCCTTCTGTTTCGAGTGCCAAACCTTACAGGGGAGCATTTTCAAGCTTCTGGCACCATTTTTGAGTGAATTGCCAAAAGTCAGATTTTTGCTGAAATTGTGACCCCGGGGCTTAGGGATTTTTTCAAAAAAATATTTTCTGCCGGTGAAGTTTTTGAGAGCTGAATTCTTGTCCTGTGATAAAAAGCCTTCTGTTTCGAGTGCCAAACCTTTCAGGGGAGCATATTCAAGCTTTTGGCACCATTTTTGAGTGAATTGCCAAAAGTCAGATTTTTGCTGAAATTGTGACCCCGGGGCTTAGGGATTTTTTCAAAAAAATATTTTCTGCCGGTGAAGTTTTTGAGAGCTGATTTGTTGTCCTGTGATAAAAAGCCTTCTGTTTCGAGTGCCAAACCTTGCAGGGGAGCATTTTCAAGCTTCTGGCACCATTTTTGAGTGAATTGCCAAAAGTCAGATTTTTGCTGAAATTGTGACCCCGGGGCTTAGGGATTTTTTCAAAAAAATATTTTCTGCCGGTGAAGTTTTTGAGAGCTGATTTCTTGTCCTGTGATAAAAAGCCTTCTGTTTCCATCGCCAAAGCTTTCAGAGGAGCGTTTGCAAGCTTCTGGCACCATTTTTGAGTGAATTGCCAAAATTCAGATTTTTGCTGAAATTGTGACCCCGGGACTTAGGGATTTTTGCAAAAAAATATTTTCTGCCGGTGAAGTTTTTGAGAGCTGATTTCTTGTCCTGTGATAAAAAGCCTTCTGTTTCGAGTGCCAAACCTTTCAGGGGAGCATTTGCAAGCTTCTGGCACCATTTTTGAGTGAATTGCCAAAAGTCAGATTTTTGCTGAAATTGTGACCCCGGGGCTTAGGGATTTTTTCAAAAAAATATTTTCTGCCGGTGAAGTTTTTGAGAGCTGATTTCTTGTCCTGTGATAAAAAGCCTTCTGTTTCCATCGCCAAAGCTTTCAGGGGAGCATTTTCAAGCTTTTGGGACCATTTTTGAGTGAATTGCCAAAAGTCAGATTTTTGCAGAAATTGTGACCCCGGGGCTTAGGGATTTTTTCAAAAAAATATTTTCTGCTGGTGAAGTTTTTGAGGGCTGATTTGTTGTCCTGTGATAAAAAGCCTTCTGTTTCGAGTGCCAAACCTTTAAGGGGAGCATATTCAAGCTTCTGGCACCATTTTTGAGTGAATTGCCAAAAGTCAGATTTTTGCTGAAATTGTGACCCCGGGGCTTAGGGATTTTTTCAAAAAAATATTTTCTGCCGGTGAAGTTTTTGAGAGCTGATTTGTTGTCCTGTGATAAAAAGCCTTCTGTTTCGAGTGCCAAACCTTGCAGGGGAGCATTTTCAAGCTTCTGGCACCATTTTTGAGTGAATTGCCAAAAGTCAGATTTTTGCTGAAATTGTGACCCCGGGGCTTAGGGATTTTTTCAAAAAAATATTTTCTGCCGGTGAAGTTTTTGAGAGCTGATTTCTTGTCCTGTGATAAAAAGCCTTCTGTTTCCATCGCCAAAGCTTTCAGAGGAGCGTTTGCAAGCTTCTGGCACCATTTTTGAGTGAATTGCCAAAATTCAGATTTTTGCTGAAATTGTGACCCCGGGACTTAGGGATTTTTGCAAAAAAATATTTTCTGCCGGTGAAGTTTTTGAGAGCTGATTTCTTGTCCTGTGATAAAAAGCCTTCTGTTTCGAGTGCCAAACCTTTCAGGGGAGCATTTGCAAGCTTCTGGCACCATTTTTGAGTGAATTGCCAAAAGTCAGATTTTTGCTGAAATTGTGACCCCGGGGCTTAGGGATTTTTTCAAAAAAATATTTTCTGCCGGTGAAGTTTTTGAGAGCTGATTTCTTGTCCTGTGATAAAAAGCCTTCTGTTTCCATCGCCAAAGCTTTCAGGGGAGCATTTTCAAGCTTTTGGGACCATTTTTGAGTGAATTGCCAAAAGTCAGATTTTTGCAGAAATTGTGACCCCGGGGCTTAGGGATTTTTTCAAAAAAATATTTTCTGCTGGTGAAGTTTTTGAGGGCTGATTTGTTGTCCTGTGATAAAAAGCCTTCTGTTTCGAGTGCCAAACCTTTCAGGGGAGCATTTTCAAGCTTCTGGCACCATTTTTGAGTGAATTGCCAAAAGTCAGATTTTTGCTGAAATTGTGACCCCGGGGCTTAGGGATTTTTTCAAAAAAATATTTTCTGCCGGTGAAGTTTTTGAGAGCTGATTTGTTGTCCTGTGATAAAAAGCCTTCTGTTTCGAGTGCCAAACCTTTCAGGGGAGCATTTTCAAGCTTCTGGCACCATTTTTGAGTGAATTGCCAAAAGTCAGATTTTTGCTGAAATTGTGACCCCGGGGCTTAGGGATTTTTTCAAAAAAATATTTTCTGCCGGTGAAGTTTTTGAGAGCTGAATTCTTGTCCTGTGATAAAAAGCCTTCTGTTTCGAGTGCCAAACCTTTCAGGGGAGCATATTCAAGCTTTTGGCACCATTTTTGAGTGAATTGCCAAAAGTCAGATTTTTGCTGAAATTGTGACCCCGGGGCTTAGGGATTTTTTCAAAAAAATATTTTCTGCCGGTGAAGTTTTTGAGAGCTGATTTGTTGTCCTGTGATAAAAAGCCTTCTGTTTCGAGTGCCAAACCTTGCAGGGGAGCATTTTCAAGCTTCTGGCACCATTTTTGAGTGAATTGCCAAAAGTCAGATTTTTGCTGAAATTGTGACCCCGGGGCTTAGGGATTTTTTCAAAAAAATATTTTCTGCCGGTGAAGTTTTTGAGAGCTGATTTCTTGTCCTGTGATAAAAAGCCTTCTGTTTCCATCGCCAAAGCTTTCAGAGGAGCGTTTGCAAGCTTCTGGCACCATTTTTGAGTGAATTGCCAAAATTCAGATTTTTGCTGAAATTGTGACCCCGGGACTTAGGGATTTTTGCAAAAAAATATTTTCTGCCGGTGAAGTTTTTGAGAGCTGATTTCTTGTCCTGTGATAAAAAGCCTTCTGTTTCCATCGCCAAAGCTTTCAGGGGAGCATTTTCAAGCTTTTGGCACCATTTTTGAGTGAATTCCCAAAAGTCAGATTTTTGCTGAAATTGTGACCCCGGGGCTTAGGGATTTTTTCAAAAAAATATTTTCTGCCGGTTAAGTTTTTGAGGGCTGATTTCTTGTTCTGTGATAAAAAGCCTTCTGTTTCCATCGCCAAACCTTTCAGGAGAGCATTTTCAAGCTTTAGGCACCATTTTTGAGTGAATTGCCAAAAGTCAGATTTTTGCTGAAATTGTGACCCCGGGGCTTAGGGATTTTTTCAAAAAAATATTTTCTGCCGGTTAAGTTTTTGAGAGCTGATTTCTTGTCCTGTGATAAAAAGCCTTCTGTTTCCATCGCCAAAGCTTTCAGGGGAGCATTTGCAAGCTTCTGGCACCATTTTTGAGTGAATTGCCAAAAGTCAGATTTTTGCTGAAATTGTGACCCCGGGGCTTAGGGATTTTTTCAAAAAAATATTTTCTGCCGGTGAAGTTTTTGAGAGCTGATTTCTTGTCCTGTGATAAAAAGCCTTCTGTTTCGAGTGCCAAACCTTTCAGGGGAGCATTTTCAAGCTTTAGGCACCATTTTTGAGTGAATTGCCAAAAGTCAGATTTTTGCTGAAATTGTGACGCCGGGGCTTAGGGATGTTTTCAAAAAAATATTTTCTGCCGGTTAAGTTTTTGAGGGCTGATTTCTTGTCCTGTGATAAAAAGCCTTCTGTTTCGAGTGCCAAACCTTTCAGGGGAGCATTTTCAAGCTTTAGGCACCATTTTTGAGTGAATTGCCAAAAGTCAGATTTTTGCTGAAATTGTGACCCCGGGGCTTAGGGATGTTTTCAAAAAAATATTTTCTGCCGGTTAAGTTTTTGAGGGCTGATTTCTTGTTCTGTGATAAAAAGCCTTCTGTTTCCATCGCCAAACCTTTCAGGAGAGCATTTTCAAGCTTTAGGCACCATTTTTGAGTGAATTGCCAAAAGTCAGATTTTTGCTGAAATTGTGACCCCGGGGCTTAGGGATTTTTTCCAAAAAATATTTTCTGCCGGTGAAGTTTTTGAGAGCTGAATTCTTGTCCTGTGATAAAAAGCCTTCTGTTTCGAGTGCCAAACCTTTCAGGGGAGCATATTCAAGCTTTTGGCACCATTTTTGAGTGAATTGCCAAAAGTCAGATTTTTGCTGAAATTGTGACCCCGGGGCTTAGGGATTTTTTCAAAAAAATATTTTCTGCCGGTGAAGTTTTTGAGAGCTGATTTGTTGTCCTGTGATAAAAAGCCTTCTGTTTCGAGTGCCAAACCTTGCAGGGGAGCATTTTCAAGCTTCTGGCACCATTTTTGAGTGAATTGCCAAAAGTCAGATTTTTGCTGAAATTGTGACCCCGGGGCTTAGGGATTTTTTCAAAAAAATATTTTCTGCCGGTGAAGTTTTTGAGAGCTGATTTCTTGTCCTGTGATAAAAAGCCTTCTGTTTCCATCGCCAAAGCTTTCAGAGGAGCGTTTGCAAGCTTCTGGCACCATTTTTGAGTGAATTGCCAAAATTCAGATTTTTGCTGAAATTGTGACCCCGGGACTTAGGGATTTTTGCAAAAAAATATTTTCTGCCGGTGAAGTTTTTGAGAGCTGATTTCTTGTCCTGTGATAAAAAGCCTTCTGTTTCGAGTGCCAAACCTTTCAGGGGAGCATTTGCAAGCTTCTGGCACCATTTTTGAGTGAATTGCCAAAAGTCAGATTTTTGCTGAAATTGTGACCCCGGGGCTTAGGGATTTTTTCAAAAAAATATTTTCTGCCGGTTAAGTTTTTGAGGGCTGATTTCTTGTCCTGTGATAAAAAGCCTTCTGTTTCCATCGCCAAAGCTTTCAGGGGAGCATTTGCAAGCTTCTGGCACCATTTTTGAGTGAATTGCCAAAAGTCAGATTTTTGCTGAAATTGTGACCCCGGGGCTTAGGGATTTTTTCAAAAAAATATTTTCTGCCGGTTAAGTTTTTGAGGGCTGATTTCTTGTTCTGTGATAAAAAGCCTTCTGTTTCCATCGCCAAAGCTTTCAGGAGAGCATTTTCAAGCTTCTGGCACCATTTTTGAGTCAATTGCCAAAAGTCAGATTTTTGCTGAAATTGTGACCCCGGGGCTTAGGGATTTTTTTTAAAAAAATATTTTCTGCCGGTGAAGTTTTTGAGAGCTGATTTCTTGTCCTGTGATAAAAAGCCTTCTGTTTCCATCGCCAAAGCTTTCAGGGGAGCATTTGCAAGCTTCTGGCACCATTTTTGAGTGAATTGCCAAAAGTCAGATTTTTGCTGAAATTGTGACCCCGGGGCTTAGGGATTTTTTCAAAAAAATATTTTCTGCCGGTTAAGTTTTTGAGGGCTGATTTCTTGTTCTGTGATAAAAAGCCTTCTGTTTCCATCGCCAAAGCTTTCAGGGGAGCATTTGCAAGCTTCTGGCACCATTTTTGAGTGAATTGTCAAAAGTCAGATTTTTGCTGAAATTGTGACCCCGGGGCTTAGGGATTTTTTCAAAAAAATATTTTCTGCCGGTTAAGTTTTTGAGGGCTGATTTCTTGTTCTGTGATAAAAAGCCTTCTGTTTCGAGTGCCAAACCTTTCATGGGAGCATTTGCAAGCTTCTGGCACCATTTTTGAGTCAATTGCCAAAAGTCAGATTTTTGCTGAAATTGTGACCCCGGGGCTTAGGGATTTTTTAAAAAAATAATATTTTCTGTCGGTGAAGTTTTTGAGAGCTGATTTCTTGTCCTGTAATAAAAAGCCTTCTGTTTCCATCGCCAAAGCTTTCAGGGGAGCATTTGCAAGCTTCTGGCACCATTTTTGAGTCAATTGCCAAAAGTCATATTTTTGCTGAAATTGTGACCCCGGGGCTTAGGGATTTTTTCAAAAAAATATTTTCTGCCGGTTAAGTTTTTGAGGGCTGATTTCTTGTTCTGTGATAAAAAGCCTTCTTTTTCGAGTGCCAAAGCTTTCAGGGGAGCATTTGCAAGCTTCTGGCACCATTTTTGAGTCAATTGCCAAAAGTCAGATTTTTGCTGAAATTGTGACCCCGGGGCTTAGGGATTTTTTCAAAAAAATATTTTCTGCCGGTGAAGTTTTTGAGGGTTGATTTCTTGTTCTGTGATAAAAAGCCTTCTGTTTCCATCGCCAAAGCTTTCAGGGGAGCATTTTCAAGCTTCTGGCACCATTTTTGAGTGAATTGCCAAAAGTCATATTTTTGCTGAAATTGTGACCCCGGGGCTTAGGGATTTTTTCAAAAAAATATTTTCTGCCGGTTAAATTTTTGAGGGCTGATTTCTTGTTCTGTGATAAAAAGCCTTCTGTTTCCATCGCCAAAGCTTTCAGGGGAGCATTTGCAAGCTTCTGGCACCATTTTTGAGTGAATTGCCAAAAGTCAGATTTTTGCTGAAATTGTGACCCCGGGGCTTAGGGATTTTTTCAAAAAAATATTTTCTGCCGGTAAAGTTTTTGAGGGCTGATTTCTTGTCCTGTGATAAAAAGCCTTATGTTTCCATCGCCAAAGCTTTCAGGGGAGCATTTGCAACCGGTTGGCACCATTTTTGAGTGAATTCCCAAAAGTCAGATTTTTGCTGAAATTGTGACCCCGGGGCTTAGGGATTTTTTCAAAAAAATATTTTCTGCCGGTGAAGTTTTTGAGGGCTGATTTCTTGTCCTGTGATAAAAAGCCTTCTGTTTCCATCGCCAAAGCTTTCAGGGGAGCATTTGCAACCGGTTGGCACCATTTTTGAGTGAATTCCCAAAAGTCAGATTTTTGCTGAAATTGTGACCCCGGGGCTTAGGGATTTTTTCAAAAAAATATTTTCTGCCGGTTAAGTTTTTGAGGGCTGATTTCTTGTTCTGTGATAAAAAGCCTTCTGTTTCGAGTGCCAAACCTTTCAGGGGAGCATTTTCAAGCTTTTGGCACCATTTTTGAGTGAATTGCCTAAAGTCAGATTTTTGCTGAAATTGTGACCCCGGGGCTTAGGGATATTTTCAAAAAAATATTTTCTGCCGGTTAAGTTTTTGAGGGCTGATTTCTTGTTCTGTGATAAAAAGCCTTCTGTTTCGAGTGCCAAAGCTTTCAGGGGAGCATTTGCAAGCTTCTGGCACCATTTTTGAGTCAATTGCCAAAAGTCAGATTTTTGCTGAAATTGTGACCCCGGGGCTTAGGGATTTTTTCAAAAAAATATTTTCTGCCGGTTAAGTTTTTGAGAGCTGATTTCTTGTCCTGTGATAAAAAGCCTTCTGTTTCGAGTGCCAAACCTTTCAGGAGAGCATTTTCAAGCTTCTGGCACCATTTTTGAGTCAATTGCCATAAGTCAGATTTTTGCTGAAATTGTGACCCCGGGGCTTAGGGATTTTTTCAAAAAAATATTTTCTGCCGGTGAAGTTTTTGAGGGCTGATTTCTTGTTCTGTGATAAAAAGCCTTCTGTTTCCATCGCCAAAGCTTTCAGGGGAGCATTTTCAAGCTTCTGGCACCATTTTTGAGTGAATTGCCAAAAGTCATATTTTTGCTTAGGGATTTTTTCAAAAAAATATTTTCTGCCGGTTAAGTTTTTGAGGGCTGATTTCTTGTTCTGTGATAAAAAGCCTTCTGTTTCGAGTGCCAAACCGTTCAGGGGAGCATTTGCAAGCTTCTGGCACCATTTTTGAGTCAATTGCCAAAAGTCAGATTTTTGCTGAAATTGTGACCCCGGGGCTTAGGGATTTTTCAAAAAAATATTTTCTGCCGGTGAAGTTTTTGAGAGCTGATTTCTTGTCCTGTGATAAAAAGCCTTCTGTTTCGAGTGCCAAACCTTTCAGGGGAGCATTTTCAAGCTTCTGGCACCATTTTTGAGTGAATTGCCAAAAGTCAGATTTTTGCTGAAATTGTGACCCCGGGGCTTAGGGATTTGTTCAAAAAAATATTTTCTGCCGGTTAAGTTTTTGAGAGCTGATTTCTTGTCCTGTGATAAAAAGCCTTCTGTTTCGAGTGCCAAACCTTTCAGGAGAGCATTTTGAAGCTTTAGACACCATTTTTGAGTCAATTGCCAAAAGTCAGATTTTTGCTGAAATTGTGACCCCCGGGCTTAGGGATTTTTTCAAAAAAATATTTTCTGTCGGTTAAGTTTTTGAGGGCTGATTTCTTGTTCTGTGATAAAAAGCCTTCTGTTTCGAGTGCCAAACCTTTCAGGAGAGCATTTTGAAGCTTTAGACACCATTTTTGAGTGAATTGCCAAAAGTCAGATTTTTGCTGAAATTGTGACCCCGGGGCTTAGGGATTTTTTCAAAAAAATATTTTCTGCCGGTTAAGTTTTTGAGGGCTGATTTCTTGTTCTGTGATAAAAAGCCTTCTGTTTCCATCGCCAAAGCTTTCAGGGGAGCATTTGCAAGCTTCTGGCACCATTTTTGAGTGAATTGCCAAAAGTCAGATTTTTGCTGAAATTGTGACCCCGGGGCTTAGGGATTTGTTCAAAAAAATATTTTCTGCCGGTTAAGTTTTTGAGGGCTGATTTCTTGTCCTGTGATAAAAAGCCTTCTGTTTCGAGTGCCAAACCTTTCAGGAGAGCATTTTGAAGCTTTAGACACCATTTTTGAGTGAATTGCCAAAAGTCAGATTTTTGCTGAAATTGTGACCCTGGGGCTTAGGGATTTTTTCAAAAAAATATTTTCTGCCGGTTAAGTTTTTGAGGGCTGATTTCTTGTCCTGTGATAAAAAGCCTTCTGTTTCGAGTGCCAAACCTTTCAGGAGAGCATTTTGAAGCTTTAGACACCATTTTTGAGTGAATTGCCAAAAGTCAGATTTTTGCTGAAATTGTGACCCCGGGGCTTAGGGATTTTTTCAAAAAAATATTTTCTGCAGGTTAAGTTTTTGAGGGCTGATTTCTTGTTCTGTGATAAAAAGCCTTCTGTTTCCATCGCCAAAGCTTTCAGGGGAGCATTTGCAAGCTTCTGGCACCATTTTTTAGTGAATTGCCAAAAGTCAGATTTTTGCTGAAATTGTGACCCCGGGGCTTAGGGATTTTTTCAAAAAAATATTTTCTGCCGGTAAAGTTTTTGAGGGCTGATTTCTTGTCCTGTGATAAAAAGCCTTATGTTTCCATCGCCAAAGCTTTCAGGGGAGCATTTGCAACCGGTTGGCACCATTTTTGAGTGAATTCCCAAAAGTCAGATTTTTGCTGAAATTGTGACCCCGGGGCTTAGGGATTTTTTCAAAAAAATATTTTCTGCCGGTTAAGTTTTTGAGAGCTGATTTCTTGTCCTGTGATAAAAAGCCTTCTGTTTCGAGTGCCAAACCTTTCAGGAGAGCATTTTCAAGCTTCTGGCACCATTTTTGAGTCAATTGCCATAAGTCAGATTTTTGCTGAAATTGTGACCCCGGGGCTTAGGGATTTTTTCAAAAAAATATTTTCTGCCGGTGAAGTTTTTGAGGGCTGATTTCTTGTTCTGTGATAAAAAGCCTTCTGTTTCCATCGCCAAAGCTTTCAGGGGAGCATTTTCAAGCTTCTGGCACCATTTTTGAGTGAATTGCCAAAAGTCATATTTTTGCTGAAATTGTGACCCCGGGGCTTAGGGATTTTTTCAAAAAAATATTTTCTGCCGGTTAAGTTTTTGAGGGCTGATTTCTTGTTCTGTGATAAAAAGCCTTCTGTTTCGAGTGCCAAACCGTTCTGGGGAGCATTTGCAAGCTTCTGGCACCATTTTTGAGTCAATTGCCAAAAGTCAGATTTTTGCTGAAATTGTGACCCCCGGGCTTAGGGATTTTTTCAAAAAAATATTTTCTGTCGGTTAAGTTTTTGAGGGCTGATTTCTTGTTCTGTGATAAAAAGCCTTCTGTTTCGAGTGCCAAACCTTTCAGGAGAGCATTTTCAAGCTTCTGGCACCATTTTTGAGTGAATTGCCAAAAGTCAGATTTTTGCTGAAATTGTGACCCCGGGGCTTAGGGATTTTTTCAAAAAAATATTTTCTGCCGGTGAAGTTTTTGAGGGCTGATTTCTTGTTCTGTGATAAAAAGCCTTCTGTTTCCATCGCCAAAGCTTTCAGGGGAGCATTTGCAAGCTTCTGGCACCATTTTTGAGTGAATTGCCAAAAGTCAGATTTTTGCTGAAATTGTGACCCCGGGGCTTAGGGATTTGTTCAAAAAAATATTTTCTGCCGGTTAAGTTTTTGAGAGCTGATTTCTTGTCCTGTGATAAAAAGCCTTCTGTTTCGAGTGCCAAACCTTTCAGGAGAGCATTTTCAAGCTTTAGACACCATTTTTGAGTGAATTGCCAAAAGTCAGATTTTTGCTGAAATTGTGACCCCGGGGCTTAGGGATTTTTTCAAAAAAATATTTTCTGCCGGTTAAGTTTTTGAGGGCTGATTTCTTGTCCTGTGATAAAAAGCCTTCTGTTTCGAGTGCCAAACCTTTCAGGAGAGCATTTTGAAGCTTTAGACACCATTTTTGAGTGAATTGCCAAAAGTCAGATTTTTGCTGAAATTGTGACCCCGGGGCTTAGGGATTTTTTCAAAAAAATATTTTCTGCAGGTTAAGTTTTTGAGGGCTGATTTCTTGTTCTGTGATAAAAAGCCTTCTGTTTCCATCGCCAAAGCTTTCAGGGGAGCATTTGCAAGCTTCTGGCACCATTTTTTAGTGAATTGCCAAAAGTCAGATTTTTGCTGAAATTGTGACCCCGGGGCTTAGGGATTTTTTCAAAAAAATATTTTCTGCCGGTAAAGTTTTTGAGGGCTGATTTCTTGTCCTGTGATAAAAAGCCTTATGTTTCCATCGCCAAAGCTTTCAGGGGAGCATTTGCAACCGGTTGGCACCATTTTTGAGTGAATTCCCAAAAGTCAGATTTTTGCTGAAATTGTGACCCCGGGGCTTAGGGATTTTTTCAAAAAAATATTTTCTGCCGGTTAAGTTTTTGAGAGCTGATTTCTTGTCCTGTGATAAAAAGCCTTCTGTTTCGAGTGCCAAACCTTTCAGGAGAGCATTTTCAAGCTTCTGGCACCATTTTTGAGTCAATTGCCAAAAGTCAGATTTTTGCTGAAATTGTGACCCCAGGGTTTAGGGATTTTTTCAAAAAAATATTTTCTGCCGGTGAAGTTTTTGAGGGCTGATTTCTTGTCCTGTGATAAAAAGCCTTCTGTTTCGAGTGCCAAACCTTTCAGGGGAGCATTTTCAAGCTTTTGGCACCATTTTTGAGTGAATTGCCAAAAGTCAGATTTTTGCTGAAATTGTGACCCCGGGGCTTAGGGATTTTTTCAAAAAAATATTTTCTGCCGGTAAAGTTTTTGAGAGCTGATTTCTTGTCCTGTGATAAAAAGCCTTCTGTTTCCATCGCCAAAGCTTTCAGGGGAGCATTTGCAACCGGTTGGCACCATTTTTGAGTGAATTCCCAAAAGTCAGATTTTTGCTGAAATTATGACCCCGGGGCTTAGGGATTTTTTCAAAAAAATATTTTCTGCCGGTGAAGTTTTTGAGGGCTGATTTCTTGTTCTGTGATAAAAAGCCTTCTGTTTCCATCGCCAAAGCTTTCAGGGGAGCATTTGCAAGCTTCTGGCACCATTTTTGAGTGAATTGCCAAAAGTCAGATTTTTGCTGAAATTGTGACCCCGGGGCTTAGGGATTTTTTCAAAAAAATATTTTCTGCCGGTAAAGTTTTTGAGGGCTGATTTCTTGTCCTGTGATAAAAAGCCTTATGTTTCCATCGCCAAAGCTTTCAGGGGAGCATTTGCAACCGGTTGGCACCATTTTTGAGTGAATTCCCAAAAGTCAGATTTTTGCTGAAATTGTGACCCCAGGGCTTAGGGATTTTTTCAAAAAAATATTTTCTGCCGGTGAAGTTTTTGAGGGCTGATTTCTTGTCCTGTGATAAAAAGCCTTCTGTTTCGAGTTCCAAACCTTTCAGGGGAGCATTTTCAAGCTTTTGGCACCATTTTTGAGTGAATTGCCAAAAGTCAGATTTTTGCTGAAATTGTGACCCCGGGGCTTAGGGATTTTTTCAAAAAAATATTTTCTGCCGGTAAAGTTTTTGAGAGCTGATTTCTTGTCCTGTGATAAAAAGCCTTCTGTTTCGAGTGCCAAACCTTTCAGGGGAGCATTTGCAAGCTTCTGGCACCATTTTTGAGTGAATTGCCAAAAGTCAGATTTTTGCTGAAATTGTGACCCCGGGGCTTAGGGATTTTTTCAAAAAAATATTTTCTGCCGGTAAAGTTTTTGAGGGCTGATTTCTTGTCCTGTGATAAAAAGCCTTATGTTTCCATCGCCAAAGCTTTCAGGGGAGCATTTGCAACCGGTTGGCACCATTTTTGAGTGAATTCCCAAAAGTCAGATTTTTGCTGAAATTGTGACCCCAGGGCTTAGGGATTTTTTCAAAAAAATATTTTCTGCCGGTGAAGTTTTTGAGGGCTGATTTCTTGTCCTGTGATAAAAAGCCTTCTGTTTCGAGTGCCAAACCTTTCAGGGGAGCATTTTCAAGCTTTTGGCACCATTTTTGAGTGAATTGCCAAAAGTCAGATTTTTGCTGAAATTGTGACCCCGGGGCTTAGGGATTTTTTCAAAAAAATATTTTCTGCCGGTAAAGTTTTTGAGAGCTGATTTCTTGTCCTGTGATAAAAAGCCTTCTGTTTCGAGTGCCAAACCTTTCAGGGGAGCATTTTCAAGCTTTTGGCACCATTTTTGAGTGAATTGCCAAAAGTCAGATTTTTGCTGAAATTGTGACCCCGGGGCTTAGGGATATTTTCAAAAAAATATTTTCTGCCGGTGAAGTTTTTGAGGGCTGATTTCTTGTTCTGTGGTAAAAAGCCTTCTGTTTCCATCGCCAAAGCTTTCAGGGGAGCATTTGCAAGCTTCTGGCACCATTTTTGAGTGAATTGCCAAAAGTCAGATTTTTGCTGAAATTGTGACCCCGGGGCTTAGGGATTTTTTCAAAAAAATATTTTCTGCCGGTGAAGTTTTTGAGAGCTGATTTCTTGTCCTGTGATAAAAAGCCTTCTGTTTCCATCGCCAAAGCTTTCAGGGGAGCATTTGCAAGCTTCTGGCACCATTTTTGAGTGAATTGCCAAAAGTCAGATTTTTGCTGAAATTGTGACCCCGGGGCTTAGGGATTTTTTCCAAAAAATATTTTCTGCCGGTTAAGTTTTTGAGGGCTGATTTCTTGTTCTGTGGTAAAAAGCCTTCTGTTTCCATCGCCAAAGCTTTCAGGGGAGCATTTGCAAGCTTCTGGCACCATTTTTGAGTGAATTGCCAAAAGTCAGATTTTGGCTGAAATTGTGACCCCGGGGCTTAGGGATTTTTTCAAAAAAATATTTTCTGCCGGTGAAGTTTTTGAGGGCTGATTTCTTGTCCTGTGATAAAAAGCCTTCTGTTTCGAGTGCCAAACCTTTCAGGAGAGCATTTTCAAGCTTTAGGCACCATTTTTGAGTGAATTGCCAAAAGTCAGATTTTTGCTGAAATTGTGACCCCGGGGCTTAGGGATTTTTTCAAAAAAATATTTTCTGCCGGTAAAGTTTTTGAGGGCTGATTTCTTGTTCTGTGATAAAAAGCCTTCTGTTTCCATCGCCAAAGCTTTCAGGGGAGCATTTGCAAGCTTCTGGCACCATTTTTGAGTGAATTGCCAAAAGTCAGATTTTTGCTGAAATTGTGACCCCGGGGCTTAGGGATTTTTTCAAAAAAATATTTTCTGCCGGTTAAGTTTTTGAGGGCTGATTTCTTGTTCTGTGGTAAAAAGCCTTCTGTTTCCATCGCCAAAGCTTTCAGGGGAGCATTTGCAAGCTTCTGGCACCATTTTTGAGTGAATTGCCAAAAGTGAGATTTTGGCTGAAATTGTGACCCCGGGGCTTAGGGATTTTTTCAAAAAAATATTTTCTGCCGGTGAAGTTTTTGAGGGCTGATTTCTTGTCCTGTGATAAAAAGCCTTCTGTTTCGAGTGCCAAACCTTTCAGGAGAGCATTTTCAAGCTTTAGGCACCATTTTTGAGTGAATTGCCAAAAGTCAGATTTTTGCTGAAATTGTGACCCCGGGGCTTAGGGATTTTTTCAAAAAAATATTTTCTGCCGGTTAAGTTTTTGAGGGCTGATGTCTTGTTCTGTGATAAAAAGCCTTCTGTTTCCATCGCCAAAGCTTTCAGGGGAGCATTTGCAACCGGTTGGCACCATTTTTGAGTGAATTCCCAAAAGTCAGATTTTTGCTGAAATTGTGACCCCGGGGCTGAGGGATTTTTTCAAAAAAATATTTTCTGTCGGTTAAGTTTTTGAGGGCTGATTTCTTGTTCTGTGATAAAAAGCCTTCTGTTTCGAGTGCCAAACCTTTCAGGAGAGCATTTTCAAGCTTCTGGCACCATTTTTGAGTGAATTGCCAAAAGTCAGATTTTTGCTGAAATTGTGACCCCGGGGCTTAGGGATATTTTCAAAAAAATATTTTCTGCCGGTGAAGTTTTTGAGGGCTGATTTCTTGTCCTGTGATAAAAAGCCTTCTGTTTCGAGTGCCAAACCTTTCAGGGGAGCATTTTCAAGCTTTTGGCACCATTTTTGAGTGAATTGCCAAAAGTCAGATTTTTGCTGAAATTGTGACCCCGGGGCTTAGGGATTTTTTCAAAAAAATATTTTCTGCCGGTAAAGTTTTTGAGGGCTGATTTCTTGTACTGTGATAAAAAGCCTTCTGTTTCGAGTGCCAAACCTTTCAGGGGAGCATTTTCAAGCTTTTGGCACCATTTTTGAGTGAATTGCCAAAAGTCAGATTTTTGCTGAAATTGTGACCCCGGGGCTTAGGGATTTTTTCAAAAAAATATTTTCTGCCGGTTAAGTTTTTGAGGGCTGATTTCTTGTTCTGTGATAAAAAGCCTTCTGTTTCCATCGCCAAAGCTTTCAGGGGAGCATTTTCAAGCTTCTAGCACCATTTTTGAGTGAATTGCCAAAAATCAGATTTTTGCTGAAATTGTGACCCCGGGGCTTAGGGATTTTTTCAAAAAAAAATTTTCTGCCGGTTAAGTTTTTGAGGGCTGATTTCTTGTTCTGTGATAAAAAGCCTTCTGTTTCGAGTGCCAAACCTTTCAGGAGAGCATTTTCAAGCTTTAGGCACCATTTTTGAGTGAATTGCCAAAAGTCAGATTTTTGCTGAAATTGTGACCCCGGGGCTTAGGGATTTTTTCAAAAAAATATTTTCTGTCGGTTAAGTTTTTGAGAGCTGATTTCTTGTCCTGTGATAAAAAGCCTTCTGTTTCCATCGCCAAAGCTTTCAGGGGAGCATTTGCAAGCTTCTGGCACCATTTTTGAGTGAATTGCCAAAAGTCAGATTTTTGCTGAAATTGTGACCCCGGGGCTTAGGGATTTTTTCAAAAAAATATTTTCTGCCGGTTAAGTTTTTGAGAGCTGATTTCTTGTCCTGTGATAAAAAGCCTTCTGTTTCGAGTGCCAAACCTTTCAGGGGAGCATTTTCAAGCTTCTGGCACCATTTTTGAGTCAATTGCCAAAAGTCATATTTTTTCTGAAATTGTGACCCCGGGGCTTAGGGATTTTTTCAAAAAAAAATTTTCTGCCGGTTAAGTTTTTGAGGGCTGATTTCTTGTTCTGTGATAAAAAGCCTTCTGTTTCGAGTGCCAAACCTTTCAGGGGAGCATTTGCAAGCTTCTGGCACCATTTTTGAGTCAATTGTCAAAAGTCAGATTTTTGCTGAAATTGTGACCCCGGGGCTTAGGGATTTTTTCAAAAAAATATTTTCTGCCGGTGAAGTTTTTGAGGGCTGATTTCTTGTCCTGTGATAAAAAGCCTTCCGTTTCGAGTGCCAAATCTTTCAGGGGAGCATTTTCAAGCTTTTGGCACCATTTTTGAGTGAATTGCCAAAAGTCAGATTTTTGCTGAAATTGTGACCCCGGGGCTTAGGGATTTTTTCAAAAAAATATTTTCTGCCGTAAAGTTTTTGAGGGCTGATTTCTTGTCCTGTGATAAAAAGCCTTCTGTTTCGAGTGCCAAACCTTTCAGGAGAGCATTTTCAAGCTTTTGGCACCATTTTTGAGTGAATTGCCAAAAGTCAGATTTTTGCTGAAATTGTGACCCCGGGGCTTAGGGATTTTTTCAAAAAAATATTTTCTGCCGGTGAAGTTTTTGAGGGCTGATTTCTTGTTCTGTGACAAAAAGCCTTCTGTTTCGAGTGCCAAACCTTTCAGGAGAGCATTTTCAAGCTTTAGGCACCATTTTTGAGTGAATTGCCAAAAGTCAGATTTTTGCTGAAATTGTGACCCCGGGGCTTAGGGATTTTTTCAAAAAAATATTTTCTGCCGGTAAAGTTTTTGAGGGCTGATTTCTTGTTCTGTGATAAAAAGCCTTCTGTTTCGAGTGCCAAACCTTTCAGGGGAGCATTTGCAAGCTTCTGGCACCATTTTTGAGTGAATTGCCAAAAGTCAGATTTTTGCTGAAATTGTGACCCCGGGGCTTAGGGATTTTTTCAAAAAAATATTTTCTGCCAGTTAAGTTTTTGAGGGCTGATGTCTTGTTCTGTGATAAAAAGCCTTCTGTTTCCATCGCCAAAGCTTTCAGGGGAGCATTTGCAACCGGTTGGCACCATTTTTGAGTGAATTCCCAAAAGTCAGATTTTTGCTGAAATTGTGACCCCGGGGCTGAGGGATTTTTTCAAAAAAATATTTTCTGCCGGTGAAGTTTTTGAGGGTTGATTTCTTGTTCTGTGATAAAAAGCCTTCTGTTTCCATCGCCAAAGCTTTCAGGGGAGCATTTTCAAGCTTCTGGCACCATTTTTGAGTGAATTGCCAAAAGTCATATTTTTGCTGAAATTGTGACCCCGGGGCTTAGGGATTTTTTCAAAAAAATATTTTCTGCCGGTTAAGTTTTTGAGGGCTGATTTCTTGTTCTGTGATAAAAAGCCTTCTGTTTCCATCGCCAAAGCTTTCAGGGGAGCATTTGCAAGCTTCTGGCACCATTTTTGAGTGAATTGCCAAAAGTCAGATTTTTGCTGAAATTGTGACCCCGGGGCTTAGGGATTTTTTCAAAAAAATATTTTCTGCCGGTAAAGTTTTTGAGGGCTGATTTCTTGTCCTGTGATAAAAAGCCTTATGTTTCCATCGCCAAAGCTTTCAGGGGAGCATTTGCAACCGGTTGGCACCATTTTTGAGTGAATTCCCAAAAGTCAGATTTTTGCTGAAATTGTGACCCCGGGGCTTAGGGATTTTTTCAAAAAAATATTTTCTGCCGGTGAAGTTTTTGAGGGCTGATTTCTTGTCCTGTGATAAAAAGCCTTCTGTTTCCATCGCCAAAGCTTTCAGGGGAGCATTTGCAACCGGTTGGCACCATTTTTGAGTGAATTCCCAAAAGTCAGATTTTTGCTGAAATTGTGACCCCGGGGCTTAGGGATTTTTTCAAAAAAATATTTTCTGCCGGTTAAGTTTTTGAGGGCTGATTTCTTGTTCTGTGATAAAAAGCCTTCTGTTTCGAGTGCCAAACCTTTCAGGGGAGCATTTTCAAGCTTTTGGCACCATTTTTGAGTGAATTGCCAAAAGTCAGATTTTTGCTGAAATTGTGACCCCGGGGCTTAGGGATATTTTCAAAAAAATATTTTCTGCCGGTTAAGTTTTTGAGGGCTGATTTCTTGTTCTGTGATAAAAAGCCTTCTGTTTCGAGTGCCAAAGCTTTCAGGGGAGCATTTGCAAGCTTCTGGCACCATTTTTGAGTCAATTGCCAAAAGTCAGATTTTTGCTGAAATTGTGACCCCGGGGCTTAGGGATTTTTTCAAAAAAATATTTTCTGCCGGTTAAGTTTTTGAGAGCTGATTTCTTGTCCTGTGATAAAAAGCCTTCTGTTTCGAGTGCCAAACCTTTCAGGAGAGCATTTTCAAGCTTCTGGCACCATTTTTGAGTCAATTGCCATAAGTCAGATTTTTGCTGAAATTGTGACCCCGGGGCTTAGGGATTTTTTCAAAAAAATATTTTCTGCCGGTGAAGTTTTTGAGGGCTGATTTCTTGTTCTGTGATAAAAAGCCTTCTGTTTCCATCGCCAAAGCTTTCAGGGGAGCATTTTCAAGCTTCTGGCACCATTTTTGAGTGAATTGCCAAAAGTCATATTTTTGCTTAGGGATTTTTTCAAAAAAATATTTTCTGCCGGTTAAGTTTTTGAGGGCTGATTTCTTGTTCTGTGATAAAAAGCCTTCTGTTTCGAGTGCCAAACCGTTCAGGGGAGCATTTGCAAGCTTCTGGCACCATTTTTGAGTGAATTGCCAAAAGTCAGATTTTTGCTGAAATTGTGACCCCGGGGCTTAGGGATTTTTTCAAAAAAATATTTTCTGCCGGTTAAGTTTTTGAGGGCTGATTTCTTGTTCTGTGGTAAAAAGCCTTCTGTTTCCATCGCCAAAGCTTTCAGGGGAGCATTTGCAAGCTTCTGGCACCATTTTTGAGTGAATTGCCAAAAGTCAGATTTTGGCTGAAATTGTGACCCCGGGGCTTAGGGATTTTTTCAAAAAAATATTTTCTGCCGGTGAAGTTTTTGAGGGCTGATTTCTTGTCCTGTGATAAAAAGCCTTCTGTTTCGAGTGCCAAACCTTTCAGGAGAGCATTTTCAAGCTTTAGGCACCATTTTTGAGTGAATTGCCAAAAGTCAGATTTTTGCTGAAATTGTGACCCCGGGGCTTAGGGATTTTTTCAAAAAAATATTTTCTGCCGGTTAAGTTTTTGAGGGCTGATGTCTTGTTCTGTGATAAAAAGCCTTCTGTTTCCATCGCCAAAGCTTTCAGGGGAGCATTTGCAACCGGTTGGCACCATTTTTGAGTGAATTCCCAAAAGTCAGATTTTTGCTGAAATTGTGACCCCGGGGCTGAGGGATTTTTTCAAAAAAATATTTTCTGTCGGTTAAGTTTTTGAGGGCTGATTTCTTGTTCTGTGATAAAAAGCCTTCTGTTTCGAGTGCCAAACCTTTCAGGAGAGCATTTTCAAGCTTCTGGCACCATTTTTGAGTGAATTGCCAAAAGTCAGATTTTTGCTGAAATTGTGACCCCGGGGCTTAGGGATATTTTCAAAAAAATATTTTCTGCCGGTTAAGTTTTTGAGGGCTGATTTCTTGTTCTGTGATAAAAAGCCTTCTGTTTCCATCGCCAAAGCGTTCAGGGGAGCATTTGCAAGCTTCTGGCACCATTTTTGAGTGAATTGCCAAAAGTCAGATTTTTGCTGAAATTGTGACCCCGGGGCTTAGGGATTTTTTCAAAAAAATATTTTCTGCCGGTGAAGTTTTTGAGGGCTGATTTCTTGTCCTGTGATAAAAAGCCTTCTGTTTCGAGTGCCAAACCTTTCAGGGGAGCATTTTCAAGCTTTTGGCACCATTTTTGAGTGAATTGCCAAAAGTCAGATTTTTGCTGAAATTGTGACCCCGGGGCTTAGGGATTTTTTCAAAAAAATATTTTCTGCCGGTAAAGTTTTTGAGGGCTGATTTCTTGTACTGTGATAAAAAGCCTTCTGTTTCGAGTGCCAAACCTTTCAGGGGAGCATTTTCAAGCTTTTGGCACCATTTTTGAGTGAATTGCCAAAAGTCAGATTTTTGCTGAAATTGTGACCCCGGGGCTTAGGGATTTTTTCAAAAAAATATTTTCTGCCGGTTAAGTTTTTGAGGGCTGATTTCTTGTTCTGTGATAAAAAGCCTTCTGTTTCCATCGCCAAAGCTTTCAGGGGAGCATTTTCAAGCTTCTAGCACCATTTTTGAGTGAATTGCCAAAAATCAGATTTTTGCTGAAATTGTGACCCCGGGGCTTAGGGATTTTTTCAAAAAAAATTTTTCTGCCGGTTAAGTTTTTGAGGGCTGATTTCTTGTTCTGTGATAAAAAGCCTTCTGTTTCGAGTGCCAAACCTTTCAGGGGAGCATTTGCAAGCTTCTGGCACCATTTTTGAGTCAATTGTCAAAAGTCAGATTTTTGCTGAAATTGTGACCCCGGGGCTTAGGGATTTTTTCAAAAAAATATTTTCTGTCGGTTAAGTTTTTGAGAGCTGATTTCTTGTCCTGTGATAAAAAGCCTTCTGTTTCCATCGCCAAAGCTTTCAGGGGAGCATTTGCAAGCTTCTGGCACCATTTTTGAGTGAATTGCCAAAAGTCAGATTTTTGCTGAAATTGTGACCCCGGGGCTTAGGGATTTTTTCAAAAAAATATTTTCTGCCGGTTAAGTTTTTGAGAGCTGATTTCTTGTCCTGTGATAAAAAGCCTTCTGTTTCGAGTGCCAAACCTTTCAGGGGAGCATTTTCAAGCTTCTGGCACCATTTTTGAGTCAATTGCCAAAAGTCATATTTTTTCTGAAATTGTGACCCCGGGGCTTAGGGATTTTTTCAAAAAAAAATTTTCTGCCGGTTAAGTTTTTGAGGGCTGATTTCTTGTTCTGTGATAAAAAGCCTTCTGTTTCGAGTGCCAAACCTTTCAGGGGAGCATTTGCAAGCTTCTGGCACCATTTTTGAGTCAATTGTCAAAAGTCAGATTTTTGCTGAAATTGTGACCCCGGGGCTTAGGGATTTTTTCAAAAAAATATTTTCTGCCGGTGAAGTTTTTGAGGGCTGATTTCTTGTCCTGTGATAAAAAGCCTTCCGTTTCGAGTGCCAAATCTTTCAGGGGAGCATTTTCAAGCTTTTGGCACCATTTTTGAGTGAATTGCCAAAAGTCAGATTTTTGCTGAAATTGTGACCCCGGGGCTTAGGGATTTTTTCAAAAAAATATTTTCTGCCGTAAAGTTTTTGAGGGCTGATTTCTTGTCCTGTGATAAAAAGCCTTCTGTTTCGAGTGCCAAACCTTTCAGGAGAGCATTTTCAAGCTTTTGGCACCATTTTTGAGTGAATTGCCAAAAGTCAGATTTTTGCTGAAATTGTGACCCCGGGGCTTAGGGATTTTTTCAAAAAAATATTTTCTGCCGGTGAAGTTTTTGAGGGCTGATTTCTTGTTCTGTGACAAAAAGCCTTCTGTTTCGAGTGCCAAACCTTTCAGGAGAGCATTTTCAAGCTTTAGGCACCATTTTTGAGTGAATTGCCAAAAGTCAGATTTTTGCTGAAATTGTGACCCCGGGGCTTAGGGATTTTTTCAAAAAAATATTTTCTGCCGGTAAAGTTTTTGAGGGCTGATTTCTTGTTCTGTGATAAAAAGCCTTCTGTTTCGAGTGCCAAACCTTTCAGGGGAGCATTTGCAAGCTTCTGGCACCATTTTTGAGTGAATTGCCAAAAGTCAGATTTTTGCTGAAATTGTGACCCCGGGGCTTAGGGATTTTTTCAAAAAAATATTTTCTGCCAGTTAAGTTTTTGAGGGCTGATGTCTTGTTCTGTGATAAAAAGCCTTCTGTTTCCATCGCCAAAGCTTTCAGGGGAGCATTTGCAACCGGTTGGCACCATTTTTGAGTGAATTCCCAAAAGTCAGATTTTTGCTGAAATTGTGACCCCGGGGCTGAGGGATTTTTTCAAAAAAATATTTTCTGCCGGTGAAGTTTTTGAGGGTTGATTTCTTGTTCTGTGATAAAAAGCCTTCTGTTTCCATCGCCAAAGCTTTCAGGGGAGCATTTTCAAGCTTCTGGCACCATTTTTGAGTGAATTGCCAAAAGTCATATTTTTGCTGAAATTGTGACCCCGGGGCTTAGGGATTTTTTCAAAAAAATATTTTCTGCCGGTTAAGTTTTTGAGGGCTGATTTCTTGTTCTGTGATAAAAAGCCTTCTGTTTCCATCGCCAAAGCTTTCAGGGGAGCATTTGCAAGCTTCTGGCACCATTTTTGAGTGAATTGCCAAAAGTCAGATTTTTGCTGAAATTGTGACCCCGGGGCTGAGGGATTTTTTCAAAAAAATATTTTCTGCCGGTGAAGTTTTTGAGGGTTGATTTCTTGTTCTGTGATAAAAAGCCTTCTGTTTCCATCGCCAAAGCTTTCAGGGGAGCATTTTCAAGCTTCTGGCACCATTTTTGAGTGAATTGCCAAAAGTCATATTTTTGCTGAAATTGTGACCCCGGGGCTTAGGGATTTTTTCAAAAAAATATTTTCTGCCGGTTAAGTTTTTGAGGGCTGATTTCTTGTTCTGTGATAAAAAGCCTTCTGTTTCCATCGCCAAAGCTTTCAGGGGAGCATTTGCAAGCTTCTGGCACCATTTTTGAGTGAATTGCCAAAAGTCAGATTTTTGCTGAAATTGTGACCCCGGGGCTTAGGGATTTTTTCAAAAAAATATTTTCTGCCGGTAAAGTTTTTGAGGGCTGATTTCTTGTCCTGTGATAAAAAGCCTTATGTTTCCATCGCCAAAGCTTTCAGGGGAGCATTTGCAACCGGTTGGCACCATTTTTGAGTGAATTCCCAAAAGTCAGATTTTTGCTGAAATTGTGACCCCGGGGCTTAGGGATTTTTTCAAAAAAATATTTTCTGCCGGTGAAGTTTTTGAGGGCTGATTTCTTGTCCTGTGATAAAAAGCCTTCTGTTTCCATCGCCAAAGCTTTCAGGGGAGCATTTGCAACCGGTTGGCACCATTTTTGAGTGAATTCCCCAAAGTCAGATTTTTGCTGAAATTGTGACCCCGGGGCTTAGGGATTTTTTCAAAAAAATATTTTCTGCCGGTTAAGTTTTTGAGGGCTGATTTCTTGTTCTGTGATAAAAAGCCTTCTGTTTCGAGTGCCAAACCTTTCAGGGGAGCATTTTCAAGCTTTTGGCACCATTTTTGAGTGAATTGCCAAAAGTCAGATTTTTGCTGAAATTGTGACCCCGGGGCTTAGGGATATTTTCAAAAAAATATTTTCTGCCGGTTAAGTTTTTGAGGGCTGATTTCTTGTTCTGTGATAAAAAGCCTTCTGTTTCGAGTGCCAAAGCTTTCAGGGGAGCATTTGCAAGCTTCTGGCACCATTTTTGAGTCAATTGCCAAAAGTCAGATTTTTGCTGAAATTGTGACCCCGGGGCTTAGGGATTTTTTCAAAAAAATATTTTCTGCCGGTTAAGTTTTTGAGAGCTGATTTCTTGTCCTGTGATAAAAAGCCTTCTGTTTCGAGTGCCAAACCTTTCAGGAGAGCATTTTCAAGCTTCTGGCACCATTTTTGAGTCAATTGCCATAAGTCAGATTTTTGCTGAAATTGTGACCCCGGGGCTTAGGGATTTTTTCAAAAAAATATTTTCTGCCGGTGAAGTTTTTGAGGGCTGATTTCTTGTTCTGTGATAAAAAGCCTTCTGTTTCCATCGCCAAAGCTTTCAGGGGAGCATTTTCAAGCTTCTGGCACCATTTTTGAGTGAATTGCCAAAAGTCATATTTTTGCTTAGGGATTTTTTCAAAAAAATATTTTCTGCCGGTTAAGTTTTTGAGGGCTGATTTCTTGTTCTGTGATAAAAAGCCTTCTGTTTCGAGTGCCAAACCGTTCAGGGGAGCATTTGCAAGCTTCTGGCACCATTTTTGAGTCAATTGCCAAAAGTCAGATTTTTGCTGAAATTGTGACCCCGGGGCTTAGGGATTTTTCAAAAAAATATTTTCTGCCGGTGAAGTTTTTGAGAGCTGATTTCTTGTCCTGTGATAAAAAGCCTTCTGTTTCGAGTGCCAAACCTTTCAGGGGAGCATTTTCAAGCTTCTGGCACCATTTTTGAGTGAATTGCCAAAAGTCAGATTTTTGCTGAAATTGTGACCCCGGGGCTTAGGGATTTGTTCAAAAAAATATTTTCTGCCGGTAAAGTTTTTGAGGGCTGATTTCTTGTCCTGTGATAAAAAGCCTTCTGTTTCGAGTGCCAAACCTTTCAGGAGAGCATTTTGAAGCTTTAGACACCATTTTTGAGTCAATTGCCAAAAGTCAGATTTTTGCTGAAATTGTGACCCCCGGGCTTAGGGATTTTTTCAAAAAAATATTTTCTGTCGGTTAAGTTTTTGAGGGCTGATTTCTTGTTCTGTGATAAAAAGCCTTCTGGTTTGAGTGCCAAACCTTTCAGGAGAGCATTTTGAAGCTTTAGACACCATTTTTGAGTGAATTGCCAAAAGTCAGATTTTTGCTGAAATTGTGACCCCGGGGCTTAGGGATTTTTTCAAAAAAATATTTTCTGCCGGTTAAGTTTTTGAGGGCTGATTTCTTGTTCTGTGATAAAAAGCCTTCTGTTTCCATCGCCAAAGCTTTCAGGGGAGCATTTGCAAGCTTCTGGCACCATTTTTGAGTGAATTGCCAAAAGTCAGATTTTTGCTGAAATTGTGACCCCGGGGCTTAGGGATTTGTTCAAAAAAATATTTTCTGCCGGTTAAGTTTTTGAGAGCTGATTTCTTTTCCTGTGATAAAAAGCCTTCTGTTTCGAGTGCCAAACCTTTCAGGAGAGCATTTTGAAGCTTTAGACACCATTTTTGAGTGAATTGCCAAAAGTCAGATTTTTGCTGAAATTGTGACCCTGGGGCTTAGGGATTTTTTCAAAAAAATATTTTCTGCCGGTTAAGTTTTTGAGGGCTGATTTCTTGTCCTGTGATAAAAAGCCTTCTGTTTCGAGTGCCAAACCTTTCAGGAGAGCATTTTGAAGCTTTAGACACCATTTTTGAGTGAATTGCCAAAAGTCAGATTTTTGCTGAAATTGTGACCCCGGGGCTTAGGGATTTTTTCAAAAAAATATTTTCTGCAGATTAAGTTTTTGAGGGCTGATTTCTTGTTCTGTGATAAAAAGCCTTCTGTTTCCATCGCCAAAGCTTTCAGGGGAGCATTTTCAAGCTTCTAGCACCATTTTTGAGTGAATTGCCAAAAATCAGATTTTTGCTGAAATTGTGACCCCGGGGCTTAGGGATTTTTTCAAAAAAAAATTTTCTGCCGGTTAAGTTTTTGAGGGCTGATTTCTTGTTCTGTGATAAAAAGCCTTCTGTTTCGAGTGCCAAACCTTTCAGGGGAGCATTTGCAAGCTTCTGGCACCATTTTTGAGTCAATTGTCAAAAGTCAGATTTTTGCTGAAATTGTGACCCCGGGGCTTAGGGATTTTTTCAAAAAAATATTTTCTGTCGGTTAAGTTTTTGAGAGCTGATTTCTTGTCCTGTGATAAAAAGCCTTCTGTTTCCATCGCCAAAGCTTTCAGGGGAGCATTTGCAAGCTTCTGGCACCATTTTTGAGTGAATTGCCAAAAGTCAGATTTTTGCTGAAATTGTGACCCCGGGGCTTAGGGATTTTTTCAAAAAAATATTTTCTGCCGGTTAAGTTTTTGAGAGCTGATTTCTTGTCCTGTGATAAAAAGCCTTCTGTTTCGAGTGCCAAACCTTTCAGGGGAGCATTTTCAAGCTTCTGGCACCATTTTTGAGTCAATTGCCAAAAGTCATATTTTTTCTGAAATTGTGACCCCGGGGCTTAGGGATTTTTTCAAAAAAATATTTTCTGCCGGTGAAGTTTTTGAGGGCTGATTTCTTGTCCTGTGATAAAAAGCCTTCCGTTTCGAGTGCCAAATCTTTCAGGGGAGCATTTTCAAGCTTTTGGCACCATTTTTGAGTGAATTGCCAAAAGTCAGATTTTTGCTGAAATTGTGACCCCGGGGCTTAGGGATTTTTTCAAAAAAATATTTTCTGCCGGTAAAGTTTTTGAGGGCTGATTTCTTGTCCTGTGATAAAAAGCCTTCTGTTTCGAGTGCCAAACCTTTCAGGAGAGCATTTTCAAGCTTTAGGCACCATTTTTGAGTGAATTGCCAAAAGTCAGATTTTTGCTGAAATTGTGACCCCGGGGCTTAGGGATTTTTTCAAAAAAATATTTTCTGCCGGTGAAGTTTTTGAGGGCTGATTTCTTGTTCTGTGACAAAAAGCCTTCTGTTTCGAGTGCCAAACCTTTCAGGAGAGCATTTTCAAGCTTTAGGCACCATTTTTGAGTGAATTGCCAAAAGTCAGATTTTTGCTGAAATTGTGACCCCGGGGCTTAGGGATTTTTTCAAAAAAATATTTTCTGCCGGTAAAGTTTTTGAGGGCTGATTTCTTGTTCTGTGATAAAAAGCCTTCTGTTTCGAGTGCCAAACCTTTCAGGGGAGCATTTGCAAGCTTCTGGCACCATTTTTGAGTGAATTGCCAAAAGTCAGATTTTTGCTGAAATTGTGACCCCGGGGCTTAGGGATTTTTTCAAAAAAATATTTTCTGCCGGTTAAGTTTTTGAGGGCTGATGTCTTGTTCTGTGATAAAAAGCCTTCTGTTTCCATCGCCAAAGCTTTCAGGGGAGCATTTGCAACCGGTTGGCACCATTTTTGAGTGAATTCCCAAAAGTCAGATTTTTGCTGAAATTGTGACCCCGGGGCTGAGGGATTTTTTCAAAAAAATATTTTCTGCCGGTTAAGTTTTTGAGGGCTGATTTCTTGTTCTGTGATAAAAAGCCTTCTGTTTCCATCGCCAAAGCTTTCAGGGGAGCATTTGCAACCGGTTGGCACCATTTTTGAGTGAATTCCCAAAAGTCAGATTTTTGCTAAAATTGTGACCCCGGGGCTTAGGGATTTTTTCAAAAAAAAATTTTCTGCCGGTTAAGTTTTTGAGGGCTGATTTCTTGTTCTGTGATAAAAAGCCTTCTGTTTCGAGTGCCAAACCTTTCAGGGGAGCATTTGCAAGCTTCTGGCACCATTTTTGAGTCAATTGTCAAAAGTCAGATTTTTGCTGAAATTGTGACCCCGGGGCTTAGGGATTTTTTCAAAAAAATATTTTCTGCCGGTTAAGTTTTTGAGAGCTGATTTCTTGTCCTGTGATAAAAAGCCTTCTGTTTCCATCGCCAAAGCTTTCAGGGGAGCATTTGCAAGCTTCTGGCACCATTTTTGAGTGAATTATTTTTTTGAAAAAATCCCTAAGCCCCGGGGTCACAATTTCAGCAAAAATCTGACTTTTGGCAATTCACTCAAAAATGGTGCCAACCTGTTGCAAATGCTCCCCTGAAAGCTTTGGCGATGGAAACAGAAGGCTTTTTATCACAGGACAAGAAATCAGCCCTCAAAAACTTTACCGGCAGAAAATATTTTTTTGAAAAAATCCCTAAGCCCCGGGGTCACAATTTCAGCAAAAATCTGACTTTTGGGAATTCACTCAAAAATGGTGCCAACCGGTTGCAAATGCTCCCCTGAAAGCTTTGGCGATGGAAACAGAAGGCTTTTTATCACAGGACAAGAAATCAGCCCTCAAAAACTTTACCGGCAGAAAATATTTTTTTGAAAAAATCCCTAAGCCCCGGGGTCACAATTTCAGCAAAAATCTGACTTTTGGGAATTCACTCAAAAATGGTGCCAACCGGTTGCAAATGCTCCCCTGAAAGCTTTGGCGATGGAAACAGAAGGCTTTTTATCACAGGACAAGAAATCAGCCCTCAAAAACTTTACCGGCAGAAAATATTTTTTTGAAAAAATCCCTAAGCCCCGGGGTCACAATTTCAGCAAAAATCTGACTTTTGGGAATTCACTCAAAAATTGTGCCAACCAGTTGCAAATGCTCCCCTGAAAGCTTTGGCGATGGAAACAGAAGGCTTTTTATCACAGGACAAGAAATCAGCCCTCAAAAACTTTACCGGCAGAAAATATTTTTTTGAAAAAATCCCTAAGCCCCGGGGTCACAATTTCAGCAAAAATCTGACTTTTCGCAATTCACTCAAAAATGGTGCCAAAAGCTTGAAAATGCTCCCCTGAAAGCTTTGGCGATGGAAACAGAAGGCTTTTTATCACAGGACAAGAAATCAGCCCACAAAAACTTTACCGGCAGAAAATATTTTTTTGAAAAAATCCCTAAGCCCCGGGGTCACAATTTCAGAAAAAATCTGACTTTTGGCAATTCACTCAAAAATGGTGCCAGAAGCTTGAAAATGCTCTCCTGAAAGGTTTGGCACTCGAAACAGAAGGCTTTTTATCACAGAACAAGAAATCAGCCCTCAAAAACTTAACCGGCAGAAAATATTTTTTTGAAAAAATCCCTAAGCCCCGGGGTCACAATTTCAGCAAAAATCTGACTTTTGGCAATTCACTCAAAAATGGTGCCAAAAGCTTGAAAATGCTCCCCTGAAAGGTTTGGCACTCGAAACAGAAGGCTTTTTATCACAGGACAAGAAATCAGCTCTCAAAAACTTAACCGGCAGAAAATATTTTTTTGAAAAAATCCCTAAGCCCCGGGGTCACAATTTCAGCAAAAATCTGACTTTTGGCAATTCACTCAAAAATGGTGCCAGAAGCTTGCAAATGCTCCCCTGAAAGCTTTGGCGATGGAAACAGAAGGCTTTTTATCACAGGACAAGAAATCAGCTCTCAAAAACTTAACCGGCAGAAAATATTTTTTTGAAAAAATCCCTAAGCCCCGGGGTCACAATTTCAGCAAAAATCTGACTTTTGGCAATTGACTCAAAAATGGTGCCAGAAGCTTGCAAATGCTCCCCTGAAAGGTTTGGCACTCGAAACAGAAGGCTTTTTATCACAGAACAAGAAATCAGCCCTCAAAAACTTAACCGGCAGAAAATTTTTTTTTGAAAAAATCCCTAAGCCCCGGGGTCACAATTACAGCAAAAATCTGATTTTTGGCAATTCACTCAAAAATGGTGCTAGAAGCTTGAAAATGCTCCCCTGAAAGCTTTGGCGATGGAAACAGAAGGCTTTTTATCACAGAACAAGAAATCAGCCCTCAAAAACTTAACCGGCAGAAAATATTTTTTTGAAAAAATCCCTAAGCCCCGGGGTCACAATTTCAGCAAAAATCTGACTTTTGGGAATTCACTCAAAAATGGTGCCAACCGGTTGCAAATGCTCCTCTGAAAGCTTTGGCCATGGAAACAGAAGGCTTTTTATCACAGGACAAGAAATCAGCCCTCAAAAACTTCACCGGCAGAAAATATTTTTTTGAAAAAATCCCTCAGCCCCGGGGTCACAATTTCAGCAAAAATCTGACTTTTGGGAATTCACTCAAAAATGGTGCCAACCGGTTGCAAATGCTCCCCTGAAAGCTTTGGCGATGGAAACAGAAGGCTTTTTATCACAGAACAAGACATCAGCCCTCAAAAACTTTACCGGCAGAAATTGAAAAAATCCTAAGCCCCGGGGTCACAATTTCAGCAAAAATCTGACTTTTGGCAATTCACTCAAAAATGGTGCCTAAAGCTTGAAAATGCTCTCCTGAAAGGTTTGGCACCCGAAACAGAAGGCTTTTTATCACAGGACAAGAAATCAGCCCTCAAAAACTTTACCGGCAGAAAATATTTTTTTGAAAAAATCCCTAAGCCCCGGGGTCACAATTTCAGCAAAAATCTGACTTTTCGCAATTCACTCAAAAATGGTGCCAAAAGCTTGAAAATGCTCCCCTGAAAGGTTTGGCACTCGAAACAGAAGGCTTTTTATCACAGGACAAGAAATCAGCCCTCAAAAACTTCACCGGCAGAAAATATTTTTTTGAAAAAATCCCTAAGCCCCGGGGTCACAATTTCAACAAAAATCTGACTTTTGGCAATTGACTCAAAAATGGTGCCAGAAGCTTGAAAATGCTCGCCTGAAAGGTTTGGCACTCGAAACAGAAGGCTTTTTATCACAGAACAAGAAATCAGCCCTCAAAAACTTAACCGGCAGAAAATATTTTTTTGAAAAAATCCCTAAGCCCCGGGGTCACAATTTCAGCAAAAATCTGACTTTTGGCAATTCACTCAAAAATGGTGCCTAAAGCTTGAAAATGCTCTCCTGAAAGGTTTGGCACTCGAAACAGAAGGCTTTTTGTCACAGAACAAGAAATCAGCCCTCAAAAACTTCACCGGCAGAAAATATTTTTTTGAAAAAATCCCTAAGCCCCGGGGTCACAATTTCAGCAAAAATCTGACTTTTGGCAATTCACTCAAAAATGGTGCCAGAAGCTTGCAAATGCTCCCCTGAAAGCTTTGGCGATGGAAACAGAAGGCTTTTTGTCACAGAACAAGAAATCAGCCCTCAAAAACTTAACCGGCAGAAAATATTTTTTTGAAAAAATCCCTAAGCCCCGGGTTAAGTTTTTGAGGGCTGATTTCTTGTTCTGTGATAAAAAGCCTTCTGTTTCCATCGCCAAAGCTTTCAGGAGAGCATTTTCAAGCTTTAGGCACCATTTTTGAGTGAATTGCCAAAAGTCAGATTTTTGCTGAAATAGTGACCCCGGGGCTTAGGAATTTTTTCAAAATTATTTTCTGCCGGTTAAGTTTTTGAAGGCTGATTTCTTGTTCTGTGATAAAAAGCCTTCTGTTTCCATCGCCAAAGCTTTCAGGGGAGCATTTGCAAGCTTCTGGCACCATTTTTGAGTGAATTGCCAAAAGTCAGATTTTTGCTGAAATTGTGACCCCGGGGCTTAGGGATTTTTTCAAAAAAATATTTTCTGCCGGTGAAGTTTTTGAGGGCTGATTTCTTGTCCTGTGATAAAAAGCCTTCTGTTTCGAGTGCCAAACCTTTCAGGGGAGCATTTTCAAGCTTTTGGCACCATTTTTGAGTGAATTGCCAAAAGTCAGATTTTTGCTGAAATTGTGACCCCGGGGCTTAGGGATTTTTTCAAAAAAATATTTTCTGCCGGTAAAGTTTTTGAGGGCTGATTTCTTGTCCTGTGATAAAAAGCCTTCTGTTTCCATCGCCAAAGCTTTCAGGGGAGCATTTGCAACCGGTTGGCACCATTTTTGAGTGAATTCCCAAAAGTCAGATTTTTGCTGAAATTGTGACCCCGGGGCTTAGGGATTTTTTCAAAAAAATATTTTCTGCCGGTAAAGTTTTTGAGGGCTGATTTCTTGTCCTGTGATAAAAAGCCTTCTGTTTCCATCGCCAAAGCTTTCAGGGGAGCATTTTCAAGTTTCTGGCACCATTTTTGAGTGAATTGCCAAAAGTCAGATTTTTGCTGAAATTGTGACCCCGGGGCTTAGGGATATTTTCAAAAAAATATTTTCTGCCGGTTAAATTTTTGAGGGCTGATTTCTTGTTCTGTGATAAAAAGCCTTCTGTTTCGAGTGCCAAACCTTTCAGGAGAGCATTTTCAAGCTTTAGGCACCATTTTTGAGTGAATTGCCAAAAGTCAGATTTTTGCTCAAATTGTGACCCCGGGGCTTAGGGATTTTTTCAAAATTATTTTCTGCCGGTTAAGTTTTTGAGGGCTGATTTCTTGTTCTGTGATAAAAAGCCTTCTGTTTCCATCGCCAAAGCTTTCAGGGGAGCATTTGCAAGCTTCTGGCACCATTTTTGAGTGAATTGCCAAAAGTCAGATTTTTGCTGAAATTGTGACCCCGGGGCTTAGGGATTTTTTCAAAAAAATATTTTCTGCCGGTTAAGTTTTTGAGGGCTGATTTCTTGTTCTGTGATAAAAAGCCTTCTGTTTCCATCGCCAAAGCTTTCAGGGGAGCATTTCCAAGCTTCTGGCACCATTTTTGAGTGAATTGCCAAAAGTCAGATTTTTGCTGAAATTGTGACCCCGGGGCTTAGGGATTTTTTCAAAAAAATCTTTTGTGCCGGTTAAGTTTTTGAGGGCTGATTTCTTGTTCTGTGATAAAAAGCCTTCTGTTTCGAGTGCCAAACCTTTCAGGGGAGCATTTGCAAGCTTCTGGCACCATTTTTGAGTGAATTGCCAAAAGTCAGATTTTTGCTGAAATTTTGACCCTGGGGCTTAGGGATTTTTTCAAAAAAATATTTTCTGCCGGTTAAGTTTTTGAAGGCTGATTTCTTGTTCTGTGATAAAAAGCCTTCTGTTTCCATCGCCAAAGCTTTCAGGGGAGCATTTTCAAGCTTCTGGCACCATTTTTGAGTGAATTGCCAAAAGTCAGATTTTTGCTGAAATTGTGACCCCGGGGCTTAGGGATTTTTTCAAAAAAATATTTTCTGCCGGTGAAGTTTTTGAGGGCTGATTTCTTGTCCTGTGATAAAAAGCCTTCTGTTTCGAGTGCCAAACCTTTCAGGGGAGCATTTTCAAGCTTTTGGCACCATTTTTGAGTGAATTGCCAAAAGTCAGATTTTTGCTGAAATTGTGACCCCGGGGCGTAGGGATTTTTTCAAAGAAATATTTTCTGCCGGTGAAGTTTTTGAGAGCTGATTTCTTGTCCTGTGATAAAAAGCCTTCTGTTTCCATCGCCAAAGCTTTCAGGGGAGCATTTGCAAGCTTCTGGCACCATTTTTGAGTGAATTGCCAAAAGTCAGATTTTTGCTGAAATTGTGACCCCGGGGCTTAGGGATTTTTTCAAAAAAATATTTTCTGCCGGTAAAGTTTTTGAGGGCTGATTTCTTGTCCTGTGATAAAAATCCTTCTGTTTCCATCGCCAAAGCTTTCAGCAGAGCATTTTCAAGCTTTAGGCACCATTTTTGAGTGAATTGCCAAAAGTCAGATTTTTGCTGAAATTGTGACCCCGGGGCTTAGGGATTTTTTCAAAAAAATACTTTCTGCCGGTTAAGTTTTTGAGGGCTGATTTCTTGTTCTGTGATAAAAAGCCTTCTGTTTCGAGTGCCAAACCTTTCAGGAGAGCATTTTCAAGCTTTAGGCACCATTTTTGAGTGAATTGCCAAAAGTCAGATTTTTGCTGAAATTGTGACCCCGGGGCTTAGGGATTTTTTCAAAAAAATATTTTCTGCCGGTAAAGTTTTTGAGGGCTGATTTCTTGTCCTGTGATAAAAAGCCTTCTGTTTCCATCGCCAAAGCTTTCAGGGGAGCATTTTCAAGCTTCTGGCACCATTTTTGAGTGAATTGCCAAAAGTCAGATTTTTGCTGAAATTGTGACCCCGGGGCTTAGGGATTTTTTCAAAAAAATATTTTCTGCCGGTTAAATTTTTGAGGGCTGATTTCTTGTTCTGTGATAAAAAGCCTTCTGTTTCGAGTGCCAAACCTTTCAGGAGAGCATTTTCAAGCTTTAGGCACCATTTTTGAGTGAATTGCCAAAAGTCAGATTTTTGCTGAAATAGTGACCCCGGGGCTTAGGAATTTTTTCAAAATTATTTTCTGCCGGTTAAGTTTTTGAAGGCTGATTTCTTGTTCTGTGATAAAAAGCCTTCTGTTTCCATCGCCAAAGCTTTCAGGGGAGCATTTGCAAGCTTCTGGCACCATTTTTGAGTGAATTGCCAAAAGTCAGATTTTTGCTGAAATTGTGACCCCGGGGCTTAGGGATTTTTTCAAAAAAATATTTTCTGCCGGTGAAGTTTTTGAGGGCTGATTTCTTGTCCTGTGATAAAAAGCCTTCTGTTTCGAGTGCCAAACCTTTCAGGGGAGCATTTTCAAGCTTTTGGCACCATTTTTGAGTGAATTGCCAAAAGTCAGATTTTTGCTGAAATTGTGACCCCGGGGCTTAGGAATTTTTTCAAAAAAATATTTTCTGCCGGTAAAGTTTTTGAGGGCTGATTTCTTGTCCTGTGATAAAAAGCCTTCTGTTTCCATCGCCAAAGCTTTCAGGGGAGCATTTGCAACCGGTTGGCACCATTTTTGAGTGAATTGCCAAAAGTCAGATTTTTGCTGAAATTGTGACCCCGGGGCTTAGGGATTTTTTCAAAAAAATATTTTCTGCCGGTAAAGTTTTTGAGGGCTGATTTCTTGTCCTGTGATAAAAAGCCTTCTGTTTCCATCGCCAAAGCTTTCAGGGGAGCATTTTCAAGTTTCTGGCACCATTTTTGAGTGAATTGCCAAAAGTCAGATTTTTGCTGAAATTGTGACCCCGGGGCTTAGGGATATTTTCAAAAAAATATTTTCTGCCGGTTAAATTTTTGAGGGCTGATTTCTTGTTCTGTGATAAAAAGCCTTCTGTTTCGAGTGCCAAACCTTTCAGGAGAGCATTTTCAAGCTTTAGGCACCATTTTTGAGTGAATTGCCAAAAGTCAGATTTTTGCTCAAATTGTGACCCCGGGGCTTAGGGATTTTTTCAAAATTATTTTCTGCCGGTTAAGTTTTTGAGGGCTGATTTCTTGTTCTGTGATAAAAAGCCTTCTGTTTCCATCGCCAAAGCTTTCAGGGGAGCATTTGCAAGCTTCTGGCACCATTTTTGAGTGAATTGCCAAAAGTCAGATTTTTGCTGAAATTGTGACCCCGGGGCTTAGGGATTTTTTCAAAAAAATATTTTCTGCCGGTTAAGTTTTTGAGGGCTGATTTCTTGTTCTGTGATAAAAAGCCTTCTGTTTCCATCGCCAAAGCTTTCAGGGGAGCATTTCCAAGCTTCTGGCACCATTTTTGAGTGAATTGCCAAAAGTCAGATTTTTGCTGAAATTGTGACCCCGGGGCTTAGGGATTTTTTCAAAAAAATCTTTTGTGCCGGTTAAGTTTTTGAGGGCTGATTTCTTGTTCTGTGATAAAAAGCCTTCTGTTTCGAGTGCCAAACCTTTCAGGGGAGCATTTGCAAGCTTCTGGCACCATTTTTGAGTGAATTGCCAAAAGTCAGATTTTTGCTGAAATTTTGACCCTGGGGCTTAGGGATTTTTTCAAAAAAATATTTTCTGCCGGTTAAGTTTTTGAAGGCTGATTTCTTGTTCTGTGATAAAAAGCCTTCTGTTTCCATCGCCAAAGCTTTCAGGGGAGCATTTGCAAGCTTCTGGCACCATTTTTGAGTGAATTGCCAAAAGTCAGATTTTTGCTGAAATTGTGACCCCGGGGCTTAGGGATTTTTTCAAAAAAATAGTTTCTGCCGGTGAAGTTTTTGAGGGCTGATTTCTTGTCCTGTGATAAAAAGCCTTCTGTTTCGAGTGCCAAACCTTTCAGGGGAGCATTTTCAAGCTTTTGGCACCATTTTTGAGTGAATTGCCAAAAGTCAGATTTTTGCTGAAATTGTGACCCCGGGGCTTAGGGATTTTTTCAAAGAAATATTTTCTGCCGGTGAAGTTTTTGAGAGCTGATTTCTTGTCCTGTGATAAAAAGCCTTCTGTTTCCATCGCCAAAGCTTTCAGGGGAGCATTTGCAAGCTTCTGGCACCATTTTTGAGTGAATTGCCAAAAGTCAGATTTTTGCTGAAATTGTGACCCCGGGGCTTAGGGATTTTTTCAAAGAAATATTTTCTGCCGGTGAAGTTTTTGAGAGCTGATTTCTTGTCCTGTGATAAAAAGCCTTCTGTTTCCATCGCCAAAGCTTTCAGGGGAGCATTTGCAAGCTTCTGGCACCATTTTTGAGTGAATTGCCAAAAGTCAGATTTTTGCTGAAATTGTGACCCCGGGGCTTAGGGATTTTTTCAAAAAAATATTTTCTGCCGGTAAAGTTTTTGAGGGCTGATTTCTTGTCCTGTGATAAAAAGCCTTCTGTTTCCATCGCCAAAGCTTTCAGGGGAGCATTTGCAACCGGTTGGCACCATTTTTGAGTGAATTGCGAAAAGTCAGATTTTTGCTGAAATTGTGACCCCGGGGCTTAGGGATTTTTTCAAAAAAATATTTTCTGCCGGTAAAGTTTTTGAGAGCTGATTTCTTGTCCTGTGATAAAAAGCCTTCTGTTTCGAGTGCCAAAGCTTTCAGGGGAGCATTTTCAAGCTTTTGGCACCATTTTTGAGTGAATTGCCAAAAGTCAGATTTTTGCTGAAATTGTGACCCCGGGGCTTAGGGATTTTTTCAAAAAAATAATTTCTGCCGGTGAAGTTTTTGAGAGCTGATTTCTTGTCCTGTGATAAAAAGCCTTCTGTTTCCATCGCCAAAGCTTTCAGGGGAGCACTTTCAAGCTTCTGGCACCATTTTTGAGTGAATTGCCAAAAGTCAGATTTTTGCTGAAATTGTGACCCCGGGGCTTAGGGATTTTTTCAAAAAAATATTTTCTGCCGGTTAAGATTTGGAGGGCTGATTTCTTGTTCTGTGATAAAAAGCCTTCTGTTTCCATCGCCAAATCTTTCAGGGGAGCATTTGCAAGCTTCTGGCACCATTTTTGAGTGAATTGCCAAAAGTCAGATTTTTGCTGAAATTGTGACCCCGGGGCTTAGGGATTTTTTCAAAAAAATATTTTCTGCCAGTTAAGTTTTTGAGGGCTGATTTCTTGTTCTGTGATAAAAAGCCTTCTGTTTCCATCGCCAAAGCTTTCAGCAGAGCATTTTCAAGCTTTAGGCACCATTTTTGAGTGAATTGCCAAAAGTCAGATTTTTGCTGAAATTGTGACCCCGGGCCTTAGGGATTTTTTCAAAAAAATACTTTCTGCTGGTTAAGTTTTTGAGGGCTGATTTCTTGTTCTGTGATAAAAAGCCTTCTGTTTCGAGTGCCAAACCTTTCAGGAGAGCATTTTCAAGCTTTAGGCACCATTTTTGAGTGAATTGCCAAAAGTCAGATTTTTGCTGAAATTGTGACCCCGGGGCTTAGGGATTTTTTCAAAAAAATATTTTCTGCCGGTGAAGTTTTTGAAGGCTGATTTCTTGTCCTGTGATAAAAAGCCTTCTGTTTCCATCGCCAAAGCTTTCAGGGGAGCATTTTCAAGCTTTTGGCACCATTTTTGAGTGAATTGCGAAAAGTCAGATTTTTGCTGAAATTGTGACCCCGGGGCTTAGGGATTTTTTCAAAAAAATATTTTCTGCCGGTAAAGTTTTTGAGGGCTGATTTCTTGTCCTGTGATAAAAAGCCTTCTGTTTCCATCGCCAAAGCTTTCAGGGGAGCATTTTCAAGCTTCTGGCACAATTTTTGAGTGAATTGCCAAAAGTCAGATTTTTGCTGAAATTGTGACCCCGGGGCTTAGGGATTTTTTCAAAAAAATACTTTCTGCTGGTTAAGTTTTTGAGGGCTGATTTCTTGTTCTGTGATAAAAAGCCTTCTGTTTCGAGTGCCAAACCTTTCAGGAGAGCATTTTCAAGCTTTAGGCACCATTTTTGAGTGAATTGCCAAAAGTCAGATTTCTGCTGAAATTGTGACCCCGGGGCTTAGGGATTTTTTCAAAAAAATATTTTCTGCCGGTAAAGTTTTTGAGGGCTGATTTCTTGTCCTGTGATAAAAAGCCTTCTGTTTCCATCGCCAAAGCTTTCAGGGGAGCATTTGCAACCGGTTGGCACCATTTTTGAGTGAATTCCCAAAAGTCAGATTTTTGCTGAAATTGTGACCCCGGGGCTTAGGGATTTTTTCAAAAAAATATTTTCTGCCGGTAAAGTTTTTGAGGGCTGATTTCTTGTCCTGTGATAAAAAGCCTTCTGTTTCGAGTGCCAAACCTTTCAGGAGAGCATTTTCAAGCTTTAGGCACCATTTTTGAGTGAATTGCCAAAAGTCAGATTTTTGCTGAAATTGTGACCCCGGCTTAGGGATTTTTTCAAAATTATTTTCTGCCGGTTAAGTTTTTGAGGGCTGATTTCTTGTTCTGTGATAAAAAGCCTTCTGTTTCCATCGCCAAAGCTTTCAGGGGAGCATTTGCAAGCTTCTGGCACCATTTTTGAGTGAATTGCCAAAAGTCAGATTTTTGCTGAAATTGTGACCCCGGGGCTTAGGGATATTTTCAAAAAAATATTTTCTGCCGGTGAAGTTTTTGAGGGCTGATTTCTTGTCCTGTGATAAAAAGCCTTCTGTTTCGAGTGCCAAACCTTTCAGGGGAGCATTTGCAAGCTTCTGGCACCATTTTTGAGTCAATTGCCAAAAGTCAGATTTTTGCTGAAATTGTGACCCCGGGGCTTAGGGATTTTTTCAAAAAAATATTTTCTGCCGGTTAAGTTTTTGAGAGCTGATTTCTTGTCCTGTGATAAAAAGCCTTCTGTTTCGAGTGCCAAAGCTTTCAGGGGAGCATTTTCAAGCTTTTGGCAACATTTTTGAGTGAATTGCCAAAAGTCAGATTTTTGCTGAAATTGTGACCCCGGGGCTTAGGGATTTTTTCAAAAAAATAATTTCTGCCGGTGAAGTTTTTGAGAGCTGATTTCTTGTCCTGTGATAAAAAGCCTTCTGTTTCCATCGCCAAAGCTTTCTGGGGAGCACTTTCAAGCTTCTGGCACCATTTTTGAGTGAATTGCCAAAAGTCAAATTTTTGCTGAAATTGTGACCCCGGGGCTTAGGGATTTTTTCAAAAAAATATTTTCTGCCGGTTAAGTTTTTGAGGGCTGATTTCTTGTTCTGTGATAAAAAGCCTTCTGTTTCCATCGCCAAATCTTTCAGGGGAGCATTTGCAAGCTTCTGGCACCATTTTTGAGTGAATTGCCAAAAGTCAGATTTTTGCTGAAATTGTGACCCCGGGGCTTAGGGATTTTTTCAAAAAAATACTTTCTGCCGGTTAAGTTTTTGAGGGCTGATTTCTTGTTCTGTGATAAAAAGCCTTCTGTTTCGAGTGCCAAACCTTTCAGGAGAGCATTTTCAAGCTTTAGGCACCATTTTTGAGTGAATTGCCAAAAGTCAGATTTTTGCTGAAATTGTGACCCCGGGGCTTAGGGATTTTTTCAAAAAAATATTTTCTGCCGGTGAAGTTTTTGAAGGCTGATTTCTTGTCCTGTGATAAAAAGCCTTCTGTTTCCATCGCCAAAGCTTTCAGGGGAGCATTTGCAAGCTTCTGGCACCATTTTTGAGTGAATTGCCAAAATTCAGATTTTTGCTGAAATTGTGACCCCGGGGCTTAGGGATTTTTTCAAAAAAATATTTTCTGCCGGTTAAGTTTTTGAGGGCTGATTTCTTGTTCTGTGATAAAAAGCCTTCTGTTTCCATCGCCAAAGCTTTCAGCAGAGCATTTTCAAGCTTTAGGCACCATTTTTGAGTGAATTGCCAAAAGTCAGATTTTTGCTGAAATTGTGACCCCGGGGCTTAGGGATTTTTTCAAACAAATATTTTCTGCCGGTTAAGTTTTTGAGGGCTGATTTCTTGTTCTGTGATAAAAAGCCTTCTGTTTCGAGTGCCAAAGCTTTCAGGGGAGCATTTGCAAGCTTCTGGTACCATTTTTGAGTCAATTACCAAAAGTCAGATTTCTGCTGAAATTGTGACCCCGGGGCTTAGGGATTTTTTCAAAAAAATATTTTCTGCCCGTGAAGTTTTTGAGAGCTGATTTCTTGTCCTGTGATAAAAAGCCTTCTGTTTCCATCGCCAAAGCTTTCAGGGGAGCATTTGCAAGCTTCTGGAACCATTTTTGAGTGAATTGCCAAAAGTCAGATTTTTGCTGAAATTGTGACCCCGGGGCTTAGGGATTTTTTCAAAAAAATATTTTCTGCCGGTTAAGTTATTGAGGGCTGATTTCTTGTTCTGTGATAAAAAGCCTTCTGTTTCGAGTGCCAAACCTTTCAGGGGAGCATTTGCAAGCTTTTGGCACCATTTTTGAGTCAATTGCCAAAAGTCAGATTTTTGCTGAAATTGTGACCCCGGGGCTTGGGGATTTTTTCAAAAAAATATTTTCTGCCGGTGAAGTTTTTGAGAGCTGATTTCTTGTCCTGTGATAAAAAGCCTTCTGTTTCGAGTGCCAAACCTTTCAGGGGAGCATTTGCAAGCTTCTGGCACCATTTTTGAGTCAATTGCCAAAAGTCAGATTTTTGCTGAAATTGTGACCCCGGGGCTTAGGGATTTTTTCAAAAAAATATTTTCTGCCGGTTAAGTTTTTCAGGGCTGATTTCTTGTCCTGTGATAAAAAGCCTTCTGTTTCGAGTGCCAAACCTTTCAGGGGAGCATTTGCAAGCTTCTGGCACCATTTTTGAGTGAAATCCCAAAAGTCAGATTTTTGCTGAAATTGTGACCCCGGGGCTTAGGGATTTTTTCAAAAAAATATTTTCTGCCGGTGAAGTTTTTGAGAGCTGATTTCTTGTCCTGTGATAAAAAGCCTTCTGTTTCCATCGCCAAAGCTTTCAGGGGAGCATTTGCAAGCTTCTGGCACCATTTTTGAGTCAATTGCCAAAAGTCAGATTTTTGCTGAAATTGTGACCCCGGGGCTTAGGGATTTTTTCAAAAAAATATTTTCTGCCGGTGAAGTTTTTGAGGGCTGATTTCTTGTCCCGTGATAAAAAGCCTTCTCTTTCCATCGCCAAAGCTTTCAGGGGAGCATTTGCAAGCTTCTGGCACCATTTTTGAGTCAATTGCCAAAAGTCAGATTTCTGCTGAAATTGTGACCCCGGGGCTTAGGGATTTTTTCAAAAAAATATTTTCTGCCGGTGAAGTTTTTGAGAGCTGATTTCTTGTCCTGTGATAAAAAGCCTTCTGTTTCCATCGCCAAAGCTTTCAGGGGAGCATTTGCAAGCTTCTGGCACCATTTTTGAGTGAATTGCCAAAAGTCAGATTTCTGCTGAAATTGTGACCCCGGGGCTTAGGGATTTTTTCAAAAAAATATTTTCTGCCGGTGAAGTTTTTGAGAGCTGATTACTTGTCCTGTGATAAAAAGCCTTCTGTTTCCATCGCCAAAGCTTTCAGGGGAGCATTTGCAAGCTTCTGGCACCATTTTTGAGTGAATTGCCAAAAGTCAGATTTTTGCTGAAATTGTGACCCCGGGGCTTAGGGATTTTTTCAAAAAAATATTTTCTGCCGGTGAAGTTTTTGAGAGCTGATTTCTTGTCCTGTGATAAAAAGCCTTCTGTTTCGAGTGCCAAACCTTTCAGGGGAGCATTTGCAAGCTTCTGGCACCATTTTTGAGTGAATTGCCAAAAGTCAGATTTTTGCTGAAATTGTGACCCCGGGGCTTAGGGATTTTTTCAAAAAAATATTTTCTGCCGGTGAAGTTTTTGAGAGCTGATTTCTTGTCCTGTGATAAAAAGCCTTCTGTTTCCATCGCCAAAGCTTTCAGGGGAGCATTTTCAAGCTTCTGGCACCATTTTTGAGTGAATTGCCAAACGTCAGCTTTTTGCTGAAATTGTGACCCCGGGGCTTAGGGATTTTTTCAAAAAAATATTTTCTGCCGGTTAAGTTTTTGAGAGCTGATTTCTTGTTCTGTGATAAAAAGCCTTCTGTTTTGAGTGCCAAACCTTTCAGGGGAGCATTTTCAAGCTTTTGGCACCATTTTTGAGTGAATTGGCAAAAGTCAGATTTTTGCTGAAATTGTGACCCCGGGGCTTACGGATTTTTTCAAAAAAATATTTTCTGCCGGTTAAGTTTTTGAGAGCTGATTTCTTGTTCTGTGATAAAAAGCCTTCTGTTTTGAGTGCCAAACCTTTCAGGGGAGCATTTGCAAGCTTCTGGCACCATTTTTGAGTGAATTGCCAAAAGTCAGATTTTTGCTGAAATTGTGACCCCGGGGCTTAGGGATTTTTTCAAAAAAATATTTTCTGCCGGTGAAGTTTTTGAGAGCTGATTTCTTGTCCTGTGATAAAAAGCCTTCTGTTTCCATCGCCAAAGCTTTCAGGGAAGCATTTGCAAGCTTCTGGCACCATTTTTGAGTGAATTGCCAAAAGTCAGATTTTTGCTGAAATTGTGACCCCGGGGCTTAGGGATTTTTTCAAAAAAGTATTTTCTGCCGGTTAAGTTTTTGAGAGCTGATTTCTTGTTCTGTGATAAAAAGCCTTCTGTTTCCATCGCCAAAGCTTTCAGGGGAGCATTTGCAAGCTTCTGGCACCATTTTTGAGTGAATTCCCAAAAGTCAGATTTTTGCTGAAATTGTGACCCCGGGGCTTGGGGATTTTTTCAAAAAAATATTTTCTGCCGGTGAAGTTTTTGAGAGCTGATTTCTTGTCCTGTGATAAAAAGCCTTCTGTTTCGAGTGCCAAACCTTTCAGGGGAGCATTTGCAAGCTTCTGGCACCATTTTTGAGTCAATTGCCAAAAGTCAGATTTTTGCTGAAATTGTGACCCCGGGGCTTAGGGATTTTTTCAAAAAAATATTTTCTGCCGGTTAAGTTTTTGAGGGCTGATTTCTTGTCCTGTGATAAAAAGCCTTCTGTTTCGAGTGCCAAACCTTTCAGGGGAGCATTTGCAAGCTTCTGGCACCATTTTTGAGTGAAATGCCAAAAGTCAGATTTTTGCTGAAATTGTGACCCCGGGGCTTAGGGATTTTTTCAAAAAAATATTTTCTGCCGGTGAAGTTTTTTAGAGCTGATTTCTTGTCCTGTGATAAAAAGCCTTCTGTTTCCATCGCCAAAGCTTTCAGGGGAGCATTTGCAAGCTTCTGGCACCATTTTTGAGTCAATTGCCAAAAGTCAGATTTTTGCTGAAATTGTGACCCCGGGGCTTAGGGATTTTTTCAAAAAAAAAATTTCTGCCGGTGAAGTTTTTGAGAGCTGATTTCTTGTCCTGTGATAAAAAGCCTTCTGTTTCCATCGCCAAACCTTTCAGGGGAGCATTTGCAAGCTTCTGGCACCATTTTTGAGTCAATTGCCAAAAGTCAGATTTTTGCTGAAATTGTGACCCCGGGGCTTAGGGATTTTTTCAAAAAAATATTTTCTGCCGGTGAAGTTTTTGAGGGCTGATTTCTTGTCCCGTGATAAAAAGCCTTCTCTTTCCATCGCCAAAGCTTTCAGGGGAGCATTTGCAAGCTTCTGGCACCATTTTTGAGTCAATTGCCAAAAGTCAGATTTCTGCTGAAATTGTGACCCCGGGGCTTAGGGATTTTTTCAAAAAAATATTTTCTGCCGGTGAAGTTTTTGAGAGCTGATTTCTTGTCCTGTGATAAAAAGCCTTCTGTTTCCATCGCCAAAGCTTTCAGGGGAGCATTTGCAAGCTTCTGGCACCATTTTTGAGTGAATTGCCAAAAGTCAGATTTCTGCTGAAATTGTGACCCCGGGGCTTAGGGATTTTTTCAAAAAAATATTTTCTGCCGGTGAAGTTTTTGAGAGCTGATTACTTGTCCTGTGATAAAAAGCCTTCTGTTTCCATCGCCAAAGCTTTCAGGGGAGCATATGCAAGCTTCTGGCACCATTTTTGAGTGAATTGCCAAAAGTCAGATTTTTGCTGAAATTGTGACCCCGGGGCTTAGGGATTTTTTCAAAAAAATATTTTCTGCCGGTGAAGTTTTTGAGAGCTGATTTCTTGTCCTGTGATAAAAAGCCTTCTGTTTCCATCGCCAAAGCTTTCAGGGGAGCATTTGCAAGCTTCTGGCACCATTTTAGAGTGAATTGCCAAAAGTCAGATTTTTGCTGAAATTGTGACCCCGGGGCTTAGGGATTTTTTCAAAAAAATATTTTCTGCCGGTTAAGTTTTTGAGAGCTGATTTCTTGTTCTGTGATAAAAAGCCTTCTGTTTTGAGTGCCAAACCTTTCAGGGGAGCATTTTCAAGCTTTTGGCACCATTTTTGAGTGAATTGGCAAAAGTCAGATTTTTGCTGAAATTGTGACCCCGGGGCTTACGGATTTTTTCAAAAAAATATTTTCTGCCGGTTAAGTTTTTGAGAGCTGATTTCTTGTTCTGTGATAAAAAGCCTTCTGTTTTGAGTGCCAAACCTTTCAGGGGAGCATTTGCAAGCTTCTGGCACCATTTTTGAGTGAATTGCCAAAAGTCAGATTTTTGCTGAAATTGTGACCCCGGGGCTTAGGGATTTTTTCAAAAAAATATTTTCTGCCGGTGAAGTTTTTGAGAGCTGATTTCTTGTCCTGTGATAAAAAGCCTTCTGTTTCCATCGCCAAAGCTTTCAGGGAAGCATTTGCAAGCTTCTGGCACCATTTTTGAGTGAATTGCCAAAAGTCAGATTTTTGCTGAAATTGTGACCCCGGGGCTTAGGGATTTTTTCAAAAAAGTATTTTCTGCCGGTTAAGTTTTTGAGAGCTGATTTCTTGTTCTGTGATAAAAAGCCTTCTGTTTCCATCGCCAAAGCTTTCAGGGGAGCATTTGCAAGCTTCTGGCACCATTTTTGAGTGAATTCCCAAAAGTCAGATTTTTGGTGAAATTGTGACCCCGGGGCTTAGGGATTTTTTCAAAAAAATATTTTCTGTCGGTTAAGTTTTTGAGAGCTGATTTCTTGTTCTGTGATAAAAAGCCTTCTGTTTCCATCGCCAAACCTTTCAGGAGAGCATTTTCAAGCTTTTGGCACCATTTTTGAGTGAATTGCCAAAAGTCAGATTTTTGCTGAAATTGTGACCCCGGGGCTTAGGGATTTTTTCAAAAAAATATTTTCCGCCGGTGAAGTTTTTGAGGGCTGATTTCTTCTCCTGTGATAAAAAGCCTTCTGTTTCCATCGCCAAAGCTTTCAGGGGAGCATTTGCAAGCTTCTGGCACCATTTTTGAGTGAATTGCCAAAAGTCAGATTTTTGCTGAAATTGTGACCCCGGGGCTTAGGGATTTTTTCAAAAAAATATTTTCTGCCGGTGAAGTTTTTTAGAGCTGATTTCGTGTTCTGTGATAAAAAGCCTTCTGTTTTGAGTGCCAAAGCTTTCAGGGGAGCATTTGCAAGCTTCTGGCACCATTTTTGAGTGAATTGCCAAAAGTCAGATTTTTGCTGAAATTGTGACCCCGGGGCTTAGGGATTTTTTCAAAAAAATATTTTCTGCCGGTGAAGTTTTTGAGAGCTGATTTCTTGTCCTGTGATAAAAAGCCTTCTGTTTCGAGTTCCAAACCTTTCAGGGGAGCATTTTCAAGCTTCTGGCACCATTTTTGAGTCAATTGCCAAAAGTCAGATTTTTGCTGAAATTGTGACCCCGGGGCTTAGGGATTTTTTCAAAAAAATATTTTCTGCCGGTTAAGTTTTTGAGGGCTGATTTCTTGTTCTGTGACAAAAAGCCTTCTGTTTCCATCGCCAAAGCTTTCAGGGGAGCATTTGCAAGCTTCTGGCACCATTTTTGAGTGAATTGCCAAAAGTCAGATTTTTGCTGAAATTGTGACCCCGGGGCTTAGGGATTTTTTCAAAAAAATATTTTCTGCCGGTGAAGTTTTTGAGAGCTGATTTCTTGTCCTGTGATAAAAAGCCTTCTGTTTCCATCGCCAAAGCTTTCAGGGGAGCACTTTCAAGCTTCTGGCACCATTTTTGAGTGAATTGCCAAAAGTCAGATTTTTGCTGAAATTGTGACCCCGGGGCTTAGGGATTTTTTCAAAAAAATATTTTCTGCCCGTTAAGTTTTTGAGGGCTGATTTCTTGTTCTGTGATAAAAAGCCTTCTGTTTCCATCGCCAAATCTTTCAGGGGAGCATTTGCAAGCTTCTGGCACCATTTTTGAGTGAATTGCCAAAAGTCAGATTTTTGCTGAAATTGTGACCCCGGGGCTTAGGGATTTTTTCAAAAAAATATTTTCTGCCAGTTAAGTTTTTGAGGGCTGATTTCTTGTTCTGTGATAAAAAGCCTTCTGTTTCCATCGCCAAAGCTTTCAGCAGAGCATTTTCAAGCTTTAGGCACCATTTTTGAGTGAATTGCCAAAAGTCAGATTTTTGCTGAAATTGTGACCCCGGGGCTTAGGGATTTTTTCAAAAAAATACTTTCTGCCGGTTAAGTTTTTGAGGGCTGATTTCTTGTTCTGTGATAAAAAGCCTTCTGTTTCGAGTGCCAAACCTTTCAGGAGAGCATTTTCAAGCTTTTGGCACCATTTTTGAGTGAATTGCCAAAAGTCAGATTTTTGCTGAAATTGTGACCCCGGGGCTTAGGGATTTTTTCAAAAAAATATTTTCTGCCGGTAAAGTTTTTGAGGGCTGATTTCTTGTCCTGTGATAAAAAGCCTTCTGTTTCCATCGCCAAAGCTTTCAGGGGAGCATTTTCAAGCTTCTGGCACCATTTTTGAGTGAATTGCCAAAAGTCAGATTTTTGCTGAAATTGTGACCCCGGGGCTTAGGGATATTTTCAAAAAAATATTTTCTGCCGGTTAAATTTTTGAGGGCTGATTTCTTGTTCTGTGATAAAAAGCCTTCTGTTTCGAGTGCCAAACCTTTCAGGAGAGCATTTTCAAGCTTTAGGCACCATTTTTGAGTGAATTGCCAAAAGTCAGATTTTTGCTGAAATTGTGACCCCGGGGCTTAGGGATTTTTTCAAAAAAATATTTTCTGCCGGTGAAGTTTTTGAGAGCTGATTTCTTGTCCTGTGATAAAAAGCCTTCTGTTTCGAGTTCCAAACCTTTCAGGGGAGCATTTTCAAGCTTCTGGCACCATTTTTGAGTCAATTGCCAAAAGTCAGATTTTTGCTGAAATTGTGACCCCGGGGCTTAGGGATTTTTTCAAAAAAATATTTTCTGCCGGTTAAGTTTTTGAGGGCTGATTTCTTGTTCTGTGACAAAAAGCCTTCTGTTTCCATCGCCAAAGCTTTCAGGGGAGCATTTGCAAGCTTCTGGCACCATTTTTGAGTGAATTGCCAAAAGTCAGATTTTTGCTGAAATTGTGACCCCGGGGCTTAGGGATTTTTTCAAAAAAATATTTTCTGCCGGTGAAGTTTTTGAGAGCTGATTTCTTGTCCTGTGATAAAAAGCCTTCTGTTTCCATCGCCAAAGCTTTCAGGGGAGCACTTTCAAGCTTCTGGCACCATTTTTGAGTGAATTGCCAAAAGTCAGATTTTTGCTGAAATTGTGACCCCGGGGCTTAGGGATTTTTTCAAAAAAATATTTTCTGCCGGTTAAGTTTTTGAGGGCTGATTTCTTGTTCTGTGATAAAAAGCCTTCTGTTTCCATCGCCAAATCTTTCAGGGGAGCATTTGCAAGCTTCTGGCACCATTTTTGAGTGAATTGCCAAAAGTCAGATTTTTGCTGAAATTGTGACCCCGGGGCTTAGGGATTTTTTCAAAAACATATTTTCTGCCAGTTAAGTTTTTGAGGGCTGATTTCTTGTTCTGTGATAAAAAGCCTTCTGTTTCCATCGCCAAAGCTTTCAGCAGAGCATTTTCAAGCTTTAGGCACCATTTTTGAGTGAATTGCCAAAAGTCAGATTTTTGCTGAAATTGTGACCCCGGGGCTTAGGTATTTTTTCAAAAAAATATTTTCTGCCAGTTAAGTTTTTGAGGGCTGATTTCTTGTTCTGTGATAAAAAGCCTTCTGTTTCCATCGCCAAAGCTTTCAGCAGAGCATTTTCAAGCTTTAGGCACCATTTTTGAGTGAATTGCCAAAAGTCAGATTTTTGCTGAAATTGTGACCCCGGGGCTTAGGGATTTTTTCAAAAAAATACTTTCTGCCGGTTAAGTTTTTGAGGGCTGATTTCTTGTTCTGTGATAAAAAGCCTTCTGTTTCGAGTGCCAAACCTTTCAGGAGAGCATTTTCAAGCTTTAGGCACCATTTTTGAGTGAATTGCCAAAAGTCAGATTTTTGCTGAAATTGTGACCCCGGGGCTTAGGGATTTTTTCAAAAAAATATTTTCTGCCGGTGAAGTTTTTGAGGGCTGATTTCTTGTCCTGTGATAAAAAGCCTTCTGTTTCCATCGCCAAAGCTTTCAGGGGAGCATTTTCAAGCTTTTGGCACCATTTTTGAGTGAATTGCGAAAAGTCAGATTTTTGCTGAAATTGTGACCCCGGGGCTTAGGGATATTTTCAAAAAAATATTTTCTGCCGGTTAAATTTTTGAGGGCTGATTTCTTGTTCTGTGATAAAAAGCCTTCTGTTTCCAGTGCCAAACCTTTCAGGAGAGCATTTTCAAGCTTTAGGCACCATTTTTGAGTGAATTGCCAAAAGTCAGATTTTTGCTGAAATTGTGACCCCGGGGCTTAGGGATTTTTTCAAAATTATTTTCTGCCGGTTAAGTTTTTGAGGGCTGATTTCTTGTTCTGTGATAAAAAGCCTTCTGTTTCCATCGCCAAAGCTTTCAGGGGAGCATTTGCAAGCTTCTGGCACCATTTTTGAGTGAATTGCCAAAATTCAGATTTTTGCTGAAATTGTGACCCCGGGGCTTAGGGATTTTTTCAAAAAAATATTTTCTGCCGGTTAAGTTTTTGAGGGCTGATTTCTTGTTCTGTGATAAAAAGCCTTCTGTTTCCATCGCCAAAGCTTTCAGAGGAGCATTTGCAAGCTTCTGGCACCATTTTTGAGTGAATTGCCAAAAGTCAGATTTTTGCTGAAATTGTGACCCCGGGGCTCAGGGATTTTTTCAAAAAAATATTTTCTGCCGGTTAAGTTTTTGAGGGCTGATTTCTTGTTCTGTGATAAAAAGCCTTCTGTTTCCATCGCCAAAGCTTTCAGCAGAGCATTTTCAAGCTTTAGGCACCATTTTTGAGTGAATTGCCAAAAGTCAGATTTTTGCTGAAATTGTGACCCCGGGGCTTAGGGATTTTTTCAAACAAATATTTTCTGCCGGTTAAGTTTTTGAGGGCTGATTTCTTGTTCTGTGATAAAAAGCCTTCTGTTTCGAGTGCCAAAGCTTTCAGGGGAGCATTTGCAAGCTTCTGGTACCATTTTTGAGTCAATTACCAAAAGTCAGATTTCTGCTGAAATTGTGACCCCGGGGCTTAGGGATTTTTTCAAAAAAATATTTTCTGCCGGTGAAGTTTTTGAGAGCTGATTTCTTGTCCTGTGATAAAAAGCCTTCTGTTTCCATCGCCAAAGCTTTCAGGGGAGCATTTGCAAGCTTCTGGAACCATTTTTGAGTGAATTGCCAAAAGTCAGATTTTTGCTGAAATTGTGACCCCGGGGCTTAGGGATTTTTTCAAAAAAATATTTTCTGCCGGTTAAGTTATTGAGGGCTGATTTCTTGTTCTGTGATAAAAAGCCTTCTGTTTCGAGTGCCAAACCTTTCAGGGGAGCATTTGCAAGCTTTTGGCACCATTTTTGAGTCAATTGCCAAAAGTCAGATTTTTGCTGAAATTGTGACCCCGGGGCTTGGGGATTTTTTCAAAAAAATATTTTCCGCCGGTGAAGTTTTTGAGAGCTGATTTCTTGTCCTGTGATAAAAAGCCTTCTGTTTCGAGTGCCAAACCTTTCAGGGGAGCATTTGCAAGCTTCTGGCACCATTTTTGAGACAATTGCCAAAAGTCAGATTTTTGCTGAAATTGTGACCCCGGGGCTTAGGGATTTTTTCAAAAAAATATTTTCTGCCGGTTAAGTTTTTGAGGGCTGATTTCTTGTCCTGTGATAAAAAGCCTTCTGTTTCGAGTGCCAAACCTTTCAGGGGAGCATTTGGAAGCTTCTGGCACCATTTTTGAGTGAAATGCCAAAAGTCAGATTTTTGCTGAAATTGTGACCCCGGGGCTTAGGGATTTTTTCAAAAAAATATTTTCTGCCGGTGAAGTTTTTGAGAGCTGATTTCTTGTCCTGTGATAAAAAGCCTTCTGTTTCCATCGCCAAAGCTTTCAGGGGAGCATTTGCAAGCTTCTGGCACCATTTTTGAGTGAATTGCCAAAAGTCAGATTTTTGCTGAAATTGTGACCCCGGGGCTTAGGGATTTTTTCAAAAAAATATTTTCTGCCGGTGAAGTTTTTGAGAGCTGATTTCTTGTCCTGTGATAAAAAGCCTTCTGTTTCCATCGCTAAACCTTTCAGGGGAGCATTTGCAAGCTTCTGGCACCATTTTTGAGTCAATTGCCAAAAGTCAGATTTTTGCTGAAATTGTGACCCCGGGGCTTAGGGATTTTTTCAAAAAAATATTTTCTGCCGGTGAAGTTTTTGAGGGTTGATTTCTTGTCCCGTGATAAAAAGCCTTCTCTTTCCATCGCCAAAGCTTTCAGGGGAGCATTTGCAAGCTTCTGGCACCATTTTTGAGTGAATTGCCAAAAGTCAGATTTTTGCTGAAATTGTGACCCCGGGGCTTAGGGATTTTTTCAAAAAAATATTTTCTGCCGGTAAAGTGTTTGAGGGCTGATTTCTTGTCCTGTGATAAAAAGCCTTCTGTTTCGAGTGCCAAACCTTTCAGGAGAGCATTTGCAAGCTTCTGGCACCATTTTTGAGTGAATTGCCAAAAGTCAGATTTTTGCTGAAATTGTGACCCTGGGGCTTACGGATTTTTTCAAAAAAATATTTTCTGCCGGTTAAGTTTTTGAGGGCTGATTTCTTGTTCTGTGATAAAAAGCCTTCTGTTTCCATCGCCAAAGCTTTCAGGGGAGCATTTGCAAGCTTCTGGCACCATTTTTGAGTGAATTGCCAAAAGTCAGATTTTTGCTGAAATTGTGACCCCGGGGCTTAGGGATTTTTTCAAAAAAATATTTTCTGCCGGTGAAGTTTTTGAGGGCTGATTTCTTGTCCTGTGATAAAAAGCCTTCTGTTTTGAGTGCCAAACCTTTCAGGAGAGCATTTTCAAGCTTTTGGCACCATTTTTGAGTGAATTGCCAAAAGTCAGATTTTTGCTGAAATTGTGACCCCGGGGCTTAGGGATTTTTTCAAAAAAATATTTTCTGCCGGTAAAGTGTTTGAGGGCTGATTTCTTGTCCTGTGATAAAAAGCCTTCTGTTTCGAGTGCCAAACCTTTCAGGAGAGCATTTGCAAGCTTCTGGCACCATTTTTGAGTCAATTGCCAAAAGTCAGATTTTTGCTGAAATTGTGACCCCGGGGCTTAGGGATTTTTTCAAAAAAATATTTTCTGCCGGTGAAGTTTTTGAGAGCTGATTTCTTGTCCTGTGATAAAAAGCCTTCTGTTTCCATCGCCAAAGCTTTCAGGGGAGCATTTGCAAGCTTCTGGCACCATTTTTGAGTGAAATGCCAAAAGTCAGATTTTTGCTGAAATTGTGACCCCGGGGCTTAGGGATTTTTTCAAAAAAATATTTTCTGCCGGTGAAGTTTTTGAGAGCTGATTTCTTGTCCTGTGATAAAAAGACTTCTGTTTCCATCGCCAAAGCTTTCAGGGGAGCATTTGCAAGCTTCTGGCACCATTTTTGAGTGAATTCCCAAAAGTCAGATTTTTGCTGAAATTGTGACCCCGGGGCTTAGGGATTTTTTCAAAAAAATATTTTCTGCCAGTGAAGTTTTTGAGGGCTGATTTCTTGTTCTGTGATAAAAAGCCTTCTGTTTCCATCGCCAAACCTTTCAGGAGAGCATTTTCAAGCTTTTGGCACCATTTTTGAGTCAATTGCCAAAAGTCAGATTTTTGCTGAAATTGTGACCCCGGGGTTAGGGATTTTTTCAAAAAAATATTTTCCGCCGGTGAAGTTTTTGAGGGCTGATTTCTTCTCCTGTGATAAAAAGCCTTCTGTTTCGAGTGCCAAACCTTTCAGGAGAGCATTTGCAAGCTTCTGGCACCATTTTTGAGTCAATTGCCAAAAGTCAGATTTTTGCTGAAATTGTGACCCCGGGGCTTAGGGATTTTTTCAAAAAAAAAATTTCTGCCAGTTAAGTTTTTGAGAGCTGATTTCTTGTCCTGTGATAAAAAGCCTTCTGTTTCCATCGCCAAAGCTTTCAGGGGAGCATTTGCAAGCTTCTGGCACCATTTTTGAGTGAATTGCCAAAAGTCAGATTTTTGCTGAAATTGTGACCCCGGGGCTTAGGGATTTTTTCAAAAAAATATTTTCTGCCGGTGAAGTTTTTGAGAGCTGATTTCTTGTTCTGTGATAAAAAGCCTTCTGTTTTGAGTGCCAAACCTTTCAGGGGAGCATTTTCAAGCTTTTGGCACCATTTTTGAGTGAATTGCCAAAAGTCAGATTTTTGCTGAAATTGTGACCCCGGGGCTCAGGGATTTTTTCAAAAAAATATTTTCTGCCGGTTAAGTTTTTGAGGGCTGATTTCTTGTCCTGTGATAAAAAGCCTTCTGTTTCCATCGCCAAAGCTTTCAGGGGAGCATTTTCAAGCTTTTGGCACCATTTTTGAGTGAATTGCGAAAAGTCAGATTTTTGCTGAAATTGTGACCCCGGGGCTTAGGGATTTTTTCAAAAAAATATTTTCTGCCGGTAAAGTTTTTGAGGGCTGATTTCTTGTCCTGTGATAAAAAGCCTTCTGTTTCCATCGCCAAAGCTTTCAGGGGAGCATTTTCAAGCTTCTGGCACAATTTTTGAGTGAATTGCCAAAAGTCAGATTTTTGCTGAAATTGTGACCCCGGGGCTTAGGGATTTTTTCAAAAAAATACTTTCTGCTGGTTAAGTTTTTGAGGGCTGATTTCTTGTTCTGTGATAAAAAGCCTTCTGTTTCGAGTGCCAAACCTTTCAGGAGAGCATTTTCAAGCTTTAGGCACCATTTTTGAGTGAATTGCCAAAAGTCAGATTTCTGCTGAAATTGTGACCCCGGGGCTTAGGGATTTTTTCAAAAAAATATTTTCTGCCGGTAAAGTTTTTGAGGGCTGATTTCTTGTCCTGTGATAAAAAGCCTTCTGTTTCCATCGCCAAAGCTTTCAGGGGAGCATTTGCAACCGGTTGGCACCATTTTTGAGTGAATTCCCAAAAGTCAGATTTTTGCTGAAATTGTGACCCCGGGGCTTAGGGATTTTTTCAAAAAAATATTTTCTGCCGGTAAAGTTTTTGAGGGCTGATTTCTTGTCCTGTGATAAAAAGCCTTCTGTTTCCATCGCCAAAGCTTTCAGGGGAGCATTTGCAACAGGTTGGCACCATTTTTGAGTGAATTCCCAAAAGTCAGATTTTTGCTGAAATTGTGACCCCGGGGCTTAGGGATTTTTTCAAAAAAATATTTTCTGGCGGTTAAATTTTTGAGGGCTGATTTCTTGTTCTGTGATAAAAAGCCTTCTGTTTCGAGTGCCAAACCTTTCAGGAGAGCATTTTCAAGCTTTAGGCACCATTTTTGAGTGAATTGCCAAAAGTCAGATTTTTGCTGAAATTGTGACCCCGGCTTAGGGATTTTTTCAAAATTATTTTCTGCCGGTTAAGTTTTTGAGGGCTGATTTCTTGTTCTGTGATAAAAAGCCTTCTGTTTCCATCGCCAAAGCTTTCAGGGGAGCATTTGCAAGCTTCTGGCACCATTTTTGAGTGAATTGCCAAAAGTCAGATTTTTGCTGAAATTGTGACCCCGGGGCTTAGGGATATTTTCAAAAAAATATTTTCTGCCGGTGAAGTTTTTGAGGGCTGATTTCTTGTCCTGTGATAAAAAGCCTTCTGTTTCGAGTGCCAAACCTTTCAGGGGAGCATTTGCAAGCTTCTGGCACCATTTTTGAGTCAATTGCCAAAAGTCAGATTTTTGCTGAAATTGTGACCCCGGGGCTTAGGGATTTTTTCAAAAAAATATTTTCTGCCGGTTAAGTTTTTGAGAGCTGATTTCTTGTCCTGTGATAAAAAGCCTTCTGTTTCGAGTGCCAAAGCTTTCAGGGGAGCATTTTCAAGCTTTTGGCACCATTTTTGAGTGAATTGCCAAAAGTCAGATTTTTGCTGAAATTGTGACCCCGGGGCTTAGGGATTTTTTCAAAAAAATAATTTCTGCCGGTGAAGTTTTTGAGAGCTGATTTCTTGTCCTGTGATAAAAAGCCTTCTGTTTCCATCGCCAAAGCTTTCTGGGGAGCACTTTCAAGCTTCTGGCACCATTTTTGAGTGAATTGCCAAAAGTCAGATTTTTGCTGAAATTGTGACCCCGGGGCTTAGGGATTTTTTCAAAAAAATATTTTCTGCCGGTTAAGTTTTTGAGGGCTGATTTCTTGTTCTGTGATAAAAAGCCTTCTGTTTCCATCGCCAAATCTTTCAGGGGAGCATTTGCAAGCTTCTGGCACCATTTTTGAGTGAATTGCCAAAAGTCAGATTTTTGCTGAAATTGTGACCCCGGGGCTTAGGGATTTTTTCAAAAAAATATTTTCTGCCGGTGAAGTTTTTGAAGGCTGATTTCTTGTCCTGTGATAAAAAGCCTTCTGTTTCCATCGCCAAAGCTTTCAGGGGAGCATTTGCAAGCTTCTGGCACCATTTTTGAGTGAATTGCCAAAATTCAGATTTTTGCTGAAATTGTGACCCCGGGGCTTAGGGATTTTTTCAAAAAAATATTTTCTGCCGGTTAAGTTTTTGAGGGCTGATTTCTTGTTCTGTGATAAAAAGCCTTCTGTTTCCATCGCCAAAGCTTTCAGCAGAGCATTTTCAAGCTTTAGGCACCATTTTTGAGTGAATTGCCAAAAGTCAGATTTTTGCTGAAATTGTGACCCCGGGGCTTAGGGATTTTTTCAAACAAATATTTTCTGCCGGTTAAGTTTTTGAGGGCTGATTTCTTGTTCTGTGATAAAAAGCCTTCTGTTTCGAGTGCCAAAGCTTTCAGGGGAGCATTTGCAAGCTTCTGGTACCATTTTTGAGTCAATTACCAAAAGTCAGATTTCTGCTGAAATTGTGACCCCGGGGCTTAGGGATTTTTTCAAAAAAATATTTTCTGCCCGTGAAGTTTTTGAGAGCTGATTTCTTGTCCTGTGATAAAAAGCCTTCTGTTTCCATCGCCAAAGCTTTCAGGGGAGCATTTGCAAGCTTCTGGAACCATTTTTGAGTGAATTGCCAAAAGTCAGATTTTTGCTGAAATTGTGACCCCGGGGCTTAGGGATTTTTTCAAAAAAATATTTTCTGCCGGTTAAGTTATTGAGGGCTGATTTCTTGTTCTGTGATAAAAAGCCTTCTGTTTCGAGTGCCAAACCTTTCAGGGGAGCATTTGCAAGCTTTTGGCACCATTTTTGAGTCAATTGCCAAAAGTCAGATTTTTGCTGAAATTGTGACCCCGGGGCTTGGGGATTTTTTCAAAAAAATATTTTCTGCCGGTGAAGTTTTTGAGAGCTGATTTCTTGTCCTGTGATAAAAAGCCTTCTGTTTCGAGTGCCAAACCTTTCAGGGGAGCATTTGCAAGCTTCTGGCACCATTTTTGAGTCAATTGCCAAAAGTCAGATTTTTGCTGAAATTGTGACCCCGGGTCTTAGGGATTTTTTCAAAAAAATATTTTCTGCCGGTTAAGTTTTTGAGGGCTGATTTCTTGTCCTGTGATAAAAAGCCTTCTGTTTCGAGTGCCAAACCTTTCAGGGGAGCATTTGCAAGCTTCTGGCACCATTTTTGAGTGAAATCCCAAAAGTCAGATTTTTGCTGAAATTGTGACCCCGGGGCTTAGGGATTTTTTCAAAAAAATATTTTCTGCCGGTGAAGTTTTTGAGAGCTGATTTCTTGTCCTGTGATAAAAAGCCTTCTGTTTCCATCGCCAAAGCTTTCAGGGGAGCATTTGCAAGCTTCTGGCACCATTTTTGAGTCAATTGCCAAAAGTCAGATTTTTGCTGAAATTGTGACCCCGGGGCTTAGGGATTTTTTCAAAAAAATATTTTCTGCCGGTGAAGTTTTTGAGGGCTGATTTCTTGTCCCGTGATAAAAAGCCTTCTCTTTCCATCGCCAAAGCTTTCAGGGGAGCATTTGCAAGCTTCTGGCACCATTTTTGAGTCAATTGCCAAAAGTCAGATTTCTGCTGAAATTGTGACCCCGGGGCTTAGGGATTTTTTCAAAAAAATATTTTCTGCCGGTGAAGTTTTTGAGAGCTGATTTCTTGTCCTGTGATAAAAAGCCTTCTGTTTCCATCGCCAAAGCTTTCAGGGGAGCATTTGCAAGCTTCTGGCACCATTTTTGAGTGAATTGCCAAAAGTCAGATTTCTGCTGAAATTGTGACCCCGGGGCTTAGGGATTTTTTCAAAAAAATATTTTCTGCCGGTGAAGTTTTTGAGAGCTGATTACTTGTCCTGTGATAAAAAGCCTTCTGTTTCCATCGCCAAAGCTTTCAGGGGAGCATTTGCAAGCTTCTGGCACCATTTTTGAGTGAATTGCCAAAAGTCAGATTTTTGCTGAAATTGTGACCCCGGGGCTTAGGGATTTTTTCAAAAAAATATTTTCTGCCGGTGAAGTTTTTGAGAGCTGATTTCTTGTCCTGTGATAAAAAGCCTTCTGTTTCGAGTGCCAAACCTTTCAGGGGAGCATTTGCAAGCTTCTGGCACCATTTTTGAGTGAATTGCCAAAAGTCAGATTTTTGCTGAAATTGTGACCCCGGGGCTTAGGGATTTTTTCAAAAAAATATTTTCTGCCGGTGAAGTTTTTGAGAGCTGATTTCTTGTCCTGTGATAAAAAGCCTTCTGTTTCCATCGCCAAAGCTTTCAGGGGAGCATTTTCAAGCTTCTGGCACCATTTTTGAGTGAATTGCCAAACGTCAGCTTTTTGCTGAAATTGTGACCCCGGGGCTTAGGGATTTTTTCAAAAAAATATTTTCTGCCGGTTAAGTTTTTGAGAGCTGATTTCTTGTTCTGTGATAAAAAGCCTTCTGTTTTGAGTGCCAAACCTTTCAGGGGAGCATTTTCAAGCTTTTGGCACCATTTTTGAGTGAATTGGCAAAAGTCAGATTTTTGCTGAAATTGTGACCCCGGGGCTTACGGATTTTTTCAAAAAAATATTTTCTGCCGGTTAAGTTTTTGAGAGCTGATTTCTTGTTCTGTGATAAAAAGCCTTCTGTTTTGAGTGCCAAACCTTTCAGGGGAGCATTTGCAAGCTTCTGGCACCATTTTTGAGTGAATTGCCAAAAGTCAGATTTTTGCTGAAATTGTGACCCCGGGGCTTAGGGATTTTTTCAAAAAAATATTTTCTGCCGGTGAAGTTTTTGAGAGCTGATTTCTTGTCCTGTGATAAAAAGCCTTCTGTTTCCATCGCCAAAGCTTTCAGGGAAGCATTTGCAAGCTTCTGGCACCATTTTTGAGTGAATTGCCAAAAGTCAGATTTTTGCTGAAATTGTGACCCCGGGGCTTAGGGATTTTTTCAAAAAAGTATTTTCTGCCGGTTAAGTTTTTGAGAGCTGATTTCTTGTTCTGTGATAAAAAGCCTTCTGTTTCCATCGCCAAAGCTTTCAGGGGAGCATTTGCAAGCTTCTGGCACCATTTTTGAGTGAATTCCCAAAAGTCAGATTTTTGCTGAAATTGTGACCCCGGGGCTTGGGGATTTTTTCAAAAAAATATTTTCTGCCGGTGAAGTTTTTGAGAGCTGATTTCTTGTCCTGTGATAAAAAGCCTTCTGTTTCGAGTGCCAAACCTTTCAGGGGAGCATTTGCAAGCTTCTGGCACCATTTTTGAGTCAATTGCCAAAAGTCAGATTTTTGCTGAAATTGTGACCCCGGGGCTTAGGGATTTTTTCAAAAAAATATTTTCTGCCGGTTAAGTTTTTGAGGGCTGATTTCTTGTCCTGTGATAAAAAGCCTTCTGTTTCGAGTGCCAAACCTTTCAGGGGAGCATTTGCAAGCTTCTGGCACCATTTTTGAGTGAAATGCCAAAAGTCAGATTTTTGCTGAAATTGTGACCCCGGGGCTTAGGGATTTTTTCAAAAAAATATTTTCTGCCGGTGAAGTTTTTTAGAGCTGATTTCTTGTCCTGTGATAAAAAGCCTTCTGTTTCCATCGCCAAAGCTTTCAGGGGAGCATTTGCAAGCTTCTGGCACCATTTTTGAGTCAATTGCCAAAAGTCAGATTTTTGCTGAAATTGTGACCCCGGGGCTTAGGGATTTTTTCAAAAAAAAAATTTCTGCCGGTGTAGTTTTTGAGAGCTGATTTCTTGTCCTGTGATAAAAAGCCTTCTGTTTCCATCGCCAAACCTTTCAGGGGAGCATTTGCAAGCTTCTGGCACCATTTTTGAGTCAATTGCCAAAAGTCAGATTTTTGCTGAAATTGTGACCCCGGGGCTTAGGGATTTTTTCAAAAAAATATTTTCTGCCGGTTAAGTTTTTGAGGGCTGATTTCTTGTCCTGTGATAAAAAGCCTTCTGTTTCGAGTGCCAAACCTTTCAGGGGAGCATTTGCAAGCTTCTGGCACCATTTTTGAGTGAAATGCCAAAAGTCAGATTTTTGCTGAAATTGTGACCCCGGGGCTTAGGGATTTTTTCAAAAAAATATTTTCTGCCGGTGAAGTTTTTTAGAGCTGATTTCTTGTCCTGTGATAAAAAGCCTTCTGTTTCCATCGCCAAAGCTTTCAGGGGAGCATTTGCAAGCTTCTGGCACCATTTTTGAGTCAATTGCCAAAAGTCAGATTTTTGCTGAAATTGTGACCCCGGGGCTTAGGGATTTTTTCAAAAAAAAAATTTCTGCCGGTGAAGTTTTTGAGAGCTGATTTCTTGTCCTGTGATAAAAAGCCTTCTGTTTCCATCGCCAAACCTTTCAGGGGAGCATTTGCAAGCTTCTGGCACCATTTTTGAGTGAATTGGCAAAAGTCAGATTTTTGCTGAAATTGTGACCCCGGGGCTTACGGATTTTTTCAAAAAAATATTTTCTGCCGGTTAAGTTTTTGAGAGCTGATTTCTTGTTCTGTGATAAAAAGCCTTCTGTTTTGAGTGCCAAACCTTTCAGGGGAGCATTTGCAAGCTTCTGGCACCATTTTTGAGTGAATTGCCAAAAGTCAGATTTTTGCTGAAATTGTGACCCCGGGGCTTAGGGATTTTTTCAAAAAAATATTTTCTGCCGGTGAAGTTTTTGAGAGCTGATTTCTTGTCCTGTGATAAAAAGCCTTCTGTTTCCATCGCCAAAGCTTTCAGGGAAGCATTTGCAAGCTTCTGGCACCATTTTTGAGTGAATTGCCAAAAGTCAGATTTTTGCTGAAATTGTGACCCCGGGGCTTAGGGATTTTTTCAAAAAAGTATTTTCTGCCGGTTAAGTTTTTGAGAGCTGATTTCTTGTTCTGTGATAAAAAGCCTTCTGTTTCCATCGCCAAAGCTTTCAGGGGAGCATTTGCAAGCTTCTGGCACCATTTTTGAGTGAATTCCCAAAAGTCAGATTTTTGCTGAAATTGTGACCCCGGGGCTTGGGGATTTTTTCAAAAAAATATTTTCTGCCGGTGAAGTTTTTGAGAGCTGATTTCTTGTCCTGTGATAAAAAGCCTTCTGTTTCGAGTGCCAAACCTTTCAGGGGAGCATTTGCAAGCTTCTGGCACCATTTTTGAGTCAATTGCCAAAAGTCAGATTTTTGCTGAAATTGTGACCCCGGGGCTTAGGGATTTTTTCAAAAAAATATTTTCTGCCGGTTAAGTTTTTGAGGGCTGATTTCTTGTCCTGTGATAAAAAGCCTTCTGTTTCGAGTGCCAAACCTTTCAGGGGAGCATTTGCAAGCTTCTGGCACCATTTTTGAGTGAAATGCCAAAAGTCAGATTTTTGCTGAAATTGTGACCCCGGGGCTTAGGGATTTTTTCAAAAAAATATTTTCTGCCGGTGAAGTTTTTTAGAGCTGATTTCTTGTCCTGTGATAAAAAGCCTTCTGTTTCCATCGCCAAAGCTTTCAGGGGAGCATTTGCAAGCTTCTGGCACCATTTTTGAGTCAATTGCCAAAAGTCAGATTTTTGCTGAAATTGTGACCCCGGGGCTTAGGGATTTTTTCAAAAAAAAAATTTCTGCCGGTGAAGTTTTTGAGAGCTGATTTCTTGTCCTGTGATAAAAAGCCTTCTGTTTCCATCGCCAAACCTTTCAGGGGAGCATTTGCAAGCTTCTGGCACCATTTTTGAGTCAATTGCCAAAAGTCAGATTTTTGCTGAAATTGTGACCCCGGGGCTTAGGGATTTTTTCAAAAAAATATTTTCTGCCGGTGAAGTTTTTGAGGGCTGATTTCTTGTCCCGTGATAAAAAGCCTTCTCTTTCCATCGCCAAAGCTTTCAGGGGAGCATTTGCAAGCTTCTGGCACCATTTTTGAGTCAATTGCCAAAAGTCAGATTTCTGCTGAAATTGTGACCCCGGGGCTTAGGGATTTTTTCAAAAAAATATTTTCTGCCGGTGAAGTTTTTGAGAGCTGATTTCTTGTCCTGTGATAAAAAGCCTTCTGTTTCCATCGCCAAAGCTTTCAGGGGAGCATTTGCAAGCTTCTGGCACAATTTTTGAGTGAATTGCCAAAAGTCAGATTTCTGCTGAAATTGTGACCCCGGGGCTTAGGGATTTTTTCAAAAAAATATTTTCTGCCGGTGAAGTTTTTGAGAGCTGATTACTTGTCCTGTGATAAAAAGCCTTCTGTTTCCATCGCCAAAGCTTTCAGGGGAGCATTTGCAAGCTTCTGGCACCATTTTTGAGTGAATTGCCAAAAGTCAGATTTTTGCTGAAATTGTGACCCCGGGGCTTAGGGATTTTTTCAAAAAAAAAATTTCTGCCGGTGAAGTTTTTGAGAGCTGATTTCTTGTCCTGTGATAAAAAGCCTTCTGTTTCCATCGCCAAACCTTTCAGGGGAGCATTTGCAAGCTTCTGGCACCATTTTTGAGTCAATTGCCAAAAGTCAGATTTTTGCTGAAATTGTGACCCCGGGGCTTAGGGATTTTTTCAAAAAAATATTTTCTGCCGGTGAAGTTTTTGAGGGCTGATTTCTTGTCCCGTGATAAAAAGCCTTCTCTTTCCATCGCCAAAGCTTTCAGGGGAGCATTTGCAAGCTTCTGGCACCATTTTTGAGTCAATTGCCAAAAGTCAGATTTCTGCTGAAATTGTGACCCCGGGGCTTAGGGATTTTTTCAAAAAAATATTTTCTGCCGGTGAAGTTTTTGAGAGCTGATTTCTTGTCCTGTGATAAAAAGCCTTCTGTTTCCATCGCCAAAGCTTTCAGGGGAGCATTTGCAAGCTTCTGGCACCATTTTTGAGTGAATTGCCAAAAGTCAGATTTCTGCTGAAATTGTGACCCCGGGGCTTAGGGATTTTTTCAAAAAAATATTTTCTGCCGGTGAAGTTTTTGAGAGCTGATTACTTGTCCTGTGATAAAAAGCCTTCTGTTTCCATCGCCAAAGCTTTCAGGGGAGCATTTGCAAGCTTCTGGCACCATTTTTGAGTGAATTGCCAAAAGTCAGATTTTTGCTGAAATTGTGACCCCGGGGCTTAGGGATTTTTTCAAAAAAATATTTTCTGCCGGTGAAGTTTTTGAGAGCTGATTTCTTGTCCTGTGATAAAAAGCCTTCTGTTTCCATCGCCAAAGCTTTCAGGGGAGCATTTGCAAGCTTCTGGCACCATTTTAGAGTGAATTGCCAAAAGTCAGATTTTTGCTGAAATTGTGACCCCGGGGCTTAGGGATTTTTTCAAAAAAATATTTTCTGCCGGTTAAGTTTTTGAGAGCTGATTTCTTGTTCTGTGATAAAAAGCCTTCTGTTTTGAGTGCCAAACCTTTCAGGGGAGCATTTTCAAGCTTTTGGCACCATTTTTGAGTGAATTGGCAAAAGTCAGATTTTTGCTGAAATTGTGACCCCGGGGCTTACGGATTTTTTCAAAAAAATATTTTCTGCCGGTTAAGTTTTTGAGAGCTGATTTCTTGTTCTGTGATAAAAAGCCTTCTGTTTTGAGTGCCAAACCTTTCAGGGGAGCATTTGCAAGCTTCTGGCACCATTTTTGAGTGAATTGCCAAAAGTCAGATTTTTGCTGAAATTGTGACCCCGGGGCTTAGGGATTTTTTCAAAAAAATATTTTCTGCCGGTGAAGTTTTTGAGAGCTGATTTCTTGTCCTGTGATAAAAAGCCTTCTGTTTCCATCGCCAAAGCTTTCAGGGAAGCATTTGCAAGCTTCTGGCACCATTTTTGAGTGAATTGCCAAAAGTCAGATTTTTGCTGAAATTGTGACCCCGGGGCTTAGGGATTTTTTCAAAAAAGTATTTTCTGCCGGTTAAGTTTTTGAGAGCTGATTTCTTGTTCTGTGATAAAAAGCCTTCTGTTTCCATCGCCAAAGCTTTCAGGGGAGCATTTGCAAGCTTCTGGCACCATTTTTGAGTGAATTCCCAAAAGTCAGATTTTTGGTGAAATTGTGACCCCGGGGCTTAGGGATTTTTTCAAAAAAATATTTTCTGTCGGTTAAGTTTTTGAGAGCTGATTTCTTGTTCTGTGATAAAAAGCCTTCTGTTTCCATCGCCAAACCTTTCAGGAGAGCATTTTCAAGCTTTTGGCACCATTTTTGAGTGAATTGCCAAAAGTCAGATTTTTGCTGAAATTGTGACCCCGGGGCTTAGGGATTTTTTCAAAAAAATATTTTCTGCCGGTGAAGTTTTTGAGAGCTGATTTCTTGTCCTGTGATAAAAAGCCTTCTGTTTCGAGTTCCAAACCTTTCAGGGGAGCATTTTCAAGCTTCTGGCACCATTTTTGAGTCAATTGCCAAAAGTCAGATTTTTGCTGAAATTGTGACCCCGGGGCTTAGGGATTTTTTCAAAAAAATATTTTCTGCCGGTTAAGTTTTTGAGGGCTGATTTCTTGTTCTGTGACAAAAAGCCTTCTGTTTCCATCGCCAAAGCTTTCAGGGGAGCATTTGCAAGCTTCTGGCACCATTTTTGAGTGAATTGCCAAAAGTCAGATTTTTGCTGAAATTGTGACCCCGGGGCTTAGGGATTTTTTCAAAAAAATATTTTCTGCCGGTGAAGTTTTTGAGAGCTGATTTCTTGTCCTGTGATAAAAAGCCTTCTGTTTCCATCGCCAAAGCTTTCAGGGGAGCACTTTCAAGCTTCTGGCACCATTTTTGAGTGAATTGCCAAAAGTCAGATTTTTGCTGAAATTGTGACCCCGGGGCTTAGGGATTTTTTCAAAAAAATATTTTCTGCCCGTTAAGTTTTTGAGGGCTGATTTCTTGTTCTGTGATAAAAAGCCTTCTGTTTCCATCGCCAAATCTTTCAGGGGAGCATTTGCAAGCTTCTGGCACCATTTTTGAGTGAATTGCCAAAAGTCAGATTTTTGCTGAAATTGTGACCCCGGGGCTTAGGGATTTTTTCAAAAAAATATTTTCTGCCAGTTAAGTTTTTGAGGGCTGATTTCTTGTTCTGTGATAAAAAGCCTTCTGTTTCCATCGCCAAAGCTTTCAGCAGAGCATTTTCAAGCTTTAGGCACCATTTTTGAGTGAATTGCCAAAAGTCAGATTTTTGCTGAAATTGTGACCCCGGGGCTTAGGGATTTTTTCAAAAAAATACTTTCTGCCGGTTAAGTTTTTGAGGGCTGATTTCTTGTTCTGTGATAAAAAGCCTTCTGTTTCGAGTGCCAAACCTTTCAGGAGAGCATTTTCAAGCTTTTGGCACCATTTTTGAGTGAATTGCCAAAAGTCAGATTTTTGCTGAAATTGTGACCCCGGGGCTTAGGGATTTTTTCAAAAAAATATTTTCTGCCGGTAAAGTTTTTGAGGGCTGATTTCTTGTCCTGTGATAAAAAGCCTTCTGTTTCCATCGCCAAAGCTTTCAGGGGAGCATTTTCAAGCTTCTGGCACCATTTTTGAGTGAATTGCCAAAAGTCAGATTTTTGCTGAAATTGTGACCCCGGGGCTTAGGGATATTTTCAAAAAAATATTTTCTGCCGGTTAAATTTTTGAGGGCTGATTTCTTGTTCTGTGATAAAAAGCCTTCTGTTTCGAGTGCCAAACCTTTCAGGAGAGCATTTTCAAGCTTTAGGCACCATTTTTGAGTGAATTGCCAAAAGTCAGATTTTTGCTGAAATTGTGACCCCGGGGCTTAGGGATTTTTTCAAAAAAATATTTTCTGCCGGTGAAGTTTTTGAGAGCTGATTTCTTGTCCTGTGATAAAAAGCCTTCTGTTTCGAGTTCCAAACCTTTCAGGGGAGCATTTTCAAGCTTCTGGCACCATTTTTGAGTCAATTGCCAAAAGTCAGATTTTTGCTGAAATTGTGACCCCGGGGCTTAGGGATTTTTTCAAAAAAATATTTTCTGCCGGTTAAGTTTTTGAGGGCTGATTTCTTGTTCTGTGACAAAAAGCCTTCTGTTTCCATCGCCAAAGCTTTCAGGGGAGCATTTGCAAGCTTCTGGCACCATTTTTGAGTGAATTGCCAAAAGTCAGATTTTTGCTGAAATTGTGACCCCGGGGCTTAGGGATTTTTTCAAAAAAATATTTTCTGCCGGTGAAGTTTTTGAGAGCTGATTTCTTGTCCTGTGATAAAAAGCCTTCTGTTTCCATCGCCAAAGCTTTCAGGGGAGCACTTTCAAGCTTCTGGCACCATTTTTGAGTGAATTGCCAAAAGTCAGATTTTTGCTGAAATTGTGACCCCGGGGCTTAGGGATTTTTTCAAAAAAATATTTTCTGCCGGTTAAGTTTTTGAGGGCTGATTTCTTGTTCTGTGATAAAAAGCCTTCTGTTTCCATCGCCAAATCTTTCAGGGGAGCATTTGCAAGCTTCTGGCACCATTTTTGAGTGAATTGCCAAAAGTCAGATTTTTGCTGAAATTGTGACCCCGGGGCTTAGGGATTTTTTCAAAAACATATTTTCTGCCAGTTAAGTTTTTGAGGGCTGATTTCTTGTTCTGTGATAAAAAGCCTTCTGTTTCCATCGCCAAAGCTTTCAGCAGAGCATTTTCAAGCTTTAGGCACCATTTTTGAGTGAATTGCCAAAAGTCAGATTTTTGCTGAAATTGTGACCCCGGGGCTTAGGTATTTTTTCAAAAAAATATTTTCTGCCAGTTAAGTTTTTGAGGGCTGATTTCTTGTTCTGTGATAAAAAGCCTTCTGTTTCCATCGCCAAAGCTTTCAGCAGAGCATTTTCAAGCTTTAGGCACCATTTTTGAGTGAATTGCCAAAAGTCAGATTTTTGCTGAAATTGTGACCCCGGGGCTTAGGGATTTTTTCAAAAAAATACTTTCTGCCGGTTAAGTTTTTGAGGGCTGATTTCTTGTTCTGTGATAAAAAGCCTTCTGTTTCGAGTGCCAAACCTTTCAGGAGAGCATTTTCAAGCTTTAGGCACCATTTTTGAGTGAATTGCCAAAAGTCAGATTTTTGCTGAAATTGTGACCCCGGGGCTTAGGGATTTTTTCAAAAAAATATTTTCTGCCGGTGAAGTTTTTGAGGGCTGATTTCTTGTCCTGTGATAAAAAGCCTTCTGTTTCCATCGCCAAAGCTTTCAGGGGAGCATTTTCAAGCTTCTGGCACCATTTTTGAGTGAATTGCCAAAAGTCAGATTTTTGCTGAAATTGTGACCCCGGGGCTTAGGGATATTTTCAAAAAAATATTTTCTGCCGGTTAAATTTTTGAGGGCTGATTTCTTGTTCTGTGATAAAAAGCCTTCTGTTTCGAGTGCCAAACCTTTCAGGAGAGCATTTTCAAGCTTTAGGCACCATTTTTGAGTGAATTGCCAAAAGTCAGATTTTTGCTGAAATTGTGACCCCGGGGCTTAGGGATTTTTTCAAAATTATTTTCTGCCGGTTAAGTTTTTGAGGGCTGATTTCTTGTTCTGTGATAAAAAGCCTTCTGTTTCCATCGCCAAAGCTTTCAGGGGAGCATTTGCAAGCTTCTGGCACCATTTTTGAGTGAATTGCCAAAATTCAGATTTTTGCTGAAATTGTGACCCCGGGGCTTAGGGATTTTTTCAAAAAAATATTTTCTGCCGGTTAAGTTTTTGAGGGCTGATTTCTTGTTCTGTGATAAAAAGCCTTCTGTTTCCATCGCCAAAGCTTTCAGAGGAGCATTTGCAAGCTTCTGGCACCATTTTTGAGTGAATTGCCAAAAGTCAGATTTTTGCTGAAATTGTGACCCCGGGGCTCAGGGATTTTTTCAAAAAAATATTTTCTGCCGGTTAAGTTTTTGAGGGCTGATTTCTTGTTCTGTGATAAAAAGCCTTCTGTTTCCATCGCCAAAGCTTTCAGCAGAGCATTTTCAAGCTTTAGGCACCATTTTTGAGTGAATTGCCAAAAGTCAGATTTTTGCTGAAATTGTGACCCCGGGGCTTAGGGATTTTTTCAAACAAATATTTTCTGCCGGTTAAGTTTTTGAGGGCTGATTTCTTGTTCTGTGATAAAAAGCCTTCTGTTTCGAGTGCCAAAGCTTTCAGGGGAGCATTTGCAAGCTTCTGGTACCATTTTTGAGTCAATTACCAAAAGTCAGATTTCTGCTGAAATTGTGACCCCGGGGCTTAGGGATTTTTTCAAAAAAATATTTTCTGCCGGTGAAGTTTTTGAGAGCTGATTTCTTGTCCTGTGATAAAAAGCCTTCTGTTTCCATCGCCAAAGCTTTCAGGGGAGCATTTGCAAGCTTCTGGAACCATTTTTGAGTGAATTGCCAAAAGTCAGATTTTTGCTGAAATTGTGACCCCGGGGCTTAGGGATATTTTCAAAAAAATATTTTCTGCCGGTTAAATTTTTGAGGGCTGATTTCTTGTTCTGTGATAAAAAGCCTTCTGTTTCGAGTGCCAAACCTTTCAGGAGAGCATTTTCAAGCTTTAGGCACCATTTTTGAGTGAATTGCCAAAAGTCAGATTTTTGCTGAAATTGTGACCCCGGGGCTTAGGGATTTTTTCAAAATTATTTTCTGCCGGTTAAGTTTTTGAGGGCTGATTTCTTGTTCTGTGATAAAAAGCCTTCTGTTTCCATCGCCAAAGCTTTCAGGGGAGCATTTGCAAGCTTCTGGCACCATTTTTGAGTGAATTGCCAAAATTCAGATTTTTGCTGAAATTGTGACCCCGGGGCTTAGGGATTTTTTCAAAAAAATATTTTCTGCCGGTTAAATTTTTGAGGGCTGATTTCTTGTTCTGTGATAAAAAGCCTTCTGTTTCGAGTTCCAAACCTTTCAGGGGAGCATTTTCAAGCTTCTGGCACCATTTTTGAGTCAATTGCCAAAAGTCAGATTTTTGCTGAAATTGTGACCCCGGGGCTTAGGGATTTTTTCAAAAAAATATTTTCTGCCGGTTAAGTTTTTGAGGGCTGATTTCTTGTTCTGTGACAAAAAGCCTTCTGTTTCCATCGCCAAAGCTTTCAGGGGAGCATTTGCAAGCTTCTGGCACCATTTTTGAGTGAATTGCCAAAAGTCAGATTTTTGCTGAAATTGTGACCCCGGGGCTTAGGGATTTTTTCAAAAAAATATTTTCTGCCGGTGAAGTTTTTGAGAGCTGATTTCTTGTCCTGTGATAAAAAGCCTTCTGTTTCCATCGCCAAAGCTTTCAGGGGAGCACTTTCAAGCTTCTGGCACCATTTTTGAGTGAATTGCCAAAAGTCAGATTTTTGCTGAAATTGTGACCCCGGGGCTTAGGGATTTTTTCAAAAAAATATTTTCTGCCGGTTAAGTTTTTGAGGGCTGATTTCTTGTTCTGTGATAAAAAGCCTTCTGTTTCCATCGCCAAATCTTTCAGGGGAGCATTTGCAAGCTTCTGGCACCATTTTTGAGTGAATTGCCAAAAGTCAGATTTTTGCTGAAATTGTGACCCCGGGGCTTAGGGATTTTTTCAAAAACATATTTTCTGCCAGTTAAGTTTTTGAGGGCTGATTTCTTGTTCTGTGATAAAAAGCCTTCTGTTTCCATCGCCAAAGCTTTCAGCAGAGCATTTTCAAGCTTTAGGCACCATTTTTGAGTGAATTGCCAAAAGTCAGATTTTTGCTGAAATTGTGACCCCGGGGCTTAGGTATTTTTTCAAAAAAATATTTTCTGCCAGTTAAGTTTTTGAGGGCTGATTTCTTGTTCTGTGATAAAAAGCCTTCTGTTTCCATCGCCAAAGCTTTCAGCAGAGCATTTTCAAGCTTTAGGCACCATTTTTGAGTGAATTGCCAAAAGTCAGATTTTTGCTGAAATTGTGACCCCGGGGCTTAGGGATTTTTTCAAAAAAATACTTTCTGCCGGTTAAGTTTTTGAGGGCTGATTTCTTGTTCTGTGATAAAAAGCCTTCTGTTTCGAGTGCCAAACCTTTCAGGAGAGCATTTTCAAGCTTTAGGCACCATTTTTGAGTGAATTGCCAAAAGTCAGATTTTTGCTGAAATTGTGACCCCGGGGCTTAGGGATTTTTTCAAAAAAATATTTTCTGCCGGTGAAGTTTTTGAGGGCTGATTTCTTGTCCTGTGATAAAAAGCCTTCTGTTTCCATCGCCAAAGCTTTCAGGGGAGCATTTTCAAGCTTCTGGCACCATTTTTGAGTGAATTGCCAAAAGTCAGATTTTTGCTGAAATTGTGACCCCGGGGCTTAGGGATATTTTCAAAAAAATATTTTCTGCCGGTTAAATTTTTGAGGGCTGATTTCTTGTTCTGTGATAAAAAGCCTTCTGTTTCGAGTGCCAAACCTTTCAGGAGAGCATTTTCAAGCTTTAGGCACCATTTTTGAGTGAATTGCCAAAAGTCAGATTTTTGCTGAAATTGTGACCCCGGGGCTTAGGGATTTTTTCAAAATTATTTTCTGCCGGTTAAGTTTTTGAGGGCTGATTTCTTGTTCTGTGATAAAAAGCCTTCTGTTTCCATCGCCAAAGCTTTCAGGGGAGCATTTGCAAGCTTCTGGCACCATTTTTGAGTGAATTGCCAAAATTCAGATTTTTGCTGAAATTGTGACCCCGGGGCTTAGGGATTTTTTCAAAAAAATATTTTCTGCCGGTTAAGTTTTTGAGGGCTGATTTCTTGTTCTGTGATAAAAAGCCTTCTGTTTCCATCGCCAAAGCTTTCAGAGGAGCATTTGCAAGCTTCTGGCACCATTTTTGAGTGAATTGCCAAAAGTCAGATTTTTGCTGAAATTGTGACCCCGGGGCTCAGGGATTTTTTCAAAAAAATATTTTCTGCCGGTTAAGTTTTTGAGGGCTGATTTCTTGTTCTGTGATAAAAAGCCTTCTGTTTCCATCGCCAAAGCTTTCAGCAGAGCATTTTCAAGCTTTAGGCACCATTTTTGAGTGAATTGCCAAAAGTCAGATTTTTGCTGAAATTGTGACCCCGGGGCTTAGGGATTTTTTCAAACAAATATTTTCTGCCGGTTAAGTTTTTGAGGGCTGATTTCTTGTTCTGTGATAAAAAGCCTTCTGTTTCGAGTGCCAAAGCTTTCAGGGGAGCATTTGCAAGCTTCTGGTACCATTTTTGAGTCAATTACCAAAAGTCAGATTTCTGCTGAAATTGTGACCCCGGGGCTTAGGGATTTTTTCAAAAAAATATTTTCTGCCGGTGAAGTTTTTGAGAGCTGATTTCTTGTCCTGTGATAAAAAGCCTTCTGTTTCCATCGCCAAAGCTTTCAGGGGAGCATTTGCAAGCTTCTGGAACCATTTTTGAGTGAATTGCCAAAAGTCAGATTTTTGCTGAAATTGTGACCCCGGGGCTTAGGGATATTTTCAAAAAAATATTTTCTGCCGGTTAAATTTTTGAGGGCTGATTTCTTGTTCTGTGATAAAAAGCCTTCTGTTTCGAGTGCCAAACCTTTCAGGAGAGCATTTTCAAGCTTTAGGCACCATTTTTGAGTGAATTGCCAAAAGTCAGATTTTTGCTGAAATTGTGACCCCGGGGCTTAGGGATTTTTTCAAAATTATTTTCTGCCGGTTAAGTTTTTGAGGGCTGATTTCTTGTTCTGTGATAAAAAGCCTTCTGTTTCCATCGCCAAAGCTTTCAGGGGAGCATTTGCAAGCTTCTGGCACCATTTTTGAGTGAATTGCCAAAATTCAGATTTTTGCTGAAATTGTGACCCCGGGGCTTAGGGATTTTTTCAAAAAAATATTTTCTGCCGGTTAAGTTTTTGAGGGCTGATTTCTTGTTCTGTGATAAAAAGCCTTCTGTTTCCATCGCCAAAGCTTTCAGAGGAGCATTTGCAAGCTTCTGGCACCATTTTTGAGTGAATTGCCAAAAGTCAGATTTTTGCTGAAATTGTGACCCCGGGGCTCAGGGATTTTTTCAAAAAAATATTTTCTGCCGGTTAAGTTTTTGAGGGCTGATTTCTTGTTCTGTGATAAAAAGCCTTCTGTTTCCATCGCCAAAGCTTTCAGCAGAGCATTTTCAAGCTTTAGGCACCATTTTTGAGTGAATTGCCAAAAGTCAGATTTTTGCTGAAATTGTGACCCCGGGGCTTAGGGATTTTTTCAAACAAATATTTTCTGCCGGTTAAGTTTTTGAGGGCTGATTTCTTGTTCTGTGATAAAAAGCCTTCTGTTTCGAGTGCCAAAGCTTTCAGGGGAGCATTTGCAAGCTTCTGGTACCATTTTTGAGTCAATTACCAAAAGTCAGATTTCTGCTGAAATTGTGACCCCGGGGCTTAGGGATTTTTTCAAAAAAATATTTTCTGCCGGTGAAGTTTTTGAGAGCTGATTTCTTGTCCTGTGATAAAAAGCCTTCTGTTTCCATCGCCAAAGCTTTCAGGGGAGCATTTGCAAGCTTCTGGAACCATTTTTGAGTGAATTGCCAAAAGTCAGATTTTTGCTGAAATTGTGACCCCGGGGCTTAGGGATTTTTTCAAAAAAATATTTTCTGCCGGTTAAGTTATTGAGGGCTGATTTCTTGTTCTGTGATAAAAAGCCTTCTGTTTCGAGTGCCAAACCTTTCAGGGGAGCATTTGCAAGCTTTTGGCACCATTTTTGAGTCAATTGCCAAAAGTCAGATTTTTGCTGAAATTGTGACCCCGGGGCTTGGGGATTTTTTCAAAAAAATATTTTCCGCCGGTGAAGTTTTTGAGAGCTGATTTCTTGTCCTGTGATAAAAAGCCTTCTGTTTCGAGTGCCAAACCTTTCAGGGGAGCATTTGCAAGCTTCTGGCACCATTTTTGAGTCAATTGCCAAAAGTCAGATTTTTGCTGAAATTGTGACCCCGGGGCTTAGGGATTTTTTCAAAAAAATATTTTCTGCCGGTTAAGTTTTTGAGGGCTGATTTCTTGTCCTGTGATAAAAAGCCTTCTGTTTCGAGTGCCAAACCTTTCAGGGGAGCATTTGGAAGCTTCTGGCACCATTTTTGAGTGAAATGCCAAAAGTCAGATTTTTGCTGAAATTGTGACCCCGGGGCTTAGGGATTTTTTCAAAAAAATATTTTCTGCCGGTGAAGTTTTTGAGAGCTGATTTCTTGTCCTGTGATAAAAAGCCTTCTGTTTCCATCGCCAAAGCTTTCAGGGGAGCATTTGCAAGCTTCTGGCACCATTTTTGAGTGAATTGCCAAAAGTCAGATTTTTGCTGAAATTGTGACCCCGGGGCTTAGGGATTTTTTCAAAAAAATATTTTCTGCCGGTGAAGTTTTTGAGAGCTGATTTCTTGTCCTGTGATAAAAAGCCTTCTGTTTCCATCGCCAAACCTTTCAGGGGAGCATTTGCAAGCTTCTGGCACCATTTTTGAGTCAATTGCCAAAAGTCAGATTTTTGCTGAAATTGTGACCCCGGGGCTTAGGGATTTTTTCAAAAAAATATTTTCTGCCGGTGAAGTTTTTGAGGGCTGATTTCTTGTCCCGTGATAAAAAGCCTTCTCTTTCCATCGCCAAAGCTTTCAGGGGAGCATTTGCAAGCTTCTGGCACCATTTTTGAGTGAATTGCCAAAAGTCAGATTTTTGCTGAAATTGTGACCCCGGGGCTTAGGGATTTTTTCAAAAAAATATTTTCTGCCGGTAAAGTGTTTGAGGGCTGATTTCTTGTCCTGTGATAAAAAGCCTTCTGTTTCGAGTGCCAAACCTTTCAGGAGAGCATTTGCAAGCTTCTGGCACCATTTTTGAGTGAATTGCCAAAAGTCAGATTTTTGCTGAAATTGTGACCCTGGGGCTTACGGATTTTTTCAAAAAAATATTTTCTGCCGGTTAAGGTTTTGAGGGCTGATTTCTTGTTCTGTGATAAAAAGCCTTCTGTTTCCATCGCCAAAGCTTTCAGGGGAGCATTTGCAAGCTTCTGGCACCATTTTTGAGTGAATTGCCAAAAGTCAGATTTTTGCTGAAATTGTGACCCCGGGGCTTAGGGATTTTTTCAAAAAAATATTTTCTGCCGGTGAAGTTTTTGAGGGCTGATTTCTTGTCCTGTGATAAAAAGCCTTCTGTTTCGAGTGCCAAACCTTTCAGGAGAGCATTTTCAAGCTTTTGGCACCATTTTTGAGTGAATTGCCAAAAGTCAGATTTTTGCTGAAATTGTGACCCCGGGGCTCAGGGATTTTTTCAAAAAAATATTTTCTGCCGGTAAAGTGTTTGAGGGCTGATTTCTTGTCCTGTGATAAAAAGCCTTCTGTTTCGAGTGCCAAACCTTTCAGGAGAGCATTTGCAAGCTTCTGGCACCATTTTTGAGTCAATTGCCAAAAGTCAGATTTTTGCTGAAATTGTGACCCCGGGGCTTAGGGATTTTTTCAAAAAAATATTTTCTGCCGGTGAAGTTTTTGAGAGCTGATTTCTTGTCCTGTGATAAAAAGCCTTCTGTTTCCATCGCCAAAGCTTTCAGGGGAGCATTTGCAAGCTTCTGGCACCATTTTTGAGTGAAATGCCAAAAGTCAGATTTTTGCTGAAATTGTGACCCCGGGGCTTAGGGATTTTTTCAAAAAAATATTTTCTGCCGGTGAAGTTTTTGAGAGCTGATTTCTTGTCCTGTGATAAAAAGACTTCTGTTTCCATCGCCAAAGCTTTCAGGGGAGCATTTGCAAGCTTCTGGCACCATTTTTGAGTGAATTCCCAAAAGTCAGATTTTTGCTGAAATTGTGACCCCGGGGCTTAGGGATTTTTTCAAAAAAATATTTTCTGCCAGTGAAGTTTTTGAGGGCTGATTTCTTGTTCTGTGATAAAAAGCCTTCTGTTTCCATCGCCAAACCTTTCAGGAGAGCATTTTCAAGCTTTTGGCACCATTTTTGAGTCAATTGCCAAAAGTCAGATTTTTGCTGAAATTGTGACCCCGGGGTTAGGGATTTTTTCAAAAAAATATTTTCCGCCGGTGAAGTTTTTGAGGGCTGATTTCTTCTCCTGTGATAAAAAGCCTTCTGTTTCGAGTGCCAAACCTTTCAGGAGAGCATTTGCAAGCTTCTGGCACCATTTTTGAGTCAATTGCCAAAAGTCAGATTTTTGCTGAAATTGTGACCCCGGGGCTTAGGGATTTTTTCAAAAAAAAAATTTCTGCCAGTTAAGTTTTTGAGAGCTGATTTCTTGTCCTGTGATAAAAAGCCTTCTGTTTCCATCGCCAAAGCTTTCAGGGGAGCATTTGCAAGCTTCTGGCACCATTTTTGAGTGAATTGCCAAAAGTCAGATTTTTGCTGAAATTGTGACCCCGGGGCTTAGGGATTTTTTCAAAAAAATATTTTCTGCCGGTGAAGTTTTTGAGAGCTGATTTCTTGTTCTGTGATAAAAAGCCTTCTGTTTTGAGTGCCAAACCTTTCAGGGGAGCATTTTCAAGCTTTTGGCACCATTTTTGAGTGAATTGCCAAAAGTCAGATTTTTGCTGAAATTGTGACCCCGGGGCTCAGGGATTTTTTCAAAAAAATATTTTCTGCCGGTTAAGTTATTGAGGGCTGATTTCTTGTTCTGTGATAAAAAGCCTTCTGTTTCGAGTGCCAAACCTTTCAGGGGAGCATTTGCAAGCTTTTGGCACCATTTTTGAGTCAATTGCCAAAAGTCAGATTTTTGCTGAAATTGTGACCCCGGGGCTTGGGGATTTTTTCAAAAAAATATTTTCCGCCGGTGAAGTTTTTGAGAGCTGATTTCTTGTCCTGTGATAAAAAGCCTTCTGTTTCGAGTGCCAAACCTTTCAGGGGAGCATTTGCAAGCTTCTGGCACCATTTTTGAGTCAATTGCCAAAAGTCAGATTTTTGCTGAAATTGTGACCCCGGGGCTTAGGGATTTTTTCAAAAAAATATTTTCTGCCGGTTAAGTTTTTGAGGGCTGATTTCTTGTCCTGTGATAAAAAGCCTTCTGTTTCGAGTGCCAAACCTTTCAGGGGAGCATTTGGAAGCTTCTGGCACCATTTTTGAGTGAAATGCCAAAAGTCAGATTTTTGCTGAAATTGTGACCCCGGGGCTTAGGGATTTTTTCAAAAAAATATTTTCTGCCGGTGAAGTTTTTGAGAGCTGATTTCTTGTCCTGTGATAAAAAGCCTTCTGTTTCCATCGCCAAAGCTTTCAGGGGAGCATTTGCAAGCTTCTGGCACCATTTTTGAGTGAATTGCCAAAAGTCAGATTTTTGCTGAAATTGTGACCCCGGGGCTTAGGGATTTTTTCAAAAAAATATTTTCTGCCGGTGAAGTTTTTGAGAGCTGATTTCTTGTCCTGTGATAAAAAGCCTTCTGTTTCCATCGCCAAACCTTTCAGGGGAGCATTTGCAAGCTTCTGGCACCATTTTTGAGTCAATTGCCAAAAGTCAGATTTTTGCTGAAATTGTGACCCCGGGGCTTAGGGATTTTTTCAAAAAAATATTTTCTGCCGGTGAAGTTTTTGAGGGCTGATTTCTTGTCCCGTGATAAAAAGCCTTCTCTTTCCATCGCCAAAGCTTTCAGGGGAGCATTTGCAAGCTTCTGGCACCATTTTTGAGTGAATTGCCAAAAGTCAGATTTTTGCTGAAATTGTGACCCCGGGGCTTAGGGATTTTTTCAAAAAAATATTTTCTGCCGGTAAAGTGTTTGAGGGCTGATTTCTTGTCCTGTGATAAAAAGCCTTCTGTTTCGAGTGCCAAACCTTTCAGGAGAGCATTTGCAAGCTTCTGGCACCATTTTTGAGTGAATTGCCAAAAGTCAGATTTTTGCTGAAATTGTGACCCTGGGGCTTACGGATTTTTTCAAAAAAATATTTTCTGCCGGTTAAGTTTTTGAGGGCTGATTTCTTGTTCTGTGATAAAAAGCCTTCTGTTTCCATCGCCAAAGCTTTCAGGGGAGCATTTGCAAGCTTCTGGCACCATTTTTGAGTGAATTGCCAAAAGTCAGATTTTTGCTGAAATTGTGACCCCGGGGCTTAGGGATTTTTTCAAAAAAATATTTTCTGCCGGTGAAGTTTTTGAGGGCTGATTTCTTGTCCTGTGATAAAAAGCCTTCTGTTTCGAGTGCCAAACCTTTCAGGAGAGCATTTTCAAGCTTTTGGCACCATTTTTGAGTGAATTGCCAAAAGTCAGATTTTTGCTGAAATTGTGACCCCGGGGCTCAGGGATTTTTTCAAAAAAATATTTTCTGCCGGTAAAGTGTTTGAGGGCTGATTTCTTGTCCTGTGATAAAAAGCCTTCTGTTTCGAGTGCCAAACCTTTCAGGAGAGCATTTGCAAGCTTCTGGCACCATTTTTGAGTCAATTGCCAAAAGTCAGATTTTTGCTGAAATTGTGACCCCGGGGCTTAGGGATTTTTTCAAAAAAATATTTTCTGCCGGTGAAGTTTTTGAGAGCTGATTTCTTGTCCTGTGATAAAAAGCCTTCTGTTTCCATCGCCAAAGCTTTCAGGGGAGCATTTGCAAGCTTCTGGCACCATTTTTGAGTGAAATGCCAAAAGTCAGATTTTTGCTGAAATTGTGACCCCGGGGCTTAGGGATTTTTTCAAAAAAATATTTTCTGCCGGTGAAGTTTTTGACAGCTGATTTCTTGTCCTGTGATAAAAAGACTTCTGTTTCCATCGCCAAAGCTTTCAGGGGAGCATTTGCAAGCTTCTGGCACCATTTTTGAGTGAATTCCCAAAAGTCAGATTTTTGCTGAAATTGTGACCCCGGGGCTTAGGGATTTTTTCAAAAAAATATTTTCTGCCAGTGAAGTTTTTGAGGGCTGATTTCTTGTTCTGTGATAAAAAGCCTTCTGTTTCCATCGCCAAACCTTTCAGGAGAGCATTTTCAAGCTTTTGGCACCATTTTTGAGTCAATTGCCAAAAGTCAGATTTTTGCTGAAATTGTGACCCCGGGGTTAGGGATTTTTTCAAAAAAATATTTTCCGCCGGTGAAGTTTTTGAGGGCTGATTTCTTCTCCTGTGATAAAAAGCCTTCTGTTTCGAGTGCCAAACCTTTCAGGAGAGCATTTGCAAGCTTCTGGCACCATTTTTGAGTCAATTGCCAAAAGTCAGATTTTTGCTGAAATTGTGACCCCGGGGCTTAGGGATTTTTTCAAAAAAAAAATTTCTGCCAGTTAAGTTTTTGAGAGCTGATTTCTTGTCCTGTGATAAAAAGCCTTCTGTTTCCATCGCCAAAGCTTTCAGGGGAGCATTTGCAAGCTTCTGGCACCATTTTTGAGTGAATTGCCAAAAGTCAGATTTTTGCTGAAATTGTGACCCCGGGGCTTAGGGATTTTTTCAAAAAAATATTTTCTGCCGGTGAAGTTTTTGAGAGCTGATTTCTTGTTCTGTGATAAAAAGCCTTCTGTTTTGAGTGCCAAACCTTTCAGGGGAGCATTTTCAAGCTTTTGGCACCATTTTTGAGTGAATTGCCAAAAGTCAGATTTTTGCTGAAATTGTGACCCCGGGGCTCAGGGATTTTTTCAAAAAAATATTTTCTGCCGGTTAAGTTTTTGAGGGCTGATTTCTTGTTCTGTGATAAAAAGCCTTCTGTTTCCATCGCCAAAGCTTTCAGCAGAGCATTTTCAAGCTTTAGGCACCATTTTTGAGTGAATTGCCAAAAGTCAGATTTTTGCTGAAATTGTGACCCCAGGGCTTAGGGATTTTTTCAAAAAAATATTTTCTGCCGGTTAAGTTTTTGAGGGCTGATTTCTTGTTCTGTGATAAAAAGCCTTCTGTTTCGAGTGCCAAAGCTTTCAGGGGAGCATTTGCAAGCTTCTGGTACCATTTTTGAGTCAATTACCAAAAGTCAGATTTCTGCTGAAATTGTGACCCCGGGGCTTAGGGATTTTTTCAAAAAAATATTTTCTGCCGGTGAAGTTTTTGAGAGCTGATTTCTTGTCCTGTGATAAAAAGCCTTCTGTTTCCATCGCCAAAGCTTTCAGGGGAGCATTTGCAAGCTTCTGGAACCATTTTTGAGTGAATTGCCAAAAGTCAGATTTTTGCTGAAATTGTGACCCCGGGGCTTAGGGATTTTTTCAAAAAAATATTTTCTGCCGGTGAAGTTTTTGAGGGCTGATTTCTTGTTCTGTGATAAAAAGCCTTCTGTTTCGAGTGCCAAACCTTTCAGGGGAGCATTTGCAAGCTTTTGGCACCATTTTTGAGTCAATTGCCAAAAGTCAGATTTTTGCTGAAATTGTGACCCCGGGGCTTGGGGATTTTTTCAAAAAAATATTTTCTGCCGGTGAAGTTTTTGAGAGCTGATTTCTTGTCCTGTGATAAAAAGCCTTCTGTTTCGAGTGCCAAACCTTTCAGGGGAGCATTTGCAAGCTTCTGGCACCATTTTTGAGTCAATTGCCAAAAGTCAGATTTCTGCTGAAATTGTGACCCCGGGGCTTAGGGATTTTTTCAAAAAAATATTTTCTGCCGGTTAAGTTTTTGAGGGCTGATTTCTTGTCCTGTGATAAAAAGCCTTCTGTTTCGAGTGCCAAACCTTTCAGGGGAGCATTTGGAAGCTTCTGGCACCATTTTTGAGTGAAATGCCAAAAGTCAGATTTTTGCTGAAATTTTGACCCCGGGGCTTAGGGATTTTTTCAAAAAAATATTTTCTGCCGGTGAAGTTTTTGAGAGCTGATTTCTTGTCCTGTGATAAAAAGCCTTCTGTTTCCATCGCCAAAGCTTTCAGGGGAGCATTTGCAAGCTTCTGGCACCATTTTTGAGTCAATTGCCAAAAGTCAGATTTTTGCTGAAATTGTGACCCCGGGGCTTAGGGATTTTTTCAAAAAAATATTTTCTGCCGGTGAAGTTTTTGAGAGCTGATTTCTTGTCCTGTGATAAAAAGCCTTCTGTTTCCATCGCCAAACCTTTCAGGGGAGCATTTGCAAGCTTCTGGCACCATTTTTGAGTCAATTGCCAAAAGTCAGATTTTTGCTGAAATTGTGACCCCGGGGCTTAGGGATTTTTTCAAAAAAATATTTTCTGCCGGTGAAGTTTTTGAGGGCTGATTTCTTGTCCCGTGATAAAAAGCCTTCTCTTTCCATCGCCAAAGCTTTCAGGGGAGCATTTGCAAGCTTCTGGCACCATTTTTGAGTCAATTGCCAAAAGTCAGATTTCTGCTGAAATTGTGACCCCGGGGCTTAGGGATTTTTTCAAAAAAATATTTTCTGCCGGTGAAGTTTTTGAGAGCTGATTTCTTGTCCTGTGATAAAAAGCCTTCTGTTTCCATCGCCAAAGCTTTCAGGGGAGCATTTGCAAGCTTCTGGCACCATTTTTGAGTGAATTGCCAAAAGTCAGATTTTTGCTGAAATTGTGACCCCGGGGCTTAGGGATTTTTTCAAAAAAATATTTTCTGCCGGTGAAGTTTTTGAGAGCTGATTTCTTGTCCTGTGATAAAAAGCCTTCTGTTTCGAGTGCCAAACCTTTCAGGGGAGCATTTGCAAGCTTCTGGCACCATTTTTGAGTGAATTGCCAAAAGTCAGATTTTTGCTGAAATTGTGACCCCGGGGCTTAGGGATTTTTTCAAAAAAATATTTTCTGCCGGTGAAGTTTTTGAGAGCTGATTTCTTGTCCTGTGATAAAAAGCCTTCTGTTTCCATCGCCAAAGCTTTCAGGGGAGCATTTGCAAGCTTCTGGCACCATTTTTGAGTGAATTGCCAAAAGTCAGATTTTTGCTGAAATTGTGACCCCGGGGCTTAGGGATTTTTTCAAAAAAATATTTTCTGCCGGTTAAGTTTTTGAGAGCTGATTTCTTGTTCTGTGATAAAAAGCCTTCTGTTTTGAGTGCCAAACCTTTCAGGGGAGCATTTTCAAGCTTTTGGCACCATTTTTGAGTGAATTGCCAAAAGTCAGATTTTTGCTGAAATTGTGACCCCGGGGCTTAGGGATTTTTTCAAAAAAATATTTTCTGCCGGTGAAGTTTTTGAGAGCTGATTTCTTGTCCTGTGATTAAAAGCCTTCTGTTTCCATCGCCAAAGCTTTCAGGGAAGCATTTGCAAGCTTCTGGCACCATTTTTGAGTGAATTGCCAAAAGTCAGATTTTTGCTGAAATTGTGACCCCGGGGCTTAGGGATTTTTTCAAAAAAGTATTTTCTGCCGGTTAAGTTTTTGAGGGCTGATTTCTTCTCCTGTGATAAAAAGCCTTCTGTTTCGAGTGCCAAACCTTTCAGGAGAGCATTTGCAAGCTTCTGGCACCATTTTTGAGTCAATTCCCAAAAGTCAGATTTTTGCTGAAATTGTGACCCCGGGGCTTAGGGATTTTTTCAAAAAAATATTTTCTGTCGGTTAAGTTTTTGAGAGCTGATTTCTTGTTCTGTGATAAAAAGCCTTCTGTTTCCATCGCCAAACCTTTCAGGAGAGCATTTTCAAGCTTTTGGCACCATTTTTGAGTGAATTGCCAAAAGTCAGATTTTAGCTGAATTTGTGACCCCGGGGCTTAGGGATTTTTTCAAAAAAATATTTTCCGCCGGTGAAGTTTTTGAGGGCTGATTTCTTCTCCTGTGATAAAAAGCCTTCTGTTTCGAGTGCCAAACCTTTCAGGAGAGCATTTGCAAGCTTCTGGCACCATTTTTGAGTCAATTGCCAAAAGTCAGATTTTTGCTGAAATTGTGACCCCGGGGCTTAGGGATTTTTTCAAAAAAATATTTTCTGCCGGTGAAGTTTTTGAGAGCTGATTTCTTGTCCTGTGATAAAAAGCCTTCTGTTTCCATCGCCAAAGCTTTCAGGGGAGCATTTGCAAGCTTCTGGCACCATTTTTGAGTGAATTGCCAAAAGTCAGATTTTTGCTGAAATTGTGACCCCGGGGCTTAGGGATTTTTTCAAAAAAATATTTTCTGCCGGTGAAGTTTTTGAGGGCTGATTTCTTGTCCTGTGATAAAAAGCCTTCTGTTTCGAGTTCCAAACCTTTCAGGGGAGCATTTGCAAGCTTCTGGCACCATTTTTGAGTCAATTGCCAAAAGTCAGATTTTTGCTGAAATTGTGACCCCGGGGCTTAGGGATTTTTTCAAAAAATTATTTTCTGTCACTTTAAGTTTTTGAAGGCTGATTTCTTGTCCTGTGATAAAAAGCCTTCTGTTTCCATCGCCAAAGCTTTCAGGGGAGCATTTGCAAGCTTCTGGCACCATTTTTGAGTGAATTCCCAAAAGTCAGATTTTTGCTGAAATTGTGACCCCGGGGCTTAGGGATTTTTTCAAAAAAATATTTTCTGCCAGTGAAGTTTTTGAGGGCTGATTTCTTGTTCTGTGATAAAAAGCCTTCTGTTTCCATCGCCAAACCTTTCAGGAGAGCATTTTCAAGCTTTTGGCACCATTTTTGAGTGAATTGCCAAAAGTCAGATTTTTGCTGAAATTGTGACCCCGGGGTTAGGGATTTTTTCAAAAAAATATTTTCCGCCGGTGAAGTTTTTGAGGGCTGATTTCTTCTCCTGTGAGAAAAAGCCTTCTGTTTCGAGTGCCAAACCTTTCAGGAGAGCATTTGCAAGCTTCTGGCACCATTTTTGAGTCAATTGCCAAAAGTCAGATTTTTGCTGAAATTGTGACCCCGGGGCTTAGGGATTTTTTCAAAAAAAAAATTTCTGCCAGTTAAGTTTTTGAGAGCTGATTTCTTGTCCTGTGATAAAAAGCCTTCTGTTTCCATCGCCAAAGCTTTCAGGGGAGCATTTGCAAGCTTCTGGCACCATTTTTGAGTCAATTGCCAAAAGTCAGATTTTTGCTGAAATTGTGACCCCGGGGCTTAGGGATTTTTTCAAAAAAATATTTTCTGCCGGTGAAGTTTTTGAGAGCTGATTTCTTGTCCTGTGATAAAAAGCCTTCTGTTTCCATCGCCAAACCTTTCAGGGGAGCATTTGCAAGCTTCTGGCACCATTTTTGAGTCAATTGCCAAAAGTCAGATTTTTGCTGAAATTGTGACCCCGGGGCTTAGGGATTTTTTCAAAAAAATATTTTCTGCCGGTGAAGTTTTTGAGAGCTGATTTCTTGTCCTGTGATAAAAAGCCTTCTGTTTCGAGTGCCAAACCTTTCAGGGGAGCATTTGCAAGCTTCTGGCACCATTTTTGAGTGAATTGCCAAAAGTCAGATTTTTGCTGAAATTGTGACCCCGGGGCTTAGGGATTTTTTCAAAAAAATATTTTCTGCCGGTGAAGTTTTTGAGAGCTGATTTCTTGTCCTGTGATAAAAAGCCTTCTGTTTCCATCGCCAAAGCTTTCAGGGGAGCATTTGCAAGCTTCTGGCACCATTTTTGAGTGAATTGCCAAAAGTCAGATTTTTGCTGAAATTGTGACCCCGGGGCTTAGGGATTTTTTCAAAAAAATATTTTCTGCCGGTTAAGTTTTTGAGAGCTGATTTCTTGTTCTGTGATAAAAAGCCTTCTGTTTTGAGTGCCAAACCTTTCAGGGGAGCATTTTCAAGCTTTTGGCACCATTTTTGAGTGAATTGCCAAAAGTCAGATTTTTGCTGAAATTGTGACCCCGGGGCTTAGGGATTTTTTCAAAAAAATATTTTCTGCCGGTTAAGTTTTTGAGAGCTGATTTCTTGTTCTGTGATAAAAAGCCTTCTGTTTTGAGTGCCAAACCTTTCAGGGGAGCATTTTCAAGCTTTTGGCACCATTTTTGAGTGAATTGCCAAAAGTCAGATTTTTGCTGAAATTGTGACCCCGGGGCTTAGGGATTTTTTCAAAAAAATATTTTCTGCCGGTGAAGTTTTTGAGAGCTGATTTCTTGTCCTGTGATAAAAAGCCTTCTGTTTCGAGTTCCAAACCTTTCAGGGGAGCATTTGCAAGCTTCTGGCACCATTTTTGAGTCAATTGCCAAAAGTCAGATTTTTGCTGAAATTGTGACCCCGGGGCTTAGGGATTTTTTCAAAAAAATATTTTCTGCCGGTGAAGTTTTTGAGAGCTGATTTCTTGTCCTGTGATAAAAAGCCTTCTGTTTCGAGTGCCAAACCTTTCAGGAGAGCATTTGCAAGCTTCTGGCACCATTTTTGAGTCAATTCCCAAAAGTCAGATTTTTGCTGAAATTGTGACCCCGGGGCTTAGGGATTTTTTCAAAAAAATATTTTCTGTCGGTTAAGTTTTTGAGAGCTGATTTCTTGTTCTGTGATAAAAAGCCTTCTGTTTCCATCGCCAAACCTTTCAGGAGAGCATTTTCAAGCTTTTGGCACCATTTTTGAGTGAATTGCCAAAAGTCAGATTTTAGCTGAATTTGTGACCCCGGGGCTTAGGGATTTTTTCAAAAAAATATTTTCCGCCGGTGAAGTTTTTGAGGGCTGATTTCTTCTCCTGTGATAAAAAGCCTTCTGTTTCGAGTGCCAAACCTTTCAGGAGAGCATTTGCAAGCTTCTGGCACCATTTTTGAGTCAATTGCCAAAAGTCAGATTTTTGCTGAAATTGTGACCCCGGGGCTTAGGGATTTTTTCAAAAAAATATTTTCTGCCGGTGAAGTTTTTGAGAGCTGATTTCTTGTCCTGTGATAAAAAGCCTTCTGTTTCCATCGCCAAAGCTTTCAGGGGAGCATTTGCAAGCTTCTGGCACCATTTTTGAGTGAATTGCCAAAAGTCAGATTTTTGCTGAAATTGTGACCCCGGGGCTTAGGGATTTTTTCAAAAAAATATTTTCTGCCGGTGAAGTTTTTGAGGGCTGATTTCTTGTCCTGTGATAAAAAGCCTTCTGTTTCGAGTTCCAAACCTTTCAGGGGAGCATTTGCAAGCTTCTGGCACCATTTTTGAGTCAATTGCCAAAAGTCAGATTTTTGCTGAAATTGTGACCCCGGGGCTTAGGGATTTTTTCAAAAAATTATTTTCTGTCACTTTAAGTTTTTGAAGGCTGATTTCTTGTCCTGTGATAAAAAGCCTTCTGTTTCCATCGCCAAAGCTTTCAGGGGAGCATTTGCAAGCTTCTGGCACCATTTTTGAGTGAATTCCCAAAAGTCAGATTTTTGCTGAAATTGTGACCCCGGGGCTTAGGGATTTTTTCAAAAAAATATTTTCTGCCAGTGAAGTTTTTGAGGGCTGATTTCTTGTTCTGTGATAAAAAGCCTTCTGTTTCCATCGCCAAACCTTTCAGGAGAGCATTTTCAAGCTTTTGGCACCATTTTTGAGTGAATTGCCAAAAGTCAGATTTTTGCTGAAATTGTGACCCCGGGGTTAGGGATTTTTTCAAAAAAATATTTTCCGCCGGTGAAGTTTTTGAGGGCTGATTTCTTCTCCTGTGAGAAAAAGCCTTCTGTTTCGAGTGCCAAACCTTTCAGGAGAGCATTTGCAAGCTTCTGGCACCATTTTTGAGTCAATTGCCAAAAGTCAGATTTTTGCTGAAATTGTGACCCCGGGGCTTAGGGATTTTTTCAAAAAAAAAATTTCTGCCAGTTAAGTTTTTGAGAGCTGATTTCTTGTCCTGTGATAAAAAGCCTTCTGTTTCCATCGCCAAAGCTTTCAGGGGAGCATTTGCAAGCTTCTGGCACCATTTTTGAGTCAATTGCCAAAAGTCAGATTTTTGCTGAAATTGTGACCCCGGGGCTTAGGGATTTTTTCAAAAAAATATTTTCTGCCGGTGAAGTTTTTGAGAGCTGATTTCTTGTCCTGTGATAAAAAGCCTTCTGTTTCCATCGCCAAACCTTTCAGGGGAGCATTTGCAAGCTTCTGGCACCATTTTTGAGTCAATTGCCAAAAGTCAGATTTTTGCTGAAATTGTGACCCCGGGGCTTAGGGATTTTTTCAAAAAAATATTTTCTGCCGGTGAAGTTTTTGAGAGCTGATTTCTTGTCCTGTGATAAAAAGCCTTCTGTTTCGAGTGCCAAACCTTTCAGGGGAGCATTTGCAAGCTTCTGGCACCATTTTTGAGTGAATTGCCAAAAGTCAGATTTTTGCTGAAATTGTGACCCCGGGGCTTAGGGATTTTTTCAAAAAAATATTTTCTGCCGGTGAAGTTTTTGAGAGCTGATTTCTTGTCCTGTGATAAAAAGCCTTCTGTTTCCATCGCCAAAGCTTTCAGGGGAGCATTTGCAAGCTTCTGGCACCATTTTTGAGTGAATTGCCAAAAGTCAGATTTTTGCTGAAATTGTGACCCCGGGGCTTAGGGATTTTTTCAAAAAAATATTTTCTGCCGGTTAAGTTTTTGAGAGCTGATTTCTTGTTCTGTGATAAAAAGCCTTCTGTTTTGAGTGCCAAACCTTTCAGGGGAGCATTTTCAAGCTTTTGGCACCATTTTTGAGTGAATTGCCAAAAGTCAGATTTTTGCTGAAATTGTGACCCCGGGGCTTAGGGATTTTTTCAAAAAAATATTTTCTGCCGGTTAAGTTTTTGAGAGCTGATTTCTTGTTCTGTGATAAAAAGCCTTCTGTTTTGAGTGCCAAACCTTTCAGGGGAGCATTTTCAAGCTTTTGGCACCATTTTTGAGTGAATTGCCAAAAGTCAGATTTTTGCTGAAATTGTGACCCCGGGGCTTAGGGATTTTTTCAAAAAAATATTTTCTGCCGGTGAAGTTTTTGAGAGCTGATTTCTTGTCCTGTGATAAAAAGCCTTCTGTTTCGAGTTCCAAACCTTTCAGGGGAGCATTTGCAAGCTTCTGGCACCATTTTTGAGTCAATTGCCAAAAGTCAGATTTTTGCTGAAATTGTGACCCCGGGGCTTAGGGATTTTTTCAAAAAAATATTTTCTGCCGGTGAAGTTTTTGAGAGCTGATTTCTTGTCCTGTGATAAAAAGCCTTCTGTTTCCATCGCCAAAGCTTTCAGGGGAGCATTTGCAAGCTTCTGGCACCATTTTTGAGTGAATTCCCAAAAGTCAGATTTTTGCTGAAATTGTGACCCCGGGGCTTAGGGATTTTTTCAAAAAAATATTTTCTGCCGGTGAAGTTTTTGAGAGCTGATTTCTTGTCCTGTGATAAAAAGCCTTCTGTTTCCATCGCCAAAGCTTTCAGGGAAGCATTTGCAAGCTTCTGGCACCATTTTTGAGTGAATTGCCAAAAGTCAGATTTTTGCTGAAATTGTGACCCCGGGGCTTAGGGATTTTTTCAAAAAAGTATTTTCTGCCGGTTAAGTTTTTGAGGGCTGATTTCTTCTCCTGTGATAAAAAGCCTTCTGTTTCGAGTGCCAAACCTTTCAGGAGAGCATTTGCAAGCTTCTGGCACCATTTTTGAGTCAATTCCCCAAAGTCAGATTTTTGCTGAAATTGTGACCCCGGGGCTTAGGGATTTTTTCAAAAAAATATTTTCTGTCGGTTAAGTTTTTGAGAGCTGATTTCTTGTTCTGTGATTAAAAAGCCTTCTGTTTCCATCGCCAAACCTTTCAGGAGAGCATTTTCAAGCTTTTGGCACCATTTTTGAGTGAATTGCCAAAAGTCAGATTTTTGCTGAATTTGTGACCCCGGGGCTTAGGGATTTTTTCAAAAAAATATTTTCCGCCGGTGAAGTTTTTGAGGGCTGATTTCTTCTCCTGTGATAAAAAGCCTTCTGTTTCGAGTGCCAAACCTTTCAGGAGAGCATTTGCAAGCTTCTGGCACCATTTTTGAGTCAATTGCCAAAAGTCAGATTTTTGCTGAAATTGTGACCCCGGGGCTTAGGGATTTTTTCAAAAAAATATTTTCTGCCGGTGAAGTTTTTGAGAGCTGATTTCTTGTCCTGTGATAAAAAGCCTTCTGTTTCCATCGCCAAAGCTTTCAGGGGAGCATTTGCAAGCTTCTGGCACCATTTTTGAGTGAATTGCCAAAAGTCAGATTTTTGCTGAAATTGTGACCCCGGGGCTTAGGGATTTTTTCAAAAAAATATTTTCTGCCGGTGAAGTTTTTGAGAGCTGATTTCTTGTTCTGTGATAAAAAGCCTTCTGTTTTGAGTGCCAAACCTTTCAGGGGAGCATTTTCAAGCTTTTGGCAACATTTTTGAGTGAATTGCCAAAAGTAAATTTTTGCTGAAATTGTGACCCCGGGGCTTAGGGATTTTTTCAAAAAAATATTTTCTGCCGGTGAAGTTTTTGAGAGCTGATTTCTTGTCCTGTGATAAAAAGCCTTCTGTTTCCATCGCCAAAGCTTTCAGGGGAGCATTTGCAAGCTTCTGGCACCATTTTTGAGTGAATTCCCAAAAGTCAGATTTTTGCTGAAATTGTGACCCCGGGGCTTAGGGATTTTTTCAAAAAAATATTTTCTGCCAGTGAAGTTTTTGAGGGCTGATTTCTTGTTCTGTGATAAAAAGCCTTCTGTTTCCATCGCCAAACCTTTCAGGAGAGCATTTTCAAGCTTTTGGCACCATTTTTGAGTGAATTGCCAAAAGTCAGATTTTTGCTGAAATTGTGACCCCGGGATTAGGGATTTTTTCAAAAAAATATTTTCCGCCGGTGAAGTTTTTGAGAGCTGATTTCTTGTCCTGTGAATAAAAAGCCTTCTGTTTCCATCGCCAAAGCTTTCAGGGGAGCATTTGCAAGCTTCTGGCACCATTTTTGAGTCAATTGCCAAAAGTCAGATTTTTGCTGAAATTGTGACCCCGGGGCTTAGGGATTTTTTCAAAAAAAAAATTTCTGCCGGTGAAGTTTTTGAGAGCTGATTTCTTGTCCTGTGATAAAAAGCCTTCTGTTTCCATCGCCAAACCTTTCAGGGGAGCATTTGCAAGCTTCTGGCACCATTTTTGAGTCAATTGCCAAAAGTCAGATTTTTGCTGAAATTGTGACCCCGGGGCTTAGGGATTTTTTCAAAAAAATATTTTCTGCCGGTGAAGTTTTTGAGGGCTGATTTCTTGTCCCGTGATAAAAAGCCTTCTCTTTCCATCGCCAAAGCTTTCAGGAGAGCATTTGCAAGCTTCTGGCACCATTTTTGAGTCAATTGCCAAAAGTCAGATTTCTGCTGAAATTGTGACCCCGGGGCTTAGGGATTTTTTCAAAAAAATATTTTCTGCCGGTGAAGTTTTTGAGAGCTGATTTCTTGTCCTGTGATAAAAAGCCTTCTGTTTCCATCGCCAAAGCTTTCAGGGGAGCATTTGCAAGCTTTTGGCACCATTTTTGAGTGAATTGCCAAAAGTCAGATTTTTGCTGAAATTGTGACCCCGGGGCTTAGGGATTTTTTCAAAAAAATATTTTCTGCCGGTGAAGTTTTGAGAGCTGATTTCTTGTCCTGTGATAAAAAGCCTTCTGTTTCGAGTGCCAAACCTTTCAGGGGAGCATTTGCAAGCTTCTGGCACCATTTTTGAGTGAATTGCCAAAAGTCAGATTTTTGCTGAAATTGTGACCCCGGGGCTTAGGGATTTTTTCAAAAAAATATTTTCTGCCGGTGAAGTTTTTGAGAGCTGATTTCTTGTCCTGTGATAAAAAGCCTTCTGTTTCCATCGCCAAAGCTTTCAGGGGAGCATTTGCAAGCTTCTGGCACCATTTTTGAGTGAATTGCCAAAAGTCAGATTTTTGCTGAAATTGTGACCCCGGGGCTTAGGGATTTTTTCAAAAAAATATTTTCTGCCGGTGAAGTTTTTGAGAGCTGATTTCTTGTTCTGTGATAAAAAGCCTTCTGTTTTGAGTGCCAAACCTTTCAGGGGAGCATTTTCAAGCTTCTGGCACCATTTTTGAGTGAATTGCCAAAAGTCAGATTTTTGCTGAAATTGTGACCCCGGGGCTTAGGGATTTTTTCAAAAAAATATTTTCTGCCGGTGAAGTTTTTGAGAGCTGATTTCTTGTCCTGTGATAAAAAGCCTTCTGTTTCGAGTTCCAAACCTTTCAGGGGAGCATTTGCAAGCTTCTGGCACCATTTTTGAGTCAATTGCCAAAAGTCAGATTTTTGCTGAAATTGTGACCCCGGGGCTTAGGGATTTTTTCAAAAAAATATTTTCTGCCGGTGAAGTTTTTGAGAGCTGATTTCTTGTCCTGTGATAAAAAGCCTTCTGTTTCCATCGCCAAAGCTTTCAGGGGAGCATTTGCAAGCTTCTGGCACCATTTTTGAGTGAATTCCCAAAAGTCAGATTTTTGCTGAAATTGTGACCCCGGGGTTTAGGGATTTTTTCAAAAAAATATTTTCTGCCGGTGAAGTTTTTGAGAGCTGATTTCTTGTCCTGTGATAAAAAGCCTTCTGTTTCCATCGCCAAAGCTTTCAGGGAAGCATTTGCAAGCTTCTGGCACCATTTTTGAGTGAATTGCCAAAAGTCAGATTTTTGCTGAAATTGTGACCCCGGGGCTTAGGGATTTTTTCAAAAAAGTATTTTCTGCCGGTTAAGTTTTTGAGGGCTGATTTCTTCTCCTGTGATAAAAAGCCTTCTGTTTCGAGTGCCAAACCTTTCAGGAGAGCATTTGCAAGCTTCTGGCACCATTTTTGAGTCAATTCCCAAAAGTCAGATTTTTGCTGAAATTGTGACCCCGGGGCTTAGGGATTTTTTCAAAAAAATATTTTCTGTCGGTTAAGTTTTTGAGAGCTGATTTCTTGTTCTGTGATAAAAAGCCTTCTGTTTCCATCGCCAAACCTTTCAGGAGAGCATTTTCAAGCTTTTGGCACCATTTTTGAGTGAATTGCCAAAAGTCAGATTTTTGCTGAATTTGTGACCCCGGGGCTTAGGGATTTTTTCAAAAAAATATTTTCCGCCGGTTAAGTTTTTGAGGGCTGATTTCTTGTCCTGTGATAAAAAGCCTTCTGTTTCCATCGCCAAAGCTTTCAGGGGAGCATTTTCAACCGGTTGGCACCATTTTTGAGTGAATTGCCAAAAGTCAGATTTTTGCTGAAATTGTGACCCCGGGGCTTAGGGATTTTTTCAAAAAAATATTTTCTGCCGGTGAAGTTTTTGAGAGCTGATTTCTTGTCCTGTGATAAAAAGCCTTCTGTTTCCATCGCCAAAGCTTTCAGGGGAGCATTTGCAAGCTTCTGGCACCATTTTTGAGTGAATTGCCAAAAGTCAGATTTTTGCTGAAATTGTGACCCCGGGGCTTAGGGATTTTTTCAAAAAAATATTTTCTGCCGGTGAAGTTTTTGAGAGCTGATTTCTTGTCCTGTGATAAAAAGCCTTCTGTTTCGAGTTCCAAACCTTTCAGGGGAGCATTTGCAAGCTTCTGGCACCATTTTTGAGTGAATTGCCAAAAGTCAGATTTTTGCTGAAATTGTGACCCCGGGGCTTAGGGATTTTTTCAAAAAAATATTTTCTGCCGGTGAAGTTTTTGAGAGCTGATTTCTTGTCCTGTGATAAAAAGCCTTCTGTTTCCATCGCCAAAGCTTTCAGGGGAGCATTTGCAAGCTTCTGGCACCATTTTTGAGTGAATTCCCAAAAGTCAGATTTTTGCTGAAATTGTGACCCCGGGGCTTAGGGATTTTTTCAAAAAAATATTTTCTGCCAGTGAAGTTTTTGAGGGCTGATTTCTTGTTCTGTGATAAAAAGCCTTCTGTTTCCATCGCCAAACCTTTCAGGAGAGCATTTTCAAGCTTTTGGCACCATTTTTGAGTGAATTGCCAAAAGTCAGATTTTTGCTGAAATTGTGACCCCGGGGTTAGGGATTTTTTCAAAAAAATATTTTCCGCCGGTGAAGTTTTTGAGGGCTGATTTCTTCTCCTGTGATAAAAAGCCTTCTGTTTCGAGTGCCAAACCTTTCAGGAGAGCATTTGCAAGCTTCTGGCACCATTTTTGAGTCAATTGCCAAAAGTCAGATTTCTGCTGAAATTGTGACCCCGGGGCTTAGGGATTTTTTCAAAAAAATATTTTCTGCCGGTGAAGTTTTTGAGAGCTGATTTCTTGTCCTGTGATAAAAAGCCTTCTGTTTCCATCGCCAAAGCTTTCAGGGGAGCATTTGCAAGCTTCTGGCACCATTTTTGAGTGAATTGCCAAAAGTCAGATTTTTGCTGAAATTGTGACCCCGGGGCTTAGGGATTTTTTCAAAAAAATATTTTCTGCCGGTGAAGTTTTTGAGAGCTGATTTCTTGTCCTGTGATAAAAAGCCTTCTGTTTCGAGTGCCAAACCTTTCAGGGGAGCATTTGCAAGCTTCTGGCACCATTTTTGAGTGAATTGCCAAAAGTCAGATTTTTGCTGAAATTGTGACCCCGGGGCTTAGGGATTTTTTCAAAAAAATATTTTCTGCCGGTGAAGTTTTTGAGAGCTGATTTCTTGTCCTGTGATAAAAAGCCTTCTGTTTCCATCGCCAAAGCTTTCAGGGGAGCATTTGCAAGCTTCTGGCACCATTTTTGAGTGAATTGCCAAAAGTCAGATTTTTGCTGAAATTGTGACCCCGGGGCTTAGGGATTTTTTCAAAAAAATATTTTCTGCCGGTGAAGTTTTTGAGAGCTGATTTCTTGTCCTGTGATAAAAAGCCTTCTGTTTCCATCGCCAAAGCTTTCAGGGGAGCATTTGCAAGCTTCTGGCACCATTTTTGAGTGAATTGCCAAAAGTCAGATTTTTGCTGAAATTGTGACCCCGGGGCTTAGGGATTTTTTCAAAAAAATATTTTCTGCCGGTGAAGTTTTTGAGAGCTGATTTCTTGTCCTGTGATAAAAAGCCTTCTGTTTCGAGTGCCAAACCTTTCAGGGGAGCATTTGCAAGCTTCTGGCACCATTTTTGAGTGAATTGCCAAAAGTCAGATTTTTGCTGAAATTGTGACCCCGGGGCTTAGGGATTTTTTCAAAAAAATATTTTCTGCCGGTGAAGTTTTTGAGAGCTGATTTCTTGTCCTGTGATAAAAAGCCTTCTGTTTCCATCGCCAAAGCTTTCAGGGGAGCATTTGCAAGCTTCTGGCACCATTTTTGAGTGAATTGCCAAAAGTCAGATTTTTGCTGAAATTGTGACCCCGGGGCTTAGGGATTTTTTCAAAAAAATATTTTCTGCCGGTGAAGTTTTTGAGAGCTGATTTCTTGTTCTGTGATAAAAAGCCTTCTGTTTTGAGTGCCAAACCTTTCAGGGGAGCATTTTCAAGCTTTTGGCACCATTTTTGAGTGAATTGCCAAAAGTCAGATTTTTGCTGAAATTGTGACCCCGGGGCTTAGGGATTTTTTCAAAAAAATATTTTCTGCCGGTTAAGTTTTTGAGAGCTGATTTCTTGTTCTGTGATAAAAAGCCTTCTGTTTTGAGTGCCAAACCTTTCAGGGGAGCATTTGCAAGCTTCTGGCACCATTTTTGAGTGAATTGCCAAAAGTCAGATTTTTGCTGAAATTGTGACCCCGGGGCTTAGGGATTTTTTCAAAAAAATATTTTCTGCCGGTGACGTTTTTGAGAGCTGATTTCTTGTCCTGTGATAAAAAGCCTTCTGTTTCCATCGCCAAAGCTTTCAGGGAAGCATTTGCAAGCTTCTGGCACCATTTTTGAGTGAATTGCCAAAAGTCAGATTTTTGCTGAAATTGTGACCCCGGGGCTTAGGGATTTTTTCAAAAAAGTATTTTCTGCCGGTTAAGTTTTTGAGAGCTGATTTCTTGTTCTGTGATAAAAAGCCTTCTGTTTCCATCGCCAAAGCTTTCAGGGGAGCATTTGCAAGCTTCTGGCACCATTTTTGAGTGAATTCCCAAAAGTCAGATTTTTGCTGAAATTGTGACCCCGGGGCTTAGGGATTTTTTCAAAAAAATATTTTCTGTCGGTTAAGTTTTTGAGAGCTGATTTCTTGTTCTGTGATAAAAAGCCTTCTGTTTCCATCGCCAAACCTTTCAGGGGAGCATTTTCAAGCTTTTGGCACCATTTTTGAGTGAATTGCCAAAAGTCAGATTTTTGCTGAAATTGTGACCCCGGGGCTTAGGGATTTTTTCAAAAAAATATTTTCTGCCGGTGAAGTTTTTGAGAGCTGATTTCTTGTCCTGTGATAAAAAGCCTTCTGTTTCGAGTTCCAAACCTTTCAGGGGAGCATTTGCAAGCTACTGGCACCATTTTTGAGTCAATTGCCAAAAGTCAGATTTTTGCTGAAATTGTGACCCCGGGGCTTAGGGATTTTTTCAAAAAAATATTTTCTGCCGGTGAAGTTTTTGAGAGCTGATTTCTTGTCCTGTGATAAAAAGCCTTCTGTTTCCATCGCCAAAGCTTTCAGGGGAGCATTTGCAAGCTTCTGGCACCATTTTTGAGTGAATTCCCAAAAGTCAGATTTTTGCTGAAATTGTGACCCCGGGGTTTAGGGATTTTTTCAAAAAAATATTTTCTGCCGGTGAAGTTTTTGAGAGCTGATTTCTTGTCCTGTGATAAAAAGCCTTCTGTTTCCATCGCCAAAGCTTTCAGGGAAGCATTTGCAAGCTTCTGGCACCATTTTTGAGTGAATTGCCAAAAGTCAGATTTTTGCTGAAATTGTGACCCCGGGGCTTAGGGATTTTTTCAAAAAAGTATTTTCTGCCGGTTAAGTTTTTGAGGGCTGATTTCTTCTCCTGTGATAAAAAGCCTTCTGTTTCGAGTGCCAAACCTTTCAGGAGAGCATTTGCAAGCTTCTGGCACCATTTTTGAGTCAATTCCCAAAAGTCAGATTTTTGCTGAAATTGTGACCCCGGGGCTTAGGGATTTTTTCAAAAAAATATTTTCTGTCGGTTAAGTTTTTGAGAGCTGATTTCTTGTTCTGTGATAAAAAGCCTTCTGTTTCCATCGCCAAACCTTTCAGGAGAGCATTTTCAAGCTTTTGGCACCATTTTTGAGTGAATTGCCAAAAGTCAGATTTTTGCTGAATTTGTGACCCCGGGGCTTAGGGATTTTTTCAAAAAAATATTTTCCGCCGGTTAAGTTTTTGAGGGCTGATTTCTTGTCCTGTGATAAAAAGCCTTCTGTTTCCATCGCCAAAGCTTTCAGGGGAGCATTTTCAACCGGTTGGCACCATTTTTGAGTGAATTGCCAAAAGTCAGATTTTTGCTGAAATTGTGACCCCGGGGCTTAGGGATTTTTTCAAAAAAATATTTTCTGCCGGTGAAGTTTTTGAGAGCTGATTTCTTGTCCTGTGATAAAAAGCCTTCTGTTTCCATCGCCAAAGCTTTCAGGGGAGCATTTGCAAGCTTCTGGCACCATTTTTGAGTGAATTGCCAAAAGTCAGATTTTTGCTGAAATTGTGACCCCGGGGCTTAGGGATTTTTTCAAAAAAATATTTTCTGCCGGTGAAGTTTTTGAGAGCTGATTTCTTGTCCTGTGATAAAAAGCCTTCTGTTTCGAGTTCCAAACCTTTCAGGGGAGCATTTGCAAGCTTCTGGCACCATTTTTGAGTGAATTGCCAAAAGTCAGATTTTTGCTGAAATTGTGACCCCGGGGCTTAGGGATTTTTTCAAAAAAATATTTTCTGCCGGTGAAGTTTTTGAGAGCTGATTTCTTGTCCTGTGATAAAAAGCCTTCTGTTTCCATCGCCAAAGCTTTCAGGGGAGCATTTGCAAGCTTCTGGCACCATTTTTGAGTGAATTCCCAAAAGTCAGATTTTTGCTGAAATTGTGACCCCGGGGCTTAGGGATTTTTTCAAAAAAATATTTTCTGCCAGTGAAGTTTTTGAGGGCTGATTTCTTGTTCTGTGATAAAAAGCCTTCTGTTTCCATCGCCAAACCTTTCAGGAGAGCATTTTCAAGCTTTTGGCACCATTTTTGAGTGAATTGCCAAAAGTCAGATTTTTGCTGAAATTGTGACCCCGGGGTTAGGGATTTTTTCAAAAAAATATTTTCCGCCGGTGAAGTTTTTGAGGGCTGATTTCTTCTCCTGTGATAAAAAGCCTTCTGTTTCGAGTGCCAAACCTTTCAGGAGAGCATTTGCAAGCTTCTGGCACCATTTTTGAGTCAATTGCCAAAAGTCAGATTTTTGCTGAAATTGTGACCCCGGGGCTTAGGGATTTTTTCAAAAAAAAAAATTCTGCCAGTTAAGTTTTTGAGAGCTGATTTCTTGTCCTGTGATAAAAAGCCTTCTGTTTCCATCGCCAAAGCTTTCAGGGGAGCATTTGCAAGCTTCTGGCACCATTTTTGAGTCAATTGCCAAAAGTCAGATTTTTGCTGAAATTGTGACCCCGGGGCTTAGGGATTTTTTCAAAAAAATATTTTCTGCCGGTGAAGTTTTTGAGAGCTGATTTCTTGTCCTGTGATAAAAAGCCTTCTGTTTCCATCGCCAAACCTTTCAGGGGAGCATTTGCAAGCTTCTGGCACCATTTTTGAGTCAATTGCCAAAAGTCAGATTTTTGCTGAAATTGTGACCCCGGGGCTTAGGGATTTTTTCAAAAAAATATTTTCTGCCGGTGAAGTTTTTGAGAGCTGATTTCTTGTCCTGTGATAAAAAGCCTTCTGTTTCCATCGCCAAAGCTTTCAGGGGAGCATTTGCAAGCTTCTGGCACCATTTTTGAGTGAATTCCCAAAAGTCAGATTTTTGCTGAAATTGTGACCCCGGGGTTTAGGGATTTTTTCAAAAAAATATTTTCTGCCGGTGAAGTTTTTGAGAGCTGATTTCTTGTCCTGTGATAAAAAGCCTTCTGTTTCCATCGCCAAAGCTTTCAGGGAAGCATTTGCAAGCTTCTGGCACCATTTTTGAGTGAATTGCCAAAAGTCAGATTTTTGCTGAAATTGTGACCCCGGGGCTTAGGGATTTTTTCAAAAACGTATTTTCTGCCGGTTAAGTTTTTGAGGGCTGATTTCTTCTCCTGTGATAAAAAGCCTTCTGTTTCGAGTGCCAAACCTTTCAGGAGAGCATTTGCAAGCTTCTGGCACCATTTTTGAGTCAATTCCCAAAAGTCAGATTTTTGCTGAAATTGTGACCCCGGGGCTTAGGGATTTTTTCAAAAAAATATTTTCTGTCGGTTAAGTTTTTGAGAGCTGATTTCTTGTTCTGTGATAAAAAGCCTTCTGTTTCCATCGCCAAACCTTTCAGGAGAGCATTTTCAAGCTTTTGGCACCATTTTTGAGTGAATTGCCAAAAGTCAGATTTTTGCTGAATTTGTGACCCCGGGGCTTAGGGATTTTTTCAAAAAAATATTTTCCGCCGGTTAAGTTTTTGAGGGCTGATTTCTTGTCCTGTGATAAAAAGCCTTCTGTTTCCATCGCCAAAGCTTTCAGGGAAGCATTTTCAACCGGTTGGCACCATTTTTGAGTGAATTGCCAAAAGTCAGATTTTTGCTGAAATTGTGACCCCGGGGCTTAGGGATTTTTTCAAAAAAATATTTTCTGCCGGTGAAGTTTTTGAGAGCTGATTTCTTGTCCTGTGATAAAAAGCCTTCTGTTTCCATCGCCAAAGCTTTCAGGGGAGCATTTGCAAGCTTCTGGCACCATTTTTGAGTGAATTGCCAAAAGTCAGATTTTTGCTGAAATTGTGACCCCGGGGCTTAGGGATTTTTTCAAAAAAATATTTTCTGCCGGTGAAGTTTTTGAGAGCTGATTTCTTGTCCTGTGATAAAAAGCCTTCTGTTTCGAGTTCCAAACCTTTCAGGGGAGCATTTGCAAGCTTCTGGCACCATTTTTGAGTGAATTGCCAAAAGTCAGATTTTTGCTGAAATTGTGACCCCGGGGCTTAGGGATTTTTTCAAAAAAATATTTTCTGCCGGTGAAGTTTTTGAGAGCTGATTTCTTGTCCTGTGATAAAAAGCCTTCTGTTTCCATCGCCAAAGCTTTCAGGGGAGCATTTGCAAGCTTCTGGCACCATTTTTGAGTGAATTGCCAAAAGTCAGATTTTTGCTGAAATTGTGACCCCGGGGCTTAGGGATTTTTTCAAAAAAATATTTTCTGCCGGTGAAGTTTTTGAGAGCTGATTTCTTGTCCTGTGATAAAAAGCCTTCTGTTTCCATCGCCAAAGCTTTCAGGGGAGCATTTGCAAGCTTCTGGCACCATTTTTGAGTGAATTGCCAAAAGTCAGATTTTTGCTGAAATTGTGACCCCGGGGCTTAGGGATTTTTTCAAAAAAATATTTTCTGCCGGTGAAGTTTTTGAGAGCTGATTTCTTGTCCTGTGATAAAAAGCCTTCTGTTTCGAGTTCCAAACCTTTCAGGGGAGCATTTGCAAGCTTCTGGCACCATTTTTGAGTGAATTGCCAAAAGTCAGATTTTTGCTGAAATTGTGACCCCGGGGCTTAGGGATTTTTTCAAAAAAATATTTTCTGCCGGTGAAGTTTTTGAGAGCTGATTTCTTGTCCTGTGATAAAAAGCCTTCTGTTTCCATCGCCAAAGCTTTCAGGGGAGCATTTGCAAGCTTCTGGCACCATTTTTGAGTGAATTCCCAAAAGTCAGATTTTTGCTGAAATTGTGACCCCGGGGCTTAGGGATTTTTTCAAAAAAATATTTTCTGCCAGTGAAGTTTTTGAGGGCTGATTTCTTGTTCTGTGATAAAAAGCCTTCTGTTTCCATCGCCAAACCTTTCAGGAGAGCATTTTCAAGCTTTTGGCACCATTTTTGAGTGAATTGCCAAAAGTCAGATTTTTGCTGAAATTGTGACCCCGGGGTTAGGGATTTTTTCAAAAAAATATTTTCCGCCGGTGAAGTTTTTGAGGGCTGATTTCTTCTCCTGTGATAAAAAGCCTTCTGTTTCGAGTGCCAAACCTTTCAGGAGAGCATTTGCAAGCTTCTGGCACCATTTTTGAGTCAATTGCCAAAAGTCAGATTTTTGCTGAAATTGTGACCCCGGGGCTTAGGGATTTTTTCAAAAAAAAAAATTCTGCCAGTTAAGTTTTTGAGAGCTGATTTCTTGTCCTGTGATAAAAAGCCTTCTGTTTCCATCGCCAAAGCTTTCAGGGGAGCATTTGCAAGCTTCTGGCACCATTTTTGAGTCAATTGCCAAAAGTCAGATTTTTGCTGAAATTGTGACCCCGGGGCTTAGGGATTTTTTCAAAAAAATATTTTCTGCCGGTGAAGTTTTTGAGAGCTGATTTCTTGTCCTGTGATAAAAAGCCTTCTGTTTCCATCGCCAAACCTTTCAGGGGAGCATTTGCAAGCTTCTGGCACCATTTTTGAGTCAATTGCCAAAAGTCAGATTTTTGCTGAAATTGTGACCCCGGGGCTTAGGGATTTTTTCAAAAAAATATTTTCTGCCGGTGAAGTTTTTGAGGGCTGATTTCTTGTCCCGTGATAAAAAGCCTTCTCTTTCCATCGCCAAAGCTTTCAGGGGAGCATTTGCAAGCTTCTGGCACCATTTTTGAGTCAATTGCCAAAAGTCAGATTTCTGCTGAAATTGTGACCCCGGGGCTTAGGGATTTTTTCAAAAAAATATTTTCTGCCGGTGAAGTTTTTGAGAGCTGATTTCTTGTCCTGTGATAAAAAGCCTTCTGTTTCCATCGCCAAAGCTTTCAGGGGAGCATTTGCAAGCTTCTGGCACCATTTTTGAGTGAATTGCCAAAAGTCAGATTTTTGCTGAAATTGTGACCCCGGGGCTTAGGGATTTTTTCAAAAAAATATTTTCTGCCGGTTAAGTTTTTGAGAGCTGATTTCTTGTTCTGTGATAAAAAGCCTTCTGTTTTGAGTGCCAAACCTTTCAGGGGAGCATTTTCAAGCTTTTGGCACCATTTTTGAGTGAATTGCCAAAAGTCAGATTTTTGCTGAAATTGTGACCCCGGGGCTTAGGGATTTTTTCAAAAAAATATTTTCTGCCGGTTAAGTTTTTGAGAGCTGATTTCTTGTTCTGTGATAAAAAGCCTTCTGTTTTGAGTGCCAAACCTTTCAGGGGAGCATTTGCAAGCTTCTGGCACCATTTTTGAGTGAATTGCCAAAAGTCAGATTTTTGCTGAAATTGTGACCCCGGGGCTTAGGGATTTTTTCAAAAAAATATTTTCTGCCGGTGAAGTTTTTGAGAGCTGATTTCTTGTCCTGTGATAAAAAGCCTTCTGTTTCCATCGCCAAAGCTTTCAGGGAAGCATTTGCAAGCTTCTGGCACCATTTTTGAGTGAATTGCCAAAAGTCAGATTTTTGCTGAAATTGTGACCCCGGGGCTTAGGGATTTTTTCAAAAAAGTATTTTCTGCCGGTTAAGTTTTTGAGAGCTGATTTCTTGTTCTGTGATAAAAAGCCTTCTGTTTCCATCGCCAAAGCTTTCAGGGGAGCATTTGCAAGGTTCTGGCACCATTTTTGAGTGAATTCCCAAAAGTCAGATTTTTGCTGAAATTGTGACCCCGGGGCTTAGGGATTTTTTCAAAAAAAAAAATTCTGCCAGTTAAGTTTTTGAGAGCTGATTTCTTGTCCTGTGATAAAAAGCCTTCTGTTTCCATCGCCAAAGCTTTCAGGGGAGCATTTGCAAGCTTCTGGCACCATTTTTGAGTCAATTGCCAAAAGTCAGATTTTTGCTGAAATTGTGACCCCGGGGCTTAGGGATTTTTTCAAAAAAATATTTTCTGCCGGTGAAGTTTTTGAGAGCTGATTTCTTGTCCTGTGATAAAAAGCCTTCTGTTTCCATCGCCAAACCTTTCAGGGGAGCATTTGCAAGCTTCTGGCACCATTTTTGAGTCAATTGCCAAAAGTCAGATTTTTGCTGAAATTGTGACCCCGGGGCTTAGGGATTTTTTCAAAAAAATATTTTCTGCCGGTGAAGTTTTTGAGGGCTGATTTCTTGTCCCGTGATAAAAAGCCTTCTCTTTCCATCGCCAAAGCTTTCAGGGGAGCATTTGCAAGCTTCTGGCACCATTTTTGAGTCAATTGCCAAAAGTCAGATTTCTGCTGAAATTGTGACCCCGGGGCTTAGGGATTTTTTCAAAAAAATATTTTCTGCCGGTGAAGTTTTTGAGAGCTGATTTCTTGTCCTGTGATAAAAAGCCTTCTGTTTCCATCGCCAAAGCTTTCAGGGGAGCATTTGCAAGCTTCTGGCACCATTTTTGAGTGAATTGCCAAAAGTCAGATTTTTGCTGAAATTGTGACCCCGGGGCTTAGGGATTTTTTCAAAAAAATATTTTCTGCCGGTTAAGTTTTTGAGAGCTGATTTCTTGTTCTGTGATAAAAAGCCTTCTGTTTTGAGTGCCAAACCTTTCAGGGGAGCATTTTCAAGCTTTTGGCACCATTTTTGAGTGAATTGCCAAAAGTCAGATTTTTGCTGAAATTGTGACCCCGGGGCTTAGGGATTTTTTCAAAAAAATATTTTCTGCCGGTTAAGTTTTTGAGAGCTGATTTCTTGTTCTGTGATAAAAAGCCTTCTGTTTTGAGTGCCAAACCTTTCAGGGGAGCATTTGCAAGCTTCTGGCACCATTTTTGAGTGAATTGCCAAAAGTCAGATTTTTGCTGAAATTGTGACCCCGGGGCTTAGGGATTTTTTCAAAAAAATATTTTCTGCCGGTGAAGTTTTTGAGAGCTGATTTCTTGTCCTGTGATAAAAAGCCTTCTGTTTCCATCGCCAAAGCTTTCAGGGAAGCATTTGCAAGCTTCTGGCACCATTTTTGAGTGAATTGCCAAAAGTCAGATTTTTGCTGAAATTGTGACCCCGGGGCTTAGGGATTTTTTCAAAAAAGTATTTTCTGCCGGTTAAGTTTTTGAGAGCTGATTTCTTGTTCTGTGATAAAAAGCCTTCTGTTTCCATCGCCAAAGCTTTCAGGGGAGCATTTGCAAGGTTCTGGCACCATTTTTGAGTGAATTCCCAAAAGTCAGATTTTTGCTGAAATTGTGACCCCGGGGCTTAGGGATTTTTTCAAAAAAATATTTTCTGTCGGTTAAGTTTTTGAGAGCTGATTTCTTGTTCTGTGATAAAAAGCCTTCTGTTTCCATCGCCAAACCTTTCAGGAGAGCATTTTCAAGCTTTTGGCACCATTTTTGAGTGAATTGCCAAAAGTCAGATTTTTGCTGAATTTGTGACCCCGGGGCTTAGGGATTTTTTCAAAAAAATATTTTCCGCCGGTGAAGTTTTTGAGGGCTGATTTCTTCTCCTGTGATAAAAAGCCTTCTGTTTCCATCGCCAAACCTTTCAGGGGAGCATTTGCAAGCTTCTGGCACCATTTTTGAGTCAATTGCCAAAAGTCAGATTTTTGCTGAAATTGTGACCCCGGGGCTTAGGGATTTTTTCAAAAAAATATTTTCTGCCGGTGAAGTTTTTGAGAGCTGATTTCTTGTCCTGTGATAAAAAGCCTTCTGTTTCCATCGCCAAACCTTTCAGGGGAGCATTTGCAAGCTTCTGGCACCATTTTTGAGTCAATTGCCAAAAGTCAGATTTTTGCTGAAATTGTGACCCCGGGGCTTAGGGATTTTTTCAAAAAAATATTTTCTGCCGGTGAAGTTTTTGAGGGCTGATTTCTTGTCCCGTGATAAAAAGCCTTCTCTTTCCATCGCCAAAGCTTTCAGGGGAGCATTTGCAAGCTTCTGGCACCATTTTTGAGTCAATTGCCAAAAGTCAGATTTCTGCTGAAATTGTGACCCCGGGGCTTAGGGATTTTTTCAAAAAAATATTTTCTGCCGGTGAAGTTTTTGAGAGCTGATTTCTTGTCCTGTGATAAAAAGCCTTCTGTTTCCATCGCCAAAGCTTTCAGGGGAGCATTTGCAAGCTTCTGGCACCATTTTTGAGTGAATTGCCAAAAGTCAGATTTTTGCTGAAATTGTGACCCCGGGGCTTAGGGATTTTTTCAAAAAAATATTTTCTGCCGGTTAAGTTTTTGAGAGCTGATTTCTTGTTCTGTGATAAAAAGCCTTCTGTTTTGAGTGCCAAACCTTTCAGGGGAGCATTTTCAAGCTTTTGGCACCATTTTTGAGTGAATTGCCAAAAGTCAGATTTTTGCTGAAATTGTGACCCCGGGGCTTAGGGATTTTTTCAAAAAAATATTTTCTGCCGGTGAAGTTTTTGAGAGCTGATTTCTTGTCCTGTGATAAAAAGCCTTCTGTTTCCATCGCCAAAGCTTTCAGGGAAGCATTTGCAAGCTTCTGGCACCATTTTTGAGTGAATTGCCAAAAGTCAGATTTTTGCTGAAATTGTGACCCCGGGGCTTAGGGATTTTTTCAAAAAAGTATTTTCTGCCGGTTAAGTTTTTGAGAGCTGATTTCTTGTTCTGTGATAAAAAGCCTTCTGTTTCCATCGCCAAAGCTTTCAGGGGAGCATTTGCAAGGTTCTGGCACCATTTTTGAGTGAATTCCCAAAAGTCAGATTTTTGCTGAAATTGTGACCCCGGGGCTTAGGGATTTTTTCAAAAAAATATTTTCTGTCGGTTAAGTTTTTGAGAGCTGATTTCTTGTTCTGTGATAAAAAGCCTTCTGTTTCCATCGCCAAACCTTTCAGGAGAGCATTTTCAAGCTTTTGGCACCATTTTTGAGTGAATTGCCAAAAGTCAGATTTTTGCTGAATTTGTGACCCCGGGGCTTAGGGATTTTTTCAAAAAAATATTTTCCGCCGGTGAAGTTTTTGAGGGCTGATTTCTTCTCCTGTGATAAAAAGCCTTCTGTTTCGAGTGCCAAACCTTTCAGGAGAGCATTTGCAAGCTTCTGGCACCATTTTTGAGTCAATTGCCAAAAGTCAGATTTTTGCTGAAATTGTGACCCCGGGGCTTAGGGATTTTTTCAAAAAAATATTTTCTGCCGGTGAAGTTTTTGAGAGCTGATTTCTTGTCCTGTGATAAAAAGCCTTCTGTTTCCATCGCCAAAGCTTTCAGGGGAGCATTTGCAAGCTTCTGGCACCATTTTTGAGTGAATTGCCAAAAGTCAGATTTTTGCTGAAATTGTGACCCCGGGGCTTAGGGATTTTTTCAAAAAAATATTTTCTGCCGGTGAAGTTTTTGAGAGCTGATTTCTTGTTCTGTGATAAAAAGCCTTCTGTTTTGAGTGCCAAACCTTTCAGGGGAGCATTTTCAAGCTTTTGGCACCATTTTTGAGTGAATTGCCAAAAGTCAGATTTTTGCTGAAATTGTGACCCCGGGGCTTAGGGATTTTTTCAAAAAAGTATTTTCTGCCGGTTAAGTTTTTGAGAGCTGATTTCTTGTTCTGTGATAAAAAGCCTTCTGTTTCCATCGCCAAAGCTTTCAGGGGAGCATTTGCAAGGTTCTGGCACCATTTTTGAGTGAATTCCCAAAAGTCAGATTTTTGCTGAAATTGTGACCCCGGGGCTTAGGGATTTTTTCAAAAAAATATTTTCTGTCGGTTAAGTTTTTGAGAGCTGATTTCTTGTTCTGTGATAAAAAGCCTTCTGTTTCCATCGCCAAACCTTTCAGGAGAGCATTTTCAAGCTTTTGGCACCATTTTTGAGTGAATTGCCAAAAGTCAGATTTTTGCTGAATTTGTGACCCCGGGGCTTAGGGATTTTTTCAAAAAAATATTTTCCGCCGGTGAAGTTTTTGAGGGCTGATTTCTTCTCCTGTGATAAAAAGCCTTCTGTTTCGAGTGCCAAACCTTTCAGGAGAGCATTTGCAAGCTTCTGGCACCATTTTTGAGTCAATTGCCAAAAGTCAGATTTTTGCTGAAATTGTGACCCCGGGGCTTAGGGATTTTTTCAAAAAAATATTTTCTGCCGGTGAAGTTTTTGAGAGCTGATTTCTTGTCCTGTGATAAAAAGCCTTCTGTTTCCATCGCCAAAGCTTTCAGGGGAGCATTTGCAAGCTTCTGGCACCATTTTTGAGTGAATTGCCAAAAGTCAGATTTTTGCTGAAATTGTGACCCCGGGGCTTAGGGATTTTTTCAAAAAAATATTTTCTGCCGGTGAAGTTTTTGAGAGCTGATTTCTTGTTCTGTGATAAAAAGCCTTCTGTTTTGAGTGCCAAACCTTTCAGGGGAGCATTTTCAAGCTTTTGGCACCATTTTTGAGTGAATTGCCAAAAGTCAGATTTTTGCTGAAATTGTGACCCCGGGGCTTAGGGATTTTTTCAAAAAAAAAATTTCTGCCAGTTAAGTTTTTGAAGGCTGATTTCTTGTCCTGTGATAAAAAGCCTTCTGTTTCCATCGCCAAAGCTTTCAGGGGAGCATTTGCAAGCTTCTGGCACCATTTTTGAGTGAATTGCCAAAAGTCAGATTTTTGCTGAAATTGTGACCCCGGGGCTTAGGGATTTTTTCAAAAAAATATTTTCTGCCGGTGAAGTTTTTGAGAGCTGATTTCTTGTTCTGTGATAAAAAGCCTTCTGTTTTGAGTGCCAAACCTTTCAGGGGAGCATTTTCAAGCTTTTGGCACCATTTTTGAGTGAATTGCCAAAAGTCAGATTTTTGCTGAAATTGTGACCCCGGGGCTTAGGGATTTTTTCAAAAAAATATTTTCTGTCGGTTAAGTTTTTGAGGGCTGATTTCTTGTTCTGTGATAAAAAGCCTTCTGTTTCGAGTGCCAAACCTTTCAGGGGAGCATTTGCAAGCTTCTGGCACCATTTTTGAGTGAATTGCCAAAAGTCAGATTTTTGCTGAAATTGTGACCCCGGGGCTTAGGGATTTTTTCAAAAAAAAAATTTCTGCCGGTGAAGTTTTTGAGAGCTGATTTCTTGTCCTGTGATAAAAAGCCTTCTGTTTCCATCGCCAAAGCTTTCAGGGGAGCATTTGCAAGCTTCTGGCACCATTTTTGAGTGAATTGCCAAAAGTCAGATTTTTGCTGAAATTGTGACCCTGGGGCTTAGGGATTTTTTCAAAAAAATATTTTCTGCCGGTGAAGTTTTTGAGAGCTGATTTCTTGTTCTGTGATAAAAAGCCTTCTGTTTCGAGTGCCAAACCTTTCAGGGGAGCATTTGCAAGCTTCTGGCACCATTTTAGAGTGAATTGCCAAAAGTCAGATTTTTGCTGAAATTGTGACCCCGGGTGTCAGGGGTTTAGGAGCAGAGGCACGGGCAAGGGAGGAAACAGAGAGCGAAGGGGAGGAGGCAGAAGAAAAGATGAGTGATGACGACGACCCGAGATCTCCTAGTCTTTCCAGTGAATCAGAGGATTCACAGAAAGGAGCACCAGTGGCCAGGGCAAGGGGGGAGTCTAGAGGGGCACCCCAGGAAGATAGAGCCAGAGGGGACTCAGGGGGGAGCAGCTGGAAATCGGGACCAGCGTCACCGCCAGGAAGCAGGGAAGAGGAAGGGAGCCAGGGGGGAAGCGCTGGCAGCTCACCACAGGAGGGAGGACATGAGTCAGGAGTGGCCACACCTCCATCGGGGAGCGAAGAAACGGTTAAGAGGAAAGTGGAAGGTTGGGCGCGCGCGCCAAGTTCAAATGCAGAGGAAGGCGGCGCAGTAAGCAGCCCCGAAAGGGAGCCAGGTCCTAAAGCCCGGCGCAAGGAGGCAGGAGGGTCCGGGTCAGCGTCAGAAGAATCCCGGAAGGAAGAAGCCCCGGGGGGTAGAGGGACCCAGAGGAGGACAGTCAGGCGGAAAAGGTGGAGCAAGGCTAGGATATTAAGTTGGTGCACACGGGGCGGAGACTCAGACGGAGCTTCGCCGATCTAGCTACTAGACGTAGAGTTGCGCGCAGCAGCGTGAGAATGGAAACTGTAATTCAATAAAGACTTTTACTTAATGATCGCTGGCTAGCGTGATCCTCTGTGAGCTAGGATCTTCAAGCAGCTCTGACAGTAAGCTCCGTCTCCCGATTGTGGGCATCTACAGCCTCGAGGAGGGGAGAGAAACAGGTGCCTACTAGCGAGCTCACGAACGGCAGACGACATGACGGCTGAGCAGCAGATAGAGGAACTCAGAAAAGCAGTGGCACAACTGAACGCCGAGGCTCTCGCATCCAGGAAGAGAGAGGAGGAGGCAGCTGCCGCCTGCAGGGATCTCCAGGTCAGGTTAGACGTGCTGACAAAGCAGACACCCCGGCAGGAGGGAATTGGGTTGGCGAGACGGACAGGCGGGCTGGTCTCTCACTTCGATGGGAACCTGCAACAGTATCCCAACTTTAGAGCCGACGTACTGTGCGCACTGCAACTGCTGCATAAAGACTTTAGAGATGAACAAGAGAGAGTGGGGTTCATCATGTCCCATTTGCATGGGGATGCGAAAGCATGGCTACGCAATTTATGGAGAGATAAGGATCCGGCGCTCCAGAATGCAGATGCCTTTATTAAAGCGATGGATGGGTGTTTTTTATCAAGTATTGACGTGGATCTTGCACGGAAGGAGGTGCATGGGCTGAGACAAGGGAGGGCCAGCGTCAGGCAGTATCATGCCCGCTTTTTCGCCTTGGTCAGTGCCCTGGAATGGGACAGAGATTCGGCTCCTGTAAGAGACCTCTTTTGGGAGGGGCTGCACAACTCGATTAAAGATGAGATCGCGAGGGGGGAGAGACCCCGAACCACCCAGGAGGTCGTTCAGAGGGCACTGGCAGTGGGGGTGAGGCTGGAAGGACGTCCGTGGAGCAGGGACGAAGGGCGTGGAGGGCGCGAACCAGCCAGGGGCCCCTCCTTCCTTCCCAGAGAAGCAGCGCGGGCGCAATCCACGCCTCCGCCAGGAGGAGGAGCCGAACCTATGGAGGTTGGAGGTGCAAGGGCTCAGTCAGCAACCAGAGCCCTAGCACCGGCAGCAGTGAAAGCGAAGCCTCCTAGAGGGAACAGGAAGTGTTACGTCTGTGAGGAGCCAGGGCATATGGCAAAAGAGTGTCCCCAGAGGCTCCACAAGCTTACTGCAGCCTCGGCAATGGTGACTGCAGCACCGCAGCAAGGGGGACCACAGCAGGGAAACGACGCAGTCTGGCTGGAGGAAGAGGCCCTGGGGCCCAGCCAGACGTGTTAGTGACGCAGTCCCCAGAGGTTTTACAGCCCGTGAACCCCCTCCCGCCCAAACCAGTGGTGAGGCTCACCGCATCTCTCCAGCTGCCCAATGGAATCACCACTGACGTGCCCATCACAATTGACTCGGGCAGCAACGCGGACTTTATAGGGCAGGACTTTGTCGACAAGCACGCTATACAGTTGCTGCCGGCCACACTGCCCCTGCAGGTTGTCACGGTGGATGGCAGGGAGTTGCTAGGGGGGCAAGTGGTGAAGCAGACGCCGCCCATGGCAATGCGACTTGGAAATCACAAAGAAATCATCAGCTTCAATGTCACTCAACTATCGGATACGCCCATTGTATTGGGAATGAGTTGGCTGGACAAGCACAGCCCAACGCTGGCTTGGTACCAGAGGCAGCTGATCTTCGGCTCTTCCTTTTGTGCTGAACACTGCATCGTGCCCCGGCAGGAAGGAGAGGAAGAGGAGTCACAGCTGCTGCTAGGCACGCTGCAAGCGATTCCCCACAAGTACGCAGAATTTTTGGAAGTTTTCTGCGAGAAGGAGGCGGACAGGCTGCCCCCTCACAGACCATATGACTGCAAGATTGACCTGCTGCCGGGGGTGGCGCTGCCTAAGGGGAAACTGTATTCCATGTCAGAGGACGAGCTGCAGGAACTCAAACAGTTCATAGATCACAATTTGGAGCGCGGTTTCATCCGAGAGTCCAAGGCAGCGGGGGGCAGTCCAGTATTCTTTGTTAAAAAGCGAGACACGCCCCAAAAAAGACTGGTCGTGGACTATCGCATTTTAAACAATGGGACCAAGCCGTCGGACTTCCCCATGCCCCGAATCGACGACCTCCTGGCGAAGGTGCGGAAGGGAAAAGTGTTCACCAAGTTAGACCTGCGAGGGGCGTACAACCTCATTCGTATGCGGGAGGGAGATGAGTGGAAGACGGCCATGTTCACGCCACTGGGTACCTACGAATACAGAGTTATGCCCTTTGGATTGCAAAATGGCTCCCACGTTTTTCAAGCTTTCATGCATCACGTGTTGGCGGGACTTCTCTACAAGACGTGCGTCTGTTTCTTAGATGACATCCTGATCTTTTCGGAATCGCAACAGGAGCATGACAGACACGTCAAGGAAGTGCTGACCAGACTAAAGCAACATAGGCTCTACGCCAAGCTGGAGAAGTGCCAATTTGACGTGACGGAGGTGGATTTTCTGGGCTACAAGTTGTCTGACAAGGGGCTCGCCATGGACAGCGCCAAGGTTCGCGCGGTATTGGATTGGAAGAGTCCACGCAACCGGAAGGAGGTCCAGAGGTTTGTCGGCTTTGCGAACTTCTATCGCAAGTTTATCAAGGGCTTCGCGATGCAGACAGCGGCCATCACAGACACGCTTAGCTCCAAGAAAAAGAAGTTCGTTTGGACAGAGGAGGCGGAGCAGTCCTTTCAGGCACTCAAGCGTCTCTTCGCGTCGGAAGAGCAGCTGCTTCACGTCAACCCCAGCAGGCCGATGAGGGTGGAGACAGACGCCTCGGACAGAGCCGTGGGGGCGGTCCTGCTGCAAAAGGACCAGCAGGGGGTGTGGCGACCGGCAGCGTTTTACTCCAGGAAGCTCAGCAAGTCCGAGCAGAACTACACCATCTGGGACAGGGAGTTGCTGGCCATTCATGCAGCGTTCAAAGCGTGGAGGCACTTCCTGATCGGCGCCAAGCACACGGTGCAGGTTTGCACGGACCACAAGAATCTGGAGCACTGGCGCACGGCACAGTTCCTAAACCAGAGGCAGATACGTTGGGCTGAGTTTTTTGCGAACTTCGACTTCCGCATACAGTATGTCCCGGGGGACACTAACATCATGGCGGACGCCCTCTCCCGTAAGCCACAGTATCTGGAGGACGCAACGCCAGCGGCCGCCATGCACATCTTCGCACCAACAGTATGGGCGTGCGCCGCGGCCACTGTGGACCTGGAGGCGGTGCGACGAGCGTTGCAGGATGACTCCTTCGCACAAGCAAAGATGGCAGAGGTGCAAAGGGGCACGGCTGCGGCCGACGGTTTCCAGCTACGAGATGGTTTGCTCATCCGTAAGGGGGCCATCTACGTGCCGGGAGACGACCTTCGCGCCAAGGTGCTGCAGCAGCTGCACGACGCGCCCACGGCCGGGCACTTTGGCAAGGAGAAGACGGTGGAATTAGTAGCCAGGGATTTCTGGTGGCCTGGAATGAGAGGGGAGGTCGCAGACTACGTGGCGAGGTGTGACACCTGCCAGAGGGCCAAACCAGTGCACAAACCGCCGGCCGGACTGTTGGAACCGCTGCAAACTCCGGTCGAACCTTGGGAAAGGGTGGCCCTGGACTTTGTCACGGATCTGCCCAGCTCGAGGGGCAAGACGGCAGTGCTGGTGGTGGTGGACCTGTTTTCCAAGATGGCGCATTTCATTCCGTGTGCTAAGGTGGCCACGGCGGAGCAAACCGCCAAACTGTTCATAGACCATGTGTTCAAGGTTCACGGTCTGCCACGGTCTATTCTGTCCGACCGGGGGCGGCAGTTCATCTCGAATTTCTGGCAGAAGCTGATGGGCTTCCTGAACGTCAAGATCAACCTGGCGTCGGCGAGACACCCGCAGACCAACGGGCAAGCAGAGCGGGTCAATGCCATCATGCAGCAGTACCTGAGATGTTATGCAAATCAACAGCCTGCGACGTGGGTGGATTACCTGCCACTTGCTGAGTTCGCCTACAACAACACGAAGCACGTGTCCACGGGGGTCACGCCGTTCTTCGCCAACAACGGGAGGCACCCCAGAACCTTCCCGGGACTGGAAAGAATGGGGGAGGGGGAGCCGCAGACAGCAAATGCGTTCGCGTCGGAGCTGCAGGAAGTCCACGATCAGCTGAGGCGCCACCTGGAGCTGGCCAAACACGCATACAAGGTACAAGCGGACAAGCACAGAAGGGTTGGCGAAGAGCTCCACGTGGGAGACTGGGTTTGGTTAGCAGCCCACGCAGTGCCGGCCAGGTCGTTGGCCAAGAAGAAACTAGGGCATAAACAACTGGGGCCCTACCAAGTCGAAGAGCAGGTCAACCCGGTAGCTTTCAGACTGGCACTTCCGGAGGGTTCCAGAATGCATCCGGTATTCCACAGATCGGTGCTCACTCCCTACAAGGCACCGCACAGGTTCCAGGAACCCGGAACGGCGCCGAGTCCGGTCAGAGACAGAACAGGGCACGCGGGAGTGGCACAGAAGGAGCGCATCAACGAAGTCACGGAGATTTTGGACTCCAGATGGGGGGAAGAGGGGGTAGAATACTTTCTCGCCAAGGAGGGCACCCCGGCCAGTGCGAACAGCTGGGTGCCGGGCTACGCCTTGGACGAACCTCTCCTCAAAGACGAGTTTCATGCCCTCTTTCCCCATAGACCTATGCCAGCAGACTTTTTCGACGACTGGCTTTTCACGCCCACGCTTTCGGCCAGCACTTTCCGGGGGTTCGACTCGGACGAGGACTCGACACAAGACGTCCGTTCCCCGGAGGGGGTCACCCTCGGGATCTGCATCAGAACCCTCGTATTGGTGGGACGATAGACCAGAGGAGCAGTTCCGCAGACGGTGGCTGGAAGGCCCAGGACGAGCAACACCGCCAGGAGGAAGTGAGGGAGAGACGGACATGGACGTTTTTGGGGACGACCCTGGTTTCGAGCACGGCGGCACAGAGATGGAAGCGGAGGTGACCGTTGTCGACGAGAGCAGGGAGGAAGACCCGCGAGACTTCAGATGGAGGCCCGCCACGGGAAGCGACCGATATCCGACGTTCGTCCCTTTGCAACAGCAGCCCCCAGCTCCGGCACCGGAAGGAGGGGAGGGGGGAATGGGGGGCTTCGAGGGGGGGATGGATGTCAGGGGTTTAGGAGCAGAGGCACGGGCAAGGGAGGAAACAGAGAGCGAAGGGGAGGAGGCAGAAGAAAAGATGAGTGATGACGACGACCCGAGATCTCCTAGTCTTTCCAGTGAATCAGAGGATTCACAGAAAGGAGCACCAGTGGCCAGGGCAAGGGGGGAGTCTAGGGGGGCACCCCAGGAAGATAGAGCCAGAGGGGACTCAGGGGGGAGCAGCTGGAAATCGGGACCAGCGTCACCGCCAGGAAGCAGGGAAGAGGAAGGGAGCCAGGGGGGAAGCGCTGGCAGCTCACCACAGGAGGGAGGACATGAGTCAGGAGTGGCCACACCTCCATCGGGGAGCGAAGAAACGGTTAAGAGGAAAGTGGAAGGTTGGGCGCGCGCGCCAAGTTCAAATGCAGAGGAAGGTGGCGCAGTAAGCAGCCCCGAAAGGGAGCCAGGTCCTAAAGCCCGGCGCAAGGAGGCAGGAGGGTCCGGGTCAGCGTCAGAAGAATCCCGGAAGGAAGAAGCCCCGGGGGGTAGAGGGACCCAGAGGAGGACAGTCAGGCGGAAAAGGTGGAGCAAGGCTAGGATATTAAGTTGGTGCACACGGGGCGGAGACTCAGACGGAGCTTCGCCGATCTAGCTACTAGACGTAGAGTTGCGCGCAGCAGCGTGAGAATGGAAACTGTAATTCAATAAAGACTTTTACTTAATGATCGCTGGCTAGCGTGATCCTCTGTGAGCTAGGATCTTCAAGCAGCTCTGACACCGGGGCTTAGGGATTTTTTCAAAAAAAAAATTTCTGTCGGTTAAGTTTTTGAGGGCTGATTTCTTGTTCTGTGATAAAAAGCCTTCTGTTTCGAGTGCCAAACCTTTCAGGGGAGCATTTGCAAGCTTCTGGCACCATTTTAGAGTGAATTGCCAAAAGTCAGATTTTTGCTGAAATTGTGACCCCGGGGCTTAGGGATTTTTTTGAAAAAAATATTTTCTGCCGGTTAAGTTTTTGAGAGCTGATTTCTTGTCCTGTGATAGAAAGCCTTCTGTTTCCATCGCCAAACCTTTCAGGAGAGCATTTGCAAGCTTCTGGCACCATTTTTGAGTGAATTGCCAAAAGTCAGATTTTTGCTGAAATTGTGACCCCGGGGCTTAGGGATTTTTTCAAAAAAAAATTTTCTGCCGGTTAAGTTTTTGAGAGCTGATTTCTTGTCCTGTGATAAAAAGCCTTCTGTTTCCATCGCCAAAGCTTTCAGGGGAGCATTTGCAAGCTTCTGGCACCATTTTTGAGTGAATTGCCAAAAGTCAGATTTTTGCTGAAATTGTGACCCCGGGGCTTAGGGATTTTTTCAAAAAAATATTTTCTGCCGGTGAAGTTTTTGAGAGCTGATTTCTTGTTCTGTGATAAAAAGCCTTCTGTTTTGAGTGCCAAACCTTTCAGGGGAGCATTTTCAAGCTTTTGGCACCATTTTTGAGTGAATTGCCAAAAGTCAGATTTTTGCTGAAATTGTGACCCCGGGGCTTAGGGATTTTTTCAAAAAAATATTTTCTGCCGGTGAAGTTTTTGAGAGCTGATTTCTTGTCCTGTGATAAAAAGCCTTCTGTTTCCATCGCCAAAGCTTTCAGGGGAGCATTTGCAAGCTTCTGGCACCATTTTTGAGTGAATTGCCAAAAGTCAGATTTTTGCTGAAATTGTGACCCCGGGGTTAGGGATTTTTTCAAAAAAATATTTTCTGCCGGTTAAGTTTTTGAGAGCTGATTTCTTGTCCTGTGATAAAAAGCCTTCTGTTTCCATCGCCAAAGCTTTCAGGGGAGCATTTGCAAGCTTCTGGCACCATTTCTGAGTCAATTGCCAAAAGTCAGATTTTTGCTGAAATTGTGACCCCGGGGCTTAGGGATTTTTTCAAAAAAATATTTTCTGCCGGTGAAGTTTTTGAGGGCTGATTTCTTGTCCTGTCATAAAAAGCCTTCTGTTTCCATCGCCAAAGCTTTCAGGAGAGCATTTTCAAGCTTCTGGCACCATTTTTGAGTGAATTGCCAAAAGTCAGATTTTTGCTGAAATTGTGACCCCGGGGCTTAGGGATTTTTTCAAAAAAATATTTTCTCCCGGTTAAGTTTTTTAATGGCTGATTTCTTGTTCTGTGATAAAAAGCCTTCTGTTTCCATCGCCAACCCTTTCAGGGGAGCATTTGCAAGCTTCTGGCACCATTTTTGAGTGAATTGCCAAAAGTCAGATTTTTGCTGAAATTGTGACCCTGGGCCTTAGGGATTTTTTCAAAAAAGTATTTTCTGCCGGTTAAGTTTTTGAGGGCTGATTTCTTGTTCTGTGATAAAAAGCCTTCTGTTTCCATCGCCAAAGCTTTCAGGGGAGCATTTGCAAGCTTCTGGCACCATTTTTGAGTGAATTCCCAAAAGTCAGATTTTTGCTGAAATTGTGACCCCGGGGCTTAGGGATTTTTTCAAAAAAATATTTTCTGCCGGTGAAGTTTTTGAGGGCTGATTTCTTGTTCTGTGATAAAAAGCCTTCTGTTTCCATCGCCAAACCTTTCAGGAGAGCATTTTCAAGCTTTTGGCACCATTTTTGAGTGAATTGCCAAAAGTCAGATTTTTGCTGAAATTGTGACCCCGGGGTTAGGGATTTTTTCAAAAAAATATTTTCCGCCGGTGAAGTTTTTGAGGGCTGATTTCTTCTCCTGTGATAAAAAGCCTTCTGTTTCGAGTGCCAAACCTTTCAGGAGAGCATTTGCAAGCTTCTGGCACCATTTTTGAGTCAATTGCCAAAAGTCAGATTTTTGCTGAAATTGTGACCCAGGGGCTTAGGGATTTTTTCAAAAAAATATTTTCTGCCGGTGAAGTTTTTGAGAGCTGATTTCTTGTTCTGTGATAAAAAGCCTTCTGTTTCGAGTGCCAAACCTTTCAGGGGAGCATTTGCAAGCTTCTGGCACCATTTTAGAGTGAATTGGCAAAAGTCAGATTTTTGCTGAAATTGTGACCCCGGGGCTTAGGGATTTTTTTGAAAAAAATATTTTCTGCCGGTTAAGTTTTTGAGAGCTGATTTCTTGTCCTTTGATAGAAAGCCTTCTGTTTCCATCGCCAAACCTTTCAGGAGAGCATTTGCAAGCTTCTGGACCATTTTTGAGTGAATTGCCAAAAGTCAGATTTTTGCTGAAATTGTGACCCCGGGGCTTAGGGATTTTTTCAAAAAAAAAATTTCTGCCAGTTAAGTTTTTGAGAGCTGATTTCTTGTTCTGTGATAAAAAGCCTTCTGTTTTGAGTGCCAAACCTTTCAGGGGAGCATTTTCAAGCTTTTGGCACCATTTTTGAGTGAATTGCCAAAAGTCAGATTTTTGCTGAAATTGTGACCCCGGGGCTTAGGGATTTTTTCAAAAAAATATTTTCTGCCGGTGAAGTTTTTGAGAGCTGATTTCTTGTCCTGTGATAAAAAGCCTTCTGTTTCCATCGCCAAAGCTTTCAGGGGAGCATTTGCAAGCTTCTGGCACCATTTTAGAGTGAATTGCCAAAAGTCAGATTTTTGCTGAAATTGTGACCCCGGGGCTTAGGGATTTTTTCAAAAAAATATTTTCTGCCGGTGAAGTTTTTGAGAGCTGATTTCTTGTCCTGTGATAAAAAGCCTTCTGTTTCCATCGCCAAAGCTTTCAGGGGAGCATTTGCAAGCTTTTGGCACCATTTTTGAGTGAATTGCCAAAAGTCAGATTTTTGCTGAAATTGTGACCCCGGGGCTTAGGGATTTTTTCAAAAAAATATTTTCCGCCGGTGAAGTTTTTGAGGGCTGATTTCTTCTCCTGTGATAAAAAGCCTTCTGTTTCGAGTGCCAAACCTTTCAGGAGAGCATTTGCAAGCTTCTGGCACCATTTTTGAGTCAATTGCCAAAAGTCAGATTTTTGCTGAAAATGTGACCCCGGGGCTTAGGGATTTTTTCAAAAAAAATATTTTCTGCCGGTGAAGTTTTTGAGAGCTGATTTCTTGTTCTGTGATAAAAAGCCTTCTGTTTCGAGTGCCAAAGCTTTCAGGGGAGCATTTGCAAGCTTCTGGCACCATTTTAGAGTGAATTGCCAAAAGTCAGATTTTTGCTGAAATTGTGACCCCGGGGCTTAGGGATTTTTTCAAAAAAATATTTTCTGTCGGTTAAGTTTTTGAGAGCTGATTTCTTGTCCTGTGATAAAAAGCCTTCTGTTTCCATCGCCAAAGCTTTCAGGGGAGCATTTGCAAGCTTCTGGCACCATTTTTGAGTGAATTGCCAAAAGTCAGATTTTTGCTGAAATTGTGACCCCGGGGCTTAGGGATTTTTTCAAAAAAATATTTTCTGCCGGTGAAGTTTTTGAGAGCTGATTTCTTCTTCTGTGATAAAAAGCCTTCTGTTTTGAGTGCCAAACCTTTCAGGGGAGCATTTTCAAGCTTTTGGCACCATTTTTGAGTGAATTGCCAAAAGTCAGATTTTTGCTGAAATTGTGACCCCGGGGCTTAGGGATTTTTTCAAAAAAATATTTTCTGCCGGTTAAGTTTTTGAGAGCTGATTTCTTGTCCTGTGATAGAAAGCCTTCTGTTTCCATCGCCAAACCTTTCAGGAGAGCATTTGCAAGCTTCTGGCACCATTTTTGAGTGAATTGCCAAAAGTCAGATTTTTGCTGAAATTGTGACCCCGGGGCTTAGGGATTTTTTCAAAAAAAAAATTTCTACCGGTGAAGTTTTTGAGGGCTGATTTCTTGTCCTGTGATAAAAAGCCTTCTGTTTCGAGTGCCAAAGCTTTCAGGGGAGCATTTTCAAGCTTTTGGCACCATTTTTGAGTGAATTGCCAAAAGTCAGATTTTTGCTGAAATTGTGACCCCGGGGCTTAGGGATTTTTTCAAAAAAATATTTTCTGCCGGTTAAGTTTTTGAGAGCTGATTTCTTGTCCTGTGATAAAAAGCCTTCTGTTTCCATCGCCAAAGCTTTCAGGGGAGCATTTGCAAGCTTCTGGCACCTTTTTTGAGTGAATTGCCAAAAGTCAGATTTTTGCTGAAATTGTGACCCCGGGGCTTAGGGATTTTTTCAAAAAAATATTTTCTGCCGGTGAAGTTTTTGAGGGCTGATTTTTTGTTCTGTGATAAAAAACCTTCTGTTTCCATCGCCAAACCTTTCAGGAGAGCATTTTCAAGCTTCTGGCACCATTTTTGAGTGAATTGCGAAAAGTCAGATTTTTGCTGAAATTGTGACCCCGGGGCTTAGGGATTTTTTCAAAAAAAAAATTTTCTGCCGGTGAAGTTTTTGAGAGCTGATTTCTTGTCCTGTGATAAAAAGCCTTCTGTTTCGAGTGCCAAACCTTTCAGGGGAGCATTTTCAAGCTTTTGGCACCATTTTTGAGTGAATTGCCAAAAGTCAGATTTTTGCTGAAATTGTGACCCCGGGGCTTAGGGATTTTTTTCAAAAAAATATTTTCTGCCGGTTAAGTTTTTGAGAGCTGATTTCTTGTCCTGTGATAAAAAGCCTTCTGTTTCCATCGCCAAAGCTTTCAGGGGAGCATTTTCAAGCTTCTGGCACCATTTTTGAGTGAATTGCCAAAAGTCAGATTTTTGCTGAAATTGTGACCCCGGGGCTTAGGGATCTTTTCAAAAAAATATTTTCTGCCGGTGAAGTTTTTGAGAGCTGATTTCTTGTCCTGTGATAAAAAGCCTTCTGTTTCGAGTGCCAAACCTTTCAGGGGAGCATTTTCAAGCTTTTGGCACCATTTTTGAGTGAATTGCCAAAAGTCAGATTTTTGCTGAAATTGTGACCCCGGGGCTTAGGGATTTTTTCAAAAAAATATTTTCTGCCGGTGAAGTTTTTGAGAGCTGATTTCTTGTCCTGTGATAAAAAGCCTTCTGTTTCGAGTGCCAAACCTTTCAGGGGAGCATTTTCAAGCTTCTGGCAACATTTTTGAGTGAATTGCCTAAAGTCAGAGTTTTGCTGAAATTGTGACCCCGGGGCTTAGGGATTTTTTCAAAAAAATATTTTCTGCCGGTTAAGTTTTTGAGAGCTGATTTCTTGTCCTGTGATAAAAAGCCTTCTGTTTCCATCGCCAAAGCTTTCAGGGGAGCATTTGCAAGCTTCTGGCACCATTTTTGAGTGAATTGCCAAAAGTCAGATTTCTGCTGAAATTGTGACCCCGGGGCTTAGGGATTTTTTCAAAAAAATATTTTCTGCCGGTGAAGTTTTTGAGAGCTGATTTCTTGTCCTGTGATAAAAAGCCTTCTGTTTCGAGTGCCAAACCTTTCAGGGGAGCATTTTCAAGCTTTAGGCACCATTTTTGAGTGAATTGCCAAAAGTCAGATTTTTGCTGAAATTGTGACCTTAGGGATTTTTTCAAAAAAATATTTTCTGCAGGTTAAGCGTTTGAGAGCTGATTTCTTGTCCTGTGATAAAAAGCCTTCTGTTTCCATCGCCAAAGCTTTCAGGGGAGCATTTGCAAGCTTCTGGCACCATTTTTGAGTGAATTGCCAAAAGTCAGATTTTTGCTGAAATTGTGTCCCCGGGGCTTAGGGATTTTTTCAAAAAAATATTTTCTGCCGGTGACGTTTTTGAGAGTTGATTTCTTGTCCTGTGATAAAAAGCCTTCTGTTTCGAGTGCCAAACCTTTCAGGGGAGCATTTGCAAGCTTCTGGCACCATTTTTGAGTGAATTGCCCAAAGTCAGATTTTTGCTGAAATTGTGACCCCGGGGCTTAGGGATTTTTTCAAAAAAATATTTTCTGCCGGTTAAGTTTTTGAGAGCTGATTTCTTGTCCTGTGATAAAAAGCCTTCTGTTTCCATCGCCAAACCTTTCAGGGGAGCATTTGCAAGCTTCTGGCACCATTTTTGAGTGAATTGCCAAAAGTCAGATTTTTGCTGAAATTGTTACCCGGGGGCTTAGGGATTTTTTCAAAAAAATATTTTCTGCCGGTTAAGTGTTTGAGAGCTGATTTCTTCTCCTGTGATAAAAAGCCTTCTGTTTCGAGTGCCAAACCTTTCAGGGGAGCATTTGCAAGCTTCTGGCACCATTTTTGAGTGAATTGCCAAAAGTCAGATTTTTGCTGAAATTGTGACCCCGGGGCTTAGGGATTTTTTCAAAAATATATTTTCTGCCGGTGAAGTTTTTGAGAGCTGATTTCTTGTCCTGTGATAAAAAACCTTCTGTTTCGAGTGCCAAACCTTTCAGGAGAGCATTTGCAAGCTTCTGGCACCATTTTTGAGTGAATTGCCAAAAGTCAGATTTTTGCTGAAATTGTGACCCCGGGGCTTAGGGATTTTTTCAAAAAAATATTTTCTGCCGGTTAAGCGTTTGAGAGCTGATTTCTTGTCCTGTGATAAAAAGCCTTCTGTTTCGAGTGCCAAACCTTTCAGGGGAGCATTTTCAAGCTTCTGGCACCATTTTTGAGTGAATTGCCTAAAGTCAGATTTTTGCTGAAATTGTGACCCCGGGGCTTAGGGATTTTTTCAAAAAAATATTTTCTGCCGGTGAAGTTTTTGAGAGCTGATTTCTTGTCCTGTGATAAAAAGCCTTCTGTTTCCATCGCCAAAGCTTTCAGGGGAGCATTTGCAAGCTTCTGGCACCATTTTTGAGTGAATTGCCAAAAGTCAGATTTTTGCTGAAATTGTGACCCCGGGGCTTAGGGATTTTTTCAAAAAAATATTTTCTGCCGGTTAAGTTTTTGAGAGCTGATTTCTTGTCCTGTGATAAAAAGCCTTCTGTTTCCATCGCCAAAGCTTTCAGGGGAGCATTTGCAAGCTTCTGGCACCATTTTTGAGTGAATTGCCAAAAGTCAGTGTGAGGGTTTGATTAGCTGCTTGTGCGTGAAAACGTGCTCCCTCAGAGTTTGTGCGACCCCACAAACCTCCGTGTGTGACGGAGCTCCTCAGACATGTCTGCTCTAGTCACTAGTAGAGTCCGACAGTGGCTGTCTGCGGAAGCGTTTCCAGCAAAGAAGTTCCTTAACGGAAACGCGTCTCCTGGACTCACGGCGTGACAGTTTCCTGCGAGGTGTGGGTCTCCCTATGGGAGACTCCGATACCTCCCCACTGTTCTCACTGGAAGCCTCCCTGAGCCCTCCCTCCTGCTCGCATTCCCTCAGAGACCCACTCCTCCCCCTGCTGGTCCCTGCTTCAGCAGTTGAGTCTCTTTCATCCTGCCTGAGTCCCTCCACCACCTGATACTCTGATGGCAGTTCCCTGACATCCACCTCCCCTCCAGGGCCCCCCTCACCCCCTCCCAATTCCTCCCCCCTGGGAGGTGAAGGGCTAAAACCCCGAAACGAATCTTCCTCATCTTCTGACGTCTCGAACAATTCTCTCCATCGATCGTCGTCCTGGCCAGCTGAATCCTCCTCCTCTTCAGAATCTGGGAACCCCTCCAACTCCTCTTCCTCGTCGGTGGTGGCAAAGTATTCCCTTCGGAACCTCGCTACAGGCTGAGGTTTACGTGGGAACCTCTGATGAAAAGTCTCTATTAAAACCTCGTCATTGACATCCTCTGCCCTAACCCAGGTGTTTTCCGACTCCGGTTCCCCTTCCCACATTACCAAATACTCTACTTGATCTCCCTTCCACCTGGAATCGAGGATCTCCGCTACATGGTAGCTGTGTTCCTTCTCCTCCATTGCTGGTCCCCTAGTGACCCTCCCCTCACTGTCTCCTCTATACGGTGACAGCAACGACCTGTGAAAAACTGGGTGCAGCTTCATGTGGTTCGGTAACCGGAGCCTGAAAGCCACTGGATTGACCTGCTGTATGACTTCAAACGGACCCAGCCTTTTGGGTCTTAATTTCTTACAACCTCCTTTGAATGGCAACCCTTGGGTTGACAGCCACACCTGGTCCCCCACCCTGATGCTTTCACCTTCCCTTCTGTTTTTTTCTGCCTGCCTCTTATATTCCTCCTTAGCCCTGTTTAAGTTGAGTTGGAGCTGGCGATGGATCGCTTCCATTTCTTCCACGAACTGTTCTGCAGCTGGAACGCTCCAGTTCTCCCCCTCCCCCCCTGGGAAGGCTCTGGGATGGCACCCGTGATTAGCCAAAAAGGGGCTCATCCCCGTGGACACGTTCTCTGCATTGTTGTAGGCAAATTCTGCCAACGCCAGCTTCTCCACCCAATCATTCTCTCTGTCCTTAACATAACACCTCAAATATTGTTGGAGAACCCCATTTGCTCTTTCCGCCTGCCCGTTGGTTTCAGGATGACGGGCCGTCGAGAAATTAACCTCTACATGCAGTAAGCTCATGAGCTTCCTCCAGAACCTGGAAGTAAATTGTTTCCCTCGGTCTGAAACCACCCTCAAGGGGGCGCCATGCAACCTAAACACATTCTCTACAAACAATTTGGCGGTTTCTTCTGCTGTAACCGCATGTGAGCAGGCTATGAAGTGGGCCATTTTAGTTAACAGGTCTACTACAACCATGATGGCTGTTTTCCCTCTAGACCTTGGCAGATCAGTCATGAAATCTATTGCCACTGCTTCCCACGGTCTCTCAGGTGTGGGCAGTGGTTCTAATAAACCAGCCGGCGCCTGCCTCTCCCCCTTGGCTCTTTGGCATTGTTCACACCCTCTCACATACTCCCGCACATCTTCCCTGACCTTGGGCCACCAAAATTCCCTGGTAACCAGCCACATGGTTTTGTGTTGCCCAAAGTGCCCTGCTGTGGGGCTATCGTGCAGCTGCTTGAGTACCTTCTCCCTCAATTCCCCTTCAGGTATATATAACGCTCCCTTATAATACAATGCCCCATTTCTCTCCTCAAAACCACCGGATTTGTCTTCCTCCCCTCTGAGATCCCTGAGTTTCCCCTGGGCGTATGCATCCTGCACCGTACCCTCTACCAATTCCCTTTGCCCCACCAAAGTCGCCCCACACACCCAGCGGTCCTCTGGAATGATATGGGTTTCTTCGGGTGCTCCCTCCCCCTCCAAATATTCAGGTTTGCGTGAGAGAGCGTCCGCCCTAACATTCTCTGGGCCTGGCACATAACAAATCTCAAAGTTAAATTTGGAGAACTCTTGGGCCCATCTCAACTGCCTTTGGTTGAGCACTCGCGCCGTTCTCCAGTACTCTAGATTTTTATGGTCCGTGCACACTTGCACTTTATGTTGTGCACCAACTAGCAGATGCCTCCATCTCCGGAACGCCTCATGAATAGCAAGCAGTTCTCGGTCGTACACCGTGTAGTTCCTCTCGGATTTGTTCAGCTTCCGCGAGAAGAAGGCACACGGACGCCACTCTGACTCCTCCTTCCCCGGCTGCAGAAGAAGCACCGCCCCTATGGCTCTGTCAGATGCGTCTGTTTCAACCCTTAGCTTCTTTCGTAAATCCACATGCAGAAGTTGTTCTTCAGAGGCGAAGGCCCTTTTCAGTTCCTCAAACGCTCGCTCCGCCTCCGCCGTCCATACAAACTTCTTTTTACTGCTGAGACAGTCAGTGATGGGCGCCGTCAGATGGGCGAAGTTGCGGATGAACTTACGATAAAAGTTTCCAAACCCTAGGAACCTCTGCACATCCTTCTTGGTTTTGGGTGTTTTCCATTCCAGCACTGCCTGTACCTTGCCGGGATCCATGGCCAATCCCTTGTCTGACAGGCGGTACCCCAGGAATTCCACCTCCTTGGTATGGAACCGACACTTCTCCAGTTTGACCCACAGCCTGTTGGCTTGCAGTCTGCTCAACACTTCTCTGACGTCTCTCACATGTTGCTCCTCATTCTCAGAATACACCAACACATCATCTAGAAAGGCAACGCAATTCTTGTAGAGCAAAGGGCCCAGCACGTGGTTCATAAAAGATTGAAAACACGCGGAGCCTGCTTGTAATCCAAATGGCATAACGAGGTATTCAAACGCCCCCAAAGGGGTAAACATGGTGGTTTTCCATTCATCCCCTTTCCTTATGCGTATCAGGTTGTACGCCCCCCTTAGATCCAGCTTTGTGAAAATCTTTCCCTTCCTCACCCTGGTCAAAATATCATCAATTCTGGGCATAGGGAACGCCACCGGTTCAGTCACTGCATTCAGCCGCCTAAAATCACATACAAGTCTCGGCTTGTCCGCATTTTTTTTGTCCACAAAGAACACTGGGCTCCCCCCTGCTGCTTTGGACTCTCTGATGAAGCCTCTCTTCAGGTTCTTGTCAATGAACCCTCGCAACTCCTGCATTTCCCTGTCTGACATGGCATACAACTTGCCCACGGGAAGCTGTGCTCCAGGGAGTAAATTGATCTGACAATCAAAGGGTCTATGAGGTGGTAGTTGGTCAGCTTCCTTCTCGCTGAACACGTCGCTGAGATCTGCATACTGTGGTGGTACCTTCACCTTCCCCATTACTTCAGTCCCTGCTAGGGTGGCTTGGGCCCCTGCTGAACCCTTCTCCCCTTTGCAGTGTTCTAGGCAATGTGCTGAACCAAAGGACACCACTCTTTGATGCCAGCCAACCAGCGGATCATGTAGAGCTAGCCAGCTCATTCCCAAAATAATGGGAGCGCCTCCCAGGGTGGCCACATTAAACGCTATCAGTTCTGTGTGCCTTGCCACCCTCATTATCATTGGGACAGTCTGCAAGCGGACTCCTCCTCCCAACAACTCCCTGCCATCAATCGTGGTCACCTGCAGGGGGTTGCTTAAAGGTATGGTCTGTATCTGGTGTTCAGCAGCAAACTCCTTGCTCATAAAATTGCAGGAGCTGCCTGAGTCCAATAGCGCCTTTATTTTTAGGGGGTGCCCATTCTGCAGCTCTAGCGACACTTCAATCACTAGAGCAGGTCGAGGAGCTTCTGGCACGGGCACTTTCACTGCTCTTTGGCCTGGCTGCAGTGCCCCAATTGTGGCAACCAGGCGTTGGCTTTTACCTGCTCCGCTCCCCCTTCTTCTCCCCCCTCAACAGCTCCCACCATCCCTTGCCATTCCTTCCTCTGGGGGCAGACTCTGGCAAAGTGGCCTGGCTGTTGGCAGAGATAGCATTTCCGGGGGCCCTTTCCCTCCTTCTTAGCTCCCTCGCTGGTTTTTGAAAATGCGCGCGCGCGCGCTGTTCCGATTTCCATCGGCTCTGCCGGCGGGAAAGCTGGCTCAGGAATGTCTGGAATGCGGAACTCCTTCCAACGTTCCCCTCTCCCTTCCCGCCTCTCCAAGGCTCTTGCCTCCTGCCGCGCTCCTATGGTCAGCGCAGATTTGGTCAGCTGATCCATAGACTCCGCCCTGGGGCTCCGTGCCAGCTCGTCTTTCACCCCCGAAGAAAGACCTTCTTCAAATAGCATTTGAACGGGTGCCGCCGATAAATCCCAACTCAGTCTGTGAATCAGCATGGTAAACTCAGTCCAATATTCACGGACAGATCGACTTCCCTGCTTACAAGCCATTAGCTGTCTGCGCACCACCCCTTCCTCAATATCGCTGGAAAACATGATATCCATTGCACGAAAGAACTTCATTGTGTCCTTTAGTATGTCATTGTGCGTTGCCATTAGGGGTCGAACCCAGTCTCTAGCCCCTTTCTCAAGATGCCCAATTACAAAAGCAACTCGCGATTCCTCATCAGGGAACTCATCGAACTGCACATTAAGGGCATATTGCATCTCTGTCCTAAAAGCATGGTAGTCCTTGGGGTCCCCCCCAAATTTCTGCACCAATCCGGGTACCTTTCTGGGGAATTGAGTGGCTCTCCCCTTCTTGTCTGCATCCTGAGCCCTTCTCTCCTCCAGCCTCGCCGTCTGCAGGGCCAGTTGAACCTCCAACGCTCGGTATCTATCTTCCAAGCTTGGACCAGCTCCAGCCCCTGCTCCTCCGGTTCCGGTTGGTTCGCTCATGATGCCTTCTCTTGCACAGGCAGCGTACAAAGACTGTCGGACTGCTGTGAGGGTTTGATTAGCTGCTTGTGCGTGAAAACGTGCTCCCTCAGAGTTTGTGCGACCCCACAAACCTCCGTGTGTGACGGAGCTCCTCAGACATGTCTGCTCTAGTCACTAGTAGAGTCCGACAGTGGCTGTCTGCGGAAGCGTTTCCAGCAAAGAAGTTCCTTAACGGAAACGCGTCTCCTGGACTCACGGCGTGACAGTTTCCTGCGAGGTGTGGGTCTCCCTATGGGAGACTCCGATACCTCCCCACTGTTCTCGCTGGAAGCCTCCCTGAGCCCTCCCTCCTGCTCGCATTCCCTCAGAGACCCACTCCTCCCCCTGCTGGTCCCTGCTTCAGCAGTTGAGTCTCTTTCATCCTGCCTGAGTCCCTCCACCACCTGATACTCTGATGGCAGTTCCCTGACAGTCAGATTTCTGCTGAAATTGTGACCCCGGGGCTTAGGGATTTTTTCAAAAAAATATTTTCTGCCGGTGAAGTTTTTGAGGGCTGATTTTTTGTTCTGTGATAAAAAACCTTCTGTTTCCATCGCCAAACCTTTCAGGAGAGCATTTTCAAGCTTCTGGCACCATTTTTGAGTGAATTGCCAAACGTCAGATTTTTGCTGAAATTGTGACCCCGGGGCTTAGGGATTTTTTCAAAAAAATATTTTCTGCCGGTGAAGTTTTTGAGAGCTGATTTCTTGTCCTGTGATAAAAAGCCTTCTGTTTCGAGTGCCAAAGCTTTCAGGGGAGCATTTTCAAGCTTTTGGCACCATTTTTGAGTGAATTGCCAAAAGTCAGATTTTTGCTGAAATTGTGACCCCGGGGCTTAGGGATTTTTTCAAAAAAATATTTTCTGCCGGTGAAGTTTTTGAGAGCTGATTTCTTGTCCTGTGATAAAAAGCCTTCTGTTTCGAGTGCCAAACCTTTCAGGGGAGCATTTTCAAGCTTCTGGCAACATTTTTGAGTGAATTGCCTAAAGTCAGATTTTTGCTGAAATTGTGACCCCGGGGCTTTGGGATTTGTTCAAAAAAATATTTTCTGCCGGTTAAGTTTTTGAGAGCTGATTTCTTGTCCTGTGATAAAAAGCCTTCTGTTTCCATCGCCAAAGCTTTCAGGGGAGCATTTGCAAGCTTCTGGCACCATTTTTGAGTGAATTGCCAAAAGTCAGATTTCTGCTGAAATTGTGACCCCGGGGCTTAGGGATTTTTTCAAAAAAATATTTTCTGCCGGTGAAGTTTTTGAGGGCTGATTTTTTGTTCTGTGATAAAAAACCTTCTGTTTCGAGTGCCAAACCTTTCAGGGGAGCATTTTCAAGCTTCTGGCACCATTTTTGAGTGAATTGCCTAAAGTCAGATTTTTGCTGAAATTGTGACCCCGGGGCTTAGGGATTTTTTCAAAAAAATATTTTCTGCCGGTGAAGTTTTTGAGAGCTGATTTCTTGTCCTGTGATAAAAAGCCTTCTGTTTCCATCGCCAAAGCTTTCAGGGGAGCATTTCCAAGCTTCTGGCACCATTTTTGAGTGAATTGCCAAAAGTCAGATTTTTGCTGAAATTGTGACCCCGGGACTTAGGGATTTTTGCAAAAAAATATTTTCTGCCGGTGAAGTTTTTGAGAGCTGATTTCTTGTCCTGTGATAAAAAGCCTTCTGTTTCGAGTGCCAAACCTTTCAGGGGAGCATTTGCAAGCTTCTGGCACCATTTTTGAGTGAATTGCCAAAAGTCAGATTTTTGCTGAAATTGTGACCCCGGGGCTTAGGGATATTTTCAAAAAAATATTTTCTGCCGGTTAAGTTTTTGAGAGCTGATTTCTTGTCCTGTGATAAAAAGCCTTCTGTTTCCATCGCCAAAGCTTTCAGGGGAGCATTTGCAAGCTTCTGGCACCATTTTTGAGTGAATTGCCAAAAGTCAGATTTTTGCTGAAATTGTGACCCCGGGGCTTAGGGATTTTTTCAAAAAAATATTTTCTGCCGGTGAAGTTTTTGAGAGCTGATTTCTTGTCCTGTGATAAAAAGCCTTCTGTTTCCATCGCCAAAGCTTTCAGGGGAGCATTTGCAAGCTTCTGGCACCATTTTTGAGTGAATTGCCAAAAGTCAGATTTTTGCTGAAATTGTGACCCCGGGGCTTAGGGATTTTTTCAAAAAAATATTTTCTGCCGGTGAAGTTTTTGAGAGCTGATTTCTTGTCCTGTGATAAAAGGCCTTCTGTTTCGAGTGCCAAACCTTTCAGGGGAGCATTTGCAAGCTTCTGGCACCATTTTTGAGTCAATTGCCAAAAGTCAGATTTTTGCTGAAATTGTGACCCCGGGGCTTAGGGGTTTTTTCAAAAAAATATTTTCTGCCGGTTAAGTTTTTGAGAGCTGATTTCTTGTCCTGTGATAAAAAGCCTTCTGTTTCCATCGCCAAACCTTTCAGGGGAGCATTTGCAAGCTTCTGGCACCATTTTTGAGTGAATTGCCAAAAGTCAGATTTTTGGTGAAATTGTGACCCCGGGGCTTAGGGATTTTTTCAAAAAAATATTTTCTGCCGGTGAAGCTTTTGAGAGCTGATTTCTTGTCCTGTGATAAAAAGCCTTCTGTTTCCATCGCCAAAGCTTTCAGGGGAGCATTTGCAAGCTTCTGGCACCATTTTTGAGTGAATTGCCAAAAGTCAGATTTCTGCTGAAATTGTGACCCCTGGGCTTAGGGATTTTTTCAAAAAAATATTTTCTGCCGGTGAAGTTTTTGAGGGCTGATTTTTTGTTCTGTGATAAAAAACCTTCTGTTTCCATCGCCAAACCTTTCAGGAGAGCATTTTCAAGCTTCTGGCACCATTTTTGAGTGAATTGCCAAAAGTCAGATTTTTGCTGAAATTGTGACCCCGGTGCTTAGGGATTTTTTCAAAAAAATATTTTCTGCCGGTTAAGTTTTTGAGAGCTGATTTCTTGTCCTGTGATAAAAAGCCTTCTGTTTCGAGTGCCAAACCTTTCAGGGGAGCATTTGCAAGCTTCTGGCACCATTTTTGAGTGAATTGCCAAAAGTCAGATTTCTGCTGAAATTGTGACCCCGGGGCTTAGGGATTTTTTCAAAAAAATATTTTCTGCCGGTGAAGTTTTTGAGGGCTGATTTTTTGTTCTGTGATAAAAAACCTTCTGTTTCCATCGCCAAACCTTTCAGGAGAGCATTTTCAAGCTTCTGGCACCATTTTTGAGTGAATTGCCAAAAGTCAGATTTTTGCTGAAATTGTGACCCCGGTGCTTAGGGATTTTTTCAAAAAAATATTTTCTGCCGGTTAAGTTTTTGAGAGCTGATTTCTTGTCCTGTGATAAAAAGCCTTCTGTTTCGAGTGCCAAACCTTTCAGGGGAGCATTTGCAAGCTTCTGGCACCATTTTTGAGTGAATTGCCAAAAGTCAGATTTTTGCTGAAATTGTGACCCCGGGACTTAGGGATTTTTGCAAAAAAATATTTTCTGCCGGTGAAGTTTTTGAGAGCTGATTTCTTGTCCTGTGATAAAAAGCCTTCTGTTTCGAGTGCCAAACCTTTCAGGGGAGCATTTGCAAGCTTCTGGCACCATTTTTGAGTGAATTGCCAAAAGTCAGATTTTTGCTGAAATTGTGACCCCGGGACTTAGGGATTTTTTCAAAAAAATATTTTCTGCCGGTTAAGTTTTTGAGAGCTGATTTCTTGTCCTGTGATAAAAAGCCTTCTGTTTCCATCGCCAAAGCTTTCAGGGGAGCATTTGCAAGCTTCTGGCACCATTTTTGAGTGAATTGCCAAAAGTCAGATTTTTGCTGAAATTTTTTCAAAAAAATATTTTCTGCCGGTGAAGTTTTTGAGGGCTGATTTCTTGTCCTGTGATAAAAAGCCTTCTGTTTCGAGTGCCAAAGCTTTCCGGGGAGCATTTGCAAGCTTCTGGCACCATTTTTGAGTGATTTGCCAAAAGTCAGATTTTTGCTGAAATTGTGACCCCGGGGCTTAGGGATTTTTTCAAAAAAATATTTTCTGCGGGTGAAGTTTTTGAGAGCTGATTTCTTGTCCTGTGATAAAAAGCCTTCTGTTTCGAGTGCCAAACCTTTCAGGGGAGCATTTTCAAGCCTTACGCACCATTTTTGAGTGAATTGCCAAAAGTCAGATTTTTGCTGAAATTGTGACCCCGGGGCTTAGGGATTTTTTCAAAAAAATATTTTCTGCCGGTGAAGTTTTTGAGAGCTCATTTCTTGTCCTGTGATAAAAAGCCTTCTGTTTCGAGTGCCAAACCTTTCAGGGGAGCATTTTCAAACCTTAGGCACCATTTTTGAGTGAATTGCCAAAAGTCAGATTTTTGCTGAAATTGTGACCCCGGGGCTTAGGGATTTTTTCAAAAAAATATTTTCTGCCGGTGAAGTTTTTGAGAGCTCATTTCTTGTCCTGTGATAAAAAGCCTTCTGTTTCCATCGCCAAAGCTTTCAGGGGAGCATTTGCAAGCTTCTGGCACCATTTTTGAGTGAATTGCCAAAAGTCAGATTTTTGCTGAAATTGTGACCCCGGGACTTAGGGATTTTTGCAAAAAAATATTTTCTGCCGGTGAAGTTTTTGAGAGCTGATTTCTTCTTCTGTGATAAAAAGCCTTCTGTTTTGAGTGCCAAACCTTTCAGGGGAGCATTTGCAAGCTTCTGGCACCATTTTTGAGTGAATTGCCAAAAGAATTTTTGCTGAAATTGTGACCCCGGGGCTTAGGGATTTTTTCAAAAAAATATTTTCTGCCGGTGTAGTTTTTGAGGGCTGATTTCTTGTCCTGTGATAAAAAGCCTTCTGTTTCCATCGCCAAAGCTTTCAGGAGAGCATTTTCAAGCTTCTGGCACCATTTTTGAGTGAATTGCCAAAAGTCAGATTTTTGCTGAAATTGTGACCTTAGGGATTTTTTCAAAAAAATATTTTCTGCCGGTGAAGTTTTTGAGAGCTGATTTCTTGTCCTGTGATAAAAAGCCTTCTGTTTCCATCGCCAAAGCTTTCAGGAGAGCATTTTCAAGCTTCTGGCACCATTTTTGAGTGAATTCCCAAAAGTCAGATTTTTGCTGAAATTGTGACCCCGGGGCTTAGGGAATTTTTCAAAATATATTTTCTGCCGGTGAAGTTTTTGAGGGCTGATTTCTTGTCCTGTGATAAAAAGCCTTCTGTTTCGAGTGCCAAACCTTTCAGGGGAGCATTTTCAAGCTTTTGGCACCATTTTTGAGTGAATTGCCAAAAGTCAGATTTTTGCTGAAATTGTGACCTTAGGGATTTTTTCAAAAAAATATTTTCTGCCGGTTAAGCGTTTGAGAGCTGATTTCTTGTCCTGTGATAAAAAGCCTTCTGTTTCCATCGCCAAAGCTTTCAGGGGAGCATTTGCAAGCTTCTGGCACCATTTTTGAGTGAATTGCCAAAAGTCAGATTTCTGCTGAAATTGTGACCCCGGGGCTTAGGGATTTTTTCAAAAAAATATTTTCTGCCGGTGAAGTTTTTGAGGGCTGATTTTTTGTTCTGTGATAAAAAACCTTCTGTTTCCATAGCCAAACCTTTCAGGAGAGCATTTTCAAGCTTCTGGCACCAATTTTGAGTGAATTGCCAAAAGTCAGATTTTTGCTGAAATTGTGACCCCGGTGCTTAGGGATTTTTTCAAAAAAATATTTTCTGCCGGTTAAGTTTTTGAGAGCTGATTTCTTGTCCTGTGATAAAAAGCCTTCTGTTTCGAGTGCCAAACCTTTCAGGGGAGCATTTGCAAGCTTCTGGCACCATTTTTGAGTGAATTGCCAAAAGTCAGATTTTTGCTGAAATTGTGACCCCGGGGCTTAGGGATTTTTTTAAAAAAATATTTTCTGCCGGTTAAGTTTTTGAGGGCTGATTTCTTGTCCTGTGATAAAAAGCCTTCTGTTTCGAGTGCCAAACCTTTCAGGGGAGCATTTTCAAGCCTTACGCACCATTTTTGAGTGAATTGCCAAAAGTCAGATTTTTGCTGAAATTGTGACCCCGGGGCTTAGGGATTTTTTCAAAAAAATATTTTCTGCCGGTGAAGTTTTTGAGAGCTCATTTCTTGTCCTGTGATAAAAAGCCTTCTGTTTCGAGTGCCAAACCTTTCAGGGGAGCATTTTCAAACCTTAGGCACCATTTTTGAGTGAATTGCCAAAAGTCAGATTTTTGCTGAAATTGTGACCCCGGGGCTTAGGGATTTTTTCAAAAAAATATTTTCTGCCGGTGAAGTTTTTGAGAGCTCATTTCTTGTCCTGTGATAAAAAGCCTTCTGTTTCCATCGCCAAAGCTTTCAGGGGAGCATTTGCAAGCTTCTGGCACCATTTTTGAGTGAATTGCCAAAAGTCAGATTTTTGCTGAAATTGTGACCCCGGGACTTAGGGATTTTTGCAAAAAAATATTTTCTGCCGGTGAAGTTTTTGAGAGCTGATTTCTTCTTCTGTGATAAAAAGCCTTCTGTTTTGAGTGCCAAACCTTTCAGGGGAGCATTTGCAAGCTTCTGGCACCATTTTTGAGTGAATTGCCAAAAGAATTTTTGCTGAAATTGTGACCCCGGGGCTTAGGGATTTTTTCAAAAAAATATTTTCTGCCGGTGTAGTTTTTGAGGGCTGATTTCTTGTCCTGTGATAAAAAGCCTTCTGTTTCCATCGCCAAAGCTTTCAGGAGAGCATTTTCAAGCTTCTGGCACCATTTTTGAGTGAATTGCCAAAAGTCAGATTTTTGCTGAAATTGTGACCTTAGGGATTTTTTCAAAAAAATATTTTCTGCCGGTGAAGTTTTTGAGAGCTGATTTCTTGTCCTGTGATAAAAAGCCTTCTGTTTCCATCGCCAAAGCTTTCAGGAGAGCATTTTCAAGCTTCTGGCACCATTTTTGAGTGAATTCCCAAAAGTCAGATTTTTGCTGAAATTGTGACCCCGGGGCTTAGGGAATTTTTCAAAATATATTTTCTGCCGGTGAAGTTTTTGAGGGCTGATTTCTTGTCCTGTGATAAAAAGCCTTCTGTTTCGAGTGCCAAACCTTTCAGGGGAGCATTTTCAAGCTTTTGGCACCATTTTTGAGTGAATTGCCAAAAGTCAGATTTTTGCTGAAATTGTGACCTTAGGGATTTTTTCAAAAAAATATTTTCTGCCGGTTAAGCGTTTGAGAGCTGATTTCTTGTCCTGTGATAAAAAGCCTTCTGTTTCCATCGCCAAAGCTTTCAGGGGAGCATTTGCAAGCTTCTGGCACCATTTTTGAGTGAATTGCCAAAAGTCAGATTTCTGCTGAAATTGTGACCCCGGGGCTTAGGGATTTTTTCAAAAAAATATTTTCTGCCGGTGAAGTTTTTGAGGGCTGATTTTTTGTTCTGTGATAAAAAACCTTCTGTTTCCATCGCCAAACCTTTCAGGAGAGCATTTTCAAGCTTCTGGCACCATTTTTGAGTGAATTGCCAAAAGTCAGATTTTTGCTGAAATTGTGACCCCGGTGCTTAGGGATTTTTTCAAAAAAATATTTTCTGCCGGTTAAGTTTTTGAGAGCTGATTTCTTGTCCTGTGATAAAAAGCCTTCTGTTTCGAGTGCCAAACCTTTCAGGGGAGCATTTGCAAGCTTCTGGCACCATTTTTGAGTGAATTGCCAAAAGTCAGATTTTTGCTGAAATTGTGACCCCGGGACTTAGGGATTTTTGCAAAAAAATATTTTCTGCCGGTGAAGTTTTTGAGAGCTGATTTCTTGTCCTGTGATAAAAAGCCTTCTGTTTCGAGTGCCAAACCTTTCAGGGGAGCATTTGCAAGCTTCTGGCACCATTTTTGAGTGAATTGCCAAAAGTCAGATTTCTGCTGAAATTGTGACCCCGGGGCTTAGGGATTTTTTCAAAAAAATATTTTCTGCCGGTGAAGTTTTTGAGAGCTGATTTCTTGTCCTGTGATAAAAAGCCTTCTGTTTCCATCGCCAAAGCTTTCAGGGGAGCATTTGCAAGCTTCTGGCACCATTTTTGAGTGAATTGCCAAAAGTCAGATTTTTGCTGAAATTTTTTCAAAAAAATATTTTCTGCCGGTGAAGTTTTTGAGGGCTGATTTCTTGTCCTGTGATAAAAAGCCTTCTGTTTCGAGTGGCAAAGCTTTCCGAGGAGCATTTTCAAGCTTCTGGCACCATTTTTGAGTGAATTGCCAAAAGTCAGATTTTTGCTGAAATTGTGACCCCGGGGCTTAGGGATTTTTTCAAAAAAATATTTTCTGCCGGTTAAGTTTTTGAGGGCTGATTTCTTGTCCTGTGATAAAAAGCCTTCTGTTTCGAGTGCCAAACCTTTCAGGGGAGCATTTTCAAGCCTTAGGCACCATTTTTGAGTGAATTGCCAAAAGTCAGATTTTTGCTGAAATTGTGACCCCGGGGCTTAGGGATTTTTTCAAAAAAATATTTTCTGCCGGTGAAGTTTTTGAGAGCTCATTTCTTGTCCTGTGATAAAAAGCCTTCTGTTTCGAGTGCCAAACCTTTCAGGGGAGCATTTTCAAACCTTAGGCACCATTTTTGAGTGAATTGCCAAAAGTCAGATTTTTGCTGAAATTGTGACCCCGGGGCTTAGGGATTTTTTCAAAAAAATATTTTCTGCCGGTGAAGTTTTTGAGAGCTCATTTCTTGTCCTGTGATAAAAAGCCTTCTGTTTCCATCGCCAAAGCTTTCAGGGGAGCATTTGCAAGCTTCTGGCACCATTTTTGAGTGAATTGCCAAAAGTCAGATTTTTGCTGAAATTGTGACCCCGGGACTTAGGGATTTTTGCAAAAAAATATTTTCTGCCGGTGAAGTTTTTGAGAGCTGATTTCTTGTCCTGTGATAAAAAGCCTTCTGTTTCGAGTGCCAAACCTTTCAGGGGAGCATTTGCAAGCTTCTGGCACCATTTTTGAGTGAATTGCCAAAAGTCAGATTTTTGCTGAAATTGTGACCCCGGGGCTTAGGGATTTTTTCAAAAAAATATTTTCTGCCGGTGAAGTTTTTGAGGGCTGATTTCTTGTCCTGTGATAAAAAGCCTTCTGTTTCCATCGCCAAAGCTTTCAGGAGAGCATTTTCAAGCTTCTGGCAACATTTTTGAGTGAATTGCCAAAAGTCAGATTTTTGCTGAAATTGTGACCCCGGGGCTTAGGGATTTTTTCAAAAAAATATTTTCTGCCGGTGAAGTTTTTGAGAGCTGATTTCTTGTCCTGTGATAAAAAGCCTTCTGTTTCCATCGCCAAAGCTTTCAGGAGAGCATTTTCAAGCTTCTGGCACCATTTTTGAGTGAATTCCCAAAAGTCAGATTTTTGCTGAAATTGTGGCCCCGGGGCTTAGGGAATTTTTCAAAATATATTTTCTGCCGGTGAAGTTTTTGAGAGCTGATTTCTTGTCCTGTGATAAAAAGCCTTCTGTTTCGAGTGCCAAACCTTTCAGGAGAGCATTTTCAAGCTTCTGGCACCATTTTTGAGTGAATTGCCAAAAGTCAGATTTTTGCTGAAATTGTGACCCCGGGGCTTAGGGATTTTTTCAAAAAAATATTTTCTGCCGGTGAAGTTTTTGAGAGCTGATTTCTTGTCCTGTGATAAAAAGCCTTCTGTTTCGAGTGCCAAACCTTTCAGGGGAGCATTTTCAAGCTTCTGGCAACATTTTTGAGTGAATTGCCTAAAGTCAGATTTTTGCTGAAATTGTGACCCCGGGGCTTAGGGATTTTTTAAAAAAAATATTTTCTGCCGGTTAAATTTTTGAGAGCTGATTTCTTGTCCTGTGATAAAAAGCCTTCTGTTTCCATCGCCAAAGCTTTCAGGAGAGCATTTTCAAGCTTCTGGCACCATTTTTGAGTGAATTGCCAAAAGTCAGATTTCTGCTGAAATTGTGACCCCGGGGCTTAGGGATTTTTTCAAAAAAATATTTTCTGCCGGTGAAGTTTTTGAGGGCTGATTTTTTGTTCTGTGATAAAAAACCTTCTGTTTCCATCGCCAAACCTTTCAGGAGAGCATTTTCAAGCTTCTGGCACCATTTTTGAGTGAATTGCCAAAAGTCAGATTTTTGCTGAAATTGTGACCCCGTGGCTTAGGGATTTTTTCAAAAAAATATTTTCTGCCGGTGAAGTTTTTGAGGGCTGATTTCTTGTCCTGTGATAAAAAGCCTTCTGTTTCCATCGCCAAAGCTTTCAGGAGAGCATTTTCAAGCTTCTGGCACCATTTTTGAGTGAATTGCCAAAAGTCAGATTTTTGCTGAAATTGTGACCCCGGGGCTTAGGGATTTTTTCAAAAAAATATTTTCTGCCGGTGAAGTTTTTGAGAGCTCATTTCTTGTCCTGTGATAAAAAGCCTTCTGTTTCCATCGCCAAAGCTTTCAGGGGAGCATTTGCAAGCTTCTGGCACCATTTTTGAGTGAATTGCCAAAAGTCAGATTTTTGCTGAAATTGTGACCCCGGGACTTAGGGATTTTTGCAAAAAAATATTTTCTGCCGGTGAAGTTTTTGAGAGCTGATTTCTTGTCCTGTGATAAAAAGCCTTCTGTTTCGAGTGCCAAACCTTTCAGGGGAGCATTTGCAAGCTTCTGGCACCATTTTTGAGTGAATTGCCAAAAGTCAGATTTTTGCTGAAATTGTGACCCCGGGGCTTAGGGATTTTTTCAAAAAAATATTTTCTGCCGGTGAAGTTTTTGAGGGCTGATTTCTTGTCCTGTGATAAAAAGCCTTCTGTTTCCATCGCCAAAGCTTTCAGGAGAGCATTTTCAAGCTTCTGGCAACATTTTTGAGTGAATTGCCAAAAGTCAGATTTTTGCTGAAATTGTGACCCCGGGGCTTAGGGATTTTTTCAAAAAAATATTTTCTGCCGGTGAAGTTTTTGAGAGCTGATTTCTTGTCCTGTGATAAAAAGCCTTCTGTTTCCATCGCCAAAGCTTTCAGGAGAGCATTTTCAAGCTTCTGGCACCATTTTTGAGTGAATTCCCAAAAGTCAGATTTTTGCTGAAATTGTGGCCCCGGGGCTTAGGGAATTTTTCAAAATATATTTTCTGCCGGTGAAGTTTTTGAGAGCTGATTTCTTGTCCTGTGATAAAAAGCCTTCTGTTTCGAGTGCCAAACCTTTCAGGAGAGCATTTTCAAGCTTCTGGCACCATTTTTGAGTGAATTGCCAAAAGTCAGATTTTTGCTGAAATTGTGACCCCGGGGCTTAGGGATTTTTTCAAAAAAATATTTTCTGCCGGTGAAGTTTTTGAGAGCTGATTTCTTGTCCTGTGATAAAAAGCCTTCTGTTTCGAGTGCCAAACCTTTCAGGGGAGCATTTTCAAGCTTCTGGCAACATTTTTGAGTGAATTGCCTAAAGTCAGATTTTTGCTGAAATTGTGACCCCGGGGCTTAGGGATTTTTTAAAAAAAATATTTTCTGCCGGTTAAATTTTTGAGAGCTGATTTCTTGTCCTGTGATAAAAAGCCTTCTGTTTCCATCGCCAAAGCTTTCAGGAGAGCATTTTCAAGCTTCTGGCACCATTTTTGAGTGAATTGCCAAAAGTCAGATTTCTGCTGAAATTGTGACCCCGGGGCTTAGGGATTTTTTCAAAAAAATATTTTCTGCCGGTGAAGTTTTTGAGGGCTGATTTTTTGTTCTGTGATAAAAAACCTTCTGTTTCCATCGCCAAACCTTTCAGGAGAGCATTTTCAAGCTTCTGGCACCATTTTTGAGTGAATTGCCAAAAGTCAGATTTTTGCTGAAATTGTGACCCCGGGGCTTAGGGATTTTTTCAAAAAAATATTTTCTGCCGGTGAAGTTTTTGAGGGCTGATTTCTTGTCCTGTGATAAAAAGCCTTCTGTTTCCATCGCCAAAGCTTTCAGGAGAGCATTTTCAAGCTTCTGGCACCATTTTTGAGTGAATTGCCAAAAGTCAGATTTTTGCTGAAATTGTGACCCCTGGGCTTAGGGATTTTTTCAAAAAAATATTTTCTGCCGGTGAAGTTTTTGAGAGCTGATTTCTTGTCCTGTGATAAAAAGCCTTCTGTTTCCATCGCCAAAGCTTTCAGGAGAGCATTTTCAAGCTTCTGGCACCATTTTTGAGTGAATTGCCAAAAGTCAGATTTTTGCTGAAATTGTGACCCCGGGGCTTAGGGAATTTTTCAAAATATATTTTCTGCCGGTGAAGTTTTTGAGAGCTGATTTCTTGTCCTGTGATAAAAAGCCTTCTGTTTCGAGTGCAAAACCTTTCAGGAGAGCATTTTCAAGCTTCTGGCACCATTTTTGAGTGAATTGCCAAAAGTCAGATTTTTGCTGAAATTGTGACCCCGGGGCTTAGGGATTTTTTCAAAAAAATATTTTCTGCCGGTGAAGTTTTTGAGGGCTGATTTCTTGTCCTGTGATAAAAAGCCTTCTGTTTCCATCGCCAAAGCTTTCAGGAGAGCATTTTCAAGCTTCTGGCACCATTTTTGAGTGAATTGCCAAAAGTCAGATTTTTGCTGAAATTGTGACCCCGGGGCTTAGGGATTTTTTCAAAAAAATATTTTCTGCCGGTGAAGTTTTTGAGAGCTGATTTCTTGTCCTGTGATAAAAAGCCTTCTGTTTCCATCGCCAAAGCTTTCAGGAGAGCATTTTCAAGCTTTTGGCACCATTTTTGAGTGAATTGCCAAAAGTCAGATTTTTGCTGAAATTGTGACCCCGGGGCTTAGGGATTTTTTCAAAAAAATATTTTCTGCCGGTGAAGTTTTTGAGAGCTGATTTCTTGTCCTGTGACAAAAAGCCTTCTGTTTCGAGTGCCAAACCTTTCAGGGGAGCATTTTCAAGCTTCTGGCAACATTTTTGAGTGAATTGCCTAAAGTCAGATTTTTGCTGAAATTGTGACCCCGGGGCTTAGGGATTTTTTCAAAAAAATATTTTCTGCCGGTTAAATTTTTGAGAGCTGATTTCTTGTCCTGTGATAAAAAGCCTTCTGTTTCCATCGCCAAAGCTTTCAGGGGAGCATTTGCAAGCTTCTGGCACCATTTTTGAGTGAATTGCCAAAAGTCAGATTTCTGCTGAAATTGTGACCCCGGGGCTTAGGGATTTTTTCAAAAAAATATTTTCTGCCGGTGAAGTTTTTGAGGGCTGATTTTTTGTTCTGTGATAAAAAACCTTCTGTTTCCATCGCCAAACCTTTCAGGAGAGCATTTTCAAGCTTCTGGCACCATTTTTGAGTGAATTGCCAAAAGTCAGATTTTTGCTGAAATTGTGACCCTGGGGCTTAGGGATTTTTTCAAAAACATATTTTCTGCCGGTGAAGTTTTTGAGAGCTGATTTCTTGTCCTGTGATAAAAAGCCTTCTGTTTCCATCGCCAAAGCTTTCAGGGGAGCATTTGCAAGCTTCTGGCACCATTTTTGAGTGAATTGCCAAAAGTCAGATTTTTGCTGAAATTGTGACCCCGGGACTTAGGGATTTTTGCAAAAAAATATTTTCTGCCGGTGACGTTTTTGAGAGCTGATTTCTTGTCCTGTGATAAAAAGCCTTCTGTTTCGAGTGCCAAACCTTTCAGGGGAGCATTTTCAAGCTTCTGGCACCATTTTTGAGTGAATTGCCAAAAGTCAGATTTTTGCTGAAATTGTGACCCCGGGGCTTAGGGATTTTTTCAAAAAAATATTTTCTGCCGGTTAAGTTTTTGAGAGCTGATTTCTTGTTCTGTGATAAAAAGCCTTCTGTTTTGAGTGCCAAACCTTTCAGGGGAGCATTTTCAAGCTTCTGGCACCATTTTTGAGTGAATTGCCTAAAGTCAGATTTTTGCTGAAATTGTGACCCCGGGGCTTAGGGATTTTTTCAAAAAAATATTTTCTGCCGGTTAAGTTTTTGCGAGCTGATTTCTTGTCCTGTGATAAAAAGCCTTCTGTTTCCATCGCCAAAGCTTTCAGGGGAGCATTTTCAAGCTTCTGGCACCATTTTTGAGTGAATTGCCAAAAGTCAGATTTTTGCTGAAATTGTGACCCCAGTGCTTAGGGATTTTTTCAAAAAAATATTTTCTGCCGGTTAAGTTTTTGAGAGCTGATTTCTTGTCCTGTGATAAAAAGCCTTCTGTTTCGAGTGCCAAAACTTTCAGGGGAGCATTTTCAAGCTTTTGGCACCATTTTTGAGTGAATTGCCAAAAGTCAGATTTTTGCTGAAATTGTGACCCCGGGGCTTAGGGATTTTTTCAAAAAAATATTTTCTGCCGGTGAAGTTTTTGAGAGCTGATTTCTTGTCCTGTGATAAAAAGCCTTCTGTTTCGAGTGCCAAACCTTTCAGGGGAGCATTTGCAAGCTTCTGGCACCATTTTTGAGTGAATTGCCTAAAGTCAGATTTTTGCTGAAATTGTGACCCCGGGGCTTAGGGATTTTTTCAAAAAAATATTTTCTGCCGGTTAAGTTTTTGAGAGCTGATTTCTTGTCCTGTGATAAAAAGCCTTCTGTTTCCATCGCCAAAGCTTTCAGGGGAGCATTTTCAAGCTTCTGGCACCATTTTTGAGTGAATTGCCAAAAGTCAGATTTTTGCTGAAATTGTGACCCCGGTGCTTAGGGATTTTTTCAAAAAAATATTTTCTGCCGGTTAAGTTTTTGAGAGCTGATTTCTTGTCCTGTGATAAAAAGCCTTCTGTTTCGAGTGCCAAACATTTCAGGGGAGCATTTGCAAGCTTCTGGCACCATTTTTGAGTGAATTGCCAAAAGTCAGATTTTTGCTGAAATTGTGACCCCGGGGCTTAGGGATTTTTTCAAAAAAATATTTTCTGCCGGTTAAGTTTTTGAGAGCTGATTTCTTGTCCTGTGATAAAAAGCCTTCTGTTTCCATCGCCAAAGCTTTCAGGGGAGCATTTGCAAGCTTCTGGCACCATTTTTGAGTGAATTGCCAAAAGTCAGATTTTTGCTGAAATTGTGACCCCGGTGCTTAGGGATTTTTTCAAAAACATATTTTCTGCCGGTTAAGTTTTTGAGAGCTGATTTCTTGTCCTGTGATAAAAAGCCTTCTGTTTCCATCGCCAAAGCTTTCAGGGGAGCATTTGCAAGCTTCTGGCACCATTTTTGAGTGAATTGCCAAAAGTCAGATTTTTGCTGAAATTGTGACCCCGGGACTTAGGGATTTTTGCAAAAAAATATTTTCTGCCGGTGACGTTTTTGAGAGCTGATTTCTTGTCCTGTGATAAAAAGCCTTCTGTTTCGAGTGCCAAAACTTTCAGGGGAGCATTTTCAAGCTTTTGGCACCATTTTTGAGTGAATTACCAAAAGTCAGATTTTTGCTGAAATTGTGACCCCGGGGCTTAGGGATTTTTTCCAAAAAATATTTTCTGCCGCTTAAGTTTTTGAGGGCTGATTTCTTGTCCTGTGATAAAAAGCCTTCTGTTTCGAGTGCCAAACCTTTCAGGGGAGCATTTTCAAGCTTCTGGCACCATTTTTGAGTGAATTGCCTAAAGTCAGATTTTTGCTGAAATTGTGACCCCAGTGCTTAGGGATTTTTTCAAAAAAATATTTTCTGCCGGTTAAGTTTTTGAGAGCTGATTTCTTGTCCTGTGATAAAAAGCCTTCTGTTTCGAGTGCCAAAACTTTCAGGGGAGCATTTTCAAGCTTTTGGCACCATTTTTGAGTGAATTGCCAAAAGTCAGATTTTTGCTGAAATTGTGACCCCGGGTGTCAGGGGTTTAGGAGCAGAGGCACGGGCAAGGGAGGAAACAGAGAGCGAAGGGGAGGAGGCAGAAGAAAAGATGAGTGATGACGACGACCCGAGATCTCCTAGTCTTTCCAGTGAATCAGAGGATTCACAGAAAGGAGCACCAGTGGCCAGGGCAAGGGGGGAGTCTAGGGGGGCACCCCAGGAAGATAGAGCCAGAGGGGACTCAGGGGGGAGCAGCTGGAAATCGGGACCAGCGTCACCGCCAGGAAGCAGGGAAGAGGAAGGGAGCCAGGGGGGAAGCGCTGGCAGCTCACCACAGGAGGGAGGGCATGAGTCAGGAGTGGCCACACCTCCATCGGGGAGCGAAGAAACGGTTAAGAGGAAAGTGGAAGGTTGGGCGCGCGCGCCAAGTTCAAATGCAGAGGAAGGCGGCGCAGTAAGCAGCCCCGAAAGGGAACCAGGTCCTAAAGCCCGGCGCAAGGAGGCAGGAGGGTCCGGGTCAGCGTCAGAAGAATCCCGGAAGGAAGAAGCCCCGGGGGGTAGAGGGACCCAGAGGAGGACAGTCAGGCGGAAAAGGTGGAGCAAGGCTAGGATATTAAGTTGGTGCACACGGGGCGGAGACTCAGACGGAGCTTCGCCGACCTAGCTACTAGGCGTAGAGTTGCGCGCAGCAGCGTGAGAATGGAAACTGTAATTCAATAAAGACTTTTACTTAATGATCGCTGGCTAGCGTGATCCTCCGTGAGCTAGGATCTTCAAGCAGCTCTGACAGTAAGCTCCGTCTCCCTCTTGTGGGCATCTACAGCCTCGAGGAGGGGAGAGAAACAGGTGCCTACTAGCGAGCTCACGAACGGCAGACGACATGACGGCTGAGCAGCAGATAGAGGAACTCAGAAACGCAGTGGCACAACTGAACGCCGAGGCTCTCGCATCCAGGAAGAGAGAGGAGGAGGCAGCCGCCGCCTGCAGGGATCTCCAGGTCAGGTTAGACGTGCTGACAAAGCAGACACCCCGGCAGGAGGGAATTGGGTTGGCGAGACGGACAGGCGGGCTGGTCTCTCACTTCGATGGGAACCTGCAACAGTATCCCAACTTTAGAGCCGACGTACTGTGCGCACTGCAACTGCTGCATAAAGACTTTAGAGATGAACAAGAGAGAGTGGGGTTCATCATGTCCCATTTGCATGGGGATGCGAAAGCATGGCTACGCAATTTATGGAGAGATAAGGATCCGGCGCTCCAGAATGCAGATGCCTTTATTAAAGCGATGGATGGGTGTTTTTTATCAAGTATTGACGTGGATCTTGCACGGAAGGAGGTGCATGGGCTGAGACAAGGGAGGGCCAGCGTCAGGCAGTATCATGCCCGCTTTTTCGCCTTGGTCAGTGCCCTGGAATGGGACAGAGATTCGGCTCCTGTAAGAGACCTCTTTTGGGAGGGGCTGCACAACTCGATTAAAGATGAGATCGCGAGGGGGGAGAGACCCCGAACCACCCAGGAGGTCGTTCAGAGGGCACTGGCAGTGGGGGTGAGGCTGGAAGGACGTCCGTGGAGCAGGGACGAAGGGTGTGGAGGGCGCGAACCAGCCGGGGGCCCCTCCTTCCTTCCCAGAGAAGCAGCGCGGGCGCAATCCACGCCTCCGCCAGGAGGAGGAGCCGAACCTATGGAGGTTGGAGGTGCAAGGGCTCAGTCAGCAACCAGAGCCCTAGCACCGGCAGCAGTGAAAGCGAAGCCTCCTAGAGGGAACAGGAAGTGTTACGTCTGTGAGGAGCCAGGGCATATGGCAAAAGAGTGTCCCCAGAGGCCCCACAAGCTCACTGCAGCCTCAGCAATGGTGACTGCAGCAACGCAGCAAGGAGGACCACAGCAGGGAAACGACGCTGTCTGGCTGGAGGAAGAGGCACTGGGGCCCAGCCAGACGTGTTAGTGACGCAGTCCCCAGAGATTTTACAGCCCGTGAACCCCCTCCCGCCCAAACCAGTAGTGAGGCTCACAGCATCTCTCCAGCTGCCCAATGGAATCACCATGGACGTGCCAATCACCATTGACTCAGGCAGCAATGCGGACTTTATAGGGCAGGACTTTGTCGACAGGCACGCTGTGCAGTTGCTGCCGGCCACACTGCCCCTGCAGGTTGTCACGGTGGATGGCAGGGAGCTGCTCGGGGGGCAAGTGGTGAAGCAGACGCCACCAATGGTGATGCGACTTGGGAATCACAGAGAAATCATCAGCTTCAACGTCACTCAACTATCTGACACGCCCATTGTATTGGGCATGAGTTGGCTGGACAAGCACAGCCCAACGATGGCTTGGTACCAGAGGCAGCTGACCTTCGGCTCTTCCTTTTGTGCTGAACACTGCATCGTGCCCAGGCAGGAAGGAGAGGAAGAGGAGTCGCAGCTGCTGCTAGGCACGCTGCAAGCGATTCCCCACAAGTACGCTGAATTTTTGGAAGTTTTCTGCGAGAAGGAGGCAGACAGGCTACCCCCTCACAGACCATATGACTGCAAAATTGACCTGCTGCCGGGGGCGGCGCTGCCTAAAGGGAAACTGTATTCCATGTCAGAGGACGAACTGCAAGAACTCAAGGAGTTCATTGATCATAATTTGCAGCGCGGCTTCATCCGGGAGTCCAGGGCAGTGGGGGGCAGTCCCGTATTCTTTGTTAAGGAGCGGGACACGCCCCAAAAGAGACTCGTAGTGGATTACAGGATTTTGAACAGTGTGACTAGGCCATCGGACTTCCCCATGCCCCGAATTGACGACCTCCTCGCAAAGGTACGGAAGGGCAGAGTGTTCACCAAGTTGGACCTGCGGGGGGCGTACAACCTCATTCGCATGCGGGAGGGTGATGAGTGGAAGACAGCCATGTTCACGCCACTGGGGACCTACGAATATAGAGTTATGCCTTTTGGATTGCAAAATGGCTCCCACGTTTTTCAAGCATTTATGCATCACGTGTTGGCGGGACTTCTCTACAAGACGTGCGTCTGTTTCTTAGATGACATCCTGATCTTTTCGGAGTCGCAGCAGGAGCATGACAAACACGTCAAGGAAGTGCTGAGCAGGCTAAAGCAACATAGGCTCTACGCCAAGCTGGAGAAGTGCCAATTTGACGTGCCGGAGGTGGATTTTCTGGGCTACAAGCTGTCTGACAAGGGGCTCGCCATGGACAGCGCCAAGGTTCGAGCGGTGTTGGATTGGAAGAGCCCGCGCAACCGGAAGGAGGTCCAACGGTTTGTCGGCTTTGCGAACTTCTATCGCAAGTTTATCAAGGGCTTCGCGATGCAGACGGCGGCCATCACTGACACGCTTAGCTCCAAGAAAAAGAAGTTCATTTGGACAGAGCAGGCGGAGCAGTCCTTTCAGGCACTCAAGCGTCTCTTCGCGTCGGAAGAGCAGCTGCTTCATGTCAACCCCAGCAAGCCGATGAGGGTGGAGACAGACGCCTCGGACAGAGCGTTGGGGCGGTCCTGCTGCAGAAAGACCCGCAGGGGGTGTGGCGACCGGGAGCGTTTTACTCCAGGAAGCTCAGCAAGTCCGAGCAGAACTACACCATATGGGACAGGGAGTTGCTGGCCATTCACGCAGCGTTCAAGGCGTGGAGGCACTTTCTGATCGGCGCCAAGCACACGGTGCAGGTTTGCACGGACCACAAGAATCTAGAGCACTGGCGCACGGCACAGTTCCTGAACCAGAGGCAGATACGTTGGGCTGAGTTCTTTGCGAACTTCGACTTCCGAATAGAGTATGTCCCGGGGGACACCAACATCATGGCAGACGCTCTCTCCCGTAAGCCACAGTATCTGGAGGACGCAACACCAGCGGCCGCCATGCACATCTTCGCACCAACAGTGTGGGCGTGCGCCGCGGCGACCGTGGACCTAGAGGCGGTGCGACGAGCGTTGCAGGGGGACTCCTTCGCACAAGCAAAGATGGCAGAGGTGCAAAGGGGCAAGGCAGCGGCCGACGGTTTCCAGCTAAGAGATGGATTGCTCATCCGTAAAGGGGCCATCTACGTGCCGGGAGACGAACTTCGAGCCAAGGTGCTGCAGCAGCTGCACGACGCGCCCACGGCCGGGCACTTTGGCAAGGAGAAGACGGTGGAATTAGTAGCCAGGGATTTCTGGTGGCCTGGAATGAGAGGGGAGGTCGCAGACTACGTGGCGAGGTGTGACACCTGCCAGAGGGCCAAACCAGTGCACAAACCGCCGGCCGGACTGTTGGAACCGCTGCAAACTCCGGTCGAACCTTGGGAAAGGGTGGCCCTGGACTTTGTCACGGATCTGCCCAGCTCAAGGGGCAAGACGGCAGTGCTGGTGGTGGTGGACCTGTTTTCCAAGATGGCGCATTTCATTCCGTGTGCTAAGGTGGCCACGGCGGAGCAAACCGCCAAACTGTTCATAGACCACGTGTTCAAGGTTCACGGTCTGCCACGGTCTATTCTGTCCGACCGGGGGCGGCAGTTCATCTCGAATTTCTGGCAGAAGCTGATGGGCTTCCTGAACGTCAAGATCAACCTGGCGTCGGCGAGACACCCGCAGACCAACGGGCAAGCGGAACGGGTCAATGCCATCATGCAGCAGTACCTGAGATGTTATGCAAATCAACAGCCTGCGACGTGGGTGGATTACCTGCCGCTTGCCGAGTTCGCCTACAACAACACGAAGCACGTGTCCACGGGGGTCACGCCGTTCTTCGCCAACAACGGGAGGCACCCCAGAACCTTCCCGGGACTGGAAAGAATGGGGGAGGGGGAGCCGCAGACAGCAGATGCGTTCGCGTCGGAGCTGCAGGAAGTCCACGATCAGCTGAGGCGCCACCTGGAGCTGGCCAAGCACGCATACAAGGTACAAGCAGACAAGCACAGAAGGGTTGGAGAAGAGCTCCACGTGGGAGACTGGGTTTGGTTAGCAGCCCACGCAGTGCCGGCCAGGTCGTTGGCCAAGAAGAAACTAGGGCATAAACAACTGGGGCCCTACCAAGTCGAAGAGCAGGTCAACCCGGTAGCTTTCAGACTGGCACTTCCGGAGGGTTCCAGAATGCATCTGGTATTCCACAGATCGGTGCTCACTCCCTACAAGGCACCGCACAGGTTCCAGGAACCCGGAACGGCGCCGAGTCCGGCCAGAGACAGAACAGGGCACGCGGGAGTGGCACAGAAGGAGCGCATCAACGAAGTCACGGAGATTTTGGACTCCAGATGGGGGGAAGAGGGGGTAGAATACTTTCTCGCCAAGGAGGGCACCCCGGCCAGTGCGAACAGCTGGGTGCCGGGCTACGCCTTAGACGAACCTCTGCTCAAAGACGAGTTTCATGCCCTCTTCCCACATAGACCTATGCCAGCAGACTTTTTCGACGACTGGCTTTTCACGCCCACGCTTTCGACCAGCACGTTCCGGGGGTTCGACTCGGACGAGGAACCGACACGAGACGTCCGTTCCCCGGAGGGGTCACCCTCGGGATCTGCCTCAGAACCCTCGTATTGGTGGGACGATAGGCCAGAGGAGCAGTTCCGCAGAAAGTGGCTGGAATGCTCAGGACGAGCAACGCCGCCAGGAGGAAGTGAGGGAGAGACGGACATGGACATTTTCGGGGACGACCCTGGTTTCGAGCACGGCGGCACAGAGATGGAAGCGGAGGTGACCGTCGTCGACGAGAGCAGGGAGGAAGACCCGGGAGAGTTCAGATGGAGGCCCGCCACGGGAAGCGACCGATATCCGACGTTCTCCCTTTGCAACAGCAGCCCCCAGCTCCAGCACCGGAAAGAGGGGAGGGGGGAATGGGGGGCTTCGAGGGGGGGATGGATGTCAGGGGTTTAGGAGCAGAGGCACGGGCAAGGGAGGAAACAGAGAGCGAAGGGGAGGAGGCAGAAGAAAAGATGAGTGATGACGACGACCCGAGATCTCCTAGTCTTTCCAGTGAATCAGAGGATTCACAGAAAGGAGCACCAGTGGCCAGGGCAAGGGGGGAGTCTAGGGGGGCACCCCAGGAAGATAGAGCCAGAGGGGACTCAGGGGGGAGCAGCTGGAAATCGGGACCAGCGTCACCGCCAGGAAGCAGGGAAGAGGAAGGGAGCCAGGGGGGAAGCGCTGGCAGCTCACCACAGGAGGGAGGGCATGAGTCAGGAGTGGCCACACCTCCATCGGGGAGCGAAGAAACGGTTAAGAGGAAAGTGGAAGGTTGGGCGCGCGCGCCAAGTTCAAATGCAGAGGAAGGCGGCGCAGTAAGCAGCCCCGAAAGGGAACCAGGTCCTAAAGCCCGGCGCAAGGAGGCAGGAGGGTCCGGGTCAGCGTCAGAAGAATCCCGGAAGGAAGAAGCCCCGGGGGGTAGAGGGACCCAGAGGAGGACAGTCAGGCGGAAAAGGTGGAGCAAGGCTAGGATATTAAGTTGGTGCACACGGGGCGGAGACTCAGACGGAGCTTCGCCGACCTAGCTACTAGGCGTAGAGTTGCGCGCAGCAGCGTGAGAATGGAAACTGTAATTCAATAAAGACTTTTACTTAATGATCGCTGGCTAGCGTGATCCTCCGTGAGCTAGGATCTTCAAGCAGCTCTGACACCGGGGCTTAGGGATTTTTTCAAAAAAATATTTTCTGCCGGTGAAGTTTTTGAGAGCTGATTTCTTGTCCTGTGATAAAAAGCCTTCTGTTTCGAGTGCCAAACCTTTCAGGGGAGCATTTGCAAGCTTCTGGCACCATTTTTGAGTGAATTGCCAAAAGTCAGATTTTTGCTGAAATTGTGACCCCGGTGCTTAGGGATTTTTTCAAAAAAATATTTTCTGCCGGTTAAGTTTTTGAGAGCTGATTTCTTGTCCTGTGATAAAAAGCCTTCTGTTTCGAGTGCCAAACCTTTCAGGGGAGCATTTGCAAGCTTCTGGCACCATTTTTGAGTGAATTGCCAAAAGTCAGATTTTTGCTGAAATTGTGACCCCGGGGCTTAGGGATTTTTTCAAAAAAATATTTTCTGCCGGTTAAGTTTTTGAGAGCTGATTTCTTGTCCTGTGATAAAAAGCCTTCTGTTTCCATCGCCAAAGCTTTCAGGGGAGCATTTGCAAGCTTCTGGCACCATTTTTGAGTGAATTGCCAAAAGTCAGATTTTTGCTGAAATTGTGACCCCGGTGCTTAGGGATTTTTTCAAAAACATATTTTCTGCCGGTTAAGTTTTTGAGAGCTGATTTCTTGTCCTGTGATAAAAAGCCTTCTGTTTCCATCGCCAAAGCTTTCAGGGGAGCATTTGCAAGCTTCTGGCACCATTTTTGAGTCAATTGCCAAAAGTCAGATTTTTGCTGAAATTGTGACCCCGGGGCTTAGGGATTTTTTCAAAAAAATATTTTCTGCCGGTGAAGTTTTTGAGAGCTGATTTCTTGTCCTGTGATAAAAAGCCTTCTGTTTCGAGTGCCAAACCTTTCAGGGGAGCATTTTCAAGCTTCTGGCACCATTTTTGAGTGAATTGCCAAAAGTCAGATTTTTGCTGAAATTGTGACCCCGGGACTTAGGGATTTTTGCAAAAAAATATTTTCTGCCGGTGACGTTTTTGAGAACTGATTTCTTGTCCTGTGATAAAAAGCCTTCTGTTTCGAGTGCCAAACCTTTCAGGGGAGCATTTTCAAGCTTCTGGCACCATTTTTGAGTGAATTGCCAAAAGTCAGATTTTTGCTGAAATTGTGACCCCGGGGCTTAGGGATTTTTTCAAAAAAATATTTTCTGCCGGTGAAGTTTTTGAGAGCTGATTTCTTGTCCTGTGATAAAAAGCCTTCTGTTTCGAGTGCCAAAACTTTCAGGGGAGCATTTTCAAGCTTTTGGCACCATTTTTGAGTGAATTACCAAAAGTCAGATTTTTGCTGAAATTGTGACCCCGGGGCTTAGGGATTTTTTCCAAAAAATATTTTCTGCCGCTTAAGTTTTTGAGGGCTGATTTCTTGTCCTGTGATAAAAAGCCTTCTGTTTCGAGTGCCAAACCTTTCAGGGGAGCATTTTCAAGCTTCTGGCACCATTTTTGAGTGAATTGCCTAAAGTCAGATTTTTGCTGAAATTGTGACCCCGGGGCTTAGGGATTTTTTCAAAAAAATATTTTCTGCCGGTTAAGTTTTTCAGAGCTGATTTCTTGTCCTGTGATAAAAAGCTTTCTGTTTCCATCGCCAAAGCTTTCAGGGGAGCATTTTCAAGCTTCTGGCACCATTTTTGAGTGAATTGCCAAAAGTCAGATTTTTGCTGAAATTGTGACCCCGGTGCTTAGGGATTTTTTCAAAAAAATATTTTCTGCCGGTTAAGTTTTTGAGAGCTGATTTCTTGTCCTGTGATAAAAAGCCTTCTGTTTCGAGTGCCAAACCTTTCAGGGGAGCATTTGCAAGCTTCTGGCACCATTTTTGAGTGAATTGCCAAAAGTCAGATTTTTGCTGAAATTGTGACCCCGGGGCTTAGGGATATTTTCAAAACAATATTTTCTGCCGGTTAAGTTTTTGAGAGCTGATTTCTTGTCCTGTGATAAAAAGCCTTCTGTTTCCATCGCCAAACCTTTCAGGGGAGCATTTTCAAGCTTCTGGCACCATTTTTGAGTGAATTCCCAAAAGTCAGATTTTTGCTGAAATTGTGACCCCGGGGCTTAGGGATTTTTTCAAAAACATATTTTCTGCCGGTTAAGTTTTTGAGAGCTGATTTCTTGTCCTGTGATAAAAAGCCTTCTGTTTCCATCGCCAAAGCTTTCAGGGGAGCATTTGCAAGCTTCTGGCACCATTTTTGAGTGAATTGCCTAAAGTCAGATTTTTGCTGAAATTGTGACCCCGGGGCTTAGGGATTTTTTCAAAAAAATATTTTCTGCCGGTGAAGTTTTTGAGAGCTGATTTCTTGTCCTGTGATAAAAAGCCTTCTGTTTCCATCGCCAAAGCTTTCAGGGGAGCATTTGCAAGCTTCTGGCACCATTTTTGAGTGAATTGCCAAAAGTCAGATTTTTGCTGAAATTGTGACCCCGGGACTTAGGGATTTTTGCAAAAAAATATTTTCTGCCGGTGACGTTTTTGAGAGCTGATTTCTTGTCCTGTGATAAAAAGCCTTCTGTTTCGAGTGCCAAACCTTTCAGGGGAGCATTTTCAAGCTTCTGGCACCATTTTTGAGTGAATTGCCAAAAGTCAGATTTTTGCTGAAATTGTGACCCCGGGGCTTAGGGATTTTTTCAAAAAAATATTTTCTGCCGGTGAAGTTTTTGAGAGCTGATTTCTTGTCCTGTGATAAAAAGCCTTCTGTTTCGAGTGCCAAAACTTTCAGGGGAGCATTTTCAAGCTTTTGGCACCATTTTTGAGTGAATTACCAAAAGTCAGATTTTTGCTGAAATTGTGACCCCGGGGCTTAGGGATTTTTTCAAAAAAATATTTTCTGCCGGTGAAGTTTTTGAGGGCTGATTTCTTGTCCTGTGATAAAAAGCCTTCTGTTTCGAGTGCCAAACCTTTCAGGGGAGCATTTTCAAGCTTCTGGCACCATTTTTGAGTGAATTGCCTAAAGTCAGATTTTTGCTGAAATTGTGACCCCAGGGCTTAGGGATTTTTTCAAAAAAATATTTTCTGCCGGTTAAGTTTTTGAGAGCTGATTTCTTGTCCTGTGATAAAAAGCCTTCTGTTTCCATCGCCAAAGCTTTCAGGGGAGCATTTTCAAGCTTCTGGCACCATTTTTGAGTGAATTGCCAAAAGTCAGATTTTTGCTGAAATTGTGACCCCGGTGCTTAGGGATTTTTTCAAAAAAATATTTTCTGCCGGTTAAGTTTTTGAGAGCTGATTTCTTGTCCTGTGATAAAAAGCCTTCTGTTTCGAGTGCCAAACCTTTCAGGGGAGCATTTGCAAGCTTCTGGCACCATTTTTGAGTGAATTGCCAAAAGTCAGATTTTTGCTGAAATTGTGACCCCCGGGGCTTAGGGATTTTTTCAAAAAAATATTTTTGCCGGTGAAGTTTTTGAGAGCTGATTTCTTGTCCTGTGATAAAAAGCCTTCTGTTTCCATCGCCAAAGCTTTCAGGGGAGCATTTGCAAGCTTCTGGCACCATTTTTGAGTGAATTGCCAAAAGTCAGATTTTTGCTGAAATTGTGACCCCGGGACTTAGGGATTTTTGCAAAAAAATATTTTCTGCCGGTGAAGTTTTTGAGAGCTGATTTCTTGTCCTGTGATAAAAAGCCTTCTGTTTCGAGTGCCAAACCTTTCAGGGGAGCATTTGCAAGCTTCTGGCACCATTTTTGAGTGAATTGCCAAAAGTCAGATTTTTGCTGAAATTGTGACCCCGGGGCTTAGGGATATTTTCAAAACAATATTTTCTGCCGGTTAAGTTTTTGAGAGCTGATTTCTTGTCCTGTGATAAAAAGCCTTCTGTTTCCATCGCCAAAGCTTTCAGGGGAGCATTTGCAAGCTTCTGGCACCATTTTTGAGTGAATTGCGAAAAGTCAGATTTTTGCTGAAATTGTGACCCCGGGGCTTAGGGATTTTTTCAAAAAAATATTTTCTGCCGGTGAAGTTTTTGAGGGCTGATTTCTTGTCCTGTGATAAAAAGCCTTCTGTTTCGAGTGCCAAAGCTTTCCGGGGAGCATTTTCAAGCTTCTGGCACCATTTTTGAGTGAATTGCCAAAAGTCAGATTTTTGCTGAAATTGTGACCCCGGGGCTTAGGGATTTTTTCAAAAAAATATTTTCTGCCGGTGAAGTTTTTGAGAGCTGATTTCTTGTCATGTGATAAAAACCCTTCTGTTTCCATCGCCAAAGCTTTCAGGGGAGCATTTGCAAGCTTCTGGCACCATTTTTGAGTGAATTGCCAAAAGTCAGATTTTTGCTGAAATTGTGACCCCGGGGCTTAGGGATTTTTTCAAAAAAATATTTTCTGCCGGTGAAGTTTTTGAGAGCTGATTTCTTGTCCTGTGATAAAAAGCCTTCTGTTTCGAGTACCAAACCTTTCAGGGGAGCATTTGCAAGCTTCTGGCACCATTTTTGAGTGAATTGCCAAAAGTCAGATTTTTGCTGAAATTGTGACCCCGGGGCTTAGGGATTTTTTCAAAAAAATATTTTCTGCCGGTTAAGTTTTTGAGAGCTGATTTCTTGTCCTGTGATAAAAAGCCTTCTGTTTCCATCGCCAAAACTTTCAGGGGAGCATTTGCAAGCTTCTGGCACCATTTTTGAGTGAATTGCCAAAAGTCAGATTTTTGCTGAAATTGTGACCCCGGGGCTTAGGGATTTTTTCAAAAAAATATTTTCTGCCGGTGAAGTTTTTGAGAGCTGATTTCTTGTCCTGTGATAAAAAGCCTTCTGTTTCCATCGCCAAAGCTTTCAGGGGAGCATTTGCTTAAGGATTTTTTCAAAAAAATATTTTCTGCCGGTTAAGTGTTTGAGAGCTGATTTCTTGTCCTGTGATAAAAAGTCTTCTGTTTCGAGTGCCAAACCTTTCAGGGGAGCATTTTCAAGCTTCTGGCACCATTTTTGAGTGAATTGCCAAAAGTCAGATTTTTGCTGAAATTGTGACCCCGGGGCTTCGGGATTTTTTCAAAAAAATATTTTCTGCCGGTTAAGTTTTTGAGAGCTGATTTCTTGTCCTGTGATAAAAAGCCTTCTGTTTCCATCGCCAAAGCTTTCAGGGGAGCATTTGCAAGCTTCTGGCACCATTTTTGAGTGAATTGCCAAAAGTCAGATTTTTGCTGAAATTGTGACCCCGGGGCTTAGGGATTTTTTCAAAAAAATATTTTCTGCCGGTGAAGTTTTTGAGAGCTGATTTCTTGTCCTGTGATAAAAAGCCTTCTGTTTCGAGTGCCAAACCTTTCAGGAGAGCATTTTCAAGCTTTAGGCACCATTTTTGAGTGAATTGCCAAAAGTCAGATTTTTGCTGAAATTGTGACCCCGGGGCTTAGGGATTTTTTCAAAAAAATATTTTCTGCCGGTTAAGTGTTTGAGAGCTGATTTCTTGTCCTGTGATAAAAAGCCTTCTGTTTCCATCGCCAAAGCTTTCAGGGGAGCATTTGCAAGCTTCTGGCACCATTTTTGAGTGAATTGCCAAAAGTCAGATTTTTGCTGAAATTGTGACCCCGGGGCTTAGGGATTTTTTCAAAAAAATATTTTCTGCCGGTGAAGTTTTTGAGAGCTGATTTCTTGTCCTGTGATAAAAAGCCTTCTGTTTCGAGTACCAAACCTTTCAGGGGAGCATTTGCAAGCTTCTGGCACCATTTTTGAGTGAATTGCCAAAAGTCAGATTTTTGCTGAAATTGTGACCCCGGGGCTTAGGGATTTTTTCAAAAAAATATTTTCTGCCGGTTAAGTTTTTGAGAGCTGATTTCTTGTCCTGTGATAAAAAGCCTTCTGTTTCCATCGCCAAAACTTTCAGGGGAGCATTTGCAAGCTTCTGGCACCATTTTTGAGTGAATTGCCAAAAGTCAGATTTTTGCTGAAATTGTGACCCCGGGGCTTAGGGATTTTTTCAAAAAAATATTTTCTGCCGGTGAAGTTTTTGAGAGCTGATTTCTTGTCCTGTGATAAAAAGCCTTCTGTTTCCATCGCCAAAGCTTTCAGGGGAGCATTTGCTTAGGGATTTTTTCAAAAAAATATTTTCTGCCGGTTAAGTGTTTGAGAGCTGATTTCTTGTCCTGTGATAAAAAGTCTTCTGTTTTGAGTGCCAAACCTTTCAGGGGAGCATTTTCAAGCTTCTGGCACCATTTTTGAGTGAATTGCCAAAAGTCAGATTTTTGCTGAAATTGTGACCCCGGGGCTTCGGGATTTTTTCAAAAAAATATTTTCTGCCGGTTAAGTTTTTGAGAGCTGATTTCTTGTCCTGTGATAAAAAGCCTTCTGTTTCCATCGCCAAAGCTTTCAGGGGAGCATTTGCAAGCTTCTGGCACCATTTTTGAGTGAATTGCCAAAAGTCAGATTTTTGCTGAAATTGTGACCCCGGGGCTTAGGGATTTTTTCAAAAAAATATTTTCTGCCGGTGAAGTTTTTGAGAGCTGATTTCTTGTCCTGTGATAAAAAGCCTTCTGTTTCGAGTGCCAAACCTTTCAGGAGAGCATTTTCAAGCTTTAGGCACCATTTTTGAGTGAATTGCCAAAAGTCAGATTTTTGCTGAAATTGTGACCCCGGGGCTTAGGGATTTTTTCAAAAAAATATTTTCTGCCGGTTAAGTGTTTGAGAGCTGATTTCTTGTCCTGTGATAAAAAGCCTTCTGTTTCGAGTGCCAAACCTTTCAGGGGAGCATTTTCAAGCTTCTGGCACCATTTTTGAGTGAATTGCCAAAAGTCAGATTTTTGCTGAAATTGTGACCCCGGGGCTTCGGGATTTTTTCAAAAAAATATTTTCTGCCGGTTAAGTTTTTGAGAGCTGATTTCTTGTCCTGTGATAAAAAGCCTTCTGTTTCCATCGCCAAAGCTTTCAGGGGAGCATTTGCAAGCTTCTGGCACCATTTTTGAGTGAATTGCCAAAAGTCAGATTTTTGCTGAAATTGTGACCCCGGGGCTTAGGGATTTTTTCAAAAAAATATTTTCTGCCGGTGAAGTTTTTGAGAGCTGATTTCTTGTCCTGTGATAAAAAGCCTTCTGTTTCGAGTGCCAAACCTTTCAGGAGAGCATTTTCAAGCTTTAGGCACCATTTTTGAGTGAATTGCCAAAAGTCAGATTTTTGCTGAAATTGTGACCCCGGGGCTTAGGGATTTTTTCAAAAAAATATTTTCTGCCGGTTAAGTGTTTGAGAGCTGATTTCTTGTCCTGTGATAAAAAGCCTTCTGTTTCGAGTGCCAAACCTTTCAGGGGAGCATTTTCAAGCTTCTGGCACCATTTTTGAGTGAATTGCCAAAAGTCAGATTTTTGCTGAAATTGTGACCCCGGGGCTTCGGGATTTTTTCAAAAAAATATTTTCTGCCGGTTAAGTTTTTGAGAGCTGATTTCTTGTCCTGTGATAAAAAGCCTTCTGTTTCCATCGCCAAACCTTTCAGGGGAGCATTTGCAAGCTTCTGGCACCATTTTTGAGTGAATTGCCAAAAGTCAGATTTTTGCTGAAATTGTGACCCCGGGGCTTAGGGATTTTTTCAAAAAAATATTTTCTGCCGGTGAAGTTTTTGAGAGCTCATTTCTTGTTCTGTGATAAAAAGCCTCCTGTTTCCATCGCCAAAGCTTTCAGGGGAGCATTTGCAAGCTTCTGGCACCATTTTTGAGTGAATTGCCAAAAGTCAGATTTTTGCTGAAATTGTGACCCCGGGGCTTAGGGATTTTTTCAAAAAAATATTTTCTGCCGGTGAAGTTTTTGAGAGCTGATTTCTTGTCATGTGATAAAAACCCTTCTGTTTCCATCGCCAAAGCTTTCAGGGGAGCATTTGCAAGCTTCTGGCACCATTTTTGAGTGAATTGCCAAAAGTCAGATTTTTGCTGAAATTGTGACCCCGGGGCTTAGGGATTTTTTCAAAAAAATATTTTCTGCCGGTAAAGTTTTTGAGGGCTGATTTCTTGTCCTGTGATAAAAAGCCTTCTGTTTCCATCGCCAAAGCTTTCAGGGGAGCATTTGCTTAGGGATTTTTTCAAAAAAATATTTTCTGCCGGTTAAGTGTTTGAGAGCTGATTTCTTGTCCTGTGATAAAAAGCCTTCTGTTTCCATCGCCAAAGCTTTCAGGGGAGCATTTGCTTAGGGATTTTTTCAAAAAAATATTTTCTGCCGGTTAAGTGTTTGAGAGCTGATTTCTTGTCCTGTGATAAAAAGCCTTCTGTTTCGAGTGCCAAACCTTTCAGGGGAGCATTTTCAAGCTTCTGGCACCATTTTTGAGTGAATTGCCAAAAGTCAGATTTTTGCTGAAATTGTGACCCCGGGGCTTAGGGATTTTTTCAAAAAAATATTTTCTGCCGGTGAAGTTTTTGAGAGCTCATTTCTTGTTCTGTGATAAAAAGCCTCCTGTTTCCATCGCCAAAGCTTTCAGGGGAGCATTTGCAAGCTTCTGGCACCATTTTTGAGTGAATTGCCAAAAGTCAGATTTTTGCTGAAATTGTGACCCCGGGGCTTAGGGATTTTTTCAAAAAAATATTTTCTGCCGGTGAAGTTCTTGAGAGCTGATTTCTTGTCATGTGATAAAAACCCTTCTGTTTCCATCGCCAAAGCTTTCAGGGGAGCATTTGCAAGCTTCTGGCACCATTTTTGAGTGAATTGCCAAAAGTCAGATTTTTGCTGAAATTGTGACCCCGGGGCTTAGGGATTTTTTCAAAAAAATATTTTCTGCCGGTAAAGTTTTTGAGGGCTGATTTCTTGTCCTGTGATAAAAAGCCTTCTATTTCCATCGCCAAAGCTTTCAGGGGAGCATTTGCTTAGGGATTTTTTCAAAAAAATATTTTCTGCCGGTTAAGTGTTTGAGAGCTGATTTCTTGTCCTGTGATAAAAAGCCTTCTGTTTCGAGTGCCAAACCTTTCAGGGGAGCATTTTCAAGCTTCTGGCACCATTTTTGAGTGAATTGCCAAAAGTCAGATTTTTGCTGAAATTGTGACCCCGGGGCTTCGGGATTTTTTCAAAAAAATATTTTCTGCCGGTGAAGTTTTTGAGAGCTCATTTCTTGTTCTGTGATAAAAAGCCTCCTGTTTCCATCGCCAAAGCTTTCAGGGGAGCATTTGCAAGCTTCTGGCACCATTTTTGAGTGAATTGCCAAAAGTCAGATTTTTGCTGAAATTGTGACCCCGGGGCTAAGGGATTTTTTCAAAAAAATATTTTCTGCCGGTGAAGTTTTTGAGAACTGATTTCTTGTCATGTGATAAAAAGCCTTCTGTTTCCATCGCCAAAGCTTTCAGGGGAGCATTTGCAAGCTTCTGGCACCATTTTTGAGTGAATTGCCAAAAGTCAGATTTTTGCTGAAATTGTGACCCCGGGGCTTAGGGATTTTTTCAAAAAAATATTTTCTGCCGGTGAAGTTTTTGAGAGCTGATTTCTTGTCCTGTGATAAAAAGCCTTCTGTTTCGAGTGCCAAACCTTTCAGGGGAGCATTTGCAAGCTTCTGGCACCATTTTTGAGTGAATTGCCAAAAGTCAGATTTTTGCTGAAATTGTGACCCCGGGGCTTAGGGATTTTTTCAAAAAAATATTTTCTGCCGGTGAAGTTTTTGAGAGCTCATTTCTTGTTCTGTGATAAATAGCCTCCTGTTTCCATCGCCAAACCTTTCAGGGGAGCATTTGCAAGCTTCTGGCACCATTTTTGAGTGAATTGCCAAAAGTCAGATTTTTGCTGAAATTGTGACCCCGGGGCTTAGGGATTTTTTCAAAAAAATATTTTCTGCCGGTGAAGTTTTTGAGAGCTGATTTCTTGTCATGTGATAAAAAGCCTTCTGTTTCCATCGCCAAAGCTTTCAGGGGAGCATTTGCAAGCTTCTGGCACCATTTTTGAGTGAATTGCCAAAAGTCAGATTTTTGCTGAAATTGTGACCCCGGGGCTTAGGGATTTTTTCAAAAAAATATTTTCTGCCGGTTAAGTTTTTGAGAGCTGATTTCTTGTCCTGTGATAAAAAGCCTTCTGTTTCCATCGCCAAAGCTTTCAGGGGAGCATTTGCAAGCTTCTGGCACCATTTTTGAGTGAATTGCCAAAAGTCAGATTTTTGCTGAAATTGTGACCCCGGGGCTTAGGGATTTTTTCAAAAAAATATTTTCTGCCGGTGAAGTTTTTGAGAGCTGATTTCTTGTCCTGTGATAAAAAGCCTTCTGTTTCCATCGCCAAAGCTTTCAGGGGAGCATTTGCTTAGGGATTTTTTCAAAAAAATATTTTCTGCCGGTTAAGTGTTTGAGAGCTGATTTCTTGTCCTGTGATAAAAAGCCTTCTGTTTCGAGTGCCAAACCTTTCAGGGGAGCATTTTCAAGCTTCTGGCACCATTTTTGAGTGAATTGCCAAAAGTCAGATTTTTGCTGAAATTGTGACCCCGGGGCTTAGGGATTTTTTCAAAAAAATATTTTCTGCCGGTGAAGTTTTTGAGAGCTCATTTCTTGTTCTGTGATAAAAAGCCTTCTGTTTCCATCGCCAAAGCTTTCAGGGGAGCATTTGCAAGCTTCTGGCACCATTTTTGAGTGAATTGCCAAAAGTCAGATTTTTGCTGAAATTGTGACCCCGGGGCTTAGGGATTTTTTCAAAAAAATATTTTCTGCCGGTGAAGTTTTTGAGAGCTGATTTCTTGTCCTGTGATAAAAAGCCTTCTGTTTCCATCGCCAAAGCTTTCAGGGGAGCATTTGCTTAGGGATTTTTTCAAAAAAATATTTTCTGCCGGTTAAGTGTTTGAGAGCTGATTTCTTGTCCTGTGATAAAAAGCCTTCTGTTTCGAGTGCCAAACCTTTCAGGGGAGCATTTTCAAGCTTCTGGCACCATTTTTGAGTGAATTGCCAAAAGTCAGATTTTTGCTAAAATTGTGACCCCGGGGCTTCGGGATTTTTTCAAAAAAATATTTTCTGCCGGTTAAGTTTTTGAGAGCTGATTTCTTGTCCTGTGATAAAAAGCCTTCTGTTTCCATCGCCAAAGCTTTCAGGGGAGCATTTGCAAGCTTCTGGCACCATTTTTGAGTGAATTGCCAAAAGTCAGATTTTTGCTGAAATTGTGACCCCGGGGCTTAGGGATTTTTTCAAAAAAATATTTTCTGCCGGTGAAGTTTTTGAGAGCTGATTTCTTGTCCTGTGATAAAAAGCCTTCTGTTTCCATCGCCAAAGCTTTCAGGGGAGCATTTGCAAGCTTCTGGCACCATTTTTGAGTGAATTGCCAAAAGTCAGATTTTTGCTGAAATTGTGACCCCGGGGCTTAGGGATTTTTTCAAAAAAATATTTTCTGCCGGTGAAGTTTTTGAGAGCTGATTTCTTGTCCTGTGATAAAAAGCCTTCTGTTTCGAGTGCCAAACCTTTCAGGGGAGCATTTGCAAGCTTCTGGCACCATTTTTGAGTGAATTGCCAAAAGTCAGATTTTTGCTGAAATTGTGACCCCGGGGCTTAGGGATTTTTTCAAAAAAATATTTTCTGCCGGTTAAGTTTTTGAGAGCTGATTTCTTGTCCTGTGATAAAAAGCCTTCTGTTTCCATCGCCAAAGCTTTCAGGGGAGCATTTGCAAGCTTCTGGCACCATTTTTGAGTGAATTGCCAAAAGTCAGATTTTTGCTGAAATTGTGACCCCGGGGCTTAGGGATTTTTTCAAAAAAATATTTTCTGCCGGTGAAGTTTTTGAGAGCTGATTTCTTGTCCTGTGATAAAAAGCCTTCTGTTTCCATCGCCAAAGCTTTCAGGGGAGCATTTGCTTAGGGATTTTTTCAAAAAAATATTTTCTGCCGGTTAAGTGTTTGAGAGCTGATTTCTTGTCCTGTGATAAAAAGCCTTCTGTTTCGAGTGCCAAACCTTTCAGGGGAGCATTTTCAAGCTTCTGGCACCATTTTTGAGTGAATTGCCAAAAGTCAGATTTTTGCTGAAATTGTGACCCCGGGGCTTAGGGATTTTTTCAAAAAAATATTTTCTGCCGGTGAAGTTTTTGAGAGCTCATTTCTTGTTCTGTGATAAAAAGCCTCCTGTTTCCATCGCCAAAGCTTTCAGGGGAGCATTTGCAAGCTTCTGGCACCATTTTTGAGTGAATTGCCAAAAGTCAGATTTTTGCTGAAATTGTGACCCCGGGGCTTAGGGATTTTTTCAAAAAAATATTTTCTGCCGGTGAAGTTTTTGAGAACTGATTTCTTGTCATGTGATAAAAAGCCTTCTGTTTCCATCGCCAAAGCTTTCAGGGGAGCATTTGCAAGCTTCTGGCACCATTTTTGAGTGAATTGCCAAAAGTCAGATTTTTGCTGAAATTGTGACCCCGGGGCTTAGGGATTTTTTCAAAAAAATATTTTCTGCCGGTGAAGGTTTTGAGAGCTGATTTCTTGTCCTGTGATAAAAAGCCTTCTGTTTCGAGTGCCAAACCTTTCAGGGGAGCATTTGCAAGCTTCTGGCACCATTTTTGAGTGAATTGCCAAAAGTCAGATTTTTGCTGAAATTGTGACCCCGGGGCTTAGGGATTTTTTCAAAAAAATATTTTCTGCCGGTGAAGTTTTTGAGAGCTCATTTCTTGTTCTGTGATAAAAAGCCTTCTGTTTCCATCGCCAAAGCTTTCAGGGGAGCATTTGCAAGCTTCTGGCACCATTTTTGAGTGAATTGCCAAAAGTCAGATTTTTGCTGAAATTGTGACCCCGGGGCTTAGGGATTTTTTCAAAAAAATATTTTCTGCCGGTGAAGTTTTTGAGAGCTGATTTCTTGTCCTGTGATAAAAAGCCTTCTGTTTCCATCGCCAAAGCTTTCAGGGGAGCATTTGCTTAGGGATTTTTTCAAAAAAATATTTTCTGCCGGTTAAGTGTTTGAGAGCTGATTTCTTGTCCTGTGATAAAAAGCCTTCTGTTTCGAGTGCCAAACCTTTCAGGGGAGCATTTTCAAGCTTCTGGCACCATTTTTGAGTGAATTGCCAAAAGTCAGATTTTTGCTAAAATTGTGACCCCGGGGCTTCGGGATTTTTTCAAAAAAATATTTTCTGCCGGTTAAGTTTTTGAGAGCTGATTTCTTGTCCTGTGATAAAAAGCCTTCTGTTTCCATCGCCAAAGCTTTCAGGGGAGCATTTGCAAGCTTCTGGCACCATTTTTGAGTGAATTGCCAAAAGTCAGATTTTTGCTGAAATTGTGACCCCGGGGCTTAGGGATTTTTTCAAAAAAATATTTTCTGCCGGTGAAGGTTTTGAGAGCTGATTTCTTGTCCTGTGATAAAAAGCCTTCTGTTTCGAGTGCCAAACCTTTCAGGGGAGCATTTGCAAGCTTCTGGCACCATTTTTGAGTGAATTGCCAAAAGTCAGATTTTTGCTGAAATTGTGACCCCGGGGCTTAGGGATTTTTTCAAAAAAATATTTTCTGCCGGTGAAGTTTTTGAGAGCTCATTTCTTGTTCTGTGATAAAAAGCCTCCTGTTTCCATCGCCAAAGCTTTCAGGGGAGCATTTGCAAGCTTCTGGCACCATTTTTGAGTGAATTGCCAAAAGTCAGATTTTTGCTGAAATTGTGACCCCGGGGCTTAGGGATTTTTTCAAAAAAATATTTTCTGCCGGTGAAGTTTTTGAGAGCTGATTTCTTGTCATGTGATAAAAACCCTTCTGTTTCCATCGCCAAAGCTTTCAGGGGAGCATTTGCAAGCTTCTGGCACCATTTTTGAGTGAATTGCCAAAAGTCAGATTTTTGCTGAAATTGTGACCCCGGGGCTTAGGGATTTTTTCAAAAAAATATTTTCTGCCGGTGAAGTTTTTGAGAGCTGATTTCTTGTCCTGTGATAAAAAGCCTTCTGTTTCGAGTGCCAAACCTTTCAGGGGAGCATTTGCAAGCTTCTGGCACCATTTTTGAGTGAATTGCCAAAAGTCAGATTTTTGCTGAAATTGTGACCCCGGGGGTTAGGGATTTTTTCAAAAAAATATTTTCTGCCGGTGAAGTTTTTGAGGGCTGATTTCTTGTCCTGTGATAAAAAGCCTTCTGTTTCGAGTTCCAAACCTTTCAGGGGAACATTTGCAAGCTTCTGGCACCATTTTTGAGTGAATTGCCAAAAGTCAGATTTTTGCTGAAATTGTGACCCCGGGGCTTAGGGATTTTTTCAAAAAAATATTTTCTGCCGGTGAAGTTTTTGAGAGCTGATTTCTTGTCCTGTGATAAAAAGCCTTCTGTTTCCATCGCCAAAGCTTTCAGGGGAGCATTTGCTTAGGGATTTTTTCAAAAAAATATTTTCTGCCGGTTAAGTGTTTGAGAGCTGATTTCTTGTCCTGTGATAAAAAGCCTTCTGTTTCGAGTGCCAAACCTTTCAGGGGAGCATTTTCAAGCTTCTGGCACCATTTTTGAGTGAATTGCCAAAAGTCAGATTTTTGCTGAAATTGTGACCCCGGGCTTCGGGATTTTTTCAAAAAAATATTTTCTGCCGGTTAAGTTTTTGAGAGCTGATTTCTTGTCCTGTGATAAAAAGCCTTCTGTTTCCATCGCCAAAGCTTTCAGGGGAGCATTTGCAAGCTTCTGGCACCATTTTTGAGTGAATTGCCAAAAGTCAGATTTTTGCTGAAATTGTGACCCCGGGGCTTAGGGATTTTTTCAAAAAAATATTTTCTGCCGGTGAAGTTTTTGAGAGCTCATTTCTTGTTCTGTGATAAAAAGCCTCCTGTTTCCATCGCCAAAGCTTTCAGGGGAGCATTTGCAAGCTTCTGGCACCATTTTTGAGTAAATTGCCAAAAGTCTGATTTTTGCTGAAATTGTGACCCCGGGGCTTAGGGATTTTTTCAAAAAAATATTTTCTGCCGGTGAAGTTTTTGAGAGCTGATTTCTTGTCATGTGATAAAAAGCCTTCTGTTTCCATCGCCAAAGCTTTCAGGGGAGCATTTGCAAGCTTCTGGCACCATTTTTGAGTGAATTGCCAAAAGTCAGATTTTTGCTGAAATTGTGACCCCGGGGCTTAGGGATTTTTTCAAAAAAATATTTTCTGCCGGTGAAGTTTTTGAGAGCTGATTTCTTGTCCTGTGATAAAAAGCCTTCTGTTTCGAGTGCCAAACCTTTCAGGGGAGCATTTGCAAGCTTCTGGCACCATTTTTGAGTGAATTGCCAAAAGTCAGATTTTTGCTGAAATTGTGACCCCGGGGCTTAGGGATTTTTTCAAAAAAAAAATATTTTCTGCCAGTTAGGTTTTTGAGAGCTGATTTCTTGTCCTGTGATAAAAAGCCTTCTGTTTCCATCGCCAAAGCTTTCAGGGGAGCATTTGCAAGCTTCTGGCACCATTTTTGGGTGAATTGCCAAAAGTCAGATTTTTGCTGAAATTGTGAGCCCGGGGCTTTGGGATTTTTTCAAAAAAATATTTTCTGCCGGTGTAGTTTTTGAGAGCTCATTTCTTGTTCTGTGTTAAAAAGCCTCCTGTTTCCATCGCCAAAGCTTTCAGGGGAGCATTTGCAAGCTTCTGGCACCATTTTTGAGTGAATTGCCAAAAGTCAGATTTTTGCTGAAATTCTGACCCCGGGGCTTAGGGATTTTTTCAAAAAAATATTTTCTGCCGGTTAAGTTTTTGAGAGCTGATTTCTTGTCCTGTGATAAAAAGCCTTCTGTTTCCATCGCCAAAGCTTTCAGGGGAGCATTTGCTTAGGGATTTTTTCAAAAAAATATTTTCTGCCGGTTAAGTGTTTGAGAGCTGATTTCTTGTCCTGTGATAAAAAGCCTTCTGTTTCGAGTGCCAAACCTTTCAGGGGAGCATTTTCAAGCTTCTGGCACCATTTTTGAGTGAATTGCCAAAAGTCAGATTTTTGCTAAAATTGTGACCCCGGGGCTTCGGGATTTTTTCAAAAAAATATTTTCTGCCGGTTAAGTTTTTGAGAGCTGATTTCTTGTCCTGTGATAAAAAGCCTTCTGTTTCCATCGCCAAAGCTTTCAGGGGAGCATTTGCAAGCTTCTGGCACCATTTTTGAGTGAATTGCCAAAAGTCAGATTTTTGCTGAAATTGTGACCCCGGGGCTTAGGGATTTTTTCAAAAAAATATTTTCTGCCGGTGAAGGTTTTGAGAGCTGATTTCTTGTCCTGTGATAAAAAGCCTTCTGTTTCGAGTGCCAAACCTTTCAGGGGAGCATTTGCAAGCTTCTGGCACCATTTTTGAGTGAATTGCCAAAAGTCAGATTTTTGCTGAAATTGTGACCCCGGGGCTTAGGGATTTTTTCAAAAAAATATTTTCTGCCGGTGAAGTTTTTGAGAGCTCATTTCTTGTTCTGTGATAAAAAGCCTCCTGTTTCCATCGCCAAAGCTTTCAGGGGAGCATTTGCAAGCTTCTGGCACCATTTTTGAGTGAATTGCCAAAAGTCAGATTTTTGCTGAAATTGTGACCCCGGGGCTTAGGGATTTTTTCAAAAAAATATTTTCTGCCGGTGAAGTTTTTGAGAGCTGATTTCTTGTCATGTGATAAAAACCCTTCTGTTTCCATCGCCAAAGCTTTCAGGGGAGCATTTGCAAGCTTCTGGCACCATTTTTGAGTGAATTGCCAAAAGTCAGATTTTTGCTGAAATTGTGACCCCGGGGCTTAGGGATTTTTTCAAAAAAATATTTTCTGCCGGTGAAGTTTTTGAGAGCTGATTTCTTGTCCTGTGATAAAAAGCCTTCTGTTTCGAGTGCCAAACCTTTCAGGGGAGCATTTGCAAGCTTCTGGCACCATTTTTGAGTGAATTGCCAAAAGTCAGATTTTTGCTGAAATTGTGACCCCGGGGGTTAGGGATTTTTTCAAAAAAATATTTTCTGCCGGTGAAGTTTTTGAGGGCTGATTTCTTGTCCTGTGATAAAAAGCCTTCTGTTTCGAGTTCCAAACCTTTCAGGGGAACATTTGCAAGCTTCTGGCACCATTTTTGAGTGAATTGCCAAAAGTCAGATTTTTGCTGAAATTGTGACCCCGGGGCTTAGGGATTTTTTCAAAAAAATATTTTCTGCCGGTGAAGTTTTTGAGAGCTGATTTCTTGTCCTGTGATAAAAAGCCTTCTGTTTCCATCGCCAAAGCTTTCAGGGGAGCATTTGCTTAGGGATTTTTTCAAAAAAATATTTTCTGCCGGTTAAGTGTTTGAGAGCTGATTTCTTGTCCTGTGATAAAAAGCCTTCTGTTTCGAGTGCCAAACCTTTCAGGGGAGCATTTTCAAGCTTCTGGCACCATTTTTGAGTGAATTGCCAAAAGTCAGATTTTTGCTGAAATTGTGACCCCGGGCTTCGGGATTTTTTCAAAAAAATATTTTCTGCCGGTTAAGTTTTTGAGAGCTGATTTCTTGTCCTGTGATAAAAAGCCTTCTGTTTCCATCGCCAAAGCTTTCAGGGGAGCATTTGCAAGCTTCTGGCACCATTTTTGAGTGAATTGCCAAAAGTCAGATTTTTGCTGAAATTGTGACCCCGGGGCTTAGGGATTTTTTCAAAAAAATATTTTCTGCCGGTGAAGTTTTTGAGAGCTCATTTCTTGTTCTGTGATAAAAAGCCTCCTGTTTCCATCGCCAAAGCTTTCAGGGGAGCATTTGCAAGCTTCTGGCACCATTTTTGAGTAAATTGCCAAAAGTCTGATTTTTGCTGAAATTGTGACCCCGGGGCTTAGGGATTTTTTCAAAAAAATATTTTCTGCCGGTGAAGTTTTTGAGAGCTGATTTCTTGTCATGTGATAAAAAGCCTTCTGTTTCCATCGCCAAAGCTTTCAGGGGAGCATTTGCAAGCTTCTGGCACCATTTTTGAGTGAATTGCCAAAAGTCAGATTTTTGCTGAAATTGTGACCCCGGGGCTTAGGGATTTTTTCAAAAAAATATTTTCTGCCGGTGAAGTTTTTGAGAGCTGATTTCTTGTCCTGTGATAAAAAGCCTTCTGTTTCGAGTGCCAAACCTTTCAGGGGAGCATTTGCAAGCTTCTGGCACCATTTTTGAGTGAATTGCCAAAAGTCAGATTTTTGCTGAAATTGTGACCCCGGGGCTTAGGGATTTTTTCAAAAAAAAAATATTTTCTGCCAGTTAGGTTTTTGAGAGCTGATTTCTTGTCCTGTGATAAAAAGCCTTCTGTTTCCATCGCCAAAGCTTTCAGGGGAGCATTTGCAAGCTTCTGGCACCATTTTTGGGTGAATTGCCAAAAGTCAGATTTTTGCTGAAATTGTGAGCCCGGGGCTTTGGGATTTTTTCAAAAAAATATTTTCTGCCGGTGTAGTTTTTGAGAGCTCATTTCTTGTTCTGTGTTAAAAAGCCTCCTGTTTCCATCGCCAAAGCTTTCAGGGGAGCATTTGCAAGCTTCTGGCACCATTTTTGAGTGAATTGCCAAAAGTCAGATTTTTGCTGAAATTCTGACCCCGGGGCTTAGGGATTTTTTCAAAAAAATATTTTCTGCCGGTTAAGTTTTTGAGAGCTGATTTCTTGTCCTGTGATAAAAAGCCTTCTGTTTCCATCGCCAAACCTTTCAGGGGAGCATTTGCAAGCTTCTGGCACCATTTTTGAGTGAATTGCCAAAAGTCAGATTTTTGCTGAAATTGTGACCCCGGGGCTTAGGGATTTTTTCAAAAAAATATTTTCTGCCGGTGAAGTTTTTGAGAGCTCATTTCTTGTCCTGTGATAAAAAGCCTTCTGTTTCGAGTGCCAAACCTTTCAGGGGAGCATTTGCAAGCTTCTGGCACCATTTTTGAGTGAATTGCCAAAAGTCAGATTTTTGCTGAAATTGTGACCCCGGGGCTTAGGGATTTTTTCAAAAAAATATTTTCTGCCGGTTAAGTTTTTGAGAGCTCTTTTCTTGTCCTGTGATAAAAAGCCTTCTGTTTCCATCGCCAAAGCTTTCAGGGGAGCATTTGCAAGCTTCTGGCACCATTTTTGAGTGAATTGCCAAAAGTTAGATTTTTGCTGAAATTGTGACCCCGGGGCTTAGGGATTTTTTCAAAAAAATATTTTCTGCCGGTGAAGTTTTTGAGAGCTCATTTCTTGTTCTGTGATAAAAAGCCTCCTGTTTCCATCGCCAAAGCTTTCAGGGGAGCATTTGCAAGCTTCTGGCACCATTTTTGAGTAAATTGCCAAAAGTCTGATTTTTGCTGAAATTGTGACCCCGGGGCTTAGGGATTTTTTCAAAAAAATATTTTCTGCCGGTGAAGTTTTTGAGAGCTGATTTCTTGTCATGTGATAAAAAGCCTTCTGTTTCCATCGCCAAAGCTTTCAGGGGAGCATTTGCAAGCTTCTGGCACCATTTTTGAGTGAATTGCCAAAAGTCAGATTTTTGCTGAAATTGTGACCCCGGGGCTTAGGGATTTTTTCAAAAAAATATTTTCTGCCGGTGAAGTTTTTGAGAGCTGATTTCTTGTCCTGTGATAAAAAGCCTTCTGTTTCGAGTGCCAAACCTTTCAGGGGAGCATTTGCAAGCTTCTGGCACCATTTTTGAGTGAATTGCCAAAAGTCAGATTTTTGCTGAAATTCTGACCCCGGGGCTTAGGGATTTTTTCAAAAAAATATTTTCTGCCGGTTAAGTTTTTGAGAGCTGATTTCTTGTCCTGTGATAAAAAGCCTTCTGTTTCCATCGCCAAACCTTTCAGGGGAGCATTTGCAAGCTTCTGGCACCATTTTTGAGTGAATTGCCAAAAGTCAGATTTTTGCTGAAATTGTGACCCCGGGGCTTAGGGATTTTTTCAAAAAAATATTTTCTGCCGGTGAAGTTTTTGAGAGCTCATTTCTTGTCCTGTGATAAAAAGCCTTCTGTTTCGAGTGCCAAACCTTTCAGGGGAGCATTTGCAAGCTTCTGGCACCATTTTTGAGTGAATTGCCAAAAGTCAGATTTTTGCTGAAATTGTGACCCCGGGGCTTAGGGATTTTTTCAAAAAAATATTTTCTACCGGTTAAGTTTTTGAGAGCTCTTTTCTTGTCCTGTGATAAAAAGCCTTCTGTTTCCATCGCCAAAGCTTTCAGGGGAGCATTTGCAAGCTTCTGGCACCATTTTTGAGTGAATTGCCAAAAGTCAGATTTTTGCTGAAATTGTGACCCCGGGGCTTAGGGATTTTTTCAAAAAAATATTTTCTGCCGGTGAAGTTTTTGAGAGCTGATTTCTTGTCCTGTGATAAAAAGCCTTCTGTTTCGAGTGCCAAACCTTTCAGGGGAGCATTTGCAAGCTTCTGGCACCATTTTTGAGTGAATTGCCAAAAGTCAGATTTTTGCTGAAATTGTGACCCCGGGGCTTAGGGATTTTTTCAAAAAAATATTTTCTGCCGGTGAACTTTTTGAGAGCTCATTTCTTGTTCTGTGATAAAAAGCCTCCTGTTTCCATCGCCAATGCTTTCAGGGGAGCATTTGCAAGCTTCTGGCACCATTTTTGAGTGAATTACCAAAAGTCAGATTTTTGCTGAAATTGTGACCCCGGGGCTTAGGGATTTTTTCAAAAAAATATTTTCTGCCGGTGAAGTTTTTGAGAGCTGATTTCTTGTCCTGTGATAAAAAGCCTTCTGTTTCGAGTGCCAAACCTTTCAGGGGAGCATTTGCAAGCTTCTGGCACCATTTTTGAGTGAATTGCCAAAAGTCAGATTTTTGCTGAAATTGTGACCCCGGGGCTTAGGGATTTTTTCAAAAAAATATTTTCTGCCGGTGAAGTTTTTGAGAGCTCATTTCTTGTTCTGTGATAAAAAGCCTCCTGTTTCCATCGCCAAAGCTTTCAGGGGAGCATTTGCAAGCTTCTGGCACCATTTTTGAGTGAATTGCCAAAAGTCAGATTTTTGCTGAAATTGTGACCCCGGGGCTTAGGGATTTTTTCAAAAAAATATTTTCTGCCGGTGAAGTTTTTGAGAGCTGATTTCTTGTCATGTGATAAAAAGCCTTCTGTTTCCATCGCCAAAGCTTTCAGGGGAGCATTTGCAAGCTTCTGGCACCATTTTTGAGTGAATTGCCAAAAGTCAGATTTTTGCTGAAATTGTGACCCCGGGGCTTAGGGATTTTTTCAAAAAAATATTTTCTGCCGGTGAAGTTTTTGAGAGCTGATTTCTTGTCATGTGATAAAAAGCCTTCTGTTTCCATCGCCAAAGCTTTCAGGGGAGCATTTGCAAGCTTCTGGCACCATTTTTGAGTGAATTGCCAAAAGTCAGATTTTTGCTGAAATTGTGACCCCGGGGCTTAGGGATTTTTTCAAAAAAATATTTTCTGCCGGTGAAGTTTTTGAGAGCTGATTTCTTGTCCTGTGATAAAAAGCCTTCTGTTTCGAGTGCCAAACCTTTCAGGGGAGCATTTGCAAGCTTCTGGCACCATTTTTGAGTGAATTGCCAAAAGTCAGATTTTTGCTGAAATTGTGACCCCGGGGCTTAGGGATTTTTTCAAAAAAAAAATATTTTCTGCCAGTTAGGTTTTTGAGAGCTGATTTCTTGTCCTGTGATAAAAAGCCTTCTGTTTCCATCGCCAAAGCTTTCAGGGGAGCATTTGCAAGCTTCTGGCACCATTTTTGGGTGAATTGCCAAAAGTCAGATTTTTGCTGAAATTGTGAGCCCGGGGCTTTGGGATTTTTTCAAAAAAATATTTTCTGCCGGTGTAGTTTTTGAGAGCTCATTTCTTGTTCTGTGTTAAAAAGCCTCCTGTTTCCATCGCCAAAGCTTTCAGGGGAGCATTTGCAAGCTTCTGGCACCATTTTTGAGTGAATTGCCAAAAGTCAGATTTTTGCTGAAATTCTGACCCCGGGGCTTAGGGATTTTTTCAAAAAAATATTTTCTGCCGGTTAAGTTTTTGAGAGCTGATTTCTTGTCCTGTGATAAAAAGCCTTCTGTTTCGAGTGCCAAACCTTTCAGGGGAGCATTTGCAAGCTTCTGGCACCATTTTTGAGTGAATTGCCAAAAGTCAGATTTTTGCTGAAATTGTGACCCCGGGGCTTAGGGATTTTTTCAAAAAAATATTTTCTGCCGGTGAAGTTTTTGAGAGCTCATTTCTTGTCATGTGATAAAAAGCCTTCTGTTTCCATCGCCAAAGCTTTCAGGGGAGCATTTGCAAGCTTCTGGCACCATTTTTGAGTGAATTGCCAAAAGTCAGATTTTTGCTGAAATTGTGACCCCGGGGCTTAGGGATTTTTTCAAAAAAATATTTTCTGCCGGTGAAGTTTTTGAGAGCTGATTTCTTGTCCTGTGATAAAAAGCCTTCTGTTTCCATCGCCAAAGCTTTCAGGGGAGCATTTGCAAGCTTCTGGCACCATTTTTGAGTGAATTGCCAAAAGTCAGATTTTTGCTGAAATTGTGACCCCGGGGCTTAGGGATTTTTTCAAAAAAATATTTTCTGCCGGTGAAGTTTTTGAGAGCTGATTTCTTGTCCTGTGATAAAAAGCCTTCTGTTTCGAGTGCCAAACCTTTCAGGGGAGCATTTGCAAGCTTCTGGCACCATTTTTGAGTGAATTGCCAAAAGTCAGATTTTTGCTGAAATTGTGACCCCGGGGCTTAGGGATTTTTTCAAAAAAATATTTTCTGCCGGTTAAGTTTTTGAGAGCTGATTTCTTGTCCTGTGATAAAAAGCCTTCTGTTTCCATCGCCAAAGCTTTCAGGGGAGCATTTGCAAGCTTCTGGCACCATTTTTGAGTGAATTGCCAAAAGTCAGATTTTTGCTGAAATTGTGACCCCGGGGCTTAGGGATTTTTTCAAAAAAATATTTTCTGCCGGTGAAGTTTTTGAGAGCTGATTTCTTGTCCTGTGATAAAAAGCCTTCTGTTTCGAGTGCCAAACCTTTCAGGGGAGCATTTGCAAGCTTCTGGCACCATTTTTGAGTGAATTGCCAAAAGTCAGATTTTTGCTGAAATTGTGACCCCGGGGCTTAGGGATTTTTTCAAAAAAATATTTTCTGCCGGTTAAGTTTTTGAGAGCTGATTTCTTGTCCTGTGATAAAAAGCCTTCTGTTTCCATCGCCAAAGCTTTCAGGGGAGCATTTGCAAGCTTCTGGCACCATTTTTGGGTGAATTGCCAAAAGTCAGATTTTTGCTGAAATTGTGAGCCCGGGGCTTTGGGATTTTTTCAAAAAAATATTTTCTGCCGGTGAAGTTCTTGAGAGCTGATTTCTTGTCCTGTGATAAAAAGCCTTCTGTTTCGAGTGCCAAACCTTTCAGGGGAGCATTTGCAAGCTTCTGGCACCATTTTTGAGTGAATTGCCAAAAGTCAGATTTTTGCTGAAATTGTGACCCCGGGGCTTAGGGATTTATTCAATAATATATTTTCTGCCGGTATAGTTTTTGAGAGCTCATTTCTTGTTCTGTGTTAAAAAGCCTCCTGTTTCCATCGCCAAAGCTTTCAGGGGAGCATTTGCAAGCTTCTGGCACCATTTTTGAGTGAATTGCCAAAAGTCAGATTTTTGCTGAAATTGTGACCCCGGGGCTTAGGGATTTTTTCAAAAAAATATTTTCTGCCGGTGAAGTTTTTGAGAGCTGATTTCTTGTCCTGTGTTAAAAAGCCTTCTGTTTCGAGTGCCAAACCTTTCAGGGGAGCATTTGCAAGCTTCTGGCACCATTTTTGAGTCAATTGCCAAAAGTCAGATTTTTGCTGAAATTGTGACCCCGGGGCTTAGGGATTTTTTTCAAAAAAATATTTTCTGCCGGTTAAGTTTTTGAGAGCTGATTTCTTGTCCTGTGATAAAAAGCCTTCTGTTTCCATCGCCAAAGCTTTCAGGGGAGCATTTGCAAGCTTCTGGCACCATTTTTGGGTGAATTGCCGAAAGTCAGATTTTTGCTGAAATTGTGAGCCCGGGGCTTTGGGATTTTTTCAAAAAAATATTTTCTGCCGGTGAAGTTTTTGAGAGCTGATTTCTTGTCCTGTGATAAAAAGCCTTCTGTTTCGAGTGCCAAACCTTTCAGGGGAGCATTTGCAAGCTTCTGGCACCATTTTTGAGTGAATTGCCAAAAGTCAGATTTTTGCTGAAATTGTGACCCCGGGGCTTAGGGATTTTTTCAAAAAAATATTTTCTGCCGGTGAAGTTTTTGAGAGCTGATTTCTTGTCCTGTGATAAAAAGCCTTCTGTTTCCATCGCCAAAGCTTTCAGGAGAGCATTTTCAAGCTTCTGGCACCATTTTTGAGTGAATTGCCAAAAGTCAGATTTTTGCTGAAATTGTGAGCCCGGGGCTTAGGGATTTTTTCAAAAAAATATTTTCTGCCGGTTAAGTTTTTGAGAGCTGATTTCTTGTCCTGTGATAAAAAGCCTTCTGTTTCCATCGCCAAAGCTTTCAGGGGAGCATTTGCAAGCTTCTGGCACCATTTTTGGGTGAATTGCCGAAAGTCAGATTTTTGCTGAAATTGTGAGCCCGGGGCTTTGGGATTTTTTCAAAAAAATATTTTCTGCCGGTGAAGTTTTTGAGAGCTGATTTCTTGTCCTGTGATAAAAAGCCTTCTGTTTCGAGTGCAAAACCTTTCAGGGGAGCATTTGCAAGCTTCTGGCACCATTTTTGAGTGAATTGCCAAAAGTCAGATTTTTGCTGAAATTGTGACCCCGGGGCTTAGGGATTTTTTCAAAAAAATATTTTCTGCCGGTGAAGTTTTTGAGAGCTGATTTCTTGTCCTGTGATAAAAAGCCTTCTGTTTCCATCGCCAAAGCTTTCAGGAGAGCATTTTCAAGCTTCTGGCACCATTTTTGAGTTAATTGCCAAAAGTCAGATTTTTGCTGAAATTGTGAGCCCGGGGCTTTGGGATTTTTTCAAAAAAATATTTTCTGCCGGTGAAGTTTTTGAGAGCTGATTTCTTGTCCTGTGATAAAAAGCCTTCTGTTTCGAGTGCCAAACCTTTCAGGGGAGCATTTGCAAGCTTCTGGCACCATTTTTGAGTGAATTGCCAAAAGTCAGATTTTTGCTGAAATTGTGACCCCGGGGCTTAGGGATTTTTTCAAAAAAATATTTTCTGCCGGTGAAGTTTTTGAGAGCTGATTTCTTGTCCTGTGATAAAAAGCCTTCTGTTTCCATCGCCAAAGCTTTCAGGAGAGCATTTTCAAGCTTCTGGCACCATTTTTGAGTGAATTGCCAAAAGTCAGATTTTTGCTGAAATTGTGACCCCGGGGCTTAGGGATTTTTTCAAAAAAATATTTTCTGCCGGTGAAGTTTTTGAGAGCTCATTTCTTGTTCTGAGATAAAAAGCCTCCTGTTTCCATCGCCAAAGCTTTCAGGGGAGCATTTGCAAGCTTCTGGCACCATTTTTGAGTGAATTGCCAAAAGTCAGATTTTTGCTGAAATTGTGACCCCGGGGCTTAGGGATTTTTTCAAAAAAATATTTTCTGCCGGTGAAGTTTTTGAGAGCTGATTTCTTGTCATGTGATAAAAAGCCTTCTGTTTCCATCGCCAAAGCTTTCAGGGGAGCATTTGCAAGCTTCTGGCACCATTTTTGAGTGAATTGCCAAAAGTCAGATTTTTGCTGAAATTGTGACCCCGGGGCTTAGGGATTTTTTCAATAATATATTTTCTGCCGGTGTAGTTTTTGAGAGCTCATTTCTTGTTCTGTGTTAAAAAGCCTCCTGTTTCCATCGCCAAACCTTTCAGGGGAGCATTTGCAAGCTTCTGGCACCATTTTTGAGTGAATTGCCAAAAGTCAGATTTTTGCTGAAATTGTGAGCCCGGGGCTTTCGGATTTTTTCAAAAAAATATTTTCTGCCGGTGAAGTTTTTGAGAGCTGATTTCTTGTCCTGTGATAAAAAGCCTTCTGTTTCGAGTGCCAAACCTTTCAGGGGAGCATTTGCAAGCTTCTGGCACCATTTTTGAGTGAATTGCCAAAAGTCAGATTTTTGCTGAAATTGTGACCCCGGGGCTTAGGGATTTTTTCAAAAAAATATTTTCTGCCGGTGAAGTTTTTGAGAGCTCATTTCTTGTTCTGTGATAAAAAGCCTCCTGTTTCCATCGCCAAAGCTTTCAGGGGAGCATTTGCAAGCTTCTGGCACCATTTTTGAGTGAATTGCCAAAAGTCAGATTTTTGCTGAAATTGTGACCCCGGGGCTTAGGGATTTTTTCAAAAAAATATTTTCTGCCGGTGAAGTTTTTGAGAGCTGATTTCTTGTCATGTGATAAAAAGCCTTCTGTTTCCATCGCCAAAGCTTTCAGGGGAGCATTTGCAAGCTTCTGGCACCATTTTTGAGTGAATTGCCAAAAGTCAGATTTTTGCTGAAATTGTGACCCCGGGGCTTAGGGATTTTTTCAAAAAAATATTTTCTGCCGGTGAAGTTTTTGAGAGCTGATTTCTTGTCCTGTGATAAAAAGCCTTCTGTTTCGAGTGCCAAACCTTTCAGGGGAGCATTTGCAAGCTTCTGGCACCATTTTTGAGTGAATTGCCAAAAGTCAGATTTTTGCTGAAATTGTGACCCCGGGGCTTAGGGATTTTTTCAAAAAAATATTTTCTGCCGGTTAAGTTTTTGAGAGCTGATTTCTTGTCCTGTGATAAAAAGCCTTCTGTTTCCATCGCCAAAGCTTTCAGGGGAGCATTTGCAAGCTTCTGGCACCATTTTTGGGTGAATTGCCAAAAGTCAGATTTTTGCTGAAATTGTGAGCCCGGGGCTTTGGGATTTTTTCAAAAAAATATTTTCTGCCGGTGAAGTTCTTGAGAGCTGATTTCTTGTCCTGTGATAAAAAGCCTTCTGTTTCGAGTGCCAAACCTTTCAGGGGAGCATTTGCAAGCTTCTGGCACCATTTTTGAGTGAATTGCCAAAAATCAGATTTTTGCTGAAATTGTGACCCCGGGGCTTAGGGATTTATTCAATAATATATTTTCTGCCGGTATAGTTTTTGAGAGCTCATTTCTTGTTCTGTGTTAAAAAGCCTCCTGTTTCCATCGCCAAAGCTTTCAGGGGAGCATTTGCAAGCTTCTGGCACCATTTTTGAGTGAATTGCCAAAAGTCAGATTTTTGCTGAAATTGTGACCCCGGGGCTTAGGGATTTTTTCAAAAAAATATTTTCTGCCGGTGAAGTTTTTGAGAGCTGATTTCTTGTCATGTGATAAAAAGCCTTCTGTTTCCATCGCCAAAGCTTTCAGGGGAGCATTTGCAAGCTTCTGGCACCATTTTTGAGTGAATTGCCAAAAGTCAGATTTTTGCTGAAATTGTGACCCCGGGGCTTAGGGATTTTTTCAAAAAAATATTTTCTGCCGGTGAAGTTTTTGAGAGCTGATTTCTTGTCCTGTGATAAAAAGCCTTCTGTTTCGAGTGCCAAACCTTTCAGGGGAGCATTTGCAAGCTTCTGGCACCATTTTTGAGTCAATTGCCAAAAGTCAGATTTTTGCTGAAATTGTGACCCCGGGGCTTAGGGATTTTTTCAAAAAAATATTTTCTGCCGGTTAAGTTTTTGAGAGCTGATTTCTTGTCCTGTGATAAAAAGCCTTCTGTTTCCATCGCCAAAGCTTTCAGGGGAGCATTTGCAAGCTTCTGGCACCATTTTTGAGTGAATTGCCAAAAGTCAGATTTTTGCTGAAATTGTGACCCCGGGGCTTAGGGATTTTTTCAAAAAAATATTTTCTGCCGGTGAAGTTTTTGAGAGCTGATTTCTTGTCATGTGATAAAAAGCCTTCTGTTTCCATCGCCAAAGCTTTCAGGGGAGCATTTGCAAGCTTCTGGCACCATTTTTGAGTGAATTGCCAAAAGTCAGATTTTTGCTGAAATTGTGACCCCGGGGCTTAGAGATTTTTTCAAAAAAATATTTTCTGCCGGTGAAGTTTTTGAGAGCTGATTTCTTGTCCTGTGATAAAAAGCCTTCTGTTTCGAGTGCCAAACCTTTCAGGGGAGCATTTGCAAGCTTCTGGCACCATTTTTGAGTCAATTGCCAAAAGTCAGATTTTTGCTGAAATTGTGACCCCGGGGCTTAGGGATTTTTTCAAAAAAATATTTTCTGCCGGTTAAGTTTTTGAGAGCTGATTTCTTGTCCTGTGATAAAAAGCCTTCTGTTTCCATCGCCAAAGCTTTCAGGGGAGCATTTGCAAGCTTCTGGCACCATTTTTGGGTGAATTGCCGAAAGTCAGATTTTTGCTGAAATTGTGAGCCCGGGGCTTTGGGATTTTTTCAAAAAAATATTTTCTGCCGGTGAAGTTTTTGAGAGCTGATTTCTTGTCCTGTGATAAAAAGCCTTCTGTTTCGAGTGCCAAACCTTTCAGGGGAGCATTTGCAAGCTTCTGGCACCATTTTTGAGTGAATTGCCAAAAGTCAGATTTTTGCTGAAATTGTGACCCCGGGGATTAGGGATTTTTTCAAAAAAATATTTTCTGCCGGTGAAGTTTTTGAGAGCTGATTTCTTGTCCTGTGATAAAAAGCCTTCTGTTTCCATCGCCAAAGCTTTCAGGAGAGCATTTTCAAGCTTCTGGCACCATTTTTGAGTGAATTGCCAAAAGTCAGATTTTTGCTGAAATTGTGAGCCCGGGGCTTTGGGATTTTTTCAAAAAAATATTTTCTGCCGGTGAAGTTTTTGAGAGCTGATTTCTTGTCCTGTGATAAAAAGCCTTCTGTTTCGAGTGCCAAACCTTTCAGGGGAGCATTTGCAAGCTTCTGGCACCATTTTTGAGTGAATTGCCAAAAGTCAGATTTTTGCTGAAATTGTGACCCCGGGGCTTAGGGATTTTTTCAAAAAAATATTTTCTGCCGGTGAAGTTTTTGAGAGCTGATTTCTTGTCCTGTGATAAAAAGCCTTCTGTTTCCATCGCCAAAGCTTTCAGGAGAGCATTTTCAAGCTTCTGGCACCATTTTTGAGTGAATTGCCAAAAGTCAGATTTTTGCTGAAATTGTGACCCCGGGGCTTAGGGATTTTTTCAAAAAAATATTTTCTGCCGGTGAAGTTTTTGAGAGCTGATTTCTTGTCATGTGATAAAAAGCCTTCTGTTTCCATCGCCAAAGCTTTCAGGGGAGCATTTGCAAGCTTCTGGCACCATTTTTGAGTGAATTGCCAAAAGTCAGATTTTTGCTGAAATTGTGACCCCGGGGCTTAGGGATTTTTTCAATAATATATTTTCTGCCGGTGTAGTTTTTGAGAGCTCATTTCTTGTTCTGTGTTAAAAAGCCTCCTGTTTCCATCGCCAAACCTTTCAGGGGAGCATTTGCAAGCTTCTGGCACCATTTTTGAGTGAATTGCCAAAAGTCAGATTTTTGCTGAAATTGTGAGCCCGGGGCTTTGGGATTTTTTCAAAAAAATATTTTCTGCCGGTGAAGTTTTTGAGAGCTGATTTCTTGTCCTGTGATAAAAAGCCTTCTGTTTCGAGTGCCAAACCTTTCAGGGGAGCATTTGCAAGCTTCTGGCACCATTTTTGAGTGAATTGCCAAAAGTCAGATTTTTGCTGAAATTGTGACCCCGGGGCTTAGGGATTTTTTCAAAAAAATATTTTCTGCCGGTTAAGTTTTTGAGAGCTGATTTCTTGTCCTGTGATAAAAAGCCTTCTGTTTCCATCGCCAAAGCTTTCAGGGGAGCATTTGCAAGCTTCTGGCACCATTTTTGGGTGAATTGCCAAAAGTCAGATTTTTGCTGAAATTGTGAGCCCGGGGCTTTGGGATTTTTTCAAAAAAATATTTTCTGCCGGTGAAGTTCTTGAGAGCTGATTTCTTGTCCTGTGATAAAAAGCCTTCTGTTTCGAGTGCCAAACCTTTCAGGGGAGCATTTGCAAGCTTCTGGCACCATTTTTGAGTGAATTGCCAAAAATCAGATTTTTGCTGAAATTGTGACCCCGGGGCTTAGGGATTTATTCAATAATATATTTTCTGCCGGTATAGTTTTTGAGAGCTCATTTCTTGTTCTGTGTTAAAAAGCCTCTTGTTTCCATCGCCAAAGCTTTCAGGGGAGCATTTGCAAGGTTCTGGCACCATTTTTGAGTGAATTGCCAAAAGTCAGATTTTTGCTGAAATTGTGACCCCGGGGCTTAGGGATTTTTTCAAAAAAATATTTTCTGCCGGTGAAGTTTTTGAGAGCTGATTTCTTGTCCTGTGATAAAAAGCCTTCTGTTTCGAGTGCCAAACCTTTCAGGGGAGCATTTGCAAGCTTCTGGCACCATTTTTGAGTCAATTGCCAAAAGTCAGATTTTTGCTGAAATTGTGACCCCGGGGCTTAGGGATTTTTTCAAAAAAATATTTTCTGCCGGTTAAGTTTTTGAGAGCTGATTTCTTGTCCTGTGATAAAAAGCCTTCTGTTTCCATCGCCAAAGCTTTCAGGGGAGCATTTGCAAGCTTCTGGCACCATTTTTGGGTGAATTGCCGAAAGTCAGATTTTTGCTGAAATTGTGAGCCCGGGGCTTTGGGATTTTTTCAAAAAAATATTTTCTGCCGGTGAAGTTTTTGAGAGCTGATTTCTTGTCCTGTGATAAAAAGCCTTCTGTTTCGAGTGCCAAACCTTTCAGGGGAGCATTTGCAAGCTTCTGGCACCATTTTTGAGTGAATTGCCAAAAGTCAGATTTTTGCTGAAATTGTGACCCCGGGGCTTAGGGATTTTTTCAAAAAAATATTTTCTGCCGGTGAAGTTTTTGAGAGCTGATTTCTTGTCCTGTGATAAAAAGCCTTCTGTTTCCATCGCCAAAGCTTTCAGGAGAGCATTTTCAAGCTTCTGGCACCATTTTTGAGTGAATTGCCAAAAGTCAGATTTTTGCTGAAATTGTGAGCCCGGGGCTTTGGGATTTTTTCAAAAAAATATTTTCTGCCGGTGAAGTTTTTGAGAGCTGATTTCTTGTCCTGTGATAAAAAGCCTTCTGTTTCGAGTGCCAAACCTTTCAGGGGAGCATTTGCAAGCTTCTGGCACCATTTTTGAGTGAATTGCCAAAAGTCAGATTTTTGCTGAAATTGTGACCCCGGGGCTTAGGGATTTTTTCAAAAAAATATTTTCTGCCGGTGAAGTTTTTGAGAGCTGATTTCTTGTCCTGTGATAAAAAGCCTTCTGTTTCCATCGCCAAAGCTTTCAGGAGAGCATTTTCAAGCTTCTGGCACCATTTTTGAGTGAATTGCCAAAAGTCAGATTTTTGCTGAAATTGTGACCCCGGGGCTTAGGGATTTTTTCAAAAAAATATTTTCTGCCGGTGAAGTTTTTGAGAGCTGATTTCTTGTCATGTGATAAAAAGCCTTCTGTTTCCATCGCCAAAGCTTTCAGGGGAGCATTTGCAAGCTTCTGGCACCATTTTTGAGTGATTTGCCAAAAGTCAGATTTTTGCTGAAATTGTGACCCCGGGGCTTAGGGATTTTTTCAATAATATATTTTCTGCCGGTGTAGTTTTTGAGAGCTCATTTCTTGTTCTGTGTTAAAAAGCCTCCTGTTTCCATCGCCAAACCTTTCAGGGGAGCATTTTCAAGCTTCTGGCACCATTTTTGAGCGAATTGCCAAAAGTCAGATTTTTGCTGAAATTGTGAGCCCGGGGCTTTGGGATTTTTTCAAAAAAATATTTTCTGCCGGTGAAGTTTTTGAGAGCTGATTTCTTGTCCTGTGATAAAAAGCCTTCTGTTTCGAGTGCCAAACCTTTCAGGGGAGCATTTGCAAGCTTCTGGCACCATTTTTGAGTGAATTGCCAAAAGTCAGATTTTTGCTGAAATTGTGACCCCGGGGCTTAGGGATTTTTTCAAAAAAATATTTTCTGCCGGTGAAGTTTTTGAGAGCTCATTTCTTGTTCTGTGATAAAAAGCCTCCTGTTTCCATCGCCAAAGCTTTCAGGGGAGCATTTACAAGCTTCTGGCACCATTTTTGAGTGAATTGCCAAAAGTCAGATTTTTGCTGAAATTGTGACCCCGGGGCTTAGGGATTTTTTCAAAAAAATATTTTCTGCCGGTGAAGTTTTTGAGAGCTGATTTCTTGTCCTGTGATAAAAAGCCTTCTGTTTCGAGTGCCAAACCTTTCAGGGGAGCATTTGCAAGCTTCTGGCACCATTTTTGAGTGAATTGCCAAAAGTCAGATTTTTGCTGAAATTGTGAGCCCGGGGCTTTGGGATTTTTTCAAAAAAATATTTTCTGCCGGTGAAGTTCTTGAGAGCTGATTTCTTGTCCTGTGATAAAAAGCCTTCTGTTTCGAGTGCCAAACCTTTCAGGGGAGCATTTGCAAGCTTCTGGCACCATTTTTGAGTGAATTGCCAAAAATCAGATTTTTGCTGAAATTGTGACCCCGGGGCTTAGGGATTTATTCAATAATATATTTTCTGCCGGTATAGTTTTTGAGAGCTCATTTCTTGTTCTGTGTTAAAAAGCCTCCTGTTTCCATCGCCAAAGCTTTCAGGGGAGCATTTGCAAGCTTCTGGCACCATTTTTGAGTGAATTGCCAAAAGTCAGATTTTTGCTGAAATTGTGACCCCGGGGCTTAGGGATTTTTTCAAAAAAATATTTTCTGCCGGTGAAGTTTTTGAGAGCTCATTTCTTGTTCTGTGATAAAAAGCCTCCTGTTTCCATCGCCAAAGCTTTCAGGGGAGCATTTGCAAGCTTCTGGCACCATTTTTGAGTGAATTGCCAAAAGTCAGATTTTTGCTGAAATTGTGACCCCGGGGCTTAGGGATTTTTTCAAAAAAATATTTTCTGCCGGTGAAGTTTTTGAGAGCTGATTTCTTGTCATGTGATAAAAAGCCTTCTGTTTCCATCGCCAAAGCTTTCAGGGGAGCATTTGCAAGCTTCTGGCACCATTTTTGAGTGAATTGCCAAAAGTCAGATTTTTGCTGAAATTGTGACCCCGGGGCTTAGGGATTTTTTCAAAAAAATATTTTCTGCCGGTGAAGTTTTTGAGAGCTGATTTCTTGTCCTGTGATAAAAAGCCTTCTGTTTCGAGTGCCAAACCTTTCAGGGGAGCATTTGCAAGCTTCTGGCACCATTTTTGAGTGAATTGCCAAAAGTCAGATTTTTGCTGAAATTGTGACCCCGGGGCTTAGGGATTTTTTCAAAAAAATATTTTCTGCCGGTTAAGTTTTTGAGAGCTGATTTCTTGTCCTGTGATAAAAAGCCTTCTGTTTCCATCGCCAAAGCTTTCAGGGGAGCATTTGCAAGCTTCTGGCACCATTTTTGGGTGAATTGCCAAAAGTCAGATTTTTGCTGAAATTGTGAGCCCGGGGCTTTGGGATTTTTTCAAAAAAATATTTTCTGCCGGTGAAGTTTTTGAGAGCTGATTTCTTGTCCTGTGATAAAAAGCCTTCTGTTTCGAGTGCCAAACCTTTCAGGGGAGCATTTGCAAGCTTCTGGCACCATTTTTGAGTGAATTGCCAAAAGTCAGATTTTTGCTGAAATTGTGACCCCGGGGCTTAGGGATTTATTCAATAATATATTTTCTGCCGGTGTAGTTTTTGAGAGCTCATTTCTTGTTCTGTGTTAAAAAGCCTCCTGTTTCCATCGCCAAAGCTTTCAGGGGAGCATTTGCAAGCTTCTGGCACCATTTTTGAGTGAATTGCCAAAAGTCAGATTTTTGCTGAAATTGTGACCCCGGGGCTTAGGGATTTTTTCAAAAAAATATTTTCTGCCGGTGAAGTTTTTGAGAGCTGATTTCTTGTCATGTGATAAAAAGCCTTCTGTTTCCATCGCCAAAGCTTTCAGGGGAGCATTTGCAAGCTTCTGGCACCATTTTTGAGTGAATTGCCAAAAGTCAGATTTTTGCTGAAATTGTGACCCCGGGGCTTAGGGATTTTTTCAAAAAAATATTTTCTGCCGGTGAAGTTTTTGAGAGCTGATTTCTTGTCCTGTGATAAAAAGCCTTCTGTTTCGAGTGCCAAACCTTTCAGGGGAGCATTTGCAAGCTTCTGGCACCATTTTTGAGTGAATTGCCAAAAGTCAGATTTTTGCTGAAATTGTGACCCCGGGGCTTAGGGATTTTTTCAAAAAAATATTTTCTGCCGGTTAAGTTTTTGAGAGCTGATTTCTTGTCCTGTGATAAAAAGCCTTCTGTTTCCATCGCCAAAGCTTTCAGGGGAGCATTTGCAAGCTTCTGGCACCATTTTTGGGTGAATTGCCAAAAGTCAGATTTTTGCTGAAATTGTGAGCCCGGGGCTTTGGGATTTTTTCAAAAAAATATTTTCTGCCGGTGAAGTTTTTGAGAGCTGATTTCTTGTCCTGTGATAAAAAGCCTTCTGTTTCGAGTGCCAAACCTTTCAGGGGAGCATTTGCAAGCTTCTGGCACCATTTTTGAGTGAATTGCCAAAAGTCAGATTTTTGCTGAAATTGTGACCCCGGGGCTTAGGGATTTTTTCAAAAAAATATTTTCTGCCGGTTAAGTTTTTGAGAGCTGATTTCTTGTCCTGTGATAAAAAGCCTTCTGTTTCCATCGCCAAAGCTTTCAGGAGAGCATTTTCAAGCTTCTGGCACCATTTTTGAGTGAATTGCCAAAAGTCAGATTTTTGCTGAAATTGTGACCCCGGGGCTTAGGGATTTTTTCAAAAAAATATTTTCTGCCGGTGAAGTTTTTGAAAGCTGATTTCTTGTCCTGTGATAAAAAGCCTTCTGTTTCCATCGCCAAAGCTTTCAGGAGAGCATTTTCAAGCTTCTGGCACCATTTTTGAGTGAATTGCCAAAAGTCAGATTTTTGCTGAAATTGTGACCCCGGGGCTTAGGGATTTTTTCAAAAAAAAATTTCTGCCGGTTAAGTTTTTGAGGGCTGATTTCTTGTTCTGTGATAAAAAGCCTTCTGTTTCAAGTGCCAAACCTTTCAGGAGAGCATTTTCAAGCTTCTGGCACCATTTTTGAGTGAATTGCCAAAAGTCAGATTTTTGCTGAAATTGTGACCCCGGGGCTTAGGGATTTTTTCAAAAAAATATTTTCTGCCGGTTAAGTTTTTGAGAGCTGAATTCTTGTCCTGTGATAAAAAGCCTTCTGTTTCCATCGCCAAAGCTTTCAGGGAAGCATTTCCAAGCTTCTGGCACCATTTTTGAGTGAATTGCCAAAAGTCAGATTTTTGCTGAAATTGTGACCCCGGGACTTAGGGATTTTTGCAAAAAAATATTTTCTGCCGGTTAAGTTTTTGAGAGCTGATTTCTTGTCCTGTGATAAAAAGCCTTCTGTTTCCATCGCCAAAGCTTTCAGGGAAGCATTTCCAAGCTTCTGGCACCATTTTTGAGTGAATTGCCAAAAGTCAGATTTTTGCTGAAATTGTGACCCCGGGGCTTAGGGATTTTTTCAAAAAAATATTTTCTGCCAGTGAAGTTTTTGAGAGCTGATTTCTTGTCCTGTGATAAAAAGCCTTCTGTTTCGAGTGCCAAACCTTTCAGGGGAGCATTTTCAAGCTTCTGGCACCATTTTTGAGTGAATTGCCAAAAGTCAGATTTTTGCTGAAATTGTGACCCCGGGGCTTAGGGATTTTTTCAAAAAAATATTTTCTGCCGGTGAAGTTTTTGAGAGCTGATTTCCTGTCCTGTGATAAAAAGCCTTCTGTTTCGAGTGCCAAACCTTTCAGGGGAGCATTTTCAAGCTTTTGGCACCATTTTTGAGTGAATTGCCAAAAGTCAGATTTTTGCTGAAATTGTGACCCCGGGGCTTAGGGATTTTTTCAAAAAAATATTTTCTGCCGGTGAAGTTTTTGAGGGCTGATTTCTTGTCCTGTGATAAAAAGCCTTCTGTTTCCATCGCCAAAGCTTTCAGGGGAGCATTTGCAAGCTTCTGGCACCATTTTTGAGTGAATTGCCAAAAGTCAGATTTTTGCTGAAATTGTGACCCCGGGGCTTAGGGATTTTTTCAAAAAAAAATTTCTGCCGGTTAAGTTTTTGAGGGCTGATTTCTTGTTCTGTGATAAAAAGCCTTCTGTTTCGAGTGCCAAAGCTTTCAGGAGAGCATTTTGAAGCTTCTGGCACCATTTTTGAGTGAATTGCCAAAAGTCAGATTTTTGCTGAAATTGTGACCCCGGGGCTTAGGGATTTTTTCAAAAAAATATTTTCTGCCGGTGAAGTTTTTGAGAGCTGAATTCTTGTCCTGTGATAAAAAGCCTTCTGTTTCCATCGCCAAAGCTTTCAGGGGAGCATTTCCAAGCTTCTGGCACCATTTTTGAGTGAATTGCCAAAAGTCAGATTTTTGCTGAAATTGTGACCCCGGGGCTTAGGGATTTTTTCAAAAAAATATTTTCTGCCGGTTAAGTTTTTGAGAGCTGATTTCTTGTCCTGTGATAAAAAGCCTTCTGTTTCCATCGCCAAAGCTTTCAGGGGAGCATTTTCAAGCTTTTGGCACCATTTTTGAGTGAATTGCCACAAGTCAGATTTTTGCTGAAATTGTGACCCCGGGGCTTAGGGATTTTTTCAAAAAAATATTTTCTGCCGGTGAAGTTTTTGAGAGCTGATTTCTTGTCCTGTGATAAAAAGCCTTCTGTTTCGAGTGCCAAACCTTTCAGGGGAGCATTTTCAAGCTTCTGGCACCATTTTTGAGTGAATTCCCAAAAGTCAGATTTTTGCTGAAATTGTGACCCCGGGGCTTAGGGATTTTTTCAAAAAAATATTTTCTGCCGGTTAAGTTTTTGAGAGCTGATTTCTTGTCCTGTGATAAAAAGCCTTCTGTTTCGAGTGCCAAACCTTTCAGGGGAGCATTTTCAAGCTTTTGGCACCATTTTTGAGTGAATTGCCAAAAGTCAGATTTTTGCTGAAATTGTGAGCCCGGGGCTTAGGGATTTTTTCAAAAAAATATTTTCTGCCGGTGAAGTTTTTGAGGGCTGATTTCTTGTCCTGTGATAAAAAGCCTTCTGTTTCCATCGCCAAAGCTTTCAGGGGAGCATTTGCAAGCTTCTGGCACCATTTTTGAGTCAATTAACAAAAGTCAGATTTTTGCTGAAATTGTGACCCCGGGGCTTAGGGATATTTTCAAAAAAATATTTTCTGCCGGTTAAGTTTTTGAGAGCTGATTTCTTGTCCTGTGATAAAAAGCCTTCTGTTTCCATCGCCAAAGCTTTCAGGAGAGCATTTGCAAGCTTCTGGCACCATTTTTGAGTGAATTGCCAAAAGTCAGATTTTTGCTGAAATTGTGACCCTGGGGCTTAGGGATTTTTTGAGAGCTGATTTCTTGTCCTGTGATAAAAAGCCTTCTGTTTCGAGTGCCAAACCTTTCAGGGGAGCATTTTCAAGCTTCTGGCACCATTTTTGAGTGAATTGCCAAAAGTCATATTTTTGCTGAAATTGTGACCCCGTGGCTTAGGGATTTTTTCAAAAAAATATTTTCTGCCGGTTAAGTTTTTGAGGGCTGATTTCTTGTTCTGTGATAAAAAGCCTTCTGTTTCGAGTGCCAAACCTTTCAGGAGAGCATTTGCAAGCTTCTGGCACCATTTTTGAGTGAATTGCCAAAAGTCAGATTTTTGCTGAAATTGTGACCCCGGGGCTTAGGGATCTTTTCAAAAAAATATTTTCTGCCGGTTAAGTTTTTGAGAGCTGATTTCTTGTCCTGTGATAAAAAGCCTTCTGTTTCGAGTGCCAAACCTTTCAGTAGAGCATTTTCAAGCTTTAGGCACCATTTTTGAGTGAATTGCCAAAAGTCAGATTTTTGCTGAAATTGTGACCCCGGGGCTTAGGGATTTTTTCAAAAAAATATTTTCTGCCGGTTAAGTTTTTGAGAGCTGAATTCTTGTCCTGTGATAAAAAGCCTTCTGTTTCCATTGCCAAAGCTTTCAGGGGAGCATTTCCAAGCTTCTGGCACCATTTTTGAGTGAATTGCCAAAAGTCAGATTTTTGCTGAAATTGTGACCCCGGGGCTTAGGGATATTTTCAAAAAAATATTTTCTGCCGGTTAAGTTTTTGAGAGCTGATTTCTTGTCCTGTGATAAAAAGCCTTCTGTTTCCATCGCCAAAGCTTTCAGGGGAGCATTTTCAAGCTTTTGGCACCATTTTTGAGTGAATTGCCAAAGGTCAGATTTTTGCTGAAATTGTGACCCCGGGGCTTAGGGATTTTTTCAAAAAAATATTTTCTGCCGGTGAAGTTTTTGAGAGCTGATTTCTTGTCCTGTGATAAAAAGCCTTCTGTTTCGAGTGCCAAACCTTTCAGGGGAGCATTTTCAAGCTTCTGGCACCATTTTTGAGTGAATTCCCAAAAGTCAGATTTTTGCTGAAATTGTGACCCCGGGGCTTAGGGATTTTTTCAAAAAAATATTTTCTGCCGGTTAAGTTTTTGAGAGCTGATTTCTTGTCCTGTGATAAAAAGCCTTCTGTTTCGAGTGCCAAACCTTTCAGGGGAGCATTTTCAAGCTTTTGGCACCATTTTTGAGTGAATTGCCAAAAGTCAGATTTTTGCTGAAATTGTGACCCCGGGGCTTAGGGATTTTTTCAAAAAAATATTTTCTGCCGGTGAAGTTTTTGAGGGCTGATTTCTTGTCCTGTGATAAAAAGCCTTCTGTTTCCATCGCCAAAGCTTTCAGGGGAGCATTTGCAAGCTTCTGGCACCATTTTTGAGTCAATTAACAAAAGTCAGATTTTTGCTGAAATTGTGACCCCGGGGCTTAGGGATCTTTTCAAAAAAATATTTTCTGCCGGTTAAGTTTTTGAGAGCTGATTTCTTGTCCTGTGATAAAAAGCCTTCTGTTTCGAGTGCCAAACCTTTCAGTAGAGCATTTTCAAGCTTTAGGCACCATTTTTGAGTGAATTGCCAAAAGTCAGATTTTTGCTGAAATTGTGACCCCGGGGCTTAGGGATTTTTTCAAAAAAATATTTTCTGCCGGTGAAGTTTTTGAGGGCTGATTTCTTGTTCTGTGATAAAAAGCCTTCTGTTTCGAGTGCCAAACCTTTCAGGAGAGCATTTTCAAGCTTCTGGCACCATTTTTGAGTGAATTGCCAAAAGTCAGATTTTTGCTGAAATTGTGACCCCGGGGCTTAGGGATTTTTTCAAAGAAATATTTTCTGCCGGTGAAGTTTTTGAGAGCTGATTTCTTGTCCTGTGATAAAAAGCCTTCTGTTTCGAGTGCCAAACCTTTCAGTAGAGCATTTTCAAGCTTTAGGCACCATTTTTGAGTCAATTGCCAAAAGTCAGATTTTTGTTGAAATTGTGACCCCGGGGCTTAGGGATTTTTTCAAAAAAATATTTTCTGTCGGTTTAGTTTTTGAGGGCGGATTTCTTGTTCTGTGATAAAAAGCCTTCTGTTTCGAGTGCCAAAGCTTTCAGGAGAGCATTTTCAAGCTTCTAGCACCATTTTTGAGTGAATTGCCAAAAGTCAGATTTTTGCTGAAATTGTGACCCCGGGGCTTAGGGATTTTTTCAAAAAAATATTTTCTGCCGGTGAAGTTTTTGAGAGCTGATTTCTTGTCCTGTGATAAAAAGCCTTCTGTTTCCATCGCCAAAGCTTTCAGGAGAGCATTTTCAAGCTTCTGGCACCATTTTTGAGTGAATTGCCAAAAGTCATATTTTTGCTGAAATTGTGACCCCGTGGCTTAGGGATTTTTTCAAAAAAATATTTTCTGCCGGTTAAGTTTTTGAGAGCTGATTTCTTGTCCTGTGATAAAAAGCCTTCTGTTTCCATCGCCAAAGCTTTCAGGAGAGCATTTGCAAGCTTCTGGCACCATTTTTGAGTGAATTGCCAAAAGTCAGATTTTTGCTGAAATTGTGACCCCGGGGCTTAGGGATCTTTTCAAAAAAATATTTTCTGCCGGTTAAGTTTTTGAGAGCTGATTTCTTGTCCTGTGATAAAAAGCTTTCTGTTTCGAGTGCCAAATCTTTCAGTAGAGCATTTTCAAGCTTTAGGCACCATTTTTGAGTCAATTGCCAAAAGTCAGATTTTTGCTGAAATTGTGACCCCGGGGCTTAGGGATTTTTTCAAAAAAATATTTTCTGTCGGTTAAGTTTTTGAGGGCTGATTTCTTGTTCTGTGATAAAAAGCCTTCTGTTTCGAGTGCCAAACCTTTCAGGAGAGCATTTTCAAGCTTCTGGCACCATTTTTGAGTGAATTGCCAAAAGTCAGATTTTTGCTGAAATTGTGACCCCGGGCCTTAGGGATTTTTTCAAAAAAATATTTTCTGCCGGTGAAGTTTTTGAGAGCTGATTTCTTGTCCTGTGATAAAAAGCCTTCTGTTTCGAGTGCCAAACCTTTCAGTAGAGCATTTTCAAGCTTTAGGCACCATTTTCGAGTCAATTGCCAAAAGTCAGATTTTTGTTGAAATTGTGACCCCGGGGCTTAGGGATTTTTTCAAAAAAATATTTTCTGTCGGTTTAGTTTTTGAGGGCGGATTTCTTGTGTAGCCTTATTGGAGTTCACCGATTGGGTCTGCATTGCTCCGGGACAGGAGGAAGGAAGTCAAAATGACACCGAGGTTGGTTCAAAGAAAGAGTTTATTCTGCTCTCCGGATAGCAGAAGGCACCTGCGTGGTGAGTCCACAGCAAGTACAAAGAAATGACAAGTTTCATGCAGTATATATACCCTCCAGGCATCCTCTCCCCCTTCCCCAGCCACGTCAACTTGTATACGCAGGTTGACATCACATATGTTCCTGCTCTGGTACTCTCAGCCATGAAAGGATCTTCCTTCCTGTACTCCTGACCATAAAAGGATATTCCTGTTCCTACTCCTATCTTGGGGCAAGAGGCCACTACTTCCGAGAACATGCTCTGGCGTTAGTCCCAGACTTGGGTCTCTGCGTCATTTGTGGCCAGGACATAAGATATGTCTGTGTCTGTTCTACTGGTAAAGTCAAGGCCAGTCTTGACGTCAAACTGATAAGGGAGAGAGCTGTGTTCTTGTTTTGCATTTGTTCAACGGCTAAAGTTTATGCATTTTAGCTAAGGAGAAATGGGGATTTTGGTGCAGTTTAGAAACTGCCTGCACAGTCAGTTTTGGGGTTTGGGAAACCCATTCCTTCATTCCCTCCTCTTCTTTTGGACAGCCTTATGGCTCGTCCCAAGGCACTGGCTGGTATTCTCACGTCAGTGCTATAATCTGGGGCCGAATCATTCGTGACATCATTTTACGCATCATATTTTACAGGCATTGCGTTAAGCAGGGTATACAGGAGCAGAAAAGAAGCAAGATTAGTCCATTAACATCATTACAAGTCCTCTAAGCCACCCAAGGTTCAGAAGCCACTGAGTCAACCAAGGCATGTCCCATCCGTTCCAGGTTGGGACAGGAACATGGGCTACTTTCTCTCTTTCTGTTGCCAGGTGTGAATAGCTACACCATGGTCAGAGATGTTAAAGCCACAGGCTCCTTCTGTCAAATTTAACGCAGCCCAAAATCCGGTGGAACCCAAAATTGGGGCCGTAACTGAGGACTCATTCCAAGGCACAGGGAGGAGGGGTACTCCTCCCAAAACATCTGTAGGTCACAGAGTGCGAGAGGTTCCGGGTGCAGACCGTGCAATTGGTTCGGTTTTGCATAATAGGCTTCCATTTCTGCGTGTTGCGGGCACCCCAAACTCTCATTAGCCGCTGGGTTACCTTAAGTGGTGTGGGCGCAGCGATGGCCAGAAATCAGAAGACTACCATCCTGGCCAAAACCATGTCCCCCCACAGCCCTACCTGCATCATTTGGGCACAGGGATATATCTATTTCCTAATACCTTCTTCTTCTAATACCTGGGGTACCTCCCACAAAGCTATATACAAAGCTACATATTCAAAGGGAACGAAAAGGAAATGTCCTCTTTTAGTCCACGCTGGATTTTTCTCTTGCCGTGCGTAGAGATGCCAGCTTCCAGGGGTGGCACCAGCAGGGCGGTCGTCTGGTGGGCGCTGAGCCGATGCGGTGAGGAGAAGCATGAGGCGGCGTCTGTAGGGCACCGAGAGATGGTGAGTCAAAGGGGTTGGTGTAGATCAATCGTAGCAGTCCAATCTGATACTGCCTGGGGTTTGCTTCATCCTTCAAATCAGGCCTGCTGGAATATATGCAGTCAGGTGTTGGAGGCCCATCCTCTCCCATAGGTAGTAGTGTAACTGGGTTAAGAACCTCAGTTACTCAAAGCTGCAACTGCGGGTGCATGAGCAGTGCTTGGCAAAGGGAGATAGAAAAATAAGTTCCTTTCATGTCCAACAATGCTGGCCCAGCGTGAGGAGTGACGCACGTGGTTTCCTGTCCAAAGGTGAACTTGTAATCTTTGTAATCAGAGTGGCAGCACTGGAGAGCCAGTGTGGTGTAGTGGTCAAGAGCAGTAGTCTTGCAATCTGGGGAACCGGGTTCGCGTCTCCGCTCCTCCACATGCAGCTGCTGGGTGACCTTGGGCCAGTCACACTTCTTTGAAGTCTCTCAGCCCCACTCACCTCACAGAGTGTTTGTTGTGGGGGAGGAAGGGAAAGGAGAATGTTAGCCGCTTTGAGACTCCTTCGGGTAGTGATAAAGCGGGATATCAAATCCAAACTCCTCTTCTACTGCTGTTCGCATGCAGGGAGGCAAACCTTGTTTTGTAGTGGTTAATTTTTCAGACAAATAGGCTATGGGTTGGTCATCATCAGGGTCTAACAATTACCTTGATAAAATTACCTTGATAAAAAACATATTTCGCCATGTGCAAATGGCTTTGGATACCTACTAGGTCCACAAATCACCATGTAGCATATATTCAATACACACAAGAAAACAACAATTTGAGCCCCACAAAGGACTGCTGGACATCCAAAGGGCCCCATTACCCCATTAATGCCTTCAGTTTCTTCAGCCAGTTCCCATCCCTGTACTCTGCTCCCCTCAGGACCAAAGGCGCTACACCCACTTTATCGCTATATGATCTTATATCCTGAAGCACCCTTTTGTACTGTCCTTTTGTCCACTTCACCTCCTTTTCTTAAGTCCTTTCTAAATTATTCAATCCCAACATCATCATCATTATTTTTTTTCCTTCTCATCCCCCCCCCCTCTCTCTCTTTGTGTGTGTGTGACACTGACACAAAGATGAAGTACATTAACAAGGTAACACAGGTGATGATCTGGCATCTGAAATCATTTACACAAACAGAATGCTTCAAAACACAAAAAAACATGTACCAAATGCTGGCTCTCTTCCAGGGCTAAATGTGATTGTAGCATATACACACAAATTGCTAGCAGAGATTAAATCACAAAAGAATGAGATCCTCTCGAAAGGTAGCGTATTACCGTGATTATCCTACCTTTGCCTCTTAAGATATGCTTCTGTTTTTAAATTCTTTCTGCAGATTCTGTTGGGCTGCATTTAGAAGTTGATTGACCTTTTAAATAAACTATAGGACAGTCCTTCCTAGTTTTCCCCAATTATTATCTATTATTTATCTGCAAATGATTTAATCTTGATATACATATTCACGTACTTAATTGACTTGGGACAGTGGTTCAGTTAGAATTATGGTACAACAATAAGTTAAGTGCTACCTGCTGTATGGCTGAATTTTTTTATACGAAAACATATGATGACAGTCAGAAAGGGTATTCCTATTAAACAGGAGGAATGAGCAACTCATGCTGACTAAATATAAACTCATTTCTGCATCTGTATATTACACACAGAAGGAGACAGAGTGCAACTCAACTCTTTAACACCAACTTTTGTGTGTGCATGTCTAGTTAATTCAATCCTATGTAGAGCAGATGGGGGGGGGGGTTGAGAGAGCAGGTACCAAGCAAGACACTGTTTAGGGGAAAGGTTCCTGCTTGTTCCTTTTCATAATGTGAAACTAAATATCTGACCTAGAGCACTAGGAACATTTTAGGGAACACCACCATGTCGGAGAAGGCTACGAAAGCATATGACATCAGCAGCCCTGATAAGAAGTGCCTGATAACTTTCATATTTGAAACCACAAAGAAAGGCACAAACCACAAACGAACGAATACAGGCAGTGGGGCCTTCACCTACTTCAAAATGTGGCATCTGATTCCTCCTGCATTTTTGGTCCTGCTTGCGTATGCTACAGAGGATGTAAACAAATCCTACACTAGAGAAAAGCTCTGTAGCTTTTGTGTATCACTGTAGCTTTGTGTACACTGTATCTTTAAGTGTATTCTGCTGAAGGACAAAGCTTGCTTGGTGTTATTTGCTTTATGAATTAAGGTCCCAGTTTCCCAATACACACATTTGCTATTTCACCCCAACACTCTTCCTAAATGGATTCACACATTCATGTATTCAGTTGGGCCAGTGTTCACACCATTCTGTTTTACTTAGCATTTTGGTTTGAAAACCCAAGTTCACTTTCTCTGCACTTCCTGCAAGATTGTATAGTTGAAGGAAAGAGCCTCTAATAGAGCTTTTGTTTGCTCTTGAAGCTGTAGACATTATTAACACACAAATATTGGGTTGGATCTACTCACTAGTCCTCTAGTCTAGTGGGGGGGGGGGTAATTGTATCAATAAGCATTGAGGTATTTGTCTATCAACATCTTGATTCTGCTGTCACTAATGCATTTGACAACTTTGGAGGTTCAATCAACACAAAGAGCTTCAATATCTCCCTTTCTCATATAAGATGTTTGTTTTGGAACACTTTCCAAAGCCTAATGTAAACAGGGAAATAAAAGTTATTTTGCCTAAGACCTCTCCTGGCATGTACACTCAGAGCCATCTCAATTTTCAATTAATAGATGTCCAGTGAGTATCTTTCATGGGAGGGACATACTAAAAAGAGCACAAACAATATTCCAGGTCCCTACTCTTGCTGTTAATTTATGGATGGTTAGCTGTCCAGCCAGCCAAAAATAGGGCTGCTCCATAATATTCTTAATTCTTAATTCAGAATTCTTTAAAAGCTGGTTTTTACTCGTGAAAACCTCAACCAATAATCTGAGTGCATTTTAACAGCACATGCAAGACTTTGACTAAGTGTGTCGCTGGTCACACACAGCCTTTTTGCAATTCAGCTTTTACTATATTTAGTAAACTCTCTCAATAATAGCATCAATATATTACTTTCATTAATACTCATCAGCATAAACACTCAACCGTCTTTACAGCCCATTACCCAACTTTTCTCCTGTTCCAACATTCTCACTTCTCTCCTCTACCTCCCACCTTCTTTTCTACTTCCCTCTACCTTCTGCAGCCCAGACCACTACTTCACCTTCTGCATAGCATTTGGGACACAATTGTTCATCCCTTTTACAAATAAAAATTATACACATTTCAAAAATATATCAGAAGAAGGGTAGTGCAAAAATCAATTTTGGTATCAAATAGTGTGCTCATCCTTATTTTAAACTGAGCTGAGATTTATAATAATCTATTATTTTAGGTAATAAATACCTATTTTTGGTGTGTGTTCTTTGGCCCCATTTTAACCTGGTTTCCAGACTCCACCAAGGGCTGCATAGCGTCTTTGTTTCTGTGTTAAACACAGACACTGCAATGGGGATGATTTACTGCTTTGTCCCCCTTAACCCTCTCACTTCTCTTCTCATCTGTCTGAACATGGGATTTAAAATCCCATCCCTTTTGACAACACTACCTTTTCCCATACATTTGTACATTTTTACTTTTGATCAACATTTAACAAGTGGTTTCTAAATCACTCAGGGTACCTTATGCAACAGAGTCAATAAGAAACAAACTTATTAACAAAAACATTAAGATACCAGGTAGCTCAAAGCACAGTGAATTGATGACATTCAAATTCTGAAACCAGTACATGATTACATGATTGTATTGGTAATTGAAACCTTCTCACCTTTAACATGAAAATATAAAATTTGACCTCATGAGCAACTCATGTCACTTTTAGTGTTAAAGACCAAATAATCCCTTTTTATACTTGTACTCTGCAAGATTCTAGGTGTTTTCAGGTCTGTTTCCCAATCCCCTAACATGCAGCACAGTGAACGTGGCAGAATTGAGAACCCCTTCATGCAGGGTTCTATTCCTGGTGCCTCTGCAGAGCACATATCTTTTTTTTCCCCCGGACCCCACGTGTTGGCAATACAATACAAGCCAACTGGACACACCTATGCTGGTCACTGCCAGAATACAGAAAGGAGCTTAAAGGGGTTTTTTCAACTGTAGCTTGACATTTCCAATTGTCCAAAAAGAACAAACACTGCAAGGGGGTTGGTTTGCTGTTTGTTGTTTTTGGTTTTTCCCCCCATAGCCTTGAGACACTCCGTCCACCTAGAGTTGTTTCTCACCCAGTCACCTTTCTCCGCGTCCTCTTAGTGGCCTAGACGGGCTCGCGTCGCTAGGAACCGCACCTTACAAGGACCACACTTCGCTTCGTCAGTGGCTCTGAGCCCCAACGGCTCATCCACTCAAAACATTCACTGGAGTGTCCCCATACACAAATAAATACACATACATACAAACCCCCATACACATACAAACCCCATGCACCTCCCCAATCCCCTTTACCCATAAACTTCCCAAAGCCGGTGGCACTTTACTGCTCTTCTACCGGCAAACCAGCGGCACACTACTGCTCTCTACTGGCTAAACCCAGCGGCACTTTACTGCTCCTACTGGGCGGGGCTGATCAAACCCCTGACTCCCACAAACAAGCTGTGGAGCCTACCTTTCCCTTCCCTTGGGCACCCTTTTCCCCGTGCAGCTGCTGTCTCTTTCTTCCGTCTCTGCTGCGTCTCCACTCAGGTACGGCGTGGGGGCTCCCCCTAGAAATGGCAGGGTGCGCGCTTGGAGCCACCAAAGCCGACCCAGCTGTTCGCTTAGCAGTGACGTCTCGGTCCTTCGTCCTGTCCTCGGAGAACACGGCTTCCCGGCCAATGCACCAAGAAATGTAGCCTTATTGGAGTTCACCGATTGGGTCTGCATTGCTCCGGGACAGGAGGAAGGAAGTCAAAATGACACCGAGGTTGGTTCAAAGAAAGAGTTTATTCTGCTCTCCGGATAGCAGAAGGCACCTGCGTGGTGAGTCCACAGCAAGTACAAAGAAATGACAAGTTTCATGCAGTATATATGCCCTCCAGGCATCCTCTCCCCCTTCCCCAGCCACGTCAACTTGTATACGCAGGTTGACATCACATATGTTCCTGCTCTGGTACTCTCAGCCATGAAAGGATCTTCCTTCCTGTACTCCTGACCATAAAAGGATATTCCTGTTCCTACTCCTATCTTGGGGCAAGAGGCCACTACTTCCGAGAACATGCTCTGGCGTTAGTCCCAGACTTGGGTCTCTGCGTCATTTGTGGCCAGGACATAAGATATGTCTGTGTCTGTTCTACTGGTAAAGTCAAGGCCAGTCTTGACGTCAAACTGATAAGGGAGAGAGCTGTGTTCTTGTTTTGCATTTGTTCAACGGCTAAAGTTTATGCATTTTAGCTAAGGAGAAATGGGGATTTTGGTGCAGTTTAGAAACTGCCTGCACAGTCAGTTTTGGGGTTTGGGAAACCCATTCCTTCACTTGTTCTGTGATAAAAAGCCTTCTGTTTCGAGTGCCAAAGCTTTCAGGAGAGCATTTTCAAGCTTCTAGCACCATTTTTGAGTGAATTGCCAAAAGTCAGATTTTTGCTGAAATTGTGACCCCGGGGCTTAGGGATTTTTTCAAAAAAATATTTTCTGCAGGTTAAGTTTTTGAGAGCTGATTTCTTGTTCTGTGATAAAAAGCCTTCTGTTTTGAGTGCCAAACCTTTCAGGGGAGCATTTTCAAGCTTTTGGCACCATTTTTGAGTGAATTGCCAAAAGTCAGATTTTTGCTGAAATTGTGACCCCGGGGCTTAGGGGTTTTTTCAAAAAAATATTTTCTGCCGGTGAAGTTTTTGAGAGCTGATTTCTTGTCCTGTGATAAAAAGCCTTCTGTTTCGAGTGCCAAACCTTTCAGGGGAGCATTTTCAATGTTTAGGCACCATTTTTGAGTCAATTGCCAAAAGTCAGATTTTTGCTGAAATTGTGACCCCAGGGCTTAGGGATTTTTTCAAAAAAATATTTTCTGCCGGTGAAGTTTTTGAGAGCTGATTTCTTGTTCTGTGATAAAAAGCCTACTGTTTCCATCGCCAAAGCTTTAAGGGGAGCATTTGCAAGCTTCTGGCACCATTTTTGAGTCAATTGCCAAAAGTCAGATTTTTGCTGAAATTGTGACCCCGGGGGCTTAGGGATTTTTTCAAAAAAATATTTTCTGTCAGTTAAGTTTTTGAGAGCTGATTTCTTGTTCTGTGATAAAAAGCCTACTGTTTCGAGTGCCAAACCTTTCAGGGGAGCATTTTCAAGCTTTTGGCACCATTTTTGAGTGAATTGCCAAAAGTCAGATTTTTGCTGAAATTGTGACCCCGGGGCTTAGGGATTTTTTCAAAAAAATATTTTCTGCCGGTGAAGTTTTTGAGAGTTGATTTCTTGTCCTGTGATAAAAAGCCTTCTGTTTCGAGTGCCAAACCTTTCAGGGGAGCATTTGCAAGCTTCTGGCACCATTTTTGAGTGAATTGCCAAAAGTCAGATTTTTGCTGAAATTGTGACCCCGGGGCTTAGGGATTTTTTCAAAAAAATATTTTCTGCCGGTGAAGTTTTTGAGAGCTGATTTCTTGTCCTGTGATAAAAACCCTTCTGTTTCCATCGCCAAAGCTTTCAGGGGAGCATTTGCAAGCTTCTGGCACCATTTTTGAGTGAATTGCCAAAAGTCAGATTTTTGCTGAAATTGTGACCCCGGGGCTTAGGGATTTTTTCAAAAAAATATTTTCTGCCGGTTAAGTTTTTGAGAGCTGATTTCTTGTCCTGTGATAAAAAGCCTTCTGTTTCCATCGCCAAACCTTTCAGGGGAGCATTTGCAAGCTTCTGGCACCATTTTTGAGTGAATTGCCAAAAGTCAGATTTTTGCTGAAATTGTGACCCCGGGACTTAGGGATTTTTGCAAAAAAATATTTTCTGCCGGTTAAGTTTTTGAGAGCTGATTTCTTGTCCTGTGATAAAAAGCCTTCTGTTTCCATCGCCAAAGCTTTCAGGGGAGCATTTGCAAGCTTCTGGCACCATTTTTGAGTGAATTGCAAAAAGTCAGATTTTTGCTGAAATTGTGACCCCGGGGCTTAGGGATTTTTTCAAAAAAATATTTTCTGCCGGTGAAGTTTTTGAGGGCTGATTTCTTGTCCTGTGATAAAAAGCCTTCTGTTTCGAGTGCCAAAGCTTTCAGGGGAGCATTTGCAAGCTTCTGGCACCATTTTTGAGTGAATTGCCAAAAGTCAGATTTTTGCTGAAATTGTGACCCCGGGGCTTAGGGATTTTTTCAAAAAAATATTTTCTGCCGGTGAAGTTTTTGAGAGCTGATTTCTTGTCCTGTGATAAAAAGCCTTCTGTTTCCATCGCCAAAGCTTTCAGGGGAGCATGTGCAAGCTTCTGGCACCATTTTTGAGTGAATTGCCAAAAGTCAGATTTTTGCTGAAATTGTGACCCCGGGACTTAGGGATTTTTGCAAAAAAATATTTTCTGCCGGTGAAGTTTTTGAGAGCTGATTTCTTGTCCTGTGATAAAAAGCCTTCTGTTTCCATCGCCAAAGCTTTCAGGGGAGCATTTTCAAGCTTCTGGCACCATTTTTGAGTGAATTGCCAAAAGTCAGATTTTTGCTGAAATTGTGACCCCGGGGCTTAGGGATTTTTTCAAAAAAATATTTTCTGCCGGTGAAGTTTTTGAGAGCTGATTTCTTGTCCTGTGATAAAAAGCCTTCTGTTTCGAGTGCCAAACCTTTCAGGGGAGCATTTTCAAGCTTTTGGCACCATTTTTGAGTGAATTGCCAAAAGTCAGATTTTTGCTGAAATTGTGACCCCGGGGCTTAGGGATTTTTTCAAAAAAATATTTTCTGCCGGTGAAGTTTTTGAGGGCTGCTTTCTTGTCCTGTGATAAAAAGCCTTCTGTTTCCATCGCCAAACCTTTCAGGAGAGCATTTTCAAGCTTCTAGCACCATTTTTGAGTGAATTGCCAAAAGTCAGATTTTTGCTGAAATTCTGCCCCCGGGGCTTAGGGATTTTTTCAAAAAAATATTTTCTGCCGGTTAAGTGTTTCAGAGCTGATTTCTTGTCCTGTGATAAAAAGCCTTCTGTTTCGAGTGCCAAAGCTTTCAGGGGAGCATTTGCAAGCTTCTGGCACCATTTTTGAGTGAATTGCCAAAAGTCAGATTTTTGCTGAAATTGTGACCCCGGGGATTAGGGATTTTTTCAAAAAAATATTTTCTGTCGGTTAAGTTTTTGAGGGCTGATTTCTTGTTCTGTGATAAAAAGCCTTCTGTTTCGAGTGCCAAACCTTTCAGGAGAGCATTTTCAAGCTTTAGGCACCATTTTTGAGTGAATTGCCAAAAGTCAGATTTTTGCTGAAATTTTGACCCCGGGGCTTAGGGATTTTTTCAAAAAAATATTTTCTGCCGGTTAAGTGTTTGAGAGATGATTTCTTGTCCTGTGATAAAAAGCCTTCTGTTTCGAGTGCCAAACCTTTCAGGGGAGCATTTTCAAGCTTCTGGCACCATTTTTGAGTGAATTGCCAAAAGTCAGATTTTTGCTGAAATTGTGACCCCGGGGCTTAGGGATTTTTTCAAAAAAATATTTTCTGTCGGTTAAGTTTTTGAGGGCTGATTTCTTGTTCTGTGATAAAAAGCCTTCTGTTTCGAGTGCCAAACCTTTCAGGAGAGCATTTTCAAGCTTTAGGCACCATTTTTGAGTGAATTGCCAAAAGTCAGATTTTTGCTGAAATTTTGACCCCGGGGCTTAGGGATTTTTTCAAAAAAATATTTTCTGCCGGTTAAGTGTTTGAGAGCTGATTTCTTGTCCTGTGATAAAAAGCCTTCTGTTTCGAGTGCCAAACCTTTCAGGGGAGCATTTTCAAGCTTCTGGCACCATTTTTGAGTGAATTGCCAAAAGTCAGATTTTTGCTGAAATTGTGACCCCGGGGCTTAGGGATTTTTTCAAAAAAATATTTTCTGTCGGTTAAGTTTTTGAGGGCTGATTTCTTGTTCTGTGATAAAAAGCCTTCTGTTTCGAGTGCCAAACCTTTCAGGAGAGCATTTTCAAGCTTTAGGCACCATTTTTGAGTGAATTGCCAAAAGTCATATTTTTGCTGAAATTGTGACCCCGGGGTTAGGGATTTTTTCAAAAAAATATTTTCTGCCGGTGAAGTTTTTGAGAGTTGATTTCTTGTCCTGTGATAAAAAGCCTTCTGTTTCGAGTGCCAAACCTTTCAGGGGAGCATTTGCAAGCTTCTGGCACCATTTTTGAGTGAATTGCCAAAAGTCAGATTTTTGCTGAAATTGTGACCCCGGGGCTTAGGGATTTTTTCAAAAAAATATTTTCTGCCGGTGAAGTTTTTGAGAGCTGATTTCTTGTCCTGTGATAAAAAGCCTTCTGTTTCCATCGCCAAAGCTTTCAGGGGAGCATGTGCAAGCTTCTGGCACCATTTTTGAGTGAATTGCCAAAAGTCAGATTTTTGCTGAAATTGTGACCCCGGGACTTAGGGATTTTTGCAAAAAAATATTTTCTGCCGGTTAAGTTTTTGAGAGCTGATTTCTTGTCCTGTGATAAAAAGCCTTCTGTTTCCATCGCCAAAGCTTTCAGGGGAGCATTTGCAAGCTTCTGGCACCATTTTTGAGTGAATTGCCAAAAGTCAGATTTTTGCTGAAATTGTGACCCCGGGGCTTAGGGATTTTTTCAAAAAAATATTTTCTGCCGGTGAAGTTTTTGAGGGCTGATTTCTTGTCCTGTGATAAAAAGCCTTCTGTTTCGAGTGCCAAAGCTTTCAGGGGAGCATTTGCAAGCTTCTGGCACCATTTTTGAGTGAATTGCCAAAAGTCAGATTTTTGCTGAAATTGTGACCCCGGGGCTTAGGGATTTTTTCAAAAAAATATTTTCTGCCGGTGAAGTTTTTGAGAGCTGATTTCTTGTCCTGTGATAAAAAGCCTTCTGTTTCCATTGCCAAAGCTTTCAGGGGAGCATGTGCAAGCTTCTGGCACCATTTTTGAGTGAATTGCCAAAAGTCAGATTTTTGCTGAAATTGTGACCCCGGGACTTAGGGATTTTTGCAAAAAAATATTTTCTGCCGGTGAAGTTTTTGAGAGCTGATTTCTTGTCCTGTGATAAAAAGCCTTCTGTTTCCATCGCCAAAGCTTTCAGGGGAGCATTTTCAAGCTTCTGGCACCATTTTTGAGTGAATTGCCAAAAGTCAGATTTTTGCTGAAATTGTGACCCCGGGGCTTAGGGATTTTTTCAAAAAAATATTTTCTGCCGGTGAAGTTTTTGAGAGCTGATTTCTTGTCCTGTGATAAAAAGCCTTCTGTTTCGAGTGCCAAACCTTTCAGGGGAGCATTTTCAAGCTTTTGGCACCATTTTTGAGTGAATTGCCAAAAGTCAGATTTTTGCTGAAATTGTGACCCCGGGGCTTAGGGATTTTTTCAAAAAAATATTTTCTGCCGGTGAAGTTTTTGAGAGCTGATTTCTTGTCCTGTGATAAAAAGCCTTCTGTTTCGAGTGCCAAAGCTTTCAGGGGAGCATTTGCAAGCTTCTGGCACCATTTTTGAGTGAATTGCCAAAAGTCAGATTTTTGCTGAAATTGTGACCCCGGGGCTTAGGGATTTTTTCAAAAAAATATTTTCTTCCGGTTAAGTTTTTGAGAGCTGATTTCTTGTCCTGTGATAAAAAGCCTTCTGTTTCGAGTGCCAAAGCTTTCAGGGGAGCATTTGCAAGCTTCTGGCACCATTTTTGAGTGAATTGCCAAAAGTCAGATTTTTGCTGAAATTGTGACCCCGGGGCTTAGGGATTTTTTCAAAAAAATATTTTCTGCCGGTGAAGTTTTTGAGAGCTGATTTCTTGTCCTGTGATAAAAAGCCTTCTGTTTCCATTGCCAAAGCTTTCAGGGGAGCATGTGCAAGCTTCTGGCACCATTTTTGAGTGAATTGCCAAAAGTCAGATTTTTGCTGAAATTGTGACCCCGGGACTTAGGGATTTTTGCAAAAAAATATTTTCTGCCGGTGAAGTTTTTGAGAGCTGATTTCTTGTCCTGTGATAAAAAGCCTTCTGTTTCCATCGCCAAAGCTTTCAGGGGAGCATTTTCAAGCTTCTGGCACCATTTTTGAGTGAATTGCCAAAAGTCAGATTTTTGCTGAAATTGTGACCCCGGGGCTTAGGGATTTTTTCAAAAAAATATTTTCTGCCGGTGAAGTTTTTGAGAGCTGATTTCTTGTCCTGTGATAAAAAGCCTTCTGTTTCGAGTGCCAAACCTTTCAGGGGAGCATTTTCAAGCTTTTGGCACCATTTTTGAGTGAATTGCCAAAAGTCAGATTTTTGCTGAAATTGTGACCCCGGGGCTTAGGGATTTTTTCAAAAAAATATTTTCTGCCGGTGAAGTTTTTGAGAGCTGATTTCTTGTCCTGTGATAAAAAGCCTTCTGTTTCGAGTGCCAAAGCTTTCAGGGGAGCATTTGCAAGCTTCTGGCACCATTTTTGAGTGAATTGCCAAAAGTCAGATTTTTGCTGAAATTGTGACCCCGGGGCTTAGGGATTTTTTCAAAAAAATATTTTCTTCCGGTTAAGTTTTTGAGAGCTGATTTCTTGTCCTGTGATAAAAAGCCTTCTGTTTCGAGTACGAAACCTTTCAGGGGAGCATTTTAAAGCTTCTGGCACCATTTTTGAGTGAATTGCCAAAAGTCAGATTTTTGCTGAAATTGTGACCCCGGGGCTTAGGGATTTTTTCAAAAAAATATTTTCTGTCGGTTAAGTTTTTGAGGGCTGATTTCTTGTTCTGTGATAAAAAGCCTTCTGTTTCGAGTGCCAAACCTTTCAGGAGAGCATGTTCAAGCTTTAGGCACCATTTTTGAGTGAATTGCCAAAAGTCAGATTTTTGCTGAAATTGTGACCCCGGGGCTTAGGGATTTTTTCAAAAAAATATTTTCTTCCGGTTAAGTTTTTGAGAGCTGATTTCTTGTCCTGTGATAAAAAGCCTTCTGTTTCGAGTACGAAACCTTTCAGGGGAGCATTTTAAAGCTTCTGGCACCATTTTTGAGTGAATTGCCAAAAGTCAGATTTTTGCTGAAATTGTGACCCCGGGGCTTAGGGATTTTTTCAAAAAAATATTTTCTGTCGGTTAAGTTTTTGAGGGCTGATTTCTTGTTCTGTGATAAAAAGCCTTCTGTTTCGAGTGCCAAAGCTTTCAGGGGAGCATTTGCAAGCTTCTGGCACCATTTTTGAGTGAATTGCCAAAAGTCAGATTTTTGCTGAAATTGTGACCCCGGGGCTTAGGGATTTTTTCAAAAAAATATTTTCTGCCGGTGAAGTTTTTGAGACCTGATTTCTTGTCCTGTAATAAAAAGCCTTCTGTTTCGAGTGCCAAACCTTTCAGGAGAGCATTTTCAAGCTTTAGGCACCATTTTTGAGTGAATTGCCAAAAGTCATATTTTTGCTGAAATTGTGACCCCGGGGTTAGGGATTTTTTCAAAAAAATATTTTCTGCCGGTGAAGTTTTTGAGAGTTGATTTCTTGTCCTGTGATAAAAAGCCTTCTGTTTCGAGTGCCAAACCTTTCAGGGGAGCATTTGCAAGCTTCTGGCACCATTTTTGAGTGAATTGCCAAAAGTCAGATTTTTGCTGAAATTGTGACCCCGGGGCTTAGGGATTTTTTCAAAAAAATATTTTCTGCCGGTGAAGTTTTTGAGAGCTGATTTCTTGTCCTGTGATAAAAAGCCTTCTGTTTCCATCGCCAAAGCTTTCAGGGGAGCATGTGCAAGCTTCTGGCACCATTTTTGAGTGAATTGCCAAAAGTCAGATTTTTGCTGAAATTGTGACCCCGGGACTTAGGGATTTTTGCAAAAAAATATTTTCTGCCGGTTAAGTTTTTGAGAGCTGATTTCTTGTCCTGTGATAAAAAGCCTTCTGTTTCCATCGCCAAAGCTTTCAGGGGAGCATTTGCAAGCTTCTGGCACCATTTTTGAGTGAATTGCCAAAAGTCAGATTTTTGCTGAAATTGTGACCCCGGGGCTTAGGGATTTTTTCAAAAAAATATTTTCTGCCGGTGAAGTTTTTGAGGGCTGATTTCTTGTCCTGTGATAAAAAGCCTTCTGTTTCGAGTGCCAAAGCTTTCAGGGGAGCATTTGCAAGCTTCTGGCACCATTTTTGAGTGAATTGCCAAAAGTCAGATTTTTGCTGAAATTGTGACCCCGGGGCTTAGGGATTTTTTCAAAAAAATATTTTCTGCCGGTGAAGTTTTTGAGAGCTGATTTCTTGTCCTGTGATAAAAAGCCTTCTGTTTCCATTGCCAAAGCTTTCAGGGGAGCATGTGCAAGCTTCTGGCACCATTTTTGAGTGAATTGCCAAAAGTCAGATTTTTGCTGAAATTGTGACCCCGGGACTTAGGGATTTTTGCAAAAAAATATTTTCTGCCGGTGAAGTTTTTGAGAGCTGATTTCTTGTCCTGTGATAAAAAGCCTTCTGTTTCCATCGCCAAAGCTTTCAGGGGAGCATTTTCAAGCTTCTGGCACCATTTTTGAGTGAATTGCCAAAAGTCAGATTTTTGCTGAAATTGTGACCCCGGGGCTTAGGGATTTTTTCAAAAAAATATTTTCTGCCGGTGAAGTTTTTGAGAGCTGATTTCTTGTCCTGTGATAAAAAGCCTTCTGTTTCGAGTGCCAAACCTTTCAGGGGAGCATTTTCAAGCTTTTGGCACCATTTTTGAGTGAATTGCCAAAAGTCAGATTTTTGCTGAAATTGTGACCCCGGGGCTTAGGGATTTTTTCAAAAAAATATTTTCTGCCGGTGAAGTTTTTGAGAGCTGATTTCTTGTCCTGTGATAAAAAGCCTTCTGTTTCGAGTGCCAAAGCTTTCAGGGGAGCATTTGCAAGCTTCTGGCACCATTTTTGAGTGAATTGCCAAAAGTCAGATTTTTGCTGAAATTGTGACCCCGGGGATTAGGGATTTTTTCAAAAAAATATTTTCTGTCGGTTAAGTTTTTGAGAGCTGATTTCTTGTTCTGTGATAAAAAGCCGTCTGTTTCGAGTGCCAAACCTTTCAGGAGAGCATGTTCAAGCTTTAGGCACCATTTTTGAGTGAATTGCCAAAAGTCAGATTTTTGCTGAAATTGTGACCCCCGGGCTTAGGGATTTTTTCAAAAAAATATTTTCTTCCGGTTAAGTTTTTGAGAGCTGATTTCTTGTCCTGTGATAAAAAGCCTTCTGTTTCGAGTACGAAACCTTTCAGGGGAGCATTTTAAAGCTTCTGGCACCATTTTTGAGTGAATTGCCAAAAGTCAGATTTTTGCTGAAATTGTGACCCCGGGGCTTAGGGATTTTTTCAAAAAAATATTTTCTGTCGGTTAAGTTTTTGAGGGCTGATTTCTTGTTCTGTGATAAAAAGCCTTCTGTTTCGAGTGCCAAAGCTTTCACGGGAGCATTTGCAAGCTTCTGGCACCATTTTTGAGTGAATTGCCAAAAGTCAGATTTTTGCTGAAATTGTGACCCCGGGGCTTAGGGATTTTTTCAAAAAAATATTTTCTTCCGGTTAAGTTTTTGAGAGCTGATTTCTTGTCCTGTGATAAAAAGCCTTCTGTTTCGAGTACGAAACCTTTCAGGGGAGCATTTTAAAGCTTCTGGCACCATTTTTGAGTGAATTGCCAAAAGTCAGATTTTTGCTGAAATTGTGACCCCGGGGCTTAGGGATTTTTTCAAAAAAATATTTTCTGTCGGTTAAGTTTTTGAGGGCTGATTTCTTGTTCTGTGATAAAAAGCCTTCTGTTTCGAGTGCCAAACCTTTCAGGAGAGCATGTTCAAGCTTTAGGCACCATTTTTGAGTGAATTGCCAAAAGTCAGATTTTTGCTGAAATTGTGACCCCGGGGCTTAGGGATTTTTTCAAAAAAATATTTTCTTCCGGTTAAGTTTTTGAGAGCTGATTTCTTGTCCTGTGATAAAAAGCCTTCTGTTTCGAGTACGAAACCTTTCAGGGGAGCATTTTAAAGCTTCTGGCACCATTTTTGAGTGAATTGCCAAAAGTCAGATTTTTGCTGAAATTGTGACCCCGGGGCTTAGGGATTTTTTCAAAAAAATATTTTCTGTCGGTTAAGTTTTTGAGGGCTGATTTCTTGTTCTGTGATAAAAAGCCTTCTGTTTCGAGTGCCAAAGCTTTCAGGGGAGCATTTGCAAGCTTCTGGCACCATTTTTGAGTGAATTGCCAAAAGTCAGATTTTTGCTGAAATTGTGACCCCGGGGCTTAGGGATTTTTTCAAAAAAATATTTTCTGCCGGTGAAGTTTTTGAGACCTGATTTCTTGTCCTGTAATAAAAAGCCTTCTGTTTCCATCGCCAAAGCTTTCAGGGGAGCATGTGCAAGCTTCTGGCACCATTTTTGAGTGAATTGCCAAAAGTCAGATTTTTGCTGAAATTGTGACCCCGGGGCTTAGGGATTTTTTCAAAAAAATATTTTCTGCCGGTTAACTTTTTGAGAGCTGATTTCTTGTCCTGTGATAAAAAGCCTTCTGTTTCGAGTGCCAAACCTTTCAGGGGAGCATTTTCAAGCTTTTGGCACCATTTTTGAGTGAATTGCCAAAAGTCAGATTTTTGCTGAAATTGTGACCCCGGGGCTTAGGGATTTTTTCAAAAAAATATTTTCTGCCGGTGAAGTTTTTGAGAGCTGATTTCTTGTCCTGTGATAAAAAGCCTTCTGTTTCGAGTGCCAAACCTTTCAGGGGAGCATTTGCAAGCTTCTGGCACCATTTTTGAGCGAATTGCCGAAAGTCAGATTTTTGCTGAAATTGTGACCCCGGGGATTAGGGATTTTTTCAAAAAAATATTTTCTGTCGGTTAAGTTTTTGAGAGCTGATTTCTTGTCCTGTGATAAAAAGCCTTCTGTTTCCATCGCCAAAGCTTTCAGGGGAGCATTTGCAAGCTTCTGGCACCATTTTTGAGTGAATTGCCAAAAGTCAGATTTTTGCTGAAATTGTGACCCCGGGGCTTAGGGATTTTTTCAAAAAAATATTTTCTGCCGGTGAAGTTTTTGTGTGCTGATTTCTTGTCCTGTGATAAAAAGCCTTCTGTTTCGAGTGCCAAAGCTTTCAGGGGAGCATTTGCAAGCTTCTGGCACCATTTTTGAGTGAATTGCCAAAAGTCAGATTTTTGCTGAAATTGTGACCCCGGGGCTTAGGGATTTTTTCAAAAAAATATTTTCTGCCGGTGAAGTTTTTGAGAGCTGATTTCTTGTCCTGTGATAAAAAGCCTTCTGTTTCCATCGCCAAAGCTTTCAGGGGAGCATGTGCAAGCTTCTGGCACCATTTTTGAGTGAATTGCCAAAAGTCAGATTTTTGCTGAAATTGTGACCCCGGGGCTTAGGGATTTTTTCAAAAAAATATTTTCTGCCGGTTAACTTTTTGAGAGCTGATTTCTTGTCCTGTGATAAAAAGCCTTCTGTTTCGAGTGCCAAACCTTTCAGGGGAGCATTTTCAAGCTTTTGGCACCATTTTTGAGTGAATTGCCAAAAGTCAGATTTTTGCTGAAATTGTGACCCCGGGGCTTAGGGATTTTTTCAAAAAAATATTTTCTGCCGGTGAAGTTTTTGAGAGCTGATTTCTTGTCCTGTGATAAAAAGCCTTCTGTTTCGAGTGCCAAACCTTTCAGGGGAGCATTTTCAAGCTTCTGGCACCATTTTTGAGTGAATTGCCAAAAGTCAGATTTTTGCTGAAATTGTGACCCCGGGGCTTAGGGATTTTTTCAAAAAAATATTTTCTGTCGGTTATGTTTTTGAGGGCTGATTTCTTGTTCTGTGATAAAAAGCCTTCTGTTTCCATCGCCAAAGCTTTCAGGAGAGCATTTTCAAGCTTCTGGCACCATTTTTGAGTGAATTGCCAAAAGTCAGATTTTTGCTGAAATTGTGACCCCGGGGTAAGGGATTTTTTCAAAAAAATATTTTCTGCCGGTTAAGTTTTTGAGAGCTGATTTCTTGTCCTGTGATAAAAAGCCTTCTGTTTCGAGTGCCAAACCTTTCAGGAGAGCATTTTCAAGCTTCTAGCACCATTTTTGAGTGAATTGCCAAAAGTCAGATTTTTGCTGAAATTGTGACCCCGGGGCTTAGGGATTTTTTCAAAAAAATATTTTCTGCCGGTTAAGTGTCTGAGAGCTGATTTCTTGTCCTGTGATAAAAAGCCTTCTGTTTCGAGTGCCAAACCTTTCAGGGGAGCATTTTCAAGCTTCTGGCACCATTTTTGAGTGAATTGCCAAAAGTCAGATTTTTGCTGAAATTGTGACCCCGGGGCTTAGGGATTTTTTCAAAAAAATATTTTCTGCCGGTTAAGTTTTTGAGGGCTGATTTCTTGTTCTGTGATAAAAAGCCTTCTGTTTCCATCGCCAAAGCTTTCAGGAGAGCATTTTCAAGCTTCTGGCACCATTTTTGAGTGAATTGCCAAAAGTCAGATTTTTGCTGAAATTGTGACCCCGGGGCTTAGGGATTTTTTCAAAAAAATATTTTCTGCCGGTTAAGTGTTTGAGAGCTGATTTCTTGTCCTGTGATAAAAAGCCTTCTGTTTCCATCGCCAAAGCTTTCAGGAGAGCATTTTCAAGCTTCTGGCACCATTTTTGAGTGAATTGCCAAAAGTCAGATTTTTGCTGAAATTGTGACCCCGGGGCTTAGGGATTTTTTCAAAAAAATATTTTCTGCCGGTTAAGTTTTTGAGAGCTGATTTCTTGTCCTGTGATAAAAAGCCTTCTGTTTCGAGTGCCAAACCTTTCAGTAGTGCATTTTCAAGCTTTAGGCACCATTTTTGAGTCAATTGCCAAAAGTCAGATTTCTGCTGAAATTGTGACCCCGGGGCTTAGGGATTTTTTCAAAAAAATATTTTCTGTCGGTTAAGTTTTTGAGGGCTGATTTCTTGTTCTGTGATAAAAAGCCTTCTGTTTCCATCGCCAAAGCTTTCAGGAGAGCATTTTCAAGCTTCTAGCACCATTTTTGAGTGAATTGCCAAAAGTCAGATTTTTGCTGAAATTGTGACCCCGGGGCTTAGGGATTTTTTCAAAAAAATATTTTCTGCCGGTTAAGTGTTTGAGAGCTGATTTCTTGTCCTGTGATAAAAAGCCTTCTGTTTCGAGTGCCAAACCTTTCAGGGGAGCATTTTCAAGCTTCTGGCACCATTTTTGAGTGAATTGCCAAAAGTCAGATTTTTGCTGAAATTGTGACCCCGGGGCTTAGGGATTTTTTCAAAAAAATATTTTCTGTCGGTTAAGTTTTTGAGGGCTGATTTCTTGTTCTGTGATAAAAAGCCTTCTGTTTCGAGTGCCAAACCTTTCAGGAGAGCATTTTCAAGCTTTAGGCACCATTTTTGAGTGAATTGCCAAAAGTCATATTTTTGCTGAAATTGTGACCCCGGGGTTAGGGATTTTTTCAAAAAAATATTTTCTGCCGGTTAAGTTTTTGAGGGCTGATTTCTTGTTCTGTGATAAAAAGCCTTCTGTTTCGAGTGCCAAACCTTTCAGGAGAGCATTTGCAAGCTTCTGGCACCATTTTTGAGTGAATTGCCAAAAGTCAGATTTTTGTTGAAATTGTGACCCCGGGGCTTAGGGATTTTTTCAAAAAATAATTTTCTGCCGGTGAAGTTTTTGAGGGCTGATTTCTTGTTCTGTGATAAAAAGCCTTCTGTTTCGAGTGCCAAAGCTTTCAGGGGAGCATTTTCAAGCTTCTAGCACCATTTTTGAGTGAATTGCCAAAAGTCAGATTTTTGCTGAAATTGTGACCCCGGGGCTTAGGGATTTTTTCAAAAAAATATTTTCTGCCGGATAAGTGTTTGAGAGCTGATTTCTTGTCCTGTGATAAAAAGCCTTCTGTTTCGAGTGCCAAACCTTTCAGGGGAGCATTTTCAAGCTTCTGGCACCATTTTTGAGTGAATTGCCAAAAGTCAGATTTTTGCTGAAATTGTGACCCCGGGCCTTAGGGATTTTTTCAAAAAAAAAATTTCTGTCGGTTAAGTTTTTGAGGGCTGATTTCTTGTTCTGTGATAAAAAGCCTTCTTTTTCGAGTGCCAAACCTTTCAGGAGAGCATTTTCAAGCTTTAGGCACCATTTTTGAGTGAATTGCCAAAAGTCATATTTTTGCTGAAATTGTGACCCCGGGGTTAGGGATTTTTTCAAAAAAATATTTTCTGCCGGTTAAGTTTTTGAGAGCTGATTTCTTGTCCTGTGATAAAAAGCCTTCTGTTTCCATCGCCAAAGCTTTCAGGGGAGCATTTTCAAGCTTTAGGCACCATTTTTGAGTGAATTGCCAAAAGTCAGATTTTTGCTGAAATTGTGACCCCGGGGCTTAGGGATTTTTTCAAAAAAATATTTTCTGTCGGTTAAGTTTTTGAGAGCTGATTTCTTGTTCTGTGATAAAAAGCCTTCTGTTTCGAGTGCCAAACCTTTCAGGAGAGCATGTTCAAGCTTTAGGCACCATTTTTGAGTGAATTGCCAAAAGTCAGATTTTTGCTGAAATTGTGACCCCCGGGCTTAGGGATTTTTTCAAAAAAATATTTTCTTCCGGTTAAGTTTTTGAGAGCTGATTTCTTGTCCTGTGATAAAAAGCCTTCTGTTTCGAGTACGAAACCTTTCAGGGGAGCATTTTAAAGCTTCTGGCACCATTTTTGAGTGAATTGCCAAAAGTCAGATTTTTGCTGAAATTGTGACCCCGGGGCTTAGGGATTTTTTCAAAAAAATATTTTCTGTCGGTTAAGTTTTTGAGGGCTGATTTCTTGTTCTGTGATAAAAAGCCTTCTGTTTCGAGTGCCAAACCTTTCAAGAGAGCATTTTCAAGCTTTAGGCACCATTTTTGAGTGAATTGCCAAAAGTCAGATTTTTGCTGAAATTTTGACCCCGGGGCTTAGGGATTTTTTCAAAAAAATATTTTCTGCCGGTTAAGTGTTTGAGAGCTGATTTCTTGTCCTGTGATAAAAAGCCTTCTGTTTCGAGTGCCAAACCTTTCAGGGGAGCATTTTCAAGCTTCTGGCACCATTTTTGAGTGAATTGCCAAAAGTCAGATTTTTGCTGAAATTGTGACCCCGGGGCTTAGGGATTTTTTCAAAAAAATATTTTCTGTCGGTTATGTTTTTGAGGGCTGATATCTTGTTCTGTGATAAAAAGCCTTCTGTTTCGAGTGCCAAACCTTTCAGGAGAGCATTTTCAAGCTTTAGGCACCATTTTTGAGTGAATTGCCAAAAGTCATATTTTTGCTGAAATTGTGACCCCGGGGTTAGGGATTTTTTCAAAAAAATATTTTCTGCCGGTGAAGTTTTTGAGAGCTGATTTCTTGTCCTGTGATAAAAAGCCTTCTGTTTCCATCGCCAAAGCTTTCAGGAGAGCATTTTCAAGCTTCTGGCACCATTTTTGAGTGAATTGCCAAAAGTCAGATTTTTGCTGAAATTGTGACCCCGGGGCTTAGGGATTTTTTCAAAAAAATATTTTCTGCCGGTGAAGTTTTTGAGAGCTGATTTCTTGTTCTGTGATAAAAAGCCTTCTGTTTCGAGTGCCAAACCTTTCAGGAGAGCATTTTCAAGCTTCTAGCACCATTTTTGAGTGAATTGCCAAAAGTCAGATTTTTGCTGAAATTGTGACCCCGGGGCTTAGGGATTTTTTCAAAAAAATATTTTCTGCCGGTGAAGTTTTTGAGAGCTGATTTCTTGTCCTGTGATAAAAAGCCTTCTGTTTCCATCGCCAAAGCTTTCAGGGGAGCATGTGCAAGCTTCTGGCACCATTTTTGAGTGAATTGCCAAAAGTCAGATTTTTGCTGAAATTGTGACCCCGGGGCTTAGGGATTTTTTCAAAAAAATATTTTCTGCCGGTTAAGTGTTTGACAGCTGATTTCTTGTCCTGTGATAAAAAGCCTTCTGTTTCGAGTGCCAAACCTTTCAGGGGAGCATTTTCAAGCTTCTGGCACCATTTTTGAGTGAATTGCCAAAAGTCAGATTTTTGCTGAAATTGTGACCCCGGGGCTTAGGGATTTTTTCAAAAAAATATTTTCTGTCGGTTAAGTTTTTGAGGGCTGATTTCTTGTTCTGTGATAAAAAGCCTTCTGTTTCGAGTGCCAAACCTTTCAGGAGAGCATTTTCAAGCTTTAGGCACCATTTTTGAGTGAATTGCCAAAAGTCATATTTTTGCTGAAATTGTGACCCCGGGGTTAGGGATTTTTTCAAAAAAATATTTTCTGCCGGTTAAGTTTTTGAGGGCTGATTTCTTGTTCTGTGATAAAAAGCCTTCTGTTTCGAGTGCCAAACCTTTCAGGAGAGCATTTGCAAGCTTCTGGCACCATTTTTGAGTGAATTGCCAAAAGTCAGATTTTTGTTGAAATTGTGACCCCGGGGCTTAGGGATTTTTTCAAAAAAATATTTTCTGCCGGTGAAGTTTTTGAGGGCTGATTTCTTGTTCTGTGATAAAAAGCCTTCTGTTTCGAGTGCCAAAGCTTTCAGGGGAGCATTTTCAAGCTTCTAGCACCATTTTTGAGTGAATTGCCAAAAGTCAGATTTTTGCTGAAATTGTGACCCCGGGGCTTAGGGATTTTTTCAAAAAAATATTTTCTGCCGGATAAGTGTTTGAGAGCTGATTTCTTGTCCTGTGATAAAAAGCCTTCTGTTTCGAGTGCCAAACCTTTCAGGGGAGCATTTTCAAGCTTCTGGCACCATTTTTGAGTGAATTGCCAAAAGTCAGATTTTTGCTGAAATTGTGACCCCGGGCCTTAGGGATTTTTTCAAAAAAAAAATTTCTGTCGGTTAAGTTTTTGAGGGCTGATTTCTTGTTCTGTGATAAAAAGCCTTCTTTTTCGAGTGCCAAACCTTTCAGGAGAGCATTTTCAAGCTTTAGGCACCATTTTTGAGTGAATTGCCAAAAGTCATATTTTTGCTGAAATTGTGACCCCGGGGTTAGGGATTTTTTCAAAAAAATATTTTCTGCCGGTTAAGTTTTTGAGAGCTGATTTCTTGTCCTGTGATAAAAAGCCTTCTGTTTCCATCGCCAAAGCTTTCAGGGGAGCATTTTCAAGCTTTAGGCACCATTTTTGAGTGAATTGCCAAAAGTCAGATTTTTGCTGAAATTGTGACCCCGGGGCTTAGGGATTTTTTCAAAAAAATATTTTCTGTCGGTTAAGTTTTTGAGAGCTGATTTCTTGTTCTGTGATAAAAAGCCTTCTGTTTCGAGTGCCAAACCTTTCAGGAGAGCATGTTCAAGCTTTAGGCACCATTTTTGAGTGAATTGCCAAAAGTCAGATTTTTGCTGAAATTGTGACCCCCGGGCTTAGGGATTTTTTCAAAAAAATATTTTCTTCCGGTTAAGTTTTTGAGAGCTGATTTCTTGTCCTGTGATAAAAAGCCTTCTGTTTCGAGTACGAAACCTTTCAGGGGAGCATTTTAAAGCTTCTGGCACCATTTTTGAGTGAATTGCCAAAAGTCAGATTTTTGCTGAAATTGTGACCCCGGGGCTTAGGGATTTTTTCAAAAAAATATTTTCTGTCGGTTAAGTTTTTGAGGGCTGATTTCTTGTTCTGTGATAAAAAGCCTTCTGTTTCGAGTGCCAAACCTTTCAAGAGAGCATTTTCAAGCTTTAGGCACCATTTTTGAGTGAATTGCCAAAAGTCAGATTTTTGCTGAAATTTTGACCCCGGGGCTTAGGGATTTTTTCAAAAAAATATTTTCTGCCGGTTAAGTGTTTGAGAGCTGATTTCTTGTCCTGTGATAAAAAGCCTTCTGTTTCGAGTGCCAAACCTTTCAGGGGAGCATTTTCAAGCTTCTGGCACCATTTTTGAGTGAATTGCCAAAAGTCAGATTTTTGCTGAAATTGTGACCCCGGGGCTTAGGGATTTTTTCAAAAAAATATTTTCTGTCGGTTATGTTTTTGAGGGCTGATTTCTTGTTCTGTGATAAAAAGCCTTCTGTTTCGAGTGCCAAACCTTTCAGGAGAGCATTTTCAAGCTTTAGGCACCATTTTTGAGTGAATTGCCAAAAGTCATATTTTTGCTGAAATTGTGACCCCGGGGTTAGGGATTTTTTCAAAAAAATATTTTCTGCCGGTGAAGTTTTTGAGAGCTGATTTCTTGTCCTGTGATAAAAAGCCTTCTGTTTCCATCGCCAAAGCTTTCAGGAGAGCATTTTCAAGCTTCTGGCACCATTTTTGAGTGAATTGCCAAAAGTCAGATTTTTGCTGAAATTGTGACCCCGGGGCTTAGGGATTTTTTCAAAAAAATATTTTCTGCCGGTGAAGTTTTTGAGAGCTGATTTCTTGTTCTGTGATAAAAAGCCTTCTGTTTCGAGTGCCAAACCTTTCAGGAGAGCATTTTCAAGCTTCTAGCACCATTTTTGAGTGAATTGCCAAAAGTCAGATTTTTGCTGAAATTGTGACCCCGGGGCTTAGGGATTTTTTCAAAAAAATATTTTCTGCCGGTGAAGTTTTTGAGAGCTGATTTCTTGTCCTGTGATAAAAAGCCTTCTGTTTCCATCGCCAAAGCTTTCAGGGGAGCATGTGCAAGCTTCTGGCACCATTTTTGAGTGAATTGCCAAAAGTCAGATTTTTGCTGAAATTGTGACCCCGGGGCTTAGGGATTTTTTCAAAAAAATATTTTCTGCCGGTTAAGTTTTTGAGGGCTGATTTCTTGTCCTGTGATAAAAAGCCTTCTGTTTCCATCGCCAAAGCTTTCAGGAGAGCATTTTCAAGCTTCTGGCAACATTTTTGAGTGAATTGCCAAAAGTCAGATTTTTGCTGAAATTGTGACCCCGGGGCTTAGGGATTTTTTCAAAAAAATATTTTCTGCCGGTTAAGTTTTTGAGAGCTGATTTCTTGTCCTGTGATAAAAAGCCTTCTGTTTCGAGTGCCAAACCTTTCAGTAGTGCATTTTCAAGCTTTAGGCACCATTTTTGAGTCAATTGCCAAAAGTCAGATTTCTGCTGAAATTGTGACCCCGGGGCTTAGGGATTTTTTCAAAAAAATATTTTCTGTCGGTTAAGTTTTTGAGGGTTGATTTCTTGTTCTGTGATAAAAAGCCTTCTGTTTCCATCGCCAAAGCTTTCAGGAGAGAATTTTCAAGCTTCTAGCACCATTTTTGAGTGAATTGCCAAAAGTCAGATTTTTGCTGAAATTGTGACCCCGGGGCTTAGGGATTTTTTCAAAAAAATATTTTCTGCCGGTTAAGTGTTTGAGAGCTGATTTCTTGTCCTGTGATAAAAAGCCTTCTGTTTCGAGTGCCAAACCTTTCAGGGGAGCATTTTCAAGCTTCTGGCACCATTTTTGAGTGAATTGCCAAAAGTCAGATTTTTGCTGAAATTGTGACCCCGGGGCTTAGGGATTTTTACAAAAAAATATTTTCTGTCGGTTAAGTTTTTGAGGGCTGATTTCTTGTTCTGTGATAAAAAGCCTTCTGTTTCGAGTGCCAAACCTTTCAGGAGAGCATTTTCAAGCTTTAGGCACCATTTTTGAGTGAATTGCCAAAAGTCATATTTTTGCTGAAATTGTGACCCCGGGGTTAGGGATTTTTTCAAAAAAATATTTTCTGCCGGTTAAGTTTTTGAGGGCTGATTTCTTGTTCTGTGATAAAAAGCCTTCTGTTTCGAGTGCCAAACCTTTCAGGAGAGCATTTGCAAGCTTCTGGCACCATTTTTGAGTGAATTGCCAAAAGTCAGATTTTTGTTGAAATTGTGACCCCGGGGCTTAGGGATTTTTTCAAAAAAATATTTTCTGCCGGTGAAGTTTTTGAGGGCTGATTTCTTGTTCTGTGATAAAAAGCCTTCTGTTTCGAGTGCCAAAGCTTTCAGGGGAGCATTTTCAAGCTTCTAGCACCATTTTTGAGTGAATTGCCAAAAGTCAGATTTTTGCTGAAATTGTGACCCCGGGGCTTAGGGATTTTTTCAAAAAAATATTTTCTGCCGGATAAGTGTTTGAGAGCTGATTTCTTGTCCTGTGATAAAAAGCCTTCTGTTTCGAGTGCCAAACCTTTCAGGGGAGCATTTTCAAGCTTCTGGCACCATTTTTGAGTGAATTGCCAAAAGTCAGATTTTTGCTGAAATTGTGACCCCGGGCCTTAGGGATTTTTTCAAAAAAAAATTTTCTGTTGGTTAAGTTTTTGAGGGCTGATTTCTTGTTCTGTGATAAAAAGCCTTCTTTTTCGAGTGCCAAACCTTTCAGGAGAGCATTTTCAAGCTTTAGGCACCATTTTTGAGTGAATTGCCAAAAGTCATATTTTTGCTGAAATTGTGACCCCGGGGTTAGGGATTTTTTCAAAAAAATATTTTCTGCCGGTTAAGTTTTTGAGAGCTGATTTCTTGTAGTGTGATAAAAAGCCTTCTGTTTCCATCGCCAAAGCTTTCAGGGGAGCATTTTCAAGCTTTAGGCACCATTTTTGAGTGAATTGCCAAAAGTCAGATTTTTGCTGAAATTGTGACCCCGGGGCTTAGGGATTTTTTCAAAAAAAAATTTTCTGTCGGTTAAGTTTTTGAGGGCTGATTTCTTGTTCTGTGATAAAAAGCCTTCTGTTTCGAGTGCCAAACCTTTCAGGAGAGCATTTGCAAGCTTCTGGCACCATTTTTGAGTGAATTGCCAAAAGTCAGATTTTTGCTGAAATTGTGACCCCGGGGCTTAGGGATTTTTTCAAAAAAATATTTTCTGCCGGTGAAGTTTTTGAGACCTGATTTCTTGTCCTGTAATAAAAAGCCTTCTGTTTCCATCGCCAAAGCTTTCAGGGGAGCATGTGCAAGCTTCTGGCACCATTTTTGAGTGAATTGCCAAAAGTCAGATTTTTGCTGAAATTGTGACCCCGGGGCTTAGGGATTTTTTCAAAAAAATATTTTCTGCCGGTTAACTTTTTGAGAGCTGATTTCTTGTCCTGTGATAAAAAGCCTTCTGTTTCGAGTGCCAAACCTTTCAGGGGAGCATTTTCAAGCTTTTGGCACCATTTTTGAGTGAATTGCCAAAAGTCAGATTTTTGCTGAAATTGTGACCCCGGGGCTTAGGGATTTTTTCAAAAAAATATTTTCTGCCGGTGAAGTTTTTGAGAGCTGATTTCTTGTCCTGTGATAAAAAGCCTTCTGTTTCGAGTGCCAAACCTTTCAGGGGAGCATTTTCAAGCTTCTGGCACCATTTTTGAGTGAATTGCCAAAAGTCAGATTTTTGCTGAAATTCTGCCCCCGGGGCTTAGGGATTTTTTCAAAAAAATATTTTCTGCCGGTTAAGTGTTTCAGAGCTGATTTCTTGTCCTGTGATAAAAAGCCTTCTGTTTCGAGTGCCAAAGCTTTCAGGGGAGCATTTGCAAGCTTCTGGCACCATTTTTGAGTGAATTGCCAAAAGTCAGATTTTTGCTGAAATTGTGACCCCGGGGATTAGGGATTTTTTCAAAAAAATATTTTCTGTCGGTTAAGTTTTTGAGAGCTGATTTCTTGTCCTGTGATAAAAAGCCTTCTGTTTCCATCGCCAAAGCTTTCAGGGGAGCATTTGCAAGCTTCTGGCACCATTTTTGAGTGAATTGCCAAAAGTCAGATTTTTGCTGAAATTGTGACCCCGGGGCTTAGGGATTTTTTCAAAAAAATATTTTCTGCCGGTGAAGTTTTTGTGTGCTGATTTCTTGTCCTGTGATAAAAAGCCTTCTGTTTCGAGTGCCAAAGCTTTCAGGGGAGCATTTGCAAGCTTCTGGCACCATTTTTGAGTGAATTGCCAAAAGTCAGATTTTTGCTGAAATTGTGACCCCGGGGCTTAGGGATTTTTTCAAAAAAATATTTTCTGCCGGTGAAGTTTTTGAGAGCTGATTTCTTGTCCTGTGATAAAAAGCCTTCTGTTTCCATCGCCAAAGCTTTCAGGGGAGCATGTGCAAGCTTCTGGCACCATTTTTGAGTCAATTGCCAAAAGTCAGATTTTTGCTGAAATTGTGACCCCGGGGCTTAGGGATTTTTTCAAAAAAATATTTTCTGCCGGTTAACTTTTTGAGAGCTGATTTCTTGTCCTGTGATAAAAAGCCTTCTGTTTCGAGTGCCAAACCTTTCAGGGGAGCATTTTCAAGCTTTTGGCACCATTTTTGAGTGAATTGCCAAAAGTCAGATTTTTGCTGAAATTGTGACCCCGGGGCTTAGGGATTTTTTCAAAAAAATATTTTCTGCCGGTGAAGTTTTTGAGAGCTGATTTCTTGTCCTGTGATAAAAAGCCTTCTGTTTCGAGTGCCAAACCTTTCAGGGGAGCATTTTCAAGCTTCTGGCACCATTTTTGAGTGAATTGCCAAAAGTCAGATTTTTGCTGAAATTGTGACCCCGGGGCTTAGGGATTTTTTCAAAAAAATATTTTCTGTCGGTTATGTTTTTGAGGGCTGATTTCTTGTTCTGTGATAAAAAGCCTTCTGTTTCCATCGCCAAAGCTTTCAGGAGAGCATTTTCAAGCTTCTTGCACCATTTTTGAGTGAATTGCCAAAAGTCAGATTTTTGCTGAAATTGTGACCCCGGGGTAAGGGATTTTTTCAAAAAAATATTTTCTGCCGGTTAAGTTTTTGAGAGCTGATTTCTTGTCCTGTGATAAAAAGCCTTCTGTTTCGAGTGCCAAACCTTTCAGGAGAGCATTTTCAAGCTTCTAGCACCATTTTTGAGTGAATTGCCAAAAGTCAGATTTTTGCTGAAATTGTGACCCCGGGGCTTAGGGATTTTTTCAAAAAAATATTTTCTGCCGGTTAAGTGTTTGAGAGCTGATTTCTTGTCCTGTGATAAAAAGCCTTCTGTTTCGAGTGCCAAACCTTTCAGGGGAGCATTTTCAAGCTTCTGGCACCATTTTTGAGTGAATTGCCAAAAGTCAGATTTTTGCTGAAATTGTGACCCCGGGGCTTAGGGATTTTTTCAAAAAAATATTTTCTGCCGGTTAAGTTTTTGAGGGCTGATTTCTTGTTCTGTGATAAAAAGCCTTCTGTTTCCATCGCCAAAGCTTTCAGGAGAGCATTTTCAAGCTTCTGGCACCATTTTTGAGTGAATTGCCAAAAGTCAGATTTTTGCTGAAATTGTGACCCCGGGGCTTAGGGATTTTTTCAAAAAAATATTTTCTGCCGGTTAAGTGTTTGAGAGCTGATTTCTTGTCCTGTGATAAAAAGCCTTCTGTTTCCATCGCCAAAGCTTTCAGGAGAGCATTTTCAAGCTTCTGGCACCATTTTTGAGTGAATTGCCAAAAGTCAGATTTTTGCTGAAATTGTGACCCCGGGGCTTAGGGATTTTTTCAAAAAAATATTTTCTGCCGGTTAAGTTTTTGAGAGCTGATTTCTTGTCCTGTGATAAAAAGCCTTCTGTTTCGAGTGCCAAACCTTTCAGTAGTGCATTTTCAAGCTTTAGGCACCATTTTTGAGTCAATTGCCAAAAGTCAGATTTCTGCTGAAATTGTGACCCCGGGGCTTAGGGATTTTTTCAAAAAAATATTTTCTGTCGGTTAAGTTTTTGAGGGCTGATTTCTTGTTCTGTGATAAAAAGCCTTCTGTTTCCATCGCCAAAGCTTTCAGGAGAGCATTTTCAAGCTTCTAGCACCATTTTTGAGTGAATTGCCAAAAGTCAGATTTTTGCTGAAATTGTGACCCCGGGGCTTAGGGATTTTTTCAAAAAAATATTTTCTGCCGGTTAAGTGTTTGAGAGCTGATTTCTTGTCCTGTGATAAAAAGCCTTCTGTTTCGAGTGCCAAACCTTTCAGGGGAGCATTTTCAAGCTTCTGGCACCATTTTTGAGTGAATTGCCAAAAGTCAGATTTTTGCTGAAATTGTGACCCCGGGGCTTAGGGATTTTTTCAAAAAAATATTTTCTGTCGGTTAAGTTTTTGAGGGCTGATTTCTTGTTCTGTGATAAAAAGCCTTCTGTTTCGAGTGCCAAACCTTTCAGGAGAGCATTTTCAAGCTTTAGGCAGCATTTTTGAGTGAATTGCCAAAAGTCATATTTTTGCTGAAATTGTGACCCCGGGGTTAGGGATTTTTTCAAAAAAATATTTTCTGCCGGTTAAGTTTTTGAGGGCTGATTTCTTGTTCTGTGATAAAAAGCCTTCTGTTTCGAGTGCCAAACCTTTCAGGAGAGCATTTGCAAGCTTCTGGCACCATTTTTGAGTGAATTGCCAAAAGTCAGATTTTTGTTGAAATTGTGACCCCGGGGCTTAGGGATTTTTTCAAAAAAATATTTTCTGCCGGTGAAGTTTTTGAGGGCTGATTTCTTGTTCTGTGATAAAAAGCCTTCTGTTTCGAGTGCCAAAGCTTTCAGGGGAGCATTTTCAAGCTTCTAGCACCATTTTTGAGTGAATTGCCAAAAGTCAGATTTTTGCTGAAATTGTGACCCCGGGGCTTAGGGATTTTTTCAAAAAAATATTTTCTGCCGGATAAGTGTTTGAGAGCTGATTTCTTGTCCTGTGATAAAAAGCCTTCTGTTTCGAGTGCCATACCTTTCAGGGGAGCATTTTCAAGCTTCTGGCACCATTTTTGAGTGAATTGCCAAAAGTCAGATTTTTGCTGAAATTGTGACCCCGGGCCTTAGGGATTTTTTCAAAAAAAAATTTTCTGTCGGTTAAGTTTTTGAGGGCTGATTTCTTGTTCTGTGATAAAAAGCCTTCTTTTTCGAGTGCCAAACCTTTCAGGAGAGCATTTTCAAGCTTTAGGCACCATTTTTGAGTGAATTGCCAAAAGTCATATTTTTGCTGAAATTGTGACCCCGGGGTTAGGGATTTTTTCAAAAAAATATTTTCTGCCGGTTAAGTTTTTGAGAGCTGATTTCTTGTCCTGTGATAAAAAGCCTTCTGTTTCCATCGCCAAAGCTTTCAGGGGAGCATTTTCAAGCTTTAGGCACCATTTTTGAGTGAATTGCCAAAAGTCAGATTTTTGCTGAAATTGTGACCCCGGGGCTTAGGGATTTTTTCAAAAAAATATTTTCTGTCGGTTAAGTTTTTGAGAGCTGATTTCTTGTTCTGTGATAAAAAGCCTTCTGTTTCGAGTGCCAAACCTTTCAGGAGAGCATGTTCAAGCTTTAGGCACCATTTTTGAGTGAATTGCCAAAAGTCAGATTTTTGCTGAAATTGTGACCCCCGGGCTTAGGGATTTTTTCAAAAAAATATTTTCTTCCGGTTAAGTTTTTGAGAGCTGATTTCTTGTCCTGTGATAAAAAGCCTTCTGTTTCGAGTACGAAACCTTTCAGGGGAGCATTTTAAAGCTTCTGGCACCATTTTTGAGTGAATTGCCAAAAGTCAGATTTTTGCTGAAATTGTGACCCCGGGGCTTAGGGATTTTTTCAAAAAAATATTTTCTGTCGGTTAAGTTTTTGAGGGCTGATTTCTTGTTCTGTGATAAAAAGCCTTCTGTTTCGAGTGCCAAACCTTTCAAGAGAGCATTTTCAAGCTTTAGGCACCATTTTTGAGTGAATTGCCAAAAGTCAGATTTTTGCTGAAATTTTGACCCCGGGGCTTAGGGATTTTTTCAAAAAAATATTTTCTGCCGGTTAAGTGTTTGAGAGCTGATTTCTTGTCCTGTGATAAAAAGCCTTCTGTTTCGAGTGCCAAACCTTTCAGGGGAGCATTTTCAAGCTTCTGGCACCATTTTTGAGTGAATTGCCAAAAGTCAGATTTTTGCTGAAATTGTGACCCCGGGGCTTAGGGATTTTTTCAAAAAAATATTTTCTGTCGGTTATGTTTTTGAGGGCTGATTTCTTGTTCTGTGATAAAAAGCCTTCTGTTTCGAGTGCCAAACCTTTCAGGAGAGCATTTTCAAGCTTTAGGCACCATTTTTGAGTGAATTGCCAAAAGTCATATTTTTGCTGAAATTGTGACCCCGGGGTTAGGGATTTTTTCAAAAAAATATTTTCTGCCGGTGAAGTTTTTGAGAGCTGATTTCTTGTCCTGTGATAAAAAGCCTTCTGTTTCCATCGCCAAAGCTTTCAGGAGAGCATTTTCAAGCTTCTGGCACCATTTTTGAGTGAATTGCCAAAAGTCAGATTTTTGCTGAAATTGTGACCCCGGGGCTTAGGGATTTTTTCAAAAAAATATTTTCTGCCGGTGAAGTTTTTGAGGGCTGATTTCTTGTTCTGTGATAAAAAGCCTTCTGTTTCGAGTGCCAAACCTTTCAGGAGAGCATGTTCAAGCTTTAGGCACCATTTTTGAGTGAATTGCCAAAAGTCAGATTTTTGCTGAAATTGTGACCCCCGGGCTTAGGGATTTTTTCAAAAAAATATTTTCTTCCGGTTAAGTTTTTGAGAGCTGATTTCTTGTCCTGTGATAAAAAGCCTTCTGTTTCGAGTACGAAACCTTTCAGGGGAGCATTTTAAAGCTTCTGGCACCATTTTTGAGTGAATTGCCAAAAGTCAGATTTTTGCTGAAATTGTGACCCCGGGGCTTAGGGATTTTTTCAAAAAAATATTTTCTGTCGGTTAAGTTTTTGAGGGCTGATTTCTTGTTCTGTGATAAAAAGCCTTCTGTTTCGAGTGCCAAACCTTTCAAGAGAGCATTTTCAAGCTTTAGGCACCATTTTTGAGTGAATTGCCAAAAGTCAGATTTTTGCTGAAATTTTGACCCCGGGGCTTAGGGATTTTTTCAAAAAAATATTTTCTGCCGGTTAAGTGTTTGAGAGCTGATTTCTTGTCCTGTGATAAAAAGCCTTCTGTTTCGAGTGCCAAACCTTTCAGGGGAGCATTTTCAAGCTTCTGGCACCATTTTTGAGTGAATTGCCAAAAGTCAGATTTTTGCTGAAATTGTGACCCCGGGGCTTAGGGATTTTTTCAAAAAAATATTTTCTGTCGGTTATGTTTTTGAGGGCTGATTTCTTGTTCTGTGATAAAAAGCCTTCTGTTTCGAGTGCCAAACCTTTCAGGAGAGCATTTTCAAGCTTTAGGCACCATTTTTGAGTGAATTGCCAAAAGTCATATTTTTGCTGAAATTGTGACCCCGGGGTTAGGGATTTTTTCAAAAAAATATTTTCTGCCGGTGAAGTTTTTGAGAGCTGATTTCTTGTCCTGTGATAAAAAGCCTTCTGTTTCCATCGCCAAAGCTTTCAGGAGAGCATTTTCAAGCTTCTGGCACCATTTTTGAGTGAATTGCCAAAAGTCAGATTTTTGCTGAAATTGTGACCCCGGGGCTTAGGGATTTTTTCAAAAAAATATTTTCTGCCGGTGAAGTTTTTGAGGGCTGATTTCTTGTTCTGTGATAAAAAGCCTTCTGTTTCGAGTGCCAAACCTTTCAGGAGAGCATGTTCAAGCTTTAGGCACCATTTTTGAGTGAATTGCCAAAAGTCAGATTTTTGCTGAAATTGTGACCCCCGGGCTTAGGGATTTTTTCAAAAAAATATTTTCTTCCGGTTAAGTTTTTGAGAGCTGATTTCTTGTCCTGTGATAAAAAGCCTTCTGTTTCGAGTACGAAACCTTTCAGGGGAGCATTTTAAAGCTTCTGGCACCATTTTTGAGTGAATTGCCAAAAGTCAGATTTTTGCTGAAATTGTGACCCCGGGGCTTAGGGATTTTTTCAAAAAAATATTTTCTGTCGGTTAAGTTTTTGAGGGCTGATTTCTTGTTCTGTGATAAAAAGCCTTCTGTTTCGAGTGCCAAACCTTTCAAGAGAGCATTTTCAAGCTTTAGGCACCATTTTTGAGTGAATTGCCAAAAGTCAGATTTTTGCTGAAATTTTGACCCCGGGGCTTAGGGATTTTTTCAAAAAAATATTTTCTGCCGGTTAAGTGTTTGAGAGCTGATTTCTTGTCCTGTGATAAAAAGCCTTCTGTTTCGAGTGCCAAACCTTTCAGGGGAGCATTTTCAAGCTTCTGGCACCATTTTTGAGTGAATTGCCAAAAGTCAGATTTTTGCTGAAATTGTGACCCCGGGGCTTAGGGATTTTTTCAAAAAAATATTTTCTGTCGGTTATGTTTTTGAGGGCTGATTTCTTGTTCTGTGATAAAAAGCCTTCTGTTTCGAGTGCCAAACCTTTCAGGAGAGCATTTTCAAGCTTTAGGCACCATTTTTGAGTGAATTGCCAAAAGTCATATTTTTGCTGAAATTGTGACCCCGGGGTTAGGGATTTTTTCAAAAAAATATTTTCTGCCGGTGAAGTTTTTGAGAGCTGATTTCTTGTCCTGTGATAAAAAGCCTTCTGTTTCCATCGCCAAAGCTTTCAGGAGAGCATTTTCAAGCTTCTGGCACCATTTTTGAGTGAATTGCCAAAAGTCAGATTTTTGCTGAAATTGTGACCCCGGGGCTTAGGGATTTTTTCAAAAAAATATTTTCTGCCGGTGAAGTTTTTGAGAGCTGATTTCTTGTTCTGTGATAAAAAGCCTTCTGTTTCGAGTGCCAAACCTTTCAGGAGAGCATTTTCAAGCTTCTAGCACCATTTTTGAGTGAATTGCCAAAAGTCAGATTTTTGCTGAAATTGTGACCCCGGGGCTTAGGGATTTTTTCAAAAAAATATTTTCTGCCGGTGAAGTTTTTGAGAGCTGATTTCTTGTCCTGTGATAAAAAGCCTTCTGTTTCCATCGCCAAAGCTTTCAGGGGAGCATGTGCAAGCTTCTGGCACCATTTTTGAGTGAATTGCCAAAAGTCAGATTTTTGCTGAAATTGTGACCCCGGGGCTTAGGGATTTTTTCAAAAAAATATTTTCTGCCGGTTAAGTTTTTGAGGGCTGATTTCTTGTTCTGTGATAAAAAGCCTTCTGTTTCCATCGCCAAAGCTTTCAGGAGAGCATTTTCAAGCTTCTGGCACCATTTTTGAGTGAATTGCCAAAAGTCAGATTTTTGCCGAAATTGTGACCCCGGGGCTTAGGGATTTTTTCAAAAAAATATTTTCTGCCGGTTAAGTGTTTGAGAGCTGATTTCTTGTCCTGTGATAAAAAGCCTTCTGTTTCCATCGCCAAAGCTTTCAGGAGAGCATTTTCAAGCTTCTGGCAACATTTTTGAGTGAATTGCCAAAAGTCAGATTTTTGCTGAAATTGTGACCCCGGGGCTTAGGGATTTTTTCAAAAAAATATTTTCTGCCGGTTAAGTTTTTGAGAGCTGATTTCTTGTCCTGTGATAAAAAGCCTTCTGTTTCGAGTGCCAAACCTTTCAGTAGTGCATTTTCAAGCTTTAGGCACCATTTTTGAGTCAATTGCCAAAAGTCAGATTTCTGCTGAAATTGTGACCCCGGGGCTTAGGGATTTTTTCAAAAAAATATTTTCTGTCGGTTAAGTTTTTGAGGGCTGATTTCTTGTTCTGTGATAAAAAGCCTTCTGTTTCCATCGCCAAAGCTTTCAGGAGAGCATTTTCAAGCTTCTAGCACCATTTTTGAGTGAATTGCCAAAAGTCAGATTTTTGCTGAAATTGTGACCCCGGGGCTTAGGGATTTTTTCAAAAAAATATTTTCTGCCGGTTAAGTGTTTGAGAGCTGATTTCTTGTCCTGTGATAAAAAGCCTTCTGTTTCGAGTGCCAAACCTTTCAGGGGAGCATTTTCAAGCTTCTGGCACCATTTTTGAGTGAATTGCCAAAAGTCAGATTTTTGCTGAAATTGTGACCCCGGGGCTTAGGGATTTTTACAAAAAAATATTTTCTGTCGGTTAAGTTTTTGAGGGCTGATTTCTTGTTCTGTGATAAAAAGCCTTCTGTTTCGAGTGCCAAACCTTTCAGGAGAGCATTTTCAAGCTTTAGGCACCATTTTTGAGTGAATTGCCAAAAGTCATATTTTTGCTGAAATTGTGACCCCGGGGTTAGGGATTTTTTCAAAAAAATATTTTCTGTCGGTTAAGTTTTTGAGGGCTGATTTCTTGTTCTGTGATAAAAAGCCTTCTGTTTCGAGTGCCAAACCTTTCAGGAGAGCATTTTCAAGCTTTAGGCACCATTTTTGAGTGAATTGCCAAAAGTCATATTTTTGCTGAAATTGTGACCCCGGGGTTAGGGATTTTTTCAAAAAAATATTTTCTGCCGGTTAAGTTTTTGAGGGCTGATTTCTTGTTCTGTGATAAAAAGCCTTCTGTTTCGAGTGCCAAACCTTTCAGGAGAGCATTTGCAAGCTTCTGGCACCATTTTTGAGTGAATTGCCAAAAGTCAGATTTTTGTTGAAATTGTGACCCCGGGGCTTAGGGATTTTTTCAAAAAAATATTTTCTGCCGGTGAAGTTTTTGAGGGCTGATTTCTTGTTCTGTGATAAAAAGCCTTCTGTTTCGAGTGCCAAAGCTTTCAGGGGAGCATTTTCAAGCTTCTAGCACCATTTTTGAGTGAATTGCCAAAAGTCAGATTTTTGCTGAAATTGTGACCCCGGGGCTTAGGGATTTTTTCAAAAAAATATTTTCTGCCGGATAAGTGTTTGAGAGCTGATTTCTTGTCCTGTGATAAAAAGCCTTCTGTTTCGAGTGCCAAACCTTTCAGGGGAGCATTTTCAAGCTTCTGGCACCATTTTTGAGTGAATTGCCAAAAGTCAGATTTTTGCTGAAATTGTGACCCCGGGCCTTAGGGATTTTTTCAAAAAAAAAATTTCTGTCGGTTAAGTTTTTGAGGGCTGATTTCTTGTTCTGTGATAAAAAGCCTTCTGTTTCGAGTGCCAAACCTTTCAGGAGAGCATTTTCAAGCTTTAGGCACCATTTTTGAGTGAATTGCCAAAAGTCAGATTTTTGCTGAAATTGTGACCCCGGGCCTTAGGGATTTTTTCAAAAAAATATTTTCTGCCGGATAAGTGTTTGAGAGCTGATTTCTTGTCCTGTGATAAAAAGCCTTCTGTTTCGAGTGCCAAACCTTTCAGGGGAGCATTTTCAAGCTTCTGGCACCATTTTTGAGTGAATTGCCAAAAGTCAGATTTTTGCTGAAATTGTGACCCCGGGCCTTAGGGATTTTTTCAAAAAAATATTTTCTGCCGGTTAAGTTTTTGAGGGCTGATTTCTTGTTCTGTGATAAAAAGCCTTCTGTTTCGAGTGCCAAACCTTTCAGGAGAGCATTTTCAAGCTTTAGGCACCATTTTTGAGTGAATTGCCAAAAGTCATATTTTTGCTGAAATTGTGACCCCGGGGTTAGGGATTTTTTCAAAAAAATATTTTCTGCCGGTTAAGTTTTTGAGGGCTGATTTCTTGTTCTGTGATAAAAAGCCTTCTGTTTCGAGTGCCAAACCTTTCAGGAGAGCATTTTCAAGCTTCTGGCACCATTTTTGAGTAAATTGCCAAAAGTCAGATTTTTGCTGAAATTGTGACCCCGGGCCTTAGGGATTTTTTCAAAAAAAAATTTTCTGTCGGTTAAGTTTTTGAGGGCTGATTTCTTGTTCTGTGATAAAAAGCCTTCTTTTTCGAGTGCCAAACCTTTCAGGAGAGCATTTTCAAGCTTTAGGCACCATTTTTGAGTGAATTGCCAAAAGTCATATTTTTGCTGAAATTGTGACCCCGGGGTTAGGGATTTTTTCAAAAAAATATTTTCTGCCGGTTAAGTTTTTGAGAGCTGATTTCTTGTCCTGTGATAAAAAGCCTTCTGTTTCCATCGCCAAAGCTTTCAGGGGAGCATTTTCAAGCTTTAGGCACCATTTTTGAGTGAATTGCCAAAAGTCATATTTTTGCTGAACTTGTGACCCCGGGGTTAGGGATTTTTTCAAAAAAATATTTTCTGCCGGTTAAGTTTTTGAGGGCTGATTTCTTGTTCTGTGATAAAAAGCCTTCTGTTTCGAGTGCCAAACCTTTCAGGAGAGCATTTGCAAGCTTCTGGCACCATTTTTGAGTGAATTGCCAAAAGTCAGATTTTTCCTGAAATTGTGACCCCGGGGCTTAGGGATTTTTTCAAAAAAATACTTTCTGCCGGTTAAGTTTTTGAGAGCTGATTTCTTGTCCTGTGATAAAAAGCCTTCTGTTTCGAGTGCCAAACCTTTCAGTAGAGCATTTTCAAGCTTTAGGCACCATTTTTGAGTCAATTGCCAAAAGTCAGATTTTTGCTGAAATTGTGACCCCGGGGCTTAGGGATTTTTTCAAAGAAATATTTTCTGCCGGTTAAGTTTTTGAGAGCTGATTTCTTGTCCTGTGATAAAAAGCCTTCTGTTTCGAGTGCCAAACCTTTCAGGAGAGCATTTTCAAGCTTTAGGCACCATTTTTGAGTGAATTGCCAAAAGTCAGATTTTTGCTGAAATTGTGACCCCGGGGCTTAGGCATTTTTTCAAAAAAATATTTTCTGTCGTTTAAGTTTTTGAGGGCTGATTTCTTGTTCTGTGATAAAAAGCCTTCTGTTTCGAGTGCCAAACCTTTCAGGAGAGCATTTTCAAGCTTCTGGCACCATTTTTGAGTGAATTGCCAAAAGTCAGATTTTTGCTGAAATTGTGACCCCGGGGCTTAGGGATTTTTTCAAAGAAATATTTTCTGCCGGTTAAGTTTTTGAGAGCTGATTTCTTGTCCTGTGATAAAAAGCCTTCTGTTTCGAGTGCAAAACCTTTCAGGGGAGCATTTTGAAGCTTTAGACACCATTTTTGAGTGAATTGCCAAAAGTCAGATTTTTGTTGAAATTGTGACCCCGGGGCTTAGGGATTTTTTCAAAAAAATATTTTCTGTCGGTTAAGTTTTTGAGGGCTGATTTCTTGTTCTGTGATAAAAAGCCTTCTGTTTCGAGTGCCAAAGCTTTCAGGGGAGCATTTTCAAGCTTCTAGCACCATTTTTGAGTGAATTGCCAAAAGTCAGATTTTTGCTGAAATTGTGACCCCGGGGCTTAGGGATTTTTTCAAAAAAATATTTTCTGCCGGATAAGTGTTTGAGAGCTGATTTCTTGTCCTGTGATAAAAAGCCTTCTGTTTCGAGTGCCAAACCTTTCAGGGGAGCATTTTCAAGCTTCTGGCACCATTTTTGAGTGAATTGCCAAAAGTCAGATTTTTGCTGAAATTGTGACCCCGGGGCTTAGGGATTTTTTCAAAAAAATATTTTCTGTCGGTTAAGTTTTTGAGGGCTGATTTCTTGTTCTGTGATAAAAAGCCTTCTGTTTCGAGTGCCAAACATTTCAGGGGAGCATTTTCAAGCTTTAGGCACCATTTTTGAGTGAATTGCCAAAAGTCAGATTTTTGCTGAAATTGTGACCCCGGGGCTTAGGGATTTTTTCAAAAAAATATTTTCTGTCGGTTAAGTTTTTGAGGGCTGATTTCTTGTTCTGTGATAAAAAGCCTTCTGTTTCGAGTGCCAAACCTTTCAGGAGAGCATTTTCAAGCTTTAGGCACCATTTTTGAGTGAATTGCCAAAAGTCAGATTTTTGCTGAAATTTTGACCCCGGGGCTTAGGGATTTTTTCAAAAAAATATTTTCTGCCGGTTAAGTTTTTGAGGGCTGATTTCTTGTTCTGTGATAAAAAGCCTTCTTTTTCGAGTGCCAAACCTTTCAGGAGAGCATTTTCAAGCTTTAGGCACCATTTTTGAGTGAATTGCCAAAAGTCATATTTTTGCTGAAATTGTGACCCCGGGGCTTAGGGATTTTTTCAAAAAAATATTTTCTGTCGGTTAAGTTTTTGAGGGCTGATTTCTTGTTCTGTGATAAAAAGCCTTCTGTTTCGAGTGCCAAACATTTCAGGGGAGCATTTTCAAGCTTCTGGCACCATTTTTGAGTGAATTGCCAAAAGTCAGATTTTTGCTGAAATTGTGACCCCGGGCCTTAGGGATTTTTTCAAAAAAATATTTTCTGTCGGTTAAGTTTTTGAGGGCTGATTTCTTGTTCTGTGATAAAAAGCCTTCTGTTTCGAGTGCCAAACCTTTCAGGAGAGCATTTTCAAGCTTTAGGCACCATTTTTGAGTGAATTGCCAAAAGTCAGATTTTTGCTGAAATTTTGACCCCGGGGCTTAGGGATTTTTTCAAAAAAATATTTTCTGCCGGTTAAGTTTTTGAGGGCTGATTTCTTGTTCTGTGATAAAAAGCCTTCTTTTTCGAGTGCCAAACCTTTCAGGAGAGCATTTTCAAGCTTTAGGCACCATTTTTGAGTGAATTGCCAAAAGTCATATTTTTGCTGAAATTGTGACCCCGGGGCTTAGGGATTTTTTCAAAAAAATATTTTCTGCCGGTTAAGTTTTTGAGGGCTGATTTCTTGTTCTGTGATAAAAAGCCTTCTGTTTCCATCGCCAAAGCTTTCAGGGGAGCATTTTCAAGCTTTAGGCACCATTTTTGAGTGAATTGCCAAAAGTCAGATTTTTGCTGAAATTGTGACCCCGGGGCTTAGGGATTTTTTCAAAAAAATATTTTCTGTCGGTTAAGTTTTTGAGGGCTGATTTCTTGTTCTGTGATAAAAAGCCTTCTGTTTCGAGTGCCAAACCTTTCAGGAGAGCATTTTCAAGCTTCTGGCACCATTTTTGAGTGAATTGCCAAAAGTCAGATTTTTGCTGAAATTGTGACCCCGGGGCTTAGGGATTTTTTCAAAAAAATATTTTCTGCCGGTTAAGTTTTTGAGAGCTGATTTCTTGTTCTGTGATAAAAAGCCTTCTGTTTCGAGTGCCAAACCTTTCAGGAGAGCATTTTCAAGCTTTAGGCACCATTTTTGAGTGAATTGCCAAAAGTCATATTTTTGCTGAACTTGTGACCCCGGGGTTAGGGATTTTTTCAAAAAAATATTTTCTGCCGGTTAAGTTTTTGAGGGCTGATTTCTCGTTCTGTGATAAAAAGCCTTCTGTTTCGAGTGCCAAACCTTTCAGGAGAGCATTTGCAAGCTTCTGGCACCATTTTTGAGTGAATTGCCAAAAGTCAGATTTTTCCTGAAATTGTGACCCCGGGGCTTAGGGATTTTTTCAAAAAAATATTTTCTGCCGGTTAAGTTTTTGAGAGCTGATTTCTTGTTCTGTGATAAAAAGCCTTCTGTTTCCATCGCCAAAGCTTTCAGGGGAGCATTTTGAAGCTTTAGGCACCATTTTTGAGTGAATTGCCAAAAGTCAGATTTTTGCTGAAATTGTGACCCCGGGGTTAGGGATTTTTTCAAAAAAATATTTTCTGCCGGTTAAGTTTTTGAGAGCTGATTTCTTGTCCTGTGATAAAAAGCCTTCTGTTTCCATCGCCAAAGCTTTCAGGGGAGCATTTTCAAGCTTTAGGCACCATTTTTGAGTGAATTGCTAAAAGTCAGATTTTTGCTGAAATTGTGACCCCGGGGCTTAGGGATTTTTTCAAAAAAATATTTTCTGTCGGTTAAGTTTTTGAGGGCTGATTTCTTGTTCTGTGATAAAAAGCCTTCTGTTTCGAGTGCCAAACCTTTCAGGAGAGCATTTTCAAGCTTTAGGCACCAATTTTGAGTGAATTGCCAAAAGTCAGATTTTTGCTGAAATTGTGACCCCGGGGCTTAGGCATTTTTTCAAAAAAATATTTTCTGTCGTTTAAGTTTTTGAGGGCTGATTTCTTGTTCTGTGATAAAAAGCCTTCTGTTTCGAGTGCCAAACCTTTCAGGAGAGCATTTTCAAGCTTCTGGCACCATTTTTGAGTGAATTGCCCAAAGTCAGATTTTTGCTGAAATTGTGACCCCGGGGCTTAGGGATTTTTTCAAAGAAATATTTTCTGCCGGTTAAGTTTTTGAGAGCTGATTTCTTGTCCTGTGATAAAAAGCCTTCTGTTTCGAGTGCCAAACCTTTCAGGGGAGCATTTTGAAGCTTTAGACACCATTTTTGAGTGAATTGCCAAAAGTCAGATTTTTGTTGAAATTGTGACCCCGGGGCTTAGGGATTTTTTCAAAAAAATATTTTCTGTCGGTTAAGTTTTTGAGGGCTGATTTCTTGTTCTGTGATAAAAAGCCTTCTGTTTCGAGTGCCAAAGCTTTCAGGGGAGCATTTTCAAGCTTCTAGCACCATTTTTGAGTGAATTGCCAAAAGTCAGATTTTTGCTGAAATTGTGACCCCGGGGCTTAGGGATTTTTTCAAAAAAATATTTTCTGCCGGATAAGTGTTTGAAAGCTGATTTCTTGTCCTGTGATAAAAAGCCTTCTGTTTCGAGTGCCAAACCTTTCAGGGGAGCATTTTCAAGCTTCTGGCACCATTTTTGAGTGAATTGCCAAAAGTCAGATTTTTGCTGAAATTGTGACCCCGGGGCTTAGGGATTTTTTCAAAAAAATATTTTCTGTCGGTTAAGTTTTTGAGGGCTGATTTCTTGTTCTGTGATAAAAAGCCTTCTGTTTCGAGTGCCAAACATTTCAGGGGAGCATTTTCAAGCTTTAGGCACCATTTTTGAGTGAATTGCCAAAAGTCAGATTTTTGCTGAAATTGTGACCCCGGGGCTTAGGGATTTTTTCAAAAAAATATTTTCTGTCGGTTAAGTTTTTGAGGGCTGATTTCTTGTTCTGTGATAAAAAGCCTTCTGTTTCGAGTGCCAAACCTTTCAGGAGAGCATTTTCAAGCTTTAGGCACCATTTTTGAGTGAATTGCCAAAAGTCAGATTTTTGCTGAAATTTTGACCCCGGGGCTTAGGGATTTTTTCAAAAAAATATTTTCTGCCGGTTAAGTTTTTGAGGGCTGATTTCTTTTTCTGTGATAAAAAGCCTTCTTTTTCGAGTGCCAAACCTTTCAGGAGAGCATTTTCAAGCTTTAGGCACCATTTTTGAGTGAATTGCCAAAAGTCATATTTTTGCTGAAATTGTGACCCCGGGGCTTAGGGATTTTTTCAAAAAAATATTTTCTGTCGGTTAAGTTTTTGAGGGCTGATTTCTTGTTCTGTGATAAAAAGCCTTCTGTTTCGAGTGCCAAACATTTCAGGGGAGCATTTTCAAGCTTCTGGCACCATTTTTGAGTGAATTGCCAAAAGTCAGATTTTTGCTGAAATTTTGACCCCGGGCCTTAGGGATTTTTTCAAAAAAATATTTTCTGCCGGTTAAGTTTTTGAGGGCTGATTTCTTGTTCTGTGATAAAAAGCCTTCTTTTTCGAGTGCCAAACCTTTCAGGAGAGCATTTTCAAGCTTTAGGCACCATTTTTGAGTGAATTGCCAAAAGTCATATTTTTGCTGAAATTGTGACCCCGGGGCTTAGGGATTTTTTCAAAAAAATATTTTCTGCCGGTTAAGTTTTTGAGGGCTGATTTCTTGTTCTGTGATAAAAAGCCTTCTGTTTCCATCGCCAAAGCTTTCAGGGGAGCATTTTCAAGCTTTAGGCACCATTTTTGAGTGAATTGCCAAAAGTCAGATTTTTGCTGAAATTGTGACCCCGGGGCTTAGGGATTTTTTCAAAAAAATATTTTCTGTCGGTTAAGTTTTTGAGGGCTGATTTCTTGTTCTGTGATAAAAAGCCTTCTGTTTCGAGTGCCAAACCTTTCAGGAGAGCATTTTCAAGCTTCTGGCACCATTTTTGAGTGAATTGCCAAAAGTCAGATATTTGCTGAAATTGTGACCCCGGGGCTTAGGGATTTTTTCAAAAAAATATTTTCTGCCGGTTAAGTTTTTGAGAGCTGATTTCTTGTCCTGTGATAAAAAGCCTTCTGTTTCGAGTGCCAAACCTTTCAGGGGAGCATTTTCAAGCTTTAGGCGCCATTTTTGAGTCAATTGCCAAAAGTCAGATTTTTGTTGAAATTGTGACCCCGGGGCTTAGGGATTTTTTCAAAAAAATATTTTCTGTCGGTTAAGTTTTTGAGGGCTGATTTCTTGTTCTGTGATAAAAAGCCTTCTGTTTCGAGTGCCAAACCTTTCAGGAGAGCATTTTCAAGCTTCTAGCACCATTTTTGAGTGAATTGCCAAAAGTCAGATTTTTGCTGAAATTGTGACCCCGGGGCTTAGGGATTTTTTCAAAAAAATATTTTCTGCCGGTTAAGTTTTTGAGGGCTGATTTCTTGTTCTGTGATAAAAAGCCTTCTGTTTCCATCGCCAAAGCTTTCAGGAGAGCATTTTCAAGCTTCTGGCACCATTTTTGAGTGAATTGCCAAAAGTCAGACTTTTGCTGAAATTGTGACCCCGGGGCTTAGGGATTTTTTCAAAAAAATATTTTCTGCCGGTTAAGTGTTTGAGAGCTGATTTCTTGTCCTGTGATAAAAAGCCTTCTGTTTCGAGTGCCAAACCTTTCAGGGGAGCATTTTCAAGCTTCTGGCACCATTTTTGAGTGAATTGCCAAAAGTCAGATTTTTGCTGAAATTGTGACCCCGGGGCTTAGGGATTTTTTCAAAAAAATATTTTCTGCCGGTTAAGTTTTTGAGGGCTGATTTCTTGTTCTGTGATAAAAAGCCTTCTGTTTCCATCGCCAAAGCTTTCAGGAGAGCATTTTCAAGCTTCTGGCACCATTTTTGAGTGAATTGCCAAAAGTCAGATTTTTGCTGAAATTGTGACCCCGTGGCTTAGGGATTTTTTCAAAAAAATATTTTCTGCCGGTTAAGTTTTTGAGAGCTGATTTCTTGTCCTGTGATAAAAAGCCTTCTGTTTCGAGTGCCAAACCTTTCAGTAGTGCATTTTCAAGCTTTAGGCACCATTTTTGAGTCAATTGCCAAAAGTCAGATTTCTGCTGAAATTGTGACCCCGGGGCTTAGGGATTTTTTCAAAAAAATATTTTCTGCCGGATAAGTGTTTGAGAGCTGATTTCTTGTCCTGTGATAAAAAGCCTTCTGTGTGCTGGTCCCGGGGGTAAGGTACCTTGGGTGTAGCAGAGTCCACACGAAGAGGGGCAAGGTCCGAGGCAGAGAGCCGGGCGGGGAACAGGTACGCTGGAACAGGAGGCTGTGCAGGGAACAGGAACACCGGATGGTCGGGAACGGGAGGCCGAGCAGGGAACAGGAGTACCGGATAGTCAGGAACAGGAAGCTGAGCAGGGAACAGGAGTACCGGATAGTCAGGAACAGGAGGCCGAGCAGGGAACAGGAACACAGGAAGGTCCGAAGCCAACAACGACGTTGCTCCCGCAACCTGGGGCCGGGCTGACTGGGCTTTTATCCTCTTCTAAGGCCAGGGGCGGTCCCGGCCCCCAGGAGCCCCGCCTCCTCTGGCCTTAAGGCGAGCACTCCTCCTGGGGGCAACCAGTTCCCTTCGCCTCTCTGCCCTAAGCCTCTGCAGATCAGGAGAGGCCGAAGGGTTACTGGGCCCTGGAGGAGGCTCACCTGTGGCCACTGAGTCGTCAAGCCTCTCTGGGGCCAGAAGGGTTTCACCTGGGGCCAGCTCCTGATGCACTGCCACAGGTGCAGGTTCTTCAGCATCTAGGCCTTGCCCCAGTTCAGCCGGCCCTGGAGGCGGGGACTCTTGTGCAGGCTGGGATTCCTCTGTTTCATCCTCCGAATCAGAATCCCAGGCCATCACACCATCCCCCCTCCCAGGCCCCCCCCTCAACCGAGGGTCCGGACCCGGCTTGCCGGGGTACGTCGCATGGAACTCTCGGAGGCAGGCAGGTGCGTGGACGTTGGCCGCTGGTTCCCAGGAATGGTCCTCCGGTCCGTACCCCTTCCAGTCAATGAGATACTGCAGCTTTCCCCTGCGGTATCGGGAGTCCAGGATGCGTTCCACCTCGTACTCAGGCTCTCCCCGAACCAACACTGGCTGCGGTCGGGGACGGTTCGGGTGGAACTCGTCGGGTGGGGCCACCGGACTCAAAAGGGACCTGTGGAAGACCGGGTGAACCTTCAGGGTTGCGGGTAACCGGAGACGAAATGCCACAGGAGAGACTTGGTCTACGATAGGGAACGGGCCGGTGAAGCGGGCGTCCAACTTCCGCGAAGGTCGAGAGGGGTGGAGGTGGCGAGTGGAGAGCCAAACCAGGTCACCGACGCGAAGTTCCGGCCCCACCTGGCGGTGGCGGTCGGCCTGGGCTTTGTACGCTTCCTTGGCCTGGTGCAGTTGCTCCACCAAAAGCTGTTGCTGGGACTGGAGCTCTTGAAGCCACTCCGTCACCGCCGGGACCGCGGACGCCGGCAGCACCTCTGGAAACAGCCGTGGATGATAACCATAACTGGCCTGGAACGGGGTCTGCTGGGTGGACGCATTCACCGCGTTGTTATAGGCGAACTCTGCCAATGCCAGGTGGTCGACCCAGTCATCCTGCTGGTAGCTGCAGTAACACCGGAGGTACTGCTCTAGCACCGCGTTCGCCCGTTCCGTCTGGCCATCGGTCTGTGGGTGGTAGGCTGACGAGAGGCAGACCTCTGTCCCGAGGGTCTGGTGTAATGCTCGCCAGAACCGGGATGTGAACTGAACGCCCCGGTCGGACACCACACGTTCAGGTAGGCCATGCAAGCGGAAGACATGCTGAAGGTACAGCTGAGCAGTTTCCTTGGCTGTGGGTACAGATGGACAGGGAGCGCAGTGCACCATCTTGGTGAAATGGTCGGAGAAAACCAGAAGGCAGGTACAGCCACGAGACGAGGGTAAGTCCACTATAAAGTCCAATGAAACCGTGTGCCAAGGACGCGGTGGAACTGGCAATGGCTGAAGTAGGCCGGGGGGTCGCCCGGTAGGTCCCTTGGCGCGCCGGCAGACATCACAACAAGCAACGTAGCGAGCCACGTCAGCCTTCAGGCGGGGCCACCAAAACTCTCGACTGACCAGATGGGTGGTCCGATACCGTCCAAAGTGCCCCGCTGCTGGGGCATCATGGGCCATCCGGAGAACCTCCAGCCGTAGTGGCCCTGGCGGGATGTACAGACGACCGTGATGCAGCAGAAGGCCCTGATGCAGGACCAGTCCCGGATACTGTGGGCTGGACCCTTCAGCCAGCTCCCGGAGCCGATCCTGGGCCCAAGCATCGACCCGCTGCTGTTCCCGCACCCGAACCTGCAGTGGCTGCGCCTCCTGGGTGGCCAGGAATGCAGCCGGAGGTAGGATCGTGGTGGGTTCTGCTTGCTGTACCGTGTCTGCGTTGTCTTCAGGTTTCCGGGACAGGGCATCCGCCTTCTGATTCTGAGAGCTAGGGATGTAGCGGATCCGGAACTGGAACCGGGAAAAGAACAACGCCCACCGGATCTGTCTTTGGTTCAGCTTGCGGGTGGTCTGGAGGTACTCCAGGTTCCGGTGGTCGGTTCTCACCTCCACCGGATGTCGTGCCCCCTCAAGATGGTGGCGCCAGACCTCAAAGGCTACCTTGATGGCCAGTAGTTCCCGCTCCCACACAGTATAGTTACGCTCCGCTGGTAGGAGCTGGCGGGAATAGAAGGCACAGGGTAAGAGTGGCGCTTCAGGCCCAATCTGTTGAGACAAGACGGCACCGAGAGCCGTACTGGAGGCGTCGGTCTCCACCACAAAAGGTCGAGAGGGGTCAGGATGTTGTAAGATTGGTGCCCTCTGGAAACAGGCCTTCAACCCCTGAAACGCCTCCTCTGCCTCCTTGTCCCAGGAAAACGGCGTCTTTGGGCGCAGTAGCCGGGTCAACGGGGTGGTGCGATGAGCATAATCAGCGATGAAGGTCCGGTAGTAATTGGCGAACCCCAGGAAACGCTGTAGGTCCTTGCGGTTCCGGGGTGCCGCCCATTCTCGAACCGCTGTCACCTTCCCCGGGTCCATTTGCACCCCATCTGGAGAGAGCCGGTGACCAAGGAAGTCCACAGTCCGCTGATGGAACTCGCACTTGCTGAGCTTTGCGTACAAACGGTGCTCACGCAAGCGCTGCAGCACAGTCCGGACATGTCCCTCATGGTGAGCCGGGTCACGGGAGTAAATCAGTATGTCATCCAAATACACCACCACGTACTTGTCTAACAAGTCCTGAAACACGTGGTTGATGTAGCGTTGGAACACAGCAGGCGCGTTGCACAAACCGAAAGGCATAACCAAATATTCAAACTGCCCGTACCGGGTCCCAAACGCTGTCTTCCACTCATCCCCGGCTCGGATCCGAATCAAGTTGTAGGCCCCTCGGAGGTCCAGCTTGGTGAACACCTGTGCCCCTTGCACCCGCTCCAGCAGCTCTGAGATAAGGGGTAAGGGGTACCGGTCTGGGACGGTAATTTTGTTCAGGGCTCGGTAATCATGGCAAGGGCGGAGTTCCCCACATTTCTTCTTAACGAAAAGCACTGGTGCCGCGGTAGGCGAGGTGGAAGGCCTAATGAACCCACGCTCCAGGTTCTTGCGCAAGAAGTCCTGCAAAGCCTCGCGCTCTGGCTCTGTTAGGGAATATAAGCGACTCACTGGTAAAGGCGCTCCGGGTTGGAGGTCTATGCCGCAGTCAAAAGGCCGATGCGGCGGCAGCTGGTCTGCCCCCCGTTCCTCGAACACGTCCTGGTAGTCCTGGTACACGGCTGGGAGCGTGGGTGCTGCCTCCTCTGAGGGCGCGGCCGCCAGCGTTCCGGATTGAGCATGGGAACATGGGTCTGGGAAGTGCACGGTCCGTTTGACCCAGTCAATCTGAACGTTGTGGGCTTCCAGCCAGTCCATCCCGAGCACCAGGGGGAAGCGGGGCATAGAAGCAATGTCCAAAGTTCGCAACTCCCGGTGCTGCTGGAGACACAGGACCAGGGGCTGGGTCTCCTGAGTAACAGCACCTGAACGCAGAAGTCGTCCGTCAATTGCTTCCACCTGGATCGGTACTGGCTTGTTCCGAAGTGGCACCTGATGATGGGTGGCAAAAGCAGCGTCCATATAGGAGCGGGTTGCCCCTGAATCTACCAAAGCATGGGTGAGGATCCAGGGCCCCCCTGGAGGGTATAAACGTACCGAAACCATAAGATGTTGCAAGTCCATTGGTGCGGGCCCATTCTGTACGGTTTGGGACCCCCGGTAGCTAGGGCCATCAGCTACTGGGGTTGGCAGTTTCCCTGCGGCTGGCGTTTCTCAGGGCAGGACCGAGCGAAGTGTCCACTTCCGCCACAGTAAAGACAGAGATTTCCCTCCCGACGCCGCGCCTTCTCTGCGGGGGAAAGGCGTGGCCGCACTGCCCCGAGCTGCATAGGCTCCTCCGTTAAATCAGTTGTGACCGTGGGGCTGTCGGAAAAAGCTGGTGCCGTGAACTGGGAGTGTCGGCGACCCCGGGCCTGACGACGATCCTCCAACCGGTCGTCTATTTGTAGACTCCGTTGAATGAGAGTGTCCAGCGTGGTGGGGCGTTCCATTGTGGCCAACTGGTCCAGTACCTCGTCCGAAAGCCCTTCGAGATACTGGTCCCGCAGTGCCGAGTCATTCCAGGTCAAGTCCTGTGCCAACAGCCGAAACTCCGTGGTATATGTGGCCACCGTGGACTTGCCCTGTTTCAAACGCCGAATCGCCCGGTTGGCTTGACTCTCTTTCTGGGGGTTGCCGAACGCGGCCTCCAAACGATTGCAAAACCCCGTATAGTCTGCCAGCAAGGGGGAGTCTTGCCTGAGTAGTGGCAACGCCCACTTGGCCGCCTGGTCCTTTAACAAACTAATCAAAAAGTGCACCTTGGTGCGGTCATCAGGAAAGTTCCGGGCTCGCCCCTGAATATACAGCTTGGCCTGGGCCAGGAACATGGGAAAGCTGGCCGGGGCTCCATCAAATTTCTCAGGCAAAGCCACTGGGTACTTGCCCGGAGCCGGGGCGTCGGCCCCAGGAGCCGGTAGGGCTTCCAAGCGTTGCTGAAGTGCCACAACCGCGTTGCTGAGCTGCTGCACGGTGTGAGTCAAGGCCTGGTTCTCCTGGGCCAAAGCCACCAGTGCAGCCGCCTGTTCAGCCATGGCCTCTGGCTCTTCCCGAACGCACCCCTACGAAGGGGGAGTGCGGGTGTGGCGGGAGCAAACTGTGCTGGTCCCGGGGGTAAGGTACCTTGGGTGTAGCAGAGTCCACACGAAGAGGGGCAAGGTCCGAGGCAGAGAGCCGGGCGGGGAACAGGTACGCTGGAACAGGAGGCTGTGCAGGGAACAGGAACACCGGATGGTCGGGAACGGGAGGCCGAGCAGGGAACAGGAGTACCGGATAGTCAGGAACAGGAAGCTGAGCAGGGAACAGGAGTACCGGATAGTCAGGAACAGGAGGCCGAGCAGGGAACAGGAACACAGGAAGGTCCGAAGCCAACAACGACGTTGCTCCCGCAACCTGGGGCCGGGCTGACTGGGCTTTTATCCTCTTCTAAGGCCAGGGGCGGTCCCGGCCCCCAGGAGCCCCGCCTCCTCTGGCCTTAAGGCGAGCACTCCTCCTGGGGGCAACCAGTTCCCTTCGCCTCTCTGCCCTAAGCCTCTGCAGATCAGGAGAGGCCGAAGGGTTACTGGGCCCTGGAGGAGGCTCACCTGTGGCCACTGAGTCGTCAAGCCTCTCTGGGGCCAGAAGGGTTTCACCTGGGGCCAGCTCCTGATGCACTGCCACAGGTGCAGGTTCTTCAGCATCTAGGCCTTGCCCCAGTTCAGCCGGCCCTGGAGGCGGGGACTCTTGTGCAGGCTGGGATTCCTCTGTTTCATCCTCCGAATCAGAATCCCAGGCCATCACACTGTTTCGAGTGCCAAACATTTCAGGGGAGCATTTTCAAGCTTCTGGCACCATTTTTGAGTGAATTGCCAAAAGTCAGATTTTTGCTGAAATTGTGACCCCGGGGCTTAGGGATTTTTTCAAAAAAATATTTTCTGTCGGTTAAGTTTTTGAGGGCTGATTTCTTGTTCTGTGATAAAAAGCCTTCTGTTTCGAGTGCCAAACCTTTCAGGAGAGCATTTTCAAGCTTTAGGCACCATTTTTGAGTGAATTGCCAAAAGTCAGATTTTTGCTGAAATTTTGACCCCGGGGCTTAGGGATTTTTTCAAAAAAATATTTTCTGCCGGTTAAGTTTTTGAGGGCTGATTTCTTGTTCTGTGATAAAAAGCCTTCTTTTTCGAGTGCCAAACCTTTCAGGAGAGCATTTTCAAGCTTTAGGCACCATTTTTGAGTGAATTGCCAAAAGTCATATTTTTGCTGAAATTGTGACCCCGGGGCTTAGGGATTTTTTCAAAAAAATATTTTCTGCCGGTTAAGTTTTTGAGGGCTGATTTCTTGTTCTGTGATAAAAAGCCTTCTGTTTCCATCGCCAAAGCTTTCAGGGGAGCATTTTCAAGCTTTAGGCACCATTTTTGAGTGAATTGCCAAAAGTCAGATTTTTGCTGAAATTGTGACCCCGGGGCTTAGGGATTTTTTCAAAAAAATATTTTCTGTCGGTTAAGTTTTTGAGGGCTGATTTCTTGTTCTGTGATAAAAAGCCTTCTGTTTCGAGTGCCAAACCTTTCAGGAGAGCATTTTCAAGCTTCTGGCACCATTTTTGAGTGAATTGCCAAAAGTCAGATTTTTGCTGAAATTGTGACCCCGGGGCTTAGGGATTTTTTCAAAAAAATATTTTCTGCCGGTTAAGTTTTTGAGGGCTGATTTCTTGTTCTGTGATAAAAAGCCTTCTGTTTCCATCGCCAAAGCTTTCAGGAGAGCATTTTCAAGCTTCTGGCACCATTTTTGAGTGAATTGCCAAAAGTCAGACTTTTGCTGAAATTGTGACCCCGGGGCTTAGGGATTTTTTCAAAAAAATATTTTCTGCCGGTTAAGTGTTTGAGAGCTGATTTCTTGTCCTGTGATAAAAAGCCTTCTGTTTCGAGTGCCAAACCTTTCAGGGGAGCATTTTCAAGCTTCTGGCACCATTTTTGAGTGAATTGCCAAAAGTCAGATTTTTGCTGAAATTGTGACCCCGGGGCTTAGGGATTTTTTCAAAAAAATATTTTCTGCCGGTTAAGTTTTTGAGGGCTGATTTCTTGTTCTGTGATAAAAAGCCTTCTGTTTCCATCGCCAAAGCTTTCAGGAGAGCATTTTCAAGCTTCTGGCACCATTTTTGAGTGAATTGCCAAAAGTCAGATTTTTGCCGAAATTGTGACCCCGGGGCTTAGGGATTTTTTCAAAAAAATATTTTCTGCCGGTTAAGTGTTTGAGAGCTGATTTCTTGTCCTGTGATAAAAAGCCTTCTGTTTCCATCGCCAAAGCTTTCAGGAGAGCATTTTCAAGCTTCTGGCACCATTTTTGAGTGAATTGCCAAAAGTCAGATTTTTGCTGAAATTGTGACCCCGTGGCTTAGGGATTTTTTCAAAAAAATATTTTCTGCCGGTTAAGTTTTTGAGAGCTGATTTCTTGTCCTGTGATAAAAAGCCTTCTGTTTCGAGTGCCAAACCTTTCAGTAGTGCATTTTCAAGCTTTAGGCACCATTTTTGAGTCAATTGCCAAAAGTCAGATTTCTGCTGAAATTGTGACCCCGGGGCTTAGGGATTTTTTCAAAAAAATATTTTCTGTCGGTTAAGTTTTTGAGGGCTGATTTCTTGTTCTGTGATAAAAAGCCTTCTGTTTCCATCGCCAAAGCTTTCAGGAGAGCATTTTCAAGCTTCTAGCACCATTTTTGAGTGAATTGCCAAAAGTCAGATTTTTGCTGAAATTGTGACCCCGGGGCTTAGGGATTTTTTCAAAAAAATATTTTCTGCCGGTTAAGTGTTTGAGAGCTGATTTCTTGTCCTGTGATAAAAAGCCTTCTGTTTCGAGTGCCAAACCTTTCAGGGGAGCATTTTCAAGCTTCTGGCACCATTTTTGAGTGAATTGCCAAAAGTCAGATTTTTGCTGAAATTGTGACCCCGGGGCTTAGGGATTTTTTCAAAAAAATATTTTCTGTCGGTTAAGTTTTTGAGGGCTGATTTCTTGTTCTGTGATAAAAAGCCTTCTGTTTCGAGTGCCAAACCTTTCAGGAGAGCATTTTCAAGCTTTAGGCACCATTTTTGAGTGAATTGCCAAAAGTCATATTTTTGCTGAAATTGTGACCCCGGGGTTAGGGATTTTTTCAAAAAAATATTTTCTGCCGGTTAAGTTTTTGAGGGCTGATTTCTTGTTCTGTGATAAAAAGCCTTCTGTTTCGAGTGCCAAACCTTTCAGGAGAGCATTTGCAAGCTTCTGGCACCATTTTTGAGTGAATTGCCAAAAGTCAGATTTTTGTTGAAATTGTGACCCCGGGGCTTAGGGATTTTTTCAAAAAAATATTTTCTGCCGGTGAAGTTTTTGAGGGCTGATTTCTTGTTCTGTGATAAAAAGCCTTCTGTTTCGAGTGCCAAAGCTTTCAGGGGAGCATTTTCAAGCTTCTAGCACCATTTTTGAGTGAATTGCCAAAAGTCAGATTTTTGCTGAAATTGTGACCCCGGGGCTTAGGGATTTTTTCAAAAAAATATTTTCTGCCGGATAAGTGTTTGAGAGCTGATTTCTTGTCCTGTGATAAAAAGCCTTCTGTTTCGAGTGCCAAACCTTTCAGGGGAGCATTTTCAAGCTTCTGGCACCATTTTTGAGTAAATTGCCAAAAGTCAGATTTTTGCTGAAATTGTGACCCCGGGCCTTAGGGATTTTTTTTAAAAAAAAATTTCTGTCGGTTAAGTTTTTGAGGGCTGATTTCTTGTTCTGTGATAAAAAGCCTTCTTTTTCGAGTGCCAAACCTTTCAGGAGAGCATTTTCAAGCTTTAGGCACCATTTTTGAGTGAATTGCCAAAAGTCATATTTTTGCTGAAATTGTGACCCCGGGGTTAGGGATTTTTTCAAAAAAATATTTTCTGCCGGTTAAGTTTTTGAGGGCTGATTTCTTGTTCTGTGATAAAAAGCCTTCTGTTTCGAGTGCCAAACCTTTCAGGAGAGCATTTTCAAGCTTTAGGCACCATTTTTGAGTGAATTGCCAAAAGTCATATTTTTGCTGAAATTGTGACCCCGGGGTTAGGGATTTTTTCAAAAAAATATTTTCTGCCGCTTAAGTTTTTGAGAGCTGATTTCTTGTCCTGTGATAAAAAGCCTTCTGTTTCCATCGCCAAAGCTTTCAGGGGAGCATTTTCAAGCTTTAGGCACCATTTTTGAGTGAATTGCCAAAAGTCAGATTTTTGCTGAAATTGTGACCCCGGGGCTTAGGGATTTTTTCAAAAAAATATTTTCTGTCGGTTAAGTTTTTGAGGGCTGATTTCTTGTTCTGTGATAAAAAGCCTTCTGTTTCGAGTGCCAAACCTTTCAGGAGAGCATTTTCAAGCTTTAGGCACCATTTTTGAGTGAATTGCCAAAAGTCAGATTTTTGCTGAAATTGTGACCCCGGGGCTTAGGGATTTTTTCAAAAAAATATTTTCTGCCGGTTAAGTTTTTGAGGGCTGATTTCTTGTTCTGTGATAAAAAGCCTTCTGTTTCGAGTTCCAAACCTTTCAGTAGAGCATTTTCAAGCTTTAGGCACCATTTTTGAGTGAATTGCCAAAAGTCATATTTTTGCTGAACTTGTGACCCCGGGGTTAGGGATTTTTTCAAAAAAATATTTTCTGCCGGTTAAGTTTTTGAGGGCTGATTTCTTGTTCTGTGATAAAAAGCCTTCTGTTTCGAGTGCCAAACCTTTCAGGAGAGCATTTGCAAGCTTCTGGCACCATTTTTGAGTGAATTGCCAAAAGTCAGATTTTTGTTGAAATTGTGACCCCGGGGCTTAGGGATTTTTTCAAAAAAATATTTTCTGCCGGTGAAGTTTTTGAGGGCTGATTTCTTGTTCTGTGATAAAAAGCCTTCTGTTTCGAGTGCCAAAGCTTTCAGGGGAGCATTTTCAAGCTTCTAGCACCATTTTTGAGTGAATTGCCAAAAGTCAGATTTTTGCTGAAATTGTGACCCCGGGGCTTAGGGATTTTTTCAAAAAAATATTTTCTGCCGGATAAGTGTTTGAGAGCTGATTTCTTGTCCTGTGATAAAAAGCCTTCTGTTTCGAGTGCCAAACCTTTCAGGGGAGCATTTTCAAGCTTCTGGCACCATTTTTGAGTAAATTGCCAAAAGTCAGATTTTTGCTGAAATTGTGACCCCGGGCCTTAGGGATTTTTTTTTTAAAAAAATTTCTGTCGGTTAAGTTTTTGAGGGCTGATTTCTTGTTCTGTGATAAAAAGCCTTCTTTTTCGAGTGCCAAACCTTTCAGGAGAGCATTTTCAAGCTTTAGGCACCATTTTTGAGTGAATTGCCAAAAGTCATATTTTTGCTGAAATTGTGACCCCGGGGTTAGGGATTTTTTCAAAAAAATATTTTCTGCCGGTTAAGTTTTTGAGGGCTGATTTCTTGTTCTGTGATAAAAAGCCTTCTGTTTCGAGTGCCAAACCTTTCAGGAGAGCATTTTCAAGCTTTAGGCACCATTTTTGAGTGAATTGCCAAAAGTCATATTTTTGCTGAAATTGTGACCCCGGGGTTAGGGATTTTTTCAAAAAAATATTTTCTGCCGCTTAAGTTTTTGAGAGCTGATTTCTTGTCCTGTGATAAAAAGCCTTCTGTTTCCATCGCCAAAGCTTTCAGGGGAGCATTTTCAAGCTTTAGGCACCATTTTTGAGTGAATTGCCAAAAGTCAGATTTTTGCTGAAATTGTGACCCCGGGGCTTAGGGATTTTTTCAAAAAAATATTTTCTGTCGGTTAAGTTTTTGAGGGCTGATTTCTTGTTCTGTGATAAAAAGCCTTCTGTTTCGAGTGCCAAACCTTTCAGGAGAGCATTTTCAAGCTTTAGGCACCATTTTTGAGTGAATTGCCAAAAGTCAGATTTTTGCTGAAATTGTGACCCCGGGGCTTAGGGATTTTTTCAAAAAAATATTTTCTGCCGGTTAAGTTTTTGAGGGCTGATTTCTTGTTCTGTGATAAAAAGCCTTCTGTTTCGAGTTCCAAACCTTTCAGTAGAGCATTTTCAAGCTTTAGGCACCATTTTTGAGTGAATTGCCAAAAGTCATATTTTTGCTGAACTTGTGACCCCGGGGTTAGGGATTTTTTCAAAAAAATATTTTCTGCCGGTTAAGTTTTTGAGGGCTGATTTCTTGTTCTGTGATAAAAAGCCTTCTGTTTCGAGTGCCAAACCTTTCAGGAGAGCATTTGCAAGCTTCTGGCACCATTTTTGAGTGAATTGCCAAAAGTCAGTTTTTTGCTGAAATTGTGACCCCGGGGCTTAGGGATTTTTTCAAAAAAATACTTTCTGCCGGTTAAGTTTTTGAGAGCTGATTTCTTGTCCTGTGATAAAAAGCCTTCTGTTTCGAGTGCCAAACCTTTCAGTAGAGCATTTTCAAGCTTTAGGCACCATTTTTGAGTCAATTGCCAAAAGTCAGATTTTTGCTGAAATTGTGACCCCGGGGCTTAGGGATTTTTTCAAAAAAATATTTTCTGTCGGTTAAGTTTTTGAGGGCTGATTTCTTGTTCTGTGATAAAAAGCCTTCTGTTTCGAGTGCCAAACCTTTCAGGAGAGCATTTTCAAGCTTCTGGCACCATTTTTGAGTGAATTGCCAAAAGTCATATTTTTGCTGAAATTGTGACCCCGGGGTTAGGGATTTTTTCAAAAAAATATTTTCTGCCGGTTAAGTTTTTGAGGGCTGATTTCTTGTTCTGTGATAAAAAGCCTTCTGTTTCGAGTGCCAAACCTTTCAGGGGAGCATTTGCAAGCTTCTGGCACCATTTTTGAGTGAATTGCCAAAAGTCAGATTTTTGTTGAAATTGTGACCCCGGGGCTTAGGGATTTTTTCAAAAAAATATTTTCTGCCGGTGAAGTTTTTGAGGGCTGATTTCTTGTTCTGTGATAAAAAGCCTTCTGTTTCGAGTGCCAAAGCTTTCAGGGGAGCATTTTCAAGCTTCTAGCACCATTTTTGAGTGAATTGCCAAAAGTCAGATTTTTGCTGAAATTGTGACCCCGGGGCTTAGGGATTTTTTCAAAAAAATATTTTCTGCCGGATAAGTGTTTGAGAGCTGATTTCTTGTCCTGTGATAAAAAGCCTTCTGTTTCGAGTGCCAAACCTTTCAGGGGAGCATTTTCAAGCTTCTGGCACCATTTTTGAGTAAATTGCCAAAAGTCAGATTTTTGCTGAAATTGTGACCCCGGGCCTTAGGGATTTTTTTTTTTAAAAAATTTCTGTCGGTTAAGTTTTTGAGGGCTGATTTCTTGTTCTGTGATAAAAAGCCTTCTTTTTCGAGTGCCAAACCTTTCAGGAGAGCATTTTCAAGCTTCTAGCACCATTTTTGAGTGAATTGCCAAAAGTCACATTTTTGCTGAAATTGTGACCCCGGGGTTAGGGATTTTTTCAAAAAAATATTTTCTGCCGGTTAAGTTTTTGAGGGCTGATTTCTTGTTCTGTGATAAAAAGCCTTCTGTTTCGAGTGCCAAACCTTTCAGGAGAGCATTTTCAAGCTTTAGGCACCATTTTTGAGTGAATTGCCAAAAGTCATATTTTTGCTGAAATTGTGACCCCGGGGTTAGGGATTTTTTCAAAAAAATATTTTCTACCGCTTAAGTTTTTGAGAGCTGATTTCTTGTCCTGTGATAAAAAGCCTTCTGTTTCCATCGCCAAAGCTTTCAGGGGAGCATTTTCAAGCTTTAGGCACCATTTTTGAGTGAATTGCCAAAAGTCAGATTTTTGCTGAAATTGTGACCCCGGGGCTTAGGGATTTTTTCAAAAAAATATTTTCTGTCGGTTAAGTTTTTGAGGGCTGATTTCTTGTTCTGTGATAAAAAGCCTTCTGTTTCGAGTGCCAAACCTTTCAGGAGAGCATTTTCAAGCTTTAGGCACCATTTTTGAGTGAATTGCCAAAAGTCAGATTTTTGCTGAAATTTTGACCCCGGGGCTTAGGGATTTTTTCAAAAAAATATTTTCTGCCGGTGAAGTTTTTGAGAGCTGATTTCTTGTCCTGTGATAAAAAGCCTTCTGTTTCGAGTGCCAAACCTTTCAGTAGAGCATTTTCAAGCTTTAGGCACCATTTTTGAGTCAATTGCCAAAAGTCAGATTTTTGTTGAAATTGTGAGCCCGGGGCTTAGGGATTTTTTCAAAAAAATATTTTCTGTCGGTTAAGTTTTTGAGGGCTGATTTCTTGTTCTGTGATAAAAAGCCTTCTGTTTCGAGTGCCAAACCTTTCAGGAGAGCATTTTCAAGCTTCTAGCACCATTTTTGAGTGAATTGCCAAAAGTCAGATTTTTGCTGAAATTGTGACCCCGGGGCTTAGGGATTTTTTCAAAAAAATATTTTCTGCCGGTTAAGTGTTTGAGAGCTGATTTCTTGTCCTGTGATAAAAAGCCTTCTGTTTCCATCGCCAAAGCTTTCAGGAGAGCATCTTCAAGCTTTTGGCACCATTTTTGAGTGAATTGCCAAAAGTCAGATTTTTGCTGAAATTGTGACCCCGGGGCTTAGGGATTTTTTCAAAAAAATATTTTCTGCCGGTGAAGTTTTTGAGAGCTGATTTCTTGTCCTGTGATAAAAAGCCTTCTGTTTCGAGTGCCAAACCTTTCAGGGGAGCATTTTCAAGCTTCTGGCACCATTTTTGAGTGAATTGCCAAAAGTCAGATTTTTGCTGAAATTGTGACCCCGGGGCTTAGGGATTTTTTCAAAAAAATATTTTCTGCCGGTTAAGTTTTTGAGGGCTGATTTCTTGTTCTGTGATAAAAAACCTTCTGTTTCGAGTGCCAAACCTTTCAGGAGAGCATTTTCAAGCTTCTGGCACCATTTTTGAGTGAATTGCCAAAAGTCAGATATTTGCTGAAATTGTGACCCCGGGGCTTAGGGATTTTTTCAAAAAAATATTTTCTGTCGGTTAAGTTTTTGAGGGCTGATTTCTTGTTCTGTGATAAAAAGCCTTCTGTTTCGAGTGCCAAACCTTTCAGGAGAGCATTTGCAAGCTTCTGGCACCATTTTTGAGTGAATTGCCAAAAGTCAGTTTTTTGCTGAAATTGTGACCCCGGGGCTTAGGGATTTTTTCAAAAAAATACTTTCTGCCGGTTAAGTTTTTGAGAGCTGATTTCTTGTCCTGTGATAAAAAGCCTTCTGTTTCGAGTGCCAAACCTTTCAGTAGAGCATTTTCAAGCTTTAGGCACCATTTTTGAGTCAATTGCCAAAAGTCAGATTTTTGCTGAAATTGTGACCCCGGGGCTTAGGGATTTTTTCAAAAAAATATTTTCTGTCGGTTAAGTTTTTGAGGGCTGATTTCTTGTTCTGTGATAAAAAGCCTTCTGTTTCGAGTGCCAAACCTTTCAGGAGAGCATTTTCAAGCTTCTGGCACCATTTTTGAGTGAATTGCCAAAAGTCATATTTTTGCTGAAATTGTGACCCCGGGGTTAGGGATTTTTTCAAAAAAATATTTTCTGCCGGTTAAGTTTTTGAGGGCTGATTTCTTGTTCTGTGATAAAAAGCCTTCTGTTTCGAGTGCCAAACCTTTCAGGGGAGCATTTGCAAGCTTCTGGCACCATTTTTGAGTGAATTGCCAAAAGTCAGATTTTTGTTGAAATTGTGACCCCGGGGCTTAGGGATTTTTTCAAAAAAATATTTTCTGCCGGTGAAGTTTTTGAGGGCTGATTTCTTGTTCTGTGATAAAAAGCCTTCTGTTTCGAGTGCCAAAGCTTTCAGGGGAGCATTTTCAAGCTTCTAGCACCATTTTTGAGTGAATTGCCAAAAGTCAGATTTTTGCTGAAATTGTGACCCCGGGGCTTAGGGATTTTTTCAAAAAAATATTTTCTGCCGGATAAGTGTTTGAGAGCTGATTTCTTGTCCTGTGATAAAAAGCCTTCTGTTTCGAGTGCCAAACCTTTCAGGGGAGCATTTTCAAGCTTCTGGCACCATTTTTGAGTAAATTGCCAAAAGTCAGATTTTTGCTGAAATTGTGACCCCGGGCCTTAGGGATTTTTTTTTTAAAAAAATTTCTGTCGGTTAAGTTTTTGAGGGCTGATTTCTTGTTCTGTGATAAAAAGCCTTCTTTTTCGAGTGCCAAACCTTTCAGGAGAGCATTTTCAAGCTTCTAGCACCATTTTTGAGTGAATTGCCAAAAGTCACATTTTTGCTGAAATTGTGACCCCGGGGTTAGGGATTTTTTCAAAAAAATATTTTCTGCCGGTTAAGTTTTTGAGGGCTGATTTCTTGTTCTGTGATAAAAAGCCTTCTGTTTCGAGTGCCAAACCTTTCAGGAGAGCATTTTCAAGCTTTAGGCACCATTTTTGAGTGAATTGCCAAAAGTCATATTTTTGCTGAAATTGTGACCCCGGGGTTAGGGATTTTTTCAAAAAAATATTTTCTACCGCTTAAGTTTTTGAGAGCTGATTTCTTGTCCTGTGATAAAAAGCCTTCTGTTTCCATCGCCAAAGCTTTCAGGGGAGCATTTTCAAGCTTTAGGCACCATTTTTGAGTGAATTGCCAAAAGTCAGATTTTTGCTGAAATTGTGACCCCGGGGCTTAGGGATTTTTTCAAAAAAATATTTTCTGTCGGTTAAGTTTTTGAGGGCTGATTTCTTGTTCTGTGATAAAAAGCCTTCTGTTTCGAGTGCCAAACCTTTCAGGAGAGCATTTTCAAGCTTTAGGCACCATTTTTGAGTGAATTGCCAAAAGTCAGATTTTTGCTGAAATTTTGACCCCGGGGCTTAGGGATTTTTTCAAAAAAATATTTTCTGCCGGTGAAGTTTTTGAGAGCTGATTTCTTGTCCTGTGATAAAAAGCCTTCTGTTTCGAGTGCCAAACCTTTCAGTAGAGCATTTTCAAGCTTTAGGCACCATTTTTGAGTCAATTGCCAAAAGTCAGATTTTTGTTGAAATTGTGAGCCCGGGGCTTAGGGATTTTTTCAAAAAAATATTTTCTGTCGGTTAAGTTTTTGAGGGCTGATTTCTTGTTCTGTGATAAAAAGCCTTCTGTTTCGAGTGCCAAACCTTTCAGGAGAGCATTTTCAAGCTTCTAGCACCATTTTTGAGTGAATTGCCAAAAGTCAGATTTTTGCTGAAATTGTGACCCCGGGGCTTAGGGATTTTTTCAAAAAAATATTTTCTGCCGGTTAAGTGTTTGAGAGCTGATTTCTTGTCCTGTGATAAAAAGCCTTCTGTTTCAATCGCCAAAGCTTTCAGGAGAGCATCTTCAAGCTTTTGGCACCATTTTTGAGTGAATTGCCAAAAGTCAGATTTTTGCTGAAATTGTGACCCCGGGGCTTAGGGATTTTTTCAAAAAAATATTTTCTGCCGGTGAAGTTTTTGAGAGCTGATTTCTTGTCCTGTGATAAAAAGCCTTCTGTTTCGAGTGCCAAACCTTTCAGGGGAGCATTTTCAAGCTTCTGGCACCATTTTTGAGTGAATTGCCAAAAGTCAGATTTTTGCTGAAATTGTGACCCCGGGGCTTAGGGATTTTTTCAAAAAAATATTTTCTGCCGGTTAAGTTTTTGAGGGCTGATTTCTTGTTCTGTGATAAAAAGCCTTCTGTTTCGAGTGCCAAACCTTTCAGGAGAGCATTTTCAAGCTTCTGGCACCATTTTTGAGTGAATTGCCAAAAGTCATATTTTTGCTGAAATTGTGACCCCGGGGTTAGGGATTTTTTCAAAAAAATATTTTCTGCCGGTTAAGTTTTTGAGGGCTGATTTCTTGTTCTGTGATAAAAAGCCTTCTGTTTCGAGTGCCAAACCTTTCAGGGGAGCATTTGCAAGCTTCTGGCACCATTTTTGAGTGAATTGCCAAAAGTCAGATTTTTGTTGAAATTGTGACCCCGGGGCTTAGGGATTTTTTCAAAAAAATATTTTCTGCCGGTGAAGTTTTTGAGGGCTGATTTCTTGTTCTGTGATAAAAAGCCTTCTGTTTCGAGTGCCAAAGCTTTCAGGGGAGCATTTTCAAGCTTCTAGCACCATTTTTGAGTGAATTGCCAAAAGTCAGATTTTTGCTGAAATTGTGACCCCGGGGCTTAGGGATTTTTTCAAAAAAATATTTTCTGCCGGATAAGTGTTTGAGAGCTGATTTCTTGTCCTGTGATAAAAAGCCTTCTGTTTCGAGTGCCAAACCTTTCAGGGGAGCATTTTCAAGCTTCTGGCACCATTTTTGAGTAAATTGCCAAAAGTCAGATTTTTGCTGAAATTGTGACCCCGGGCCTTAGGGATTTTTTTTTTTAAAAAATTTCTGTCGGTTAAGTTTTTGAGGGCTGATTTCTTGTTCTGTGATAAAAAGCCTTCTTTTTCGAGTGCCAAACCTTTCAGGAGAGCATTTTCAAGCTTCTAGCACCATTTTTGAGTGAATTGCCAAAAGTCACATTTTTGCTGAAATTGTGACCCCGGGGTTAGGGATTTTTTCAAAAAAATATTTTCTGCCGGTTAAGTTTTTGAGGGCTGATTTCTTGTTCTGTGATAAAAAGCCTTCTGTTTCGAGTGCCAAACCTTTCAGGAGAGCATTTTCAAGCTTTAGGCACCATTTTTGAGTGAATTGCCAAAAGTCATATTTTTGCTGAAATTGTGACCCCGGGGTTAGGGATTTTTTCAAAAAAATATTTTCTACCGCTTAAGTTTTTGAGAGCTGATTTCTTGTCCTGTGATAAAAAGCCTTCTGTTTCCATCGCCAAAGCTTTCAGGGGAGCATTTTCAAGCTTTAGGCACCATTTTTGAGTGAATTGCCAAAAGTCAGATTTTTGCTGAAATTGTGACCCCGGGGCTTAGGGATTTTTTCAAAAAAATATTTTCTGTCGGTTAAGTTTTTGAGGGCTGATTTCTTGTTCTGTGATAAAAAGCCTTCTGTTTCGAGTGCCAAACCTTTCAGGAGAGCATTTTCAAGCTTTAGGCACCATTTTTGAGTGAATTGCCAAAAGTCAGATTTTTGCTGAAATTTTGACCCCGGGGCTTAGGGATTTTTTCAAAAAAATATTTTCTGCCGGTGAAGTTTTTGAGAGCTGATTTCTTGTCCTGTGATAAAAAGCCTTCTGTTTCGAGTGCCAAACCTTTCAGTAGAGCATTTTCAAGCTTTAGGCACCATTTTTGAGTCAATTGCCAAAAGTCAGATTTTTGTTGAAATTGTGAGCCCGGGGCTTAGGGATTTTTTCAAAAAAATATTTTCTGTCGGTTAAGTTTTTGAGGGCTGATTTCTTGTTCTGTGATAAAAAGCCTTCTGTTTCGAGTGCCAAACCTTTCAGGAGAGCATTTTCAAGCTTCTAGCACCATTTTTGAGTGAATTGCCAAAAGTCAGATTTTTGCTGAAATTGTGACCCCGGGGCTTAGGGATTTTTTCAAAAAAATATTTTCTGCCGGTTAAGTGTTTGAGAGCTGATTTCTTGTCCTGTGATAAAAAGCCTTCTGTTTCCATCGCCAAAGCTTTCAGGAGAGCATCTTCAAGCTTTTGGCACCATTTTTGAGTGAATTGCCAAAAGTCAGATTTTTGCTGAAATTGTGACCCCGGGGCTTAGGGATTTTTTCAAAAAAATATTTTCTGCCGGTGAAGTTTTTGAGAGCTGATTTCTTGTCCTGTGATAAAAAGCCTTCTGTTTCGAGTGCCAAACCTTTCAGGGGAGCATTTTCAAGCTTCTGGCACCATTTTTGAGTGAATTGCCAAAAGTCAGATTTTTGCTGAAATTGTGACCCCGGGGCTTAGGGATTTTTTCAAAAAAATATTTTCTGCCGGTTAAGTTTTTGAGGGCTGATTTCTTGTTCTGTGATAAAAAACCTTCTGTTTCGAGTGCCAAACCTTTCAGGAGAGCATTTTCAAGCTTCTGGCACCATTTTTGAGTGAATTGCCAAAAGTCAGATATTTGCTGAAATTGTGACCCCGGGGCTTAGGGATTTTTTCAAAAAAATATTTTCTGTCGGTTAAGTTTTTGAGGGCTGATTTCTTGTTCTGTGATAAAAAGCCTTCTGTTTCGAGTGCCAAACCTTTCAGGAGAGCATTTGCAAGCTTCTGGCACCATTTTTGAGTGAATTGCCAAAAGTCAGTTTTTTGCTGAAATTGTGACCCCGGGGCTTAGGGATTTTTTCAAAAAAATACTTTCTGCCGGTTAAGTTTTTGAGAGCTGATTTCTTGTCCTGTGATAAAAAGCCTTCTGTTTCGAGTGCCAAACCTTTCAGTAGAGCATTTTCAAGCTTTAGGCACCATTTTTGAGTCAATTGCCAAAAGTCAGATTTTTGCTGAAATTGTGACCCCGGGGCTTAGGGATTTTTTCAAAAAAATATTTTCTGTCGGTTAAGTTTTTGAGGGCTGATTTCTTGTTCTGTGATAAAAAGCCTTCTGTTTCGAGTGCCAAACCTTTCAGGAGAGCATTTTCAAGCTTCTGGCACCATTTTTGAGTGAATTGCCAAAAGTCATATTTTTGCTGAAATTGTGACCCCGGGGTTAGGGATTTTTTCAAAAAAATATTTTCTGCCGGTTAAGTTTTTGAGGGCTGATTTCTTGTTCTGTGATAAAAAGCCTTCTGTTTCGAGTGCCAAACCTTTCAGGGGAGCATTTGCAAGCTTCTGGCACCATTTTTGAGTGAATTGCCAAAAGTCAGATTTTTGTTGAAATTGTGACCCCGGGGCTTAGGGATTTTTTCAAAAAAATATTTTCTGCCGGTGAAGTTTTTGAGGGCTGATTTCTTGTTCTGTGATAAAAAGCCTTCTGTTTCGAGTGCCAAAGCTTTCAGGGGAGCATTTTCAAGCTTCTAGCACCATTTTTGAGTGAATTGCCAAAAGTCAGATTTTTGCTGAAATTGTGACCCCGGGGCTTAGGGATTTTTTCAAAAAAATATTTTCTGCCGGATAAGTGTTTGAGAGCTGATTTCTTGTCCTGTGATAAAAAGCCTTCTGTTTCGAGTGCCAAACCTTTCAGGGGAGCATTTTCAAGCTTCTGGCACCATTTTTGAGTAAATTGCCAAAAGTCAGATTTTTGCTGAAATTGTGACCCCGGGCCTTAGGGATTTTTTTTTTAAAAAAATTTCTGTCGGTTAAGTTTTTGAGGGCTGATTTCTTGTTCTGTGATAAAAAGCCTTCTTTTTCGAGTGCCAAACCTTTCAGGAGAGCATTTTCAAGCTTCTAGCACCATTTTTGAGTGAATTGCCAAAAGTCACATTTTTGCTGAAATTGTGACCCCGGGGTTAGGGATTTTTTCAAAAAAATATTTTCTGCCGGTTAAGTTTTTGAGGGCTGATTTCTTGTTCTGTGATAAAAAGCCTTCTGTTTCGAGTGCCAAACCTTTCAGGAGAGCATTTTCAAGCTTTAGGCACCATTTTTGAGTGAATTGCCAAAAGTCATATTTTTGCTGAAATTGTGACCCCGGGGTTAGGGATTTTTTCAAAAAAATATTTTCTACCGCTTAAGTTTTTGAGAGCTGATTTCTTGTCCTGTGATAAAAAGCCTTCTGTTTCCATCGCCAAAGCTTTCAGGGGAGCATTTTCAAGCTTTAGGCACCATTTTTGAGTGAATTGCCAAAAGTCAGATTTTTGCTGAAATTGTGACCCCGGGGCTTAGGGATTTTTTCAAAAAAATATTTTCTGTCGGTTAAGTTTTTGAGGGCTGATTTCTTGTTCTGTGATAAAAAGCCTTCTGTTTCGAGTGCCAAACCTTTCAGGAGAGCATTTTCAAGCTTTAGGCACCATTTTTGAGTGAATTGCCAAAAGTCAGATTTTTGCTGAAATTTTGACCCCGGGGCTTAGGGATTTTTTCAAAAAAATATTTTCTGCCGGTGAAGTTTTTGAGAGCTGATTTCTTGTCCTGTGATAAAAAGCCTTCTGTTTCGAGTGCCAAACCTTTCAGTAGAGCATTTTCAAGCTTTAGGCACCATTTTTGAGTCAATTGCCAAAAGTCAGATTTTTGTTGAAATTGTGAGCCCGGGGCTTAGGGATTTTTTCAAAAAAATATTTTCTGTCGGTTAAGTTTTTGAGGGCTGATTTCTTGTTCTGTGATAAAAAGCCTTCTGTTTCGAGTGCCAAACCTTTCAGGAGAGCATTTTCAAGCTTCTAGCACCATTTTTGAGTGAATTGCCAAAAGTCAGATTTTTGCTGAAATTGTGACCCCGGGGCTTAGGGATTTTTTCAAAAAAATATTTTCTGCCGGTTAAGTGTTTGAGAGCTGATTTCTTGTCCTGTGATAAAAAGCCTTCTGTTTCAATCGCCAAAGCTTTCAGGAGAGCATCTTCAAGCTTTTGGCACCATTTTTGAGTGAATTGCCAAAAGTCAGATTTTTGCTGAAATTGTGACCCCGGGGCTTAGGGATTTTTTCAAAAAAATATTTTCTGCCGGTGAAGTTTTTGAGAGCTGATTTCTTGTCCTGTGATAAAAAGCCTTCTGTTTCGAGTGCCAAACCTTTCAGGGGAGCATTTTCAAGCTTCTGGCACCATTTTTGAGTGAATTGCCAAAAGTCAGATTTTTGCTGAAATTGTGACCCCGGGGCTTAGGGATTTTTTCAAAAAAATATTTTCTGCCGGTTAAGTTTTTGAGGGCTGATTTCTTGTTCTGTGATAAAAAACCTTCTGTTTCGAGTGCCAAACCTTTCAGGAGAGCATTTTCAAGCTTCTGGCACCATTTTTGAGTGAATTGCCAAAAGTCAGATTTTTGCTGAAATTGTGACCCCGGGGCTTAGGGATTTTTTCAAAAAAATATTTTCTGTCGGTTAAGTTTTTGAGGGCTGATTTCTTGTTCTGTGATAAAAAGCCTTCTGTTTCGAGTGCCAAAGCTTTCAGGGGAGCATTTTCAAGCTTCTAGCACCATTTTTGAGTGAATTGCCAAAAGTCAGATTTTTGCTGAAATTGTGACCCCGGGGCTTAGGGATTTTTTCAAAAAAATATTTTCTGCCGGATAAGTGTTTGAGAGCTGATTTCTTGTCCTGTGATAAAAAGCCTTCTGTTTCGAGTGCCAAACCTTTCAGGGGAGCATTTTCAAGCTTCTGGCACCATTTTTGAGTGAATTGCCAAAAGTCAGATTTTTGCTGAAATTGTGACCCCGGGGCTTAGGGATTTTTTCAAAAAAATATTTTCTGTCGGTTAAGTTTTTGAGGGCTGATTTCTTGTTCTGTGATAAAAAGCCTTCTGTTTCGAGTGCCAAACATTTCAGGGGAGCATTTTCAAGCTTCTGGCACCATTTTTGAGTGAATTGCCAAAAGTCAGATTTTTGCTGAAATTGTGACCCCGGGGCTTAGGGATTTTTTCAAAAAAATATTTTCTGTCGGTTAAGTTTTTGAGGGCTGATTTCTTGTTCTGTGATAAAAAGCCTTCTGTTTCGAGTGCCAAACCTTTCAGGAGAGCATTTTCAAGCTTTAGGCACCATTTTTGAGTGAATTGCCAAAAGTCAGATTTTTGCTGAAATTGTGACCCCGGGGCTTAGGGATTTTTTCAAAAAAATATTTTCTGTCGGTTAAGTTTTTGAGGGCTGATTTCTTGTTCTGTGATAAAAAGCCTTCTGTTTCGAGTGCCAAACCTTTCAGGAGAGCATTTGCAAGCTTCTGGCACCATTTTTGAGTGAATTGCCAAAAGTCAGATTTTTGCTGAAATTGTGACCCCGGGGCTTAGGGATTTTTTCAAAGAAATATTTTCTGCCGGTTAAGTTTTTGAGAGCTGATTTCTTGTCCTGTGATAAAAAGCCTTCTGTTTCGAGTGCCAAACCTTTCAGGGGAGCATTTTGAAGCTTTAGACACCATTTTTGAGTGAATTGCCAAAAGTCAGATTTTTGTTGAAATTGTGACCCCGGGGCTTAGGGATTTTTTCAAAAAAATATTTTCTGTCAGTTAAGTTTTTGAGGGCTGATTTCTTGTTCTGTGATAAAAAGCCTTCTGTTTCGAGTGCCAAACCTTTCAGGAGAGCATTTTCAAGCTTTAGGCACCATTTTTGAGTGAATTGCCAAAAGTCAGATTTTTGCTGAAATTGTGACCCCGGGGCTTAGGGATTTTTTCAAAAAAATATTTTCTGCCGGTTAAGTTTTTGAGGGCTGATTTCTTGTTCTGTGATAAAAAGCCTTCTTTTTCGAGTGCCAAACCTTTCAGGAGAGCATTTTCAAGCTTTAGGCACCATTTTTGAGTGAATTGCCAAAAGTCATATTTTTGCTGAAATTGTGACCCCGGGGCTTAGGGATTTTTTCAAAAAAATATTTTCTGCCGGTTAAGTTTTTGAGGGCTGATTTCTTGTTCTGTGATAAAAAGCCTTCTGTTTCCATCGCCAAAGCTTTCAGGGGAGCATTTTCAAGCTTTAGGCACCATTTTTGAGTGAATTGCCAAAAGTCAGATTTTTGCTGAAATTGTGACCCCGGGGCTTAGGGATTTTTTCAAAAAAATATTTTCTGCCGGATAAGTGTTTGAGAGCTGATTTCTTGTCCTGTGATAAAAAGCCTTCTGTTTCGAGTGCCAAACCTTTCAGGGGAGCATTTTCAAGCTTCTGGCACCATTTTTGAGTGAATTGCCAAAAGTCAGATTTTTGCTGAAATTGTGACCCCGGGGCTTAGGGATTTTTTCAAAAAAATATTTTCTGCCGGTTAAGTTTTTGAGGGCTGATTTCTTGTCCTGTGATAAAAAGCCTTCTGTTTCGAGTGCCAAACATTTCAGGGGAGCATTTTCAAGCTTCTGGCACCATTTTTGAGTGAATTGCCAAAAGTCAGATTTTTGCTGAAATTGTGACCCCGGGGCTTAGGGATTTTTTCAAAAAAATATTTTCTGTCGGTTAAGTTTTTGAGGGCTGATTTCTTGTTCTGTGATAAAAAGCCTTCTGTTTCGAGTGCCAAACCTTTCAGGAGAGCATTTTCAAGCTTTAGGCACCATTTTTGAGTGAATTGCCAAAAGTCAGATTTTTGCTGAAATTGTGACCCCGGGGCTTAGGGATTTTTTCAAAAAAATATTTTCTGTCGGTTAAGTTTTTGAGGGCTGATTTCTTGTTCTGTGATAAAAAGCCTTCTGTTTCGAGTGCCAAACCTTTCAGGAGAGCATTTGCAAGCTTCTGGCACCATTTTTGAGTGAATTGCCAAAAGTCAGATTTTTGCTGAAATTGTGACCCCGGGGCTTAGGGATTTTTTCAAAAAAATATTTTCTGCCGGTTAAGTTTTTGAGAGCTGATTTCTTGTCCTGTGATAAAAAGCCTTCTGTTTCGAGTGCCAAACCTTTCAGGGGAGCATTTTCAAGCGTCTAGCACCATTTTTGAGTGAATTGCCAAAAGTCAGATTTTTGTTGAAATTGTGACCCCGGGGCTTAGGGATTTTTTCAAAAAAATATTTTCTGTCAGTTAAGTTTTTGAGGGCTGATTTCTTGTTCTGTGATAAAAAGCCTTCTGTTTCGAGTGCCAAAGCTTTCAGGGGAGCATTTTCAAGCTTCTAGCACCATTTTTGAGTGAATTGCCAAAAGTCAGATTTTTGCTGAAATTGTGACCCCGGGGCTTAGGGATTTTTTCAAAAAAATATTTTCTGCCGGATAAGTGTTTGAGAGCTGATTTCTTGTCCTGTGATAAAAAGCCTTCTGTTTCGAGTGCCAAACCTTTCAGGGGAGCATTTTCAAGCTTCTGGCACCATTTTTGAGTGAATTGCCAAAAGTCAGATTTTTGCTGAAATTGTGACCCCGGGGCTTAGGGATTTTTTCAAAAAAATATTTTCTGTCGGTTAAGTTTTTGAGGGCTGATTTCTTGTTCTGTGATAAAAAGCCTTCTGTTTCGAGTGCCAAACATTTCAGGGGAGCATTTTCAAGCTTCTGGCACCATTTTTGAGTGAATTGCCAAAAGTCAGATTTTTGCTGAAATTGTGACCCCGGGGCTTAGGGATTTTTTCAAAAAAATATTTTCTGTCGGTTAAGTTTTTGAGGGCTGATTTCTTGTTCTGTGATAAAAAGCCTTCTGTTTCGAGTGCCAAACCTTTCAGGAGAGCATTTTCAAGCTTTAGGCACCATTTTTGAGTGAATTGCCAAAAGTCAGATTTTTGCTGAAATTGTGACCCCGGGGCTTAGGGATTTTTTCAAAAAAATATTTTCTGTCGGTTAAGTTTTTGAGGGCTGATTTCTTGTTCTGTGATAAAAAGCCTTCTGTTTCGAGTGCCAAACCTTTCAGGAGAGCATTTTCAAGCTTCTAGCACCATTTTTGAGTGAATTGCCAAAAGTCAGATTTTTGCTGAAATTGTGACCCCGGGGCTTAGGGATTTTTTCAAAAAAATATTTTCTGCCGGTTAAGTTTTTGAGAGCTGATTTCTTGTCCTGTGATAAAAAGCCTTCTGTTTCGAGTGCCAAACCTTTCAGGGGAGCATTTTCAAGCTTTAGGCACCATTTTAGAGTCAATTGCCAAAAGTCAGATTTTTGTTGAAATTGTGACCCCGGGGCTTAGGGATTTTTTCAAAAAAATATTTTCTGTCGGTTAAGTTTTTGAGGGCTGATTTCTTGTTCTGTGATAAAAAGCCTTCTGTTTCGAGTGCCAAAGCTTTCAGGGGAGCATTTTCAAGCGTCTAGCACCATTTTTGAGTGAATTGCCAAAAGTCAGATTTTTGCTGAAATTGTGACCCCGGGGCTTAGGGATTTTTTCAAAAAAATATTTTCTGCCGGATAAGTGTTTGAGAGCTGATTTCTTGTCCTGTGATAAAAAGCCTTCTGTTTCGAGTGCCAAACCTTTCAGGGGAGCATTTTCAAGCTTCTGGCACCATTTTTGAGTGAATTGCCAAAAGTCAGATTTTTGCTGAAATTGTGACCCCGGGGCTTAGGGATTTTTTCAAAAAAATATTTTCTGCCGGTTAAGTTTTTGAGGGCTGATTTCTTGTTCTGTGATAAAAAGCCTTCTGTTTCCATCGCCAAAGCTTTCAGGGGAGCATTTGCAAGCTTCTGGCACCATTTTTGAGTGAATTGCCAAAAGTCAGATTTTTGCTGAAATTGTGACCCCGGGGCTTAGGGATTTTTTCAAAAAAATATTTTCTGCCGGTTAAGTTTTTGAGGGCTGATTTCTTGTTCTGTGATAAAAAGCCTTCTGTTTCCATCGCCAAAGCTTTCAGGGGAGCATTTTCAAGCTTTAGGCACCATTTTTGAGTGAATTGCCAAAAGTCAGATTTTTGCTGAAATTGTGACCCCGGGGCTTAGGGATTTTTTCAAAAAAATATTTTCTGTCGGTTAAGTTTTTGAGGGCTGATTTCTTGTTCTGTGATAAAAAGCCTTCTGTTTCGAGTGCCAAACCTTTCAGGAGAGCATTTTCAAGCTTCTAGCACCATTTTTGAGTGAATTGCCAAAAGTCAGATTTTTGCTGAAATTGTGACCCCGGGGCTTAGGGATTTTTTCAAAAAAATATTTTCTGCCGGTTAAGTTTTTGAGAGCTGATTTCTTGTCCTGTGATAAAAAGCCTTCTGTTTCGAGTGCCAAAGCTTTCAGGGGAGCATTTTCAAGCGTCTAGCACCATTTTTGAGTGAATTGCCAAAAGTCAGATTTTTGCTGAAATTGTGACCCCGGGGCTTAGGGATTTTTTCAAAAAAATATTTTCTGCCGGATAAGTGTTTGAGAGCTGATTTCTTGTCCTGTGATAAAAAGCCTTCTGTTTCGAGTGCCAAACCTTTCAGGGGAGCATTTTCAAGCTTCTGGCACCATTTTTGAGTGAATTGCCAAAAGTCAGATTTTTGCTGAAATTGTGACCCTGGGGCTTAGGGATTTTTTCAAAAAAATATTTTCTGTCGGTTAAGTTTTTGAGGGCTGATTTCTTGTTCTGTGATAAAAAGCCTTCTGTTTCGAGTGCCAAACCTTTCAGGAGAGCATTTTCAAGCTTTAGGCACCATTTTTGAGTGAATTGCCAAAAGTCAGATTTTTGCTGAAATTTTGACCCCGGGGCTTAGGGATTTTTTCAAAAAAATATTTTCTGCCGGTTAAGTTTTTGAGGGCTGATTTCTTGTTCTGTGATAAAAAGCCTTCTGTTTCGAGTGCCAAACCTTTCAGGAGAGCATTTGCAAGCTTCTGGCACCATTTTTGAGTGAATTGCCAAAAGTCAGATTTTTGCTGAAATTGTGACCCCGGGGCTTAGGGATTTTTTCAAAAAAATATTTTCTGCCGGTTAAGTTTTTGAGAGCTGATTTCTTGTCCTGTGATAAAAAGCCTTCTGTTTCCATCACCAAAGCTTTCAGGGGAGCATTTTCAAGCTTTAGGCACCATTTTTGAGTGAATTGCCAAAAGTCAGATTTTTGCTGAAATTGTGACCCCGGGGCTTAGGGATTTTTTCAAAAAAATATTTTCTGCCGGTTAAGTTTTTGAGGGCTGATTTCTTGTTCTGTGATAAAAAGCCTTCTGTTTCGAGTGCCAAAACTTTCAGGAGAGCATTTGCAAGCTTCTGGCACCATTTTTGAGTGAATTGCCAAAAGTCAGATTTTTGCTGAAATTGTGACCCCGGGGCTTAGGGATTTTTTCAAAAAAATATTTTCTGCCGGTGAAGTTTTTGAGAGCTGATTTCTTGTCCTGTGATAAAAAGCCTTCTGTTTCCATCACCAAAGCTTTCAGGGGAGCATTTTCAAGCTTTAGGCACCATTTTTGAGTGAATTGCCAAAAGTCAGATTTTTGCTGAAATTGTGACCCCGGGGCTTAGGGATTTTTTCAAAAAAATATTTTCTGCCGGTGAAGTTTTTGAGGGCTGATTTCTTGTCCTGTGATAAAAAGCCTTCTGTTTCCATCGCCAAAGCTTTAAGGGGAGCATTTGCAAGCTTCTGGCACCATTTTTGAGTCAATTGCCAAAAGTCAGATTTTTGCTGAAATTGTGACCCCGGGGCTTAGGGATTTTTTCAAAAAAATATTTTCTGCTGGTGAAGTTTTTGAGGGCTGATTTCTTGTCCTGTGATAAAAAGCCTTCTGTTTCCATCGCCAAAGCTTTCAGAAGAGCATTTTCAAGCTTCTGGCACCATTTTTGAGTGAAGTGCCAAAAGTCAGATTTTTGCTGAAATTGTGACCCCGGGGCTTAGGGATTTTTTCAAAAAAATATTTTCTGTCGGTTAAGTTTTTGAGGGCTGATTTCTTGTTCTGTGATAAAAAGCCTTCTGTTTCGAGTGCCAAACCTTTCAGGAGAGCATTTTCAAGCTTTAGGCACCATTTTTGAGTGAATTGCCAAACGTCAGATTTTTGCTGAAATTGTGACCCCGGGGTTAGGGATTTTTTCAAAAAAATATTTTCTGCCGGTTAAGTTTTTGAGGGCTGATTTCTTGTTCTGTGATAAAAAGCCTTCTTTTTCGAGTGCCAAACCTTTCAGGAGAGCATTTGCAAGCTTCTGGCACCATTTTTGAGTGAATTGCCAAAAGTCAGATTTTTGCTGAAATTGTGACCCCGGGGCTTAGGGATTTTTTCAAAAAAATATTTTCTGTCGGTTAAGTTTTTGAGGGCTGATTTCTTGTTCTGTGATAAAAAGCCTTCTGTTTCGAGTGCCAAACCTTTCAGGAGAGCATTTTCAAGCTTTAGGCACCATTTTTGAGTGAATTGCCAAAAGTCAGATTTTTGCTGAAATTGTGACCCCGGGGTTAGGGATTTTTTCAAAAAAATATTTTCTGCCGGTTAAGTTTTTGAGGGCTGATTTCTTGTTCTGTGATAAAAAACCTTCTGTTTCGAGTGCCAAACCTTTCAGGAGAGCATTTGCAAGCTTCTGGCACCATTTTTGAGTGAATTGCCAAAAGTCAGATTTTTGCTGAAATTTTGACCCCGGGGCTTAGGGATTTTTTCAAAAAAATATTTTCTGCCGGTTAAGTTTTTGAGGGCTGATTTCTTGTTCTGTGATAAAAAGCCTTCTGTTTCGAGTGCCAAACCTTTCAGGAGAGCATTTTCAAGCTTCTGGCACCATTTTTGAGTGAATTGCCAAAAGTCAGATTTTTGCTGAAATTGTGACCCCGGGGCTTAGGGATTTTTTCAAAAAAATATTTTCTGCCGGTTAAGTTTTTGAGAGCTGATTTCTTGTCCTGTGATAAAAAGCCTTCTGTTTCGAGTGCCAAACCTTTCAGTAGAGCATTTTCAAGCTTTTGGCACCATTTTTGAGTGAATTGCCAAAAGTCAGATTTTTGCTGAAATTGTGACCCCGGGGCTTAGGGATTTTTTCAAAAAAATATTTTCTGCCGGTTAAGTTTTTGAGGGCTGATTTCTTGTTCTGTGATAAAAAGCCTTCTGTTTCGAGTGCCAAACCTTTCAGGAGAGCATTTGCAAGCTTCTGGCACCATTTTTGAGTGAATTGCCAAAAGTCAGATTTTTCCTGAAATTGTGACCCCGGGGCTTAGGGATTTTTTCAAAAAAATATTTTCTGCCGGTTAAGTTTTTGAGAGCTGATTTCTTGTCCTGTGATAAAAAGCCTTCTGTTTCCATCACCAAAGCTTTCAGGGGAGCATTTTCAAGCTTTAGGCACCATTTTTGAGTGAATTGCCAAAAGTCAGATTTTTGCTGAAATTGTGACCCCGGGGCTTAGGGATTTTTTCAAAAAAATATTTTCTGCCGGTGAAGTTTTTGAGGGCTGATTTCTTGTCCTGTGATAAAAAGCCTTCTGTTTCCATCGCCAAAGCTTTAAGGGGAGCATTTGCAAGCTTCTGGCACCATTTTTGAGTCAATTGCCAAAAGTCAGATTTTTGCTGAAATTGTGACCCCGGGGCTTAGGGATTTTTTCAAAAAAATATTTTCTGTCGGTTAAGTTTTTGAGGGCTGATTTCTTGTTCTGTGATAAAAAGCCTTCTGTTTCGAGTGCCAAACCTTTCAGGAGAGCATTTTCAAGCTTTAGGCACCATTTTTGAGTGAATTGCCAAAAGTCAGATTTTTGCTGAAATTGTGACCCCGGGGTTAGGGATTTTTTCAAAAAAATATTTTCTGCCGGTTAAGTTTTTGAGGGCTGATTTCTTGTTCTGTGATAAAAAACCTTCTGTTTCGAGTGCCAAACCTTTCAGGAGAGCATTTGCAAGCTTCTGGCACCATTTTTGAGTGAATTGCCAAAAGTCAGATTTTTGCTGAAATTGTGACCCCGGGGCTTAGGGATTTTTTCAAAAAAATATTTTCTGTCGGTTAAGTTTTTGAGGGCTGATTTCTTGTTCTGTGATAAAAAGCCTTCTGTTTCGAGTGCCAAACCTTTCAGGAGAGCATTTTCAAGCTTCTGGCACCATTTTTGAGTGAATTGCCAAAAGTCAGATTTTTGCTGAAATTGTGACCCCGGGGCTTAGGGATTTTTTCAAAAAAATATTTTCTGCCGGTTAAGTTTTTGAGAGCTGATTTCTTGTCCTGTGATAAAAAGCCTTCTGTTTCGAGTGCCAAACCTTTCAGTAGAGCATTTTCAAGCTTTAGGCACCATTTTTGAGTCAATTGCCAAAAGTCAGATTTTTGCTGAAATTGTGACCCCGGGGTTAGGGATTTTTTCAAAAAAATATTTTCTGCCGGTTAAGTTTTTGAGGGCTGATTTCTTGTTCTGTGATAAAAAACCTTCTGTTTCGAGTGCCAAACCTTTCAGGAGAGCATTTGCAAGCTTCTGGCACCATTTTTGAGTGAATTGCCAAAAGTCAGATTTTTGCTGAAATTGTGACCCCGGGGCTTAGGGATTTTTTCAAAAAAATATTTTCTGTCGGTTAAGTTTTTGAGGGCTGATTTCTTGTTCTGTGATAAAAAGCATTCTGTTTCGAGTGCCAAACCTTTCAGGAGAGCATTTTCAAGCTTCTAGCACCATTTTTGAGTGAATTGCCAAAAGTCAGATTTTTGCTGAAATTGTGACCCCGGGGCTTAGGGATTTTTTCAAAAAAATATTTTCTGCCGGTTAAGTGTTTGAGAGCTGATTTCTTGTCCTGTGATAAAAAGCCTTCTGTTTCGAGTGCCAAACCTTTCAGGGGAGCATTTTCATGCTTCTGGCACCATTTTTGAGTGTATTGCCAAAAGTCAGATTTTTGTTGAAATTGTGAGCCCGGGGCTTAGGGATTTTTTCAAAAAAATATTTTCTGTCGGTTAAGTTTTTGAGGGCTGATTTCTTGTTCTGTGATAAAAAGCCTTCTGTTTCGAGTGCCAAACCTTTCAGGCGAGCATTTTCAAGCTTTAGGCACCATTTTTTAGTGAATTGCCAAAAGTCAGATTTTTGCTGAAATTTTGACCCCGGGGCTTAGGGATTTTTTCAAAAAAATATTTTCTGCCGGTTAAGTTTTTGAGGGCTGATTTCTTGTCCTGTGATAAAAAGCCTTCTGTTTCCATCGCCAAAGCTTTCAGGAGAGCATTTTCAAGCTTTTGGCACCATTTTTGAGTGAATTGCCAAAAGTCAGATTTTTGCTGAAATTGTGACCCCGGGGCTTAGGGATGTTTTCAAAAAAATATTTTCTGTCGGTTAAGTTTTTGAGGGCTGATTTCTTGTTCTGTGATAAAAAGCCTTCTGTTTCGAGTGCCAAACCTTTCAGGAGAGCATTTTCAAGCTTCTGGCACCATTTTTGAGTGAATTGCCAAAAGTCAGATTTTTGCTGAAATTGTGACCCCGGGGCTTAGGGATTTTTTCAAAAAAATATTTTCTGCCGGTGAAGTTTTTGAGAGCTGATTTCTTGTCCTGTGATAAAAAGCCTTCTGTTTCGAGTGCCAAACCTTTCAGTAGAGCATTTTCAAGCTTTAGGCACCATTTTTGAGTCAATTGCCAAAAGTCAGATTTTTGTTGAAATTGTGAGCCCGGGGCTTAGGGATTTTTTCAAAAAAATATTTTCTGTCGGTTAAGTTTTTGAGGGCTGATTTCTTGTTCTGTGATAAAAAGCCTTCTGTTTCGAGTGCCAAACCTTTCAGGAGAGCATTTGCAAGCTTCTGGCACCATTTTTGAGTGAATTGCCAAAAGTCAGATTTTTGCTGAAATTGTGACCCCGGGGCTTAGGGATTTTTTCAAAAAAATATTTTCTGCCGGTTAAGTTTTTGAGAGCTGATTTCTTGTCCTGTGATAAAAAGCCTTCTGTTTCCATCACCAAAGCTTTCAGGGGAGCATTTTCAAGCTTTAGGCACCATTTTTGAGTGAATTGCCAAAAGTCAGATTTTTGCTGAAATTGTGACCCCGGGGCTTAGGGATTTTTTCAAAAAAATATTTTCTGCCGGTGAAGTTTTTGAGGGCTGATTTCTTGTCCTGTGATAAAAAGCCTTCTGTTTCCATCGCCAAAGCTTTAAGGGGAGCATTTGCAAGCTTCTGGCACCATTTTTGAGTCAATTGCCAAAAGTCAGATTTTTGCTGAAATTGTGACCCCGGGGCTTAGGGATTTTTTCAAAAAAATATTTTCTGCCGGTGAAGTTTTTGAGGGCTGATTTATTGTCCTGTGATAAAAAGCCTTCTGTTTCCATCGCCAAAGCTTTCAGAAGAGCATTTTCAAGCTTCTGGCACCATTTTTGAGTGAAGTGCCAAAAGTCAGATTTTTGCTGAAATTGTGACCCCGGGGCTTAGGGATTTTTTCAAAAAAATATTTTCTGTCGGTTAAGTTTTTGAGGGCTGATTTCTTGTTCTGTGATAAAAAGCCTTCTGTTTCGAGTGCCAAACCTTTCAGGAGAGCATTTTCAAGCTTTAGGCACCATTTTTGAGTGAATTGCCAAACGTCAGATTTTTGCTGAAATTGTGACCCCGGGGTTAGGGATTTTTTCAAAAAAATATTTTCTGCCGGTTAAGTTTTTGAGGGCTGATTTCTTGTTCTGTGATAAAAAGCCTTCTTTTTCGAGTGCCAAACCTTTCAGGAGAGCATTTGCAAGCTTCTGGCACCATTTTTGAGTGAATTGCCAAAAGTCAGATTTTTGCTGAAATTGTGACCCCGGGGCTTAGGGATTTTTTCAAAAAAATATTTTCTGCCGGTTAAGTTTTTGAGGGCTGATTTCTTGTTCTGTGATAAAAAACCTTCTGTTTCGAGTGCCAAACCTTTCAGGAGAGCATTTTCAAGCTTCTGGCACCATTTTTGAGTGAATTGCCAAAAGTCAGATTTTTGCTGAAATTGTGACCCCGGGGCTTAGGGATTTTTTCAAAAAAATATTTTCTGCCGGTTAAGTTTTTGAGAGCTGATTTCTTGTCCTGTGATAAAAAGCCTTCTGTTTCGAGTGCCAAACCTTTCAGTAGAGCATTTTCAAGCTTTAGGCACCATTTTTGAGTCAATTGCCAAAAGTCAGATTTTTGCTGAAATTGTGACCCCGGGGTTAGGGATTTTTTCAAAAAAATATTTTCTGCCGGTTAAGTTTTTGAGGGCTGATTTCTTGTTCTGTGATAAAAAACCTTCTGTTTCGAGTGCCAAACCTTTCAGGAGAGCATTTGCAAGCTTCTGGCACCATTTTTGAGTGAATTGCCAAAAGTCAGATTTTTGCTGAAATTGTGACCCCGGGGCTTAGGGATTTTTTCAAAAAAATATTTTCTGCCGGTTAAGTTTTTGAGAGCTGATTTCTTGTCCTGCGATAAAAAGCCTTCTGTTTCGAGTGCCAAACCTTTCAGGAGAGCATTTTCAAGCTTTAGGCACCATTTTTGAGTCAATTGCCAAAAGTCAGATTTTTGCTGAAATTGTGACCCCGGGGCTTAGGGATTTTTTCAAAAAAATATTTTCTGTCGGTTAAGTTTTTGAGGGCTGATTTCTTGTTCTGTGATAAAAAGCATTCTGTTTCGAGTGCCAAACCTTTCAGGAGAGCATTTTCAAGCTTCTAGCACCATTTTTGAGTGAATTGCCAAAAGTCAGATTTTTGCTGAAATTGTGACCCCGGGGCTTAGGGATTTTTTCAAAAAAATATTTTCTGTCGGTTAAGTTTTTGAGGGCTGATTTCTTGTTCTGTGATAAAAAGCCTTCTGTTTCGAGTGCCAAACCTTTCAGGCGAGCATTTTCAAGCTTTAGGCACCATTTTTTAGTGAATTGCCAAAAGTCAGATTTTTGCTGAAATTTTGACCCCGGGGCTTAGGGATTTTTTCAAAAAAATATTTTCTGCCGGTGAAGTTTTTGAGAGCTGATTTCTTGTCCTGTGATAAAAAGCCTTCTGTTTCGAGTGCCAAACCTTTCAGTAGAGCATTTTCAAGCTTTAGGCACCATTTTTGAGTCAATTGCCAAAAGTCAGATTTTTGTTGAAATTGTGAGCCCGGGGCTTAGGGATTTTTTCAAAAAAATATTTTCTGTCGGTTAAGTTTTTGAGGGCTGATTTCTTGTTCTGTGATAAAAAGCCTTCTGTTTCGAGTGCCAAACCTTTCAGGAGAGCATTTTCAAGCTTCTAGCACCATTTTTGAGTGAATTGCCAAAAGTCAGATTTTTGCTGAAATTGTGACCCCGGGGCTTAGGGATTTTTTCAAAAAAATATTTTCTGCCGGTTAAGTGTTTGAGAGCTGATTTCTTGTCCTGTGATAAAAAGCCTTCTGTTTCAATCGCCAAAGCTTTCAGGAGAGCATCTTCAAGCTTTTGGCACCATTTTTGAGTGAATTGGCAAAAGTCAGATTTTTGCTGAAATTGTGACCCCGGGGCTTAGGGATTTTTTCAAAAAAATATTTTCTGCCGGTGAAGTTTTTGAGAGCTGATTTCTTGTCCTGTGATAAAAAGCCTTCTGTTTCGAGTGCCAAACCTTTCAGTAGAGCATTTTCAAGCTTTAGGCACCATTTTTGAGTCAATTTCCAAAAGTCAGATTTTTGTTGAAATTGTGAGCCCGGGGCTTAGGGATTTTTTCAAAAAAATATTTTCTGTCGGTTAAGTTTTTGAGGGCTGATTTCTTGTTCTGTGATAAAAAGCCTTCTGTTTCGAGTGCCAAACCTTTCAGTAGAGCATTTTCAAGCTTTAGGCACCATTTTTGAGTGAATTGCCAAAAGTCAGATTTTTGCTGAAATTTTGACCCCGGGGCTTAGGGATTTTTTCAAAAAAATATTTTCTGCCGGTTAAGTTTTTGAGGGCTGATTTCTTGTTCTGTGATAAAAAGCCTTCTGTTTCGAGTGCCAAACCTTTCAGGAGAGCATTTGCAAGCTTCTGGCACCATTTTTGAGTGAATTGCCAAAAGTCAGATTTTTGCTGAAATTGTGACCCCGGGGCTTAGGGATTTTTTCAAAAAAATATTTTCTGCCGGTTAAGTTTTTGAGAGCTGATTTCTTGTCCTGTGATAAAAAGCCTTCTGTTTCGAGTGCCAAACCTTTCAGGAGAGCATTTTCAAGCTTTAGGCACCATTTTTGAGTGAATTGCCAAAAGTCAGATTTTTGCTGAAATTGTGACCCCGGGGTTAGGGATTTTTTCAAAAAAATATTTTCTGCCGGTTAAGTTTTTGAGGGCTGATTTCTTGTTCTGTGATAAAAAACCTTCTGTTTCGAGTGCCAAACCTTTCAGGGGAGCATTTTCATGCTTCTGGCACCATTTTTGAGTGAATTGCCAAAAGTCAGATTTTTGCTGAAATTGTGACCCCAGGGCTTAGGGATTTTTTCAAAAAAATATTTTCTGTCGGTTAAGTTTTTGAGGGCTGATTTCTTGTTCTGTGATAAAAAGCCTTCTGTTTCGAGTGCCAAACCTTTCAGGAGAGCATTTGCAAGCTTCTGGCACCATTTTTGAGTGAATTGTCAAAAGTCAGATTTTTGCTGAAATTTTGACCCCGGGGCTTAGGGATTTTTTCAAAAAAATATTTTCTGCCGGTTAAGTTTTTGAGGGCTGATTTCTTGTCCTGTGATAAAAAGCCTTCTGTTTCAATCGCCAAAGCTTTCAGGAGAGCATCTTCAAGCTTTTGGCACCATTTTTGAGTGAATTGCCAAAAGTCAGATTTTTGCTGAAATTGTGACCCCGGGGCTTAGGGATTTTTTCAAAAAAATATTTTCTGCCGGTGAAGTTTTTGAGAGCTGATTTCTTGTCCTGTGATAAAAAGCCTTCTGTTTCGAGTGCCAAACCTTTCAGTAGAGCATTTTCAAGCTTTAGGCACCATTTTTGAGTCAATTGCCAAAAGTCAGATTTTTGTTGAAATTGTGAGCCCGGGGCTTAGGGATTTTTTCAAAAAAATATTTTCTGTCGGTTAAGTTTTTGAGGGCTGATTTCTTGTTCTGTGATAAAAAGCCTTCTGTTTCGAGTGCCAAACCTTTCAGGAGAGCATTTTCAAGCTTTAGGCACCATTTTTGAGTGAATTGCCAAAAGTCAGATTTTTGCTGAAATTTTGACCCCGGGGCTTAGGGATTTTTTCAAAAAAATATTTTCTGCCGGTTAAGTTTTTGAGGGCTGATTTCTTGTTCTGTGATAAAAAGCCTTCTGTTTCGAGTGCCAAACCTTTCAGGAGAGCATTTGCAAGCTTCTGGCACCATTTTTGAGTGAATTGCCAAAAGTCAGATTTTTGCTGAAATTGTGACCCCGGGGCTTAGGGATTTTTTCAAAAAAATATTTTCTGCCGGTTAAGTTTTTGAGAGCTGATTTCTTGTCCTGTGATAAAAAGCCTTCTGTTTCCATCACCAAAGCTTTCAGGGGAGCATTTTCAAGCTTTAGGCACCATTTTTGAGTGAATTGCCAAAAGTCAGATTTTTGCTGAAATTGTGACCCCGGGGCTTAGGGATTTTTTCAAAAAAATATTTTCTGCCGGTGAAGTTTTTGAGGGCTGATTTCTTGTCCTGTGATAAAAAGCCTTCTGTTTCCATCGCCAAAGCTTTAAGGGGAGCATTTGCAAGCTTCTGGCACCATTTTTGAGTCAATTGCCAAAAGTCAGATTTTTGCTGAAATTGTGACCCCGGGGCTTAGGGATTTTTTCAAAAAAATATTTTCTGCCGGTGAAGTTTTTGAGGGCTGATTTCTTGTCCTGTGATAAAAAGCCTTCTGTTTCCATCGCCAAAGCTTTCAGGAGAGCATTTTCAAGCTTCTGGCACCATTTTTGAGTGAAGTGCCAAAAGTCAGATTTTTGCTGAAATTGTGACCCCGGGGCTTAGGGATTTTTTCAAAAAAATATTTTCTGTCGGTTAAGTTTTTGAGGGCTGATTTCTTGTTCTGTGATAAAAAGCCTTCTGTTTCGAGTGCCAAACCTTTCAGGAGAGCATTTTCAAGCTTTAGGCACCATTTTTGAGTGAATTGCCAAACGTCAGATTTTTGCTGAAATTGTGACCCCGGGGTTAGGGATTTTTTCAAAAAAATATTTTCTGCCGGTTAAGTTTTTGAGGGCTGATTTCTTGTTCTGTGATAAAAAACCTTCTGTTTCGAGTGCCAAACCTTTCAGGAGAGCATTTGCAAGCTTCTGGCACCATTTTTGAGTGAATTGCCAAAAGTCAGATTTTTGCTGAAATTGTGACCCCGGGGCTTAGGGATTTTTTCAAAAAAATATTTTCTGCCGGTTAAGTTTTTGAGGGCTGATTTCTTGTCCTGTGATAAAAAGCCTTCTGTTTCAATCGCCAAAGCTTTCAGGAGAGCATCTTCAAGCTTTTGGCACCATTTTTGAGTGAATTGCCAAAAGTCAGATTTTTGTTGAAATTGTGAGCCCGGGGCTTAGGGATTTTTTCAAAAAAATATTTTCTGTCGGTTAAGTTTTTGAGGGCTGATTTCTTGTTCTGTGATAAAAAGCCTTCTGTTTCGAGTGCCAAACCTTTCAGGAGAGCATTTTCAAGCTTTAGGCACCATTTTTGAGTGAATTGCCAAAAGTCAGATTTTTGCTGAAATTTTGACCCCGGGGCTTAGGGATTTTTTCAAAAAAATATTTTCTGCCGGTTAAGTTTTTGAGGGCTGATTTCTTGTTCTGTGATAAAAAGCCTTCTGTTTCGAGTGCCAAACCTTTCAGGAGAGCATTTGCAAGCTTCTGGCACCATTTTTGAGTGAATTGCCAAAAGTCAGATTTTTCCTGAAATTGTGACCCCGGGGCTTAGGGATTTTTTCAAAAAAATATTTTCTGCCGGTTAAGTTTTTGAGAGCTGATTTCTTGTCCTGTGATAAAAAGCCTTCTGTTTCCATCACCAAAGCTTTCAGGGGAGCATTTTCAAGCTTTAGGCACCATTTTTGAGTGAATTGCCAAAAGTCAGATTTTTGCTGAAATTGTGACCCCGGGGCTTAGGGATTTTTTCAAAAAAATATTTTCTGCCGGTGAAGTTTTTGAGGGCTGATTTCTTGTCCTGTGATAAAAAGCCTTCTGTTTCCATCGCCAAAGCTTTAAGGGGAGCATTTGCAAGCTTCTGGCACCATTTTTGAGTCAATTGCCAAAAGTCAGATTTTTGCTGAAATTGTGACCCCGGGGCTTAGGGATTTTTTCAAAAAAATATTTTCTGCCGGTGAAGTTTTTGAGGGCTGATTTCTTGTCCTGTGATAAAAAGCCTTCTGTTTCCATCGCCAAAGCTTTCAGGAGAGCATTTTCAAGCTTCTGGCACCATTTTTGAGTGAAGTGCCAAAAGTCAGATTTTTGCTGAAATTGTGACCCCGGGGCTTAGGGATTTTTTCAAAAAAATATTTTCTGTCGGTTAAGTTTTTGAGGGCTGATTTCTTGTTCTGTGATAAAAAGCCTTCTGTTTCGAGTGCCAAACCTTTCAGGAGAGCATTTTCAAGCTTTAGGCACCATTTTTGAGTGAATTGCCAAACGTCAGATTTTTGCTGAAATTGTGACCCCGGGGTTAGGGATTTTTTCAAAAAAATATTTTCTGCCGGTTAAGTTTTTGAGGGCTGATTTCTTGTTCTGTGATAAAAAACCTTCTGTTTCGAGTGCCAAACCTTTCAGGAGAGCATTTGCAAGCTTCTGGCACCATTTTTGAGTGAATTGCCAAAAGTCAGATTTTTGCTGAAATTGTGACCCCGGGGCTTAGGGATTTTTTCAAAAAAATATTTTCTGCCGGTTAAGTTTTTGAGAGCTGATTTCTTGTCCTGCGATAAAAAGCCTTCTGTTTCGAGTGCCAAACCTTTCAGGAGAGCATTTTCAAGCTTTAGGCACCATTTTTGAGTCAATTGCCAAAAGTCAGATTTTTGCTGAAATTGTGACCCCGGGGCTTAGGGATTTTTTCAAAAAAATATTTTCTGCCGGTTAAGTTTTTGAGAGCTGATTTCTTGTTCTGTGATAAAAAGCCTTCTGTTTCCAGTGCCAAACCTTTCAGGAGAGCATTTTCAAGCTTCTGGCACCATTTTTGAGTGAATTGCCAAAAGTCAGATTTTTGCTGAAATTGTGACCCCGGGGCTTAGGGATTTTTTCAAAAAAATATTTTCTGCCGGTTAAGTTTTTGAGAGCTGATTTCTTGTCCTGTGATAAAAAGCCTTCTGTTTCGAGTGCCAAACCTTTCAGGAGAGCATTTTCAAGCTTTTGGCACCATTTTTGAGTGAATTGCCAAAAGTCAGATTTTTGCTGAAATTGTGACCCCGGGGCTTAGGGATGTTTTCAAAAAAATATTTTCTGCCGGTTAAGTTTTTGAGGGCTGATTTCTTGTTCTGTGATAAAAAGCCTTCTGTTTCGAGTGCCAAACCTTTCAGGAGAGCATCTTCAAGCTTCTGGCACCATTTTTGAGTGAATTGCCAAAAGTCAGATTTTTGCTGAAATTGTGACCCCGGGGCTTAGGGATTTTTTCAAAAAAATATTTTCTGCCGGTGAAGTTTTTGAGAGCTGATTTCTTGTCCTGTGATAAAAAGCCTTCTGTTTCGAGTGCCAAACCTTTCAGTAGAGCATTTTCAAGCTTTAGGCACCATTTTTGAGTCAATTGCCAAAAGTCAGATTTTTGTTGAAATTGTGAGCCCGGGGCTTAGGGATTTTTTCAAAAAAATATTTTCTGTCGGTTAAGTTTTTGAGGGCTGATTTCTTGTTCTGTGATAAAAAGCCTTCTGTTTCGAGTGCCAAACCTTTCAGGAGAGCATTTTCAAGCTTCTAGCACCATTTTTGAGTGAATTGCCAAAAGTCAGATTTTTGCTGAAATTGTGACCCCGGGGCTTAGGGATTTTTTCAAAAAAATATTTTCTGCCGGTTAAGTGTTTGAGAGCTGATTTCTTGTCCTGTGATAAAAAGCCTTCTGTTTCGAGTGCCAAACCTTTCAGGGGAGCATTTTCATGCTTCTGGCACCATTTTTGAGTGAATTGCCAAAAGTCAGATTTTTGCTGAAATTGTGACCCCGGGGCTTAGGGATTTTTTCAAAAAAATATTTTCTGCCGGTTAAGTGTTTGAGAGCTGATTTCTTGTCCTGTGATAAAAAGCCTTCTGTTTCGAGTGCCAAACCTTTCAGGGGAGCATTTTCATGCTTCTGGCACCATTTTTGAGTGAATTGCCAAAAGTCAGATTTTTGCTGAAATTGTGACCCCGGGGCTTAGGGATTTTTTCAAAAAAATATTTTCTGTCGGTTAAGTTTTTGAGGGCTGATTTCTTGTTCTGTGATAAAAAGCCTTCTGTTTCGAGTGCCAAACCTTTCAGGAGAGCATTTGCAAGCTTCTAGCACCATTTTTGAGTGAATTGCCAAAAGTCAGATTTTTGCTGAAATTGTGACCCCGGGGCTTAGGGATTTTTTCAAAAAAATATTTTCTGCCGGTTAAGTTTTTGAGGGCTGATTTCTTGTCCTGTGATAAAAAGCCTTCTGTTTCCATCGCCAAAGCTTTCAGGAGAGCATTTTCAAGCTTTTGGCACCATTTTTGAGTGAATTGCCAAAAGTCAGATTTTTGCTGAAATTGTGACCCCGGGGCTTAGGGATTTTTTCAAAAAAATATTTTCTGTCGGTTAAGTTTTTGAGGGCTGATTTCTTGTTCTGTGATAAAAAGCCTTCTGTTTCGAGTGCCAAACCTTTCAGGAGAGCATTTGCAAGCTTCTGGCACCATTTTTGAGTGAATTGCCAAAAGTCAGATTTTTGCTGAAATTTTGACCCCGGGGCTTAGGGATTTTTTCAAAAAAATATTTTCTGCCGGTTAAGTTTTTGAGGGCTGATTTCTTGTCCTGTGATAAAAAGCCTTCTGTTTCCATCGCCAAAGCTTTCAGGAGAGCATTTTCAAGCTTTTGGCACCATTTTTGAGTCAATTGCCAAAAGTCAGATTTTTGCTGAAATTGTGACCCCGGGGCTTAGGGATGTTTTCAAAAAAATATTTTCTGTCGGTTAAGTTTTTGAGGGCTGATTTCTTGTTCTGTGATAAAAAGCCTTCTGTTTCGAGTGCCAAACCTTTCAGGAGAGCATTTTCAAGCTTCTGGCACCATTTTTGAGTGAATTGCCAAAAGTCAGATTTTTGCTGAAATTGTGACCCCGGGGCTTAGGGATTTTTTCAAAAAAATATTTTCTGCCGGTGAAGTTTTTGAGAGCTGATTTCTTGTCCTGTGATAAAAAGCCTTCTGTTTCGAGTGCCAAACCTTTCAGTCGAGCATTTTCAAGCTTTAGGCACCATTTTTGAGTCAATTGCCAAAAGTCAGATTTTTGTTGAAATTGTGAGCCCGGGGCTTAGTGATTTTTTCAAAAAAATATTTTCTGTCGGTTAAGTTTTTGAGGGCTGATTTCTTGTTCTGTGATAAAAAGCCTTCTGTTTCGAGTGCCAAACCTTTCAGGAGAGCATTTTCAAGCTTCTAGCACCATTTTTGAGTGAATTGCCAAAAGTCAGATTTTTGCTGAAATTGTGACCCCGGGGCTTAGGGATTTTTTCAAAAAAATATTTTCTGCCGGATAAGTGTTTGAGAGCTGATTTCTTGTCCTGTGATAAAAAGCCTTCTGTTTCGAGTGCCAAACCTTTCAGTAGAGCATTTTCAAGCTTTAGGCACCATTTTTGAGTCAATTGCCAAAAGTCAGATTTTTGTTGAAATTGTGAGTCCGGGGCTTAGGGATTTTTTCAAAAAAATATTTTCTGTCGGTTAAGTTTTTGAGGGCTGATTTCTTGTTCTGTGATAAAAAGCCTTCTGTTTCGAGTGCCAAACCTTTCAGGAGAGCATTTTCAAGCTTCTAGCACCATTTTTGAGTGAATTGCCAAAAGTCAGATTTTTGCTGAAATTGTGACCCCGGGGCTTAGGTATTTTTTCAAAAAAATATTTTCTGCCGGATAAGTGTTTGAGAGCTGATTTCTTGTCCTGTGATAAAAAGCCTTCTGTTTCGAGTGCCAAACCTTTCAGGGGAGCATTTTCAAGCTTCTGGCACCATTTTTGAGTGAATTGCCAAAAGTCAGATTTTTGCTGAAATTGTGACCCCGGGGCTTAGGGAATTTTTCAAAAAAATATTTTCTGTCGGTTAAGTTTTTGAGGGCTGATTTCTTGTTCTGTGATAAAAAGCCTTCTGTTTCGAGTGCCAAACCTTTCAGGAGAGCATTTGCAAGCTTATGGCACCATTTTTGAGTGAATTGCCAAAAGTCAGATTTTTGCTGAAATTGTGACCCCGGGGCTTAGGGATTTTTTCAAAAAAATATTTTCTGCCGGTTAAGTTTTTGAGGGCTGATTTCTTGTCCTGTGATAAAAAGCCTTCTGTTTCCATCGCCAAAGCTTTCAGGAGAGCATTTTCAAGCTTCTGGCACCATTTTTGAGTGAATTGCCAAAAGTCAGATTTTTGCTGAAATTGTGACCCCGGGGCTTAGGGATTTTTTCAAAAAAATATTTTCTGCCGGTTAAGTGTTTGAGAGCTGATTTCTTGTCCTGTGATAAAAAGCCTTCTGTTTCGAGTGCCAAACCTTTCAGGGGAGCATTTTCATGCTTCTGGCACCATTTTTGAGTGAATTGCCAAAAGTCAGATTTTTGCTGAAATTGTGACCCCGGGGCTTAGGGATTTTTTCAAAAAAATATTTTCTGCCGGTTAAGTTTTTGAGGGCTGATTTCTTGTTCTGTGATAAAAAGCCTTCTGTTTCGAGTGCCAAACCTTTCAGGAGAGCATTTGCAAGCTTCTAGCACCATTTTTGAGTGAATTGCCAAAAGTCAGATTTTTGCTGAAATTTTGACCCCGGGGCTTAGGGATTTTTTCAAAAAAATATTTTCTGCCGGTTAAGTTTTTGAGGGCTGATTTCTTGTCCTGTGATAAAAAGCCTTCTGTTTCCATCGCCAAAGCTTTCAGGAGAGCATTTTCAAGCTTTTGGCACCATTTTTGAGTGAATTGCCAAAAGTCAGATTTTTGCTGAAATTGTGACCCCGGGGCTTAGGGATTTTTTCAAAAAAATATTTTCTGTCGGTTAAGTTTTTGAGGGCTGATTTCTTGTTCTGTGATAAAAAGCCTTCTGTTTCGAGTGCCAAACCTTTCAGGAGAGCATTTGCAAGCTTCTGGCACCATTTTTGAGTGAATTGCCAAAAGTCAGATTTTTGCTGAAATTTTGACCCCGGGGCTTAGGGATTTTTTCAAAAAAATATTTTCTGCCGGTTAAGTTTTTGAGGGCTGATTTCTTGTCCTGTGATAAAAAGCCTTCTGTTTCCATCGCCAAAGCTTTCAGGAGAGCATTTTCAAGCTTCTGGCACCATTTTTGAGTGAATTGCCAAAAGTCAGATTTTTGCTGAAATTGTGAGCCCGGGGCTTAGTGATTTTTTCAAAAAAATATTTTCTGTCGGTTAAGTTTTTGAGGGCTGATTTCTTGTTCTGTGATAAAAAGCCTTCTGTTTCGAGTGCCAAACCTTTCAGGAGAGCATTTTCAAGCTTCTAGCACCATTTTTGAGTGAATTGCCAAAAGTCAGATATTTGCTGAAATTGTGACCCCGGGGCTTAGGGATTTTTTCAAAAAAATATTTTCTGCCGGATAAGTGTTTGAGAGCTGATTTCTTGTCCTGTGATAAAAAGCCTTCTGTTTCGAGTGCCAAACCTTTCAGGAGAGCATTTTCAAGCTTCTAGCACCATTTTTGAGTGAATTGCCAAAAGTCAGATTTTTGCTGAAATTGTGACCCCGGGGCTTAGGTATTTTTTCAAAAAAATATTTTCTGCCGGATAAGTGTTTGAGAGCTGATTTCTTGTCCTGTGATAAAAAGCCTTCTGTTTCGAGTGCCAAACCTTTCAGGGGAGCATTTTCAAGCTTCTGGCACCATTTTTGAGTGAATTGCCAAAAGTCAGATTTTTGCTGAAATTGTGACCCCGGGGCTTAGGGAATTTTTCAAAAAAATATTTTCTGTCGGTTAAGTTTTTGAGGGCTGATTTCTTGTTCTGTGATAAAAAGCCTTCTGTTTCGAGTGCCAAACCTTTCAGGAGAGCATTTGCAAGCTTATGGCACCATTTTTGAGTGAATTGCCAAAAGTCAGATTTTTGCTGAAATTGTGACCCCGGGGCTTAGGGATTTTTTCAAAAAAATATTTTCTGCCGGTTAAGTTTTTGAGGGCTGATTTCTTGTCCTGTGATAAAAAGCCTTCTGTTTCCATCGCCAAAGCTTTCAGGAGAGCATTTTCAAGCTTCTGGCACCATTTTTGAGTGAATTGCCAAAAGTCAGATTTTTGCTGAAATTGTGACCCCGGGGCTTAGGGATTTTTTCAAAAAAATATTTTCTGCCGGTTAAGTGTTTGAGAGCTGATTTCTTGTCCTGTGATAAAAAGCCTTCTGTTTCGAGTGCCAAACCTTTCAGGGGAGCATTTTCATGCTTCTGGCACCATTTTTGAGTGAATTGCCAAAAGTCAGATTTTTGCTGAAATTGTGACCCCGGGGCTTAGGGATTTTTTCAAAAAAATATTTTCTGTCGGTTAAGTTTTTGAGGGCTGATTTCTTGTTCTGTGATAAAAAGCCTTCTGTTTCGAGTGCCAAACCTTTCAGGAGAGCATTTGCAAGCTTCTAGCACCATTTTTGAGTGAATTGCCAAAAGTCAGATTTTTGCTGAAATTTTGACCCCGGGGCTTAGGGATTTTTTCAAAAAAATATTTTCTGCCGGTTAAGTTTTTGAGGGCTGATTTCTTGTCCTGTGATAAAAAGCCTTCTGTTTCCATCGCCAAAGCTTTCAGGAGAGCATTTTCAAGCTTTTGGCACCATTTTTGAGTGAATTGCCAAAAGTCAGATTTTTGCTGAAATTGTGACCCCGGGGCTTAGGGATTTTTTCAAAAAAATATTTTCTGTCGGTTAAGTTTTTGAGGGCTGATTTCTTGTTCTGTGATAAAAAGCCTTCTGTTTCGAGTGCCAAAGCTTTCAGGAGAGCATTTGCAAGCTTCTGGCACCATTTTTGAGTGAATTGCCAAAAGTCAGATTTTTGCTGAAATTTTGACCCCGGGGCTTAGGGATTTTTTCAAAAAAATATTTTCTGCCGGTTAAGTTTTTGAGGGCTGATTTCTTGTCCTGTGATAAAAAGCCTTCTGTTTCCATCGCCAAAGCTTTCAGGAGAGCATTTTCAAGCTTCTGGCACCATTTTTGAGTGAATTGCCAAAAGTCAGATTTTTGCTGAAATTGTGAGCCCGGGGCTTAGTGATTTTTTCAAAAAAATATTTTCTGTCGGTTAAGTTTTTGAGGGCTGATTTCTTGTTCTGTGATAAAAAGCCTTCTGTTTCGAGTGCCAAACCTTTCAGGAGAGCATTTTCAAGCTTCTAGCACCATTTTTGAGTGAATTGCCAAAAGTCAGATTTTTGCTGAAATTGTGACCCCGGGGCTTAGGGATTTTTTCAAAAAAATATTTTCTGCCGGATAAGTGTTTGAGAGCTGATTTCTTGTCCTGTGATAAAAAGCCTTCTGTTTCGAGTGCCAAACCTTTCAGTAGAGCATTTTCAAGCTTTAGGCACCATTTTTGAGTCAATTGCCAAAAGTCAGATTTTTGTTGAAATTGTGAGTCCGGGGCTTAGGGATTTTTTCAAAAAAATATTTTCTGTCGGTTAAGTTTTTGAGGGCTGATTTCTTGTTCTGTGATAAAAAGCCTTCTGTTTCGAGTGCCAAACCTTTCAGGAGAGCATTTTCAAGCTTCTAGCACCATTTTTGAGTGAATTGCCAAAAGTCAGATTTTTGCTGAAATTGTGACCCCGGGGCTTAGGTATTTTTTCAAAAAAATATTTTCTGCCGGATAAGTGTTTGAGAGCTGATTTCTTGTCCTGTGATAAAAAGCCTTCTGTTTCGAGTGCCAAACCTTTCAGGGGAGCATTTTCAAGCTTCTGGCACCATTTTTGAGTGAATTGCCAAAAGTCAGATTTTTGCTGAAATTGTGACCCGGGGGCTTAGGGATTTTTTCAAAAAAATATTTTCTGCCGGTTAAGTTTTTGAGGGCTGATTTCCTGTTCTGTGATAAAAAGCCTTCTGTTTCGAGTGCCAAACCTTTCAGGAGAGCATGTGCAAGCTTCTGGCACCATTTTTGAGTGAATTGCCAAAAGTCAGATTTTTGCTGAAATTGTGACCCCGGGGCTTAGGGATTTTTTCAAAAAAATATTTTCTGCCGGTTAAGTTTTTGAGAGCTGATTTCTTGTCCTGTGATAAAAAGCCTTCTGTTTCCATCACCAAAGCTTTCAGGGGAGCATTTTCAAGCTTTAGGCACCATTTTTGAGTGAATTGCCAAAAGTCAGATTTTTGCTGAAATTGTGACCCCGGGGCTTAGGGATTTTTTCAAAAAAATATTTTCTGCCGGTGAAGTTTTTGAGGGCTGATTTCTTGTCCTGTGATAAAAAGCCTTCTGTTTCCATCGCCAAAGCTTTAAGGGGAGCATTTGCAAGCTTCTGGCACCATTTTTGAGTCAATTGCCAAAAGTCAGATTTTTGCTGAAATTGTGACCCCGGGGCTTAGGGATTTTTTCAAAAAAATATTTTCTGCCGGTGAAGTTTTTGAGGGCTGATTTCTTGTCCTGTGATAAAAAGCCTTCTGTTTCCATCGCCAAAGCTTTCAGGAGAGCATTTTCAAGCTTCTGGCACCATTTTTGAGTGAAGTGCCAAAAGTCAGATTTTTGCTGAAATTGTGACCCCGGGGCTTAGGGATTTTTTCAAAAAAATATTTTCTGTCGGTTAAGTTTTTGAGGGCTGATTTCTTGTTCTGTGATAAAAAGCCTTCTGTTTCGAGTGCCAAACCTTTCAGGAGAGCATTTTCAAGCTTTAGGCACCATTTTTGAGTGAATTGCCAAACGTCAGATTTTTGCTGAAATTGTGACCCCGGGGTTAGGGATTTTTTCAAAAAAATATTTTCTGCCGGTTAAGTTTTTGAGGGCTGATTTCTTGTTCTGTGATAAAAAACCTTCTGTTTCGAGTGCCAAACCTTTCAGGAGAGCATTTGCAAGCTTCTGGCACCATTTTTGAGTGAATTGCCAAAAGTCAGATTTTTGCTGAAATTGTGACCCCGGGGCTTAGGGATTTTTTCAAAAAAATATTTTCTGTCGGTTAAGTTTTTGAGGGCTGATTTCTTGTTCTGTGATAAAAAGCCTTCTGTTTCGAGTGCCAAACCTTTCAGGAGAGCATTTTCAAGCTTTAGGCACCATTTTTGAGTGAATTGCCAAAAGTCAGATTTTTGCTGAAATTGTGACCCCGGGGTTAGGGATTTTTTCAAAAAAATATTTTCTGCCGGTTAAGTTTTTGAGGGCTGATTTCTTGTTCTGTGATAAAAAACCTTCTGTTTCGAGTGCCAAACCTTTCAGGAGAGCATTTGCAAGCTTCTGGCACCATTTTTGAGTCAATTGCCAAAAGTCAGATTTTTGCTGAAATTGTGACCCCGGGGCTTAGGGATTTTTTCAAAAAAATATTTTCTGTCGGTTAAGTTTTTGAGGGCTGATTTCTTGTTCTGTGATAAAAAGCCTTCCGTTTCGAGTGCCAAACCTTTCAGGAGAGCATTTTCAAGCTTTAGGCACCATTTTTGAGTCAATTGCCAAAAGTCAGATTTTTGCTGAAATTGTGACCCCGGGGCTTAGGGATTTTTTCAAAAAAATATTTTCTGTCGGTTAAGTTTTTGAGGGCTGATTTCTTGTTCTGTGATAAAAAGCCTTCTGTTTCGAGTGCCAAACCTTTCAGGAGAGCATTTTCAAGCTTCTGGCACCATTTTTGAGTGAATTGCCAAAAGTCAGATTTTTGCTGAAATTGTGACCCCGGGGCTTAGGGATTTTTTCAAAAAAATATTTTCTGCCCGTTAAGTTTTTGAGAGCTGATTTCTTGTCCTGTGATAAAAAGCCTTCTGTTTCGAGTGCCAAACCTTTCAGTAGAGCATTTTCAAGCTTTAGGCACCATTTTTGAGTCAATTGCCAAAAGTCAGATTTTTGCTGAAATTGTGACCCCGGGGTTAGGGATTTTTTCAAAAAAATATTTTCTGCCGGTTAAGTTTTTGAGGGCTGATTTCTTGTTCTGTGATAAAAAACCTTCTGTTTCGAGTGCCAAACCTTTCAGGAGAGCATTTGCAAGCTTCTGGCACCATTTTTGAGTGAATTGCCAAAAGTCAGATTTTTGCTGAAATTGTGACCCCGGGGCTTAGGGATTTTTTCAAAAAAATATTTTCTGCCGGTTAAGTTTTTGAGAGCTGATTTCTTGTCCTGCGATAAAAAGCCTTCTGTTTCGAGTGCCAAACATTTCAGGAGAGCATTTTCAAGCTTTAGGCACCATTTTTGAGTCAATTGCCAAAAGTCAGATTTTTGCTGAAATTGTGACCCCGGGGCTTAGGGATTTTTTCAAAAAAATATTTTCTGTCGGTTAAGTTTTTGAGAGCTGATTTCTTGTTCTGTGATAAAAAGCCTTCTGTTTCCAGTGCCAAACCTTTCAGGAGAGCATTTGCAAGCTTCTGGCACCATTTTTGAGTCAATTGCCAAAAGTCAGATTTTTGCTGAAATTGTGACCCCGGGGCTTAGGGATTTTTTCAAAAAAATATTTTCTGTCGGTTAAGTTTTTGAGGGCTGATTTCTTGTTCTGTGATAAAAAGCCTTCCGTTTCGAGTGCCAAACCTTTCAGGAGAGCATTTTCAAGCTTTAGGCACCATTTTTGAGTCAATTGCCAAAAGTCAGATTTTTGCTGAAATTGTGACCCCGGGGCTTAGGGATTTTTTCAAAAAAATATTTTCTGTCGGTTAAGTTTTTGAGGGCTGATTTCTTGTTCTGTGATAAAAAGCCTTCTGTTTCGAGTGCCAAACCTTTCAGGAGAGCATTTTCAAGCTTTAGGCACCATTTTTGAGTGAATTGCCAAAAGTCAGATTTTTGCTGAAATTGTGACCCCGGGGCTTAGGGATTTTTTCAAAAAAATATTTTCTGTCGGTTAAGTTTTTGAGAGCTGATTTCTTGTTCTGTGATAAAAAGCCTTCTGTTTCCAGTGCCAAACCTTTCAGGAGAGCATTTTCAAGCTTCTGGCACCATTTTTGAGTGAATTGCCAAAAGTCAGATTTTTGCTGAAATTGTGACCCCGGGGCTTAGGGATTTTTTCAAAAAAATATTTTCTGCCGGTTAAGTTTTTGAGAGCTGATTTCTTGTCCTGTGATAAAAAGCCTTCTGTTTCGAGTGCCAAACCTTTCAGGAGAGCATTTTCAAGCTTTTGGCACCATTTTTGAGTGAATTGCCAAAAGTCAGATTTTTGCTGAAATTGTGACCCCGGGGCTTAGGGATGTTTTCAAAAAAATATTTTCTGCCGGTTAAGTTTTTGAGGGCTGATTTCTTGTTCTGTGATAAAAAGCCTTCTGTTTCGAGTGCCAAACCTTTCAGGAGAGCATTTTCAAGCTTCTAGCACCATTTTTGAGTGAATTGCCAAAAGTCAGATTTTTGCTGAAATTGTGACCCCAGGGCTTAGGGATTTTTTCAAAAAAATATTTTCTGCCGGTTAAGTGTTTGAGAGCTGATTTCTTGTCCTGTGATAAAAAGCCTTCTGTTTCGAGTGCCAAACCTTTCAGGGGAGCATTTTCATGCTTCTGGCACCATTTTTGAGTGAATTGCCAAAAGTCAGATTTTTGCTGAAATTGTGACCCCGGGGCTTAGTGATTTTTTCAAAAAAATATTTTCTGCCGGTTAAGTGTTTGAGAGCTGATTTCTTGTCCTGTGATAAAAAGCCTTCTGTTTCGAGTGCCAAACCTTTCAGGGGAGCATTTTCATGCTTCTGGCACCATTTTTGAGTGAATTGCCAAAAGTCAGATTTTTGCTGAAATTGTGACCCCGGGGCTTAGGGATTTTTTCAAAAAAATATTTTCTGTCGGTTAAGTTTTTGAGGGCTGATTTCTTGTTCTGTGATAAAAAGCCTTCTGTTTCGAGTGCCAAACCTTTCAGGAGAGCATTTGCAAGCTTCTAGCACCATTTTTGAGTGAATTGCCAAAAGTCAGATTTTTGCTGAAATTGTGACCCCGGGGCTTAGGGATTTTTTCAAAAAAATATTTTCTGCCGGTTAAGTTTTTGAGGGCTGATTTCTTGTCCTGTGATAAAAAGCCTTCTGTTTCCATCGCCAAAGCTTTCAGGAGAGCATTTTCAAGCTTTTGGCACCATTTTTGAGTGAATTGCCAAAAGTCAGATTTTTGCTGAAATTGTGACCCCGGGGCTTAGGGATTTTTTCAAAAAAATATTTTCTGTCGGTTAAGTTTTTGAGGGCTGATTTCTTGTTCTGTGATAAAAAGCCTTCTGTTTCGAGTGCCAAACCTTTCAGGAGAGCATTTGCAAGCTTCTGGCACCATTTTTGAGTGAATTGCCAAAAGTCAGATTTTTGCTGAAATTTTGACCCCCGGGGCTTAGGGATGTTTTCAAAAAAATATTTTCTGCCGGTTAAGTTTTTGAGGGCTGATTTCTTGTCCTGTGATAAAAAGCCTTCTGTTTCCATCGCCAAAGCTTTCAGGAGAGCATTTTCAAGCTTTTGACACCATTTTTGAGTCAATTGCCAAAAGTCAGATTTTTGCTGAAATTGTGACCCCGGGGCTTAGGGATGTTTTCAAAAAAATATTTTCTGTCGGTTAAGTTTTTGAGGGCTGATTTCTTGTTCTGTGATAAAAAGCCTTCTGTTTCGAGTGCCAAACCTTTCAGGAGAGCATTTTCAAGCTTCTGGCACCATTTTTGAGTGAATTGCCAAAAGTCAGATTTTTGCTGAAATTGTGACCCCGGGGCTTAGGGATTTTTTCAAAAAAATATTTTCTGCCGGTGAAGTTTTTGAGAGCTGATTTCTTGTCCTGTGATAAAAAGCCTTCTGTTTCGAGTGCCAAACCTTTCAGTAGAGCATTTTCAAGCTTTAGGCACCATTTTTGAGTCAATTGCCAAAAGTCAGATTTTTGTTGAAATTGTGAGCCCGGGGCTTAGTGATTTTTTCAAAAAAATATTTTCTGTCGGTTAAGTTTTTGAGGGCTGATTTCTTGTTCTGTGATAAAAAGCCTTCTGTTTCGAGTGCCAAACCTTTCAGGAGAGCATTTTCAAGCTTCTAGCACCATTTTTGAGTGAGTTGCCAAAAGTCAGATTTTTGCTGAAATTGTGACCCCGGGGCTTAGGGATTTTTTCAAAAAAATATTTTCTGTCGGTTAAGTGTTTGAGAGCTGATTTCTTGTCCTGTGATAAAAAGCCTTCTGTTTCGAGTGCCAAACCTTTCAGTAGAGCATTCTCAAGCTTTAGGCACCATTTTTGAGTCAATTGCCAAAAGTCAGATTTTTGTTGAAATTGTGAGTCCGGGGCTTAGGGATTTTTTCAAAAAAATATTTTCTGTCGGTTAAGTTTTTGAGGGCTGATTTCTTGTTCTGTGATAAAAAGCCTTCTGTTTCGAGTGCCAAACCTTTCAGGAGAGCATTTTCAAGCTTCTAGCACCATTTTTGAGTGAATTGCCAAAAGTCAGATTTTTGCTGAAATTGTGACCCCGGGGCTTAGGTATTTTTTCAAAAAAATATTTTCTGCCGGATAAGTGTTTGAGAGCTGATTTCTTGTCCTGTGATAAAAAGCCTTCTGTTTCGAGTGCCAAACCTTTCAGGGGAGCATTTTCAAGCTTCTGGCACCATTTTTGAGTGAATTGCCAAAAGTCAGATTTTTGCTGAAATTGTGACCCCGGGGCTTAGGGAATTTTTCAAAAAAATATTTTCTGTCGGTTAAGTTTTTGAGGGCTGATTTCTTGTTCTGTGATAAAAAGCCTTCTGTTTCGAGTGCCAAACCTTTCAGGAGAGCATTTGCAAGCTTTTGGCACCATTTTTGAGTGAATTGCCAAAAGTCAGATTTTTGCTGAAATTGTGACCCCGGGGCTTAGGGATTTTTTCAAAAAAATATTTTCTGTCGGTTAAGTTTTTGAGAGCTGATTTCTTGTCCTGTGATAAAAAGCCTTCTGTTTCGAGTGCCAAACCTTTCAGGGGAGCATTTTCAAGCTTTAGGCACCATTTTTGAGTGAATTGCCAAAAGTCAGATTTTTGCTGAAATTGTGACCCCGGGGTTAGGGATTTTTTCAAAAAAATATTTTCTGTCGGTTAAGTTTTTGAGAGCTGATTTCTTGTTCTGTGATAAAAAACCTTCTGTTTCGAGTGCCAAACCTTTCAGGAGAGCATTTTCAAGCTTCTAGCACCATTTTTGAGTGAATTGCCAAAAGTCAGATTTTTGCTGAAATTGTGACCCCGGGGCTTAGGGATTTTTTCAAAAAAATATTTTCTGCCGGATAAGTGTTTGAGAGCTGATTTCTTGTCCTGTGATAAAAAGCCTTCTGTTTCGAGTGCCAAACCTTTCAGTAGAGCATTCTCAAGCTTTAGGCACCATTTTTGAGTCAATTGCCAAAAGTCAGATTTTTGTTGAAATTGTGAGTCCGGGGCTTAGGGATTTTTTCAAAAAAATATTTTCTGTCGGTTAAGTTTTTGAGGGCTGATTTCTTGTTCTGTGATAAAAAGCCTTCTGTTTCGAGTGCCAAACCTTTCAGGAGAGCATTTTCAAGCTTCTAGCACCATTTTTGAGTGAATTGCCAAAAGTCAGATTTTTGCTGAAATTGTGACCCCGGGGCTTAGGTATTTTTTCAAAAAAATATTTTCTGCCGGATAAGTGTTTGAGAGCTGATTTCTTGTCCTGTGATAAAAAGCCTTCTGTTTCGAGTGCCAAACCTTTCAGGGGAGCATTTTCAAGCTTCTGGCACCATTTTTGAGTGAATTGCCAAAAGTCAGATTTTTGCTGAAATTGTGACCCCGGGGCTTAGGGAATTTTTCAAAAAAATATTTTCTGTCGGTTAAGTTTTTGAGGGCTGATTTCTTGTTCTGTGATAAAAAGCCTTCTGTTTCGAGTGCCAAACCTTTCAGGAGAGCATTTGCAAGCTTTTGGCACCATTTTTGAGTGAATTGCCAAAAGTCAGATTTTTGCTGAAATTGTGACCCCGGGGCTTAGGGATTTTTTCAAAAAAATATTTTCTGTCGGTTAAGTTTTTGAGAGCTGATTTCTTGTCCTGTGATAAAAAGCCTTCTGTTTCGAGTGCCAAACCTTTCAGGGGAGCATTTTCAAGCTTTAGGCACCATTTTTGAGTGAATTGCCAAAAGTCAGATTTTTGCTGAAATTGTGACCCCGGGGTTAGGGATTTTTTCAAAAAAATATTTTCTGTCGGTTAAGTTTTTGAGAGCTGATTTCTTGTTCTGTGATAAAAAACCTTCTGTTTCGAGTGCCAAACCTTTCAGGAGAGCATTTTCAAGCTTCTAGCACCATTTTTGAGTGAATTGCCAAAAGTCAGATTTTTGCTGAAATTGTGACCCCGGGGCTTAGGGATTTTTTCAAAAAAATATTTTCTGTCGGTTAAGTTTTTGAGGGCTGATTTCTTGTCCTGTGATAAAAAGCCTTCTGTTTCCATCGCCAAAGCTTTCAGGAGAGCATTTTCAAGCTTTTGGCACCATTTTTGAGTGAATTGCCAAAAGTCAGATTTTTGCTGAAATTGTGACCCCGGGGCTTAGGGATTTTTTCAAAAAAATATTTTCTGTCGGTTAAGTTTTTGAGAGCTGATTTCTTGTCCTGTGATAAAAAGCCTTCTGTTTCGAGTGCCAAACCTTTCAGGGGAGCATTTTCAAGCTTTAGGCACCATTTTTGAGTGAATTGCCAAAAGTCAGATTTTTGCTGAAATTGTGACCCCGGGGTTAGGGATTTTTTCAAAAAAATATTTTCTGTCGGTTAAGTTTTTGAGAGCTGATTACTTGTCCTGTGATAAAAAGCCTTCTGTTTCGAGTGCCAAACCTTTCAGGAGAGCATTTGCAAGCTTCTGGCACCATTTTTGAGTGAATTGCCAAAAGTCAGATTTTTGCTGAAATTGTGACCCCGGGGCTTAGGGATTTTTTCAAAAAAATATTTTCTGCCGGTTAAGTTTTTGAGGGCTGATTTCTTGTTCTGTGATAAAAAGCCTTCTGTTTCGAGTGCCAAACCTTTCAGGAGAGCATTTTCAAGCTTCTAGCACCATTTTTGAGTGAATTGCCAAAAGTCAGATTTTTGCTGAAATTGTGACCCCGGGGCTTAGGGATTTTTTCAAAAAAATATTTTCTGTCGGTTAAGTTTTTGAGGGCTGATTTCTTGTCCTGTGATAAAAAGCCTTCTGTTTCCATCGCCAAAGCTTTCAGGAGAGCATTTTCAAGCTTTTGGCACCATTTTTGAGTGAATTGCCAAAAGTCAGATTTTTGCTGAAATTGTGACCCCGGGGCTTAGGGATTTTTTCAAAAAAATATTTTCTGTCGGTTAAGTTTTTGAGAGCTGATTTCTTGTCCTGTGATAAAAAGCCTTCTGTTTCGAGTGCCAAACCTTTCAGGGGAGCATTTTCAAGCTTTAGGCACCATTTTTGAGTGAATTGCCAAAAGTCAGATTTTTGCTGAAATTGTGACCCCGGGGTTAGGGATTTTTTCAAAAAAATATTTTCTGTCGGTTAAGTTTTTGAGAGCTGATTACTTGTCCTGTGATAAAAAGCCTTCTGTTTCGAGTGCCAAACCTTTCAGTAGAGCATTTTCAAGCTTTAGGTACCATTTTTGAGTCAATTGCCAAAAGTCAGATTTTTGTTGAAATTGTGAGCCCGGGGCTTAGGGATTTTTTCCAAAAAATATTTTTTGTCGGTTAAGTTTTTGAGGGCTGATTTCTTGTTCTGTGATAAAAAGCCTTCTGTTTCGAGTGCCAAACCTTTCAGGAGAGCATTTTCAAGCTTCTAGCACCATTTTTGAGTGAATTGCCAAAAGTCAGATTTTTGCTGAAATTGTGACCCCGGGGCTTAGGGATTTTTTCAAAAAAATATTTTCGGCCGGATAAGTGTTTGAGAGCTGATTTCTTGTCCTGTGATAAAAAGCCTTCTGTTTCGAGTGCCAAACCTTTCAGGGGAGCATTTTCAAGCTTCTGGCACCATTTTTGAGTCAATTGCCAAAAGTCAGATTTTTGTTGAAATTGTGAGCCCGGGGCTTAGGGATTTTTTCCAAAAAATATTTTTTGTCGGTTAAGTTTTTGAGGGCTGATTTCTTGTTCTGTGATAAAAAGCCTTCTGTTTCGAGTGCCAAACCTTTCAGGAGAGCATTTTCAAGCTTCTAGCACCATTTTTGAGTGAATTGCCAAAAGTCAGATTTTTGCTGAAATTGTGACCCCGGGGCTTAGGGATTTTTTCAAAAAAATATTTTCGGCCGGATAAGTGTTTGAGAGCTGATTTCTTGTCCTGTGATAAAAAGCCTTCTGTTTCGAGTGCCAAACCTTTCAGGGGAGCATTTTCAAGCTTCTGGCACCATTTTTGAGTGAATTGCCAAAAGTCAGATTTTTGCTGAAATTGTGACCCCGGGGCTTAGGGAATTTTTCAAAAAAATATTTTCTGTCGGTTAAGTTTTTGAGGGCTGATTTCTTGTTCTGTGATAAAAAGCCTTCTGTTTCGAGTGCCACACCTTTCAGGAGAGCATTTGCAAGCTTATGGCACCATTTTTGAGTGAATTGCCAAAAGTCAGATTTTTGCTGCAATTGTGACCCCGGGGCTTAGGGATTTTTTCAAAAAAATATTTTCTGCCGGTTAAGTTTTTGAGGGCTGATTTCTTGTCCTGTGATAAAAAGCCTTCTGTTTCCATCGCCAAAGCTTTCAGGAGAGCATTTTCAAGCTTTTGGCACCATTTTTGAGTGAATTGCCAAAAGTCAGATTTTTGCTGAAATTGTGACCCCGGGGCTTAGGGATTTTTTCAAAAAAATATTTTCTGTCGGTTAAGTTTTTGAGAGCTGATTTCTTGTCCTGTGATAAAAAGCCTTCTGTTTCGAGTGCCAAACCTTTCAGGGGAGCATTTTCAAGCTTTAGGCACCATTTTTGAGTGAATTGCCAAAAGTCAGATTTTTGCTGAAATTGTGACCCCGGGGTTAGGGATTTTTTCAAAAAAATATTTTCTGCCGGTTAAGTTTTTGAGGGCTGATTTCTTGTTCTGTGATAAAAAACCTTCTGTTTCGAGTGCCAAACCTTTCAGGAGAGCATTTGCAAGCTTCTGGCACCATTTTTGAGTGAATTGCCAAAAGTCAGATTTCTGCTGAAATTGTGACCCCGGGGCTTAGGGATTTTTTCAAAAAAATATTTTCTGCCGGTTAAGTTTTTGAGGGCTGATTTCTTGTTCTGTGATAAAAAACCTTCTGTTTCGAGTGCCAAACCTTTCAGGAGAGCATTTGCAAGCTTCTGGCACCATTTTTGAGTGAATTGCCAAAAGTCAGATTTTTGCTGAAATTGTGACCCCGGGGCTTAGGGATTTTTTCAAAAAAATATTTTCTGCCGGTTAAGTTTTTGAGAGCTGATTTCTTGTCCTGTGATAAAAAGCCTTCTGTTTTGAGTGCCAAACCTTTCAGGAGAGCATTTTCAAGCTTTAGGCACCATTTTTGAGTCAATTGCCAAAAGTCAGATTTTTGCTGAAATTGTGACCCCGGGGCTTAGGGATTTTTTCAAAAAAATATTTTCTGCCGGTTAAGTTTTTGAGGGCTGATTTCTTGTTCTGTGATAAAAAGCCTTCTGTTTCGAGTGCCAAACCTTTCAGGAGAGCATTTTCAAGCTTCTGGCACCATTTTTGAGTGAATTGCCAAAAGTCAGATTTTTGCTGAAATTGTGACCCCGGGGCTTAGGGATTTTTTCAAAAAAATATTTTCTGCCGGTTAAGTTTTTGAGAGCTGATTTCTTGTCCTGTGATAAAAAGCCTTCTGTTTCGAGTGCCAAACCTTTCAGTAGAGCATTTTCAAGCTTTAGGCACCATTTTTGAGTGAATTGCCAAAAGTCAGATTTTTGTTGAAATTGTGACCCCAGGGCTTAGGGATTTTTTCAAAAAAATATTTTCTGTCGGTTAAGTTTTTGAGGGCTGATTTCTTGTTCTGTGATAAAAAGCCTTCTGTTTCGAGTGCCAAACCTTTCAGGAGAGCATTTTCAAGCTTCTAGCACCATTTTTGAGTGAATTGCCAAAAGTCAGATTTTTGCTGAAATTGTGACCCCGGGGCTTAGGGATTTTTTCAAAAAAATATTTTCTGTCGGTTAAGTTTTTGAGGGCTGATTTCTTGTTCTGTGATAAAAAGCCTTCTGTTTCGAGTGCCAAACCTTTCAGGAGAGCATTTGCAAGCTTCTGGCACCATTTTTGAGTGAATTGCCAAAAGTCAGATTTTTGCTGAAATTGTGACCCCGGCCGGGGCTTAGGGATTTTTTCAAAAAAATATTTTCTGCCGGTTAAGTTTTTGAGGGCTGATTTCTTGTCCTGTGATAAAAAGCCGCCTGTTTCCATCGCCAAAGCTTTCAGGAGAGCATTTTCAAGCTTTTGGCACCATTTTTGAGTGAATTGCCAAAAGTCAGATTTTTGCTGAAATTGTGACCCCGGGGCTTAGGGATGTTTTCAAAAAAATATTTTCTGTCGGTTAAGTTTTTGAGGGCTGATTTCTTGTTCTGTGATAAAAAGCCTTCTGTTTCGAGTGCCAAACCTTTCAGGAGAGCATTTTCAAGCTTCTGGCACCATTTTTGAGTGAATTGCCAAAAGTCAGATTTTTGCTGAAATTGTGACCCCGGGGCTTAGGGATTTTTTCAAAAAAATATTTTCTGCCGGTGAAGTTTTTGAGAGCTGATTTCTTGTCCTGTGATAAAAAGCCTTCTGTTTCGAGTGCCAAACCTTTCAGTAGAGCATTTTCAAGCTTTAGGCACCATTTTTGAGTCAATTGCCAAAAGTCAGATTTTTGTTGAAATTGTGAGCCCGGGGCTTAGGGATTTTTTCAAAAAAATATTTTCTGTCGGTTAAGTTTTTGAGGGCTGATTTCTTGTCCTGTGATAAAAAGCCTTCTGTTTCGAGTGCCAAACCTTTCAGGGGAGCATTTTCAAGCTTTAGGCACCATTTTTGAGTGAATTGCCAAAAGTCAGATTTTTGCTGAAATTGTGACCCCGGGGTTAGGGATTTTTTCAAAAAAATATTTTCTGCCGGTTAAGTTTTTGAGGGCTGATTTCTTGTTCTGTGATAAAAAGCCTTCTGTTTCGAGTGCCAAACCTTTCAGGAGAGCATTTGCAAGCTTCTGGCACCATTTTTGAGTGAATTGCCAAAAGTCAGATTTTTGCTGAAATTGTGACCCCGGGGCTTAGGGATTTTTTCAAAAAAATATTTTCTGCCGGTTAAGTTTTTGAGAGCTGATTTCTTGTCCTGTGATAAAAAGCCTTCTGTTTCGAGTGCCAAACCTTTCAGGAGAGCATTTTCAAGCTTCTGGCACCATTTTTGAGTGAATTGCCAAAAGTCAGATTTTTGCTGAAATTGTGACCCCGGGGCTTAGGGATTTTTTCAAAAAAATATTTTCTGCCGGTTAAGTTTTTGAGAGCTGATTTCTTGTCCTGTGATAAAAAGCCTTCTGTTTCGAGTGCCAAACCTTTCAGTAGAGCATTTTCAAGCTTTAGGCACCATTTTTGAGTCAATTGCCAAAAGTCAGATTTTTGTTGAAATTGTGAGCCCGGGGCTTAGGGATTTTTTCAAAAAAATATTTTCTGTCGGTTAAGTTTTTGAGGGCTGATTTCTTGTTCTGTGATAAAAAGCCTTATGTTTCGAGTGCCAAACCTTTCAGGAGAGCATTTTCAAGCTTCTATCACCATTTTTGAGTGAATTGCCAAAAGTCAGATTTTTGCTGAAATTGTGACCCCGGGGCTTAGGGATTTTTTCAAAAAAATATTTTCTGCCGGATAAGTGTTTGAGAGCTGATTTCTTGTCCTGTGATAAAAAGCCTTCTGTTTCGAGTGCCAAAACTTTCATGGGAGCATTTTCAAGCTCCTGGCACCATTTTTGAGTGAATTGCCAAAAGTCAGATTTTTGCTGAAATTGTGACCCCGGGGCTTAGGGAATTTTTCAAAAAAATATTTTCTGTCGGTTAAGTTTTTGAGGGCTGATTTCTTGTTCTGTGATAAAAAGCCTTCTGTTTCGAGTGCCAAACCTTTCAGGAGAGCATTAGCAAGCTTCTGGCACCATTTTTGAGTGAATTGCCAAAAGTCAGATTTTTGCTGCAATTGTGACCCCGGGGCTTAGGGATTTTTTCAAAAAAATATTTTCTGCCGGTTAAGTTTTTGAGGGCTGATTTCTTGTCCTGTGATAAAAAGCCTTCTGTTTCCATCGCCAAAGCTTTCAGGAGAGCATTTTCAAGCTTTTGGCACCATTTTTGAGTGAATTGCCAAAAGTCAGATTTTTGCTGAAATTGTGACCCCGGGGCTTAGGGATTTTTTCAAAAAAATATTGTCTGTCGGTTAAGTTTTTGAGAGCTGATTTCTTGTCCTGTGATAAAAAGCCTTCTGTTTCGAGTGCCAAACCTTTCAGGGGAGCATTTTCAAGCTTCTGGCACCATTTTTGAGTGAATTGCCAAAAGTCAGATTTTTGCTGAAATTGTGACCCCGGGGCTTAGGGATTTTTTCAAAAAAATATTTTCTGCCGGTGAAGTTTTTGAGAGCTGATTTCTTGTCCTGTGATAAAAAGCCTTCTGTTTCGAGTGCCAAACCTTTCAGTAGAGCATTTTCAAGCTTTAGGCACCATTTTTGAGTCAATTGCCAAAAGTCAGATTTTTGTTGAAATTGTGAGCCCGGGGCTTAGGGATTTTTTCAAAAAAATATTTTCTGTCGGTTAAGTTTTTGATGGCTGATTTCTTGTTCTGTGATAAAAAGCCTTATGTTTCGAGTGCCAAACCTTTCAGGAGAGCATTTTCAAGCTTCTATCACCATTTTTGAGTGAATTGCCAAAAGTCAGATTTTTGCTGAAATTGTGACCCCGGGGCTTAGGGATTTTTTCAAAAAAATATTTTCTGCCGGATAAGTGTTTGAGATCTGATTTCTTGTCCTGTGATAAAAAGCCTTCTGTTTCGAGTGCCAAAACTTTCATGGGAGCATTTTCAAGCTCCTGGCACCATTTTTGAGTGAATTGCCAAAAGTCAGATTTTTGCTGAAATTGTGACCCCGGGGCTTAGGGAATTTTTCAAAAAAATATTTTCTGTCGGTTAAGTTTTTGAGGGCTGATTTCTTGTTCTGTGATAAAAAGCCTTCTGTTTCGAGTGCCAAACCTTTCAGGAGAGCATTTGCAAGCTTATGGCACCATTTTTGAGTGAATTGCCAAAAGTCAGATTTTTGGGGAAATTGTGACCCCGGGGCTGAGGGATTTTTTCAAAAAAATATTTTCTGCCGGTTAAGTTTTTGAGGGCTGATTTCTTGTTCTGTGATAAAAAGCCTTCTGTTTCGAGTGCCAAACCTTTCAGGAGAGCATTTTCAAGCTTTAGGCACCATTTTTGAGTGAATTGCCAAAAGTCAGATTTTTGCTGAAATTGTGACCCCGGGGCTTAGGGATGTTTTCAAAAAAATATTTTCTGCCGGTTAAGTTTTTGAGGGCTGATTTCTTGTTCTGTGATAAAAAGCCTTCTGTTTCGAGTGACAAACCTTTCAGGAGAGCATTTTCAAGCTTTAGGCACCATTTTTGAGTGAATTGCCAAAAGTCAGATTTCTGCTGAAATTGTGACCCCGGGGCTTAGGGATTTTTTCAAAAAAATATTTTCTGCCGGTTAAGTTTTTGAGGGCTGATTTCTTGTTCTGTGATAAAAAGCCTTCTGTTTCCATCGCCAAAGCTTTCAGGGGAGCATTTGCAAGCTTCTGGCACCATTTTTGAGTGAATTGACAAAAGTCAGATTTCTGCTGAAATTGTGACCCCGGGGCTTAGGGATTTTTTCAAAAAAATATTTTCTGCCGGTGAAGTTTTTGAGGGCTGATTTCTTGTCCTGTGATAAAAAGCCTTCTGTTTCGAGTGCCAAACCTTTCAGGGGAGCATTTTCAATCTTCTGGCACCATTTTTGAGTGAATTGCCAAAAGTCAGATTTTTGCTGAAATTGTGACCCCGGGGCTTAGGGATTTTTTCAAAAAAATATTTTCTGCCGGTTAAGTGTTTGAGAGCTGATTTCTTGTCCTGTGATAAAAAGCCTTCTGTTTCGAGTGCCAAACCTTTCAGGGGAGCATTTTCAAGCTTCTGGCACCATTTTTGAGTGAATTGCCAAAAGTCAGATTTTTGCTGAAATTGTGACCCCGGGGCTTAGGGATTTTTTCAAAAAAATATTTTCTGCCGGTGAAGTTTTTGAGGGTTGATTTCTTGTCCTGTGATAAAAAGCCTTCTGTTTCGAGTGCCAAACCTTTCAGGGGAGCATTTTCAAGCTTTTGGCACCATTTTTGAGTGAATTGCCAAAAGTCAGATTTTTGGGGAAATTGTGACCCCGGGGCTGAGGGATTTTTTCAAAAAAATATTTTCTGCCGGTTAAGTTTTTGAGGGCTGATTTCTTGTTCTGTGATAAAAAGCCTTCTGTTTCGAGTGCCAAACCTTTCAGGAGAGCATTTTCAAGCTTTAGGCACCATTTTTGAGTGAATTGCCAAAAGTCAGATTTTTGCTGAAATTGTGACCCCGGGGCTTAGGGATGTTTTCAAAAAAATATTTTCTGCCGGTTAAGTTTTTGAGGGCTGATTTCTTGTTCTGTGATAAAAAGCCTTCTGTTTCGAGTGACAAACCTTTCAGGAGAGCATTTTCAAGCTTTAGGCACCATTTTTGAGTGAATTGCCAAAAGTCAGATTTCTGCTGAAATTGTGACCCCGGGGCTTAGGGATTTTTTCAAAAAAATATTTTCTGCCGGTTAAGTTTTTGAGGGCTGATTTCTTGTTCTGTGATAAAAAGCCTTCTGTTTCCATCGCCAAAGCTTTCAGGGGAGCATTTGCAAGCTTCTGGCACCATTTTTGAGTGAATTGACAAAAGTCAGATTTCTGCTGAAATTGTGACCCCGGGGCTTAGGGATTTTTTCAAAAAAATATTTTCTGCCGGTGAAGTTTTTGAGGGCTGATTTCTTGTCCTGTGATAAAAAGCCTTCTGTTTCGAGTGCCAAACCTTTCAGGGGAGCATTTTCAATCTTCTGGCACCATTTTTGAGTGAATTGCCAAAAGTCATATTTTTGCTGAAATTGTGACCCCGGGGCTTAGGGATTTTTTCAAAAAAATATTTTCTGCCGGTTAAGTGTTTGAGAGCTGATTTCTTGTCCTGTGATAAAAAGCCTTCTGTTTCGAGTGCCAAACCTTTCAGGGGAGCATTTTCAAGCTTCTGGCACCATTTTTGAGTGAATTGCCAAAAGTCAGATTTTTGCTGAAATTGTGACCCCGGGGCTTAGGGATTTTTTCAAAAAAATATTTTCTGCCGGTGAAGTTTTTGAGGGTTGATTTCTTGTCCTGTGATAAAAAGCCTTCTGTTTCGAGTGCCAAACCTTTCAGGGGAGCATTTTCAAGCTTTTGGCACCATTTTTGAGTGAATTGCCAAAAGTCAGATTTTGGTGAAATTGTGACCCCGGGGCTTAGGGAATTTTTCAAAAAAATATTTTCTGTCGGTTAAGTTTTTGAGGGCTGATTTCTTGTTCTGTGATAAAAAGCCTTCTGTTTCGAGTGCCAAACCTTTCAGGAGAGCATTTGCAAGCTTATGGCACCATTTTTGAGTCAATTGCGAAAAGTCAGATTTTTGTTGAAATTGTGAGCCCGGGGCTTAGGGATTTTTTCAAAAAAATATTTTCTGTCGGTTAAGTTTTTGAGGGCTGATTTCTTGTTCTGTGATAAAAAGCCTTATGTTTCGAGTGCCAAACCTTTCAGGAGAGCATTTTCAAGCTTCTATCACCATTTTTGAGTGAATTGCCAAAAGTCAGATTTTTGCTGAAATTGTGACCCCGGGGCTTAGGGATTTTTTCAAAAAAATATTTTCTGCCGGATAAGTGTTTGAGAGCTGATTTCTTGTCCTGTGATAAAAAGCCTTCTGTTTCGAGTGCCAAAACTTTCATGGGAGCATTTTCAAGCTCCTGGCACCATTTTTGAGTGAATTGCCAAAAGTCAGATTTTTGCTGAAATTGTGACCCCGGGGCTTAGGGAATTTTTCAAAAAAATATTTTCTGTCGGTTAAGTTTTTGAGGGCTGATTTCTTGTTCTGTGATAAAAAGCCTTCTGTTTCGAGTGCCAAACCTTTCAGGAGAGCATTTGCAAGCTTATGGCACCATTTTTGAGTGAATTGCCAAAAGTCAGATTTTTGCTGCAATTGTGACCCCGGGGCTTAGGGATTTTTTCAAAAAAATATTTTCTGCCGGTTAAGTTTTTGAGGGCTGATTTCTTGTCCTGTGATAAAAAGCCTTCTGTTTCCATCGCCATAGCTTTCAGGAGAGCATTTTCAAGCTTTTGGCACCATTTTTGAGTGAATTGCCAAAAGTCAGATTTTTGCTGAAATTGTGACCCCGGGGCTTAGGGATTTTTTCAAAAAAATATTGTCTGTCGGTTAAGTTTTTGAGAGCTGATTTCTTGTCCTGTGATAAAAAGCCTTCTGTTTCGAGTGCCAAACCTTTCAGGGGAGCATTTTCAAGCTTCTGGCACCATTTTTGAGTGAATTGCCAAAAGTCAGATTTTTGCTGAAATTGTGACCCCGGGGCTTAGGGATTTTTTCAAAAAAATATTTTCTGCCGGTGAAGTTTTTGAGAGCTGATTTCTTGTCCTGTGATAAAAAGCCTTCTGTTTCGAGTGCCAAACCTTTCAGTAGAGCATTTTCAAGCTTTAGGCACCATTTTTGAGTCAATTGCCAAAAGTCAGATTTTTGTTGAAATTGTGAGCCCGGGGCTTAGGGATTTTTTCAAAAAAATATTTTCTGTCGGTTAAGTTTTTGAGGGCTGATTTCTTGTTCTGTGATAAAAAGCCTTATGTTTCGAGTGCCAAACCTTTCAGGAGAGCATTTTCAAGCTTCTATCACCATTTTTGAGTGAATTGCCAAAAGTCAGATTTTTGCTGAAATTGTGACCCCGGGGCTTAGGGATTTTTTCAAAAAAATATTTTCTGCCGGATAAGTGTTTGAGATCTGATTTCTTGTCCTGTGATAAAAAGCCTTCTGTTTCGAGTGCCAAAACTTTCATGGGAGCATTTTCAAGCTCCTGGCACCATTTTTGAGTGAATTGCCAAAAGTCAGATTTTTGCTGAAATTGTGACCCCGGGGCTTAGGGAATTTTTCAAAAAAATATTTTCTGTCGGTTAAGTTTTTGAGGGCTGATTTCTTGTTCTGTGATAAAAAGCCTTCTGTTTCGAGTGCCAAACCTTTCAGGAGAGCATTTGCAAGCTTATGGCACCATTTTTGAGTGAATTGCCAAAAGTCAGATTTTTGCTGCAATTGTGACCCCGGGGCTTAGGGATGTTTTCAAAAAAATATTTTCTGCCGGTTAAGTTTTTGAGGGCTGATTTCTTGTTCTGTGATAAAAAGCCTTCTGTTTCGAGTGACAAACCTTTCAGGAGAGCATTTTCAAGCTTTAGGCACCATTTTTGAGTGAATTGCCAAAAGTCAGATTTCTGCCGAAATTGTGACCCCGGGGCTTAGGGATTTTTTCAAAAAAATATTTTCTGCCGGTTAAGTTTTTGAGGGCTGATTTCTTGTTCTGTGATAAAAAGCCTTCTGTTTCCATCGCCAAAGCTTTCAGGGGAGCATTTGCAAGCTTCTGGCACCATTTTTGAGTGAATTGACAAAAGTCAGATTTCTGCTGAAATTGTGACCCCGGGGCTTAGGGATTTTTTCAAAAAAATATTTTCTGCCGGTGAAGTTTTTGAGGGCTGATTTCTTGTCCTGTGATAAAAAGCCTTCTGTTTCGAGTGCCAAACCTTTCAGGGGAGCATTTTCAATCTTCTGGCACCATTTTTGAGTGAATTGCCAAAAGTCATATTTTTGCTGAAATTGTGACCCCGGGGCTTAGGGATTTTTTCAAAAAAATATTTTCTGCCGGTTAAGTGTTTGAGAGCTGATTTCTTGTCCTGTGATAAAAAGCCTTCTGTTTCGAGTGCCAAACCTTTCAGGGGAGCATTTTCAAGCTTCTGGCACCATTTTTGAGTGAATTGCCAAAAGTCAGATTTTTGCTGAAATTGTGACCCCGGGGCTTAGGGATTTTTTCAAAAAAATATTTTCTGCCGGTGAAGTTTTTGAGGGTTGATTTCTTGTCCTGTGATAAAAAGCCTTCTGTTTCGAGTGACAAACCTTTCAGGAGAGCATTTTCAAGCTTTAGGCACCATTTTTGAGTGAATTGCCAAAAGTCAGATTTCTGCTGAAATTGTGACCCCGGGGCTTAGGGATTTTTTCAAAAAAATATTTTCTGCCGGTTAAGTTTTTGAGGGCTGATTTCTTGTTCTGTGATAAAAAGCCTTCTGTTTCCATCGCCAAAGCTTTCAGGGGAGCATTTGCAAGCTTCTGGCACCATTTTTGAGTGAATTGACAAAAGTCAGATTTCTGCTGAAATTGTGACCCCGGGGCTTAGGGATTTTTTCAAAAAAATATTTTCTGCCGGTGAAGTTTTTGAGGGCTGATTTCTTGTCCTGTGATAAAAAGCCTTCTGTTTCGAGTGCCAAACCTTTCAGGGGAGCATTTTCAATCTTCTGGCACCATTTTTGAGTGAATTGCCAAAAGTCATATTTTTGCTGAAATTGTGACCCCGGGGCTTAGGGATTTTTTCAAAAAAATATTTTCTGCCGGTTAAGTGTTTGAGAGCTGATTTCTTGTCCTGTGATAAAAAGCCTTCTGTTTCGAGTGCCAAACCTTTCAGGGGAGCATTTTCAAGCTTCTGGCACCATTTTTGAGTGAATTGCCAAAAGTCAGATTTTTGCTGAAATTGTGACCCCGGGGCTTAGGGATTTTTTCAAAAAAATATTTTCTGCCGGTTAAGTTTTTGAGGGCTGATTTCTTGTTCTGTGATAAAAAGCCTTCTGTTTCCATCGCCAAAGCTTTCAGGAGAGCATTTTCAAGCTTTTGGCACCATTTTTGAGTGAATTGCCAAAAGTCAGATTTTTGCTGAAATTGTGACCCCGGGGCTTAGGGATGTTTTCAAAAAAATATTTTCTGTCGGTTAAGTTTTTGAGGGCTGATTTCTTGTTCTGTGATAAAAAGCCTTCTGTTTCGAGTGCCAAACCTTTCAGGAGAGCATTTTCAAGCTTCTGGCACCATTTTTGAGTGAATTGCCAAAAGTCAGATTTTTGCTGAAATTGTGACCCCAGGGCTTAGGGATTTTTTCAAAAAAATATTTTCTGCCGGTGAAGTTTTTGAGAGCTGATTTCTTGTCCTGTGATAAAAAGCCTTCAGTTTCTAGTGCAAAACCTTTCAGTAGAGCATTTTCAAGCTTTAGGCACCATTTTTGTGTCAATTGCCAAAAGTCAGATTTTTGTTGAAATTGTGACCCCGGGGCTTAGGGATTTTTTCAAAAAAATATTTTCTGTCGGTTAAGTTTTTGAGGGCTGATTTCTTGTTCTGTGATAAAAAGCCTTCTGTTTCGAGTGCCAAACCTTTCAGGAGAGCATTTTCAAGCTTCTAGCACCATTTTTGAGTGAATTGCCAAAAGTCAGATTTTTGCTGAAATTGTGACCCCGGGGCTTAGGGATTTTTTCAAAAAAATATTTTCTGCCGGATAAGTGTTTGAGAGCTGATTTCTTGTCCTGTGATAAAAAGCCTTCTGTTTCGAGTGCCAAACCTTTCAGGGGAGCATTTTCAAGCTTTTGGCACCATTTTTGAGTGAATTGCCAAAAGTCAGATTTTTGGTGAAATTGTGACCCCGGGGCTGAGGGATTTTTTCAAAAAAATATTTTCTGCCGGTTAAGTTTTTGAGGGCTGATTTCTTGTTCTGTGATAAAAAGCCTTCTGTTTCGAGTGCCAAACCTTTCAGGAGAGCATTTTCAAGCTTTAGGCACCATTTTTGAGTGAATTGGCAAAAGTCAGATTTTTGCTGAAATTGTGACCCCGGGGCTTAGGGATTTTTTCAAAAAAATATTTTCTGCCGGTTAAGTTTTTGAGGGCTGATTTCTTGTTCTGTGATAAAAAGCCTTCTGTTTCGAGTGACAAACCTTTCAGGAGAGCATTTTCAAGCTTTAGGCACCATTTTTGAGTGAATTGCCAAAAGTCAGATTTCTGCTGAAATTGTGACCCCGGGGCTTAGGGATTTTTTCAAAAAAATATTTTCTGCCGGTTAAGTTTTTGAGGGCTGATTTCTTGTTCTGTGATAAAAAGCCTTCTGTTTCCATCGCCAAAGCTTTCAGGGGAGCATTTGCAAGCTTCTGGCACCATTTTTGAGTGAATTGACAAAAGTCAGATTTTTGCTGAAATTGTGACCCCGGGGCTTAGGGATTTTTTCAAAAAAATATTTTCTGCCGGTGAAGTTTTTGAGGGCTGATTTCTTGTCCTGTGATAAAAAGCCTTCTGTTTCGAGTGCCAAACCTTTCAGGGGAGCATTTTCAATCTTCTGGCACCATTTTTGAGTGAATTGCCAAAAGTCATATTTTTGCTGAAATTGTGACCCCGGGGCTTAGGGATTTTTTCAAAAAAATATTTTCTGCCGGTGAAGTGTTTGAGAGCTGATTTCTTGTCCTGTGATAAAAAGCCTTCTGTTTCGAGTGCCAAACCTTTCAGGGGAGCATTTTCAAGCTTCTGGCACCATTTTTGAGTGAATTGCCAAAAGTCAGATTTTTGCTGAAATTGTGACCCCGGGGCTTAGGGATTTTTTCAAAAAAATATTCTCTGCCGGTGAAGTTTTTGAGGGTTGATTTCTTGTCCTGTGATAAAAAGCCTTCTGTTTCGAGTGCCAAACCTTTCAGGGGAGCATTTTCAAGCTTTTGGCACCATTTTTGAGTGAATTGCCAAAAGTCAGATTTTGGTGAAATTGTGACCCCGGGGCTGAGGGATTTTTTCAAAAAAATATTTTCTGCCGGTTAAGTTTTTGAGGGCTGATTTCTTGTTCTGTGATAAAAAGCCTTCTGTTTCCATCGCCAAAGCTTTCAGGAGAGCATTTTCAAGCTTTTGGCACCATTTTTGAGTGAATTGCCAAAAGTCAGATTTTTGCTGAAATTGTGACCCCGGGGCTTAGGGATGTTTTCAAAAAAATATTTTCTGTCGGTTAAGTTTTTGAGGGCTGATTTCTTGTTCTGTGATAAAAAGCCTTCTGTTTCGAGTGCCAAACCTTTCAGGAGAGCATTTTCAAGCTTCTGGCACCATTTTTGAGTGAATTGCCAAAAGTCAGATTTTTGCTGAAATTGTGACCCCAGGGCTTAGGGATTTTTTCAAAAAAATATTTTCTGCCGGTGAAGTTTTTGAGAGCTGATTTCTTGTCCTGTGATAAAAAGCCTTCAGTTTCTAGTGCAAAACCTTTCAGTAGAGCATTTTCAAGCTTTAGGCACCATTTTTGAGTCAATTGCCAAAAGTCAGATTTTTGTTGAAATTGTGACCCCGGGGCTTAGGGATTTTTTCAAAAAAATATTTTCTGTCGGTTAAGTTTTTGAGGGCTGATTTCTTGTTCTGTGATAAAAAGCCTTCTGTTTCGAGTGCCAAACCTTTCAGGAGAGCATTTTCAAGCTTCTAGCACCATTTTTGAGTGAATTGCCAAAAGTCAGATTTTTGCTGAAATTGTGACCCCGGGGCTTAGGGATTTTTTCAAAAAAATATTTTCTGCCGGATAAGTGTTTGAGAGCTGATTTCTTGTCCTGTGATAAAAAGCCTTCTGTTTCGAGTGCCAAACCTTTCAGGGGAGCATTTTCAAGCTTCTGGCACCATTTTTGAGTGAATTGCCAAAAGTCAGATTTTTGCTGAAATTGTGACCCCGAGGCTTAGGGATTTTTTCAGAAAAATATTTTCTGTCGGTTAAGTTTTTGAGGGCTGATTTCTTGTTCTGTGATAAAAAGCCTTCTGTTTCGAGTGCCAAACCTTTCAGGAGAGCATTTGCAAGCTTCTGGCACCATTTTTGAGTGAATTGCCAAAAGTCAGATTTTTTCTGAAATTGTGACCCCGGGGCTTAGGGATTTTTTCAAAAAAATATTTTCTGCCGGTGAAGTTTTTGAGGGCTGATTTCTTGTCCTGTGATAAAAAGCCTTCTGTTTCGAGTGCCAAACCTTTCAGGGGAGCATTTTCAAGCTTTTGGCACCATTTTTGAGTGAATTGCCAAAAGTCAGATTTCTGCTGAAATTGTGACCCCGGGGCTTAGGGATGTTTTCAAAAAAATATTTTCTGCCGGTGAAGTTTTTGTGAGCTGATTTCTTGTCCTGTGATAAAAAGCCTTCTGTTTCGAGTGCCAAACCTTTCAGTAGAGCATTTTCAAGCTTTAGGCACCATTTTTGAGTGAATTGGCAAAAGTCAGATTTTTGCTGAAATTGTGACCCCGGGGCTTAGGGATTTTTTCAAAAAAATATTTTCTGCCGGTTAAGTTTTTGAGGGCTGATTTCTTGTTCTGTGATAAAAAGCCTTCTGTTTCGAGTGACAAACCTTTCAGGAGAGCATTTTCAAGCTTTAGGCACCATTTTTGAGTGAATTGCCAAAAGTCAGATTTCTGCTGAAATTGTGACCCCGGGGCTTAGGGATTTTTTCAAAAAAATATTTTCTGCCGGTTAAGTTTTTGAGGGCTGATTTCTTGTTCTGTGATAAAAAGCCTTCTGTTTCCATCGCCAAAGCTTTCAGGGGAGCATTTGCAAGCTTCTGGCACCATTTTTGAGTGAATTGACAAAAGTCAGATTTTTGCTGAAATTGTGACCCCGGGGCTTAGGGATTTTTTCAAAAAAATATTTTCTGCCGGTGAAGTTTTTGAGGGCTGATTTCTTGTCCTGTGATAAAAAGCCTTCTGTTTCGAGTGCCAAACCTTTCAGGGGAGCATTTTCAATCTTCTGGCACCATTTTTGAGTGAATTGCCAAAAGTCATATTTTTGCTGAAATTGTGACCCCGGGGCTTAGGGATTTTTTCAAAAAAATATTTTCTGCCGGTGAAGTGTTTGAGAGCTGATTTCTTGTCCTGTGATAAAAAGCCTTCTGTTTCGAGTGCCAAACCTTTCAGGGGAGCATTTTCAAGCTTCTGGCACCATTTTTGAGTGAATTGCCAAAAGTCAGATTTTTGCTGAAATTGTGACCCCGGGGCTTAGGGATTTTTTCAAAAAAATATTCTCTGCCGGTGAAGTTTTTGAGGGTTGATTTCTTGTCCTGTGATAAAAAGCCTTCTGTTTCGAGTGCCAAACCTTTCAGGGGAGCATTTTCAAGCTTTTGGCACCATTTTTGAGTGAATTGCCAAAAGTCAGATTTTGGTGAAATTGTGACCCCGGGGCTGAGGGATTTTTTCAAAAAAATATTTTCTGCCGGTTAAGTTTTTGAGGGCTGATTTCTTGTTCTGTGATAAAAAGCCTTCTGTTTCCATCGCCAAAGCTTTCAGGAGAGCATTTTCAAGCTTTTGGCACCATTTTTGAGTGAATTGCCAAAAGTCAGATTTTTGCTGAAATTGTGACCCCGGGGCTTAGGGATGTTTTCAAAAAAATATTTTCTGTCGGTTAAGTTTTTGAGGGCTGATTTCTTGTTCTGTGATAAAAAGCCTTCTGTTTCGAGTGCCAAACCTTTCAGGAGAGCATTTTCAAGCTTCTGGCACCATTTTTGAGTGAATTGCCAAAAGTCAGATTTTTGCTGAAATTGTGACCCCAGGGCTTAGGGATTTTTTCAAAAAAATATTTTCTGCCGGTGAAGTTTTTGAGAGCTGATTTCTTGTCCTGTGATAAAAAGCCTTCAGTTTCTAGTGCAAAACCTTTCAGTAGAGCATTTTCAAGCTTTAGGCACCATTTTTGAGTCAATTGCCAAAAGTCAGATTTTTGTTGAAATTGTGACCCCGGGGCTTAGGGATTTTTTCAAAAAAATATTTTCTGTCGGTTAAGTTTTTGAGGGCTGATTTCTTGTTCTGTGATAAAAAGCCTTCTGTTTCGAGTGCCAAACCTTTCAGGAGAGCATTTTCAAGCTTCTAGCACCATTTTTGAGTGAATTGCCAAAAGTCAGATTTTTGCTGAAATTGTGACCCCGGGGCTTAGGGATTTTTTCAAAAAAATATTTTCTGCCGGATAAGTGTTTGAGAGCTGATTTCTTGTCCTGTGATAAAAAGCCTTCTGTTTCGAGTGCCAAACCTTTCAGGGGAGCATTTTCAAGCTTCTGGCACCATTTTTGAGTGAATTGCCAAAAGTCAGATTTTTGCTGAAATTGTGACCCCGAGGCTTAGGGATTTTTTCAGAAAAATATTTTCTGTCGGTTAAGTTTTTGAGGGCTGATTTCTTGTTCTGTGATAAAAAGCCTTCTGTTTCGAGTGCCAAACCTTTCAGGAGAGCATTTGCAAGCTTCTGGCACCATTTTTGAGTGAATTGCCAAAAGTCAGATTTTTGCTGAAATTGTGACCCCGGGGCTTAGGGATTTTTTCAAAAAAATATTTTCTGCCGGTGAAGTTTTTGAGGGCTGATTTCTTGTCCTGTGATAAAAAGCCTTCTGTTTCGAGTGCCAAACCTTTCAGGGGAGCATTTTCAAGCTTTTGGCACCATTTTTGAGTGAATTGCCAAAAGTCAGATTTCTGCTGAAATTGTGACCCCGGGGCTTAGGGATGTTTTCAAAAAAATATTTTCTGCCGGTGAAGTTTTTGTGAGCTGATTTCTTGTCCTGTGATAAAAAGCCTTCTGTTTCGAGTGCCAAACCTTTCAGTAGAGCATTTTCAAGCTTTAGGCACCATTTTTGAGTCAATTGCCAAAAGTCAGATTTTTGTTGAAATTGTGAGCCCGGGGCTTAGGGATTTTTTCAAAAAAATATTTTCTGTCGGTTAAGTTTTTGAGGGCTGATTTCTTGTTCTGTGATAAAAAGCCTTATGTTTCGAGTGCCAAACCTTTCAGGAGAGCATTTTCAAGCTTCTATCACCATTTTTGAGTGAATTGCCAAAAGTCAGATTTTTGCTGAAATTGTGACCCCGGGGCTTAGGGATTTTTTCAAAAAAATATTTTCTGCCGGATAAGTGTTTGAGAGCTGATTTCTTGTCCTGTGATAAAAAGCCTTCTGTTTCGAGTGCCAAAACTTTCATGGGAGCATTTTCAAGCTCCTGGCACCATTTTTGAGTGAATTGCCAAAAGTCAGATTTTTGCTGAAATTGTGACCCCGGGGCTTAGGGAATTTTTCAAAAAAATATTTTCTGTCGGTTAAGTTTTTGAGGGCTGATTTCTTGTTCTGTGATAAAAAGCCTTCTGTTTCGAGTGCCAAACCTTTCAGGAGAGCATTTGCAAGCTTATGGCACCATTTTTGAGTGAATTGCCAAAAGTCAGATTTTTGCTGAAATTGTGACCCCGGGGCTTAGGGATTTTTTCAAAAAAATATTTTCTGTCGGTTAAGTTTTTGAGGGCTGATTTCTTGTTCTGTGATAAAAAGCCTTCTGTTTCGAGTGCCAAACATTTCAGGAGAGCATTTTCAAGCTTCTGGCACCATTTTTGAGTGAATTGCCAAAAGTCAGATTTTTGCTGAAATTGTGACCCCGGGGCTTAGGGATTTTTTCAAAAAAATATTTTCTGCCGGTTAAGTTTTTGAGAGCTGATTTCTTGTCCTGTGATAAAAAGCCTTCTGTTTCGAGTGCCAAAACTTTCATGGGAGCATTTTCAAGCTCCTGGCACCATTTTTGAGTGAATTGCCAAAAGTCAGATTTTTGCTGAAATTGTGACCCCGGGGCTTAGGGAATTTTTCAAAAAAATATTTTCTGTCGGTTAAGTTTTTGAGGGCTGATTTCTTGTTCTGTGATAAAAAGCCTTCTGTTTCGAGTGCCAAACCTTTCAGGAGAGCATTTGCAAGCTTATGGCACCATTTTTGAGTGAATTGCCAAAAGTCAGATTTTTGCTGCAATTGTGACCCCGGGGCTTAGGGATTTTTTCAAAAAAATATTTTCTGCCGGTTAAGTTTTTGAGGGCTGATTTCTTGTCCTGTGATAAAAAGCCTTCTGTTTCGAGTGCCAAACCTTTCAGGGGAGCATTTTCAAGCTTCTGGCACCATTTTTGAGTGAATTGCCAAAAGTCAGATTTTTGCTGAAATTGTGACCCCGGGGCTTAGGGATTTTTTCAAAAAAATATTTTCTGTCGGTTAAGTTTTTGAGGGCTGATTTCTTGTTCTGTGATAAAAAGCCTTCTGTTTCGAGTGCCAAACATTTCAGGAGAGCATTTTCAAGCTTCTGGCACCATTTTTGAGTGAATTGCCAAAAGTCAGATTTTTGCTGAAATTGTGACCCCGGGGCTTAGGGATTTTTTCAAAAAAATATTTTCTGCCGGTTAAGTTTTTGAGAGCTGATTTCTTGTCCTGTGATAAAAAGCCTTCTGTTTCGAGTGCCAAAACTTTCATGGGAGCATTTTCAAGCTCCTGGCACCATTTTTGAGTGAATTGCCAAAAGTCAGATTTTTGCTGAAATTGTGACCCCGGGGCTTAGGGAATTTTTCAAAAAAATATTTTCTGTCGGTTAAGTTTTTGAGGGCTGATTTCTTGTTCTGTGATAAAAAGCCTTCTGTTTCGAGTGCCAAACCTTTCAGGAGAGCATTTGCAAGCTTATGGCACCATTTTTGAGTGAATTGCCAAAAGTCAGATTTTTGCTGCAATTGTGACCCCGGGGCTTAGGGATTTTTTCAAAAAAATATTTTCTGCCGGTTATGTTTTTGAGGGCTGATTTCTTGTCCTGTGATAAAAAGCCTTCTGTTTCCATCGCCAAAGCTTTCAGGAGAGCATTTTCAAGCTTTTGGCACCATTTTTGAGTGAATTGCCAAAAGTCAGATTTTTGCTGAAATTGTGACCCCGGGGCTTAGGGATTTTTTCAAAAAAATATTGTCTGTCGGTTAAGTTTTTGAGAGCTGATTTCTTGTCCTGTGATAAAAAGCCTTCTGTTTCGAGTGCCAAACCTTTCAGGGGAGCATTTTCAAGCTTCTGGCACCATTTTTGAGTGAATTGCCAAAAGTCAGATTTTTGCTGAAATTGTGACCCCGGGGCTTAGGGATTTTTTCAAAAAAATACTTTCTGTCGGTTAAGTTTTTGAGGGCTGATTTCTTGTTCTGTGATAAAAAGCCTTCTGTTTCGAGTGCCAAACATTTCAGGAGAGCATTTTCAAGCTTCTGGCACCATTTTTGAGTGAATTGCCAAAAGTCAGATTTTTGCTGAAATTGTGACCCCGGGGCTTAGGGATTTTTTCAAAAAAATATTTTCTGCCGGTTAAGTTTTTGAGAGCTGATTTCTTGTCCTGTGATAAAAAGCCTTCTGTTTCGAGTGCCAAACCTTTCAGGAGAGCATTTTCAAGCTTCTAGCACCATTTTTGAGTGAATTGCCAAAAGTCAGATTTTTGCTGAAATTGTGACCCCGGGGCTTAGGGATGTTTTCAAAAAAATATTTTCTGCCGGTTAAGTTTTTGAGGGCTGATTTCTTGTTCTGTGATAAAAAGCCTTCTGTTTCGAGTGACAAACCTTTCAGGAGAGCATTTTCAAGCTTTAGGCACCATTTTTGAGTGAATTGCCAAAAGTCAGATTTCTGCTGAAATTGTGACCCCGGGGCTTAGGGATTTTTTCAAAAAAATATTTTCTGCCGGTTAAGTTTTTGAGGGCTGATTTCTTGTTCTGTGATAAAAAGCCTTCTGTTTCCATCGCCAAAGCTTTCAGGGGAGCATTTGCAAGCTTCTGGCACCATTTTTGAGTGAATTGCCAAAAGTCAGATTTTTGCTGCAATTGTGACCCCGGGGCTTAGGGATTTTTTCAAAAAAATATTTTCTGCCGGTTAAGTTTTTGAGGGCTGATTTCTTGTCCTGTGATAAAAAGCCTTCTGTTTCCATCGCCAAAGCTTTCAGGAGAGCATTTTCAAGCTTTTGGCACCATTTTTGAGTGAATTGCCAAAAGTCAGATTTTTGCTGAAATTGTGACCCCGGGGCTTAGGGATTTTTTCAAAAAAATATTGTCTGTCGGTTAAGTTTTTGAGAGCTGATTTCTTGTCCTGTGATAAAAAGCCTTCTGTTTCGAGTGCCAAACCTTTCAGGGGAGCATTTTCAAGCTTCTGGCACCATTTTTGAGTGAATTGCCAAAAGTCAGATTTTTGCTGAAATTGTGACCCCGGGGCTTAGGGATTTTTTCAAAAAAATATTTTCTGCCGGTGAAGTTTTTGAGGGTTGATTTCTTGTCCTGTGATAAAAAGCCTTCTGTTTCGAGTGCCAAAACTTTCATGGGAGCATTTTCAAGCTCCTGGCACCATTTTTGAGTGAATTGCCAAAAGTCAGATTTTTGCTGAAATTGTGACCCCGGGGCTTAGGGAATTTTTCAAAAAAATATTTTCTGTCGGTTAAGTTTTTGAGGGCTGATTTCTTGTTCTGTGATAAAAAGCCTTCTGTTTCGAGTGCCAAACCTTTCAGGAGAGCATTTGCAAGCTTATGGCACCATTTTTGAGTGAATTGCCAAAAGTCAGATTTTTGCTGCAATTGTGACCCCGGGGCTTAGGGATTTTTTCAAAAAAATATTTTCTGCCGGTTAAGTTTTTGAGGGCTGATTTCTTGTCCTGTGATAAAAAGCCTTCTGTTTCGAGTGCCAAACATTTCAGGAGAGCATTTTCAAGCTTCTGGCACCATTTTTGAGTGAACTGCCAAAAGTCAGATTTTTGCTGAAATTGTGACCCCGGGGCTTAGGGATTTTTTCAAAAAAATATTTTCTGCCGGTTAAGTTTTTGAGAGCTGATTTCTTGTCCTGTGATAAAAAGCCTTCTGTTTCGAGTGCCAAACCTTTCAGGAGAGCATTTTCAAGCTTCTAGCACCATTTTTGAGTGAATTGCCAAAAGTCAGATTTTTGCTGAAATTGTGACCCCGGGGCTTAGGGATGTTTTCAAAAAAATATTTTCTGCCGGTTAAGTTTTTGAGGGCTGATTTCTTGTTCTGTGATAAAAAGCCTTCTGTTTCGAGTGACAAACCTTTCAGGAGAGCATTTTCAAGCTTTAGGCACCATTTTTGAGTGAATTGCCAAAAGTCAGATTTCTGCTGAAATTGTGACCCCGGGGCTTAGGGATTTTTTCAAAAAAATATTTTCTGCCGGTTAAGTTTTTGAGGGCTGATTTCTTGTTCTGTGATAAAAAGCCTTCTGTTTCCATCGCCAAAGCTTTCAGGGGAGCATTTGCAAGCTTCTGGCACCATTTTTGAGTGAATTGCCAAAAGTCAGATTTTTGCTGCAATTGTGACCCCGGGGCTTAGGGATTTTTTCAAAAAAATATTTTCTGCCGGTTAAGTTTTTGAGGGCTGATTTCTTGTCCTGTGATAAAAAGCCTTCTGTTTCCATCGCCAAAGCTTTCAGGAGAGCATTTTCAAGCTTTTGGCACCATTTTTGAGTGAATTGCCAAAAGTCAGATTTTTGCTGAAATTGTGACCCCGGGGCTTAGGGATTTTTTCAAAAAAATATTGTCTGTCGGTTAAGTTTTTGAGAGCTGATTTCTTGTCCTGTGATAAAAAGCCTTCTGTTTCGAGTGCCAAACCTTTCAGGGGAGCATTTTCAAGCTTCTGGCACCATTTTTGAGTGAATTGCCAAAAGTCAGATTTTTGCTGAAATTGTGACCCCGGGGCTTAGGGATTTTTTCAAAAAAATATTTTCTGCCGGTGAAGTTTTTGAGGGTTGATTTCTTGTCCTGTGATAAAAAGCCTTCTGTTTCGAGTGCCAAAACTTTCATGGGAGCATTTTCAAGCTCCTGGCACCATTTTTGAGTGAATTGCCAAAAGTCAGATTTTTGCTGAAATTGTGACCCCGGGGCTTAGGGAATTTTTCAAAAAAATATTTTCTGTCGGTTAAGTTTTTGAGGGCTGATTTCTTGTTCTGTGATAAAAAGCCTTCTGTTTCGAGTGCCAAACCTTTCAGGAGAGCATTTGCAAGCTTATGGCACCATTTTTGAGTGAATTGCCAAAAGTCAGATTTTTGCTGCAATTGTGACCCCGGGGCTTAGGGATTTTTTCAAAAAAATATTTTCTGCCGGTTAAGTTTTTGAGGGCTGATTTCTTGTCCTGTGATAAAAAGCCTTCTGTTTCCATCGCCAAAGCTTTCAGGAGAGCATTTTCAAGCTTTTGGCACCATTTTTGAGTGAATTGCCAAAAGTCAGATTTTTGCTGAAATCGTGACCCCGGGGCTTAGGGATTTTTTCAAAAAAATATTGTCTGTCGGTTAAGTTTTTGAGAGCTGATTTCTTGTCCTGTGATAAAAAGCCTTCTGTTTCGAGTGCCAAACCTTTCAGGGGAGCATTTTCAAGCTTCTGGCACCATTTTTGAGTGAATTGCCAAAAGTCAGATTTTTGCTGAAATTGTGACCCCGGGGCTTAGGGATTTTTTCAAAAAAATATTTTCTGTCGGTTAAGTTTTTGAGGGCTGATTTCTTGTTCTGTGATAAAAAGCCTTCTGTTTCGAGTGCCAAACATTTCAGGAGAGCATTTTCAAGCTTCTGGCACCATTTTTGAGTGAATTGCCAAAAGTCAGATTTTTGCTGAAATTGTGACCCCGGGGCTTAGGGATGTTTTCAAAAAAATATTTTCTGCCGGTTAAGTTTTTGAGGGCTGATTTCTTGTTCTGTGATAAAAAGCCTTCTGTTTCGAGTGACAAACCTTTCAGGAGAGCATTTTCAAGCTTTAGGCACCATTTTTGAGTGAATTGCCAAAAGTCAGATTTCTGCTGAAATTGTGACCCCGGGGCTTAGGGATTTTTTCAAAAAAATATTTTCTGCCGGTTAAGTTTTTGAGGGCTGATTTCTTGTTCTGTGATAAAAAGCCTTCTGTTTCCATCGCCAAAGCTTTCAGGGGAGCATTTGCAAGCTTCTGGCACCATTTTTGAGTGAATTGCCAAAAGTCAGATTTTTGCTGCAATTGTGACCCCGGGGCTTAGGGATTTTTTCAAAAAAATATTTTCTGCCGGTTAAGTTTTTGAGGGCTGATTTCTTGTCCTGTGATAAAAAGCCTTCTGTTTCCATCGCCAAAGCTTTCAGGAGAGCATTTTCAAGCTTTTGGCACCATTTTTGAGTGAATTGCCAAAAGTCAGATTTTTGCTGAAATTGTGACCCCGGGGCTTAGGGATTTTTTCAAAAAAATATTGTGTGTCGGTTAAGTTTTTGAGGGCTGATTTCTTGTTCTGTGATAAAAAGCCTTCTGTTTCGAGTGACAAACCTTTCAGGAGAGCATTTTCAAGCTTTAGGCACCATTTTTGAGTGAATTGCCAAAAGTCAGATTTCTGCTGAAATTGTGACCCCGGGGCTTAGGGATTTTTTCAAAAAAATATTTTCTGCCGGTTAAGTTTTTGAGGGCTGATTTCTTGTTCTGTGATAAAAAGCCTTCTGTTTCCATCGCCAAAGCTTTCAGGGGAGCATTTGCAAGCTTCTGGCACCATTTTTGAGTGAATTGCCAAAAGTCAGATTTTTGCTGCAATTGTGACCCCGGGGCTTAGGGATGTTTTCAAAAAAATATTTTCTGCCGGTTAAGTTTTTGAGGGCTGATTTCTTGTTCTGTGATAAAAAGCCTTCTGTTTCGAGTGACAAACCTTTCAGGAGAGCATTTTCAAGCTTTAGGCACCATTTTTGAGTGAATTGCCAAAAGTCAGATTTCTGCTGAAATTGTGACCCCGGGGCTTAGGGATTTTTTCAAAAAAATATTTTCTGCCGGTGAAGTTTTTGAGGGTTGATTTCTTGTCCTGTGATAAAAAGCCTTCTGTTTCGAGTGCCAAACCTTTCAGGGGAGCATTTTCAAGCTTTTGGCACCATTTTTGAGTGAATTGCCAAAAGTCAGATTTTTGGTGAAATTGTGACCCCGGGGCTGAGGGATTTTTTCAAAAAAATATTTTCTGCCGGTTAAGTTTTTGAGGGCTGATTTCTTGTTCTGTGATAAAAAGCCTTCTGTTTCGAGTGCCAAAACTTTCAGGAGAGCATTTTCAAGCTTTAGGCACCATTTTTGAGTGAATTGCCAAAAGTCAGATTTTTGCTGAAATTGTGACCCCGGGGCTTAGGGATTTTTTCAAAAAAATATTTTCTGCCGGTTAAGTTTTTGAGGGCTGATTTCTTGTCCTGTGATAAAAAGCCTTCTGTTTCCATCGCCAAAGCTTTCAGGAGAGCATTTTCAAGCTTTTGGCACCATTTTTGAGTGAATTGCCAAAAGTCAGATTTTTGCTGAAATTGTGACCCCGGGGCTTAGGGATGTTTTCAAAAAAATATTTTCTGTCGGTTAAGTTTTTGAGGGCTGATTTCTTGTTCTGTGATAAAAAGCCTTCCGTTTCGAGTGCCAAACCTTTCAGGAGAGCATTTTCAAGCTTCTGGCACCATTTTTGAGTGAATTGCCAAAAGTCAGATTTTTGCTGAAATTGTGACCCCGGGGCTTAGGGATTTTTTCAAAAAAATATTTTCTGCCGGTGAAGTTTTTGAGAGCTGATTTCTTGTCCTGTGATAAAAAGCCTTCAGTTTCTAGTGCAAAACCTTTCAGTAGAGCATTTTCAAGCTTTAGGCACCATTTTTGAGTCAATTGCCAAAAGTCAGATTTTTGTTGAAATTGTGACCCCAGGGCTTAGGGATTTTTTCAAAAAAATATTTTCTGTCGGTTAAGTTTTTGAGGGCTGATTTCTTGTTCTGTGATAAAAAGCCTTCTGTTTCGAGTGCCAAACCTTTCAGGAGAGCATTTTCAAGCTTCTAGCACCATTTTTGAGTGAATTGCCAAAAGTCAGATTTTTGCTGCAATTGTGACCCCGGGGCTTAGGGATTTTTTCAAAAAAATATTTTCTGCCGGTTAAGTTTTTGAGGGCTGATTTCTTGTTCTGTGATAAAAAGCCTTCTGTTTCGAGTGCCAAACATTTCAGGAGAGCATTTTCAAGCTTCTGGCACCATTTTTGAGTGAATTGCCAAAAGTCAGATTTTTGCTGAAATTGTGACCCCGGGGCTTAGGGATTTTTTCAAAAAAATATTTTCTGCCGGTTAAGTTTTTGAGAGCTGATTTCTTGTCCTGTGATAAAAAGCCTTCTGTTTCGAGTGCCAAAACTTTCATGGGAGCATTTTCAAGCTCCTGGCACCATTTTTGAGTGAATTGCCAAAAGTCAGATTTTTGCTGAAATTGTGACCCCGGGGCTTAGGGAATTTTTCAAAAAAATATTTTCTGTCAGTTAAGTTTTTGAGGGCTGATTTCTTGTTCTGTGATAAAAAGCCTTCTGTTTCGAGTGCCAAACCTTTCAGGAGAGCATTTGCAAGCTTATGGCACCATTTTTGAGTGAATTGCCAAAAGTCAGATTTTTGCTGCAATTGTGACCCCGGGGCTTAGGGATTTTTTCAAAAAAATATTTTCTGCCGGTTAAGTTTTTGAGGGCTGATTTCTTGTCCTGTGATAAAAAGCCTTCTGTTTCGAGTGCCAAACCTTTCAGGAGAGCATTTGCAAGCTTCTGGCACCATTTTTGAGTGAATTGCCAAAAGTCAGATTTTTGCTGCAATTGTGACCCCGGGGCTTAGGGATTTTTTCAAAAAAATATTTTCTGCCGGTTAAGTTTTTGAGGGCTGATTTCTTGTCCTGTGATAAAAAGCCTTCTGTTTCGAGTGCCAAACCTTTCAGGGGAGCATTTTCAAGCTTCTGGCACCATTTTTGAGTGAATTGCCAAAAGTCAGATTTTTGCTGAAATTGTGACCCCGGGGCTTAGGGATTTTTTCAAAAAAATATTTTCTGTCGGTTAAGTTTTTGAGGGCTGATTTCTTGTTCTGTGATAAAAAGCCTTCTGTTTCGAGTGCCAAACATTTCAGGAGAGCATTTTCAAGCTTCTGGCACCATTTTTGAGTGAATTGCCAAAAGTCAGATTTTTGCTGAAATTGTGACCCCGGGGCTTAGGGATTTTTTCAAAAAAATATTTTCTGCCGGTTAAGTTTTTGAGAGCTGATTTCTTGTCCTGTGATAAAAAGCCTTCTGTTTCGAGTGCCAAAACTTTCATGGGAGCATTTTCAAGCTCCTGGCACCATTTTTGAGTGAATTGCCAAAAGTCAGATTTTTGCTGAAATTGTGACCCCGGGGCTTAGGGAATTTTTCAAAAAAATATTTTCTGTCGGTTAAGTTTTTGAGGGCTGATTTCTTGTTCTGTGATAAAAAGCCTTCTGTTTCGAGTGCCAAACCTTTCAGGAGAGCATTTGCAAGCTTATGGCACCATTTTTGAGTGAATTGCCAAAAGTCAGATTTTTGCTGCAATTGTGACCCCGGGGCTTAGGGATTTTTTCAAAAAAATATTTTCTGCCGGTTATGTTTTTGAGGGCTGATTTCTTGTCCTGTGATAAAAAGCCTTCTGTTTCCATCGCCAAAGCTTTCAGGAGAGCATTTTCAAGCTTTTGGCACCATTTTTGAGTGAATTGCCAAAAGTCAGATTTTTGCTGAAATTGTGACCCCGGGGCTTAGGGATTTTTTCAAAAAAATATTGTCTGTCGGTTAAGTTTTTGAGAGCTGATTTCTTGTCCTGTGATAAAAAGCCTTCTGTTTCGAGTGCCAAACCTTTCAGGGGAGCATTTTCAAGCTTCTGGCACCATTTTTGAGTGAATTGCCAAAAGTCAGATTTTTGCTGAAATTGTGACCCCGGGGCTTAGGGATTTTTTCAAAAAAATACTTTCTGTCGGTTAAGTTTTTGAGGGCTGATTTCTTGTTCTGTGATAAAAAGCCTTCTGTTTCGAGTGCCAAACATTTCAGGAGAGCATTTTCAAGCTTCTGGCACCATTTTTGAGTGAATTGCCAAAAGTCAGATTTTTGCTGAAATTGTGACCCCGGGGCTTAGGGATTTTTTCAAAAAAATATTTTCTGCCGGTTAAGTTTTTGAGAGCTGATTTCTTGTCCTGTGATAAAAAGCCTTCTGTTTCGAGTGCCAAACCTTTCAGGAGAGCATTTTCAAGCTTCTAGCACCATTTTTGAGTGAATTGCCAAAAGTCAGATTTTTGCTGAAATTGTGACCCCGGGGCTTAGGGATGTTTTCAAAAAAATATTTTCTGCCGGTTAAGTTTTTGAGGGCTGATTTCTTGTTCTGTGATAAAAAGCCTTCTGTTTCGAGTGACAAACCTTTCAGGAGAGCATTTTCAAGCTTTAGGCACCATTTTTGAGTGAATTGCCAAAAGTCAGATTTCTGCTGAAATTGTGACCCCGGGGCTTAGGGATTTTTTCAAAAAAATATTTTCTGCCGGTTAAGTTTTTGAGGGCTGATTTCTTGTTCTGTGATAAAAAGCCTTCTGTTTCCATCGCCAAAGCTTTCAGGGGAGCATTTGCAAGCTTCTGGCACCATTTTTGAGTGAATTGCCAAAAGTCAGATTTTTGCTGCAATTGTGACCCCGGGGCTTAGGGATTTTTTCAAAAAAATATTTTCTGCCGGTTAAGTTTTTGAGGGCTGATTTCTTGTCCTGTGATAAAAAGCCTTCTGTTTCCATCGCCAAAGCTTTCAGGAGAGCATTTTCAAGCTTTTGGCACCATTTTTGAGTGAATTGCCAAAAGTCAGATTTTTGCTGAAATTGTGACCCCGGGGCTTAGGGATTTTTTCAAAAAAATATTGTCTGTCGGTTAAGTTTTTGAGAGCTGATTTCTTGTCCTGTGATAAAAAGCCTTCTGTTTCGAGTGCCAAACCTTTCAGGGGAGCATTTTCAAGCTTCTGGCACCATTTTTGAGTGAATTGCCAAAAGTCAGATTTTTGCTGAAATTGTGACCCCGGGGCTTAGGGATTTTTTCAAAAAAATATTTTCTGCCGGTGAAGTTTTTGAGGGTTGATTTCTTGTCCTGTGATAAAAAGCCTTCTGTTTCGAGTGCCAAAACTTTCATGGGAGCATTTTCAAGCTCCTGGCACCATTTTTGAGTGAATTGCCAAAAGTCAGATTTTTGCTGAAATTGTGACCCCGGGGCTTAGGGAATTTTTCAAAAAAATATTTTCTGTCGGTTAAGTTTTTGAGGGCTGATTTCTTGTTCTGTGATAAAAAGCCTTCTGTTTCGAGTGCCAAACCTTTCAGGAGAGCATTTGCAAGCTTATGGCACCATTTTTGAGTGAATTGCCAAAAGTCAGATTTTTGCTGCAATTGTGACCCCGGGGCTTAGGGATTTTTTCAAAAAAATATTTTCTGCCGGTTAAGTTTTTGAGGGCTGATTTCTTGTCCTGTGATAAAAAGCCTTCTGTTTCGATTGCCAAACATTTCAGGAGAGCATTTTCAAGCTTCTGGCACCATTTTTGAGTGAACTGCCAAAAGTCAGATTTTTGCTGAAATTGTGACCCCGGGGCTTAGGGATTTTTTCAAAAAAATATTTTCTGCCGGTTAAGTTTTTGAGAGCTGATTTCTTGTCCTGTGATAAAAAGCCTTCTGTTTCGAGTGCCAAACCTTTCAGGAGAGCATTTTCAAGCTTCTAGCACCATTTTTGAGTGAATTGCCAAAAGTCAGATTTTTGCTGAAATTGTGACCCCGGGGCTTAGGGATGTTTTCAAAAAAATATTTTCTGCCGGTTAAGTTTTTGAGGGCTGATTTCTTGTTCTGTGATAAAAAGCCTTCTGTTTCGAGTGACAAACCTTTCAGGAGAGCATTTTCAAGCTTTAGGCACCATTTTTGAGTGAATTGCCAAAAGTCAGATTTCTGCTGAAATTGTGACCCCGGGGCTTAGGGATTTTTTCAAAAAAATATTTTCTGCCGGTTAAGTTTTTGAGGGCTGATTTCTTGTTCTGTGATAAAAAGCCTTCTGTTTCCATCGCCAAAGCTTTCAGGGGAGCATTTGCAAGCTTCTGGCACCATTTTTGAGTGAATTGCCAAAAGTCAGATTTTTGCTGCAATTGTGACCCCGGGGCTTAGGGATTTTTTCAAAAAAATATTTTCTGCCGGTTAAGTTTTTGAGGGCTGATTTCTTGTCCTGTGATAAAAAGCCTTCTGTTTCCATCGCCAAAGCTTTCAGGAGAGCATTTTCAAGCTTTTGGCACCATTTTTGAGTGAATTGCCAAAAGTCAGATTTTTGCTGAAATTGTGACCCCGGGGCTTAGGGATTTTTTCAAAAAAATATTGTCTGTCGGTTAAGTTTTTGAGAGCTGATTTCTTGTCCTGTGATAAAAAGCCTTCTGTTTCGAGTGCCAAACCTTTCAGGGGAGCATTTTCAAGCTTCTGGCACCATTTTTGAGTGAATTGCCAAAAGTCAGATTTTTGCTGAAATTGTGACCCCGGGGCTTAGGGATTTTTTCAAAAAAATATTTTCTGCCGGTGAAGTTTTTGAGGGTTGATTTCTTGTCCTGTGATAAAAAGCCTTCTGTTTCGAGTGCCAAAACTTTCATGGGAGCATTTTCAAGCTCCTGGCACCATTTTTGAGTGAATTGCCAAAAGTCAGATTTTTGCTGAAATTGTGACCCCGGGGCTTAGGGAATTTTTCAAAAAAATATTTTCTGTCGGTTAAGTTTTTGAGGGCTGATTTCTTGTTCTGTGATAAAAAGCCTTCTGTTTCGAGTGCCAAACCTTTCAGGAGAGCATTTGCAAGCTTATGGCACCATTTTTGAGTGAATTGCCAAAAGTCAGATTTTTGCTGCAATTGTGACCCCGGGGCTTAGGGATTTTTTCAAAAAAATATTTTCTGCCGGTTAAGTTTTTGAGGGCTGATTTCTTGTCCTGTGATAAAAAGCCTTCTGTTTCCATCGCCAAAGCTTTCAGGAGAGCATTTTCAAGCTTTTGGCACCATTTTTGAGTGAATTGCCAAAAGTCAGATTTTTGCTGAAATCGTGACCCCGGGGCTTAGGGATTTTTTCAAAAAAATATTGTCTGTCGGTTAAGTTTTTGAGAGCTGATTTCTTGTCCTGTGATAAAAAGCCTTCTGTTTCGAGTGCCAAACCTTTCAGGGGAGCATTTTCAAGCTTCTGGCACCATTTTTGAGTGAATTGCCAAAAGTCAGATTTTTGCTGAAATTGTGACCCCGGGGCTTAGGGATGTTTTCAAAAAAATATTTTCTGCCGGTTAAGTTTTTGAGGGCTGATTTCTTGTTCTGTGATAAAAAGCCTTCTGTTTCGAGTGACAAACCTTTCAGGAGAGCATTTTCAAGCTTTAGGCACCATTTTTGAGTGAATTGCCAAAAGTCAGATTTCTGCTGAAATTGTGACCCCGGGGCTTAGGGATTTTTTCAAAAAAATATTTTCTGCCGGTTAAGTTTTTGAGGGCTGATTTCTTGTTCTGTGATAAAAAGCCTTCTGTTTCCATCGCCAAAGCTTTCAGGGGAGCATTTGCAAGCTTCTGGCACCATTTTTGAGTGAATTGCCAAAAGTCAGATTTTTGCTGCAATTGTGACCCCGGGGCTTAGGGATTTTTTCAAAAAAATATTTTCTGCCGGTTAAGTTTTTGAGGGCTGATTTCTTGTCCTGTGATAAAAAGCCTTCTGTTTCCATCGCCAAAGCTTTCAGGAGAGCATTTTCAAGCTTTTGGCACCATTTTTGAGTGAATTGCCAAAAGTCAGATTTTTGCTGAAATTGTGACCCCGGGGCTTAGGGATTTTTTCAAAAAAATATTGTGTGTCGGTTAAGTTTTTGAGGGCTGATTTCTTGTTCTGTGATAAAAAGCCTTCTGTTTCGAGTGACAAACCTTTCAGGAGAGCATTTTCAAGCTTTAGGCACCATTTTTGAGTGAATTGCCAAAAGTCAGATTTCTGCTGAAATTGTGACCCCGGGGCTTAGGGATTTTTTCAAAAAAATATTTTCTGCCGGTGAAGTTTTTGAGGGTTGATTTCTTGTCCTGTGATAAAAAGCCTTCTGTTTCGAGTGCCAAACCTTTCAGGGGAGCATTTTCAAGCTTTTGGCACCATTTTTGAGTGAATTGCCAAAAGTCAGATTTTTGGTGAAATTGTGACCCCGGGGCTGAGGGATTTTTTCAAAAAAATATTTTCTGCCGGTTAAGTTTTTGAGGGCTGATTTCTTGTTCTGTGATAAAAAGCCTTCTGTTTCGAGTGCCAAACCTTTCAGGAGAGCATTTTCAAGCTTTAGGCACCATTTTTGAGTGAATTGCCAAAAGTCAGATTTTTGCTGAAATTGTGACCCCGGGGCTTAGGGATTTTTTCAAAAAAATATTTTCTGCCGGTTAAGTTTTTGAGGGCTGATTTCTTGTCCTGTGATAAAAAGCCTTCTGTTTCCATCGCCAAAGCTTTCAGGAGAGCATTTTCAAGCTTTTGGCACCATTTTTGAGTGAATTGCCAAAAGTCAGATTTTTGCTGAAATTGTGACCCCGGGGCTTAGGGATGTTTTCAAAAAAATATTTTCTGTCGGTTAAGTTTTTGAGGGCTGATTTCTTGTTCTGTGATAAAAAGCCTTCCGTTTCGAGTGCCAAACCTTTCAGGAGAGCATTTTCAAGCTTCTGGCACCATTTTTGAGTGAATTGCCAAAAGTCAGATTTTTGCTGAAATTGTGACCCCGGGGCTTAGGGATTTTTTCAAAAAAATATTTTCTGCCGGTGAAGTTTTTGAGAGCTGATTTCTTGTCCTGTGATAAAAAGCCTTCAGTTTCTAGTGCAAAACCTTTCAGTAGAGCATTTTCAAGCTTTAGGCACCATTTTTGAGTCAATTGCCAAAAGTCAGATTTTTGTTGAAATTGTGACCCCAGGGCTTAGGGATTTTTTCAAAAAAATATTTTCTGTCGGTTAAGTTTTTGAGGGCTGATTTCTTGTTCTGTGATAAAAAGCCTTCTGTTTCGAGTGCCAAACCTTTCAGGAGAGCATTTTCAAGCTTCTAGCACCATTTTTGAGTGAATTGCCAAAAGTCAGATTTTTGCTGCAATTGTGACCCCGGGGCTTAGGGATTTTTTCAAAAAAATATTTTCTGCCGGTTAAGTTTTTGAGGGCTGATTTCTTGTCCTGTGATAAAAAGCCTTCTGTTTCGAGTGCCAAACCTTTCAGGGGAGCATTTTCAAGCTTCTGGCACCATTTTTGAGTGAATTGCCAAAAGTCAGATTTTTGCTGAAATTGTGACCCCGGGGCTTAGGGATTTTTTCAAAAAAATATTTTCTGTCGGTTAAGTTTTTGAGGGCTGATTTCTTGTTCTGTGATAAAAAGCCTTCTGTTTCGAGTGCCAAACATTTCAGGAGAGCATTTTCAAGCTTCTGGCACCATTTTTGAGTGAATTGCCAAAAGTCAGATTTTTGCTGAAATTGTGACCCCGGGGCTTAGGGATTTTTTCAAAAAAATATTTTCTGCCGGTTAAGTTTTTGAGAGCTGATTTCTTGTCCTGTGATAAAAAGCCTTCTGTTTCGAGTGCCAAAACTTTCATGGGAGCATTTTCAAGCTCCTGGCACCATTTTTGAGTGAATTGCCAAAAGTCAGATTTTTGCTGAAATTGTGACCCCGGGGCTTAGGGAATTTTTCAAAAAAATATTTTCTGTCGGTTAAGTTTTTGAGGGCTGATTTCTTGTTCTGTGATAAAAAGCCTTCTGTTTCGAGTGCCAAACCTTTCAGGAGAGCATTTGCAAGCTTATGGCACCATTTTTGAGTGAATTGCCAAAAGTCAGATTTTTGCTGCAATTGTGACCCCGGGGCTTAGGGATTTTTTCAAAAAAATATTTTCTGCCGGTTAAGTTTTTGAGGGCTGATTTCTTGTCCTGTGATAAAAAGCCTTCTGTTTCCATCGCCAAAGCTTTCAGGAGAGCATTTTCAAGCTTTTGGCACCATTTTTGAGTGAATTGCCAAAAGTCAGATTTTTGCTGAAATCGTGACCCCGGGGCTTAGGGATTTTTTCAAAAAAATATTGTCTGTCGGTTAAGTTTTTGAGAGCTGATTTCTTGTCCTGTGATAAAAAGCCTTCTGTTTCGAGTGCCAAACCTTTCAGGGGAGCATTTTCAAGCTTCTGGCACCATTTTTGAGTGAATTGCCAAAAGTCAGATTTTTGCTGAAATTGTGACCCCGGGGCTTAGGGATTTTTTCAAAAAAATATTTTCTGTCGGTTAAGTTTTTGAGGGCTGATTTCTTGTTCTGTGATAAAAAGCCTTCTGTTTCGAGTGCCAAAGCTTTCAGGGGAGCATTTGCAAGCTTCTGGCACCATTTTTGAGTGAATTGCCAAAAGTCAGATTTTTGCTGCAATTGTGACCCCGGGGCTTAGGGATTTTTTCAAAAAAATATTTTCTGCCGGTTAAGTTTTTGAGGGCTGATTTCTTGTCCTGTGATAAAAAGCCTTCTGTTTCCATCGCCAAAGCTTTCAGGAGAGCATTTTCAAGCTTTTGGCACCATTTTTGAGTGAAATGCCAAAAGTCAGATTTTTGCTGAAATTGTGACCCCGGGGCTTAGGGATTTTTTCAAAAAAATATTGTCTGTCGGTTAAGTTTTTGAGGGCTGATTTCTTGTTCTGTGATAAAAAGCCTTCTGTTTCGAGTGACAAACCTTTCAGGAGAGCATTTTCAAGCTTTAGGCACCATTTTTGAGTGAATTGCCAAAAGTCAGATTTCTGCTGAAATTGTGACCCCGGGGCTTAGGGATTTTTTCAAAAAAATATTTTCTGCCGGTTAAGTTTTTGAGGGCTGATTTCTTGTTCTGTGATAAAAAGTCTTCTGTTTCCATCGCCAAAGCTTTCAGGGGAGCATTTGCAAGCTTCTGGCACCATTTTTGAGTGAATTGCCAAAAGTCAGATTTTTGCTGCAATTGTGACCCCGGGGCTTAGGGATGTTTTCAAAAAAATATTTTCTGCCGGTTAAGTTTTTGAGGGCTGATTTCTTGTTCTGTGATAAAAAGCCTTCTGTTTCGAGTGACAAACCTTTCAGGAGAGCATTTTCAAGCTTTAGGCACCATTTTTGAGTGAATTGCCAAAAGTCAGATTTCTGCTGAAATTGTGACCCCGGGGCTTAGGGATTTTTTCAAAAAAATATTTTCTGCCGGTGAAGTTTTTGAGGGTTGATTTCTTGTCCTGTGATAAAAAGCCTTCTGTTTCGAGTGCCAAACCTTTCAGGGGAGCATTTTCAAGCTTTTGGCACCATTTTTGAGTGAATTGCCAAAAGTCAGATTTTTGGTGAAATTGTGACCCCGGGGCTGAGGGATTTTTTCAAAAAAATATTTTCTGCCGGTTAAGTTTTTGAGGGCTGATTTCTTGTTCTGTGATAAAAAGCCTTCTGTTTCGAGTGCCAAACCTTTCAGGAGAGCATTTTCAAGCTTTAGGCACCATTTTTGAGTGAATTGCCAAAAGTCAGATTTTTGCTGAAATTGTGACCCCGGGGCTTAGGGATTTTTTCAAAAAAATATTTTCTGCCGGTTAAGTTTTTGAGGGCTGATTTCTTGTCCTGTGATAAAAAGCCTTCTGTTTCCATCGCCAAAGCTTTCAGGAGAGCATTTTCAAGCTTTTGGCACCATTTTTGAGTGAATTGCCAAAAGTCAGATTTTTGCTGAAATTGTGACCCCGGGGCTTAGGGATGTTTTCAAAAAAATATTTTCTGTCGGTTAAGTTTTTGAGGGCTGATTTCTTGTTCTGTGATAAAAAGCCTTCCGTTTCGAGTGCCAAACCTTTCAGGAGAGCATTTTCAAGCTTCTGGCACCATTTTTGAGTGAATTGCCAAAAGTCAGATTTTTGCTGAAATTGTGACCCCGGGGCTTAGGGATTTTTTCAAAAAAATATTTTCTGCCGGTGAAGTTTTTGAGAGCTGATTTCTTGTCCTGTGATAAAAAGCCTTCAGTTTCTAGTGCAAAACCTTTCAGTAGAGCATTTTCAAGCTTTAGGCACCATTTTTGAGTCAATTGCCAAAAGTCAGATTTTTGTTGAAATTGTGACCCCAGGGCTTAGGGATTTTTTCAAAAAAATATTTTCTGTCGGTTAAGTTTTTGAGGGCTGATTTCTTGTTCTGTGATAAAAAGCCTTCTGTTTCGAGTGCCAAACCTTTCAGGAGAGCATTTTCAAGCTTCTAGCACCATTTTTGAGTGAATTGCCAAAAGTCAGATTTTTGCTGAAATTGTGACCCCGGGGCTTAGGGATTTTTTCAAAAAAATATTTTCTGCCGGATAAGTGTTTGAGAGCTGATTTCTTGTCCTGTGATAAAAAGCCTTCTGTTTCGAGTGCCAAACCTTTCAGGGGAGCATTTTCAAGCTTCTGGCACCATTTTTGAGTGAATTGCCAAAAGTCAGATTTTTGCTGAAATTGTGACCCCGGGGCTTAGGGATTTTTTCAAAAAAATATTTTCTGTCGGTTAAGTTTTTGAGGGCTGATTTCTTGTTCTGTGATAAAAAGCCTTCTGTTTCGAGTGCCAAACATTTCAGGAGAGCATTTTCAAGCTTCTGGCACCATTTTTGAGTGAATTGCCAAAAGTCAGATTTTTGCTGAAATTGTGACCCCGGGGCTTAGGGATTTTTTCAAAAAAATATTTTCTGCCGGTAAAGTTTTTGAGAGCTGATTTCTTGTCCTGTGATAAAAAGCCTTCTGTTTCGAGTGCCAAACCTTTCAGGAGAGCATTTTCAAGCTTCTAGCACCATTTTTGAGTGAATTGCCAAAAGTCAGATTTTTGCTGAAATTGTGACCCCGGGGCTTAGGGATTTTTTCAAAAAAATATTGTCTGCCGGTTAAGTGTTTGAGAGCTGATTTCTTGTCCTGTGATAAAAAGCCTTCTGTTTCGAGTGCCAAACCTTTCAGGAGAGCATTTGCAAGCTTCTGGCACCATTTTTGAGTGAATTGCCAAAAGTCAGATTTTTGCTGAAATTGTGACCCCGGGGCTTAGGGATTTTTTCAAAAAAATATTTTCTGCCGGTGAAGTTTTTGAGGGCTGATTTCTTGTCCTGTGATAAAAAGCCTTCTGTTTCGAGTGCCAAACCTTACAGGGGAGCATTTTCAATCTTCTGGCACCATTTTTGAGTGAATTGCCAAAAGTCAGATTTTTGCTGAAATTGTGACCCCGGGGCTTAGGGATTTTTTCAAAAAAATATTTTCTGTCGGTTAAGTTTTTGAGGGCTGATTTCTTGTTCTGTGATAAAAAGCCTTCTGTTTCCATCGCCAAAGCTTTCAGGGGAGCATTTGCAAGCTTCTGGCACCATTTTTGAGTGAATTGCCAAAAGTCAGATTTCTGCTGAAATTGTGACCCCGGGGCTTAGGGATTTTTTCAAAAAAATATTTTCTGCCGGTTAAGTTTTTGAGGGCTGATTTCTTGTCCTGTGATAAAAAGCCTTCTGTTTCGAGTGCCAAACCTTTCAGGCGAGCATTTTCAAGCTTTTGGCACCATTTTTGAGTGAATTGCCAAAAGTCAGATTTTTGCTGAAATTGTGACCCCGGGGCTTAGGGATTTTTTCAAAAAAATATTTTCTGCCGGTTAAGTTTTTGAGGGCTGATTTCTTGTTCTGTGATAAAAAGCCTTCTGTTTCCATCGCCAAAGCTTTCAGGGGAGCACTTGCAAGCTTCTGGCACCATTTTTGAGTGAATTGCCAAAAGTCAGATTTCTGCTGAAATTGTGACCCCGGGGCTTAGGGATTTTTTCAAAAAAATATTTTCTGCCGGTGAAGTTTTTGAGGGCTGATTTCTTGTCCTGTGATAAAAAGCCTTCTGTTTCGAGTGCCAAACCTTACAGGGGAGCATTTTCAATCTTCTGGCACCATTTTTGAGTGAATTGCCAAAAGTCAGATTTTTGCTGAAATTGTGACCCCGGGGCTTAGGGATTTTTTCAAAAAAATATTTTCTGCCGGTTAAGTTTTTGAGGGCTGATTTCTTGTCCTGTGATAAAAAGCCTTCTGTTTCGAGTGCCAAACCTTTCAGGGGAGCATTTTGAAGCTTTTGGCACCATTTTTGAGTGAATTGCCAAAAGTCAGATTTTTGCTGAAATTGTGACCCCGGGGCTTAGGGATTTTTTCAAAAAAATATTTTCTGCCGGTGAAGTTTTTGAGAGCTGATTTCTTGTCCTGTGATAAAAAGCCTTCTGTTTCCATCGCCAAAGCTTTCAGGGGTGCATTTGCAAGCTTCTGGCACCATTTTTGAGTGAATTGCCAAAAGTCAGATTTTTGCTGAAATTGTGACCCCGGGGCTTAGGGATTTTTTCAAAAAAATATTTTCTGCCGGTTAAGTTTTTGAGAGCTGATTTCTTGTCCTGTGATAAAAAGCCTTCTGTTTCGAGTGCCAAACCTTTCAGGGGAGCATTTTCAAGCTTCTGGCACCATTTTTGAGTGAATTGCCAAAAGTCAGATTTTTGCTGAAATTGTGACCCCGGGGCTTAGGGATTTTTTCAAAAAAATATTTTCTGCCGGTTAAGTTTTTGAGAGCTGATTTCTTGTCCTGTGATAAAAAGCCTTCTGTTTCGAGTGCCAAACCTTTCAGGGGAGCATTTTCAAGCTTTAGGCACCATTTTTGAGTCAATTGCCAAAAGTCAGATTTTTGCTGAAATTGTGACCCCGGGGCTTAGGGATTTTTTCAAAAAAATATTTTCTGCCGGTTAAGTTTTTCAGGGCTGATTTCTTGTTCTGTGATAAAAAGCCTTCTGTTTCCATCGCCAAAGCTTTCAGGGGAGCATTTGCAAGCTTCTGGCACCATTTTTGAGTGAATTGCCAAAAGTCAGATTTTTGCTGAAATTGTGACCCCGGGGCTTAGGGATTTTTTCAAAAAAATATTTTCTGCCGGTTAAGTTTTTGAGAGCTGATTTCTTGTCCTGTGAAAAAAAGCCTTCCGTTTCCATCGCCAAAGCTTTCAGGGGAGCATTTGCAAGCTTCTGGCACCATTTTTGAGTGAATTGCCAAAAGTCAGATTTTTGCTGAAATTGTGACCCCGGGGCTTAGGGATTTTTTCAAAAAAATATTTTCTGCCGGTTAAGTGTTTGAGAGCTGATTTCTTGTCCTGTGATAAAAAGCCTTCTGTTTCGAGTGCCAAACCTTTCAGGGGAGCATTTGCAAGCTTCTGGCACCATTTTTGAGTGAATTGCCAAAAGTCAGATTTTTGCTGAAATTGTGACCCCGGGGCTTAGGGATTTTTTCAAAAAAATATTGTCTGCCGGTTAAGTGTTTGAGAGCTGATTTCTTTTCCTGTGATAAAAAGCCTTCTGTTTCGAGTGCCAAACCTTTCAGGAGAGCATTTTCAAGCTTTTGGCACCATTTTTGAGTGAATTGCCAAAAGTCAGATTTTTGCTGAAATTGTGACCCCGGGGCTTAGGGATTTTTTCAAAAAAATATTTTCTGTCGGTTAAGTTTTTGAGGGCTGATTTCTTGTTCTGTGATAAAAAGCCTTCTGTTTCGAGTGCCAAACCTTTCAGGAGAGCATTTGCAAGCTTCTGGCACCATTTTTGAGTGAATTGCCAAAAGTCAGATTTTTGCTGAAATTGTGACCCCGGGGCTTAGGGATTTTTTCAAAAAAATATTTTCTGCCGGTTAAGTTTTTGAGGGCTGATTTCTTGTCCTGTGATAAAAAGCCTTCTGTTTCCATCGCCAAAGCTTTCAGGGGAGCATTTTCAAGCTTTTGGCACCATTTTTGAGTGAATTGCCAAAAGTCAGATTTCTGCTGAAATTGTGACCCCGGGGCTTAGGGATGTTTTCAAAAAAATATTTTCTGTCGGTTAAGTTTTTGAGGGCTGATTTCTTGTTCTGTGATAAAAAGCCTTCTGTTTCGAGTGCCAAACCTTTCAGGAGAGCATTTTCAAGCTTCTGGCACCATTTTTGAGTGAATTGCCAAAAGTCAGATTTTTGCTGAAATTGTGACCCCGGGGCTTAGGGATTTTTTCAAAAAAATATTTTCTGCCGGTGAAGTTTTTGAGAGCTGATTTCTTGTCCTGTGATAAAAAGCCTTCTGTTTCGAGTGCCAAACCTTTCAGTAGAGCATTTTCAAGCTTTAGACACCATTTTTGAGTCAATTGCCAAAAGTCAGATTTTTGTTGAAATTGTGAGCCCGGGGCTTAGGGATTTTTTCAAAAAAATATTTTCTGCCGGTTAAGTTTTTGAGGGCTGATTTCTTGTCCTGTGATAAAAAGCCTTCTGTTTCCATCGCCAAAGCTTTCAGGAGAGCATTTTCAAGCTTTTGGCACCATTTTTGAGTGAATTGCCAAAAGTCAGATTTTTGCTGAAATTGTGACCCCGGGGCTTAGGGATTTTTTCAAAAAAATATTGTCTGTCGGTTAAGTTTTTGAGAGCTGATTTCTTGTCCTGTGATAAAAAGCCTTCTGTTTCGAGTGCCAAACCTTTCAGGGGAGCATTTTCAAGCTTCTGGCACCATTTTTGAGTGAATTGCCAAAAGTCAGATTTTTGCTGAAATTGTGACCCCGGGGCTTAGGGATTTTTTCAAAAAAATATTTTCTGTCGGTTAAGTTTTTGAGGGCTGATTTCTTGTTCTGTGATAAAAAGCCTTCTGTTTCGAGTGCCAAACATTTCAGGAGAGCATTTTCAAGCTTCTGGCACCATTTTTGAGTGAATTGCCAAAAGTCAGATTTTTGCTGAAATTGTGACCCCGGGGCTTAGGGATTTTTTCAAAAAAATATTTTCTGCCGGTTAAGTTTTTGAGAGCTGATTTCTTGTCCTGTGATAAAAAGCCTTCTGTTTCGAGTGCCAAACCTTTCAGGAGAGCATTTTCAAGCTTCTAGCACCATTTTTGAGTGAATTGCCAAAAGTCAGATTTTTGCTGAAATTGTGACCCCGGGGCTTAGGGATGTTTTCAAAAAAATATTTTCTGCCGGTTAAGTTTTTGAGGGCTGATTTCTTGTTCTGTGATAAAAAGCCTTCTGTTTCGAGTGACAAACCTTTCAGGAGAGCATTTTCAAGGTTTAGGCACCATTTTTGAGTGAATTGCCAAAAGTCAGATTTCTGCTGAAATTGTGACCCCGGGGCTTAGGGATTTTTTCAAAAAAATATTTTCTGCCGGTTAAGTTTTTGAGGGCTGATTTCTTGTTCTGTGATAAAAAGCCTTCTGTTTCCATCGCCAAAGCTTTCAGGGGAGCATTTGCAAGCTTCTGGCACCATTTTTGAGTGAATTAACAAAAGTCAGATTTCTGCTGAAATTGTGACCCCGGGGCTTAGGGATTTTTTCAAAAAAATATTTTCTGCCGGTGAAGTTTTTGAGGGCTGATTTCTTGTCCTGTGATAAAAAGCCTTCTGTTTCGAGTGCCAAACCTTTCAGGGGAGCATTTTCAATCTTCTGGCACCATTTTTGAGTGAATTGCCAAAAGTCATATTTTTGCTGAAATTGTGACCCCGGGGCTTAGGGATTTTTTCAAAAAAATATTTTCTGCCGGTTAAGTGTTTGAGAGCTGATTTCTTGTCCTGTGATAAAAAGCCTTCTGTTTCGAGTGCCAAACCTTTCAGGGGAGCATTTTCAAGCTTCTGGCACCATTTTTGAGTGAATTGCCAAAAGTCAGATTTTTGCTGAAATTGTGACCCCGGGGCTTAGGGATTTTTTCAAAAAAATATTTTCTGCCGGTGAAGTTTTTGAGGGTTGATTTCTTGTCCTGTGATAAAAAGCCTTCTGTTTCGAGTGCCAAACCTTTCAGGGGAGCATTTTCAAGCTTTTGGCACCATTTTTGAGTGAATTGCCAAAAGTCAGATTTTTGGTGAAATTGTGACCCCGGGGCTGAGGGATTTTTTCAAAAAAATATTTTCTGCCGGTTAAGTTTTTGAGGTCTGATTTCTTGTTCTGTGATAAAAAGCCTTCTGTTTCGAGTGCCAAACCTTTCAGGGGAGCATTTTCAAGCTTTTGGCACCATTTTTGAGTGAATTGCCAAAAGTCAGATTTTTGGTGAAATTGTGACCCCGGGGCTGAGGGATTTTTTCAAAAAAATATTTTCTGCCGGTTAAGTTTTTGAGGGCTGATTTCTTGTTCTGTGATAAAAAGCCTTCTGTTTCGAGTGCCAAACCTTTCAGGAGAGCATTTTCAAGCTTTAGGCACCATTTTTGAGTGAATTGCCAAAAGTCAGATTTTTGCTGAAATTGTGACCCCGGGGCTTAGGCATTTTTTCAAAAAAATATTTTCTGCCGGTTAAGTTTTTGAGGGCTGATTTCTTGTCCTGTGATAAAAAGCCTTCTGTTTCCATCGCCAAAGCTTTCAGGAGAGCATTTTCAAGCTTTTGGCACCATTTTTGAGTGAATTGCCAAAAGTCAGATTTTTGCTGAAATTGTGACCCCGGGGCTTAGGGATGTTTTCAAAAAAATATTTTCTGTCGGTTAAGTTTTTGAGGGCTGATTTCTTGTTCTGTGATAAAAAGCCTTCCGTTTCGAGTGCCAAACCTTTCAGGAGAGCATTTTCAAGCTTCTGGCACCATTTTTGAGTGAATTGCCAAAAGTCAGATTTTTGCTGAAATTGTGACCCCGGGGCTTAGGGATTTTTTCAAAAAAATATTTTCTGCCGGTGAAGTTTTTGAGAGCTGATTTCTTGTCCTGTGATAAAAAGCCTTCAGTTTCTAGTGCAAAACCTTTCAGTAGAGCATTTTCAAGCTTTAGGCACCATTTTTGAGTCAATTGCCAAAAGTCAGATTTTTGTTGAAATTGTGACCCCAGGGCTTAGGGATTTTTTCAAAAAAATATTTTCTGTCGGTTAAGTTTTTGAGGGCTGATTTCTTGTTCTGTGATAAAAAGCCTTCTGTTTCGAGTGCCAAACCTTTCAGGAGAGCATTTTCAAGCTTCTAGCACCATTTTTGAGTGACTTGCCAAAAGTCAGATTTTTGCTGAAATTGTGACCCCGGGGCTTAGGGATTTTTTCAAAAAAATATTTTCTGCCGGATAAGTGTTTGAGAGCTGATTTCTTGTCCTGTGATAAAAAGCCTTCTGTTTCGAGTTCCAAACCTTTCAGGGGAGCATTTTCAAGCTTCTGGCACCATTTTTGAGTGAATTGCCAAAAGTCAGATTTTTGCTGAAATTGTGACCCCGGGGCTTAGGGATTTTTTCAAAAAAATATTTTCTGTCGGTTAAGTTTTTGAGGGCTGATTTCTTGTTCTGTGATAAAAAGCCTTCTGTTTCGAGTGCCAAACATTTCAGGAGAGCATTTTCAAGCTTCTGGCACCATTTTTGAGTGAATTGCCAAAAGTCAGATTTTTGCTGAAATTGTGACCCCGGGGCTTAGGGATTTTTTCAAAAAAATATTTTCTGCCGGTTAAGTTTTTGAGGGCTGATTTCTTGTTCTGTGATAAAAAGCCTTCTGTTTCCATCGCCAAAGCTTTCAGGGGAGCATTTGCAAGCTTCTGGCACCATTTTTGAGTGAATTAACAAAAGTCAGATTTCTGCTGAAATTGTGACCCCGGGGCTTAGGGATTTTTTCAAAAAAATATTTTCTGCCGGTGAAGTTTTTGAGGGCTGATTTCTTGTCCTGTGATAAAAAGCCTTCTGTTTCGAGTGCCAAACCTTTCAGGGGAGCATTTTCAATCTTCTGGCACCATTTTTGAGTGAATTGCCAAAAGTCATATTTTTGCTGAAATTGTGACCCCGGGGCTTAGGGATTTTTTCAAAAAAATATTTTCTGCCGGTTAAGTGTTTGAGAGCTGATTTCTTGTCCTGTGATAAAAAGCCTTCTGTTTCGAGTGCCAAACCTTTCAGGGGAGCATTTTCAAGCTTCTGGCACCATTTTTGAGTGAATTGCCAAAAGTCAGATTTTTGCTGAAATTGTGACCCCGGGGCTTAGGGATTTTTTCAAAAAAATATTTTCTGCCGGTGAAGTTTTTGAGGGTTGATTTCTTGTCCTGTGATAAAAAGCCTTCTGTTTCGAGTGCCAAACCTTTCAGGGGAGCATTTTCAAGCTTTTGGCACCATTTTTGAGTGAATTGCCAAAAGTCAGATTTTTGGTGAAATTGTGACCCCGGGGCTGAGGGATTTTTTCAAAAAAATATTTTCTGCCGGTTAAGTTTTTGAGGGCTGATTTCTTGTTCTGTGATAAAAAGCCTTCTGTTTCGAGTGCCAAACCTTTCAGGGGAGCATTTTCAAGCTTTTGGCACCATTTTTGAGTGAATTGCCAAAAGTCAGATTTTTGGTGAAATTGTGACCCCGGGGCTGAGGGATTTTTTCAAAAAAATATTTTCTGCCGGTTAAGTTTTTGAGGGCTGATTTCTTGTTCTGTGATAAAAAGCCTTCTGTTTCGAGTGCCAAACCTTTCAGGAGAGCATTTTCAAGCTTTAGGCACCATTTTTGAGTGAATTGCCAAAAGTCAGATTTTTGCTGAAATTGTGACCCCGGGGCTTAGGCATTTTTTCAAAAAAATATTTTCTGCCGGTTAAGTTTTTGAGGGCTGATTTCTTGTCCTGTGATAAAAAGCCTTCTGTTTCCATCGCCAAAGCTTTCAGGAGAGCATTTTCAAGCTTTTGGCACCATTTTTGAGTGAATTGCCAAAAGTCAGATTTTTGCTGAAATTGTGACCCCGGGGCTTAGGGATGTTTTCAAAAAAATATTTTCTGTCGGTTAAGTTTTTGAGGGCTGATTTCTTGTTCTGTGATAAAAAGCCTTCCGTTTCGAGTGCCAAACCTTTCAGGAGAGCATTTTCAAGCTTCTGGCACCATTTTTGAGTGAATTGCCAAAAGTCAGATTTTTGCTGAAATTGTGACCCCGGGGCTTAGGGATTTTTTCAAAAAAATATTTTCTGCCGGTGAAGTTTTTGAGAGCTGATTTCTTGTTCTGTGATAAAAAGCCTTCAGTTTCTAGTGCAAAACCTTTCAGTAGAGCATTTTCAAGCTTTAGGCACCATTTTTGAGTCAATTGCCAAAAGTCAGATTTCTGCTGAAATTGTGACCCCGGGGCTTAGGGATTTTTTCAAAAAAATATTTTCTGCCGGTTAAGTTTTTGAGGGCTGATTTCTTGTCCTGTGCTAAAAAGCCTTCTGTTTCGAGTGCCAAACCTTTCAGGCGAGCATTTTCAAGCTTTTGGCACCATTTTTGAGTGAATTGCCAAAAGTCAGATTTTTGCTGAAATTGTGACCCCGGGGCTTAGGGATTTTTTCAAAAAAATATTTTCTGCCGGTTAAGTTTTTGAGGGCTGATTTCTTGTTCTGTGATAAAAAGCCTTCTGTTTCCATCGCCAAAGCTTTCAGGGGAGCACTTGCAAGCTTCTGGCACCATTTTTGAGTGAATTGCCAAAAGTCAGATTTCTGCTGAAATTGTGACCCCGGGGCTTAGGGATTTTTTCAAAAAAATATTTTCTGCCGGTGAAGTTTTTGAGGGCTGATTTCTTGTCCTGTGATAAAAAGCCTTCTGTTTCGAGTGCCAAACCTTACAGGGGAGCATTTTCAATCTTCTGGCACCATTTTTGAGTGAATTGCCAAAAGTCAGATTTTTGCTGAAATTGTGACCCTGGGGCTTAGGGATTTTTTCAAAAAAATATTTTCTGCCGGTTAAGTTTTTGAGGGCTGATTTCTTGTCCTGTGATAAAAAGCCTTCTGTTTCGAGTGCCAAACCTTGCAGGGGAGCATTTTCAATCTTCTGGCACCATTTTTGAGTGAATTGCCAAAAGTCAGATTTTTGCTGAAATTGTGACCCCGGGGCTTAGGGATTTTTTCAAAAAAATATTTTCTGCCGGTTAAGTTTTTGAGGGCTGATTTCTTGTTCTGTGATAAAAAGCCTTCTGTTTCGAGTGCCAAACCTTTCAGGAGAGCATTTTCAAGCTTTAGGCACCATTTTTGAGTGAATTGCGAAAAGTCAGATTTTTGCTGAAATTGTGACCAGGGGCTTAGGGATTTTTTCAAAAAAATATTTTCTGCCGGTTAAGTTTTTGAGAGCTGATTTCTTGTCCTGTGATAAAAAGCCTTCTGTTTCCATCGCCAAAGCTTTCAGGGGAGCATTTGCAAGCTTCTGGCACCATTTTTGAGTGAATTGCCAAAAGTCAGATTTTTGCTGAAATTGTGACCCCGGGGCTTAGGGATTTTTTCAAAAAAATATTTTCTGCCGGTTAAGTTTTTGAGAGCTGCTTTCTTGTCCTGTGATAAAAAGCCTTCTGTTTTGAGTGCCAAACCTTTCAGGAGAGCATTTTCAAGCTTTAGGCACCATTTTTGAGTGAATTGCCAAAAGTCAGATTTCTGCTGAAATTGTGACCCCGGGGCTTAGGGATTTTTTCAAAAAAATATTTTCTGCCGGTTAAGTTTTTGAGGGCTGATTTCTTGTTCTGTGATAAAAAGCCTTCTGTTTCCATCGCCAAAGCTTTCAGGGGAGCATTTGCAAGCTTCTGGCACCATTTTTGAGTGAATTGCCAAAAGTCAGATTTCTGCTGAAATTGTGACCCCGGGGCTTAGGGATTTTTTCAAAAAAATATTTTCTGCCGGTTAAGTTTTTGAGGGCTGATTTCTTGTCCTGTGCTAAAAAGCCTTCTGTTTCGAGAGCCAAACCTTTCAGGCGAGCATTTTCAAGCTTTTGGCACCATTTTTGAGTGAATTGCCAAAAGTCAGATTTTTGCTGAAATTGTGACCCCGGGGCTTAGGGATTTTTTCAAAAAAATATTTTCTGCCGGTTAAGTTTTTGAGGGCTGATTTCTTGTTCTGTGATAAAAAGCCTTCTGTTTCCATCGCCAAAGCTTTCAGGGGAGCACTTGCAAGCTTCTGGCACCATTTTTGAGTGAATTGCCAAAAGTCAGATTTCTGCTGAAATTGTGACCCCGGGGCTTAGGGATTTTTTCAAAAAAATATTTTCTGCCGGTGAAGTTTTTGAGGGCTGATTTCTTGTCCTGTGATAAAAAGCCTTCTGTTTCGAGTGCCAAACCTTACAGGGGAGCATTTTCAATCTTCTGGCACCATTTTTGAGTGAATTGCCAAAAGTCAGATTTTTGCTGAAATTGTGACCCTGGGGCTTAGGGATTTTTTCAAAAAAATATTTTCTGCCGGTTAAGTTTTTGAGGGCTGATTTCTTGTCCTGTGATAAAAAGCCTTCTGTTTCGAGTTCCAAACCTTTCAGGGGAGCATTTTCAATCTTCTGGCACCATTTTTGAGTGAATTGCCAAAAGTCAGATTTTTGCTGAAATTGTGACCCCGGGGCTTAGGGATTTTTTCAAAAAAATATTTTCTGCCGGTTAAGTTTTTGAGGGCTGATTTCTTGTTCTGTGATAAAAAGCCTTCTGTTTCGAGTGCCAAACCTTTCAGGAGAGCATTTTCAAGCTTCTGGCACCATTTTTGAGTGAATTGCCAAAAGTCAGATTTTTGCTGAAATTGTGACCCCGGGGCTTAGGGATTTTTTCAAAAAAATATTTTCTGCCGGTAAAGTTTTTGAGAGCTGATTTCTTGTCCTGTGATAAAAAGCCTTCTGTTTCGAGTGCCAAACCTTTCAGGAGAGCATTTGCAAGCTTCTGGCACCATTTTTGAGTGAATTGCCAAAAGTTAGATTTTTGCTGAAATTGTGACCCCGGGGTTTAGGGATTTTTTCAAAAAAATATTTTCTGCCGGTTAAGTTTTTGAGAGCTGATTTCTTGTCCTGTGATAAAAAGCCTTCTGTTTCGAGTGCCAAACCTTTCAGGGGAGCATTTGCAAGCTTCTGGCACCATTTTTGAGTGAATTGCCAAAAGTCAGATTTTTGCTGAAATTGTGACCCCGGGGCTTAGGGATTTTTTCAAAAAAATATTTTCTGCCGGTTAAGTTTTTGAGAGCTGATTTCTTGTCCTGTGATAAAAAGCCTTCTGTTTCCATCGCCAAAGCTTTCAGGGGAGCATTTGCAAGCTTCTGGCACCATTTTTGAGTGAATTGCCAAAAGTCAGATTTTTGCTGAAATTGTGACCCCGGGGCTTAGGGATTTTTTCAAAAAAATATTTTCTGCCGGTTAAGTTTTTGAGAGCTGCTTTCTTGTCCTGTGATAAAAAGCCTTCTGTTTTGAGTGCCAAACCTTTCAGGAGAGCATTTTCAAGCTTTAGGCACCATTTTTGAGTGAATTGCCAAAAGTCAGATTTCTGCTGAAATTGTGACCCCGGGGCTTAGGGATTTTTTCAAAAAAATATTTTCTGCCGGTTAAGTTTTTGAGGGCTGATTTCTTGTTCTGTGATAAAAAGCCTTCTGTTTCCATCGCCAAAGCTTTCAGGGGAGCATTTGCAAGCTTCTGGCACCATTTTTGAGTGAATTGCCAAAAGTCAGATTTCTGCTGAAATTGTGACCCCGGGGCTTAGGGATTTTTTCAAAAAAATATTTTCTGCCGGTTAAGTTTTTGAGGGCTGATTTCTTGTCCTGTGCTAAAAAGCCTTCTGTTTCGAGTGCCAAACCTTTCAGGCGAGCATTTTCAAGCTTTTGGCTCCATTTTTGAGTGAATTGCCAAAAGTCAGATTTTTGCTGAAATTGTGACCCCGGGGCTTAGGGATTTTTTCAAAAAAATATTTTCTGCCGGTTAAGTTTTTGAGGGCTGATTTCTTGTTCTGTGATAAAAAGCCTTCTGTTTCCATCGCCAAAGCTTTCAGGGGAGCACTTGCAAGCTTCTGGCACCATTTTTGAGTGAATTGCCAAAAGTCAGATTTCTGCTGAAATTGTGACCCCGGGGCTTAGGGATTTTTTCAAAAAAATATTTTCTGCCGGTGAAGTTTTTGAGGGCTGATTTCTTGTCCTGTGATAAAAAGCCTTCTGTTTCGAGTGCCAAACCTTACAGGGGAGCATTTTCAATCTTCTGGCACCATTTTTGAGTGAATTGCCAAAAGTCAGATTTTTGCTGAAATTGTGACCCTGGGGCTTAGGGATTTTTTCAAAAAAATATTTTCTGCCGGTTAAGTTTTTGAGGGCTGATTTCTTGTCCTGTGATAAAAAGCCTTCTGTTTCGAGTGCCAAACCTTGCAGGGGAGCATTTTCAATCTTCTGGCACCATTTTTGAGTGAATTGCCAAAAGTCAGATTTTTGCTGAAATTGTGACCCCGGGGCTTAGGGATTTTTTCAAAAAAATATTTTCTGCCGGTTAAGTTTTTGAGGGCTGATTTCTTGTTCTGTGATAAAAAGCCTTCTGTTTCGAGTGCCAAACCTTTCAGGAGAGCATTTTCAAGCTTTAGGCACCATTTTTGAGTGAATTGCGAAAAGTCAGATTTTTGCTGAAATTGTGACCAGGGGCTTAGGGATTTTTTCAAAAAAATATTTTCTGCCGGTTAAGTTTTTGAGAGCTGATTTCTTGTCCTGTGATAAAAAGCCTTCTGTTTCCATCGCCAAAGCTTTCAGGGGAGCATTTGCAAGCTTCTGGCACCATTTTTGAGTGAATTGCCAAAAGTCAGATTTTTGCTGAAATTGTGACCCCGGGGCTTAGGGATTTTTTCAAAAAAATATTTTCTGCCGGTTAAGTTTTTGAGAGCTGCTTTCTTGTCCTGTGATAAAAAGCCTTCTGTTTTGAGTGCCAAACCTTTCAGGAGAGCATTTTCAAGCTTTAGGCACCATTTTTGAGTGAATTGCCAAAAGTCAGATTTCTGCTGAAATTGTGACCCCGGGGCTTAGGGATTTTTTCAAAAAAATATTTTCTGCCGGTTAAGTTTTTGAGGGCTGATTTCTTGTTCTGTGATAAAAAGCCTTCTGTTTCCATCGCCAAAGCTTTCAGGGGAGCATTTGCAAGCTTCTGGCACCATTTTTGAGTGAATTGCCAAAAGTCAGATTTCTGCTGAAATTGTGACCCCGGGGCTTAGGGATTTTTTCAAAAAAATATTTTCTGCCGGTTAAGTTTTTGAGGGCTGATTTCTTGTCCTGTGCTAAAAAGCCTTCTGTTTCGAGTGCCAAACCTTTCAGGCGAGCATTTTCAAGCTTTTGGCACCATTTTTGAGTGAATTGCCAAAAGTCAGATTTTTGCTGAAATTGTGACCCCGGGGCTTAGGGATTTTTTCAAAAAAATATTTTCTGCCGGTTAAGTTTTTGAGGGCTGATTTCTTGTTCTGTGATAAAAAGCCTTCTGTTTCCATCGCCAAAGCTTTCAGGGGAGCACTTGCAAGCTTCTGGCACCATTTTTGAGTGAATTGCCAAAAGTCAGATTTCTGCTGAAATTGTGACCCCGGGGCTTAGGGATTTTTTCAAAAAAATATTTTCTGCCGGTGAAGTTTTTGAGGGCTGATTTCTTGTCCTGTGATAAAAAGCCTTCTGTTTCGAGTGCCAAACCTTACAGGGGAGCATTTTCAATCTTCTGGCACCATTTTTGAGTGAATTGCCAAAAGTCAGATTTTTGCTGAAATTGTGACCCTGGGGCTTAGGGATTTTTTCAAAAAAATATTTTCTGCCGGTTAAGTTTTTGAGGGCTGATTTCTTGTCCTGTGATAAAAAGCCTTCTGTTTCGAGTGCCAAACCTTGCAGGGGAGCATTTTCAATCTTCTGGCACCATTTTTGAGTGAATTGCCAAAAGTCAGATTTTTGCTGAAATTGTGACCCCGGGGCTTAGGGATTTTTTCAAAAAAATATTTTCTGCCGGTTAAGTTTTTGAGGGCTGATTTCTTGTTCTGTGATAAAAAGCCTTCTGTTTCGAGTGCCAAACCTTTCAGGAGAGCATTTTCAAGCTTTAGGCACCATTTTTGAGTGAATTGCGAAAAGTCAGATTTTTGCTGAAATTGTGACCAGGGGCTTAGGGATTTTTTCAAAAAAATATTTTCTGCCGGTTAAGTTTTTGAGAGCTGATTTCTTGTCCTGTGATAAAAAGCCTTCTGTTTCCATCGCCAAAGCTTTCAGGGGAGCATTTGCAAGCTTCTGGCACCATTTTTGAGTGAATTGCCAAAAGTTAGATTTTTGCTGAAATTGTGACCCCGGGGTTTAGGGATTTTTTCAAAAAAATATTTTCTGCCGGTTAAGTTTTTGAGAGCTGATTTCTTGTCCTGTGATAAAAAGCCTTCTGTTTCGAGTGCCAAACCTTTCAGGGGAGCATTTGCAAGCTTCTGGCACCATTTTTGAGTGAATTGCCAAAAGTCAGATTTTTGCTGAAATTGTGACCCCGGCGCTTGGGGATTTTTTCAAAAAAATATTTTCTGCCGTTTAAGTTTTTGAGGGCTGATTTCTTGTTCTGTGATAAAAAGCCTTCTGTTTCGAGTGCCAAACCTTTCAGGAGATCATTTTCAAGCTTCTGGCACCATTTTTGAGTCAATTGCCAAAAGTCAGATTTTTGTTGAAATTGTGACCCCGGGGCTTAGGGATTTTTTCAAAAAAATATTTTCTGCCGGTTAAGTTTTTGAGAGCTGATTTCTTGTCCTGTGATAAAAAGCCTTCTGTTTCCATCGCCAAAGCTTTCAGGGGAGCATTTGCAAGCTTCTGGCACCATTTTTGAGTGAATTGCCAAAAGTCAGATTTTTGCTGAAATTGTGACCCCGGCGCTTAGGGATTTTTTCAAAAAAATATTTTCTGCCGTTTAAGTTTTTGAGGGCTGATTTCTTGTCCTGTGATAAAAAGCCTTCTGTTTCCATCGCCAAAGCTTTCAGGGGAGCATTTGCAAGCTTCTGGCACCATTTTTGAGTCAATTGCCAAAAGTCAGATTTTTGCTGAAATTGTGACGCCGGGGCTTAGGGATTTTTTCAATAAAATATTTTCTGCCGGTTTAGTTTTTGAGAACTGATTTCTTGTCCTGTGATAAAAAGCCTTCTGTTTCGAGTGCCAAACCTTTCAGGGGAGCATTTGCAAGCTTCTGGCACCATTTTTGAGTGAATTGCCAAAAGTCAGATTTTTGCTGAAATTGTGACCCCGGCGCTTAGGGATTTTTTCAAAAAAATATTTTCTGCCGTTTAAGTTTTTGAGGGCTGATTTCTTGTTCTGTGATAAAAAGCCTTCTGTTTCGAGTGCCAAACCTTTCAGGAGATCATTTTCAAGCTTCTGGCACCATTTTTGAGTCAATTGCCAAAAGTCAGATTTTTGTTGAAATTGTGACCCCGGGGCTTAGGGATTTTTTCAAAAAAATATTTTCTGCCGGTTAAGTTTTTGAGAGCTGATTTCTTGTCCTGTGATAAAAAGCCTTCTGTTTCCATCGCCAAAGCTTTCAGGGGAGCATTTGCAAGCTTCTGGCACCATTTTTGAGTGAATTGCCAAAAGTCAGATTTTTGCTGAAATTGTGACCCCGGCGCTTAGGGATTTTTTCACAAAAATATTTTCTGCCGGTTAAGTTTTTGAGAGCTGATTTCTTGTCCTGTGATAAAAAGCCTTCTGTTTCCATCGCCAAAGCTTTCAGGGGTGCATTTGCAAGCTTCTGGCACCATTTTTGAGTGAATTGCCAAAAGTCAGATTTTTGCTGAAATTGTGACCCCGGGGCTTAGGGATTTTTTCAAAAAAATATTTTCTGCCGGTTAAGTTTTTGAGAGCTGATTTCTTGTCCTGTGATAAAAAGCCTTCTGTTTCGAGTGCCAAAGCTTTCAGGGGAGCATTTGCAAGCTTCTGGCACCATTTTTGAGTCAATTGCCAAAAGTCAGATTTTTGCTGAAATTGTGACGCCGGGGCTTAGGGATTTTTTCAAAAAAATATTTTCTGCCGGTTAAGTTTTTGAGAGCTGATTTCTTGTCCTGTGATAAAAAGCCTTCTGTTTCGAGTGCCAAACCTTTCAGGGGAGCATTTGCAAGCTTCTGGCACCATTTTTGAGTGAATTGCCAAAAGTCAGATTTTTGCTGAAATTGTGACCCCGGCGCTTAGGGATTTTTTCAAAAAAATATTTTCTGCCGTTTAAGTTTTTGAGGGCTGATTTCTTGTTCTGTGTTAAAAAGCCTTCTGTTTCCATCGCCAAAGCTTTCAGGGGAGCATTTGCAAGCTTCTGGCACCATTTTTGAGTGAATTGCCAAAAGTCAGATTTTTGCTGAAATTGTGACCCCGGGGCTTAGGGATTTTTTCAAAAAAATATTTTTCTGCCGGTTAAGTTTTTGAGGGCTGATTTCTTGTTCTGTGATAAAAAGCCTTCTGTTTCGAGTGCCAAACCTTTCAGGAGAGCATTTTCAAGCTTTAGGCACCATTTTTGAGTGAATTGCCAAAAGTCAGATTTTTGCTAAAATTGTGACACCGGGGCTTAGGGATTTTTTCAAAAAAATATTTTCTGCCGGTTAAGTTTTTGAGGGCTGATTTCTTGTTCTGTGATAAAAAGCCTTCTGTTTCGAGTGCCAAACCTTTCAGGGGAGCATTTGCAAGCTTCTGGCACCATTTTTGAGTCAATTGCCAAAAGTCAGATTTTTGCTGAAATTGTGACTCCGGGGCTTAGGGATTTTTTCAAAAAAATATTTTCTGCCGGTTAAGTTTTTGAGAGCTGATTTCTTGTCCTGTGATAAAAAGCCTTCTGTTTCCATCGCCAAAGCTTTCAGGGGAGCATTTGCAAGCTTCTGGCACCATTTTTGAGTGAATTGCCAAAAGTCAGATTTTTGCTGAAATTGTGACCCCGGGGCTTAGGGATTTTTTCAAAAAAATATTTTCTGCCGGTGAAGTTTTTGAGAGCTCATTTCTTGTTCTGTGATAAAAAGCCTTCTCTTTCCATCACCAAACCTTTCAGGAGAGCATTTGCAAGCTTTAGGCACCATTTTTGAGTGAATTGCCAAAAGTCAGATTTTTGCTGAAATTGTGACCCCGGGGCTTAGGGATTTTTTCAAAAAAATATTTTCTGCCGGTGAAGTTTTTGAGGGCTGATTTCTTGTCCTGTGATAAAAAGCCTTCTGTTTCGAGTGCCAAACCTTTCAGGGGAGCATTTTCAAGCTTTTGGCACCATTTTCGAGTGAATTGCCAAAAGTCAGATTTTTGCTGAAATTGTGACCCCGGGGCTTAGGGATTTTTTCAAAAAAATATTTTCTGCCGGTGAAGTTTTTGAGAGCTGATTTCTTGTCCTGTGATAAAAAGCCTTCTGTTTCCATCGCCAAACCTTTCAGGGGAGCATTTTCAAGCTTTTGGCACCATTTTTGAGTGAATTGCCAAAAGTCAGATTTTTGCTGAAATTGTGACCCCGGGGCTTAGTGATTTTTTCAAAAAAATATTTTCTGCTGGTTAAGTTTTTGAGGGCTGATTTCTTGTTCTGTGATAAAAAGCCTTCTGTTTCCATCGCCAAAGCTTTCAGGGGAGCATTTGCTAGCTTCTGGCACCATTTTTGAGTGAATTGCCAAAAGTCAGATTTTTGCTGAAATTGTGACCCCGGGGCTTAGGGATTTTTTCAAAAAAATATTTTCTGCCGGTTAAGTTTTTGAGGGCTGATTTCTTGTTCTGTGATAAAAAGCCTTCTGTTTCGAGTGCCAAACCTTTCAGGGGAGCATTTTCAAGCTTTAGGCACCATTTTTGAGTGAATTGCCAAAAGTCAGATTTTTGCTGAAATTGTGACCCCGGGGCTTAGGGATTTTTTCAAAAAAATATTTTCTGCCGGTTAAGTTTTTGAGGGCTGATTTCTTGTTCTGTGATAAAAAGCCTTCTGTTTCCATCGCCAAAGCTTTCAGGGGAGCATTTGCAAGCTTCTGGCACCATTTTTGAGTGAATTGCCAAAAGTCAGATTTTTGCTGAAATTGTGACCCCGGGGCTTAGGGATTTTTTCAAAAAAATATTTTCTGCCGGTTAAGTTTTTGAGAGCTGATTTCTTGTCCTGTGAAAAAAAGCCTTCTGTTTCCATCGCCAAAGCTTTCAGGGGAGCATTTGCAAGCTTCTGGCACCATTTTTGAGTGAATTGCCAAAAGTCAGATTTTTGCTGAAATTGTGACCCCGGGGCTTAGGGATTTTTTCAAAAAAATATTTTCTGCCGGTTAAGTGTTTGAGAGCTGATTTCTTGTCCTGTGATAAAAAGCCTACTGTTTCGAGTGCCAAACCTTTCAGGGGAGCATTTTCAAGCTTCTGGCACCATTTTTGAGTCAATTGCCAAAAGTCAGATTTTTGCTGAAATTGTGACCCCGGGGCTTAGGGATTTTTTCAAAAAAATATTTTCTGCCGGTTAAGTTTTTGAGAGCTGATTTCTTGTCCTGTGATAAAAAGCCTTCTGTTTCCATCGCCAAAGCTTTCAGGGGTGCATTTGCAAGCTTCTGGCACCATTTTTGAGTGAATTGCCAAAAGTCAGATTTTTGCTGAAATTGTGACCCCGGGGCTTAGGGATTTTTTCAAAAAAATATTTTCTGCCGGTTAAGTTTTTGAGAGCTGATTTCTTGTCCTGTGATAAAAAGCCTTCTGTTTCCATCGCCAAAGCTTTCAGGGGAGCATTTGCAAGCTTCTGGCACCATTTTTGAGTCAATTGCCAAAAGTCAGATTTTTGCTGAAATTGTGACCCCGGGGCTTAGGGATTTTTTCAAAAAAATATTTTCTGCCGGTTAAGTTTTTCAGGGCTGATTTCTTGTTCTGTGATAAAAAGCCTTCTGTTTCCATCACCAAAGCTTTCAGGGGAGCATTTTCAAGCTTTTGGCACCATTTTTGAGTGAATTGCCAAAAGTCAGATTTTTGCTGAAATTGTGACCCCGGGGCTTAGGGATTTTTTCAAAAAAATATTTTCTGCCGGTTAAGTTTTTGAGAGCTGATTTCTTGTCCTGTGATAAAAAGCCTTCTGTTTCCATCGCCAAAGCTTTCAGGGGAGCATTTGCAAGCTTCTGGCACCATTTTTGAGTCAATTGCCAAAAGTCAGATTTTTGCTGAAATTGTGACCCCGGGGCTTAGGGATTTTTTCAAAAAAATATTTTCTGCCGGTTAAGTTTTTGAGAGCTGATTTCTTGTTCTGTGATAAAAAGCCTTCTGTTTCGAGTGCCAAAGCTTTCAGGGGAGCATTTGCAAGCTTCTGGCACCATTTTTGAGTCAATTGCCAAAAGTCAGATTTTTGCTGAAATTGTGACCCCGGGGCTTAGGGATTTTTTCAAAAAAATATTTTCTGCCGGTTAAGTTTTTGAGGGCTGATTTCTTGTTCTGTGATAAAAAGCCTTCTGTTTCCATCGCCAAAGCTTTCAGGGGAGCATTTTCAAGCTTTTGGCACCATTTTTGAGTGAATTGCCAAAAGTCAGATTTTTGCTGAAATTGTGACCCCGGGGCTTAGGGATTTTTTCAAAAAAATATTTTCTGCCGGTTAAGTTTTTGAGGGCTGATTTCTTGTCCTGTGATAAAAAGCCTTCTGTTTCCATCGCCAAACCTTTCAGGAGAGCATTTACAAGCTTTTGGCACCATTTTTGAGTGAATTGCCAAAAGTTAGATTTTTGCTGAAATTGTGACCCCGGGGTTTAGGGATTTTTTCAAAAAAATATTTTCTGCCGGTGAAGTTTTTGAGGGCTGATTTCTTGTTCTGTGATAAAAAGCCTTCTGTTTCGAGTGCCAAACCTTTCAGGAGATCATTTTCAAGCTTCTGGCACCATTTTTGAGTCAATTGCCAAAAGTCAGATTTTTGTTGAAATTGTGACCCCGGGGCTTAGGGATTTTTTCAAAAAAATATTTTCTGCCGGTTAAGTTTTTGAGAGCTGATTTCTTGTCCTGTGATAAAAAGCCTTCTGTTTCGAGTGCCAAAGCTTTCAGGGGAGCATTTGCAAGCTTCTGGCACCATTTTTGAATCAATTGCCAAAAGTCAGATTTTTGCTGAAATTGTGACCCCGGGGCTTAGGGATTTTTTCAAAAAAATATTTTCTGCCGGTTAAGTTTTTGAGAGCTGATTTCTTGTCCTGTGATAAAAAGCCTTCTGTTTCCATCGCCAAAGCTTTCAGGGGTGCATTTGCAAGCTTCTGGCACCATTTTTGAGTGAATTGCCAAAAGTCAGATTTTTGCTGAAATTGTGACCCCGGGGCTTAGGGATTTTTTCAAAAAAATATTTTCTGCCGGTTAAGTTTTTGAGAGCTGATTTCTTGTCCTGTGATAAAAAGCCTTATGTTTCCATCGCCAAAGCTTTCAGGGGAGCATTTGCAAGCTTCTGGCACCATTTTTGAGTGAATTGCCAAAAGTCAGATTTTTGCTGAAATTGTGACCCCGGGGCTTAGGGATTTTTTCAAAAAAATATTTTCTGCCGGTTAAGTTTTTGAGAGCTGATTTCTTGTCCTGTGATAAAAAGCCTTCTGTTTCGAGTGCCAAAGCTTTCAGGGGAGCATTTGCAAGCTTCTGGCACCATTTTTGAGTCAATTGCCAAAAGTCAGATTTTTGCTGAAATTGTGACCCCGGGGCTTAGGGATTTTTTCAAAAAAATATTTTCTGCCGGTTAAGTTTTTGAGGGCTGATTTCTTGTTCTGTGATAAAAAGCCTTCTGTTTCGAGTGCCAAACCTTTCAGGGGAGCATTTTCAAGCTTTAGGCACCATTTTTGAGTGAATTGCCAAAAGTCAGATTTTTGCTGAAATTGTGACCCCGGGGCTTAGGGATTTTTTCAAAAAAATATTTTCTGCCGGTTAAGTTTTTGAGGGCTGATTTCTTGTTCTGTGATAAAAAGCCTTCTGTTTCCATCGCCAAAGCTTTCAGGGGAGCATTTGCAAGCTTCTGGCACCATTTTTGAGTGAATTGCCAAAAGTCAGATTTTTGCTGAAATTGTGACCCCGGGGCTTAGGGATTTTTTCAAAAAAATATTTTCTGCCGGTTAAGTTTTTGAGAGCTGATTTCTTGTCCTGTGAAAAAAAGCCTTCTGTTTCCATCGCCAAAGCTTTCAGGGGAGCATTTGCAAGCTTCTGGCACCATTTTTGAGTGAATTGCCAAAAGTCAGATTTTTGCTGAAATTGTGACCCCGGGGCTTAGGGATTTTTTCAAAAAAATATTTTCTGCCGGTTAAGTGTTTGAGAGCTGATTTCTTGTCCTGTGATAAAAAGCCTACTGTTTCGAGTGCCAAACCTTTCAGGGGAGCATTTTCAAGCTTCTGGCACCATTTTTGAGTCAATTGCCAAAAGTCAGATTTTTGCTGAAATTGTGACCCCGGGGCTTAGGGATTTTTTCAAAAAAATATTTTCTGCCGGTTAAGTTTTTGAGAGCTGATTTCTTGTCCTGTGATAAAAAGCCTTCTGTTTCCATCGCCAAAGCTTTCAGGGGTGCATTTGCAAGCTTCTGGCACCATTTTTGAGTGAATTGCCAAAAGTCAGATTTTTGCTGAAATTGTGACCCCGGGGCTTAGGGATTTTTTCAAAAAAATATTTTCTGCCGGTGAAGTTTTTGAGGGCTGATTTCTTGTCCTGTGATAAAAAGCCTTCTGTTTCGAGTGCCAAACCTTTCAGGGGAGCATTTTCAAGCTTTTGGCACCATTTTCGAGTGAATTGCCAAAAGTCAGATTTTTGCTGAAATTGTGACCCCGGGGCTTAGGGATTTTTTCAAAAAAATATTTTCTGCCGGTGAAGTTTTTGAGAGCTGATTTCTTGTCCTGTGATAAAAAGCCTTCTGTTTCCATCGCCAAACCTTTCAGGGGAGCATTTTCAAGCTTTTGGCACCATTTTTGAGTGAATTGCCAAAAGTCAGATTTTTGCTGAAATTGTGACCCCGGGGCTTAGTGATTTTTTCAAAAAAATATTTTCTGCTGGTTAAGTTTTTGAGGGCTGATTTCTTGTTCTGTGATAAAAAGCCTTCTGTTTCCATCGCCAAAGCTTTCAGGGGAGCATTTGCTAGCTTCTGGCACCATTTTTGAGTGAATTGCCAAAAGTCAGATTTTTGCTGAAATTGTGACCCCGGGGCTTAGGGATTTTTTCAAAAAAATATTTTCTGCCGGTTAAGTTTTTGAGGGCTGATTTCTTGTTCTGTGATAAAAAGCCTTCTGTTTCGAGTGCCAAACCTTTCAGGGGAGCATTTTCAAGCTTTAGGCACCATTTTTGAGTGAATTGCCAAAAGTCAGATTTTTGCTGAAATTGTGACCCCGGGGCTTAGGGATTTTTTCAAAAAAATATTTTCTGCCGGTTAAGTTTTTGAGGGCTGATTTCTTGTTCTGTGATAAAAAGCCTTCTGTTTCCATCGCCAAAGCTTTCAGGGGAGCATTTGCAAGCTTCTGGCACCATTTTTGAGTGAATTGCCAAAAGTCAGATTTTTGCTGAAATTGTGACCCCGGGGCTTAGGGATTTTTTCAAAAAAATATTTTCTGCCGGTTAAGTTTTTGAGAGCTGATTTCTTGTCCTGTGAAAAAAAGCCTTCTGTTTCCATCGCCAAAGCTTTCAGGGGAGCATTTGCAAGCTTCTGGCACCATTTTTGAGTGAATTGCCAAAAGTCAGATTTTTGCTGAAATTGTGACCCCGGGGCTTAGGGATTTTTTCAAAAAAATATTTTCTGCCGGTTAAGTGTTTGAGAGCTGATTTCTTGTCCTGTGATAAAAAGCCTACTGTTTCGAGTGCCAAACCTTTCAGGGGAGCATTTTCAAGCTTCTGGCACCATTTTTGAGTCAATTGCCAAAAGTCAGATTTTTGCTGAAATTGTGACCCCGGGGCTTAGGGATTTTTTCAAAAAAATATTTTCTGCCGGTTAAGTTTTTGAGAGCTGATTTCTTGTCCTGTGATAAAAAGCCTTCTGTTTCCATCGCCAAAGCTTTCAGGGGTGCATTTGCAAGCTTCTGGCACCATTTTTGAGTGAATTGCCAAAAGTCAGATTTTTGCTGAAATTGTGACCCCGGGGCTTAGGGATTTTTTCAAAAAAATATTTTCTGCCGGTTAAGTTTTTGAGAGCTGATTTCTTGTCCTGTGATAAAAAGCCTTCTGTTTCCATCGCCAAAGCTTTCAGGGGAGCATTTGCAAGCTTCTGGCACCATTTTTGAGTGAATTGCCAAAAGTCAGATTTTTGCTGAAATTGTGACCCCGGGGCTTAGGGATTTTTTCAAAAAAATATTTTCTGCCGGTTAAGTTTTTGAGAGCTGATTTCTTGTCCTGTGATAAAAAGCCTTCTGTTTCGAGTGCCAAAGCTTTCAGGGGAGCATTTGCAAGCTTCTGGCACCATTTTTGAGTCAATTGCCAAAAGTCAGATTTTTGCTGAAATTGTGACCCCGGGGCTTAGGGATTTTTTCAAAAAAATATTTTCTGCCGGTTAAGTTTTTCAGGGCTGATTTCTTGTTCTGTGATAAAAAGCCTTCTGTTTCCATCACCAAAGCTTTCAGGGGAGCATTTTCAAGCTTTTGGCACCATTTTTGAGTGAATTGCCAAAAGTCAGATTTTTGCTGAAATTGTGACCCCGGGGCTTAGGGATTTTTTCAAAAAAATATTTTCTGCCGGTTAAGTTTTTGAGAGCTGATTTCTTGTCCTGTGATAAAAAGCCTTCTGTTTCCATCGCCAAAGCTTTCAGGGGAGCATTTGCAAGCTTCTGGCACCATTTTTGAGTCAATTGCCAAAAGTCAGATTTTTGCTGAAATTGTGACCCCGGGGCTTAGGGATTTTTTCAAAAAAATATTTTCTGCCGGTTAAGTTTTTGAGAGCTGATTTCTTGTTCTGTGATAAAAAGCCTTCTGTTTCGAGTGCCAAAGCTTTCAGGGGAGCATTTGCAAGCTTCTGGCACCATTTTTGAGTCAATTGCCAAAAGTCAGATTTTTGCTGAAATTGTGACCCCGGGGCTTAGGGATTTTTTCAAAAAAATATTTTCTGCCGGTTAAGTTTTTGAGGGCTGATTTCTTGTTCTGTGATAAAAAGCCTTCTGTTTCCATCGCCAAAGCTTTCAGGGGAGCATTTTCAAGCTTTTGGCACCATTTTTGAGTGAATTGCCAAAAGTCAGATTTTTGCTGAAATTGTGACCCCGGGGCTTAGGGATTTTTTCAAAAAAATATTTTCTGCCGGTTAAGTTTTTGAGGGCTGATTTCTTGTCCTGTGATAAAAAGCCTTCTGTTTCCATCGCCAAACCTTTCAGGAGAGCATTTACAAGCTTTTGGCACCATTTTTGAGTGAATTGCCAAAAGTTAGATTTTTGCTGAAATTGTGACCCCGGGGTTTAGGGATTTTTTCAAAAAAATATTTTCTGCCGGTGAAGTTTTTGAGGGCTGATTTCTTGTTCTGTGATAAAAAGCCTTCTGTTTCGAGTGCCAAACCTTTCAGGAGATCATTTTCAAGCTTCTGGCACCATTTTTGAGTCAATTGCCAAAAGTCAGATTTTTGTTGAAATTGTGACCCCGGGGCTTAGGGATTTTTTCAAAAAAATATTTTCTGCCGGTTAAGTTTTTGAGAGCTGATTTCTTGTCCTGTGATAAAAAGCCTTCTGTTTCGAGTGCCAAAGCTTTCAGGGGAGCATTTGCAAGCTTCTGGCACCATTTTTGAATCAATTGCCAAAAGTCAGATTTTTGCTGAAATTGTGACCCCGGGGCTTAGGGATTTTTTCAAAAAAATATTTTCTGCCGGTTAAGTTTTTGAGAGCTGATTTCTTGTCCTGTGATAAAAAGCCTTCTGTTTCCATCGCCAAAGCTTTCAGGGGTGCATTTGCAAGCTTCTGGCACCATTTTTGAGTGAATTGCCAAAAGTCAGATTTTTGCTGAAATTGTGACCCCGGGGCTTAGGGATTTTTTCAAAAAAATATTTTCTGCCGGTTAAGTTTTTGAGAGCTGATTTCTTGTCCTGTGATAAAAAGCCTTATGTTTCCATCGCCAAAGCTTTCAGGGGAGCATTTGCAAGCTTCTGGCACCATTTTTGAGTGAATTGCCAAAAGTCAGATTTTTGCTGAAATTGTGACCCCGGGGCTTAGGGATTTTTTCAAAAAAATATTTTCTGCCGGTTAAGTTTTTGAGAGCTGATTTCTTGTCCTGTGATAAAAAGCCTTCTGTTTCGAGTGCCAAAGCTTTCAGGGGAGCATTTGCAAGCTTCTGGCACCATTTTTGAGTCAATTGCCAAAAGTCAGATTTTTGCTGAAATTGTGACCCCGGGGCTTAGGGATTTTTTCAAAAAAATATTTTCTGCCGGTTAAGTTTTTCAGGGCTGATTTCTTGTTCTGTGATAAAAAGCCTTCTGTTTCCATCACCAAAGCTTTCAGGGGAGCATTTTCAAGCTTTTGGCACCATTTTTGAGTGAATTGCCAAAAGTCAGATTTTTGCTGAAATTGTGACCCCGGGGCTTAGGGATTTTTTCAAAAAAATATTTTCTGCCGGTTAAGTGTTTGAGAGCTGATTTCTTGTCCTGTGATAAAAAGCCTACTGTTTCGAGTGCCAAACCTTTCAGGGGAGCATTTTCAAGCTTCTGGCACCATTTTTGAGTCAATTGCCAAAAGTCAGATTTTTGCTGAAATTGTGACCCCGGGGCTTAGGGATTTTTTCATAAAAATATTTTCTGCCGGTTAAGTTTTTGAGAGCTGATTTCTTGTCCTGTGATAAAAAGCCTTCTGTTTCCATCGCCAAAGCTTTCAGGGGTGCATTTGCAAGCTTCTGGCACCATTTTTGAGTGAATTGCCAAAAGTCAGATTTTTGCTGAAATTGTGACCCCGGGGCTTAGGGATTTTTTCAAAAAAATATTTTCTGCCGGTTAAGTTTTTGAGAGCTGATTTCTTGTCCTGTGATAAAAAGCCTTCTGTTTCCATCGCCAAAGCTTTCAGGGGAGCATTTGCAAGCTTCTGGCACCATTTTTGAGTGAATTGCCAAAAGTCAGATTTTTGCTGAAATTGTGACCCCGGGGCTTAGGGATTTTTTCAAAAAAATATTTTCTGCCGGTTAAGTTTTTGAGAGCTGATTTCTTGTCCTGTGATAAAAAGCCTTCTGTTTCCATCGCCAAAGCTTTCAGGGGAGCATTTTCAAGCTTTTGGCACCATTTTTGAGTGAATTGCCAAAAGTCAGATTTTTGCTGAAATTGTGACCCCGGGGCTTAGGGATTTTTTCAAAAAAATATTTTCTGCCGGTTAAGTGTTTGAGAGCTGATTTCTTGTCCTGTGATAAAAAGCCTACTGTTTCGAGTGCCAAACCTTTCAGGGGAGCATTTTCAAGCTTCTGGCACCATTTTTGAGTCAATTGCCAAAAGTCAGATTTTTGCTGAAATTGTGACCCCGGGGCTTAGGGATTTTTTCATAAAAATATTTTCTGCCGGTTAAGTTTTTGAGAGCTGATTTCTTGTCCTGTGATAAAAAGCCTTCTGTTTCCATCGCCAAAGCTTTCAGGGGTGCATTTGCAAGCTTCTGGCACCATTTTTGAGTGAATTGCCAAAAGTCAGATTTTTGCTGAAATTGTGACCCCGGGGCTTAGGGATTTTTTCAAAAAAATATTTTCTGCCGGTTAAGTTTTTGAGAGCTGATTTCTTGTCCTGTGATAAAAAGCCTTATGTTTCCATCGCCAAAGCTTTCAGGGGAGCATTTGCAAGCTTCTGGCACCATTTTTGAGTGAATTGCCAAAAGTCAGATTTTTGCTGAAATTGTGACCCCGGGGCTTAGGGATTTTTTCAAAAAAATATTTTCTGCCGGTTAAGTTTTTGAGAGCTGATTTCTTGTCCTGTGATAAAAAGCCTTCTGTTTCGAGTGCCAAAGCTTTCAGGGGAGCATTTGCAAGCTTTAGGCACCATTTTTGAGTGAATAGCCAAAAGTCAGATTTTTGCTGAAATTGTGACCCCGGGGCTTAGGGATTTTTTCAAAAAAATATTTTCTGCCGGTTAAGTTTTTGAGAGCTGATTTCTTGTCCTGTGATAAAAAGCCTTCTGTTTCCATCGCCAAAGCTTTCAGGGGTGCATTTGCAAGCTTCTGGCACCATTTTTGAGTGAATTGCCAAAAGTCAGATTTTTGCTGAAATTGTGACCCCGGGGCTTAGGGATTTTTTCAAAAAAATATTTTCTGCCGGTTAAGTTTTTGAGAGCTGATTTCTTGTCCTGTGATAAAAAGCCTTCTGTTTCCATCGCCAAAGCTTTCAGGGGAGCATTTGCAAGCTTCTGGCACCATTTTTGAGTGAATTGCCAAAAGTCAGATTTTTGCTGAAATTGTGACCCCGGGGCTTAGGGATTTTTTCAAAAAAATATTTTCTGCCGGTTAAGTTTTTGAGAGCTGATTTCTTGTCCTGTGATAAAAAGCCTTCTGTTTCCATCGCCAAAGCTTTCAGGGGAGCATTTGCAAGCTTCTGGCACCATTTTTGAGTCAATTGCCAAAAGTCAGATTTTTGCTGAAATTGTGACCCCGGGGCTTAGGGATTTTTTCAAAAAAATATTTTCTGCCGGTTAAGTTTTTCAGGGCTGATTTCTTGTTCTGTGATAAAAAGCCTTCTGTTTCCATCGCCAAAGCTTTCAGGGGAGCATTTTCAAGCTTTTGACACCATTTTTGAGTGAATTGCCAAAAGTCAGATTTTTGCTGAAATTGTGACCCCGGGGCTTAGGGATTTTTTCAAAAAAATATTTTCTGCCGGTTAAGTTTTTGAGAGCTGATTTCTTGTCCTGTGATAAAAAGCCTTCTGTTTCGAGTGCCAAACCTTTCAGGGGAGCATTTGCAAGCTTCTGGCACCATTTTTGAGTGAATTGCCAAAAGTCAGATTTTTGCTGAAATTGTGACCCCGGGGCTTAGGGATTTTTTCAAAAAAATATTTTCTGCCGGTTAAGTTTTTGAGGGCTGATTTCTTGTTCTGTGATAAAAAGCCTTCTGTTTCCATCGCCAAAGCTTTCAGGGGAGCATTTGCAAGCTTCTGGCAGCATTTTTGAGTGAATTGCCAAAAGTCAGATTTTTGCTGAAATTGTGACCCCGGGGCTTAGGGATTTTTTCAAAAAAATATTTTCTGCCGGTTAAGTTTTTGAGGGCTGATTTCTTGTCCTGTGATAAAAAGCCTTCTGTTTCCATCGCCAAACCTTTCAGGAGAGCATTTACAAGCTTTTGGCACCATTTTTGAGTGAATTGCCAAAAGTTAGATTTTTGCTGAAATTGTGACCCCGGGGTTTAGGGATTTTTTCAAAAAAATATTTTCTGCCGGTGAAGTTTTTGAGAGCTGATTTCTTGTCCTGTGATAAAAAGCCTTCTGTTTCGAGTGCCAAACCTTTCAGGGGAGCATTTGCAAGCTTCTGGCACCATTTTTGAGTGAATTGCCAAAAGTCAGATTTTTGCTGAAATTGTGACCCCGGCGCTTAGGGATTTTTTCAAAAAAATATTTTCTGCCGTTTAAGTTTTTGAGGGCTGATTTCTTGTTCTGTGATAAAAAGCCTTCTGTTTCGAGTGCCAAAGCTTTCAGGGGAGCATTTGCAAGCTTCTGGCACCATTTTTGAGTCAATTGCCAAAAGTCAGATTTTTGCTGAAATTGTGACGCCGGGGCTTAGGGATTTTTTCAAAAAAATATTTTCTGCCGTTTAAGTTTTTGAGGGCTGATTTCTTGTCCTGTGATAAAAAGCCTTCTGTTTCCATCGCCAAAGCTTTCAGGGGAGCATTTGCAAGCTTCTGGCACCATTTTTGAGTGAATTGCCAAAAGTCAGATTTTTGCTGAAATTGTGACCCCGGGGCTTAGGGATTTTTTCAAAAAAATATTTTCTGCCGGTTAAGTTTTTGAGAGCTGATTTCTTGTCCTGTGATAAAAAGCCTTCTGTTTCGAGTGCCAAAGCTTTCAGGGGAGCATTTGCAAGCTTCTGGCACCATTTTTGAGTCAATTGCCAAAAGTCAGATTTTTGCTGAAATTGTGACGCCGGGGCTTAGGGATTTTTTCAAAAAAATATTTTCTGCCGGTTAAGTTTTTGAGAGCTGATTTCTTGTCCTGTGATAAAAAGCCTTCTGTTTCGAGTGCCAAACCTTTCAGGGGAGCATTTGCAAGCTTCTGGCACCATTTTTGAGTGAATTGCCAAAAGTCAGATTTTTGCTGAAATTGTGACCCCGGCGCTTAGGGATTTTTTCAAAAAAATATTTTTCTGCCGGTTAAGTTTTTGAGGGCTGATTTCTTGTTCTGTGATAAAAAGCCTTCTGTTTCGATTGCCAAACCTTTCAGGAGAGCATTTTCAAGCTTTAGGCACCATTTTTGAGTGAATTGCCAAAAGTCAGATTTTTGCTAAAATTGTGACACCGGGGCTTAGGGATTTTTTCAAAAAAATATTTTCTGCCGGTTAAGTTTTTGAGGGCTGATTTCTTGTTCTGTGATAAAAAGCCTTCTGTTTCGAGTGCCAAACCTTTCAGGGGAGCATTTGCAAGCTTCTGGCACCATTTTTGAGTCAATTGCCAAAAGTCAGATTTTTGCTGAAATTGTGACACCGGGGCTTAGGGATTTTTTCAAAAAAATATTTTCTGCCGGTTAAGTTTTTGAGAGATGATTTCTTGTCCTGTGATAAAAAGCCTTCTGTTTCCATCGCCAAAGCTTTCAGGGGAGCATTTGCAAGCTTCTGACACCATTTTTGAGTGAATTGCCAAAAGTCAGATTTTTGCTGAAATTGTGACCCCGGGGCTTAGGGATTTTTTCAAAAAAATATTTTCTGCCGGTTAAGTTTTTGAGAGCTGATTTCTTGTCCTGTGATAAAAAGCCTTCTGTTTCGAGTGCCAAACCTTTCAGGGGAGCATTTGCAAGCTTCTGGCACCATTTTTGAGTGAATTGCCAAAAGTCAGATTTTTGCTGAAATTGTGACCCCGGCGCTTAGGGATTTTTTCAAAAAAATATTTTTCTGCCGGTTAAGTTTTTGAGGGCTGATTTCTTGTTCTGTGATAAAAAGCCTTCTGTTTCGATTGCCAAACCTTTCAGGAGAGCATTTTCAAGCTTTAGGCACCATTTTTGAGTGAATTGCCAAAAGTCAGATTTTTGCTAAAATTGTGACACCGGGGCTTAGGGATTTTTTCAAAAAAATATTTTCTGCCGGTTAAGTTTTTGAGGGCTGATTTCTTGTTCTGTGATAAAAAGCCTTCTGTTTCGAGTGCCAAACCTTTCAGGGGAGCATTTGCAAGCTTCTGGCACCATTTTTGAGTCAATTGCCAAAAGTCAGATTTTTGCTGAAATTGTGACACCGGGGCTTAGGGATTTTTTCAAAAAAATATTTTCTGCCGGTTAAGTTTTTGAGAGATGATTTCTTGTCCTGTGATAAAAAGCCTTCTGTTTCCATCGCCAAAGCTTTCAGGGGAGCATTTGCAAGCTTCTGACACCATTTTTGAGTGAATTGCCAAAAGTCAGATTTTTGCTGAAATTGTGACCCCGGGGCTTAGGGATTTTTTCAAAAAAATATTTTCTGCCGGTTAAGTTTTTGAGAGCTGATTTCTTGTCCTGTGATAAAAAGCCTTCTGTTTCGAGTGCCAAACCTTTCAGGGGAGCATTTGCAAGCTTCTGGCACCATTTTTGAGTGAATTGCCAAAAGTCAGATTTTTGCTGAAATTGTGACTCCGGGGCTTAGGGATTTTGTCAAAAAAATATTTTCTGCCGGTTAAGTTTTTGAGAGCTGATTTCTTGTCCTGTGATAAAAAGCCTTCTGTTTCCATCGCCAAAGCTTTCAGGGGAGCATTTGCAAGCTTCTGGCAGCATTTTTGAGTGAATTGCCAAAAGTCAGATTTTTGCTGAAATTGTGACCCCGGGGCTTAGGGATTTTTTCAAAAAAATATTTTCTGCCGGTTAAGTTTTTGAGGGCTGATTTCTTGTCCTGTGATAAAAAGCCTTCTGTTTCCATCGCCAAACCTTTCAGGAGAGCATTTACAAGCTTTTGGCACCATTTTTGAGTGAATTGCCAAAAGTTAGATTTTTGCTGAAATTGTGACCCCGGGGTTTAGGGATTTTTTCAAAAAAATATTTTCTGCCGGTGAAGTTTTTGAGATCTGATTTCTTGTCCTGTGATAAAAAGCCTTCTGTTTCGAGTGCCAAACCTTTCAGGGGAGCATTTGCAAGCTTCTGGCACCATTTTTGAGTGAATTGCCAAAAGTCAGATTTTTGCTGAAATTGTGACCCCGGCGCTTAGGGATTTTTTCAAAAAAATATTTTCTGCCGTTTAAGTTTTTGAGGGCTGATTTCTTGTTCTGTGATAAAAAGCCTTCTGTTTCGAGTGCCAAACCTTTCAGGAGATCATTTTCAAGCTTCTGGCACCATTTTTGAGTCAATTGCCAAAAGTCAGATTTTTGTTGAAATTGTGACCCCGGGGCTTAGGGATTTTTTCAAAAAAATATTTTCTGCCGGTTAAGTTTTTGAGAGCTGATTTCTTGTCCTGTGATAAAAAGCCTTCTGTTTCCATCGCCAAAGCTTTCAGGGGTGCATTTGCAAGCTTCTGGCACCATTTTTGAGTGAATTGCCAAAAGTCAGATTTTTGCTGAAATTGTGACCCCGGGGCTTAGGGATTTTTTCAAAAAAATATTTTCTGCCGGTTAAGTTTTTGAGAGCTGATTTCTTGTCCTGTGATAAAAAGCCTTCTGTTTCAATCGCCAAAGCTTTCAGGGGAGCATTTGCAAGCTTCTGGCACCATTTTTGAGTGAATTGCCAAAAGTCAGATTTTTGCTGAAATTGTGACCCCGGGGCTTAGGGATTTTTTCAAAAAAATATTTTCTGCCGGTTAAGTTTTTGAGAGCTGATTTCTTGTCCTGTGATAAAAAGCCTTCTGTTTCGAGTGCCAAAGCTTTCAGGGGAGCATTTGCAAGCTTCTGGCACCATTTTTGAGTCAATTGCCAAAAGTCAGATTTTTGCTGAAATTGTGACCCCGGGGCTTAGGGATTTTTTCAAAAAAATATTTTCTGCCGGTTAAGTTTTTCAGGGCTGATTTCTTGTTCTGTGATAAAAAGCCTTCTTTTTCCATCGCCAAAGCTTTCAGGGGAGCATTTTCAAGCTTTTGGCACCATTTTTGAGTGAATTGCCAAAAGTCAGATTTTTGCTGAAATTGTGACCCCGGGGCTTAGGGATTTTTTCAAAAAAATATTTTCTGCCGGTTAAGTGTTTGAGAGCTGATTTCTTGTCCTGTGATAAAAAGCCTTCTGTTTCGAGTGCCAAACCTTTCAGGGGAGCATTTGCAAGCTTCTGGCACCATTTTTGAGTGAATTGCCAAAAGTCAGATTTTTGCTGAAATTGTGACCCCGGCGCTTAGGGATTTTTTCAAAAAAATATTTTTCTGCCGGTTAAGTTTTTGAGGGCTGATTTCTTGTTCTGTGATAAAAAGCCTTCTGTTTCGATTGCCAAACCTTTCAGGAGAGCATTTTCAAGCTTTAGGCACCATTTTTGAGTGAATTGCCAAAAGTCAGATTTTTGCTAAAATTGTGACACCGGGGCTTAGGGATTTTTTCAAAAAAATATTTTCTGCCGGTTAAGTTTTTGAGGGCTGATTTCTTGTTCTGTGATAAAAAGCCTTCTGTTTCGAGTGCCAAACCTTTCAGGGGAGCATTTGCAAGCTTCTGGCACCATTTTTGAGTCAATTGCCAAAAGTCAGATTTTTGCTGAAATTGTGACACCGGGGCTTAGGGATTTTTTCAAAAAAATATTTTCTGCCGGTTAAGTTTTTGAGAGATGATTTCTTGTCCTGTGATAAAAAGCCTTCTGTTTCCATCGCCAAAGCTTTCAGGGGAGCATTTGCAAGCTTCTGACACCATTTTTGAGTGAATTGCCAAAAGTCAGATTTTTGCTGAAATTGTGACCCCGGGGCTTAGGGATTTTTTCAAAAAAATATTTTCTGCCGGTTAAGTTTTTGAGAGCTGATTTCTTGTCCTGTGATAAAAAGCCTTCTGTTTCGAGTGCCAAACCTTTCAGGGGAGCATTTGCAAGCTTCTGGCACCATTTTTGAGTGAATTGCCAAAAGTCAGATTTTTGCTGAAATTGTGACCCCGGCGCTTAGGGATTTTTTCAAAAAAATATTTTTCTGCCGGTTAAGTTTTTGAGGGCTGATTTCTTGTTCTGTGATAAAAAGCCTTCTGTTTCGATTGCCAAACCTTTCAGGAGAGCATTTTCAAGCTTTAGGCACCATTTTTGAGTGAATTGCCAAAAGTCAGATTTTTGCTAAAATTGTGACACCGGGGCTTAGGGATTTTTTCAAAAAAATATTTTCTGCCGGTTAAGTTTTTGAGGGCTGATTTCTTGTTCTGTGATAAAAAGCCTTCTGTTTCGAGTGCCAAACCTTTCAGGGGAGCATTTGCAAGCTTCTGGCACCATTTTTGAGTCAATTGCCAAAAGTCAGATTTTTGCTGAAATTGTGACACCGGGGCTTAGGGATTTTTTCAAAAAAATATTTTCTGCCGGTTAAGTTTTTGAGAGATGATTTCTTGTCCTGTGATAAAAAGCCTTCTGTTTCCATCGCCAAAGCTTTCAGGGGAGCATTTGCAAGCTTCTGACACCATTTTTGAGTGAATTGCCAAAAGTCAGATTTTTGCTGAAATTGTGACCCCGGGGCTTAGGGATTTTTTCAAAAAAATATTTTCTGCCGGTTAAGTTTTTGAGAGCTGATTTCTTGTCCTGTGATAAAAAGCCTTCTGTTTCGAGTGCCAAACCTTTCAGGGGAGCATTTGCAAGCTTCTGGCACCATTTTTGAGTGAATTGCCAAAAGTCAGATTTTTGCTGAAATTGTGACTCCGGGGCTTAGGGATTTTGTCAAAAAAATATTTTCTGCCGGTTAAGTTTTTGAGAGCTGATTTCTTGTCCTGTGATAAAAAGCCTTCTGTTTCCATCGCCAAAGCTTTCAGGGGAGCATTTGCAAGCTTCTGGCAGCATTTTTGAGTGAATTGCCAAAAGTCAGATTTTTGCTGAAATTGTGACCCCGGGGCTTAGGGATTTTTTCAAAAAAATATTTTCTGCCGGTTAAGTTTTTGAGGGCTGATTTCTTGTCCTGTGATAAAAAGCCTTCTGTTTCCATCGCCAAACCTTTCAGGAGAGCATTTACAAGCTTTTGGCACCATTTTTGAGTGAATTGCCAAAAGTTAGATTTTTGCTGAAATTGTGACCCCGGGGTTTAGGGATTTTTTCAAAAAAATATTTTCTGCCGGTGAAGTTTTTGAGATCTGATTTCTTGTCCTGTGATAAAAAGCCTTCTGTTTCGAGTGCCAAACCTTTCAGGGGAGCATTTGCAAGCTTCTGGCACCATTTTTGAGTGAATTGCCAAAAGTCAGATTTTTGCTGAAATTGTGACCCCGGCGCTTAGGGATTTTTTCAAAAAAATATTTTCTGCCGTTTAAGTTTTTGAGGGCTGATTTCTTGTTCTGTGATAAAAAGCCTTCTGTTTCGAGTGCCAAACCTTTCAGGAGATCATTTTCAAGCTTCTGGCACCATTTTTGAGTCAATTGCCAAAAGTCAGATTTTTGTTGAAATTGTGACCCCGGGGCTTAGGGATTTTTTCAAAAAAATATTTTCTGCCGGTTAAGTTTTTGAGAGCTGATTTCTTGTCCTGTGATAAAAAGCCTTCTGTTTCCATCGCCAAAGCTTTCAGGGGTGCATTTGCAAGCTTCTGGCACCATTTTTGAGTGAATTGCCAAAAGTCAGATTTTTGCTGAAATTGTGACCCCGGGGCTTAGGGATTTTTTCAAAAAAATATTTTCTGCCGGTTAAGTTTTTGAGAGCTGATTTCTTGTCCTGTGATAAAAAGCCTTCTGTTTCAATCGCCAAAGCTTTCAGGGGAGCATTTGCAAGCTTCTGGCACCATTTTTGAGTGAATTGCCAAAAGTCAGATTTTTGCTGAAATTGTGACCCCGGGGCTTAGGGATTTTTTCAAAAAAATATTTTCTGCCGGTTAAGTTTTTGAGAGCTGATTTCTTGTCCTGTGATAAAAAGCCTTCTGTTTCGAGTGCCAAAGCTTTCAGGGGAGCATTTGCAAGCTTCTGGCACCATTTTTGAGTCAATTGCCAAAAGTCAGATTTTTGCTGAAATTGTGACCCCGGGGCTTAGGGATTTTTTCAAAAAAATATTTTCTGCCGGTTAAGTTTTTCAGGGCTGATTTCTTGTTCTGTGATAAAAAGCCTTCTTTTTCCATCGCCAAAGCTTTCAGGGGAGCATTTTCAAGCTTTTGGCACCATTTTTGAGTGAATTGCCAAAAGTCAGATTTTTGCTGAAATTGTGACCCCGGGGCTTAGGGATTTTTTCAAAAAAATATTTTCTGCCGGTTAAGTGTTTGAGAGCTGATTTCTTGTCCTGTGATAAAAAGCCTACTGTTTCGAGTGCCAAACCTTTCAGGGGAGCATTTTCAAGCTTCTGGCACCATTTTTGAGTCAATTGCCAAAAGTCAGATTTTTGCTGAAATTGTGACCCCGGGGCTTAGGGATTTTTTCAAAAAAATATTTTCTGCCGGTGAAGTTTTTGAGAGCTGATTTCTTGTCCTGTGATAAAAAGCCTTCTGTTTGCATCGCCAAACCTTTCAGGGGAGCATTTTCAAGCTTTTGGCACCATTTTTGAGTGAATTGCCAAAAGTCAGATTTTTGCTGAAATTGTGACCCCGGGGCTTAGGGATTTTTTCAAAAAAATATTTTCTGCCGGTTAAGTTTTTGAGGGCTGATTTCTTGTTCTGTGATAAAAAGCCTTCTGTTTCGAGTGCCAAACCTTTCAGGGGAGCATTTTCAAGCTTTTGGCACCATTTTTGAGTGAATTGCCAAAAGTCAGATTTTTGCTGAAATTGTGACCCCGGGGCTTAGGGATTTTTTCTAAAAAATATTTTCTGCCGGTGAAGTTTTTGAGAGCTGATTTCTTGTCCTGTGATAAAAAGCCTTCTGTTTGCATCGCCAAACCTTTCAGGGGAGCATTTTCAAGCTTTTGGCACCATTTTTGAGTGAATTGCCAAAAGTCAGATTTTTGCTGAAATTGTGACCCCGGGGCTTAGGGATTTTTTCAAAAAAATATTTTCTGCCGGTGAAGTTTTTGAGAGCTGATTTCTTGTCCTGTGATAAAAAGCCTTCTGTTTGCATCGCCAAACCTTTCAGGGGAGCATTTTCAAGCTTTTGGCACCATTTTTGAGTGAATTGCCAAAAGTCAGATTTTTGCTGAAATTGTGACCCCGGGGCTTAGGGATTTTTTCAAAAAAATATTTTCTGCCGGTTAAGTTTTTGAGGGCTGATTTCTTGTTCTGTGATAAAAAGCCTTCTGTTTCCATCGCCAAAGCTTTCAGGGGAGCATTTGCAAGCTTCTGGCACCATTTTTGAGTGAATTGCCAAAAGTCAGATTTTTGCTGAAATTGTGACCCCGGGGCTTAGGGATTTTTTCAAAAAAATATTTTCTGCCGGTTAAGTTTTTGAGAGCTGATTTCTTGTCCTGTGATAAAAAGCCTTCTGTTTCCATCGCCAAAGCTTTCAGGGGTGCATTTGCAAGCTTCTGGCACCATTTTTGAGTGAATTGCCAAAAGTCAGATTTTTGCTGAAATTGTGACCCCGGGGCTTAGGGATTTTTTCAAAAAAATATTTTCTGCCGGTTAAGTTTTTGAGAGCTGATTTCTTGTCCTGTGATAAAAAGCCTTCTGTTTCAATCGCCAAAGCTTTCAGGGGAGCATTTGCAAGCTTCTGGCACCATTTTTGAGTGAATTGCCAAAAGTCAGATTTTTGCTGAAATTGTGACCCCGGGGCTTAGGGATTTTTTCAAAAAAATATTTTCTGCCGGTTAAGTTTTTGAGAGCTGATTTCTTGTCCTGTGATAAAAAGCCTTCTGTTTCGAGTGCCAAAGCTTTCAGGGGAGCATTTGCAAGCTTCTGGCACCATTTTTGAGTCAATTGCCAAAAGTCAGATTTTTGCTGAAATTGTGACCCCGGGGCTTAGGGATTTTTTCAAAAAAATATTTTCTGCCGGTTAAGTTTTTCAGGGCTGATTTCTTGTTCTGTGATAAAAAGCCTTCTGTTTCCATCGCCAAAGCTTTCAGGGGAGCATTTTCAAGCTTTTGGCACCATTTTTGAGTGAATTGCCAAAAGTCAGATTTTTGCTGAAATTGTGACCCCGGGGCTTAGGGATTTTTTCAAAAAAATATTTTCTGCCGGTTAAGTGTTTGAGAGCTGATTTCTTGTCCTGTGATAAAAAGCCTACTGTTTCGAGTGCCAAACCTTTCAGGGGAGCATTTTCAAGCTTCTGGCACCATTTTTGAGTCAATTGCCAAAAGTCAGATTTTTGCTGAAATTGTGACCCCGGGGCTTAGGGATTTTTTCAAAAAAATATTTTCTGCCGGTTAAGTTTTTGAGAGCTGATTTCTTGTCCTGTGATAAAAAGCCTTCTGTTTCCATCGCCAAAGCTTTCAGGGGTGCATTTGCAAGCTTCTGGCACCATTTTTGAGTGAATTGCCAAAAGTCAGATTTTTGCTGAAATTGTGACCCCGGGGCTTAGGGATTTTTTCAAAAAAATATTTTCTGCCGGTTAAGTTTTTGAGAGCTGATTTCTTGTCCTGTGATAAAAAGCCTTCTGTTTCAATCGCCAAAGCTTTCAGGGGAGCATTTGCAAGCTTCTGGCACCATTTTTGAGTGAATTGCCAAAAGTCAGATTTTTGCTGAAATTGTGACCCCGGGGCTTAGGGATTTTTTCAAAAAAATATTTTCTGCCGGTGAAGTTTTTGAGAGCTGATTTCTTGTCCTGTGATAAAAAGCCTTCTGTTTCGAGTGCCAAAGCTTTCAGGGGAGCATTTGCAAGCTTCTGGCACCATTTTTGAGTCAATTGCCAAAAGTCAGATTTTTGCTGAAATTGTGACCCCGGGGCTTAGGGATTTTTTCAAAAAAATATTTTCTGCCGGTTAAGTTTTTCAGGGCTGATTTCTTGTTCTGTGATAAAAAGCCTTCTTTTTCCATCGCCAAAGCTTTCAGGGGAGCATTTTCAAGCTTTTGGCACCATTTTTGAGTGAATTGCCAAAAGTCAGATTTTTGCTGAAATTGTGACCCCGGGGCTTAGGGATTTTTTCAAAAAAATATTTTCTGCCGGTTAAGTGTTTGAGAGCTGATTTCTTGTCCTGTGATAAAAAGCCTACTGTTTCGAGTGCAATACCTTTCAGGGGAGCATTTTCAAGCTTCTGGCACCATTTTTGAGTCAATTGCCAAAAGTCAGATTTTTGCTGAAATTGTGACCCCGGGGCTTAGGGATTTTTTCAAAAAAATATTTTCTGCCGGTTAAGTTTTTGAGGGCTGATTTCTTGTTCTGTGATAAAAAGCCTTCTGTTTCCATCGCCAAAGCTTTCAGGGGAGCATTTGCAAGCTTCTGGCACCATTTTTGAGTGAATTGCCAAAAGTCAGATTTTTGCTGAAATTGTGACCCCGGGGCTTAGGGATTTTTTCAAAAAAATATTTTCTGCCGGTTAAGTTTTTGAGGGCTGATTTCTTGTTCTGTGATAAAAAGCCTTCTGTTTCGAGTGCGAAACCTTTCAGGAGAGCATTTTCAAGCTTCTGGCACCATTTTTGAGTGAATTGCCAAAAGTCAGATTTTTGCTGAAATTGTGACCCCGGGGCTTAGGGATTTTTTCAAAAAAATATTTTCTGCCGGTGAAGTTTTTGAGGGCTGATTTCTTGTTCTGTGATAAAAAGCCTTCTGTTTCGAGTGCCAAACCTTTCAGGGGAGCATTTGCAAGCTTCTGGCACCATTTTTGAGTCAATTGCCAAAAGTCAGATTTTTGCTAAAATTGTGACACCGGGGCTTAGGGATTTTTTCAAAAAAATATTTTCTGCCGGTTAAGTTTTTGAGAGCTGATTTCTTGTCCTGTGATAAAAAGCCTTCTGTTTCCATCGCCAAACCTTTCAGGGGAGCATTTGCAAGCTTCTGGCACCATTTTTGAGTGAATTGCCAAAAGTCAGATTTTTGCTGAAAATGTGACCCCGGGGCTTAGGGATTTTTTCAAAATAATATTTTCTGCCGGTTAAGTTTTTGAGAGCTGATTTCTTGTCCTGTGATAAAAAGCCTTCTGTTTCGAGTGCCAAACCTTTCAGGGGAGCATTTGCAAGCTTCTGGCACCATTTTTGAGTGAATTGCCAAAAGTCAGATTTTTGCTGAAATTGTGACCCCGGGGCTTAGGGATTTTTTCAAAAAAATATTTTCTGCCGGTGAAGTTTTTGAGGGCTGATTTCTTGTCCTGTGATAAAAAGCCTTCTGTTTCCATCGCCAAAGCTTTCAGGGGAGCATTTGCAAGCTTCTGGCACCATTTTTGAGTGAATTGCCAAAAGTCAGATTTTTGCTGAAATTGTGACCCCGGGGCTTAGGGATTTTTTCAAAAAAATATTTTCTGCCGGTGAAGTTTTTGAGGGCTGATTTCTTGTCCTGTGATAAAAAGCCTTCTGTTTCCATCGCCAAAGCTTTCAGGGGAGCATTTACAAGCTTCTGGCACCATTTTTGAGTCAATTGCCAAAAGTCAGATTTTTGCTGAAATTGTGACCCCGGGGCTTAGGGATTTTTTCAAAAAAATATTTTCTGCCGGTGAAGTTTTTGAGAGCTGATTTCTTGTCCTGTGATAAAAAGCCTTCTGTTTCCATCGCCAAAGCTTTCAGGGGAGCATTTTCAAGCTTCTGGCACCATTTTTGAGTGAATTGCCAAAAGTCAGATTTTTGCTGAAATTGTGACCCCGGGGCTTAGGGATTTTTTCAAAAAAATATTTTCTGCCGGTGAAGTTTTTGAGAGCTGATTTCTTGTCCTGTGATAAAAAGCCTTCTGTTTCCATCGCCAAAGCTTTCAGGAGAGCATTTTCAAGCTTTAGGCACCATTTTTGAGTGAATTGCCAAAAGTCAGATTTTTGCTGAAATTGTGAGCCCGGGGCTTAGGGATTTTTTCAAAAAAATATTTTCTGCCGGTTAAGTTTTTGAGAGCTGATTTCTTGTCCTGTGATAAAAAGCCTTCTGTTTCCATCGCCAAAGCTTTCAGGGGAGCATTTACAAGCTTCTGGCACCATTTTTGAGTCAATTGCCAAAAGTCAGATTTTTGCTGAAATTGTGAGCCCGGGGCTTAGGGATTTTTTCAAAAAAATATTTTCTGCCGGTTAAGTTTTTGAGAGCTGATTTCTTGTCCTGTGATAAAAAGCCTTCTGTTTCCATCGCCAAAGCTTTCCGGGGAGCATTTGCAAGCTTCTGGCACCATTTTTGAGTGAATTGCCAAAAGTCAGATTTTTGCTGAAATTGTGACCCCGGGTCTTAGGGATTTTTTCAAAAAAATATTTTCTGCCGGTTAAGTTTTTGAGGGCTGATTTCTTGTTCTGTGTTAAAAAGCCTTCTGTTTCCATCGCCAAAGCTTTCAGGGGAGCATTTGCAAGCTTCTGGCACCATTTTTGAGTGAATTGCCAAAAGTCAGATTTTTGCTGAAATTGTGACCCCGGGGGTTAGGGATTTTTTCAAAAAAATATTTTCTGCCGGTTAAGTTTTTGAGAGCTGATTTCTTGTCCTGTGAAAAAAAGCCTTCTGTTTCCATCGCCAAACCTTTCAGGGGAGCATTTTCAAGCTTCTGGCACCATTTTTGAGTCAATTGCCAAAAGTCAGATTTTTGCTGAAATTGTGACCCCGGGGCTTAGGGATTTTTTCAAAAAAATATTTTCTGCCGGTTAAGTGTTTGAGAGCTGATTTCTTGTCCTGTGATAAAAAGCCTTCTGTTTCCATCGCCAAAGCTTTCAGGGGAGCATTTGCAAGCTTCTGGCACCATTTTTGAGTCAATTGCCAAAAGTCAGATTTTTGCTGAAATTGTGACCCCGGGGCTTAGGGATTTTTTCAAAAAAATATTTTCTGCCGGTTAAGTTTTTCAGGGCTGATTTCTTGTTCTGTGATAAAAAGCCTTCTGTTTCCATCGCCAAAGCTTTCAGGGGAGCATTTTCAAGCTTTTGGCACCATTTTTGAGTGAATTGCCAAAAGTCAGATTTTTGCTGAAATTGTGACCCCGGGGCTTAGGGATTTTTTCAAAAAAATATTTTCTGCCGGTTAAGTGTTTGAGAGCTGATTTCTTGTCCTGTGATAAAAAGCCTACTGTTTCGAGTGCCAAACCTTTCAGGGGAGCATTTTCAAGCGTCTGGCACCATTTTTGAGTCAATTGCCAAAAGTCAGATTTTTGCTGAAATTGTGACCCCGGGGCTTAGGGATTTTTTCAAAAAAATATTTTCTGCCGGTTAAGTTTTTGAGAGCTGATTTCTTGTCCTGTGATAAAAAGCCTTCTGTTTCCATCGCCAAAGCTTTCAGGGGTGCATTTGCAAGCTTCTGGCACCATTTTTGAGTGAATTGCCAAAAGTCAGATTTTTGCTGAAATTGTGACCCCGGGGCTTAGGGATTTTTTCAAAAAAATATTTTCTGCCGGTTAAGTTTTTGAGAGCTGATTTCTTGTCCTGTGATAAAAAGCCTTCTGTTTCAATCGCCAAAGCTTTCAGGGGAGCATTTGCAAGCTTCTGGCACCATTTTTGAGTGAATTGCCAAAAGTCAGATTTTTGCTGAAATTGTGACCCCGGGGCTTAGGGATTTTTTCAAAAAAATATTTTCTGCCGGTTAAGTTTTTGAGAGCTGATTTCTTGTCCTGTGATAAAAAGCCTTCTGTTTCGAGTGCCAAAGCTTTCAGGGGAGCATTTGCAAGCTTCTGGCACCATTTTTGAGTCAATTGCCAAAAGTCAGATTTTTGCTGAAATTGTGACCCCGGGGCTTAGGGATTTTTTCAAAAAAATATTTTCTGCCGGTTAAGTTTTTCAGGGCTGATTTCTTGTTCTGTGATAAAAAGCCTTCTGTTTCCATCGCCAAAGCTTTCAGGGGAGCATTTTCAAGCTTTTGGCACCATTTTTGAGTGAATTGCCAAAAGTCAGATTTTTGCTGAAATTGTGACCCCGGGGCTTAGGGATTTTTTCAAAAAAATATTTTCTGCCGGTTAAGTGTTTGAGAGCTGATTTCTTGTCCTGTGATAAAAAGCCTACTGTTTCGAGTGCCAAACCTTTCAGGGGAGCATTTTCAAGCTTCTGGCACCATTTTTGAGTCAATTGCCAAAAGTCAGATTTTTGCTGAAATTGTGACCCCGGGGCTTAGGGATTTTTTCAAAAAAATATTTTCTGCCGGTTAAGTTTTTGAGAGCTGATTTCTTGTCCTGTGATAAAAAGCCTTCTGTTTCCATCGCCAAAGCTTTCAGGGGTGCATTTGCAAGCTTCTGGCACCATTTTTGAGTGAATTGCCAAAAGTCAGATTTTTGCTGAAATTGTGACCCCGGGGCTTAGGGATTTTTTCAAAAAAATATTTTCTGCCGGTTAAGTTTTTGAGGGCTGATTTCTTGTCCTGTGATAAAAAGCCTTCTGTTTCCATCGCCAAAGCTTTCAGGGGAGCATTTGCAAGCTTCTGGCACCATTTTTGAGTGAATTGCCAAAAGTCAGATTTTTGCTGAAATTGTGACCCCGGGGCTTAGGGATTTTTTCAAAAAAATATTTTCTGCCGGTTAAGTTTTTGAGAGCTGATTTCTTGTCCTGTGATAAAAAGCCTTCTGTTTCCATTGCCAAAGCTTTCAGGGGAGCATTTGCAAGCTTCTGGCACCATTTTTGAGTCAATTGCTAAAAGTCAGATTTTTGCTGAAATTGTGACCCCGGGGCTTAGGGATTTTTTCAAAAAAATATTTTCTGCCGGTTAAGTTTTTGAGAGCTGATTTCTTGTCCTGTGATAAAAAGCCTTCTGTTTCCATCGCCAAAGCTTTCAGGGGAGCATTTGCAAGCTTCTGGCACCATTTTTGAGTGAATTGCCAAAAGTCAGATTTTTGCTGAAATTGTGACCCCGGGGCTTAGGGATTTTTTCAAAAAAATATTTTCTGCCGGTTAAGTTTTTGAGAGCTGATTTCTTGTCCTGTGATAAAAAGCCTTCTGTTTCGAGTGCCAAACCTTTCAGGGGAGCATTTTCAAGCTTCTGGCACCATTTTTGAGTGAATTGCCAAAAGTCAGATTTTTGCTGAAATTGTGACCCCGGGGCTTAGGGATTTTTTCAAAAAAATATTTTCTGCCGGTGAAGTTTTTGAGAGCTGATTTCTTGTCCTGTGATAAAAAGCCTTCTGTTTCCATCGCCAAAGCTTTCAGGGGAGCATTTGCAAGCTTCTGGCACCATTTTTGAGTCAATTGCCAAAAGTCAGATTTTTGCTGAAATTGTGACCCCGGGGCTTAGGGATTTTTTCAAAAAAATATTTTCTGCCGGTTAAGTTTTTGAGAGCTGATTTCTTGTCCTGTGATAAAAAGCCTTCTGTTTCCATCGCCAAAGCTTTCAGGGGAGCATTTGCAAGCTTCTGGCACCATTTTTGAGTCAATTGCCAAAAGTCAGATTTTTGCTGAAATTGTGACCCCGGGGCTTAGGGATTTTTTCAAAAAAATATTTTCTGCCGGTTAAGTTTTTGAGGGCTGATTTCTTGTTCTGTGATAAAAAGCCTTCTGTTTCGAGTGCCAAACCTTTCAGGAGAGCATTTTCAAGCTTTAGGCACCATTTTTGAGTGAATTGCCAAAAGTCAGATTTTTGCTGAAATTGTGACCCCGGGGCTTAGGGATTTTTTCAAAAAAATATTTTCTGCCGGTTAAGTTTTTGAGGGCTGATTTCTTGTTCTGTGATAAAAAGCCTTCTGTTTCCATCGCCAAAGCTTTCAGGGGAGCATTTGCAAGCTTCTGGCACCATTTTTGAGTGAATTGCCAAAAGTCAGATTTTTGCTGAAATTGTGATCCCGGGGCTTTGGGAGTTTTTCAAAAAAATATTTTCTGCCGGTTAAGTTTTTGAGGGCTGATTTCTTGTTCTGTGATAAAAAGCCTTCTGTTTCGAGTGCCAAACCTTTCAGGGGAGCATTTGCAAGCTTCTGGCACCATTTTTGAGTCAATTGCCAAAAGTCAGATTTTTGCTGAAATTGTGACCCCGGGGCTTAGGGATTTTTTTAAAAAAAATATTTTCTGCCGGTTAAGTTTTTGAGAGCTGATTTCTTGTCCTGTGATAAAAAGCCTTCTGTTTCCATCGCCAAAGCTTTCAGGGGAGCATTTGCAAGCTTCTGGCACCATTTTTGAGTCAATTGCCAAAAGTCAGATTTTTGCTGAAATTGTGACCCCGGGGCTTAGGGATTTTTTCAAAAAAATATTTTCTGCCGGTTAAGTTTTTGAGAGCTGATTTCTTGTCCTGTGATAAAAAGCCTTCTGTTTCGAGTGCCAAACCTTTCAGGGGAGCATTTGCAAGCTTCTGGCACCATTTTTGAGTGAATTGCCAAAAGTCAGATTTTTGCTGAAATTGTGACCCCGGGGCTTTGGGATTTTTTCAAAAAAATATTTTCTGCCGGTTAAGTTTTTGAGGGCTGATTTCTTGTTCTGTGATAAAAAGCCTTCTGTTTCGAGTGCCAAACCTTTCAGGGGAGCATTTGCAAGCTTCTGGCACCATTTTTGAGACAATTGCCAAAAGTCAGATTTTTGCTGAAATTGTGACCCCGGGGCTTAGGGATTTTTTCAAAAAAATATTTTCTGCCGGTGAAGTTTTTGAGGGCTGATTTCTTGTGCTGTGATAAAAAGCATTCTGTTTCCATCGCCAAAGCTTTCAGGAGAGCATTTTCAAGCTTTAGGCACCATTTTTGAGTGAATTGCCAAAAGTCAGATTTTTGCTGAAATTGTGACCCCGGGGCTTAGGGATTTTTTCAAAAAAATATTTTCTGCCGGTGAAGTTTTTGAGAGCTGATTTCTTGTCCTGTGATAAAAAGCCTTCTGTTTCCATCGCCAAAGCTTTCAGGGGAGCATTTACAAGCTTCTGGCACCATTTTTGAGTCAATTGCCAAAAGTCAGATTTTTGCTGAAATTGTGAGCCCGGGGCTTAGGGATTTTTTCAAAAAAATATTTTCTGCCGGTTAAGTTTTTGAGAGCTGATTTCTTGTTCTGTGATAAAAAGCCTTCTGTTTCGAGTGCCAAACCTTTCAGAGGAGCATTTGCAAGCTTTAGGCACCATTTTTGAGTGAATTGCCAAAAGTCAGATTTTTGCTGAAATTGTGACCCCGGGGCTTAGGGATTTTTTCAAAAAAATATTTTCTGCCGGTTAAGTTTTTGAGAGCTGATTTCTTGTTCTGTGATAAAAAGCCTTCTGTTTCGAGTGCCAAACCTTTCAGGAGAGCATTTTCAAGCTTTAGGCACCATTTTTGAGTGAATTGCCAAAAGTCAGATTTTTGCTGAAATTGTGACCCCGGGGCTTAGGGATTTTTTCAAAAAAATATTTTCTGCCGGTTAAGTTTTTGAGGGCTGATTTCTTGTCCTGTGATAAAAAGCCTTCTGTTTCCATCGCCAAAGCTTTCAGGGGAGCATTTGCAAGCTTCTGGCACCATTTTTGAGTGAATTGCCAAAAGTCAGATTTTTGCTGAAATTGTGACCCCGGGGCTTGGGGTTTTTTTCATAAAAATATTTTCTGCCGGTTAAGTTTTTGAGGGCTGATTTCTTGTCCTGTGATAAAAAGCCTTCTGTTTCCATCGCCAAAGCTTTCAGGGGAGCATTTGCAAGCTTCTGGCACCATTTTTGAGTCAATTGCCAAAAGTCAGATTTTTGCTGAAATTGTGACACCGGGGCTTAGGGATTTTTTCAAAAAAATATTTTCTGCCGGTTAAGTTTTTGAGAGCTGATTTCTTGTCCTGTGAAAAAAAGCCTTCTGTTTCCATCGCCAAAGCTTTCAGGGGAGCATTTGCAAGCTTCTGGCACCATTTTTGAGTGAATTGCCAAAAGTCAGATTTTTGCTGAAATTGTGACCCCGGGGCTTAGGGATTTTTTCAAAAAAATATTTTCTGCCGGTTAAGTTTTTGAGAGCTGATTTCTTGTCCTGTGATAAAAAGCCTTCTGTTTCGAGTGCCAAACCTTTCAGGGGAGCATTTGCAAGCTTCTGGCACCATTTTTGAGTCAATTGCCAAAAGTCAGATTTTTGCTGAAATTGTGACCCCGGGGCTTAGGGATTTTTTCAAAAAAATATTTTCTGCCGGTTAAGTTTTTGAGAGCTGATTTCTTGTCCTGTGATAAAAAGCCTTCTGTTTCCATTGCCAAAGCTTTCAGGGGAGCATTTGCAAGCTTCTGGCACCATTTTTGAGTCAATTGCTAAAAGTCAGATTTTTGCTGAAATTGTGACCCCGGGGCTTAGGGATTTTTTCAAAAAAATATTTTCTGCCGGTTAAGTTTTTGAGAGCTGATTTCTTGTCCTGTGATAAAAAGCCTTCTGTTTCCATCGCCAAAGCTTTCAGGAGAGCATTTTCAAGCTTCTGGCACCATTTTTGAGTGAATTGCCAAAAGTCAGATTTTTGCTGAAATTGTGACCCCGGGGCTTAGGGATGTTTTCAAAAAAATATTTTCTGCCGGTGAAGTTTTTGAGAGCTGATTTCTTGTCCTGTGATAAAAAGCCTTCTGTTTCCATCGCCAAAGCTTTCAGGGGAGCATTTTCAAGCTTCTGGCACCATTTTTGAGTGAATTGCCAAAAGTCAGATTTTTGCTGAAATTGTGATCCCGGGGCTTTGGGAGTTTTTCAAACAAATATTTTCTGCCGGTTAAGTTTTTGAGGGCTGATTTCTTGTTCTGTGATAAAAAGCCTTCTGTTTCGAGTGCCAAACCTTTCAGGGGAGCATTTGCAAGCTTCTGGCACCATTTTTGAGTCAATTGCCAAAAGTCAGATTTTTGCTGAAATTGTGACCCCGGGGCTTAGGGATTTTTTTTAAAAAAATATTTTCTGCCGGTTAAGTTTTTGAGAGCTGATTTCTTGTCCTGTGATAAAAAGCCTTCTGTTTCCATCGCCAAAGCTTTCAGGGGAGCATTTGCAAGCTTCTGGCACCATTTTTGAGTCAATTGCCAAAAGTCAGATTTTTGCTGAAATTGTGACCCCGGGGCTTAGGGATTTTTTCAAAAAAATATTTTCTTCCGGTTAAGTTTTTGAGGGCTGATTTCTTGTTCTGTGATAAAAAGCCTTCTGTTTCGAGTGCCAAACCTTTCAGGAGAGCATTTTCAAGCTTTAGGCACCATTTTTGAGTGAATAGCCAAAAGTCAGATTTTTACTGAAATTGTGACCCCGGGGCTTAGGGATTTTTTCAAAAAAATATTTTCTGCCGGTTAAGTTTTTGAGGGCTGATTTCTTGTTCTGTGATAAAAAGCCTTCTGTTTCCATCGCCAAAGCTTTCAGGGGAGCATTTGCAAGCTTCTGGCACCATTTTTGAGTCAATTGCCAAAAGTCAGATTTTTGCTGAAATTGTGACCCCGGGGCTTAGGGATTTTTTCAAAAAAATATTTTCTGCCGGTTAAGTTTTTGAGGGCTGATTTCTTGTTCTGTGATAAAAAGCCTTCTGTTTCGAGTGCCAAACCTTTCAGGAGAGCATTTTCAAGCTTTAGGCACCATTTTTGAGTGAATTGCCAAAAGTCAGATTTTTGCTGAAATTGTGACCCCGGGGCTTAGGGATTTTTTCAAAAAAATATTTTCTGCCGGTTAAGTTTTTGAGAGCTGATTTCTTGTTCTGTGATAAAAAGCCTTCTGTTTCCATCGCCAAAGCTTTCAGGGGAGCATTTGCAAGCTTCTGGCACCATTTTTGAGTGAATTGCCAAAAGTCAGATTTTTGCTGAAATTGTGACCCCGGGGCTTAGGGATTTTTTCAAAAAAATATTTTCTGCCGGTTAAGTTTTTGAGGGCTGATTTCTTGTTCTGTGATAAAAAGCCTTCTGTTTCCATCGCCAAAGCTTTCAGGGGAGCATTTGCAAGCTTCTGGCACCATTTTTGAGTGAATTGCCAAAAGTCAGATTTTTGCTGAAATTGTGATCCCGGGGCTTTGGGATTTTTTCAAAAAAATATTTTCTGCCGGTTAAGTTTTTGAGGGCTGATTTCTTGTTCTGTGATAAAAAGCCTTCTGTTTCGAGTGTCAAACCTTTCAGGGGAGCATTTGCAAGCTTCTGGCACCATTTTTGAGTCAATTGCCAAAAGTCAGATTTTTGCTGAAATTGTGACCCCGGGGCTTAGGGATTTTTTTAAAAAAAATATTTTCTGCCGGTTAAGTTTTTGAGAGCTGATTTCTTGTCCTGTGATAAAAAGCCTTCTGTTTCCATCGCCAAAGCTTTCAGGGGAGCATTTGCAAGCTTCTGGCACCATTTTTGAGTCAATTGCCAAAAGTCAGATTTTTGCTGAAATTGTGACCCCGGGGCTTAGGGATTTTTTCAAAAAAATATTTTCTTACGGTTAAGTTTTTGAGGGCTGATTTCTTGTTCTGTGATAAAAAGCCTTCTGTTTCGAGTGCCAAACCTTTCAGGAGAGCATTTTGAAGCTTTAGACACCATTTTTGAGTCAATTGCCAAAAGTCAGATTTTTGCTGAAATTGTGACCTTAGGGATTTTTTCAAAAAAATATTTTCTGTCGGTTAATTTTTTGAGGGCTGATTTCTTGTTCTGTGGTAAAAAGCCTTCTGTTTCGAGTGCCAAACCTTTCAGGGGAGCATTTGCAAGCTTCTGGCACCATTTTTGAGTGAATTGCCCAAAGTCAGATTTTTGCTGAAATTGTGACCCCGGGGCTTAGGGATTTTTTCAAAAAAATATTTTCTGCCGGTTAAGTTTTTGAGAGCTGATTTCTTGTCCTGTGATAAAAAGCCTTCTGTTTCGAGTGCCAAAGCTTTCAGGGGAGCATTTTCAAGCTTCTGGCACGATTTTTGAGTCAATTGCCAAAAGTCAGATTTTTGCTGAAATTGTGACCCCGGGGCTTAGGGATTTTTTCAAAAAAATATTTTCTGCCGGTTAAGTTTTTGAGAACTGATTACTTGTCCTGTTATAAAAAGCCTTCTGTTTCCATCGCCAAAGCTTTCAGGGGAGCATTTGCAAGCTTCTGGCACCATTTTTGAGTCAATTGCCAAAAGTCAGATTTTTGCTGAAATTGTGACCCCGGGGCTTAGGGATTTTTTCAAAAAAATATTTTCTGCCGGTTAAGTTTTTGAGGGCTGATTTCTTGTTCTGTGATAAAAAGCCTTCTGTTTCGAGTGCCAAACCTTTCAGGAGAGCATTTTCAAGCTTTAGGCACCATTTTTGAGTGAATTGCCAAAAGTCAGATTTTTGCTGAAATTGTGACCCCGGGGCTTAGGGATTTTTTCAAAAAAATATTTTCTGCCGGTTAAGTTTTTGAGGGCTGATTTCTTGTTCTGTGATAAAAAGCCTTCTGTTTCCATCGCCAAAGCTTTCAGGGGAGCATTTGCAAGCTTCTGGCACCATTTTTGAGTGAATTGCCAAAAGTCAGATTTTTGCTGAAATTGTGATCCCGGGGCTTTGGGATTTTTTCAAAAAAATATTTTCTGCCGGTTAAGTTTTTGAGGGCTGATTTCTTGTTCTGTGATAAAAAGCCTTCTGTTTCGAGTGCCAAACCTTTCAGGGGAGCATTTGCAAGCTTCTGGCACCATTTTTGAGTCAATTGCCAAAAGTCAGATTTTTGCTGAAATTGTGACCCCGGGGCTTAGGGATTTTTTTTAAAAAAATATTTTCTGCCGGTTAAGTTTTTGAGAGCTGATTTCTTGTCCTGTGATAAAAAGCCTTCTGTTTCCATCGCCAAAGCTTTCAGGGGAGCATTTGCAAGCTTCTGGCACCATTTTTGAGTCAATTGCCAAAAGTCAGATTTTTGCTGAAATTGTGACCCCGGGGCTTAGGGATTTTTTCAAAAAAATATTTTCTGTCGGTTAAGTTTTTGAGAGCTGATTTCTTGTCCTGTGATAAAAAGCCTTCTGTTTCGAGTGCCAAACCTTTCAGGAGAGCATTTTGAAGCTTTAGACACCATTTTTGAGTGAATTGCCAAAAGTCAGATTTTTGCTGAAATTGTGACCCCGGGGCTTAGGGATTTTTTCAAAAAAATATTTTCTGTCGGTTAATTTTTTGAGGGCTGATTTCTTGTTCTGTGGTAAAAAGCCTTCTGTTTCGAGTGCCAAACCTTTCAGGGGAGCATTTGCAAGCTTCTGGCACCATTTTTGAGTGAATTGCCAAAAGTCAGATTTTTGCTGAAATTGTGACCCCGGGGCTTAGGGATTTTTTCAAAAAAATATTTTCTGCCGGTTAAGTTTTTGAGGGCTGATTTCTTGTCCTGTGATAAAAAGCCTTCTGTTTCCATCGCCAAAGCTTTCAGGGGAGCATTTGCAAGCTTCTGGCACCATTTTTGAGTGAATTGCCAAAAGTCAGATTTTTGCTGAAATTGTGACCCCGGGGCTTAGGGATTTTTTCAAAAAAATATTTTCTGCCGGTGAAGTTTTTGAGGGCTGATTTCTTGTCCTGTGATAAAAAGCCTTCTGTTTCGAGTGCCAAACCTTTCAGGGGAGCATTTTCAAGCTTCTGGCACCATTTTTGATTCAATTGCCAAAAGTCAGATTTTTGCTGAAATTGTGACGCCGGGGCTTAGGGATTTTTTCAAAAAAATATTTTCTGCCGGTTAAGTTTTTGAGAGCTGATTTCTTGTCCTGTGATAAAAAGCCTTCTGTTTCCATCGCCAAAGCTTTCAGGGGAGCATTTGCAAGCTTCTGGCACCATTTTTGAGTGAATTGCCAAAAGTCAGATTTTTGCTGAAATTGTGACCCCGGCGCTTAGGGATTTTTTCAAAAAAATATTTTCTGCCGTTTAAGTTTTTGAGGGCTGATTTCTTGTCCTGTGATAAAAAGCCTTCTGTTTCCATCGCCAAAGCTTTCAGGGGAGCATTTGCAAGCTTCTGGCACCATTTTTGAGTCAATTGCCAAAAGTCAGATTTTTGCTGAAATTGTGACCCCGGGGCTTAGGGATTTTTTCAAAAAAATATTTTCTGCCGGTTAAGTTTTTGAGAGCTGATTTCTTGTCCTGTGATAAAAAGCCTTCTGTTTCGAGTGCCAAACCTTTCAGGGGAGCATTTGCAAGCTTCTGGCACCATTTTTGAGTCAATTGCCAAAAGTCAGATTTTTGCTGAAATTGTGACCCCGGGGCTTAGGGATTTTTTCAAAAAAATATTTTCTGCCGGTTAAGTTTTTGAGAGCTGATTTCTTGTCCTGTGATAAAAAGCCTTCTGTTTCGAGTGCCAAACCTTTCAGGAGAGCATTTTGAAGCTTTAGACACCATTTTTGAGTGAATTGCCAAAAGTCAGATTTTTGCTGAAATTGTGACCCCGGGGCTTAGGGATTTTTTCAAAAAAATATTTTCTGTCGGTTAATTTTTTGAGGGCTGATTTCTTGTTCTGTGGTAAAAAGCCTTCTGTTTCGAGTGCCAAACCTTTCAGGGGAGCATTTGCAAGCTTCTGGCACCATTTTTGAGTGAATTGCCAAAAGTCAGATTTTTGCTGAAATTGTGACCCCGGGGCTTAGGGATTTTTTCAAAAAAATATTTTCTGCCGGTTAAGTTTTTGAGGGCTGATTTCTTGTCCTGTGATAAAAAGCCTTCTGTTTCCATCGCCAAAGCTTTCAGGGGAGCATTTGCAAGCTTCTGGCACCATTTTTGAGTGAATTGCCAAAAGTCAGATTTTTGCTGAAATTGTGACCCCGGGGCTTAGGGATTTTTTCAAAAAAATATTTTCTGCCGGTGAAGTTTTTGAGGGCTGATTTCTTGTCCTGTGATAAAAAGCCTTCTGTTTCGAGTGCCAAACCTTTCAGGGGAGCATTTTCAAGCTTCTGGCACCATTTTTGATTCAATTGCCAAAAGTCAGATTTTTGCTGAAATTGTGACGCCGGGGCTTAGGGATTTTTTCAAAAAAATATTTTCTGCCGGTTAAGTTTTTGAGAGCTGATTTCTTGTCCTGTGATAAAAAGCCTTCTGTTTCCATCGCCAAAGCTTTCAGGGGAGCATTTGCAAGCTTCTGGCACCATTTTTGAGTGAATTGCCAAAAGTCAGATTTTTGCTGAAATTGTGACCCCGGCGCTTAGGGATTTTTTCAAAAAAATATTTTCTGCCGGTTAAGTTTTTCAGGGCTGATTTCTTGTTTTGTGATAAAAAGCCTTTTGTTTCGAGTGCCAAACCTTTCAGGAGAGCATTTTCAAGCTTTAGGCACCATTTTTGAGTGAATTGCCAAAAGTCAGATTTTTGCTGAAATTATGACCCCGGGGCTTAGGGATTTTTTCAAAAAAATATTTTCTGCCGGTTAAGTTTTTGAGGGCTGATTTCTTGTTCTGTGATAAAAAGCCCTCTGTTTCGAGTGCCAAACCTTTCAGGGGAGCATTTGCAAGCTTCTGGCACCATTTTTGAGTCAATTGCCAAAAGTCAGATTTTTGCTGAAATTGTGACCCCGGGGCTTAGGGATTTTTTAAAAAAAAATATTTTCTGCCGGTTAAGTATTTGAGAGCTGATTTCTTGTCCTGTGATAAAAAGCCTTCTGTTTCCATCGCCAAAGCTTTCAGGGGAGCATTTGCAAGCTTCTGGCACCATTTTTGAGTGAATTGCCAAAAGTCAGATTTTTGCTGAAATTGTGACCCCGGGGCTTAGGGATTTTTTCAAAAAAATATTTTCTGCCGGTTAAGTTTTTGAGGGCTGATTTCTTGTTCTGTGATAAAAAGCCTTCTGTTTCGAGTGCCAAAGCTTTCAGGGGAGCATTTGCAAGCTTCTGGCACCATTTTTGATTCAATTGCCAAAAGTCAGATTTTTGCTGAAATTGTGACGCCGGGGCTTAGGGATTTTTTCAAAAAAATATTTTCTGCCGGTTAAGTTTTTGAGAGCTGATTTCTTGTCCTGTGATAAAAAGCCTTCTGTTTCCATCGCCAAAGCTTTCAGGGGAGCATTTGCAAGCTTCTGGCACCATTTTTGAGTGAATTGCCAAAAGTCAGATTTTTGCTGAAATTGTGACCCCGGCGCTTAGGGATTTTTTCAAAAAAATATTTTCTGCCGTTTAAGTTTTTGAGGGCTGATTTCTTGTCCTGTGATAAAAAGCCTTCTGTTTCCATCGCCAAAGCTTTCAGGGGAGCATTTGCAAGCTTCTGGCACCATTTTTGAGTGAATTGCCAAAAGTCAGATTTTTGCTGAAATTGTGACCCCGGGGCTTAGGGATTTTTTCAAAAAAATATTTTCTGCCGGTTAAGTTTTTGAGAGCTGATTTCTTGTCCTTTGATAAAAAGCCTTCTGTTTCGAGTGCCAAAGCTTTCAGGGGAGCATTTGCAAGCTTCTGGCACCATTTTTGAGTCAATTGCCAAAAGTCAGATTTTTGCTGAAATTGTGACGCCGGGGCTTAGGGATTTTTTCAAAAAAATATTTTCTGCCGGTTAAGTTTTTGAGAGCTGATTTCTTGTCCTGTGATAAAAAGCCTTCTGTTTCGAGTGCCAAACCTTTCAGGGGAGCATTTGCAAGCTTCTGGCACCATTTTTGAGTGAATTGCCAAAAGTCAGATTTTTGCTGAAATTGTGACCCCGGCGCTTAGGGATTTTTTCAAAAAAATATTTTCTGCCGTTTAAGTTTTTGAGGGCTGATTTCTTGTTCTGTGATAAAAAGCCTTCTGTTTCCATCGCCAAAGCTTTCAGGGGAGCATTTGCAAGCTTCTGGCACCATTTTTGAGTGAATTGCCAAAAGTCAGATTTTTGCTGAAATCGTGACCCCGGGGCCTTAGGGATTTTTTCAAAAAAATATTTTCTGCCGGTTAAGTTTTTGAGGGCTGATTTCTTGTTCTGTGATAAAAAGCCTTCTGTTTCGAGTGCCAAACCTTTCAGGGGAGCATTTGCAAGCTTCTGACACCATTTTTGAGTCAATTGCCAAAAGTCAGATTTTTGCTGAAATTGTGACACCGGGGCTTAGGGATTTTTTCAAAAAAATATTTTCTGCCGGTTAAGTTTTTGAGAGCTGATTTCTTGTCCTGTGATAAAAAGCCTTCTGTTTCCATCGCCAAAGCTTTCAGGGGAGCATTTGCAAGCTTCTGGCACCATTTTTGAGTCAATTGCCAAAAGTCAGATTTTTGCTGAAATTGTGACCCAGGGGCTTAGGGATTTTTTCAAAAAAATATTTTCTGCCGGTTAAGTTTTTGAGAGCTGATTTCTTGTCCTGTGATAAAAAGCCTTCTGTTTCGAGTGCCAAACCTTTCAAGGGAGCATTTTCAAGCTTTAGGCACCATTTTTGAGTGAATTGCCAAAAGTCAGATTTTTGCTGAAATTGTGACCCCGGGGCTTAGGGATTTTTTCAAAAAAATATTTTCTGCCGGTGAAGTTTTTGAGGGCTGATTTCTTGTGCTGTGATAAAAAGCCTTCTGTTTCGAGTGCCAAACCTTTTAGGGGAGCATTTTCAAGCTTTTGGCACCATTTTTCAGTGAATTGCCAAAAGTCAGATTTTTGCTGAAATTGTGACCCCGGGGCTTAGGGATTTTTTCAAAAAAATATTTTCTGCCGGTTAAGTTTTTGAGGGCTGATTTCTTGTTCTGTGATAAAAAGCCTTCTGTTTCCATCGCCAAAGCTTTCAGGGGAGCATTTGCAAGCTTCTGGCACCATTTTTGAGTGAATTGCCAAAAGTCAGATTTTTGCTGAAATTGTGACCCCGGGGCTTAGGGATTTTTTCAAAAAAATATTTTCTGCCGGTTAAGTTTTTGAGAGCTGATTTCTTGTCCTGTGATAAAAAGCCTTCTGTTTCCATCGCCAAAGCTTTCAGGGGAGCATTTGCAAGCTTCTGGCACCATTTTTGAGTGAATTGCCAAAAGTCAGATTTTTGCTGAAATTGTGACCCCGGCGCTTAGGGATTTTTTCAAAAAAATATTTTCTGCCGTTTAAGTTTTTGAGGGCTGATTTCTTGTCCTGTGATAAAAAGCCTTCTGTTTCCATCGCCAAAGCTTTCAGGGGAGCATTTGCAAGCTTCTGGCACCATTTTTGAGTGAATTGCCAAAAGTCAGATTTTTGCTGAAATTGTGACCCCGGGGCTTAGGGATTTTTTCAAAAAAATATTTTCTGCCGGTTAAGTTTTTGAGAGCTGATTTCTTGTCCTTTGATAAAAAGCCTTCTGTTTCGAGTGCCAAAGCTTTCAGGGGAGCATTTGCAAGCTTCTGGCACCATTTTTGAGTCAATTGCCAAAAGTCAGATTTTTGCTGAAATTGTGACGCCGGGGCTTAGGGATTTTTTCAAAAAAATATTTTCTGCCGGTTAAGTTTTTGAGAGCTGATTTCTTGTCCTGTGATAAAAAGCCTTCTGTTTCGAGTGCCAAACCTTTCAGGGGAGCATTTGCAAGCTTCTGGCACCATTTTTGAGTGAATTGCCAAAAGTCAGATTTTTGCTGAAATTGTGACCCCGGCGCTTAGGGATTTTTTCAAAAAAATATTTTCTGCCGGTTAAGTTTTTGAGGGCTGATTTCTTGTTCTGTGATAAAAAGCCTTCTGTTTCGAGTGCCAAACCTTTCAGGGGAGCATTTGCAAGCTTCTGGCACCATTTTTGAGTCAATTGCCAAAAGTCAGATTTTTGCTGAAATTGTGACCCCGGGGCTTAGGGATTTTTTCAAAAAAATATTTTCTGCCGGTGAAGTTTTTGAGGGCTGATTTCTTGTGCTGTGATAAAAAGCCTTCTGTTTCGAGTGCCAAACCTTTTAGGGGAGCATTTTCAAGCTTTTGGCACCATTTTTCAGTGAATTGCCAAAAGTCAGATTTTTGCTGAAATTGTGACCCCGGGGCTTAGGGATTTTTTCAAAAAAATATTTTCTGCCGGTTAAGTTTTTGAGGGCTGATTTCTTGTTCTGTGATAAAAAGCCTTCTGTTTCCATCGCCAAAGCTTTCAGGGGAGCATTTGCAAGCTTCTGGCACCATTTTTGAGTGAATTGCCAAAAGTCAGATTTTTGCTGAAATTGTGACCCCGGGGCTTAGGGATTTTTTCAAAAAAATATTTTCTGCCGGTTAAGTTTTTGAGAGCTGATTTCTTGTCCTGTGAAAAAAAGCCTTCTGTTTCCATCGCCAAGGCTTTCAGGGGAGCATTTGCAAGCTTCTGGCACCATTTTTGAGTGAATTGCCAAAAGTCAGATTTTTGCTGAAATTGTGACCCCGGGGCTTAGGGATTTTTTCAAAAAAATATTTTCTGCCGGTGAAGTTTTTGAGGGCTGATTTCTTGTCCTGTGATAAAAAGCCTTCTGTTTCCATCGCCAAAGCTTTCAGGGGTGCATTTGCAAGCTTTAGGCACCATTTTTGAGTGAATTGCCAAAAGTCAGATTTTTGCTGAAATTGTGACCCCGGGGCTTAGGGATTTTTTCAAAAAAATATTTTCTGCCGGTTAAGTTTTTGAGAGCTGATTTCTTGTCCTGTGATAAAAAGCCTTCTGTTTCCATCGCCAAAGCTTTCAGGGGAGCATTTGCAAGCTTCTGGCACCATTTTTGAGTCAATTGCCAAAAGTCAGATTTTTGCTGAAATTGTGACCCCGGGGCTTAGGGATTTTTTCAAAAAAATATTTTCTGCCGGTTAAGTTTTTCAGGGCTGATTTCTTGTTCTGTGATAAAAAGCCTTCTGTTTCCATCGCCAAAGCTTTCAGGGGAGCATTTTCAAGCTTTTGGCACTATTTTTGAGTGAATTGCCAAAAGTCAGATTTTTACTGAAATTGTGACCCCGGGGCTTAGGGATTTTTTCAAAAAAATATTTTCTGCCGGTTAAGTTTTTGAGAGCTGATTTCTTGTCCTGTGATAAAAAGCCTTCTGTTTCCATCGCCAAAGCTTTCAGGGGAGCATTTGCAAGCTTCTGGCACCATTTTTGAGTCAATTGCCAAAAGTCAGATTTTTGCTGAAATTGTGACCCCGGGGCTTAGGGATTTTTTCAAAAAAATATTTTCTGCCGGTTAAGTTTTTGAGGGCTGATTTCTTGTTCTGTGATAAAAAGCCTTCTGTTTCCATCGCCAAACTTTCAGGGGAGCATTTGCAAGCTTCTGGCACCATTTTTGAGTGAATTGCCAAAAGTCAGATTTTTGCTGAAATTGTGACCCCGGGGCTTAGGGATTTTTTCAAAAAAATATTTTCTGCTGGTTAAGTTTTTGAGGGCTGATTTCTTGTTCTGTGATAAAAAGCCTTCTGTTTCGAGTGCCAAACCTTTCAGGAGAGCATTTTCAAGCTTTAGGCACCATTTTTGAGTGAATTGCCAAAAGTCAGATTTTTGCTGAAATTGTGACCCCGGGGCTTAGGGATTTTTTCAAAAAAATATTTTCTGCCGGTTAAGTTTTTGAGGGCTGATTTCTTGTTCTGTGATAAAAAGCCTTCTGTTTCCATCGCCAAAGCTTTCAGGGGAGCATTTGCAAGCTTCTGGCACCATTTTTGAGTGAATTGCCAAAAGTCAGATTTTTGCTGAAATTGTGACCCCGGGGCTTAGGGATTCTTTCAAAAAAATATTTTCTGCCGGTTAAGTTTTTGAGAGCTGATTTCTTGTCCTGTGAAAAAAAGCCTTCTGTTTCCATCGCCAAAGCTTTCAGGGGAGCATTTGCAAGCTTCTGGCACCATTTTTGAGTGAATTGCCAAAAGTCAGATTTTTGCTGAAATTGTGACCCCGGGGCTTAGGGATTTTTTCAAAAAAATATTTTCTGCCGGTTAAGTTTTTGAGGGCTGATTTCTTGTTCTGTGATAAAAAGCCTTCTGTTTCGAGTGCCAAACCTTTCAGGGGAGCATTTGCAAGCTTCTGGCACCATTTTTGAGTGAATTGCCAAAAGTCAGATTTTTGCTGAAATTGTGACCCCGGGGCTTAGGGATTTTTTCAAAAAAATATTTTCTGCCGGTTAAGTTTTTGAGGGCTGATTTCTTGTTCTGTGATAAAAAGCCTTCTGTTTCCATCGCCAAAGCTTTCAGGGGAGCATTTGCAAGCTTCTGGCACCATTTTTGAGTGAATTGCCAAAAGTCAGATTTTTGCTGAAATTGTGACCCCGGGGCTTAGGGATTTTTTCAAAAAAATATTTTCTGCCGGTGAAGTTTTTGAGGGCTGATTTCTTGTCCTGTGATAAAAAGCCTTCTGTTTCCATCGCCAAAGCTTTCAGGAGAGCATTTTCAAGCTTTAGGCACCATTTTTGAGTGAATTGCCAAAAGTCAGATTTTTGCTGAAATTGTGACCCCGGGGCTTAGGGATTTTTTCAAAAAAATATTTTCTGCCGGTGAAGTTTTTGAGAGCTGATTTCTTGTCCTGTGATAAAAAGCCTTCTGTTTCCATCGCCAAAGCTTTCAGGGGAGCATTTTCAAGCTTTTGGCACCATTTTTGAGTGAATTGCCAAAAGTCAGATTTTTGCTGAAATTGTGACCCCGGGGCTTAGGGATTTTTTCAAAAAAATATTTTCTGCCGGTTAAGTTTTTGAGAGCTGATTTCTTGTCCTGTGATAAAAAGCCTTCTGTTTCGAGTGCCAAACCTTTCAGGGGAGCATTTGCAAGCTTCTGGCACCATTTTTGAGTCAATTGCCAAAAGTCAGATTTTTGCTAAAATTGTGACACCGGGGCTTAGGGATTTTTTCAAAAAAATATTTTCTGCCGGTTAAGTTTTTGAGAGCTGATTTCTTGTCCTGTGATAAAAAGCCTTCTGTTTCCATCGCCAAAGCTTTCAGGGGAGCATTTGCAAGCTTCTGGCACCGTTTTTGAGTCAATTGCCAAAAGTCAGATTTTTGCTGAAAATGTGACCCCGGGGCTTAGGGATTTTTTCAAAAAAATATTTTCTGCCGGTTAAGTTTTTGAGAGCTGATTTCTTGTCCTGTGATAAAAAGCCTTCTGTTTCGAGTGCCAAACCTTTCAGGAGAGCATTTTGAAGCTTCTGGCACCATTTTTGAGTGAATTGCCAAAAGTCAGATTTTTGCTGAAATTGTGACCCCGGGGCTTAGGGATTTTTTCAAAAAAATATTTTCTGCCGGTTAAGTTTTTGAGGGCTGATTTCTTGTTCTGTGATAAAAAGCCTTCTGTTTCCATCGCCAAAGCTTTCAGGGGAGCATTTGCAAGCTTCTGGCACCATTTTTGAGTGAATTGCCAAAAGTCAGATTTTTGCTGAAATTGTGACCCCGGGGCTTAGGGATTTTTTCAAAAAAATATTTTCTGCCGGTGAAGTTTTTGAGGGCTGATTTCTTGTCCTGTGATAAAAAGCCTTCTGTTTCCATCGCCAAAGCTTTCAGGAGAGCATTTTCAAGCTTTAGGCACCATTTTTGAGTGAATTGCCAAAAGTCAGATTTTTGCTGAAATTGTGACCCCGGGGCTTAGGGATTTTTTCAAAAAAATATTTTCTGCCGGTGAAGTTTTTGAGAGCTGATTTCTTGTCCTGTGATAAAAAGCCTTCTGTTTCGAGTGCCAAACCTTTCAGGAGAGCATTTTGAAGCTTCTGGCACCATTTTTGAGTGAATTGCCAAAAGTCAGATTTTTGCTGAAATTGTGACCCCGGGGCTTAGGGATTTTTTCAAAAAAATATTTTCTGCCGGTTAAGTTTTTGAGAGCTGATTTCTTGTCCTGTGATAAAAAGCCTTCTGTTTCCATCGCCAAAGCTTTCCGGGGAGCATTTGCAAGCTTCTGGCACCATTTTTGAGTGAATTGCCAAAAGTCAGATTTTTGCTGAAATTGTGACCCCGGGGCTTAGGGATTTTTTCAAAAAAATATTTTCTGCCGGTTAAGTTTTTGAGAGCTGATTTCTTGTTCTGTGATAAAAAGCCTTCTGTTTCGAGTGCCAAACCTTTCAGGAGAGCATTTTCAAGCTTTAGGCACCATTTTTGAGTGAATTGCCAAAAGTCAGATTTTTGCTGAAATTGTGACCCCGGGGCTTGGGGTTTTTTTTCAAAAAAATATTTTCTGCCGGTTAAGTTTTTGAGAGCTGATTTCTTGTCCTTTGATAAAAAGCCTTCTGTTTCGAGTGCCAAACCTTTCAGGGGAGCATTTGCAAGCTTCTGGCACCATTTTTGAGTCAATTGCCAAAAGTCAGATTTTTGCTGAAATTGTGACCCCGGGGCTTAGGGATTTTTTCAAGAAAATATTTTCTGCCGGTTAAGTTTTTGAGAGCTGATTTCTTGTCCTGTGATAAAAAGCCGTCTGTTTCCATTGCCAAAGCTTTCAGGGGAGCATTTGCAAGCTTCTGGCACCATTTTTGAGTCAATTGCTAAAAGTCAGATTTTTGCTGAAATTGTGACCCCGGGGCTTAGGGATTTTTTCAAAAAAATATTTTCTGCCGGTGAAGTTTTTGAGAGCTGATTTCTTGTCCTGTGATAAAAAGCCTTCTGTTTCCATCGCCAAAGCTTTCAGGGGAGCATTTGCAAGCTTCTGGCACCATTTTTGAGTCAATTGCCAAAAGTCAGATTTTTGCTGAAATTGGGACCCCGGGGCTTAGGGATTTTTTCAAAAAAATATTTTCTGCCGGTTAATTTTTTGAGAGCTGATTTCTTGTCCTGTGATAAAAAGCCTTCTGTTTCCATCGCCAAAGCTTTCAGGGGAGCATTTGCAAGCTTCTGGCACCATTTTTGAGTGAATTGCCAAAAGTCAGATTTTTGCTAAAATTGTGACCCTGGGGTTTAGGGATTTTTTCAAAAAAATATTTTCTGCCGGTTATGTTTTTGAGAGCTGATTTCTTGTCCTGTGATAAAAAGCCTTCTGTTTCGAGTGCCAAAGCTTTCAGGGGAGCATTTGCAAGCTTCTGGCACGATTTTTGAGTCAATTGCCAAAAGTCAGATTTTTGCTGAAATTGTGACCCCGGGGCTTAGGGATTTTTTCAAAAAAATATTTTCTGCCGGTTAAGTTTTTGAGAGCTGATTTCTTGTTCTGTGATAAAAAGCCTTCTGTTTCGAGTGCCAAAGCTTTCAGGGGAGCATTTGCAAGCTTCTGGCACCATTTTTGAGTGAATTGCCAAAAGTCAGATTTTTGCTGAAATTGTGATCCCGGGGCTTTGGGATTTTTTCAAAAAAATATTTTCTGCCGGTTAAGTTTTTGAGAGCTGATTTCTTGTTCTGTGATAAAAAGCCTTCTGTTTCGAGTGCCAAACCTTTCAGGGGAGCATTTGCAAGCTTCTGGCACCATTTTTGAGTCAATTGCCAAAAGTCAGATTTTTGCTGAAATTGTGACCCCGGGGCTTAGGGATTTTTTTTAAAAAAATATTTTCTGCCGGTTAAGTTTTTGAGAGCTGATTTCTTGTCCTGTGATAAAAAGCCTTCTGTTTCCATCGCCAAAGCTTTCAGTGGAGCATTTGCAAGCTTCTGGCACCATTTTTGAGTCAATTGCCAAAAGTCAGATTTTTGCTGAAATTGTGACCCCGGGGCTTAGGGATTTTTTCAAAAAAATATTTTCTGCCGGTTAAGTTTTTGAGGGCTGATTTCTTGTTCTGTGATAAAAAGCCTTCTGTTTCCATCGCCAAAGCTTTCAGGGGAGCATTTGCAAGCTTCTGGCACCATTTTTGAGTGAATTGCCAAAAGTCAGATTTTTGCTGAAATTGTGACCCCGGGGCTTTGGGATATTTTCAAAAAAAATATTTTCTGCCGGTTAAGTTTTTGAGGGCTGATTTCTTGTTCTGTGATAAAAAGCCTTCTGTTTCCATCGCCAAAGCTTTCAGGGGAGTATTTGCAAGCTTCTGGCACCATTTTTGAGTCAATTGCCAAAAGTCAGATTTTTGCTGAAATTGTGACCCCGGGGCTTAGGGATTTTTCCAAAAAAATATTTTCTGCCGGTTAAGTTTTTGAGGGCTGATTTCTTGTCCTGTGATAAAAAGCCTTCTGTTTCGAGTGCCAAACCTTTCAGGAGAGCATTTGCAAGCTTCTGGCACCATTTTTGAGTGAATTGCCAAAAGTCAGATTTTTGCTGAAATTGTGACCCCGGGGCTTAGGGATTTTTTCAAAAAAATATTTACTGCCGGTGAAGTTTTTGAGGGCTGATTTCTTGTCCTGTGGTAAAAAGCCTTCTGTTTCCATCGCCAAACCTTTCAGGGGAGCATTTTCAAGCTTTTGGCACCATTTCTGAGTGAATTGCCAAAAGTCAGATTTTTGCTGAAATTGTGACCCCGGGGCTTAGGGATTTTTTCAAAAAAATATTTTCTGCCGGTTAAGTTTTTGAGGGCTGATTTCTTGTTCTGTGATAAAAAGCCTTCTTTTTCGAGTGCCAAACCTTTCAGGAGAGCATTTTCAAGCTTTAGGCACCATTTTTGAGTGAATTGCCAAAAGTCAGATTTTTGTTGAAATTGTGATTCCGGGGCTTAGGGATTTTTTCAAAAAAATATTTTCTGCCGGTTAAGTTTTTGAGGGCTGATTTCTTGTTCTGTGATAAAAAGCCCTCTGTTTCGAATGCCAAACCTTTCAGGGGAGCATTTGCAAGCTTCTGGCACCATTTTTGAGTCAATTGCCAAAAGTCAGATTTTTGCTGAAATTGTGACCCCGGGGCTTAGGGATTTTTTCAAAAAAATATTTTCTGCCGGTAAAGTTTTTGAGGGCTGATTTCTTGTCCTGTGATAAAAAGCCTTCTGTTTCGAGTGCCAAACCTTTCAGGAGAGCATTTTCAAGCTTTAGGCACCATTTTTGAGTGAATTGCCAAAAGTCAGATTTTTGCTGAAATTGTGACCCCGGGGCTTAGGGATTTTTTCAAAAAAATATTTTCTGCCGGTTAAGTTTTTCAGGGCTGATTTCTTGTCCTGTGGTAAAAAGCCTTCTGTTTCCATCGCCAAACCTTTCAGGGGAGCATTTTCAAGCTTTTGGCACCTTTTTTGAGTGAATTGCCAAAAGTCAGATTTTTGCTGAAATTGTGACCCCGGGGCTTAGGGATATTTTCAAAAAAATATTTTCTGCCGGTTAAGTTTTTGAGAGCTGATTTCTTGTCCTGTGATAAAAAGCCTTCTGTTTCCATCGCCAAAGCTTTCAGTGGAGCATTTGCAAGCTTCTGGCACCATTTTTGAGTCAATTGCCAAAAGTCAGATTTTTGCTGAAATTGTGACCCCGGGGCTTAGGGATTTTTTCAAAAAAATATTTTCTGCCGGTTAAGTTTTTGAGGGCTGATTTCTTGTTCTGTGATAAAAAGCCTTCTGTTTCCATCGCCAAAGCTTTCAGGGGAGCATTTGCAAGCTTCTGGCACCATTTTTGAGTGAATTGCCAAAAGTCAGATTTTTGCTGAAATTGTGACCCCGGGGCTTTGGGATATTTTCAAAAAAAATATTTTCTGCCGGTTAAGTTTTTGAGGGCTGATTTCTTGTTCTGTGATAAAAAGCCTTCTGTTTCCATCGCCAAAGCTTTCAGGGGAGTATTTGCAAGCTTCTGGCACCATTTTTGAGTCAATTGCCAAAAGTCAGATTTTTGCTGAAATTGTGACCCCGGGGCTTAGGGATTTTTCCAAAAAAATATTTTCTGCCGGTTAAGTTTTTGAGGGCTGATTTCTTGTCCTGTGATAAAAAGCCTTCTGTTTCGAGTGCCAAACCTTTCAGGAGAGCATTTGCAAGCTTCTGGCACCATTTTTGAGTGAATTGCCAAAAGTCAGATTTTTGCTGAAATTGTGACCCCGGGGCTTAGGGATTTTTTCAAAAAAATATTTACTGCCGGTGAAGTTTTTGAGGGCTGATTTCTTGTCCTGTGGTAAAAAGCCTTCTGTTTCCATCGCCAAACCTTTCAGGGGAGCATTTTCAAGCTTTTGGCACCATTTCTGAGTGAATTGCCAAAAGTCAGATTTTTGCTGAAATTGTGACCCCGGGGCTTAGGGATTTTTTCAAAAAAATATTTTCTGCCGGTTAAGTTTTTGAGGGCTGATTTCTTGTTCTGTGATAAAAAGCCTTCTTTTTCGAGTGCCAAACCTTTCAGGAGAGCATTTTCAAGCTTTAGGCACCATTTTTGAGTGAATTGCCAAAAGTCAGATTTTTGTTGAAATTGTGATTCCGGGGCTTAGGGATTTTTTCAAAAAAATATTTTCTGCCGGTTAAGTTTTTGAGGGCTGATTTCTTGTTCTGTGATAAAAAGCCCTCTGTTTCGAATGCCAAACCTTTCAGGGGAGCATTTGCAAGCTTCTGGCACCATTTTTGAGTCAATTGCCAAAAGTCAGATTTTTGCTGAAATTGTGACCCCGGGGCTTAGGGATTTTTTCAAAAAAATATTTTCTGCCGGTGAAGTTTTTGAGGGCTGATTTCTTGTCCTGTGATAAAAAGCCTTCTGTTTCGAGTGCCAAACCTTTCAGGGGAGCATTTTCAAGCTTTTGGCACCATTTTTGAGTGAATTGCGAAAAGTCAGATTTTTGCTGAAATTGTGACCCCGGGGCTTAGGGATTTTTTCAAAAAAATATTTTCTGCCGGTAAAGTTTTTGAGGGCTGATTTCTTGTCCTGTGATAAAAAGCCTTCTGTTTCGAGTGCCAAACCTTTCAGGAGAGCATTTTCAAGCTTTAGGCACCATTTTTGAGTGAATTGCCAAAAGTCAGATTTTTGCTGAAATTGTGACCCCGGGGCTTAGGGATTTTTTCAAAAAAATATTTTCTGCCGGTTAAGTTTTTCAGGGCTGATTTCTTGTCCTGTGGTAAAAAGCCTTCTGTTTCCATCGCCAAACCTTTCAGGGGAGCATTTTCAAGCTTTTGGCACCTTTTTTGAGTGAATTGCCAAAAGTCAGATTTTTGCTGAAATTGTGACCCCGGGGCTTAGGGATATTTTCAAAAAAATATTTTCTACCGGTGAAGTTTTTGAGGGCTGATTTCTTGTCCTGTGATAAAAAGCCTTCTGTTTCGAGTGCCAAACCTTTCAGGGGAGCATTTTCAAGCTTTTGGCACCATTTTTGAGTGAATTGCCAAAAGTCAGATTTTTGCTGAAATTGTGACCCCGGGGCTTAGGGATTTTTTCAAAAAAATATTTTCTGCCGGTAAAGTTTTTGAGGGCTGATTTCTTGTCCTGTGATGAAAAGCCTTCTGTTTCGAGTGCCAAACCTTTCAGGAGAGCATTTTCAAGCTTTAGGCACCATTTTTGAGTGAATTGCCAAAAGTCAGATTTTTGCTGAAATTGTGACCCCGGGCCTTAGGGATTTTTTTCAAAAAAATATTTTCTGCCGGTTAAGTTTTTCTGGGCTGATTTCTTGTTCTGTGATAAAAAGCCTTCTGTTTCCATCGCCAAAGCTTTCAGGGGAGCATTTGCAACCGGTTGGCACCATTTTTGAGTGAATTCCCAAAAGTCAGATTTTTGCTGAAATTGTGACCCCGGGGCTTAGGGATTTTTTTCAAAAAAATATTTTCTGCCGGTTAAGTTTTTGAGGGCTGATTTCTTGTTCTGTGATAAAAAGCCTTCTGTTTCCATCGCCAAAGCTTTCAGGGGAGCATTTTCAAGCTTCTGGCACCATTTTTGAGTGAATTGCCAAAAGTCAGATTTTTGCTGAAATTGTGACCCCGGGGCTTAGGGATTTTTTCAAAAAAATATTTTCTGCCGGTTAAGTTTTTGAGAGCTGATTTCTTGTCCTGTGATAAAAAGCCTTCTGTTTCCATCGCCAAAGCTTTCAGGGGAGCATTTGCAAGCTTCTGGCACCATTTTTGAGTCAATTGCCAAAAGTCAGATTTTTGCTGAAATTGTGACCCCGGGGTTTAGGGATATTTTCAAAAAAATATTTTCTGCCGGTTAAGTTTTTGAGGGCTGATTTCTTGTTCTGTGATAAAAAGCCTTCTGTTTCCATCGCCAAAGCTTTCAGGGGAGCATTTGCAAGCTTCTGGCACCATTTTTGAGTGAATTGCCAAAAGTCAGATTTTTGCTGAAATTGTGACCCCGGGGCTTAGGGATTTTTCCAAAAAAATATTTTCTGCCGGTTAAGTTTTTGAGGGCTGATTTCTTGTTCTGTGATAAAAAGCCTTCTGTTTCCATCGCCAAAGCTTTCAGGGGAGCATTTGCAAGCTTCTGGCACCATTTTTGAGTGAATTGCCAAAAGTCAGATTTTTGCTGAAATTGTGACCCCGGGGCTTAGGGATTTTTTCAAAAAAATATTTTCTGCCGGTGAAGTTTTTGAGGGCTGATTTCTTGTCCTGTGATAAAAAGCCTTCTGTTTCGAGTGCCAAACCTTTCAGGGGAGCATTTGCAACCGGTTGGCACCATTTTTGAGTGAATTCCCAAAAGTCAGATTTTTGCTGAAATTGTGACCCCGGGGCTTAGGGATTTTTTCAAAAAAATATTTTCTGCCGGTGAAGTTTTTGAGGGCTGATTTCTTGTCCTGTGGTAAAAAGCCTTCTGTTTCCATCGCCAAACCTTTCAGGGGAGCATTTTCAAGCTTTTGGCACCTTTTTTGAGTGAATTGCCAAAAGTCAGATTTTTGTTGAAATTGTGATTCCGGGGCTTAGGGATTTTTTCAAAAAAATATTTTCTGCCGGTTAAGTTTTTGAGGGCTGATTTCTTGTTCTGTGATAAAAAGCCCTCTGTTTCGAATGCCAAACCTTTCAGGGGAGCATTTGCAAGCTTCTGGCACCATTTTTGAGTCAATTGCCAAAAGTCAGATTTTCGCTGAAATTGTGACCCCGGGGCTTAGGGATTTTTTCAAAAAAATATTTTCTGCCGGTGAAGTTTTTGAGGGCTGATTTCTTGTCCTGTGATAAAAAGCCTTCTGTTTCGAGTGCCAAACCTTTCAGGGGAGCATTTTCAAGCTTTTGGCACCATTTTTGAGTGAATTGCGAAAAGTCAGATTTTTGCTGAAATTGTGACCACGGGGCTTAGGGATTTTTTCAAAAAAATATTTTCTGCCGGTAAAGTTTTTGAGGGCTGATTTCTTGTCCTGTGATAAAAAGCCTTCTGTTTCGAGTGCCAAACCTTTCAGGAGAGCATTTTCAAGCTTTAGGCACCATTTTTGAGTGAATTGCCAAAAGTCAGATTTTTGCTGAAATTGTGACCCCGGGGCTTAGGGATTTTTTCAAAAAAATATTTTCTGCCGGTTAAGTTTTTCAGGGCTGATTTCTTGTCCTGTGGTAAAAAGCCTTCTGTTTCCATCGCCAAACCTTTCAGGGGAGCATTTTCAAGCTTTTGGCACCTTTTTTGAGTGAATTGCCAAAAGTCAGATTTTTGCTGAAATTGTGACCCCGGGGCTTAGGGATATTTTCAAAAAAATATTTTCTACCGGTGAAGTTTTTGAGGGCTGATTTCTTGTCCTGTGATAAAAAGCCTTCTGTTTCGAGTGCCAAACCTTTCAGGGGAGCATTTTCAAGCTTTTGGCACCATTTTTGAGTGAATTGCCAAAAGTCAGATTTTTGCTGAAATTGTGACCCCGGGGCTTAGGGATTTTTTCAAAAAAATATTTTCTGCCGGTAAAGTTTTTGAGGGCTGATTTCTTGTCCTGTGATGAAAAGCCTTCTGTTTCGAGTGCCAAAGCTTTCAGTGGAGCATTTGCAAGCTTCTGGCACCATTTTTGAGTCAATTGCCAAAAGTCAGATTTTTGCTGAAATTGTGACCCCGGGGCTTAGGGATTTTTTCAAAAAAATATTTTCTGCCGGTTAAGTTTTTGAGGGCTGATTTCTTGTTCTGTGATAAAAAGCCTTCTGTTTCCATCGCCAAAGCTTTCAGGGGAGCATTTGCAAGCTTCTGGCACCATTTTTGAGTGAATTGCCAAAAGTCAGATTTTTGCTGAAATTGTGACCCCGGGGCTTTGGGATATTTTCAAAAAAAATATTTTCTGCCGGTTAAGTTTTTGAGGGCTGATTTCTTGTTCTGTGATAAAAAGCCTTCTGTTTCCATCGCCAAAGCTTTCAGGGGAGTATTTGCAAGCTTCTGGCACCATTTTTGAGTCAATTGCCAAAAGTCAGATTTTTGCTGAAATTGTGACCCCGGGGCTTAGGGATTTTTCCAAAAAAATATTTTCTGCCGGTTAAGTTTTTGAGGGCTGATTTCTTGTCCTGTGATAAAAAGCCTTCTGTTTCGAGTGCCAAACCTTTCAGGAGAGCATTTGCAAGCTTCTGGCACCATTTTTGAGTGAATTGCCAAAAGTCAGATTTTTGCTGAAATTGTGACCCCGGGGCTTAGGGATTTTTTCAAAAAAATATTTACTGCCGGTGAAGTTTTTGAGGGCTGATTTCTTGTCCTGTGGTAAAAAGCCTTCTGTTTCCATCGCCAAACCTTTCAGGGGAGCATTTTCAAGCTTTTGGCACCATTTCTGAGTGAATTGCCAAAAGTCAGATTTTTGCTGAAATTGTGACCCCGGGGCTTAGGGATTTTTTCAAAAAAATATTTTCTGCCGGTTAAGTTTTTGAGGGCTGATTTCTTGTTCTGTGATAAAAAGCCTTCTTTTTCGAGTGCCAAACCTTTCAGGAGAGCATTTTCAAGCTTTAGGCACCATTTTTGAGTGAATTGCCAAAAGTCAGATTTTTGTTGAAATTGTGATTCCGGGGCTTAGGGATTTTTTCAAAAAAATATTTTCTGCCGGTTAAGTTTTTGAGGGCTGATTTCTTGTTCTGTGATAAAAAGCCCTCTGTTTCGAATGCCAAACCTTTCAGGGGAGCATTTGCAAGCTTCTGGCACCATTTTTGAGTCAATTGCCAAAAGTCAGATTTTTGCTGAAATTGTGACCCCGGGGCTTAGGGATTTTTTCAAAAAAATATTTTCTGCCGGTGAAGTTTTTGAGGGCTGATTTCTTGTCCTGTGATAAAAAGCCTTCTGTTTCGAGTGCCAAACCTTTCAGGGGAGCATTTTCAAGCTTTTGGCACCATTTTTGAGTGAATTGCGAAAAGTCAGATTTTTGCTGAAATTGTGACCCCGGGGCTTAGGGATTTTTTCAAAAAAATATTTTCTGCCGGTAAAGTTTTTGAGGGCTGATTTCTTGTCCTGTGATAAAAAGCCTTCTGTTTCGAGTGCCAAACCTTTCAGGAGAGCATTTTCAAGCTTTAGGCACCATTTTTGAGTGAATTGCCAAAAGTCAGATTTTTGCTGAAATTGTGACCCCGGGGCTTAGGGATTTTTTCAAAAAAATATTTTCTGCCGGTTAAGTTTTTCAGGGCTGATTTCTTGTCCTGTGGTAAAAAGCCTTCTGTTTCCATCGCCAAACCTTTCAGGGGAGCATTTTCAAGCTTTTGGCACCTTTTTTGAGTGAATTGCCAAAAGTCAGATTTTTGCTGAAATTGTGACCCCGGGGCTTAGGGATATTTTCAAAAAAATATTTTCTACCGGTGAAGTTTTTGAGGGCTGATTTCTTGTCCTGTGATAAAAAGCCTTCTGTTTCGAGTGCCAAACCTTTCAGGGGAGCATTTTCAAGCTTTTGGCACCATTTTTGAGTGAATTGCCAAAAGTCAGATTTTTGCTGAAATTGTGACCCCGGGGCTTAGGGATTTTTTCAAAAAAATATTTTCTGCCGGTAAAGTTTTTGAGGGCTGATTTCTTGTCCTGTGATGAAAAGCCTTCTGTTTCGAGTGCCAAACCTTTCAGGAGAGCATTTTCAAGCTTTAGGCACCATTTTTGAGTGAATTGCCAAAAGTCAGATTTTTGCTGAAATTGTGACCCCGGGCCTTAGGGATTTTTTTCAAAAAAATATTTTCTGCCGGTTAAGTTTTTCTGGGCTGATTTCTTGTTCTGTGATAAAAAGCCTTCTGTTTCCATCGCCAAAGCTTTCAGGGGAGCATTTGCAAGCTTCTGGCACCATTTTTGAGTGAATTGCCAAAAGTCAGATTTTTGCTGAAATTGTGACCCCGGGGCTTAGGGATTTTTTCAAAAAAATATTTTCTGCCGGTAAAGTTTTTGAGGGCTGATTTCTTGTCCTGTGATAAAAAGCCTTCTGTTTCCATCGCCAAAGCTTTCAGGGGAGCATTTGCAACCGGTTGGCACCATTTTTGAGTGAATTCCCAAAAGTCAGATTTTTGCTGAAATTGTGACCCCGGGGCTTAGGGATTTTTTTCAAAAAAATATTTTCTGCCGGTTAAGTTTTTGAGGGCTGATTTCTTGTTCTGTGATAAAAAGCCTTCTGTTTCCATCGCCAAAGCTTTCAGGGGAGCATTTTCAAGCTTCTGGCACCATTTTTGAGTGAATTGCCAAAAGTCAGATTTTTGCTGAAGTTGTGACCCCGGGGCTTAGGGATTTTTTCAAAAAAATATTTTCTGCCGGTTAAGTTTTTGAGAGCTGATTTCTTGTCCTGTGATAAAAAGCCTTCTGTTTCCATCGCCAAAGCTTTCAGGGGAGCATTTGCAAGCTTCTGGCACCATTTTTGAGTCAATTGCCAAAAGTCAGATTTTTGCTGAAATTGTGACCCCGGGGCTTAGGGATATTTTCAAAAAAATATTTTCTGCCGGTTAAGTTTTTGAGGGCTGATTTCTTGTTCTGTGATAAAAAGCCTTCTGTTTCCATCGCCAAAGCTTTCAGGGGAGCATTTGCAAGCTTCTGGCACCATTTTTGAGTGAATTGCCAAAAGTCAGATTTTTGCTGAAATTGTGACCCCGGGGCTTAGGGATTTTTCCAAAAAAATATTTTCTGCCGGTTAAGTTTTTGAGGGCTGATTTCTTGTTCTGTGATAAAAAGCCTTCTGTTTCCATCGCCAAAGCTTTCAGGGGAGCATTTGCAAGCTTCTGGCACCATTTTTGAGTGAATTGCCAAAAGTCAGATTTTTGCTGAAATTGTGACCCCGGGGCTTAGGGATTTTTTCAAAAAAATATTTTCTGCCGGTGAAGTTTTTGAGGGCTGATTTCTTGTCCTGTGATAAAAAGCCTTCTGTTTCGAGTGCCAAACCTTTCAGGGGAGCATTTGCAACCGGTTGGCACCATTTTTGAGTGAATTCCCAAAAGTCAGATTTTTGCTGAAATTGTGACCCCGGGGCTTAGGGATTTTTTCAAAAAAATATTTTCTGCCGGTGAAGTTTTTGAGGGCTGATTTCTTGTCCTGTGGTAAAAAGCCTTCTGTTTCCATCGCCAAACCTTTCAGGGGAGCATTTTCAAGCTTTTGGCACCTTTTTTGAGTGAATTGCCAAAAGTCAGATTTTTGCTGAAATTGTGACCCCGGGGCTTAGGGATATTTTCAAAAAAATATTTTCTACCGGTGAAGTTTTTGAGGGCTGATTTCTTGTCCTGTGATAAAAAGCCTTCTGTTTCGAGTGCCAAACCTTTCAGGGGAGCATTTTCAAGCTTTTGGCACCATTTTTGAGTGAATTGCCAAAAGTCAGATTTTTGCTGAAATTGTGACCCCGGGGCTTAGGGATTTTTTCAAAAAAATATTTTCTGCCGGTAAAGTTTTTGAGGGCTGATTTCTTGTCCTGTGATGAAAAGCCTTCTGTTTCGAGTGCCAAACCTTTCAGGAGAGCATTTTCAAGCTTTAGGCACCATTTTTGAGTGAATTGCCAAAAGTCAGATTTTTGCTGAAATTGTGACCCCGGGCCTTAGGGATTTTTTTCAAAAAAATATTTTCTGCCGGTTAAGTTTTTCTGGGCTGATTTCTTGTTCTGTGATAAAAAGCCTTCTGTTTCCATCGCCAAAGCTTTCAGGGGAGCATTTGCAACCGGTTGGCACCATTTTTGAGTGAATTCCCAAAAGTCAGATTTTTGCTGAAATTGTGACCCCGGGGCTTAGGGATTTTTTTCAAAAAAATATTTTCTGCCGGTTAAGTTTTTCAGGGCTGATTTCTTGTCCTGTGGTAAAAAGCCTTCTGTTTCCATCGCCAAACCTTTCAGGGGAGCATTTTCAAGCTTTTGGCACCTTTTTTGAGTGAATTGCCAAAAGTCAGATTTTTGCTGAAATTGTGACCCCGGGGCTTAGGGATATTTTCAAAAAAATATTTTCTACCGGTGAAGTTTTTGAGGGCTGATTTCTTGTCCTGTGATAAAAAGCCTTCTGTTTCGAGTGCCAAACCTTTCAGGGGAGCATTTTCAAGCTTTTGGCACCATTTTTGAGTGAATTGCCAAAAGTCAGATTTTTGCTGAAATTGTGACCCCGGGGCTTAGGGATTTTTTCAAAAAAATATTTTCTGCCGGTAAAGTTTTTGAGGGCTGATTTCTTGTCCTGTGATGAAAAGCCTTCTGTTTCGAGTGCCAAACCTTTCAGGAGAGCATTTTCAAGCTTTAGGCACCATTTTTGAGTGAATTGCCAAAAGTCAGATTTTTGCTGAAATTGTGACCCCGGGCCTTAGGGATTTTTTTCAAAAAAATATTTTCTGCCGGTTAAGTTTTTCTGGGCTGATTTCTTGTTCTGTGATAAAAAGCCTTCTGTTTCCATCGCCAAAGCTTTCAGGGGAGCATTTGCAAGCTTCTGGCACCATTTTTGAGTGAATTGCCAAAAGTCAGATTTTTGCTGATATTGTGACCCCGGGGCTTAGGGATTTTTTCAAAAAAATATTTTCTGCCGGTAAAGTTTTTGAGGGCTGATTTCTTGTCCTGTGATAAAAAGCCTTCTGTTTCCATCGCCAAAGCTTTCAGGGGAGCATTTGCAACCGGTTGGCACCATTTTTGAGTGAATTCCCAAAAGTCAGATTTTTGCTGAAATTGTGACCCCGGGGCTTAGGGATTTTTTTCAAAAAAATATTTTCTGCCGGTTAAGTTTTTGAGGGCTGATTTCTTGTTCTGTGATAAAAAGCCTTCTGTTTCCATCGCCAAAGCTTTCAGGGGAGCATTTGCAAGCTTCTGGCACCATTTTTGAGTGAATTGCCAAAAGTCAGATTTTTGCTGAAATTGTGACCCCGGGGCTTAGGGATTTTTCCAAAAAAATATTTTCTGCCGGTTAAGTTTTTGAGGGCTGATTTCTTGTTCTGTGATAAAAAGCCTTCTGTTTCCATCGCCAAAGCTTTCAGGGGAGCATTTGCAAGCTTCTGGCACCATTTTTGAGTGAATTGCCAAAAGTCAGATTTTTGCTGAAATTGTGACCCCGGGGCTTAGGGATTTTTTCAAAAAAATATTTTCTGCCGGTGAAGTTTTTGAGGGCTGATTTCTTGTCCTGTGATAAAAAGCCTTCTGTTTCGAGTGCCAAACCTTTCAGGGGAGCATTTGCAACCGGTTGGCACCATTTTTGAGTGAATTCCCAAAAGTCAGATTTTTGCTGAAATTGTGACCCCGGGGCTTAGGGATTTTTTCAAAAAAATATTTTCTGCCGGTGAAGTTTTTGAGGGCTGATTTCTTGTCCTGTGGTAAAAAGCCTTCTGTTTCCATCGCCAAACCTTTCAGGGGAGCATTTTCAAGCTTTTGGCACCTTTTTTGAGTGAATTGCCAAAAGTCAGATTTTTGCTGAAATTGTGACCCCGGGGCTTAGGGATATTTTCAAAAAAATATTTTCTGCCGGTGAAGTTTTTGAGGGCTGATTTCTTGTCCTGTGATAAAAAGCCTTCTGTTTCGAGTGCCAAACCTTTCAGGGGAGCATTTTCAAGCTTTTGGCACCATTTTTGAGTGAATTGCCAAAAGTCAGATTTTTGCTGAAATTGTGACCCCGGGGCTTAGGGATTTTTTCAAAAAAATATTTTCTGCCGGTAAAGTTTTTGAGGGCTGATTTCTTGTCCTGTGATGAAAAGCCTTCTGTTTCGAGTGCCAAACCTTTCAGGAGAGCATTTTCAAGCTTTAGGCACCATTTTTGAGTGAATTGCCAAAAGTCAGATTTTTGCTGAAATTGTGACCCCGGGCCTTAGGAATTTTTTCAAAAAAATATTTTCTGCCGGTTAAGTTTTTCAGGGCTGATTTCTTGTTCTGTGATAAAAAGCCTTCTGTTTCCATCGCCAAAGCGTTCAGGGGAGCATTTGCAAGCTTCTGGCACCATTTTTGAGTGAATTGCCAAAAGTCAGATTTTTGCTGAAATTGTGACCCCGGGGCTTAGGGATTTTTTTAAAAAAATATTTTCTGCCGGTAAAGTTTTTGAGGGCTGATTTCTTGTCCTGTGATAAAAAGCCTTCTTTTTCCATCGCCAAAGCTTTCAGGGGAGCATTTGCAACCGGTTGGCACCATTTTTGAGTGAATTCCCAAAAGTCAGATTTTTGCTGAAATTGTGACCCCGGGGCTTAGGGATTTTTTTCAAAAAAATATTTTCTGCCGGTTAAGTTTTTGAGGGCTGATTTCTTGTTCTGTGATAAAAAGCCTTCTGTTTCCATCGCCAAAGCTTTCAGGGGAGCATTTGCAAGCTTCTGGCACCATTTTTGAGTCAATTGCCAAAAGTCAGATTTTTGCTGAAATTGTGACCCCGGGGCTTAGGGATTTTTTCAAAAAAATATTTTCTGCCGGTTAAGTTTTTGAGAGCTGATTTCTTGTCCTGTGAGAAAAAGCCCTCTGTTTCGAGTGCCAAACCTTTCAGGGGAGCATTTGCAAGCTTCTGGCACCATTTTTGAGTGAATTGCCAAAAGTCAGATTTTTGCTGAAATTGTGACCCCGGGGCTTAGGGATTTTTTCAAAAAAATATTTTCTGCCGGTTAAGTTTTTGAGGGCTGATTTCTTGTTCTGTGATAAAAAGCCTTCTGTTTCCATCGCCAAAGCTTTCAGGGGAGCATTTGCAAGCTTCTGGCACCATTTTTGAGTGAATTGCCAAAAGTCAGATTTTTGCTGAAATTGTGACCCCCGGGCTTAGGGATTTTTTCAAAAAAATATTTTCTGCCGGTGAAGTTTTTGAGGGCTGATTTCTTGTCCTGTGATAAAAAGCCTTCTGTTTCGAGTGCCAAACCTTTCAGGGGAGCATTTTCAAGCTTTTGGCACCATTTTTCAGTGAATGCCAAAAGTCAGATTTTTGCTGAAATTGTGACCCCGGGGCTTAGGGATTTTTTTTAAAAAAATATTTTCTGCCAGTTAAGTTTTTGAGAGCTGATTTCTTGTCCTGTGATAAAAAGCCTTCTGTTTCGAGTGCCAAACCTTTCAGGGGAGCATTTTCAAGCTTTTGGCACCTTTTTTGAGTGAATTGCCAAAAGTCAGATTTTTGCTGAAATTGTGACCCCGGGCCTTAGGGATTTTTTCAAAAAAATATTTTCTGCCGGTTAAGTTTTTCAGGGCTGATTTCTTGTTCTGTGATAAAAAGCCTTCTGTTTCCATCGCCAAAGCTTTCAGGGGAGCATTTGCAAGCTTCTGGCACCATTTTTGAGTGAATTGCCAAAAGTCAGATTTTTGCTGAAATTGTGACCCCGGGGCTTAGGGATTTTTTCAAAAAAATATTTTCTGCCGGTTAAGTTTTTGAGAGCTGATTTCTTGTCCTGTGAGAAAAAGCCCTCTGTTTCGAGTGCCAAACCTTTCAGGGGAGCATTTGCAAGCTTCTGGCACCATTTTTGAGTGAATTGCCAAAAGTCAGATTTTTGCTGAAATTGTGACCCCGGGGCTTAGGGATTTTTTCAAAAAAATATTTTCTGCCGGTTAAGTTTTTGAGGGCTGATTTCTTGTTCTGTGATAAAAAGCCTTCTGTTTCCATCGCCAAAGCTTTCAGGGGAGCATTTGCAAGCTTCTGGCACCATTTTTGAGTGAATTGCCAAAAGTCAGATTTTTGCTGAAATTGTGACCCCCGGGCTTAGGGATTTTTTCAAAAAAATATTTTCTGCCGGTGAAGTTTTTGAGGGCTGATTTCTTGTCCTGTGATAAAAAGCCTTCTGTTTCGAGTGCCAAACCTTTCAGGGGAGCATTTTCAAGCTTTTGGCACCATTTTTCAGTGAATGCCAAAAGTCAGATTTTTGCTGAAATTGTGACCCCGGGGGTTAGGGATTTTTTTTAAAAAAATATTTTCTGCCTGTTAAGTTTTTGAGAGCTGATTTCTTGTCCTGTGATAAAAAGCCTTCTGTTTCCATCGCCAAAGCTTTCAGGGGAGCATTTGCAAGCTTCTGGCACCATTTTTGAGTGAATTGCCAAAAGTCAGATTTTTGCTGAAAGTGTGACCCCGGGGCTTTGGGATTTTTTCAAAAAAATATTTTCTGCCGGTTAAGTTTTTGAGGGCTGATTTCTTGTTCTGTGATAAAAGCCTTTCTTTTTCGAGTGCCAAACCTTTCAGGAGAGCATTTGCAAGCTTCTGGCACCATTTTTGAGTGAATTGCCAAAAGTCAGATTTTTGCTGAAATTGTGACCCCGGGGCTTAGGGATTTTTTCAAAAAAATATTTTCTGCCGGTTAAGTTTTTGAGAGCTGATTTCTTGTCCTGTGATAAAAAGCCTTCTGTTTCCATCGCCAAAGCTTTCAGTGGAGCATTTGCAAGCTTCTGGCACCATTTTTGAGTGAATTGCCAAAAGTCAGATTTTTGCTGAAATTGTGACCCCGGGGCTTAGGGATTTTTTCAAAAAAATATTTTCTGCCGGTGAAGTTTTTGAGGGCTGATTTCTTGTTCTGTGATAAAAAGCCTTCTGTTTCCATCGCCAAAGCTTTCAGGGGAGCATTTGCAAGCTTCTGGCAAAATTTTTGGGTGAATTGCCAAAAGTCAGATTTTTGCTGAAATTGTGACCCCGGGGCTTAGGGATTTTTTCAAAAAAATATTTTCTGCAGGTGAAGTTTTTGAGGGCTGATTTCTTGTCCTGTGATAAAAAGCCTTCTGTTTCGAGTGCCAAACCTTTCAGGGGAGCATTTTCAAGCTTTTGGCACCATTTTTGAGTGAATTGCGAAAAGTCAGATTTTTGCTGAAATTGTGACCCCGGGGCTTAGGGATTTTTTCAAAAAAATATTTTCTGCCGGTAAAGTTTTTGAGGGCTGATTTCTTGTCCTGTGATAAAAAGCCTTCTCTTTCGAGTGCCAAACCTTTCAGGAGAGATTTTCAAGCTTTAGGCACCATTTTTGAGTGAATTGCCAAAAGTCAGATTTTTGCTGAAATTGTGACCCCGGGGCTTAGGGATTTTTTCAAAAAAATATTTTCTGCCGGTGAAGTTTTTGAGGGCTGATTTCTTGTCGTGTGATAAAAAGCCTTCTGTTTCGAGTGCCAAACCTTTCAGGGGAGCATTTTCAAGCTTTTGGCACCATTTTTCAGTGAATTGCCAAAAGTCAGATTTTTGCTGAAATTGTGACCCCGGGGGTTAGGGATTTTTTTTAAAAAAATATTTTCTGCCGGTTAAGTTTTTGAGAGCTGATTTCTTGTCCTGTGATAAAAAGCCTTCTGTTTCCATCGCCAAAGCTTTCAGGGGAGCATTTGCAAGCTTCTGGCACCATTTTTGAGTGAATTGCCAAAAGTCAGATTTTTGCTGAAATTGTGACCCCGGGGCTTTGGGATTTTTTCAAAAAAATATTTTCTGCCGGTGAAGTTTTTGAGGGCTGATTTCTTGTCCTGTGATAAAAAGCCTTCTGTTTCGAGTGCCAAACCTTTCAGGGGAGCATTTTCAAGCTTTTGGCACCATTTTTCAGTGAATTGCCAAAAGTCAGATTTTTGCTGAAATTGTGACCCCGGGGGTTAGGGATTTTTTTTAAAAAAATATTTTCTGCCGGTTAAGTTTTTGAGAGCTGATTTCTTGTCCTGTGATAAAAAGCCTTCTGTTTCCATCGCCAAAGCTTTCAGGGGAGCATTTGCAAGCTTCTGGCACCATTTTTGAGTGAATTGCCAAAAGTCAGATTTTTGCTGAAATTGTGACCCCGGGGCTTTGGGATTTTTTCAAAAAAATATTTTCTGCCGGTTAAGATTTTGAGGGCTGATTTCTTGTTCTGTGATAAAAAGCCTTCTGTTTCGAGTGCCAAACCTTTCAGGGGAGCATTTGCAAGCTTCTGGCACCATTTTTGAGTCAATTGCCAAAAGTCACATTTTTGCTGAAATTGTGACCCCGGGGCTTAGGGATTTTTTTTAAAAAAATATTTTCTGCCAGTTAAGTTTTTGAGAGCTGATTTCTTGTCCTGTGATAAAAAGCCTTCTGTTTCCATCGCCAAAGCTTTCAGGGGAGCATTTGCAAGCTTCTGGCACCATTTTTGAGTCAATTGCCAAAAGTCAGATTTTTGCTGAAATTGTGACCCCGGGGCTTAGGGATTTTTTCAAAAAAATATTTTCTGCCGGTTAAGTTTTTGAGAGCTGATTTCTTGTCCTGTGAGAAAAAGCCCTCTGTTTCGAGTGCCAAACCTTTCAGGGGAGCATTTGCAAGCTTCTGGCACCATTTTTGAGTGAATTGCCAAAAGTCAGATTTTTGCTGAAATTGTGACCCCGGGGCTTAGGGATTTTTTCAAAAAAATATTTTCTGCCGGTTAAGTTTTTGAGAGCTGATTTCTTGTCCTGTGATAAAAAGCCTTCTGTTTCCATCGCCAAAGCTTTCAGGGGAGCATTTGCAAGCTTCTGGCAAAATTTTTGAGTGAATTGCCAAAAGTCAGATTTTTGCTGAAATTGTGACCCCGGGGCTTAGGGATTTTTTCAAAAAAATATTTTCTGCCGGTGAAGTTTTTGAGGGCTGATTTCTTGTCCTGTGATAAAAAGCCTTCTGTTTCGAGTGCCAAACCTTTCAGGGGAGCATTTTCAAGCTTTTGGCACCATTTTTGAGTGAATTGCGAAAAGTCAGATTTTTGCTGAAATTGTGACCCCGGGGCTTAGGGATTTTTTCAAAAAAATATTTTCTGCCGGTAAAGTTTTTGAGGGCTGATTTCTTGTCCTGTGATAAAAAGCCTTCTGTTTCGAGTGCCAAACCTTTCAGGAGAGCATTTTCAAGCTTCTGGCACCATTTTTGAGTGAATTGCCAAAAGTCAGATTTTTGCCGAAATTGTGACCCCGGGGCTTAGGGATTTTTTCAAAAAAATATTTTCTGCCGGTGAAGTTTTTGAGGGCTGATTTCTTGTTCTGTGATAAAAAGCCTTCTGTTTCGAGTGCCAAACCTTTCAGGGGAGCATTTGCAAGCTTCTGGCACCATTTTTGAGTCAATTGCCAAAAGTCAGATTTTTGCTGAAATTGTGACCCCGGGGCTTAGGGATTTTTTTTAAAAAAATATTTTCTGCCAGTTAAGTTTTTGAGAGCTGATTTCTTGTCCTGTGATAAAAAGCCTTCTGTTTCCATCGCCAAAGCTTTCAGGGGAGCATTTGCAAGCTTCTGGCACCATTTTTGAGTCAATTGCCAAAAGTCAGATTTTTGCTGAAATTGTGACCCCGGGGCTTAGGGATTTTTTCAAAAAAATATTTTCTGCCGGTTAAGTTTTTGAGAGCTGATTTCTTGTCCTGTGAGAAAAAGCCCTCTGTTTCGAGTGCCAAACCTTTCAGGGGAGCATTTGCAAGCTTCTGGCACCATTTTTGAGTGAATTGCCAAAAGTCAGATTTTTGCTGAAATTGTGACCCCGGGGCTTAGGGATTTTTTCAAAAAAATATTTTCTGCCGGTGAAGTTTTTGAGGGCTGATTTCTTGTTCTGTGATAAAAAGCCTTCTGTTTCCATCGCCAAAGCTTTCAGGGGAGCATTTGTAAGCTTCTGGCAAAATTTTTGAGTGAATTGCCAAAAGTCAGATTTTTGCTGAAATTGTGACCCCGGGGCTTAGGGATTTTTTCAAAAAAATATTTTCTGCCGGTGAAGTTTTTGAGGGCTGATTTCTTGTCCTGTGATAAAAAGCCTTCTGTTTCGAGTGCCAAACCTTTCAGGGGAGCATTTGCAAGCTTCTGGCACCATTTTTGAGTCAATTGCCAAAAGTCAGATTTTTGCTGAAATTGTGACCCCGGGGCTTAGGGATTTTTTCAAAAAAATATTTTCTGCCGGTTAAGTTTTTGAGAGCTGATTTCTTGTCCTGTGATAAAAAGCCTTCTGTTTCCATCGCCAAAGCTTTCAGGGGAGCATTTGCAAGCTTCTGGCACCATTTTTGAGTGAATTGCCAAAAGTCAGATTTTTGCTGAAATTGTGACCCCGGGGCTTAGGGATTTTTTCAAAAAAATATTTTCTGCCGGTGAAGTTTTTGAGGGCTGATTTCTTGTTCTGTGATAAAAAGCCTTCTGTTTCCATCGCCAAAGCTTTCAGGGGAGCATTTGCAAGCTTCTGGCAAAATTTTTGAGTGAATTGCCAAAAGTCAGATTTTTGCTGAAATTGTGACCCCGGGGCTTAGGGATTTTTTCAAAAAAATATTTTCTGCCGGTGAAGTTTTTGAGGGCTGATTTCTTGTTCTGTGATAAAAAGCCTTCTGTTTCGAGTGCCAAACCTTTCAGGGGAGCATTTTCAAGCTTTTGGCACCATTTTTGAGTGAATTGCGAAAAGTCAGATTTTTGCTGAAATTGTGACCCCGGGGCTTAGGGATTTTTTCAAAAAAATATTTTCTGCCGGTGAAGTTTTTGAGGGCTGATTTCTTGTCCTGTGATAAAAAGCCTTCTGTTTCGAGTGCCAAACCTTTCAGGGGAGCATTTTCAAGCTTTTGGCACCATTTTTCAGTGAATTGCCAAAAGTCAGATTTTTGCTGAAATTGTGACCCCGGGGGTTAGGGATTTTTTTAAAAAAAATATTTTCTGCCGGTTAAGTTTTTGAGAGCTGATTTCTTGTCCTGTGATAAAAAGCCTTCTGTTTCCATCGCCAAAGCTTTCAGGGGAGCATTTGCAAGCTTCTGGCACCATTTTTGAGTGAATTGCCAAAAGTCAGATTTTTGCTGAAATTGTGACCCTGGGGCTTTGGGATTTTTTCAAAAAAATATTTTCTGCCGGTTAAGTTTTTGAGGGCTGATTTCTTGTTCTGTGATAAAAAGCCTTCTGTTTCGAGTGCCAAACCTTTCAGGGGAGCATTTGCAAGCTTCTGGCACCATTTTTGAGTGAATTGCCAAAAGTCAGATTTTTGCTGAAATTGTGACCCCGGGGCTTAGGGATTTTTTCAAAAAAATATTTTCTGCCGGTTAAGTTTTTGAGAGCTGATTTCTTGTCCTGTGATAAAAAGCCTTCTGTTTCCATCGCCAAAGCTTTCAGGGGAGCATTTGCAAGCTTCTGGCACCATTTTTGAGTGAATTGCCAAAAGTCAGATTTTTGCTGAAATTGTGACCCCGGGGCTTAGGGATTTTTTCAAAAAAATATTTTCTGCCGGTGAAGTTTTTGAGGGCTGATTTCTTGTTCTGTGATAAAAAGCCTTCTGTTTCCATCGCCAAAGCTTTCAGGGGAGCATTTGCAAGCTTCTGGCAAAATTTTTGAGTGAATTGCCAAAAGTCAGATTTTTGCTGAAATTGTGACCCCGGGGCTTAGGGATTTTTTCAAAAAAATATTTTCTGCCGGTGAAGTTTTTGAGGGCTGATTTCTTGTCCTGTGATAAAAAGCCTTCTGTTTCGAGTGCCAAACCTTTCAGGGGAGCATTTTCAAGCTTTTGGCACCATTTTTGAGTGAATTGCGAAAAGTCAGATTTTTGCTGAAATTGTGACCCCGGGGCTTAGGGATTTTTTCAAAAAAATATTTTCTGCCGGTAAAGTTTTTGAGGGCTGATTTCTTGTCCTGTGATAAAAAGCCTTCTGTTTCCATCGCCAAAGCTTTCAGGGGAGCATTTGCAAGCTTCTGGCACCATTTTTGAGTGAATTGCCAAAAGTCAGATTTTTGCTCAAATTGTGACCCCGGGGCTTAGGGATTTTTTCAAAAAAATATTTTCTGCCGGTTAAGTTTTTGAGGGCTGATTTCTTGTTCTGTGATAAAAAGCCTTCTGTTTCGAGTGCCAAACCTTTCAGGGGAGCATTTGCAAGCTTCTGGCACCATTTTTGAGTGAATTGCCAAAAGTCAGATTTTTGCTGAAATTGTGACCCCGGGGCTTAGGGATTTTTTCAAAAAAATATTTTCTGCCGGTTAAGTTTATGAGAGCTGATTTCTTGTCCTGTGATAAAAAGCCCTCTGTTTCCATCGCCAAAGCTTTCAGGGGAGCATTTTCAAGCTTTAGGCACCATTTTTGAGTGAATTGCCAAAAGTCAGATTTTTGCTGAAATTGTGACCCCGGGCCTTAGGGATTTTTTCAAAAAAATATTTTCTGCCGGTAAAGTTTTTGAGGGCTGATTTCTTGTCCTGTGATAAAAAGCCTTCTGTTTCCATCGCCAAAGCTTTCAGGGGAGCATTTTCAAGCTTCTGGCACCATTTTTGAGTCAATTGCCAAAAGTCAGATTTTTGCTGAAATTGTGACCCCGGGGTTTAGGGATTTTTTCAAAAAAATATTTTCTGCCGGTTAAGTTTTTGAGAGCTGATTTCTTGTCCTGTGATAAAAAGCCTTCTGTTTCCATCGCCAAAGCTTTCAGGGGAGCATTTGCAAGCTTCTGGCACCATTTTTGAGTGAATTGCCAAAAGTCAGATTTTTGCTCAAATTGTGACCCCGGGGCTTAGGGATTTTTTCAAAAAAATATTTTCTGCCGGTTAAGTTTTTGAGGGCTGATTTCTTGTTCTGTGATAAAAAGCCTTCTGTTTCGAGTGCCAAACCTTTCAGGGGAGCATTTTCAAGCTTCTGGCACCATTTTTGAGTGAATTGCCAAAAGTCAGATTTTTGCTGAAATTGTGACCCCGGGCCTTAGGGATTTTTTCAAAAAAATATTTTCTGCCGGTTAAGTTTATGAGAGCTGATTTCTTGTCCTGTGATAAAAAGCCTTCTGTTTCGAGTGCCAAACCTTTCAGGGGAGCATTTGCAAGCTTCTGGCACCATTTTTGAGTCAATTGCCAAAAGTCAGATTTTTGCTGAAATTGTGACCCCGGGGCTTAGGGATTTTTTTAAAAAAAATATTTTCTGCCGGTTAAGTTTTTGAGAGCTGATTTCTTGTCCTGTGATAAAAAGCCCTCTGTTTCCATCGCCAAAGCTTTCAGGGGAGCATTTGCAAGCTTCTGTCACCATTTTTGAGTCAATTGCCAAAAGTCAGATTTTTGCTGAAATTGTGACCCCGGGGTTTAGGGATTTTTTCAAAAAAATATTTTCTGCCGGTTAAGTTTTTGAGAGCTGATTTCTTGTCCTGTGATAAAAAGCCTTCTGTTTCCATCGCCAAAGCTTTCAGGGGAGCATTTGCAAGCTTCTGGCACCATTTTTGAGTGAATTGCCAAAAGTCAGATTTTTGCTGAAATTGTGACCCCGGGGCTTAGGGATTTTTTCAAAAAAATATTTTCTGCCGGTGAAGTTTTTGAGAGCTGATTTCTTGTCCTGTGATAAAAAGCCTTCTGTTTCGAGTGCCAAACCTTTCAGGGGAGCATTTTCAAGCTTCTGGCACCATTTTTGAGTGAATTGCCAAAAGTCAGATTTTTGCTCAAATTGTGACCCCGGGGCTTAGGGATTTTTTCAAAAAAATATTTTCTGCCGGTTAAGTTTTTGAGGGCTGATTTCTTGTTCTGTGATAAAAAGCCTTCTGTTTCGAGTGCCAAACCTTTCAGGGGAGCATTTGCAAGCTTCTGGCACCATTTTTGAGTGAATTGCCAAAAGTCAGATTTTTGCTGAAATTGTGACCCCGGGGCTTAGGGATTTTTTCAAAAAAATATTTTCTGCCGGTTAAGTTTATGAGAGCTGATTTCTTGTCCTGTGATAAAAAGCCCTCTGTTTCCATCGCCAAAGCTTTCAGGGGAGCATTTTCAAGCTTTAGGCACCATTTTTGAGTGAATTGCCAAAAGTCAGATTTTTGCTGAAATTGTGACCCCGGGCCTTAGGGATTTTTTCAAAAAAATATTTTCTGCCGGTAAAGTTTTTGAGGGCTGATTTCTTGTCCTGTGATAAAAAGCCTTCTGTTTCCATCGCCAAAGCTTTCAGGGGAGCATTTTCAAGCTTCTGGCACCATTTTTGAGTCAATTGCCAAAAGTCAGATTTTTGCTGAAATTGTGACCCCGGGGTTTAGGGATTTTTTCAAAAAAATATTTTCTGCCGGTTAAGTTTTTGAGAGCTGATTTCTTGTCCTGTGATAAAAAGCCTTCTGTTTCCATCGCCAAAGCTTTCAGGGGAGCATTTGCAAGCTTCTGGCACCATTTTTGAGTGAATTGCCAAAAGTCAGATTTTTGCTCAAATTGTGACCCCGGGGCTTAGGGATTTTTTCAAAAAAATATTTTCTGCCGGTTAAGTTTTTGAGGGCTGATTTCTTGTTCTGTGATAAAAAGCCTTCTGTTTCGAGTGCCAAACCTTTCAGGGGAGCATTTGCAAGCTTCTGGCACCATTTTTGAGTGAATTGCCAAAAGTCAGATTTTTGCTGAAATTGTGACCCCGGGGCTTAGGGATTTTTTCAAAAAAATATTTTCTGCCGGTTAAGTTTATGAGAGCTGATTTCTTGTCCTGTGATAAAAAGCCTTCTGTTTCGAGTGCCAAACCTTTCAGGGGAGCATTTGCAAGCTTCTGGCACCATTTTTGAGTCAATTGCCAAAAGTCAGATTTTTGCTGAAATTGTGACCCCGGGGCTTAGGGATTTTTTTAAAAAAAATATTTTCTGCCGGTTAAGTTTTTGAGAGCTGATTTCTTGTCCTGTGATAAAAAGCCCTCTGTTTCCATCGCCAAAGCTTTCAGGGGAGCATTTGCAAGCTTCTGTCACCATTTTTGAGTCAATTGCCAAAAGTCAGATTTTTGCTGAAATTGTGACCCCGGGGTTTAGGGATTTTTTCAAAAAAATATTTTCTGCCGGTGAAGTTTTTGAGAGCTGATTTCTTGTCCTGTGATAAAAAGCCTTCTGTTTCGAGTGCCAAACCTTTCAGGGGAGCATTTTCAAGCTTCTGGCACCATTTTTGAGTGAATTGCCAAAAGTCAGATTTTTGCTGAAATTGTGACCCCGGGGCTTAGGGATTTTTTCAAAAAAATATTTTCTGCCGGTTAAGTTTTTGACAGCTGATTTCTTGTCCTGTGATAAAAAGCCTTCTGTTTCGAGTGCCAAACCTTTCAGGAGAGCATTTTGAAGCTTTAGACACCATTTTTGAGTGAATTGCCAAAAGTCAGATTTTTGCTGAAATTTTGACCCCGGGGCCTAGGGATTTTTTCAAAAAAATATTTTCTGTCGGTTAATTTTTTGAGGGCTGATTTCTTGTTCTGTGGTAAAAAGCCTTCTGTTTCGAGTGCCAAACCTTTCAGGGGAGCATTTGCAAGCTTCTGGCACCATTTTTGAGTGAATTGCCAAAAGTCAGATTTTTGCTGAAATTGTGACCCCGGGGCTTAGGGATTATTTTTAAAAAAATATTTTCTGCCGGTTAAGTTTTTGAGAGCTGATTTCTTGTCCTGTGATAAAAAGCCTTCTGTTTCCATCGCGAAAGCTTTCAGGGGAGCATTTGCAAGCTTCTGGCACCATTTTTGAGTGAATTGCCAAAAGTCAGATTTTTGCTGAAATTGTGACCCCGGGGCTTAGGGATTTTTTCAAAAAAATATTTTCTGCCGGTTAAGTTTTTGAGGGCTGATTTCTTGTTCTGTGATAAAAAGCCTTCTGTTTCGAGTGCCAAACCTTTCAGGGGAGCATTTGCAAGCTTCTGACACCATTTTTGAGTCAATTGCCAAAAGTCAGATTTTTGCTGAAATTGTGACCCCGGGGCTTAGGGATTTTTTTAAAAAAAATATTTTCTGCCGGTTAAGTTTTTGAGAGCTGATTTCTTGTCCTGTGATAAAAAGCCCTCTGTTTCCATCGCCAAAGCTTTCAGGGGAGCATTTGCAAGCTTCTGTCACCATTTTTGAGTCAATTGCCAAAAGTCAGATTTTTGCTGAAATTGTGACCCCGGGGCTTAGGGATTTTTTCAAAAAAATATTTTCTGCCGGTTAAGTTTTTGAGAGCTGATTTCTTGTCCTGTCATAAAAAGCCTTCTGTTTCCATCGCCAAAGCTTTCAGGGGAGCATTTGCAAGCTTCTGGCACCATTTTTGAGTCAATTGCCAAAAGTCAGATTTTTGCTGAAATTGTGACCCCGGGGCTTAGGGATTTTTTCAAAAAAATATTTTCTGCCGGTTAAGTTTTTGAGTGCTGATTTCTTGTCCTGTGATAAAAAGCCTTCTGTTTCGAGTGCCAAACCTTTCAGGGGAGCATTTTCAAGCTTTTGGCACCATTTTTGAGTGAATTGCCAAAAGTCAGATTTTTGCTGAAATTGTGACCCCGGGACTTAGGGATTTTTTTAAAAAAAATATTTTCTGCCGGTTAAGTTTTTGAGAGCTGATTTCTTGTCCTGTGATAAAAAGCCTTCTGTTTCGAGTGCCAAACCTTTCAGGGGAGCATTTGCAAGCTTCTGGCACCATTTTTGAGTGAATTGCCAAAAGTCAGATTTTTGCTGAAATTGTGACCCCGGCGCTTAGGGATTTTTTCAAAAAAATATTTTCTGCCGGTTAAGTTTTTGAGGGCTGATTTCTTGTTCTGTGATAAAAAGCCTTCTGTTTCCATCGCCAAAGCTTTCAGGGGAGCATTTGCAAGCTTCTGGCACCATTTTTGAGTGAATTGCCAAAAGTCAGATTTTTGCTCAAATTGTGACCCCGGGGCTTAGGGATTTTTTCAAAAAAATATTTTCTGCCGGTTAAGTTTTTGAGGGCTGATTTCTTGTTCTGTGATAAAAAGCCTTCTGTTTCGAGTGCCAAACCTTTCAGGGGAGCATTTGCAAGCTTCTGGCACCATTTTTGAGTGAATTGCCAAAAGTCAGATTTTTGCTGAAATTGTGACCCCGGGGCTTAGGGATTTTTTCAAAAAAATATTTTCTGCCGGTTAAGTTTATGAGAGCTGATTTCTTGTCCTGTGATAAAAAGCCTTCTGTTTCGAGTGCCAAACCTTTCAGGGGAGCATTTGCAAGCTTCTGGCACCATTTTTGAGTCAATTGCCAAAAGTCAGATTTTTGCTGAAATTGTGACCCCGGGGCTTAGGGATTTTTTTTAAAAAAATATTTTCTGCCGGTTAAGTTTTTGAGAGCTGATTTCTTGTCCTGTGATAAAAAGCCCTCTGTTTCCATCGCCAAAGCTTTCAGGGGAGCATTTGCAAGCTTCTGTCACCATTTTTGAGTCAATTGCCAAAAGTCAGATTTTTGCTGAAATTGTGACCCCGGGGTTTAGGGATTTTTTCAAAAAAATATTTTCTGCCGGTTAAGTTTTTGAGAGCTGATTTCTTGTCCTGTGATAAAAAGCCTTCTGTTTCCATCGCCAAAGCTTTCAGGGGAGCATTTGCAAGCTTCTGGCACCATTTTTGAGTGAATTGCCAAAAGTCAGATTTTTGCTGAAATTGTGACCCCGGGGCTTAGGGATTTTTTCAAAAAAATATTTTCTGCCGGTGAAGTTTTTGAGAGCTGATTTCTTGTCCTGTGATAAAAAGCCTTCTGTTTCGAGTGCCAAACCTTTCAGGGGAGCATTTTTAAGCTTCTGGCACCATTTTTGAGTGAATTGCCAAAAGTCAGATTTTTGCTGAAATTGTGACCCCGGGGCTTAGGGATTTTTTCAAAAAAATATTTTCTGCCGGTTAAGTTTTTGAGAGCTGATTTCTTGTCCTGTGATAAAAAGCCTTCTGTTTCGAGTGCCAAACCTTTCAGGAGAGCATTTTGAAGCTTTAGACACCATTTTTGAGTGAATTGCCAAAAGTCAGATTTTTGCTGAAATTGTGACCCCGGGGCCTAGGGATTTTTTCAAAAAAATATTTTCTGTCGGTTAATTTTTTGAGGGCTGATTTCTTGTTCTGTGGTAAAAAGCCTTCTGTTTCGAGTGCCAAACCTTTCAGGGGAGCATTTGCAAGCTTCTGGCACCATTTTTGAGTGAATTGCCAAAAGTCAGATTTTTGCTGAAATTGTGACCCCGGGGCTTAGGGATTATTTTTAAAAAAATATTTTCTGCCGGTTAAGTTTTTGAGAGCTGATTTCTTGTCCTGTGATAAAAAGCCTTCTGTTTCCATCGCGAAAGCTTTCAGGGGAGCATTTGCAAGCTTCTGGCACCATTTTTGAGTGAATTGCCAAAAGTCAGATTTTTGCTGAAATTGTGACCCCGGGGCTTAGGGATTTTTTCAAAAAAATATTTTCTGCCGGTTAAGTTTTTGAGGGCTGATTTCTTGTTCTGTGATAAAAAGCCTTCTGTTTCGAGTGCCAAACCTTTCAGGGGAGCATTTGCAAGCTTCTGGCACCATTTTTGAGTCAATTGCCAAAAGTCAGATTTTTGCTGAAATTGTGACCCCGGGGCTTAGGGATTTTTTTAAAAAAAATATTTTCTGCCGGTTAAGTTTTTGAGAGCTGATTTCTTGTCCTGTGATAAAAAGCCCTCTGTTTCCATCGCCAAAGCTTTCAGGGGAGCATTTGCAAGCTTCTGTCACCATTTTTGAGTCAATTGCCAAAAGTCAGATTTTTGCTGAAATTGTGACCCCGGGGCTTAGGGATTTTTTCAAAAAAATATTTTCTGCCGGTTAAGTTTTTGAGAGCTGATTTCTTGTCCTGTCATAAAAAGCCTTCTGTTTCCATCGCCAAAGCTTTCAGGGGAGCATTTGCAAGCTTCTGGCACCATTTTTGAGTCAATTGCCAAAAGTCAGATTTTTGCTGAAATTGTGACCCCGGGGCTTAGGGATTTTTTCAAAAAAATATTTTCTGCCGGTTAAGTTTTTGAGTGCTGATTTCTTGTCCTGTGATAAAAAGCCTTCTGTTTCGAGTGCCAAACCTTTCAGGGGAGCATTTTCAAGCTTTTGGCACCATTTTTGAGTGAATTGCCAAAAGTCAGATTTTTGCTGAAATTGTGACCCCGGGGCTTAGGGATTTTTTTAAAAAAAATATTTTCTGCCGGTTAAGTTTTTGAGGGCTGATTTCTTGTCCTGTGATAAAAAGCCTTCTGTTTCCATCGCCAAAGCTTTCAGGGGAGCATTTGCAACCGGTTGGCAGCATTTTTGAGTGAATTCCCAAAAGTCAGATTTTTGCTGAAATTGTGACCCCGGGGCTTAGGGATTTTTTCAAAAAAATATTTTCTGCCGGTTAAGTTTTTGAGGGCTGATTTCTTGTTCTGTGATAAAAAGCCTTCTGTTTCCATCGCCAAAGCTTTCAGGGGAGCATTTGCAAGCTTCTGTCACCATTTTTGAGTCAATTGCCAAAAGTCAGATTTTTGCTGAAATTGTGACCCGGGGCTTAGGGATTTTTTCAAAAAAATATTTTCTGCCGGTTAAGTTTTTGAGAGCTGATTTCTTGTCCTGTGATAAAAAGCCTTCTGTTTCCATCGCCAAAGCTTTCAGGGGAGCATTTGCAAGCTTCTGTCACCATTTTTGAGTCAATTGCCAAAAGTCAGATTTTTGCTGAAATTGTGACCCCGGGGCTTAGGGATTTTTTCAAAAAACTATTTTCTGCCGGTTAAGTTTTTGAGGGCTGATTTCTTGTTCTGTGATAAAAAGCCTTCTGTTTTGAGTGCCAAACCTTTCAGGAGAGCATTTTCAAGCTTTAGGCACCATTTTTGAGTGAATTGCAAAAAGTCAGATTTTTGCTGAAATTGTGACCCCGGGGCTTAGGGATTTTTTCAAAAAAATATTTTCTGCCGGTTAAGTTTTTGAGGGCTGATTTCTTGTTCTGTGATAAAAAGCCTTCTGTTTCCATCGCCAAAGCTTTCAGGGGAGCATTTGCAAGCTTCTGGCACCATTTTTGAGTCAATTGCCAAAAGTCAGATTTTTGCTGAAATTGTGACCCCGGGGCTTAGGGATTTTTGCAAAAAAAATTTTCTGCCGGTTAAGTTTTTGAGGGCTGATTTCTTGTTCTGTGATAAAAAGCCTTCTGTTTTGAGTGCCAAACCTTTCAGGGGAGCATTTGCAAGCTTCTGGCACCATTTTTGAGTCAATTGCCAAAAGTCAGATTTTTGCTGAAATTGTGATTTTTAGGGATTTTTTTTAAAAAAATATTTTCTGCCGGTTAAGTTTTTGAGAGCTGATTTCTTGTCCTGTGATAAAAAGCCTTCTGTTTCCATCGCCAAAGCTTTCAGGGGAGCATTTGCAAGCTTCTGTCACCATTTTTGAGTCAATTGCCAAAAGTCAGATTTTTGCTGAAATTGTGACCCCGGGGCTTAGGGATTTTTTCAAAAAAATATTTTCTGCCGGTGAAGTTTTTGAGAGCTGATTTCTTGTCCTGTGATAAAAAGCCTTCTGTTTCGAGTGCCAAACCTTTCAGGAGAGCATTTTCAAGCTTCTGGCACCATTTTTGAGTGAATTGCCAAAAGTCAGATTTTTGCTGAAATTGTGACCCCGGGGCTTAGGGATTTTTTCAAAAAAATATTTTCTGCCGGTAAAGTTTTTGAGGGCTGATTTCTTGTCCTGTGATAAAAAGCCTTCTGTTTCCATCGCCAAAGCTTTCAGGGGAGCATTTGCATCCGGTTGGCACCATTTTTGAGTGAATTCCCAAAAGTCAGATTTTTGCTGAAATTGTGACCTCGGGGCTTAGGGATTTTTTCAAAAAAATATTTTCTGCCGGTTAAGTTTTTGAGGGCTGATTTCTTGTTCTGTGATAAAAAGCCTTCTGTTTCCATCGCCAAAGCTTTCAGGGGAGCATGTGCAAGCTTCTGGCACCATTTTTGAGTCAATTGCCAAAAGTCAGATTTTTGCTGAAATTGTGACCCCGGGGCTTAGGGATTTTTTCAAAAAAATATTTTCTGCCGGTTAAGTTTTTGAGAGCTGATTTCTTGTCCTGTGATAAAAAGCCTTCTGTTTCCATCGCCAAAGCTTTCAGGGGAGCATTTTCAAGCTTCTGGCACCATTTTTGAGTGAATTGCCAAAAGTCAGATTTTTGCTGAAATTGTGACCCCGGGGCTTAGGGATTTTTTCAAAAAAATATTTTCTGCCGGTTAAGTTTTTGAGAGCTGATTTCTTGTCCTGTGATAAAAAGCCTTCTGTTTCGAGTGCCAAACCTTTCAGGGGAGCATTTTCAAGCTTCTGGCACCATTTTTGAGTGAATTGCCAAAAGTCAGATTTTTGCTGAAATTGTGACCCCGGGGCTTAGGGATTTTTTCAAAAAAATATTTTCTGCCGGTTAAGTTTTTGAGGGCTGATTTCTTGTCCTGTGATAAAAAGCCTTCTGTTTGGAGTGCCAAACCTTTCAGGGGAGCTTTTTCAAGCTTTTGGCACCATTTTTGAGTGAATTGCCAAAAGTCAGATTTTTGCTGAAATTGTGACCCCGGGGCTTAGGGATTTTTTCAAAAAAATATTTTCTGCAGGTAAAGTTTTTGAGGGCTGATTTCTTGTCCTGTGATAAAAAGCCTTCTGTTTCCATCGCCAAAGCTTTCAGGGGAGCATTTTCAAGCTTCTGGCACCATTTTTGAGTCAATTGCCAAAAGTCAGATTTTTGCTGAAATTGTGACCCCGGGGCTTAGGGATTTTTTCAAAAAAATATTTTCTGCCGGTGAAGTTTTTGAGAGCTGATTTCTTGTCCTGTGATAAAAAGCCTTCTGTTTCGAGTGCCAAACCTTTCAGGGGAGCATTTTCAAGCTTCTGGCACCATTTTTGAGTGAATTGCCAAAAGTCAGATTTTTGCTGAAATTGTGACCCCGGGGCTTAGGGATTTTTTCAAAAAAATATTTTCTGCCGGTTAAGTTTTTGAGAGCTGATTTCTTGTCCTGTGATAAAAAGCCCTCTGTTTCCATCGCCAAAGCTTTCAGGGGAGCATTTTCAAGCTTTTGGCACCATTTTTGAGTGAATTGCGAAAAGTCAGATTTTTGCTGAAATTGTGACCCCGGGGCTTAGGGATTTTTTCAAAAAAATATTTTCTGCCGGTGAAGTTTTTGAGGGCTGATTTCTTGTCCTGTGATAAAAAGCCTTCTGTTTCGAGTGCCAAACCTTTCAGGGGAGCATTTTCAAGCTTTTGGCACCATTTTTCAGTGAATTGCCAAAAGTCAGATTTTTGCTGAAATTGTGACCCCGGGGGTTAGGGATTTTTTTTAAAAAAATATTTTCTGCCGGTTAAGTTTTTGAGAGCTGATTTCTTGTCCTGTGATAAAAAGCCTTCTGTTTCCATCGCCAAAGCTTTCAGGGGAGCATTTGCAAGCTTCTGGCACCATTTTTGAGTCAATTGCCAAAAGTCAGATTTTTGCTGAAATTGTGACCCCGGGGCTTAGGGATTTTTTTAAAAAAAATATTTTCTGCCAGTTAAGTTTTTGAGAGCTGATTTCTTGTCCTGTGAGAAAAAGCCCTCTGTTTCGAGTGCCAAACCTTTCAGGGGAGCATTTGCAAGCTTCTGGCACCATTTTTGAGTGAATTGCCAAAAGTCAGATTTTTGCTGAAATTGTGACCCCGGGGCTTAGGGATTTTTTCAAAAAAATATTTTCTGCCGGTTAAGTTTTTGAGAGCTGATTTCTTGTCCTGTGATAAAAAGCCTTCTGTTTCCATCGCCAAAGCTTTCAGGGGAGCATTTGCAAGCTTCTGGCACCATTTTTGAGTGAATTGCCAAAAGTCAGATTTTTGCTGAAATTGTGACCCCGGGGCTTAGGGATTTTTTCAAAAAAATATTTTCTGCCGGTGAAGTTTTTGAGGGGTGATTTCTTGTCCTGTGATAAAAAGCCTTCTGTTTCGAGTGCCAAACCTTTCAGGGGAGCATTTTCAAGCTTTTGGCACCATTTTTGAGTGAATTGCGAAAAGTCAGATTTTTGCTGAAATTGTGACCCCGGGGCTTAGGGATTTTTTCAAAAAAATATTTTCTGCCGGTAAAGTTTTTGAGGGCTGATTTCTTGTCCTGTGATAAAAAGCCTTCTGTTTCGAGTGCCAAACCTTTCAGGAGAGCATTTTCAAGCTTCTGGCACCATTTTTGAGTGAATTGCCAAAAGTCAGATTTTTGCTGAAATTGTGACCCCGTGGCTTAGGGATTTTTTCAAAAAAATATTTTCTGCCGGTTAAGTTTTTGAGAGCTGATTTCTTGTCCTGTGATAAAAAGCCTTCTGTTTCCATCGCCAAAGCTTTCAGGGGAGCATTTGCAAGCTTCTGGCACCATTTTTGAGTGAATTGCCAAAAGTCAGATTTTTGCTCAAATTGTGACCCCGGGGCTTAGGGATTTTTTCAAAAAAATATTTTCTGCCGGTTAAGTTTTTGAGGGCTGATTTCTTGTCCTGTGATAAAAAGCCTTCTGTTTGGAGTGCCAAACCTTTCAGGGGAGCTTTTTCAAGCTTTTGGCACCATTTTTGAGTGAATTGCCAAAAGTCAGATTTTTGCTGAAATTGTGACCCCGGGGCTTAGGGATTTTTTCAAAAAAATATTTTCTGCAGGTAAAGTTTTTGAGGGCTGATTTCTTGTCCTGTGATAAAAAGCCTTCTGTTTCCATCGCCAAAGCTTTCAGGGGAGCATTTTCAAGCTTCTGGCACCATTTTTGAGTCAATTGCCAAAAGTCAGATTTTTGCTGAAATTGTGACCTCGGGGCTTAGGGATTTTTTCAAAAAAATATTTTCTGCCGGTGAAGTTTTTGAGAGCTGATTTCTTGTCCTGTGATAAAAAGCCTTTTGTTTCGAGTGCCAAACCTTTCAGGGGAGCATTTTCAAGCTTCTGGCACCATTTTTGAGTGAATTGCCAAAAGTCAGATTTTTGCTGAAATTGTGACCCCGGGGCTTAGGGATTTTTTCAAAAAAATATTTTCTGCCGGTTAAGTTTTTGAGAGCTGATTTCTTGTCCTGTGATAAAAAGCCCTCTGTTTCCATCGCCAAAGCTTTCAGGGGAGCATTTTCAAGCTTTTGGCACCATTTTTGAGTGAATTGCGAAAAGTCAGATTTTTGCTGAAATTGTGACCCCGGGGCTTAGGGATTTTTTCAAAAAAAATATTTTCTGCCGGTGAAGTTTTTGAGGGCTGATTTCTTGTCCTGTGATAAAAAGCCTTCTGTTTCGAGTGCCAAACCTTTCAGGGGAGCATTTTCAAGCTTTTGGCACCATTTTTCAGTGAATTGCCAAAAGTCAGATTTTTGCTGAAATTGTGACCCCGGGGGTTAGGGATTTTTTTTAAAAAAATATTTTCTGCCGGTTAAGTTTTTGAGAGCTGATTTCTTGTCCTGTGATAAAAAGCCTTCTGTTTCCATCGCCAAAGCTTTCAGGGGAGCATTTGCAAGCTTCTGGCACCATTTTTGAGTGAATTGCCAAAAGTCAGATTTTTGCTGAAATTGTGACCCCGGGGCTTTGGGATTTTTTCAAAAAAATATTTTCTGCCGGTTAAGTTTTTGAGGGCTGATTTCTTGTTCTGTGATAAAAAGCCTTCTGTTTCGAGTGCCAAACCTTTCAGGGGAGCATTTGCAAGCTTCTGGCACCATTTTTGAGTCAATTGCCAAAAGTCAGATTTTTGCTGAAATTGTGACCCCGGGGCTTAGGGATTTTTTTAAAAAAAATATTTTCTGCCAGTTAAGTTTTTGAGAGCTGATTTCTTGTCCTGTGAGAAAAAGCCCTCTGTTTCGAGTGCCAAACCTTTCAGGGGAGCATTTGCAAGCTTCTGGCACCATTTTTGAGTGAATTGCCAAAAGTCAGATTTTTGCTGAAATTGTGACCCCGGGGCTTAGGGATTTTTTCAAAAAAATATTTTCTGCCGGTTAAGTTTTTGAGAGCTGATTTCTTGTCCTGTGATAAAAAGCCTTCTGTTTCCATCGCCAAAGCTTTCAGGGGAGCATTTGCAAGCTTCTGGCACCATTTTTGAGTCAATTGCCAAAAGTCAGATTTTTGCTGAAATTGTGACCCCGGGGCTTAGGGATTTTTTCAAAAAAATATTTTCTGCCGGTGAAGTTTTTGAGGGCTGATTTCTTGTCCTGTGATAAAAAGCCTTCTGTTTCGAGTGCCAAAGCTTTCAGGGGAGCATTTGCAAGCTTCTGGCACCATTTTTGAGTGAATTGCCAAAAGTAAGATTTTTGCTCAAATTGTGACCCCGGGGCTTAGGGATTTTTTCAAAAAAATATTTTCTGCCGGTTAAGTTTTTGAGGGCTGATTTCTTGTTCTGTGATAAAAAGCCTTCTGTTTCGAGTGCCAAACCTTTCAGGGGAGCATTTGCAAGCTTCTGGCACCATTTTTGAGTGAATTGCCAAAAGTCAGATTTTTGCTGAAATTGTGACCCCGGGGCTTAGGGATTTTTTCAAAAAAATATTTTCTGCCGGTTAAGTTTATGAGAGCTGATTTCTTGTCCTGTGATAAAAAGCCCTCTGTTTCCATCGCCAAAGCTTTCAGGGGAGCATTTGCAAGCTTCTGGCACCATTTTTGAGTCAATTGCCAAAAGTCAGATTTTTGCTGAAATTGTGACCCCGGGGCTTAGGGATTTTTTCAAAAAAATATTTTCTGCCGGTAAAGTTTTTGAGGGCTGATTTCTTGTCCTGTGATAAAAAGCCTTCTGTTTCGAGTGCCAAACCTTTCAGGAGAGCATTTTCAAGCTTTAGGCACCATTTTTGAGTGAATTCCCAAAAGTCAGATTTTTCCTGAAATTGTGACCCCGGGGCTTAGGGATTTTTTTCAAAAAAATATTTTCTGCCGGTTAAGTTTTTGAGGGCTGATTTCTTGTTCTGTGATAAAAAGCCTTCTGTTTCCATCGCCAAAGCTTTCAGGGGAGCATTTTCAAGCTTCTGGCACCATTTTTGAGTGAATTGCCAAAAGTCAGATTTTTGCTGAAATTGTGACCCCGGGGCTTAGGGATATTTTCAAAAAAATATTTTCTGCCGGTTAAGTTTTTGAGGGCTGATTTCTTGTTCTGTGATAAAAAGCCTTCTGTTTCCATCGCCAAAGCTTTCAGGGGAGCATTTGCAAGCTTCTGGCACCATTTTTGAGTGAATTGCCAAAAGTCAGATTTTTGCTGAAATTGTGACCCCGGGGCTTAGGGATTTTTTCAAAAAAATATTTTCTGCCGGTGAAGTTTTTGAGGGCTGATTTCTTGTCCTGTGATAAAAAGCCTTCTGTTTCGAGTGCCAAACCTTTCAGGGGAGCATTTTCAAGCTTTTGGCACCATTTTTGAGTGAATTGCGAAAAGTCAGATTTTTGCTGAAATTGTGATCCTGGGGCTTAGGGATTTTTTCAAAAAAATATTTTCTGCCGGTAAAGTTTTTGAGGGCTGATTTCCTGTCCTGTGATAAAAAGCCTTCTGTTTCGAGTGCCAAACCTTTCAGGAGAGCATTTTCAAGCTTTAGGCACCATTTTTGAGTGAATTCCCAAAAGTCAGATTTTTCCTGAAATTGTGACCCCGGGGCTTAGGGATTTTTTTCAAAAAAATATTTTCTGCCGGTTAAGTTTTTGAGGGCTGATTTCTTGTTCTGTGATAAAAAGCCTTCTGTTTCCATCGCCAAAGCTTTCAGGGGAGCATTTTCAAGCTTCTGGCACCATTTTTGAGTGAATTGCCAAAAGTCAGATTTTTGCTGAAATTGTGACCCCGGGGCTTAGGGATATTTTCAAAAAAATATTTTCTGCCGGTTAAGTTTTTGAGGGCTGATTTCTTGTTCTGTGATAAAAAGCCTTCTGTTTCCATCGCCAAAGCTTTCAGGGGAGCATTTGCAAGCTTCTGGCACCATTTTTGAGTGAATTGCCAAAAGTCAGATTTTTGCTGAAATTGTGACCCCGGGGCTTAGGGATTTTTTCAAAAAAATATTTTCTGCCGGTTAAGTTTTTGAGGGCTGATTTCTTGTTCTGTGATAAAAAGCTTTCTGTTTCCATCGCCAAACGTTTCAGGGGAGCATTTGCAAGCTTCTGGCACCATTTTTGAGTCAATTGCCAAAAGTCAGATTTTTGCTGAAATTGTGACCCCGGGGCTTAGGGATTTTTTTTAAAAAAATATTTTCTGCCGGTTAAGTTTTTGAGAGCTGATTTCTTGTCCTGTGATAAAAAGCCTTCTGTTTCCATCGCCAAAGCTTTCAGGGGAGCATTTGCAAGCTTCTGGCACCATTTTTGAGTCAATTGCCAAAAGTCAGATTTTTGCTGAAATTGTGACCCCGGGGCTTAGGGATTTTTTCAAAAAAATATTTTCTGCCGGTTAAGTTTTTGAGAGCTGATTTCTTGTCCTGTGAGAAAAAGCCCTCTGTTTCGAGTGCCAAACCTTTCAGGGGAGCATTTGCAACCTTCTGGCACCATTTTTGAGTGAATTGCCAAAAGTCAGATTTTTGCTGAAATTGTGACCCCCGGGCTTAGGGATTTTTTCAAAAAAATATTTTCTGCCGGTGAAGTTTTTGAGGGCTGATTTCTTGTCCTGTGATAAAAAGCCTTCTGTTTCGAGTGCCAAACCTTTCAGGGGAGCATTTTCAAGCTTTTGGCACCATTTTTCAGTGAATTGCCAAAAGTCAGATTTTTGCTGAAATTGTGACCCCGGGGGTTAGGGATTTTTTTTAAAAAAATATTTTCTGCCGGTTAAGTTTTTGAGAGCTGATTTCTTGTCCTGTGATAAAAAGCCTTCTGTTTCCATCGCCAAAGCTTTCAGGGGAGCATTTGCAAGCTTCTGGCACCATTTTTGAGTGAATTGCCAAAAGTCAGATTTTTGCTGAAATTGTGACCCCGGGGCTTAGGGATTTTTTCAAAAAAATATTTTCTGCCGGTTAAGTTTTTGAGGGCTGATTTCTTGTTCTGTGATAAAAAGCCTTCTGTTTCCATCGCCAAAGCTTTCAGGGGAGCATTTGCAAGCTTCTGGCAAAATTTTTGAGTGAATTGCCAAAAGTCAGATTTTTGCTGAAATTGTGACCCCGGGGCTTAGGGATTTTTTCAAAAAAATATTTTCTGCCGGTGAAGTTTTTGAGGGCTGATTTCTTGTCCTGTGATAAAAAGCCTTCTGTTTCGAGTGCCAAACCTTTCAGGGGAGCATTTTCAAGCTTTTGGCACCATTTTTGAGTGAATTGCGAAAAGTCAGATTTTTGCTGAAATTGTGACCCCGGGGCTTAGGGATTTTTTCAAAAAAATATTTTCTGCCGGTGAAGTTTTTGAGGGCTGATTTCTTTTCCTGTGATAAAAAGCCTTCTGTTTCGAGTGCCAAACCTTTCAGGGGAGCATTTTCAAGCTTTTGGCACCATTTTTCAGTGAATTGCCAAAAGTCAGATTTTTGCTGAAATTGTGACCCCGGGGGTTAGGGATTTTTTTAAAAAAAATATTTTCTGCCGGTTAAGTTTTTGAGAGCTGATTTCTTGTCCTGTGATAAAAAGCCTTCTGTTTCCATCGCCAAAGCTTTCAGGGGAGCATTTGCAAGCTTCTGGCACCATTTTTGAGTCAATTGCCAAAAGTCAGATTTTTGCTGAAATTGTGACCCCGGGGCTTAGGGATTTTTTCAAAAAAATATTTTCTGCCGGTGAAGTTTTTGAGGGCTGATTTCTTGTTCTGTGATAAAAAGCCTTCTGTTTCCATCGCCAAAGCTTTCAGGGGAGCATTTGCAAGCTTCTGGCAAAATTTTTGAGTGAATTGCAAAAAGTCAGATTTTTGCTGAAATTGTGACCCCGGGGCTTAGGGATTTTTTCAAAAAAATATTTTCTGCCGGTAAAGTTTTTGAGGGCTGATTTCTTGTCCTGTGATAAAAAGCCTTCTGTTTCGAGTGCCAAACCTTTCAGGGGAGCATTTTCAAGCTTTTGGCACCATTTTTCAGTGAATTGCCAAAAGTCAGATTTTTGCTGAAATTGTGACCCCGGGGGTTAGGGATTTTTTCAAAAAAATATTTTCTGCCGGTGAAGTTTTTGAGGGCTGATTTCTTTTCCTGTGATAAAAAGCCTTCTGTTTCGAGTGCCAAACCTTTCAGGGGAGCATTTTCAAGCTTTTGGCACCATTTTTCAGTGAATTGCCAAAAGTCAGATTTTTGCTGAAATTGTGACCCCGGGGGTTAGGGATTTTTTTTAAAAAAATATTTTCTGCCGGTTAAGTTTTTGAGAGCTGATTTCTTGTCCTGTGATAAAAAGCCTTCTGTTTCCATCGCCAAAGCTTTCAGGGGAGCATTTGCAAGCTTCTGGCACCATTTTTGAGTCAATTGCCAAAAGTCAGATTTTTGCTGAAATTGTGACCCCGGGGCTTAGGGATTTTTTTTAAAAAAATATTTTCTGCCGGTTAAGTTTTTGAGAGCTGATTTCTTGTCCTGTGATAAAAAGCCTTCTGTTTCCATCGCCAAAGCTTTCAGGGGAGCATTTGCAAGCTTCTGGCACCATTTTTGAGTCAATTGCCAAAAGTCAGATTTTTGCTGAAATTGTGACCCCGGGGCTTAGGGATTTTTTCAAAAAAATATTTTCTGCCGGTTAAGTTTTTGAGAGCTGATTTCTTGACCTGTGAGAAAAAGCCCTCTGTTTCGAGTGCCAAACCTTTCAGGGGAGCATTTGCAAGCTTCTGGCACCATTTTTGAGTGAATTCCCAAAAGTCAGATTTTTCCTGAAATTGTGACCCCGGGGCTTAGGGATTTTTTTCAAAAAAATATTTTCTGCCGGTTAAGTTTTTGAGGGCTGATTTCTTGTTCTGTGATAAAAAGCCTTCTGTTTCCATCGCCAAAGCTTTCAGGGGAGCATTTTCAAGCTTCTGGCACCATTTTTGAGTGAATTGCCAAAAGTCAGATTTTTGCTGAAATTGTGACCCCGGGGCTTAGGGATATTTTCAAAAAAATATTTTCTGCCGGTTAAGTTTTTGAGGGCTGATTTCTTGTTCTGTGATAAAAAGCCTTCTGTTTCCATCGCCAAAGCTTTCAGGGGAGCATTTGCAAGCTTCTGGCACCATTTTTGAGTGAATTGCCAAAAGTCAGATTTTTGCTGAAATTGTGACCCCGGGGCTTAGGGATTTTTTCAAAAAAATATTTTCTGCCGGTTAAGTTTTTGAGGGCTGATTTCTTGTTCTGTGATAAAAAGCCTTCTGTTTCCATCGCCAAACGTTTCAGGGGAGCATTTGCAAGCTTCTGGCACCATTTTTGAGTCAATTGCCAAAAGTCAGATTTTTGCTGAAATTGTGACCCCGGGGCTTAGGGATTTTTTCAAAAAAATATTTTCTGCCGGTGAAGTTTTTGAGGGCTGATTTCTTGTCCTGTGATAAAAAGCCTTCTGTTTTGAGTGCCAAACCTTTCAGGGGAGCATTTTCAAGCTTTTGGCACCATTTTTGAGTGAATTGCGAAAAGTCAGATTTTTGCTGAAATTGTGACCCTGGGGCTTAGGGATTTTTTCAAAAAAATATTTTCTGCCGGTAAAGTTTTTGAGGGCTGATTTCCTGTCCTGTGATAAAAAGCCTTCTGTTTCGAGTGCCAAACCTTTCAGGAGAGCATTTTCAAGCTTTAGGCACCATTTTTGAGTGAATTCCCAAAAGTCAGATTTTTCCTGAAATTGTGACCACGGGGCTTAGGGATATTTTCAAAAAAATATTTTCTGCCGGTTAAGTTTTTGAGGGCTGATTTCTTGTTCTGTGATAAAAAGCCTTCTGTTTCCATCGCCAAAGCTTTCAGGGGAGCATTTGCAAGCTTCTGGCACCATTTTTGAGTGAATTGCCAAAAGTCAGATTTTTGCTGAAATTGTGACCCCGGGGCTTAGGGATTTTTTCAAAAAAATATTTTCTGCCGGTTAAGTTTTTGAGGGCTGATTTCTTGTTCTGTGATAAAAAGCTTTCTGTTTCCATCGCCAAACGTTTCAGGGGAGCATTTGCAAGCTTCTGGCACCATTTTTGAGTCAATTGCCAAAAGTCAGATTTTTGCTGAAATTGTGACCCCGGGGCTTAGGGATTTTTTAAAAAAAAATATCTTCTGCCGGTTAAGTTTTTGAGAGCTGATTTCTTGTCCTGTGATAAAAAGCCTTCTGTTTCCATCGCCAAAGCTTTCAGGGGAGCATTTGCAAGCTTCTGGCACCATTTTTGAGTCAATTGCCAAAAGTCAGATTTTTGCTGAAATTGTGACCCCGGGGCTTAGGGATTTTTTCAAAAAAATATTTTCTGCCGGTTAAGTTTTTGAGAGCTGATTTCTTGTCCTGTGAGAAAAAGCCCTCTGTTTCGAGTGCCAAACCTTTCAGGGGAGCATTTGCAACCTTCTGGCACCATTTTTGAGTGAATTGCCAAAAGTCAGATTTTTGCTGAAATTGTGACCCCCGGGCTTAGGGATTTTTTCAAAAAAATATTTTCTGCCGGTGAAGTTTTTGAGGGCTGATTTCTTGTCCTGTGATAAAAAGCCTTCTGTTTCGAGTGCCAAACCTTTCAGGGGAGCATTTTCAAGCTTTTGGCACCATTTTTCAGTGAATTGCCAAAAGTCAGATTTTTGCTGAAATTGTGACCCCGGGGGTTAGGGATTTTTTTAAAAAAAATATTTTCTGCCGGTTAAGTTTTTGAGAGCTGATTTCTTGTCCTGTGATAAAAAGCCTTCTGTTTCCATCGCCAAAGCTTTCAGGGGAGCATTTGCAAGCTTCTGGCACCATTTTTGAGTGAATTGCCAAAAGTCAGATTTTTGCTGAAATTGTGACCCCGGGGCTTTGGGTTTTTTTCAAAAAAATATTTTCTGCCGGTGAAGTTTTTGAGGGCTGATTTCTTGTCCTGTGATAAAAAGCCTTCTGTTTCGAGTGCCAAACCTTTCAGGGGAGCATTTTCAAGCTTTTGGCACCATTTTTGAGTGAATTGCGAAAAGTCAGATTTTTGCTGAAATTGTGACCCCGGGGCTTAGGGATTTTTTCAAAAAAATATTTTCTGCCGGTGAAGTTTTTGAGGGCTGATTTCTTTTCCTGTGATAAAAAGCCTTCTGTTTCGAGTGCCAAACCTTTCAGGGGAGCATTTTCAAGCTTTTGGCACCATTTTTCAGTGAATTGCCAAAAGTCAGATTTTTGCTGAAATTGTGACCCCGGGGGTTAGGGATTTTTTTTAAAAAAATATTTTCTGCCGGTTAAGTTTTTGAGAGCTGATTTCTTGTCCTGTGATAAAAAGCCTTCTGTTTCCATCGCCAAAGCTTTCAGGGGAGCATTTGCAAGCTTCTGGCACCATTTTTGAGTGAATTGCCAAAAGTCAGATTTTTGCTGAAATTGTGACCCCGGGGCTTTGGGATTTTTTCAAAAAAATATTTTCTGCCGGTTAAGTTTTTGAGGGCTGATTTCTTGTTCTGTGATAAAAAGCCTTCTGTTTCGAGTGCCAAACCTTTCAGGGGAGCATTTTCAAGCTTCTGGCACCATTTTTGAGTCAATTGCCAAAAGTCAGATTTTTGCTGAAATTGTGACCCCGGGGCTTAGGGATTTTTTTTAAAAAAATATTTTCTGCCAGTTAAGTTTTTGAGAGCTGATTTCTTGTCCTGTGATAAAAAGCCTTCTGTTTCCATCGCCAAAGCTTTCAGGGGAGCATTTGCAAGCTTCTGGCACAATTTTTGAGTCAATTGCCAAAAGTCAGATTTTTGCTGAAATTGTGACCCCGGGGCTTAGGGATTTTTTCAAAAAAATATTTTCTGCCGGTTAAGTTTTTGAGAGCTGATTTCTTGTCCTGTGATAAAAAGCCTTCTGTTTCCATCGCCAAAGCTTTCAGGGGAGCATTTGCAAGCTTCTGGCACCATTTTTGAGTGAATTGCCAAAAGTCAGATTTTTGCTGAAATTGTGACCCCGGGGCTTAGGGATTTTTTCAAAAAAATATTTTCTGCCGGTGAAGTTTTTGAGGGCTGATTTCTTGTTCTGTGATAAAAAGCCTTCTGTTTCCATCGCCAAAGCTTTCAGGGGAGCATTTGCAAGCTTCTGGCAAAATTTTTGAGTGAATTGCCAAAAGTCAGATTTTTGCTGAAATTGTGACCCCGGGGCTTAGGGATTTTTTCAAAAAAATATTTTCTGCCGGTGAAGTTTTTGAGGGCTGATTTCTTGTCCTGTGATAAAAAGCCTTCTGTTTCGAGTGCCAAACCTTTCAGGGGAGCATTTTCAAGCTTTTGGCACCATTTTTGAGTGAATTGCGAAAAGTCAGATTTTTGCTGAAATTGTGACCCCGGGGCTTAGGGATTTTTTCAAAAAAATATTTTCTGCCGGTAAAGTTTTTGAGGGCTGATTTCTTGTCCTGAGATAAAAAGCCTTCTGTTTCGAGTGCCAAACCTTTCAGGAGAGATTTTCAGGCTTTAGGCACCATTTTTGAGTGAATTGCCAAAAGTCAGATTTTTGCTGAAATTGTGACCCCGGGGCTTAGGGATTTTTTCAAAAAAATATTTTTTGCCGGTTTAGTTTTTCAGGGCTGATTTCTTGTTCTGTGATAAAAAGCCCTCTGTTTCGAGTGCCAAACCTTTCAGGGGAGCATTTGCAAGCTTCTGGCACCATTTTTGAGTCAATTGCCAAAAGTCAGATTTTTGCTGAAATTGTGACCCCGGGGCTTAGGGATTTTTTCAAAAAATATTTTCTGCCGGTTTAGTTTTTCAGGGCTGATTTCTTGTTCTGTGATAAAAAGCCCTCTGTTTCGAGTGCCAAACCTTTCAGGGGAGCATTTGCAAGCTTCTGGCACCATTTTTGAGTCAATTGCCAAAAGTCAGATTTTTGCTGAAATTGTGACCCCGGGGCTTAGGGATTTTTTTTAAAAAAATATTTTCTGCCGGTTAAGTTTTTGAGAGCTGATTTCTTGTCCTGTGATAAAAAGCCTTCTGTTTCCATCGCCAAAGCTTTCAGGGGAGCATTTGCAAGCTTCTGGCACCATTTTTGAGTGAATTGCCAAAAGTCAGATTTTTGCTCAAATTGTGACCCCGGGGCTTAGGGATTTTTTCAAAAAAATATTTTCTGCCGGTTAAGTTTTTGAGGGCTGATTTCTTGTTCTGTGATAAAAAGCCTTCTGTTTCGAGTGCCAAACCTTTCAGGGGAGCATTTGCAAGCTTCTGGCACCATTTTTGAGTGAATTGCCAAAAGTCAGATTTTTGCTGAAATTGTGACCCCGGGGCTTAGGGATTTTTTCAAAAAAATATTTTCTGCCGGTTAAGTTTATGAGAGCTGATTTCTTGTCCTGTGATAAAAAGCCCTCTGTTTCCATCGCCAAAGCTTTCAGGGGAGCATTTGCAAGCTTCTGGCACCATTTTTGAGTCAATTGCCAAAAGTCAGATTTTTGCTGAAATTGTGACCCCGGGGCTTAGGGATTTTTTCAAAAAAATATTTTCTGCCGGTTAAGTTTTTGAGAGCTGATTTCTTGTTCTGTGATAAAAAGCCTTCTGTTTCGAGTGCCAAACCTTTCAGGGGAGCATTTTCAAGCTTTTGGCACCATTTTTGAGTGAATTGCGAAAAGTCAGATTTTTGCTGAAATTGTGACCCCGGGGCTTAGGGATTTTTTCAAAAAAATATTTTCTGCCGGTAAAGTTTTTGAGGGCTGATTTCTTGTCCTGTGATAAAAAGCCTTCTGTTTCGAGTGCCAAACCTTTCAGGAGAGCATTTTCAAGCTTTAGGCACCATTTTTGAGTGAATTGCCAAAAGTCAGATTTTTGCTGAAATTGTGACCCCGGGCCTTAGGGATTTTTTCAAAAAAGTATTTTCTGCCGGTAAAGTTTTTGAGGGCTGATTTCTTGTCCTGTGATAAAAAGCCTTCTGTTTCCATCGCCAAAGCTTTCAGGGGAGCATTTGCAACCGGTTGGCACCATTTTTGAGTGAATTCCCAAAAGTCAGATTTTTGCTGAAATTGTGACCCCGGGGCTTAGGGATTTTTTTCAAAAAAATATTTTCTGCCGGTTAAGTTTTTGAGGGCTGATTTCTTGTTCTGTGATAAAAAGCCTTCTGTTTCCATCGCCAAAGCTTTCAGGGGAGCATTTTCAAGCTTCTGGCACCATTTTTGAGTCAATTGCCAAAAGTCAGATTTTTGCTGAAATTGTGACCCCGGGGTTTAGGGATTTTTTCAAAAAAATATTTTCTGCCGGTTAAGTTTTTGAGAGCTGATTTCTTGTCCTGTGATAAAAAGCCTTCTGTTTCCATCGCCAAAGCTTTCAGGGGAGCATTTGCAAGCTTCTGGCACCATTTTTGAGTGAATTGCCAAAAGTCAGATTTTTGCTGAAATTGTGACCCCGGGGCTTAGGGATTTTTTCAAAAAAATATTTTCTGCCGGTGAAGTTTTTGAGAGCTGATTTCTTGTCCTGTGATAAAAAGCCTTCTGTTTCGAGTGCCAAACCTTTCAGGAGAGCATTTGCAAGCTTCTGGCACCATTTTTGAGTGAATTGCCAAAAGTCAGATTTTTGCTGAAATTGTGACCCCGGGGCTTAGGGATTTTTTCAAAAAAATATTTTCTGTCGGTTAAGTTTTTGAGGGCTGATTTCTTGTTCTGTGATAAAAAGCCTTCTGTTTCGAGTGCCAAACCTTTCAGGGGAGCATTTGCAAGCTTCTGGCACCATTTTTGAGTCAATTGCCAAAAGTCAGATTTTTGCTGAAATTGTGACCCCGGGGCTTAGGGATTTTTTTTAAAAAAATATTTTCTGCCGGTTAAGTTTTTGAGAGCTGATTTCTTGTCCTGTGATAAAAAGCCCTCTGTTTCCATCGCCAAAGCTTTCAGGGGAGCATTTGCAAGCTTCTGTCACCATTTTTGAGTCAATTGCCAAAAGTCAGATTTTTGCTGAAATTGTGACCCCGGGGCTTAGGGATTTTTTCAAAAAAATATTTTCTGCCGGTTAAGTTTTTGAGAGCTGATTTCTTGTCCTGTGATAAAAAGCCTTCTGTTTCCATCGCCAAAGCTTTCAGGGGAGCATTTGCAAGCTTCTGGCACCATTTTTGAGTGAATTCCCAAAAGTCAGATTTTTGCTGAAATTGTGACCCCGGGGCTTAGGGATTTTTTCAAAAAAATATTTTCTGCCGGTTAAGTTTTTGAGAGCTGATTTCTTGTCCTGTGATAAAAAGCCCTCTGTTTCCATCGCCAAAGCTTTCAGGGGAGCATTTGCAAGCTTCTGGCACCATTTTTGAGTCAATTGCCAAAAGTCAGATTTTTGCTGAAATTGTGACCCCGGGGCTTAGGGATTTTTTCAAAAAAATATTTTTTGCCGGTTTAGTTTTTGAGGGCTGATTTCTTGTCCTGTGATAAAAAGCCTTCTGTTTCGAGTGCCAAACCTTTCAGGGGAGCATTTTCAAGCTTTTGGCACCATTTTTGAGTGAATTGCCAAAAGTCAGATTTTTGCTGAAATTGTGACCCCGGGGCTTAGGGATTTTTTTTAAAAAAATATTTTCTGCCGGTTAAGTTTTTGAGGGCTGATTTCTTGTCCTGTGATAAAAAGCCTTCTGTTTCCATCGCCAAAGCTTTCAGGGGAGCATTTGCAACCGGTTGGCAGCATTTTTGAGTGAATTCCCAAAAGTCAGATTTTTGCTGAAATTGTGACCCCGGGGCTTAGGGATTTTTTCAAAAAAATATTTTCTGCCGGTTAAGTTTTTGAGGGCTGATTTCTTGTCCTGTGATAAAAAGCCTTCTGTTTCGAGTGCCAAACCTTTCAGGAGAGAATTTTCAAGCTTTAGGCACCATTTTTGAGTCAATTGCCAAAAGTCAGATTTTTGCTGAAATTGTGACCCCGGGGCTTAGGGATTTTTTCAAAAAAATATTTTCTGCCGGTGAAGTTTTTGAGAGCTGATTTCTTGTCCTGTGATAAAAAGCCTTCTGTTTCGAGTGCCAAACCTTTCAGGAGAGCATTTTCAAGCTTCTGGCACCATTTTTGAGTCAATTGCCAAAAGTCAGATTTTTGCTGAAATTGTGACCCCGGGGCTTAGGGATTTTTGCAAAAAAATATTTTCTGCCGGTTAAGTTTTTGAGGGCTGATTTCTTGTTCTGTGATAAAAAGCCTTCTGTTTTGAGTGCCAAACCTTTCAGGGGAGCATTTGCAAGCTTCTGGCACCATTTTTGAGTCAATTGCCAAAAGTCAGATTTTTGCTGAAATTGTGATTTTTAGGGATTTTTTTTAAAAAAATATTTTCTGCCGGTTAAGTTTTTGAGAGCTGATTTCTTGTCCTGTGATAAAAAGCCTTCTGTTTCCATCGCCAAAGCTTTCAGGGGAGCATTTGCAAGCTTCTGTCACCATTTTTGAGTCAATTGCCAAAAGTCAGATTTTTGCTGAAATTGTGACCCCGGGGCTTAGGGATTTTTTCAAAAAAATATTTTCTGCCGGTGAAGTTTTTGAGAGCTGATTTCTTGTCCTGTGATAAAAAGCCTTCTGTTTCGAGTGCCAAACCTTTCAGGAGAGCATTTTCAAGCTTCTGGCACCATTTTTGAGTGAATTCCCAAAAGTCAGATTTTTGCTGAAATTGTGACCCCGGGGCTTAGGGATTTTTTCAAAAAAATATTTTCTGCCGGTTAAGTTTTTGAGGGCTGATTTCTTGTTCTGTGATAAAAAGCCTTCTGTTTCCATCGCCAAAGCTTTCAGGGGAGCATGTGCAAGCTTCTGGCACCATTTTTGAGTCAATTGCCAAAAGTCAGATTTTTGCTGAAATTGTGACCCCGGGGCTTAGGGATTTTTTCAAAAAAATATTTTCTGCCGGTTAAGTTTTTGAGAGCTGATTTCTTGTTCTGTGATAAAAAGCCTTCTGTTTCGAGTGCCAAACCTTTCAGGGGAGCATTTTCAAGCTTTTGGCACCATTTTTGAGTGAATTGCGAAAAGTCAGATTTTTGCTGAAATTGTGACCCCGGGGCTTAGGGATTTTTTCAAAAAAATATTTTCTGCCGGTAAAGTTTTTGAGGGCTGATTTCTTGTCCTGTGATAAAAAGCCTTCTGTTTCGAGTGCCAAACCTTTCAGGAGAGCATTTTCAAGCTTTAGGCACCATTTTTGAGTGAATTGCCAAAAGTCAGATTTTTGCTGAAATTGTGACCCCGGGCCTTAGGGATTTTTTCAAAAAAGTATTTTCTGCCGGTAAAGTTTTTGAGGGCTGATTTCTTGTCCTGTGATAAAAAGCCTTCTGTTTCCATCGCCAAAGCTTTCAGGGGAGCATTTGCAACCGGTTGGCACCATTTTTGAGTGAATTCCCAAAAGTCAGATTTTTGCTGAAATTGTGACCCCGGGGCTTAGGGATTTTTTTCAAAAAAATATTTTCTGCCGGTTAAGTTTTTGAGGGCTGATTTCTTGTTCTGTGATAAAAAGCCTTCTGTTTCCATCGCCAAAGCTTTCAGGGGAGCATTTTCAAGCTTCTGGCACCATTTTTGAGTCAATTGCCAAAAGTCAGATTTTTGCTGAAATTGTGACCCCGGGGTTTAGGGATTTTTTCAAAAAAATATTTTCTGCCGGTTAAGTTTTTGAGAGCTGATTTCTTGTCCTGTGATAAAAAGCCTTCTGTTTCCATCGCCAAAGCTTTCAGGGGAGCATTTGCAAGCTTCTGGCACCATTTTTGAGTGAATTGCCAAAAGTCAGATTTTTGCTGAAATTGTGACCCCGGGGCTTAGGGATTTTTTCAAAAAAATATTTTCTGCCGGTGAAGTTTTTGAGAGCTGATTTCTTGTCCTGTGATAAAAAGCCTTCTGTTTCGAGTGCCAAACCTTTCAGGAGAGCATTTGCAAGCTTCTGGCACCATTTTTGAGTGAATTGCCAAAAGTCAGATTTTTGCTGAAATTGTGACCCCGGGGCTTAGGGATTTTTTCAAAAAAATATTTTCTGCCGGTGAAGTTTTTGAGGGCTGATTTCTTGTTCTGTGATAAAAAGCCTTCTGTTTCCATCGCCAAAGCTTTCAGGGGAGCATTTGCAAGCTTCTGGCACCATTTTTGAGTGAATTGCCAAAAGTCAGATTTTTGCTGAAATTGTGACCCCGGGGCTTAGGGATTATTTTAAAAAAAATATTTTCTGCCGGTTAAGTTTTTGAGAGCTGATTTCTTGTCCTGTGATAAAAAGCCTTCTGTTTCCATCGCCAAAGCTTTCAGGGGAGCATTTGCAAGCTTCTGGCACCATTTTTGAGTGAATTGCCAAAAGTCAGATTTTTGCTGAAATTGTGACCCCGGGGCTTAGGGATTTTTTCAAAAAAATATTTTCTGTCGGTTAAGTTTTTGAGGGCTGATTTCTTGTTCTGTGATAAAAAGCCTTCTGTTTCGAGTGCCAAACCTTTCAGGGGAGCATTTTCAAGCTTCTGGCACCATTTTTGAGTCAATTGCCAAAAGTCAGATTTTTGCTGAAATTGTGACCCCGGGGCTTAGGGATTTTTTAAAAAAAAATATTTTCTGCCGGTTAAGTTTTTGAGAGCTGATTTCTTGTCCTGTGATAAAAAGCCCTCTGTTTCCATCGCCAAAGCTTTCAGGGGAGCATTTGCAAGCTTCTGTCACCATTTTTGAGTCAATTGCCAAAAGTCAGATTTTTGCTGAAATTGTGACCCCGGGGCTTAGGGATTTTTTCAAAAAAATATTTTCTGCCGGTTAAGTTTTTGAGAGCTGATTTCTTGTCCTGTGATAAAAAGCCTTCTGTTTCCATCGCCAAAGCTTTCAGGGGAGCATTTGCAAGCTTCTGGCACCATTTTTGAGTGAATTCCCAAAAGTCAGATTTTTGCTGAAATTGTGACCCCGGGGCTTAGGGATTTTTTCAAAAAAATATTTTCTGCCGGTTAAGTTTTTGAGAGCTGATTTCTTGTCCTGTGATAAAAAGCCCTCTGTTTCCATCGCCAAAGCTTTCAGGGGAGCATTTGCAAGCTTCTGGCACCATTTTTGAGTCAATTGCCAAAAGTCAGATTTTTGCTGAAATTGTGACCCCGGGGCTTAGGGATTTTTTCAAAAAAATATTTTCTGCCGGTTAAGTTTTTGAGTGCTGATTTCTTGTCCTGTGATAAAAAGCCTTCTGTTTCGAGTGCCAAACCTTTCAGGGGAGCATTTTCAAGCTTTTGGCACCATTTTTGAGTGAATTGCCAAAAGTCAGATTTTTGCTGAAATTGTGACCCCGGGGCTTAGGGATTTTTTTTAAAAAAATATTTTCTGCCGGTTAAGTTTTTGAGGGCTGATTTCTTGTCCTGTGATAAAAAGCCTTCTGTTTCCATCGCCAAAGCTTTCAGGGGAGCATTTGCAACCGGTTGGCAGCATTTTTGAGTGAATTGCCAAAAGTCAGATTTTTGCTGAAATTGTGACCCCGGGGCTTAGGGATTTTTTCAAAAAAATATTTTCTGCCGGTGAAGTTTTTGAGAGCTGATTTCTTGTCCTGTGATAAAAAGCCTTCTGTTTCGAGTGCCAAACCATTCAGGGGAGCATTTTCAAGCTTCTGGCACCATTTTTGAGTGAATTGCCAAAAGTCAGATTTTTGCTGAAATTGTGACCCCGGGGCTTAGGGATTTTTTCAAAAAAATATTTTCTGCCGGTTAAGTTTTTGAGGGCTGATTTCTTGTCCTGTGATAAAAAGCCTTCTGTTTGGAGTGCCAAACCTTTCAGGGGAGCTTTTTCAAGCTTTTGGCACCATTTTTGAGTGAATTGCCAAAAGTCAGATTTTTGCTGAAATTGTGACCCCGGGGCTTAGGGATTTTTTCAAAAAAATATTTTCTGCCGGTAAAGTTTTTGAGGGCTGATTTCTTGTCCTGTGATAAAAAGCCTACTGTTTCCATCGCCAAAGCTTTCAGGGGAGCATTTGCATCCGGTTGGCACCATTTTTGAGTGAATTCCCAAAAGTCAGATTTTTGCTGAAATTGTGACCCCGGGGCTTAGGGATTTTTTCAAAAAAATATTTTCTGCCGGTTAAGTTTTTGAGGGCTGATTTCTTGTTCTGTGATAAAAAGCCTTCTGTTTCCATCGCCAAAGCTTTCAGGGGAGCATTTTCAAGCTTCTGGCACCATTTTTGAGTCAATTGCCAAAAGTCAGATTTTTGCTGAAATTGTGACCCCGGGGCTTAGGGATTTTTTCAAAAAAATATTTTCTGCCGGTGAAGTTTTTGAGAGCTGATTTCTTGTCCTGTGATAAAAAGCCTTCTGTTTCGAGTGCCAAACCTTTCAGGGGAGCATTTTCAAGCTTCTGGCACCATTTTTGAGTGAATTGCCAAAAGTCAGATTTTTGCTGAAATTGTGACCCCGGGGCTTAGGGATTTTTTCAAAAAAATATTTTCTGCCGGTTAAGTTTTTGAGAGCTGATTTCTTGTCCTGTGATAAAAAGCCTTCTGTTTCGAGTGCCAAAGCTTTCAGGGGAGCATTTTCAAGCTTCTAGCACCATTTTTGAGTGAATTGCCAAAAGTCAGATTTTTGCTGAAATTGTGACCCCGGGGCTTAGGGATTTTTTCAAAAAAATATTTTCTGCCGGTGAAGTTTTTGAGAGCTGATTTCTTGTCCTGTGATAAAAAGCCTTCTGTTTCGAGTGCCAAACCTTTCAGGGGAGCATTTTCAAGCTTCTGGCACCATTTTTGAGTGAATTGCCAAAAGTCAGATTTTTGCTGAAATTGTGACCCCGGGGCTTAGGGATTTTTTCAAAAAAATATTTTCTGCCGGTTAAGTTTTTGAGGGCTGATTTCTTGTCCTGTGATAAAAAGCCTTCTGTTTCGAGTGCCAAACCTTTCAGGAGAGCATTTTCAAGCTTTAGGCACCATTTTTGAGTCAATTGCCAAAAGTCAGATTTTTGCTGAAATTGTGACCCCGGGGCTTAGGGATTTTTTCAAAAAAATATTTTCTGCCGGTGAAGTTTTTGAGAGCTGATTTCTTGTCCTGTGATAAAAAGCCTTCTGTTTCGAGTGCCAAACCTTTCAGGAGAGCATTTTCAAGCTTCTGGCACCATTTTTGAGTCAATTGCCAAAAGTCAGATTTTTGCTGAAATTGTGACCCCGGGGCTTAGGGATTTTTGCAAAAAAATATTTTCTGCCGGTTAAGTTTTTGAGGGCTGATTTCTTGTTCTGTGATAAAAAGCCTTCTGTTTTGAGTGCCAAACCTTTCAGGGGAGCATTTGCAAGCTTCTGGCACCATTTTTGAGTCAATTGCCAAAAGTCAGATTTTTGCTGAAATTGTGATTTTTAGGGATTTTTTTTAAAAAAATATTTTCTGCCGGTTAAGTTTTTGAGAGCTGATTTCTTGTCCTGTGATAAAAAGCCTTCTGTTTCCATCGCCAAAGCTTTCAGGGGAGCATTTGCAAGCTTCTGTCACCATTTTTGAGTCAATTGCCAAAAGTCAGATTTTTGCTGAAATTGTGACCCCGGGGCTTAGGGATTTTTTCAAAAAAATATTTTCTGCCGGTGAAGTTTTTGAGAGCTGATTTCTTGTCCTGTGATAAAAAGCCTTCTGTTTCGAGTGCCAAACCTTTCAGGAGAGCATTTTCAAGCTTCTGGCACCATTTTTGAGTGAATTCCCAAAAGTCAGATTTTTGCTGAAATTGTGACCCCGGGGCTTAGGGATTTTTTCAAAAAAATATTTTCTGCCGGTTAAGTTTTTGAGGGCTGATTTCTTGTTCTGTGATAAAAAGCCTTCTGTTTCCATCGCCAAAGCTTTCAGGGGAGCATGTGCAAGCTTCTGGCACCATTTTTGAGTCAATTGCCAAAAGTCAGATTTTTGCTGAAATTGTGACCCCGGGGCTTAGGGATTTTTTCAAAAAAATATTTTCTGCCGGTTAAGTTTTTGAGAGCTGATTTCTTGTCCTGTGATAAAAAGCCTTCTGTTTCCATCGCCAAAGCTTTCAGGGGAGCATTTTCAAGCTTCTGGCACCATTTTTGAGTGAATTGCCAAAAGTCAGATTTTTGCTGAAATTGTGACCCCGGGGCTTAGGGATTTTTTCAAAAAAATATTTTCTGCCGGTGAAGTTTTTGAGAGCTGATTTCTTGTCCTGTGATAAAAAGCCTTCTGTTTCGAGTGCCAAACCATTCAGGGGAGCATTTTCAAGCTTCTGGCACCATTTTTGAGTGAATTGCCAAAAGTCAGATTTTTGCTGAAATTGTGACCCCGGGGCTTAGGGATTTTTTTAAAAAAAATATTTTCTGCCGGTTAAGTTTTTGAGGGCTGATTTCTTGTCCTGTGATAAAAAGCCTTCTGTTTCCATCGCCAAAGCTTTCAGGGGAGCATTTGCAACCGGTTGGCAGCATTTTTGAGTGAATTCCCAAAAGTCAGATTTTTGCTGAAATTGTGACCCCGGGGCTTAGGGATTTTTTCAAAAAAATATTTTCTGCCGGTTAAGTTTTTGAGGGCTGATTTCTTGTCCTGTGATAAAAAGCCTTCTGTTTCGAGTGCCAAACCTTTCAGGAGAGCATTTTCAAGCTTTAGGCACCATTTTTGAGTCAATTGCCAAAAGTCAGATTTTTGCTGAAATTGTGACCCCGGGGCTTAGGGATTTTTTCAAAAAAATATTTTCTGCCGGTGAAGTTTTTGAGAGCTGATTTCTTGTCCTGTGATAAAAAGCCTTCTGTTTCGAGTGCCAAACCTTTCAGGAGAGCATTTTCAAGCTTCTGGCACCATTTTTGAGTCAATTGCCAAAAGTCAGATTTTTGCTGAAATTGTGACCCCGGGGCTTAGGGATTTTTGCAAAAAAATATTTTCTGCCGGTTAAGTTTTTGAGGGCTGATTTCTTGTTCTGTGATAAAAAGCCTTCTGTTTTGAGTGCCAAACCTTTCAGGGGAGCATTTGCAAGCTTCTGGCACCATTTTTGAGTCAATTGCCAAAAGTCAGATTTTTGCTGAAATTGTGATTTTTAGGGATTTTTTTTAAAAAAATATTTTCTGCCGGTTAAGTTTTTGAGAGCTGATTTCTTGTCCTGTGATAAAAAGCCTTCTGTTTCCATCGCCAAAGCTTTCAGGGGAGCATTTGCAAGCTTCTGTCACCATTTTTGAGTCAATTGCCAAAAGTCAGATTTTTGCTGAAATTGTGACCCCGGGGCTTAGGGATTTTTTCAAAAAAATATTTTCTGCCGGTGAAGTTTTTGAGAGCTGATTTCTTGTCCTGTGATAAAAAGCCTTCTGTTTCGAGTGCCAAACCTTTCAGGAGAGCATTTTCAAGCTTCTGGCACCATTTTTGAGTGAATTCCCAAAAGTCAGATTTTTGCTGAAATTGTGACCCCGGGGCTTAGGGATTTTTTCAAAAAAATATTTTCTGCCGGTTAAGTTTTTGAGGGCTGATTTCTTGTTCTGTGATAAAAAGCCTTCTGTTTCCATCGCCAAAGCTTTCAGGGGAGCATGTGCAAGCTTCTGGCACCATTTTTGAGTCAATTGCCAAAAGTCAGATTTTTGCTGAAATTGTGACCCCGGGGCTTAGGGATTTTTTCAAAAAAATATTTTCTGCCGGTTAAGTTTTTGAGAGCTGATTTCTTGTCCTGTGATAAAAAGCCTTCTGTTTCCATCGCCAAAGCTTTCAGGGGAGCATTTTCAAGCTTCTGGCACCATTTTTGAGTCAATTGCCAAAAGTCAGATTTTTGCTGAAATTGTGACCCCGGGGCTTAGGGATTTTTTCAAAAAAATATTTTCTGCCGGTGAAGTTTTTGAGAGCTGATTTCTTGTCCTGTGATAAAAAGCCTTCTGTTTCGAGTGCCAAACCATTCAGGGGAGCATTTTCAAGCTTCTGGCACCATTTTTGAGTGAATTGCCAAAAGTCAGATTTTTGCTGAAATTGTGACCCCGGGGCTTAGGGATTTTTTCAAAAAAATATTTTCTGCCGGTTAAGTTTTTGAGGGCTGATTTCTTGTCCTGTGATAAAAAGCCTTCTGTTTGGAGTGCCAAACCTTTCAGGGGAGCTTTTTCAAGCTTTTGGCACCATTTTTGAGTGAATTGCCAAAAGTCAGATTTTTGCTGAAATTGTGACCCCGGGGCTTAGGGATTTTTTCAAAAAAATATTTTCTGCCGGTAAAGTTTTTGAGGGCTGATTTCTTGTCCTGTGATAAAAAGCCTACTGTTTCCATCGCCAAAGCTTTCAGGGGAGCATTTGCATCCGGTTGGCACCATTTTTGAGTGAATTCCCAAAAGTCAGATTTTTGCTGAAATTGTGACCCCGGGGCTTAGGGATTTTTTCAAAAAAATATTTTCTGCCGGTTAAGTTTTTGAGGGCTGATTTCTTGTTCTGTGATAAAAAGCCTTCTGTTTCCATCGCCAAAGCTTTCAGGGGAGCATTTTCAAGCTTCTGGCACCATTTTTGAGTCAATTGCCAAAAGTCAGATTTTTGCTGAAATTGTGACCCCGGGGCTTAGGGATTTTTTCAAAAAAATATTTTCTGCCGGTGAAGTTTTTGAGAGCTGATTTCTTGTCCTGTGATAAAAAGCCTTCTGTTTCGAGTGCCAAACCTTTCAGGGGAGCATTTTCAAGCTTCTGGCACCATTTTTGAGTGAATTGCCAAAAGTCAGATTTTTGCTGAAATTGTGACCCCGGGGCTTAGGGATTTTTTCAAAAAAATATTTTCTGCCGGTTAAGTTTTTGAGAGCTGATTTCTTGTCCTGTGATAAAAAGCCTTCTGTTTCGAGTGCCAAAGCTTTCAGGGGAGCATTTTCAAGCTTCTAGCACCATTTTTGAGTGAATTGCCAAAAGTCAGATTTTTGCTGAAATTGTGACCCCGGGGCTTAGGGATTTTTTCAAAAAAATATTTTCTGCCGGTGAAGTTTTTGAGAGCTGATTTCTTGTCCTGTGATAAAAAGCCTTCTGTTTCGAGTGCCAAACCTTTCAGGAGAGCATTTTCAAGCTTCTGGCACCATTTTTGAGTGAATTGCCAAAAGTCAGATTTTTGCTGAAATTGTGACCCCGGGGCTTAGGGATTTTTTCAAAAAAATATTTTCTGCCGGTTAAGTTTTTGAGGGCTGATTTCTTGTCCTGTGATAAAAAGCCTTCTGTTTCGAGTGCCAAACCTTTCAGGAGAGCATTTTCAAGCTTTAGGCACCATTTTTGAGTCAATTGCCAAAAGTCAGATTTTTGCTGAAATTGTGACCCCGGGGCTTAGGGATTTTTTCAAAAAAATATTTTCTGCCGGTGAAGTTTTTGAGAGCTGATTTCTTGTCCTGTGATAAAAAGCCTTCTGTTTCGAGTGCCAAACCTTTCAGGAGAGCATTTTCAAGCTTCTGGCACCATTTTTGAGTCAATTGCCAAAAGTCAGATTTTTGCTGAAATTGTGACCCCGGGGCTTAGGGATTTTTGCAAAAAAATATTTTCTGCCGGTTAAGTTTTTGAGGGCTGATTTCTTGTTCTGTGATAAAAAGCCTTCTGTTTTGAGTGCCAAACCTTTCAGGAGAGCATTTGCAAGCTTCTGGCACCATTTTTGAGTCAATTGCCAAAAGTCAGATTTTTGCTGAAATTGTGACCCCGGGGCTTAGGGATTTTTGCAAAAAAATATTTTCTGCCGGTTAAGTTTTTGAGGGCTGATTTCTTGTTCTGTGATAAAAAGCCTTCTGTTTTGAGTGCCAAACCTTTCAGGAGAGCATTTGCAAGCTTCTGGCACCATTTTTGAGTCAATTGCCAAAAGTCAGATTTTTGCTGAAATTGTGATTTTTAGGGATTTTTTTTAAAAAAATATTTTCTGCCGGTTAAGTTTTTGAGAGCTGATTTCTTGTCCTGTGATAAAAAGCCTTCTGTTTCCATCGCCAAAGCTTTCAGGGGAGCATTTGCAAGCTTCTGTCACCATTTTTGAGTCAATTGCCAAAAGTCAGATTTTTGCTGAAATTGTGACCCCGGGGCTTAGGGATTTTTTCAAAAAAATATTTTCTGCCGGTGAAGTTTTTGAGAGCTGATTTCTTGTCCTGTGATAAAAAGCCTTCTGTTTCGAGTGCCAAACCTTTCAGGAGAGCATTTTCAAGCTTCTGGCACCATTTTTGAGTGAATTCCCAAAAGTCAGATTTTTGCTGAAATTGTGACCCCGGGGCTTAGGGATTTTTTCAAAAAAATATTTTCTGCCGGTTAAGTTTTTGAGGGCTGATTTCTTGTTCTGTGATAAAAAGCCTTCTGTTTCCATCGCCAAAGCTTTCAGGGGAGCATGTGCAAGCTTCTGGCACCATTTTTGAGTCAATTGCCAAAAGTCAGATTTTTGCTGAAATTGTGACCACGGGGCTTAGGGATATTTTCAAAAAAATATTTTCTGCCGGTGAAGTTTTTGAGAGCTGATTTCTTGTCCTGTGATAAAAAGCCTTCTGTTTCGAGTGCCAAACCATTCAGGGGAGCATTTTCAAGCTTCTGGCACCATTTTTGAGTGAATTGCCAAAAGTCAGATTTTTGCTGAAATTGTGACCCCGGGGCTTAGGGATTTTTTCAAAAAAATATTTTCTGCCGGTTAAGTTTTTGAGGGCTGATTTCTTGTCCTGTGATAAAAAGCCTTCTGTTTGGAGTGCCAAACCTTTCAGGGGAGCATTTTCAAGCTTTTGGCACCATTTTTGAGTGAATTGCCAAAAGTCAGATTTTTGCTGAAATTGTGACCCCGGGGCTTAGGGATTTTTTCAAAAAAATATTTTCTGCCGGTAAAGTTTTTGAGGGCTGATTTCTTGTCCTGTGATAAAAAGCCTACTGTTTCCATCGCCAAAGCTTTCAGGGGAGCATTTGCATCCGGTTGGCACCATTTTTGAGTGAATTGCCAAAAGTCAGATTTTTGCTGAAATTGTGACCCCGGGGCTTAGGGATTTTTTCAAAAAAATATTTTCTGCCGGTTAAGTTTTTGAGGGCTGATTTCTTGTTCTGTGATAAAAAGCCTTCTGTTTCCATCGCCAAAGCTTTCAGGGGAGCATTTTCAAGCTTCTGGCACCATTTTTGAGTCAATTGCCAAAAGTCAGATTTTTGCTGAAATTGTGACCCCGGGGCTTAGGGATTTTTTCAAAAAAATATTTTCTGCCGGTGAAGTTTTTGAGAGCTGATTTCTTGTCCTGTGATAAAAAGCCTTCTGTTTCGAGTGCCAAACCTTTCAGGGGAGCATTTTCAAGCTTCTGGCACCATTTTTGAGTGAATTGCCAAAAGTCAGATTTTTGCTGAAATTGTGACCACGGGGCTTAGGGATTTTTTCAAAAAAATATTTTCTGCCGGTTAAGTTTTTGAGAGCTGATTTCTTGTCCTGTGATAAAAAGCCTTCTGTTTCGAGTGCCAAAGCTTTCAGGGGAGCATTTTCAAGCTTCTAGCACTGTTTTTGAGTGAATTGCCAAAAGTCAGATTTTTGCTGAAATTGTGACCCCGGGGCTTAGGGATTTTTTCAAAAAAATATTTTCTGCCGGTGAAGTTTTTGAGAGCTGATTTCTTGTCCTGTGATAAAAAGCCTTCTGTTTCGAGTGCCAAACCTTTCAGGGGAGCATTTTCAAGCTTCTGGCACCATTTTTGAGTGAATTGCCAAAAGTCAGATTTTTGCTGAAATTGTGACCCCGGGGCTTAGGGATTTTTTCAAAAAAATATTTTCTGCCGGTTAAGTTTTTGAGGGCTGATTTCTTGTCCTGTGATAAAAAGCCTACTGTTTGGAGTGCCAAACCTTTCAGGGGAGCTTTTTCAAGCTGTTGGCACCATTTTTGAGTGAATTGCCAAAAGTCAGATTTTTGCTGAAATTGTGACCCCGGGGCTTAGGGATTTTTTCAAAAAAATATTTTCTGCCGGTAAAGTTTTTGAGGGCTGATTTCTTGTCCTGTGATAAAAAGCCTTCTGTTTCCATCGCCAAAGCTTTCAGGGGAGCATTTGCATCCGGTTGGCACCATTTTTGAGTGAATTCCCAAAAGTCAGATTTTTGCTGAAATTGTGACCCCGGGGCTTAGGGATTTTTTCAAAAAAATATTTTCTGCCGGTTAAGTTTTTGAGGGCTGATTTCTTGTTCTGTGATAAAAAGCCTTCTGTTTCCATCGCCAAAGCTTTCAGGGGAGCATTTTCAAGCTTCTGGCACCATTTTTGAGTCAATTGCCAAAAGTCAGATTTTTGCTGAAATTGTGACCCCGGGGGCTTAGGGATTTTTTCAAAAAAATATTTTCTGCCGGTGAAGTTTTTGAGAGCTGATTTCTTGTCCTGTGATAAAAAGCCTTCTGTTTCGAGTGCCAAACCTTTCAGGGGAGCATTTTCAAGCTTCTGGCACCATTTTTGAGTGAATTGCCAAAAGTCAGATTTTTGCTGAAATTGTGACCCCGGGGCTTAGGGATTTTTTCAAAAAAATATTTTCTGCCGGTTAAGTTTTTGAGAGCTGATTTCTTGTCCTGTGATAAAAAGCCTTCTGTTTCGAGTGCCAAACCTTTCAGGAGAGCATTTTGAAGCTTTAGACACCATTTTTGAGTGAATTGCCAAAAGTCAGATTTTTGCTGAAATTGTGACCCCGGGGCTTAGGGATTTTTTCAAAAAAATATTTTCTGTCGGTTAATTTTTTGAGGGCTGATTTCTTGTTCTGTGATAAAAAGCCTTCTGTTTCCATCGCCAAAGCTTTCAGGGGAGCATTTGCAAGCTTCTGGCACCATTTTTTAGTGAATTGCCAAAAGTCAGATTTTTGCTGAAATTGTGACCCCGGGGCTTAGGGATTTTTTCAAAAAAATATTTTCTGCCGGTGAAGTTTTTGAGGGCTGATTTCTTGTTCTGTGATAAAAAGCCTTCTGTTTCCATCGCCAAAGCTTTCAGGGGAGCATTTTCAAGCTTTTGGCACCATTTTTGAGTGAATTGCGAAAAGTCAGATTTGTGCTGAAATTGTGATCCCGGGGCTTAGGGATTTTTTCAAAAAAATATTTTCTGCCGGTAAAGTTTTTGAGGGCTGATTTCTTGTCCTGTGATAAAAAGCCTTCTGTTTCGAGTGCCAAACCTTTCAGGAGAGCATTTTCAAGCTTTAGGCACCATTTTTGAGTGAATTGCCAAAAGTCAGATTTTTGCTGAAATTGTGACCCCGGGGCTTAGGGATTTTTTCAAAAAAATATTTTCTGCCGGTTAAGTTTTTGAGGGCTGATTTCTTGTCCTGTGATAAAAAGCCTACTGTTTGGAGTGCCAAACCTTTCAGGGGAGCTTTTTCAAGCTGTTGGCACCATTTTTGAGTGAATTGCCAAAAGTCAGATTTTTGCTGAAATTGTGACCCCGGGGCTTAGGGATTTTTTCAAAAAAATATTTTCTGCCGGTAAAGTTTTTGAGGGCTGATTTCTTGTCCTGTGATAAAAAGCCTTCTGTTTCCATCGCCAAAGCTTTCAGGGGAGCATTTGCATCCGGTTGGCACCATTTTTGAGTGAATTCCCAAAAGTCAGATTTTTGCTGAAATTGTGACCCCGGGGCTTAGGGATTTTTTCAAAAAAATATTTTCTGCCGGTTAAGTTTTTGAGGGCTGATTTCTTGTTCTGTGATAAAAAGCCTTCTGTTTCCATCGCCAAAGCTTTCAGGGGAGCATTTTCAAGCTTCTGGCACCATTTTTGAGTCAATTGCCAAAAGTCAGATTTTTGCTGAAATTGTGACCCCGGGGCTTAGGGATTTTTTCAAAAAAATATTTTCTGCCGGTGAAGTTTTTGAGAGCTGATTTCTTGTCCTGTGATAAAAAGCCTTCTGTTTCGAGTGCCAAACCTTTCAGGGGAGCATTTTCAAGCTTCTGGCACCATTTTTGAGTGAATTGCCAAAAGTCAGATTTTTGCTGAAATTGTGACCCCGGGGCTTAGGGATTTTTTCAAAAAAATATTTTCTGCCGGTTAAGTTTTTGAGAGCTGATTTCTTGTCCTGTGATAAAAAGCCTTCTGTTTCGAGTGCCAAACCTTTCAGGAGAGCATTTTGAAGCTTTAGACACCATTTTTGAGTGAATTGCCAAAAGTCAGATTTTTGCTGAAATTGTGACCCCGGGGCTTAGGGATTTTTTCAAAAAAATATTTTCTGTCGGTTAATTTTTTGAGGGCTGATTTCTTGTTCTGTGATAAAAAGCCTTCTGTTTCCATCGCCAAAGCTTTCAGGGGAGCATTTGCAAGCTTCTGGCACCATTTTTTAGTGAATTGCCAAAAGTCAGATTTTTGCTGAAATTGTGACCCCGGGGCTTAGGGATTTTTTCAAAAAAATATTTTCTGCCGGTGAAGTTTTTGAGGGCTGATTTCTTGTTCTGTGATAAAAAGCCTTCTGTTTCCATCGCCAAAGCTTTCAGGGGAGCATTTTCAAGCTTTTGGCACCATTTTTGAGTGAATTGCGAAAAGTCAGATTTGTGCTGAAATTGTGATCCCGGGGCTTAGGGATTTTTTTAAAAAAATATTTTCTGTCGGTTAAGTTTTTGAGGGCTGATTTCTTGTCCTGTGATAAAAAGCCTTCTGTTTCGAGTGCCAAATCTTTCAGGAGAGCATTTTCAAGCTTTAGGCACCATTTTTGAGTCAATTGCCAAAAGTCAGATTTTTGCTGAGATTGTGACCCCGGGGCTTAGGGATTTTTTCAAAAAAATATTTTCTGCCGGTTAAGTTTTTGAGAGCTGATTTCTTGTCCTGTGATAAAAAGCCTTCTGTTTCCATCGCCAAAGCTTTCAGGGGAGCATTTTCAAGCTTCTGGCACCATTTTTGAGTGAATTGCCAAAAGTCAGATTTTTGCTGAAATTGTGACCCCGGGGCTTAGGGATTTTTTCAAAAAAATATTTTCTGCCGGTAAAGTTTTTGAGGGCTGATTTCTTGTCCTGTGATAAAAAGCCTTCTGTTTCCATCGCCAAAGCTTTCAGGGGAGCATTTGCATCCGGTTGGCACCATTTTTGAGTGAATTCCCAAAAGTCAGATTTTTGCTGAAATTGTGACCCCGGGGCTTAGGGATTTTTTCAAAAAAATATTTTCTGCCGGTTAAGTTTTTGAGGGCTGATTTCTTGTTCTGTGATAAAAAGCCTTCTGTTTCCATCGCCAAAGCTTTCAGGGGAGCATTTTCAAGCTTCTGGCACCATTTTTGAGTCAATTGCCAAAAGTCAGATTTTTGCTGAAATTGTGACCCCGGGGCTTAGGGATTTTTTCAAAAAAATATTTTCTGCCGGTTAAGTTTTTGAGAGCTGATTTCTTGTCCTGTGATAAAAAGCCTTCTGTTTCCATCGCCAAAGCTTTCAGGGGAGCATTTTCAAGCTTCTGGCACCATTTTTGAGTGAATTGCCAAAAGTCAGATTTTTGCTGAAATTGTGACACCGGGGCTTAGGGATTTTTTCAAAAAAATATTTTCTGCCGGTGAAGTTTTTGAGGGCTGATTTCTTGTTCTGTGATAAAAAGCCTTCTGTTTCCATCGCCAAAGCTTTCAGGGGAGCATTTTCAAGCTTTTGGCACCATTTTTGAGTGAATTGCGAAAAGTCAGATTTGTGCTGAAATTGTGATCCCGGGGCTTAGGGATTTTTTTAAAAAAATATTTTCTGTCGGTTAAGTTTTTGAGGGCTGATTTCTTGTCCTGTGATAAAAAGCCTTCTGTTTCGAGTGCCAAATCTTTCAGGAGAGCATTTTCAAGCTTTAGGCACCATTTTTGAGTCAATTGCCAAAAGTCAGATTTTTGCTGAGATTGTGACCCCGGGGCTTAGGGATTTTTTCAAAAAAATATTTTCTGCCGGTTAAGTTTTTGAGAGCTGATTTCTTGTCCTGTGATAAAAAGCCTTCTGTTTCCATCGCCAAAGCTTTCAGGGGAGCATTTTCAAGCTTCTGGCACCATTTTTGAGTGAATTGCCAAAAGTCAGATTTTTGCTGAAATTGTGACCCCGGGGCTTAGGGATTTTTTCAAAAAAATATTTTCTGCCGGTAAAGTTTTTGAGGGCTGATTTCTTGTCCTGTGATAAAAAGCCTTCTGTTTCCATCGCCAAAGCTTTCAGGGGAGCATTTGCATCCGGTTGGCACCATTTTTGAGTGAATTCCCAAAAGTCAGATTTTTGCTGAAATTGTGACCCCGGGGCTTAGGGATTTTTTCAAAAAAATATTTTCTGCCGGTTAAGTTTTTGAGGGCTGATTTCTTGTTCTGTGATAAAAAGCCTTCTGTTTCCATCGCCAAAGCTTTCAGGGGAGCATTTTCAAGCTTCTGGCACCATTTTTGAGTCAATTGCCAAAAGTCAGATTTTTGCTGAAATTGTGACCCCGGGGCTTAGGGATTTTTTCAAAAAAATATTTTCTGCCGGTTAAGTTTTTGAGAGCTGATTTCTTGTCCTGTGATAAAAAGCCTTCTGTTTCCATCGCCAAAGCTTTCAGGGGAGCATTTTCAAGCTTCTGGCACCATTTTTGAGTGAATTGCCAAAAGTCAGATTTTTGCTGAAATTGTGACACCGGGGCTTAGGGATTTTTTCAAAAAAATATTTTGTGCCGGTGAAGTTTTTGAGAGCTGATTTCTTGTCCTGTGATAAAAAGCCTTCTGTTTCGAGTGCCAAACCTTTCAGGGGAGCATTTTCAAGCTTCTGGCACCATTTTTGAGTGAATTGCCAAAAGTCAGATTTTTGCTGAAATTGTGACCCCGGGGCTTAGGGATTTTTTCAAAAAAATATTTTCTGCCGGTTAAGTTTTTGAGAGCTGATTTCTTGTCCTGTGATAAAAAGCCTTCTGTTTCGAGTGCCAAACCTTTCAGGAGAGCATTTTGAAACTTTAGACACCATTTTTGAGTGAATTGCCAAAACTCAGATTTTTGCTGAAATTGTGACCCCGGGGCTTAGGGATTTTTTCAAAAAAATATTTTCTGTCGGTTAATTTTTTGAGGGCTGATTTCTTGTTCTGTGGTAAAAAGCCTTCTGTTTCGAGTGCCCAACCTTTCAGGAGAGCATTTTCAAGCTTCTGGCACCATTTTTGAGTGAATTGCCAAAAGTCAGCTTTTTGCTGAAATTGTGACCCCGGGGCTTAGGGATTTTTTCAAAAAAGTATTTTCTGCCGGTGAAGTTTTTGAGGGCTGATTTCTTGTTCTGTGATAAAAAGCCTTCTGTTTCCATCGCCAAAGCTTTCAGGGGAGCATTTGCAAGCTTCTGGCACCATTTTTTAGTGAATTGCCAAAAGTCAGATTTTTGCTGAAATTGTGACCCCGGGGCTTAGGGATTTTTTCAAAAAAATATTTTCTGCCGGTTAAGTTTTTGAGAGCTGATTTCTTGTCCTGTGATAAAAAGCCTTCTGTTTCGAGTGCCAAACCTTTCAGGGGAGCATTTTCAAGCTTTTGGCACCATTTTTGAGTGAATTGCGAAAAGTCAGATTTGTGCTGAAATTGTGATCCCGGGGCTTAGGGATTTTTTCAAAAAAATATTTTCTGCCGGTTAAGTTTTTGAGGGCTGATTTCTTGTTCTGTGATAAAAAGCCTTCTGTTTCCATCGCCAAAGCTTTCAGGGGAGCATTTTCAAGCTTTAGGCACCATTTTTGAGTCAATTGCCAAAAGTCAGATTTTTGCTGAAATTGTGACCCCGGGGCTTAGGGATTTTTTCAAAAAAATATTTTCTGCCGGTGAAGTTTTTGAGAGCTGATTTCTTGTCCTGTGATAAAAAGCCTTCTGTTTCGAGTGCCAAACCTTTCAGGAGAGCATTTTCAAGCTTCTGGCACCATTTTTGAGTCAATTGCCAAAAGTCAGATTTTTGCTGAAATTGTGACCCCGGGGCTTAGGGATTTTTTCAAAAAAATATTTTCTGCCGGTGAAGTTTTTGAGGGCTGATTTCTTGTCCTGTGATAAAAAGCCTTCTGTTTGGAGTGCCAAACCTTTCAGGGGAGCATTTTCAAGCTTTTGGCACCATTTTTGAGTGAATTGCCAAAAGTCAGATTTTTGCTGAAATTGTGACCCCGGGGCTTAGGGATTTTTTCAAAAAAATATTTTCTGCCGGTTAAGTTTTTGAGGGCTGATTTCTTGTTCTGTGATAAAAAGCCTTCTGTTTCCATCGCCAAAGCTTTCAGGGGAGCATTTTCAAGCTTCTGGCACCATTTTTGAGTCAATTGCCAAAAGTCAGATTTTTGCTGAAATTGTGACCCCGGGGCTTAGGGATTTTTTCAAAAAAATATTTTCTGCCGGTTAAGTTTTTGAGAGCTGATTTCTTGTCCTGTGATAAAAAGCCTTCTGTTTCCATCGCCAAAGCTTTCAGGGGAGCATTTGCAAGCTTCTGGCACCATTTTTGAGTGAATTGCGAAAAGTCAGATTTTTGCTGAAATTGTGACCCCGGGGCTTAGGGATTTTTTCAAAAAAATATTTTCTGCCGGTAAAGTTTTTGAGGGCTGATTTCTTGTCCTGTGATAAAAAGCCTTCTGTTTCGAGTGCCAAACCTTTCAGGAGAGCATTTTCAAGCTTTAGGCACCATTTTTGAGTGAATTGCCAAAAGTCAGATTTTTGCTGAAATTGTGACCCCGGGGCTTAGGGATTTTTTCAAAAAAATATTTTCTGCCGGTTAAGTTTTTCAGGGCTGATTTCTTGTTCTGTGATAAAAAGCCTTCTGTTTCCATCGCCAAAGCTTTCAGGGGAGCATTTGCAAGCTTCTGGCACCATTTTTGAGTGAATTGCCAAAAGTCAGATTTTTGCTGAAATTGTGACCCCGGGGCTTAGGGATTTTTTCAAAAAAATATTTTCTGCCGGTGAAGTTTTTGAGGGCTGATTTCTTGTCCTGTGATAAAAAGCCTTCTGTTTCGAGTGCCAAAACTTTCAGGGGAGCATTTTCAAGCTTTTGGCACCATTTTTGAGTGAATTGCGAAAAGTCAGATTTTTGCTGAAATTGTGACCCCGGGGCTTAGGGATTTTTTCAAAAAAATATTTTCTGCCGGTAAAGTTTTTGAGAGCTGATTTCTTGTCCTGTGATAAAAAGCCTTCTGTTTCCATCGCCAAAGCTTTCAGGGGAGCATTTGCAACCGGTTGGCACCATTTTTGAGTGAATTCCCAAAAGTCAGATTTTTGCTGAAATTGTGACCCCGGGGCTTAGGGATTTTTTCAAAAAAATATTTTCTGCCGGTTAAGTTTTTGAGGGCTGATTTCTTGTTCTGTGATAAAAAGCCTTCTGTTTCCATCGCCAAAGCTTTCAGGGGAGCACTTTCAAGCTTCTGGCACCATTTTTGAGTGAATTGCCAAAAGTCAGATTTTTGCTGAAATTGTGACCCCGGGGCTTAGGGATTTTTTCAAAAAAATATTTTCTGCCGGTGAAGTTTTTGAGGGCTGATTTCTTGTCCTGTGATAAAAAGCCTTCTGTTTCGAGTGCCAAACCTTTCAGGGGAGCATTTTCAAGCTTTTGGCACCATTTTTGAGTGAATTGCGAAAAGTCAGATTTTTGCTGAAATTGTGAAACCGGGGCTTAGGGATTTTTTCAAAAAAATATTTTCTGCCGGTAAAGTTTTTGAGGGCTGATTTCTTGTCCTGTGATAAAAAGCCTTCTGTTTCCATCGCCAAAGTTTTCAGGGGAGCATTTGCAACCGGTTGGCACCATTTTTGAGTGAATTCCCAAAAGTCAGATTTTTGCTGAAATTGTGACCCCCGGGGCTTAGGGATTTTTTCAAAAAAATATTTTCTGCCGGTTAAGTTTTTGAGGGCTGATTTCTTGTTCTGTGATAAAAAGCCTTCTGTTTCCATCGCCAAAGCTTTCAGGGGAGCATTTTCAAGCTTCTGGCACCATTTTTGAGTCAATTGCCAAAAGTCAGATTTTTGCTGAAATTGTGACCCCGGGGCTTAGGGATTTTTTCAAAAAAATATTTTCTGCCGGTTAAGTTTTTGAGAGCTGATTTCTTGTCCTGTGATAAAAAGCCTTCTGTTTCCATCGCCAAAGCTTTCAGGGGAGCATTTGCAAGCTTCTGGCACCATTTTTGAGTGAATTGCCAAAAGTCAGATTTTTGCTGAAATTGTGACCCCGGGGCTTAGGGATTTTTTCAAAAAAATATTTTCTGCCGGTTAAGTTTTTGAGGGCTGATTTCTTGTCCTGTGATAAAAAGCCTTCTGTTTCGAGTGCCAAACCTTTCAGGGGAGCATTTTCAAGCTTTTGGCACCATTTTTGAGTCAATTGCCAAAAGTCAGATTTTTGCTGAAATTGTGATCCCGGGGCTTAGGGATTTTTTCAAAAAAATATTTTCTGCCGGTGAAGTTTTTGAGGGCTGATTTCTTGTCCTGTGATAAAAAGCCTTCTGTTTCGAGTGCCAAACCTTTCAGGAGAGCATTTTCAAGCTTTAGGCACCATTTTTGAGTGAATTCCCAAAAGTCAGATTTTTGCTGAAATTGTGACCCCGGGGCTTAGGGATTTTTTCATAAAAATATTTTCTGCCGGTGAAGTTTTTGAGGGCTGATTTCTTGTCCTGTGATAAAAAGCCTTCTGTTTTGAGTGCCAAACCTTTCAGGGGAGCATTTGCAACCGGTTGGCACCATTTTTGAGTGAATTGCCAAAAGTCAGATTTTTGCTGAAATTGTGACCCCGGGGCTTAGGGATTTTTTCAAAAAAATATTTTCTGCCGGTTAAGTTTTTGAGAGCTGATTTCTTGTCCTGTGATAAAAAGCCCTCTGTTTCCATCGCCAAAGCTTTCAGGGGAGCATTTGCAAGCTTCTGGCACCATTTTTGAGTCAATTGCCAAAAGTCAGATTTTTGCTGAAATTGTGACCCCGGGGCTTAGGGATTTTTTCATAAAAATATTTTGTGCCGGTTAAGTTTTTGAGGGCTGATTTCTTGTTCTGTGATAAAAAGCCTTCTGTTTCGAGTGCCAAACCTTTCAGGGGAGTATTTGCAAGCTAATGGCACCATTTTTGAGTCAATTGCCAAAAGTCAGATTTTTGCTGAAATTGTGACCCCGGGGCTTAGGGATTTTTTTTAAAAAAATATTTTCTGCCGGTTAAGTTTTTGAGAGCTGATTTCTTGTCCTGTGATAAAAAGCCTTCTGTTTCCATCGCCAAAGCTTTCAGGGGAGCATTTGCAAGCTTCTGGCACCATTTTTGAGTGAATTGCCAAAATCAGATTTTTGCTGAAATTGTGACCCCGGGGCTTAGGGATTTTTTCAAAAAAATATTTTCTGCCGGTTAAGTTTTTGAGAGCTGATTTCTTGTCCTGTGATAAAAAGCCCTCTGTTTCCATCGCCAAAGCTTTCAGGGGAGCATTTGCAAACTTCTGGCACCATTTTTGAGTCAATTGCCAAAAGTCAGATTTTTGCTGAAATTGTGATCCCGGGGCTTAGGGATTTTTTCAAAAAAATATTTTCTGCCGGTTAAGTTTTTGAGAGCTGATTTCTTGTCCTGTGATAAAAAGCCTTCTGTTTCGAGTGCCAAACCTTTCAGGAGAGCATTTTCAAGCTTCTGGCACCATTTTTGAGTCAATTGCCAAAAGTCAGATTTTTGCTGAAATTGTGACCCCGGGGCTTAGGGATTTTTTCAAAAAAATATTTTCTGCCGGTTAAGTTTTTGAGGGCTGATTTCTTGTTCTGTGATAAAAAGCCTTCTGTTTCCATCGCCAAAGCTTTCAGGGGAGCATTTTCAAGCTTTAGGCACCATTTTTGAGTGAATTGCAAAAAGTCAGATTTTTGCTGAAATTGTGACCCTGGGGCTTAGGGATTTTTTCAAAAAAATATTTTCTGCCGGTTAAGTTTTTGAGGGCTGATTTCTTGTTCTGTGATAAAAAGCCTTCTGTTTCCATCGCCAAAGCTTTCAGGGGAGCATTTGCAAGCTTCTGGCACCATTTTTGAGTGAATTGCCAAAAGTCAGATTTTTGCTGAAATTGTGACCCCGGGGCTTAGGGATTTTTGCAAAAAAATATTTTCTGCCGGTTAAGTTTTTGAGGGCTGATTTCTTGTTCTGTGATAAAAAGCCGTCTGTTTTGAGTGCCAAACCTTTCAGGGGAGCATTTGCAAGCTTCTCGCACCATTTTTGAGTCAATTGCCAAAAGTCAGATTTTTGCTGAAATTGTGATTTTTAGGGATTTTTTTAAAAAAAATATTTTCTGCCGGTTAAGTTTTTGAGAGCTGATTTCTTGTCCTGTGATAAAAAGCCTTCTGTTTCCATCGCCAAAGCTTTCAGGGGAGCATTTGCAAGCTTCTGTCACCATTTTTGAGTCAATTGCCAAAAGTCAGATTTTTGCTGAAATTGTGACCCCGGGGCTTAGGGATTTTTTCATAAAAATATTTTCTGCCGGTGAAGTTTTTGAGGGCTGATTTCTTGTCCTGTGATAAAAAGCCTTCTGTTTCGAGTGCCAAACCTTTCAGGGGAGCATTTGCAACCGGTTGGCACCATTTTTGAGTGAATTCCCAAAAGTCAGATTTTTGCTGAAATTGTGACCCCGGGGCTTAGGGATTTTTTCAAAAAAATATTTTCTGCCGGTAAAGTTTTTGAGGGCTGATTTCTTGTCCTGTGATAAAAAGCCTTCTGTTTCCATCGCCAAAGCTTTCAGGGGAGCATTTGCATCCGGTTGGCACCATTTTTGAGTGAATTCCCAAAAGTCAGATTTTTGCTGAAATTGTGACCCTGGGGCTTAGGGATTTTTTCAAAAAAATATTTTCTGCCGGTTAAGTTTTTGAGGGCTGATTTCTTGTTCTGTGATAAAAAGCCTTCTGTTTCCATCGCCAAAGCTTTCAGGGGAGCATTTTCAAGCTTTAGGCACCATTTTTGAGTGAATTGCAAAAAGTCAGATTTTTGCTGAAATTGTGACCCCGGGGCTTAGGGATTTTTTCAAAAAAATATTTTCTGCCGGTTAAGTTTTTGAGGGCTGATTTCTTGTTCTGTGATAAAAAGCCTTCTGTTTCCATCGCCAAAGCTTTCAGGGGAGCATTTGCAAGCTTCTGGCACCATTTTTGAGTGAATTGCCAAAAGTCAGATTTTTGCTGAAATTGTGACCCCGGGGCTTAGGGATTTTTGCAAAAAAATATTTTCTGCCGGTTAAGTTTTTGAGGGCTGATTTCTTGTTCTGTGATAAAAAGCCTTCTGTTTTGAGTGCCAAACCTTTCAGGGGAGCATTTGCAAGCTTCTCGCACCATTTTTGAGTCAATTGCCAAAAGTCAGATTTTTGCTGAAATTGTGATTTTTAGGGATTTTTTTTAAAAAAATATTTTCTGCCGGTTAAGTTTTTGAGAGCTGATTTCTTGTCCTGTGATAAAAAGCCTTCTGTTTCCATCGCCAAAGCTTTCAGGGGAGCATTTGCAAGCTTCTGTCACCATTTTTGAGTCAATTGCCAAAAGTCAGATTTTTGCTGAAATTGTGACCCCGGGGCTTCGGGATTTTTTCATAAAAATATTTTCTGCCGGTGAAGTTTTTGAGGGCTGATTTCTTGTCCTGTGATAAAAAGCCTTCTGTTTCGAGTGCCAAACCTTTCAGGGGAGCATTTGCAACCGGTTGGCACCATTTTTGAGTGAATTGCCAAAAGTCAGATTTTTGCTGAAATTGTGACCCCGGGGCTTAGGGATTTTTTCAAAAAAATATTTTCTGCCGGTAAAGTTTTTGAGGGCTGATTTCTTGTCCTGTGATAAAAAGCCTTCTGTTTCCATCGCCAAAGCTTTCAGGGGAGCATTTGCATCCGGTTGGCACCATTTTTGAGTGAATTCCCAAAAGTCAGATTTTTGCTGAAATTGTGACCCTGGGGCTTAGGGATTTTTTCAAAAAAATATTTTCTGCCGGTTAAGTTTTTGAGGGCTGATTTCTTGTTCTGTGATAAAAAGCCTTCTGTTTCCATCGCCAAAGCTTTCAGGGGAGCATTTTCAAGCTTCTGGCACCATTTTTGAGTCAATTGCCAAAAGTCAGATTTTTGCTGAAATTGTGACCCCGGGGCTTAGGGATTTTTTCAAAAAAATATTTTCTGCCGGTTAAGTTTTTGAGAGCTGATTTCTTGTCCTGTGATAAAAAGCCTTCTGTTTCCATCGCCAAAGCTTTCAGGGGAGCATTTTCAAGCTTCTGGCACCATTTTTGAGTGAATTGCCAAAAGTCAGATTTTTGCTGAAATTGTGACCCCGGGGCTTAGGGATTTTTTCAAAAAAATATTTTCTGCCGGTGAAGTTTTTGAGAGCTGATTTCTTGTCCTGTGATAAAAAGCCTTCTGTTTCGAGTGCCAAACCTTTCAGGGGAGCATTTTCAAGCTTCTGGCACCATTTTTGAATGAATTGCCAAAAGTCAGATTTTTGCTGAAATTGTGACCCCGGGGCTTAGGGATTTTTTCAAAAAAATATTTTCTGCCGGTTAAGTTTTTGAGGGCTGATTTCTTGTCCTGTGATAAAAAGCCTTCTGTTTGGAGTGCCAAACCTTTCAGGGGAGCTTTTTCAAGCTTTTGGCACCATTTTTGAGTGAATTGCCAAAAGTCAGATTTTTGCTGAAATTGTGACCCCGGGGCTTAGGGATTTTTTCAAAAAAATATTTTCTGCCGGTAAAGTTTTTGAGGGCTGATTTCTTGTCCTGTGATAAAAAGCCTTCTGTTTCCATCGCCAAAGCTTTCAGGGGAGCATTTGCATCCGGTTGGCACCATTTTTGAGTGAATTCCCAAAAGTCAGATTTTTGCTGAAATTGTGACCCCGGGGCTTAGGGATTTTTTCAAAAAAATATTTTCTGCCGGTTAAGTTTTTGAGGGCTGATTTCTTGTTCTGTGATAAAAAGCCTTCTGTTTCCATCGCCAAAGCTTTCAGGGGAGCATTTTCAAGCTTCTGGCACCATTTTTGAGTCAATTGCCAAAAGTCAGATTTTTGCTGAAATTGTGACCCCGGGGCTTAGGGATTTTTTCAAAAAAATATTTTCTGCCGGTTAAGTTTTTGAGAGCTGATTTCTTGTCCTGTGATAAAAAGCCTTCTGTTTCCATCGCCAAAGCTTTCAGGGGAGCATTTGCAAGCTTCTGGCACCATTTTTGAGTGAATTGCCAAACGTCAGATTTTTGCTGAAATTGTGACCCCGGGGCTTAGGGATTTTTTCAAAAAAATATTTTCTGCCGGTGAAGTTTTTGAGAGCTGATTTCTTGTCCTGTGATAAAAAGCCTTCTGTTTCGAGTGCCAAACCTTTCAGGGGAGCATTTTCAAGCTTCTGGCACCATTTTTGAGTGAATTGCCAAAAGTCAGATTTTTGCTGAAATTGTGACCCCGGGGCTTAGGGATTTTTTCAAAAAAATATTTTCTGCCGGTTAAGTTTTTGAGAGCTGATTTCTTGTCCTGTGATAAAAAGCCTTCTGTTTCGAGTGCCAAACCTTTCAGGAGAGCATTTTGAAGCTTTAGACACCATTTTTGAGTGAATTGCCAAAAGTCAGATTTTTGCTGAAATTGTGACCCCGGGGCTTAGGGATTTTTTCAAAAAAATATTTTCTGTCGGTTAATTTTTTGAGGGCTGATTTCTTGTTCTGTGGTAAAAAGCCTTCTGTTTCGAGTGCCCAACCTTTCAGGAGAGCATTTTCAAGCTTCTGGCACCATTTTTGAGTGAATTGCCAAAAGTCAGATTTTTGCTGAAATTGTGACCCCGGGGCTTAGGGATTTTTTCAAAAAAATATTTTCTGCCGGTGAAGTTTTTGAGGGCTGATTTCTTGTTCTGTGATAAAAAGCCTTCTGTTTCCATCGCCAAAGCTTTCAGGGGAGCATTTGCAAGCTTCTGGCACCATTTTTTAGTGAATTGCCAAAAGTCAGATTTTTGCTGAAATTGTGACCCCGGGGCTTAGGGATTTTTTCAAAAAAATATTTTCTGCCGGTGAAGTTTTTGAGGGCTGATTTCTTGTTCTGTGATAAAAAGCCTTCTGTTTCCATCGCCAAAGCTTTCAGGGGAGCATTTGCAAGCTGCTGGCACCATTTTTGAGTGAATTGCCAAAAGTCAGATTTTTGCTGAAATTGTGACCCCGGGGCTTAGGGATTTTTTCAAAAAAATATGTTCTGCCGGTGAAGTTTTTGAGGGCTGATTTCTTGTCCTGTGATAAAAAGCCTTCTGTTTCGAGTGCCAAACCTTTCAGGAGAGCATTTTGAAGCTTTAGACACCATTTTTGAGTGAATTGCCAAAAGTCAGATTTTTGCTGAAATTGTGACCCCGGGGCTTAGGGATTTTTTCAAAAAAATATTTTCTGTCGGTTAATTTTTTGAGGGCTGATTTCTTGTTCTGTGGTAAAAAGCCTTTTGTTTCGAGTGCCCAACCTTTCAGGAGAGCATTTTCAAGCTTCTGGCACCATTTTTGAGTGAATTGCCAAAAGTCAGATTTTTGCTGAAATTGTGACCCCGGGGCTTAGGGATTTTTTCAAAAAAATATTTTCTGTCGGTTAATTTTTTGAGGGCTGATTTCTTGTTCTGTGGTAAAAAGCCTTCTGTTTCGAGTGCCCAACCTTTCAGGAGAGCATTTTCAAGCTTCTGGCACCATTTTTGAGTGAATTGCCAAAAGTCAGATTTTTGCTGAAATTGTGACCCCGGGGCTTAGGGATTTTTTCAAAAAAATATTTTCTGCCGGTGAAGTTTTTGAGGGCTGATTTCTTGTTCTGTGATAAAAAGCCTTCTGTTTCCATCGCCAAAGCTTTCAGGGGAGCATTTGCAAGCTTCTGGCACCATTTTTTAGTGAATTGCCAAAAGTCAGATTTTTGCTGAAATTGTGACCCCGGGGCTTAGGGATTTTTTCAAAAAAATATTTTCTGCCGGTGAAGTTTTTGAGGGCTGATTTCTTGTTCTGTGATAAAAAGCCTTCTGTTTCCATCGCCAAAGCTTTCAGGGGAGCATTTGCAAGCTGCTGGCACCATTTTTGAGTGAATTGCCAAAAGTCAGATTTTTGCTGAAATTGTGACCCCGGGGCTTAGGGATTTTTTCAAAAAAATATTTTCTGCCGGTGAAGTTTTTGAGGGCTGATTTCTTGTCCTGTGATAAAAAGCCTTCTGTTTCGAGTGCCAAACCTTTCAGGGGAGCATTTTCAAGCTTTTGGCACCATTTTTGAGTGAATTGCGAAAAGTCAGATTTGTGCTGAAATTGTGATCCCGGGGCTTAGGGATTTTTTCAAAAAAATATTTTCTGCCGGTAAAGTTTTTGAGGGCTGATTTCTTGTCCTGTGATAAAAAGCCTTCTGTTTCGAGTGCCAAACCTTTCAGGAGAGCATTTTCAAGCTTTAGGCACCATTTTTGAGTCAATTGCCAAAAGTCAGATTTTTGCTGAAATTGTGACCCCGGGGCTTAGGGATTTTTTCAAAAAAATATTTTCTGCCGGTTAAGTTTTTGAGAGCTGATTTCTTGTCCTGTGATAAAAAGCCTTCTGTTTCCATCGCCAAAGCTTTCAGGGGAGCATTTTCAAGCTTCTGGCACCATTTTTGAGTGAATTGCCAAAAGTCAGATTTTTGCTGAAATTGTGACCCCGGGGCTTAGGGATTTTTTCAAAAAAATATTTTCTGCCGGTTAAGTTTTTGAGGGCTGATTTCTTGTCCTGTGATAAAAAGCCTTCTGTTTGGAGTGCCAAACCTTTCAGGGGAGCTTTTTCAAGCTTTTGGCACCATTTTTGAGTGAATTGCCAAAAGTCAGATTTTTGCTGAAATTGTGACCCCGGGGCTTAGGGATTTTTTCAAAAAAATATTTTCTGCCGGTAAAGTTTTTGAGGGCTGATTTCTTGTCCTGTGATAAAAAGCCTTCTGTTTCCATCGCCAAAGCTTTCAGGGGAGCATTTGCAAGCTGCTGGCACCATTTTTGAGTGAATTGCCAAAAGTCAGATTTTTGCTGAAATTGTGACCCCGGGGCTTAGGGATTTTTTCAAAAAAATATTTTCTGCCGGTGAAGTTTTTGAGGGCTGATTTCTTGTCCTGTGATAAAAAGCCTTCTGTTTCGAGTGCCAAACCTTTCAGGGGAGCATTTTCAAGCTTTTGGCACCATTTTTGAGTGAATTGCGAAAAGTCAGATTTGTGCTGAAATTGTGATCCCGGGGCTTAGGGATTTTTTCAAAAAAATATTTTCTGCCGGTAAAGTTTTTGAGGGCTGATTTCTTGTCCTGTGATAAAAAGCCTTCTGTTTCGAGTGCCAAACCTTTCAGGAGAGCATTTTCAAGCTTTAGGCACCATTTTTGAGTCAATTGCCAAAAGTCAGATTTTTGCTGAAATTGTGACCCCGGGGCTTAGGGATTTTTTCAAAAAAATATTTTCTGCCGGTTAAGTTTTTGAGAGCTGATTTCTTGTCCTGTGATAAAAAGCCTTCTGTTTCCATCGCCAAAGCTTTCAGGGGAGCATTTTCAAGCTTCTGGCACCATTTTTGAGTGAATTGCCAAAAGTCAGATTTTTGCTGAAATTGTGACCCCGGGGCTTAGGGATTTTTTCAAAAAAATATTTTCTGCCGGTTAAGTTTTTGAGGGCTGATTTCTTGTCCTGTGATAAAAAGCCTTCTGTTTGGAGTGCCAAACCTTTCAGGGGAGCTTTTTCAAGCTTTTGGCACCATTTTTGAGTGAATTGCCAAAAGTCAGATTTTTGCTGAAATTGTGACCCCGGGGCTTAGGGATTTTTTCAAAAAAATATTTTCTGCCGGTAAAGTTTTTGAGGGCTGATTTCTTGTCCTGTGATAAAAAGCCTTCTGTTTCCATCGCCAAAGCTTTCAGGGGAGCATTTGCATCCGGTTGGCACCATTTTTGAGTGAATTCCCAAAAGTCAGATTTTTGCTGAAATTGTGACCCCGGGGCTTAGGGATTTTTTCAAAAAAATATTTTCTGTCGGTTAATTTTTTGAGGGCTGATTTCTTGTTCTGTGGTAAAAAGCCTTCTGTTTCGAGTGCCCAACCTTTCAGGAGAGCATTTTCAAGCTTTTGGCACCATTTTTGAGTGAATTGCGAAAAGTCAGATTTGTGCTGAAATTGTGATCCCGGGGCTTAGGGATTTTTTCAAAAAAATATTTTCTGCCGGTAAAGTTTTTGAGGGCTGATTTCTTGTCCTGTGATAAAAAGCCTTCTGTTTCGAGTGCCAAACCTTTCAGGAGAGCATTTTCAAGCTTTAGGCACCATTTTTGAGTCAATTGCCAAAAGTCAGATTTTTGCTGAAATTGTGACCCCGGGGCTTAGGGATTTTTTCAAAAAAATATTTTCTGCCGGTTAAGTTTTTGAGAGCTGATTTCTTGTCCTGTGATAAAAAGCCTTCTGTTTCCATCGCCAAAGCTTTCAGGGGAGCATTTTCAAGCTTCTGGCACCATTTTTGAGTGAATTGCCAAAAGTCAGATTTTTGCTGAAATTGTGACCCCGGGGCTTAGGGATTTTTTCAAAAAAATATTTTCTGCCGGTTAAGTTTTTGAGGGCTGATTTCTTGTCCTGTGATAAAAAGCCTTCTGTTTGGAGTGCCAAACCTTTCAGGGGAGCTTTTTCAAGCTTTTGGCACCATTTTTGAGTGAATTGCCAAAAGTCAGATTTTTGCTGAAATTGTGACCCCGGGGCTTAGGGATTTTTTCAAAAAAATATTTTCTGCCGGTAAAGTTTTTGAGGGCTGATTTCTTGTCCTGTGATAAAAAGCCTTCTGTTTCCATCGCCAAAGCTTTCAGGGGAGCATTTGCATCCGGTTGGCACCATTTTTGAGTGAATTCCCAAAAGTCAGATTTTTGCTGAAATTGTGACCCCGGGGCTTAGGGATTTTTTCAAAAAAATATTTTCTGTCGGTTAATTTTTTGAGGGCTGATTTCTTGTTCTGTGGTAAAAAGCCTTCTGTTTCGAGTGCCCAACCTTTCAGGAGAGCATTTTCAAGCTTCTGGCACCATTTTTGAGTGAATTGCCAAAAGTCAGATTTGTGCTGAAATTGTGATCCCGGGGCTTAGGGATTTTTTCAAAAAAATATTTTCTGCCGGTAAAGTTTTTGAGGGCTGATTTCTTGTCCTGTGATAAAAAGCCTTCTGTTTCGAGTGCCAAACCTTTCAGGAGAGCATTTTCAAGCTTTAGGCACCATTTTTGAGTCAATTGCCAAAAGTCAGATTTTTGCTGAAATTGTGACCCCGGGGCTTAGGGATTTTTTCAAAAAAATATTTTCTGCCGGTGAAGTTTTTGAGGGCTGATTTCTTGTTCTGTGATAAAAAGCCTTCTGTTTCCATCGCCAAAGCTTTCAGGGGAGCATTTTCAAGCTTCTGGCACCATTTTTGAGTCAATTGCCAAAAGTCAGATTTTTGCTGAAATTGTGACCCCGGGGCTTAGGGATTTTTTCAAAAAAATATTTTCTGCCGGTTAAGTTTTTGAGAGCTGATTTCTTGTCCTGTGATAAAAAGCCTTCTGTTTCCATCGCCAAAGCTTTCAGGGGAGCATTTTCAAGCTTTAGGCACCATTTTTGAGTCAATTGCCAAAAGTCAGATTTTTGCTGAAATTGTGACCCCGGGGCTTAGGGATTTTTTCAAAAAAATATTTTCTGCCGGTGAAGTTTTTGAGGGCTGATTTCTTGTTCTGTGATAAAAAGCCTTCTGTTTCCATCGCCAAAGCTTTCAGGGGAGCATTTTCAAGCTTCTGGCACCATTTTTGAGTCAATTGCCAAAAGTCAGATTTTTGCTGAAATTGTGACCCCGGGGCTTAGGGATTTTTTCAAAAAAATATTTTCTGCCGGTTAAGTTTTTGAGAGCTGATTTCTTGTCCTGTGATAAAAAGCCTTCTGTTTCCATCGCCAAAGCTTTCAGGGGAGCATTTGCAAGCTTCTGGCACCATTTTTGAGTGAATTGCCAAAAGTCAGATTTTTGCTGAAATTGTGACCCCGGGGCTTAGGGATTTTTTCAAAAAAATATTTTCTGCCGGTGAAGTTTTTGAGAGCTGATTTCTTGTCCTGTGATAATAATAATAATAATAATTTATTACGGCCATAGGCCCATACAGATAAAAACAAGACATAAATAACAGCTTGTGCACGTGGGAAAAAACAGCCGCTAAAACACTACTATAACAATAAAATACTATAAGATGGAATGGCATACTACGCCTTAATTAGCTTGTGGTGCTCCTTGGCAACGCTTTTGGGTAAGGACAGCGACCAGGAACCTAGCCACTTTCAGGGTCGTATGGGTATCCTTATCCTGCAAGATTTGGGCAAGGTGGAATTTTGGTGGGGTACCCTCTAGTTTCTGAATGATTGATCCCAACAAATTTGCCCGTGGCACCTTGAATAAGGGGCAAGTGAACATAATGTGCTGAAGCGACTCTGGCGTCTCCTTATCACATTCGCACATGGCGGAGGCTTGGCCCTTTGAGAATCTATGTCTCAGGACATTGGAGGGAAAAACGTTAAACCTCGCTTTGGTGAAGGCCAGCCTATGGGCAACAGTCGAAAGGGAGGAGAGGTATGATGGAACGCAGTAAGTTAAAGTGATACCAATGTTCTGGGGCGAACAAACAACTCCCCCCAGCATATAATTTCGCTGTAAATCGATGTCATCCAGTCTTTGGCGGATCAGTCTTTGAGCAGTGATTTGATCTAGTTTTAGGGAATCTAAGGGAGAGATTCCATAGCTCAGGAGTTTGGCATGAATTCTACTAGTCCAAAGGCTGGAGAATTCATCTCGCCATAAGCATTGGACAAGGTAATGGTCTGGTAATCTATGCCACAATGATAACCAATAATTGAAGACTTGCTTCCACAGGCAAGTTTCTAAGGATGCGATCTTCAATTCTAGTCGCATGGCTGCGTTGCTTACGCACAGGGGGAGCATTAGGAGCCGACGTAGGAATTGGTTTTGCAGAGTCTCAAGAGGAGCAAGGTCTGTCATCACGGCCCAGAGCGGGGCAGCATAAGCAAGCACGGGTACCACTTTTGCCTTGAACACCTTTAGGGCCGAGGGAACATGCAAAGCTCCATCCGAAAAGAAAAATCGGAGGAGCGCATATGACAGAGTTTTGGCCTTGTTAAGGAGGTGTTGAATTTGTGCTTTCCACCCCAAATTGTGTTGAAAAATAACTCCTAGGTATTGAAATTTTAGGACTTGCTCTATTTTTGCTCCACCAAGCTTCCATTCGTATAATCTCCGACTTCTGGCGAAAATCAGAATCTTAGATTTAGCATGGTTGATGGTTAATTGGTTGAGTTGACAATACGTGGCAAAGATCTTCAGAGCTCTGGTTAGTCCGACACGTGTATAAGATAGAATTACCGCGTCGTCTGCATATAAAAGGAGTGGACAGCGGTAATCCGCTAGTCTAGGCGCATGTGTACTTGGAGATGAGTTGACTAGGGGTGCTCGCATGTCGCTGATGAATAGATTGAATAGGCAGGGAGCCAATATACATCCTTGGCGCACTCCCTTGTTTATTGGTATCGAATTTGTGAGGTCGCCCGCAGGAGTAAGTCTCACTCTGGCAAGGGTACCTTCATGGAGCTGACTTATAAGCCATAAGAGTCTTCTATCAATGCCCTGTTTCGCAAGTTTCTCCCAAAGAATATTTCTAGGAACACTGTCAAAGGCTGCCTTAAGATCTAAGAAGGCAGCACACAGGTAGCCCCGGGGAGGGGAGGAGTACTTCCGTGCCAGATGGTAAAGAACTATTGCGTGGTCAGTTGTAGAGCGTTTAATTCTGAACCCTGCTTGTTCATGGCCAATCTGGTTAGTCTCATCTACCCATCGCAATAGTTTCGTCAACAAAAAGCTGGCATAAATTTTCCCTATGATCGAAAGGAGGCTGATGTTACGGTAATTTTCTGGCTCCATTGGCGAACCTTTTTTATGAATTGGTACTATATTGGCCTCCTTCCATATTTTGGGTATGAGACCAGAAGCGTTGATTGCGTCGAAGGTTTTGGCCAAGATGCCAGCCCACCATTTTGGGTGTAGTTTGATGGCTTCAGCAGGGATCAGGTCGGGCCCTGGGGCTTTGCCCGGTTTCAGCTGGGCTATTAGCTTGGCTATTTCGTCAGGATCGGTGGGAGGCCAAATAGGTAGGTGGGAAAACAGATGCATCAGATGATCGGAGGGAGCATCTGCCTGTGAGAAACATTTCTTCAGGAACAATTCCCATGTCGGTGCAGGGATGACTGCCCTTGGGTATTTCCTCACCCTTCTGTTAATCAGAGACCAGAATTCCCTGGATCTATGTGATTTTGAAGCAGTAATCAAGGCCTGCCAGCGATTATGTTGCCACTCACGTTTGGCAATTTTCTGCGTGCGTTTGTAAACTTGCTTGGCTTGTGCATAACTAGCTGGCAGAGTAGATGCATCGGAGGTCTTATATACATTATATATAGCACGAAGGCGCTGTCTTGCTTCTTTGCACTGAGAGTTATACCAGGGGGCACCGTAAGTATACTCGTTTCGATTTAATATTTTGGGTGGTAACCTGAAGAAGGACGTAAGATCAGTCGTATGATGGTGGAAGCGTTTCAACACTATGCTATGCTCGTCTGAGGCAGAGCCTATGTAGGGATGGGGCCCGAGGATTTCTTTTTGAAAGAATTCCTGATACCTTTGAGCCTGGGTCTCCGACCATTTGATTCCTCTTACTTGGAGGATGGTTGGTTACCATCTGGGTCGCATGTCTATAGGCCTCCGACTGCCAATTCAGGGAAAGCTTGGCTACAAGGGGAAGATGATCACTAGATTGTACATTCTCGATCTTAAAGGAGGAAATACACTTAAGTAGATCACTGGAGACCAGCAGGTAATCGAGGACGCTGTTTGATTTAACACTCAGGTGAGTGAAATCCCCTGGAATATCAGGGGGGCATGTGCCATTTAGGGGGACCAGATTTAAACGGATGGCCATTTGGTAGAGGAATACTCCAGCCTCATTAACTCGTTGGTCTTTAGAAGTTCTCCTCATGATATGTTCCAGATCATAATTATCAAGGTTTGGGGTAACCCACCATTTGGCTTTGGTCAGCGAGTCCCAATTTGCTGCTGTGCGGGCATTAAAATCGCCACCTATTATGGCCGGGGTGTTAGGAAACTTGACATAGCATGAGAGCAAATGCTCTTCTAGCGAGCCCCATTTAGAGCCCAGTTCGGAGGAAGAACCCCCGGGTGGCAAGTAAACATTTGTAACTAGAAGTGAGATCTTTTCCCCCGCAATCAGCCCGGTAAGGGCGTAAGGAGGCACGGCCTGTACTAGAGTAAATTTAGAATGTAAGTTGAGAGAGATGCCTATTATTAGGCCCCCTTTAGGGCGGCCTCCTTTCAGGGAGGGGCAGGCAGGGAGTTCTAGAAGCTCAAAGCCATTTAGATCAATTCTCTCTACTTCCCACGATTCTTGGAACAAGATGATATGAAACAGGTTAATATACTCCAAGAATTCTGGGTCAAGTTTTTCCCCCCTCCAGCCCGCAATGTTCCAGCTGAGGACTGATAGGGGGGAGTTCCTGTTGTAACCAATTCACTGTCATTTCAGGGAGGGATGTGAGTCCTTTGGAGGCAAGGCAGACCCCACGAAAAAGTCAGTTATTTTACTTTGCGTAGCAGGCACCTGCTGAAGGTACCTAGTCTTGAAGTTGGTAGTGAGGTATTCTGACTGGGACGACAAAACGGGTCTCCCGCTGGCTAACCCAAGGGCGGACACTTCAGTGGGAAACTCCACAGGATTTGCTGAGACTGCCCCACCGCAAGGTCTAAAGGTCGCCGATGAAACCATTTGGTTTATATGTCCGGTCGGGTCTTCAATCAAATCCGGGCCATTTTTTGAAGTAGTTGAGACACTCCCCTGACCTGATGCTGGCAAAGGTACAGGGGATGTTCGGCGTACTGGTACCGTTTGTATGTCGGGTCTATGCCGCTCAGGGGAGTATGAGGACTCCAGTTCCGGCATTGATGGATTAGATGGTAAGGAGATGTTTTGGTGGAAGGAACTCTGAGTTACACTCCTCAGCGGGGGACTCTTGGAGGGCGAGTCAAAATTTATCAAGAGTTGGGATGAGGGGCCAACTTGAGAGGCAAGACCTGGGTCTGCCAAGCGTCGGTGGGTTTTGCCCACAAGTGGGGGAGGCATGGGTTTAGGAGCTGGACTAAGGTATGGAAGACTTCCTGCTTCCTTAAACCACGACTCCAAAAAGCTGGCAGAGTTATCCTGAAAAGTGGGCAGGACTTTTCCGTTCTTCTGGACATGTATGAGCTGATGATTAAGTACTTCTAGTCTATTAATTATTTCTTGTTGTTCTCTCAGTGGAAGGTCGCCAAAGGTGGCTAAAAGCTCTCTTTCCTCCGGCGGGGTCAGAGAATTACTTGCGCCAGTGGGTTTCTTTAGAGCTCGTGGGGACGTAGGGTAAGTCCAGTTTCGGTGCGGATGGATATCCTCCGGGAGAGGAGGCTCGATGTCCCGAGGTACTCCCGACTTCTCCGACAGAGTCCACTCCGTACCGTGACCGGCAAGTAGGAGGGGGTGGATCATGCTATCCATAAAAACTCTTGTTGGGATGATATCGTACCTTGCCAAGAGTGGTTTCTGCCTGATGATAGCTGAAGGGATCCTTGGAGAGTAAAACGCAGACTAGAAAGATGGTGTCTTCGTTAGTAGTAGCGTCGACTTGAACTCCGCATCAGTTGATGCTGTTTTTATTATTTTTATCAGTTTCTACTAGCTTTTTTATCAGTTTTTATTAGCTTTTATCAGACTCAGTTCTTTATTTTTGTTAGTTGGCAGCTATTAATTTACAAAGCTTAGGTCAAGGGCCTGAGTTACAGAAAGTCTAGAAAGCCCTAATTAGCTCCAGCCCAGCAGGAGTGGAGATTAGACGCCCTATCGTGGGTAGACGCCGAGCTTCCTGATTTACAGCAGAAGCTGCTCTGATTTACAGCGGCTCTATCCCTGGAAAATGACTAGGAAAAAGAAACGACCGGCCTCATCTCCAGAAGGGAGCCCACAGAAGAGAAAGCAGAGCAAAATGGATGATTTTGTAAAAGCACAGAACTCAGAACCTACCACACCAAACAGAACTCATTCCCAGGTAGGTGGGGATGCTTTATTGGGCGGAGATCGCCCAGGGGAGAATGCTGAGATGAGCGCTCATGAATTATCCCATGAACTACCATCTGAGGGGGCACCGCTCTATGCAGAAATACTCGCGGACCACTGTCTGCTGACTGCAAGAACAGTGGAGGAAATTAACATCAAATTACAAAAGGTAACGTCTCTCCTGGCGGAGTTGGTGCTCCTGACAGCCAAAAATAGCCAACTCAGTACTAAAGAGACCGACCATAGCGTTGCCCTCCCTCTAGACCATCATGTACAGGGGTGCAACCGGCCCAGACTTGATAACCAAGAGACTACAAATACTAAAAACAACAAAAGCGAAAGTAGGGACCTGATCCTACAAAGTACTCAAGTAGCTCTGGACATATATCCTTTTAATGGTATCCTGCCTTACTGGAAATCAATCGACAGTGTGAAGAGAAACTTTAAGCTTTTACTAAATATCCATTGCAACACTCTGATCGCGATAAACTTGCTTTGCACGGACCCCCAGCACACTAGACTCACGCTGACATTTTCTGACTCAGCTACCCCTAAAATGCTATTGAAATATAGGGCCATTTTACAGGACTATAATATTGTTTTGAGGCGTGTTTTTAAAGACACAGAACGAAAACAACTACTGCCAAACTTGTCATATAGCCGGACCAACTCCAAGCAATCAGCACCCTCTCTGCCGAAGGGCTTTCGCCACAGGGCCATGATTCATTCGGAAGGGCCGTCAAAGATGAATATGTGCGGTGAACCCAGCTGCAACACTCACTTGGAGAGGAAAACATCAGACCAAAAAGGTCAAACACACAAAGAACGCCAGCCCAAGCTAGATAATTCAAAGATAGGACTCTCCATTACGCCTTTGGCAGATCCAGAATTTCACCACCCTCTATTCCAACTGGAATCTGATCAGCCAATGCCAAGTGACGACCCTCCCAAGGGAAATGGGACACATAGAAAGCCAGAGACAGATTTAATTATCTTTGACGAAGACCCCCCGATGGCACCAGCAATCCAAATAACACCGTCGATGCCAGGAAATCGGGAAAATGCTGCAAATCAACCCCGAGAACAACAACACCGTGCATACCCTAAGAACGGTTGCATCATTACCGAACCAGTGGGAGAGCTGATAACAATTTCCCCACCACAATGAAGCCAAGCCAGTTATGGAACGAGCAGCTTTAACATTATCTCATGGAACATAGCGGGTTGGGCTAACAAACTTGGGGACGAGCCATTTCGTGATTATATAATGGGTTTTGACATAATAATGCTGCAGGAAACTTGGGCAACTGATAACATAGCTCTTGACGGTTACGACGTCTATGAAATCAAGGCCTCTAAACCGCTTGGAAGGGGACGACCGAGGGGGGGCCTAGTAACTCTGGTTTCCACTCAATTGACGTCACAAGTTATTGAGTGCTCAGTTTTCGAGCAGCTGGCACTGGGGATCACCTTGCATATGGAATCCAAGAGTATTATTTTTGTTTCAGTGTATATTCCACCATATACAGTGCAAACACAGATAGAGAGCACGTGGCGTAAAATCCATAGTTTCCTTTATTCCCTACAAATTAGGTACCCTGGCTCACCATTTTACCTAATGGGAGATATGAATGCCAGAATAGGCTCAAATGATGATAGCCTGGAAATAAAATTCCCAATATTAAGAGATCTAAAGGAAAATAGCGCCCTCTTGCTAAACCCACCCCCACGTAGACATTCGAAAGATTGCCAAATCAACTATGCTGGATTCTGCCTGGCTTTTTTACAAATAAGTCTGGATCTGATCATTGCTAATGGGGCATTCCCCGGGGACAGAGAAGGCGAGTACACATTCATAAATTCAAATGGGGCCAGCACAGTAGACTACTGTCTCACTAACAGACAGGCCTTCGAATCAATTAAAAAATTCACAATAGATAATAGGACTGAAAGTGACCACTTACCTCTTATCATCTCCATTACCGGCCAAAATTCAATTCAGCACTCTCACATAGTACATGAGGACATAGACAAAGCAAATGATCCAGCATTGCGTAGGAAAAAATGGACACCTGAGATAGCAATTGCAGTTGAGAACAGATTGAATTCACAAACTGCATTTAAGTTAAGATCAATTATAATAAACAATTTATCAATAGACTCCTCCCTGACAGCCTACGAAAATCTCATTGAGTCCTTGCAGGATGTGGTCTCGGTTAACATAAACTCAGCCGGCAAGCCACGCACTGCGAAAGGGCGCAGTTGGTTTGACCAAGAGTGCCACACAAAGAAGGAAGCCCTAAGGAACGCCTATTTGGCCTATAGAAACGCTGGATTAAGCTACTTACCTCAATCTTATTTCAAAATCAAAAAAGAGTACAAAGCCCTTTTGGCCTCAAAAAAAAGGCAGTCCGAACAAAATTCCTGGTCCCTACTATTGAATGCCTCACTAAACAATGAAACTAAACTCTTTTGGCAACTGGTCTCCGACTCAATGAGAAATAGCTCCTCAGCCCCCAGCTGTGTCATTCCAGCTCAGGTTTGGGAGAACCACTTCAGAAATATATTTATGGAAAGTCCAAACCTCCCTTCCAGTTCACAGGAGGATGACAGGGTACAATTGTCACTGCTCCCTAATTGGAGGCCGGTAACTGTGGAGGAAGTCCATACATTAATTGGGAAGCTGAAGAGCGGAAAGGCTCCGGGGAAAGACTTTATCCCAGCTGAGGTGATTACATCAAACCAGCACTGGTGGGCCCCGCTTCTGGCAGCACTCTTTACGGTAGTAAATAACTCTGGTAAGGTACCATATAGCTGGAAACATGCTATAGTAGTCCCAATCTTTAAGAGAGGCCACCCAAATGTACCTTCCAATTATAGGCCTATTAGCCTGCTCTCAATAATTGGGAAACTATATGCCCATTTCCTCAGTAGCAAATTGACAACTTTTCTAAATGAACATAATATACTATCTGAAGCCCAGGCAGCTTTCCGTGAGAATCATTCAACAACAGACCACTGTCTAATGCTGTCCTTCCTAGCTGAGAAGTATACCAGACACCTACAGGGTAAACTCTTCGTGGCCTTTATGGACCTGAAATCAGCATTTGACTCCATCCCCAGATCCCAGCTATGGTCCAAATTGAGTCTGATCTTGCAGGACAAACGACTTCTCTTTCTTATAAAAGCCCTGTACAATGGAACCAAACTGCAGGTCCGATGCGGTCGACAGGGACAGCTATCGAACAGCATCGAGATGACTAGGGGGGTGAGACAGGGTTGTATTTTGGCCCCCACATTGTTCTGCCTATTCCTAAATGACCTAGAAGAGAACTTAATGGACCCAGATGGACACATTCCAAAAATAGGAATGAGAAGGACCCCTTTGTTGTTGTATGCTGATGACGCAGCCATCATCTCGCGTTCCAGGCCGGGCTTAAATTATCTGTTGAGGAAATTTTCTGATTACTGTTCTGGAAATGGTTTATCCATTAATTATGAAAAATCTAAAATCTTAGTCTTCGAAAGAAGATTCTCCCAGTCTAAATGGGTGCTGGATGGCCATAACCTCGAACAGGTAAAATACTTCAGCTACCTAGGGCTCACATTCCATCATACAAGATCTTGGAAGCACCATTGGCAAACCTCCCTTCAAAAGGCGGAGATTACAAAGCTAGCCATACATAAATTCTTCTTCACAAAGGGCGGCAAATATGTTCCAGCAGCCTTAAGGGTTTTCAACGCAAAGCCCGTTTCCCAACTCCTGTATGCAGCAAATGTCTGGCATAATGGGGACCTGCCAAAGCTAGATGGCTTTCAGGCAAAATTTATACGATCTCTGCTGCAGGTACCTAACTGCGTCCCCAACTCCGTACTTCTGTTGGAAGCTGGTGAATGCCCAATTTCAGCTAGAGCATGGTGGGCTGCCCTAAGACATTGGCTCAGGATTTCAGTGTTTAATCTAGGGAAGGGTCTGTACCAACATATCACCAATGAGGAATTTGTCAGCAAATGGCAGAAAACCATGGCTAAAAAAGCCACCTCTATTGGTCTGTCTCCCCCCCCAACTGTATTACCTGGGCTATGAAGGCGCCCAAAAGGCTTTAAAGCAAAGATTATGGGACAATGCACACAGTGACTTGCGATCTCGGTCACACGCAGTCTGTAGTCCACTGGCAGCAGGAGTTCAATATGGGTATGTCTTTGAGTTAACACCTTACATCAAAAACCTGACAGTACCTAACTATCGAAGCCTTTTCACCAAGGCCAGACTGAATGTCTTCCCCTCTGCAGTGCTGGATGGTAGGTTGAGAGGAGTTCCCTACCAGGACAGACTTTGCTCGTGTGCTCAAGACATCGAGTCCATAAATCATATTTTGTTACATTGTGCGAAGTATGAGCAGGCCAGGGCTGAACTGATACTACCCTTGCTGGTGCCTTTCCCGGGAAAGTCAGAGGCTCACTATGTCAGGTTCCTACTGGAAGACCGGACAAAAGCTAGAACTTTGGCAGTGGCAAAGTTTTTATCGGTGGTTGAAAGAACAAATGAGCCCTATATTCCAAACAAAGTGCTTGATTAACCTGGGGGTAGGCTGTATGAATTCTGTATTGATTTGTAATGTTTTGTTGGTCTCTGGACCGTAATAAAGATTGTTTGTTTGTTTGTAAAACGCAAGCATCACTTTCTGTTGCCCGAGGTGCTGGTTCAAAGGTAATACTGCAATGAGATCGCATTGTGAGATTTCTATGTTTAGGAGATTGCTTAGGTGCTTTTTAACCCCACTCAGAGTAAGCCACCTTGGTGACCCTGCCCCGATGTTTAGGCAGATTTTCTTAGGTTGCAGGGACAATGCTTGATGTTTCAATGCAGGGTTCGGTTTATATTTAGGGATCACACTTCTTTTTTTGGTAGAAGGCAAGGACCTCTGGCACTTCAATTCCCCCGTATCTACAGTTGGTTTAAACTTTGACCAGAAGTTATCCATTTTCTGTTCGAGGTTACATAACTGGGAGGCTAGCACATCAATCTTCTTGAATATGCAATTAAGGGTTCTGACCACAAGATGGAGATGTTCATGTTGTTCTTGTCTTGCGCAGTTCTCAGTTCCAGCGTCCTGCACCACCCTCAATGGGACACTCCCTCCTCCTCCAAGCTTGCCGTCCGCAGTTTTAGTCTGAGGAAAAAATAATTCCTCTGGTGTTGACGTTGTTTCTGGAGACATTAGAGGGTAGAAACGGTTCTGAGTTTTCACCCTATAGCAGAGTTCAATGGGGTCACTCCGTTTGTCAGACACGGGGGGGTCGATTTTTAATTGTTTGGCTCTTGGGGAGAGCAGAGCCTCGTCACAATCCCTTAGGCGTTTGCCTTGGCCCATCGTTATGAGTCTTTAAAAATAGCAGTGCTTAAAAGATAATAAAAGGTAGTAGAAATAGAAACAAAACTGGATGTGAGCTGGCAGAAAACCAGTAAGTCGAAGGCTGCTTCCAAGGCTGCCGGAGAATGCAATTATCTGCTAATTAAAGCTGATTTACGATGCAGACTTTACAGGTATTAGCAATGTGAACTCCTGGCATGGGCACCAACACCCTGATACAATCTTCAGCAAAAACTTGAAAGGCTGGGAGCCACAGCACAAATTTAGGGAGGATTCGAAATGAACTCCGGCAAGTGCGTCTTACCTCATCGCCATCTTGAAACCGGGGGGAGTTGTCCTGTGATAAAAAGCCTTCTGTTTCGAGTGCCAAACCTTTCAGGGGAGCATTTTCAAGCTTCTGGCACCATTTTTGAGTGAATTGCCAAAAGTCAGATTTTTGCTGAAATTGTGACCCCGGGGCTTAGGGATTTTTTCAAAAAAATATTTTCTGCCGGTGAAGTTTTTGAGGGCTGATTTCTTGTCCTGTGATAAAAAGCCTTCTCTTTCGAGTGCCAAAACTTTCAGGGGAGCATTTTCAAGCTTTTGGCACCATTTTTGAGTGAATTGCGAAAAGTCAGATTTTTGCTGAAATTGTGACCCCGGGGCTTAGGGATTTTTTCAAAAAAATATTTTCTGCCAGTAAAGTTTTTGAGGGCTGATTTCTTGTTCTGTGATAAAAAGCCTTCTGTTTCCATCGCCAAAGCTTTCAGGGGAGCATTTGCAACCGGTTGGCACCATTTTTGAGTGAATTCCCAAAAGTCAGATTTTTGCTGAAATTGTGACCCCGGGGCTTAGGGATTTTTTCAAAAAAATATTTTCTGCCGGTTAAGTTTTTGAGGGCTGATTTCTTGTTCTGTGATAAAAAGCCTTCTGTTTCCATCGCCAAAGCTTTCAGGGGAGCATTTGCAAGCTTCTGGCACCATTTTTGAGTGAATTGCCAAAAGTCAGATTTTTGCCGAAATTGTGACCCCGGGGCTTAGGGATTTTTTCAAAAAAATATTTTCTGCCGGTGAAGTTTTTGAGGGCTGATTTCTTGTCCTGTGATAAAAAGCCTACTCTTTCGAGTGCCAAAACTTTCAGGGGAGCATTTTCAAGCTTTTGGCACCATTTTTGAGTGAATTGCGAAAAGTCAGATTTTTGCTGAAATTGTGACCCCGGGGCTTAGGGATTTTTTCAAAAAAAAAATTTCTGCCGGTTAAGTTTTTGAGGGCTGATTTCTTGTCCTGTGATAAAAAGCCTTCTGTTTCGAGTGCCAAACCTTTCAGGAGAGCATTTTCAAGCTTTAGGCACCATTTTTGAGTGAATTGCCAAAAGTCAGATTTTTGCTGAAATTGTGACCCCGGGGCTTAGGGATTTTTTCATAAAAATATTTTGTGCCGGTTAAGTTTTTGAGGGCTGATTTCTTGTTCTGTGATAAAAAGCCTTCTGTTTCGAGTGCCAAACCTTTCAGGGGAGCATTTGCCAGCTTCTGGCACCATTTTTGAGTCAATTGCCAAAAGTCAGATTTTTGCTGAAATTGTGACCCCGGGGCTTAGGGATTTTTTTAAAAAAAATATTTTCTGCCGGTTAAGTTTTTGAGAGCTGATTTCTTGTCCTGTGATAAAAAGCCTTCTGTTTCCATCGCCAAAGCTTTCAGGGGAGCATTTGCAAACTTCTGGCACCATTTTTGAGTGAATTGCCAAAAGTCAGATTTTTGCTGAAATTGTGACCCCGGGGCTTAGGGATTTTTTCAAAAAAATATTTTCTGCCGGTCAAGTTTTTGAGAGCTGATTTCTTGTCCTGTGATAAAAAGCCCTCTGTTTCCATCGCCAAAGCTTTCAGGGGAGCATTTGCAAACTTCTGGCACCATTTTTGAGTCAATTGCCAAAAGTCAGATTTTTGCTGAAATTGTGACCCCGGGGCTTAGGGATTTTTTCAAAAAAATATTTTCTGCCGGTAAAGTTTTTGAGGGCTGATTTCTTGTCCTGTGATAAAAAGCCTTCTGTTTCCATCGCCAAAGCTTTCAGGGGAGCATTTGCAAACTTCTGGCACCATTTTTGAGTGAATTGCCAAAAGTCAGATTTTTGCTGAAATTGTGACCCCGGGGCTTAGGGATTTTTTCAAAAAAATATTTTCTTCCGGTTAAGTTTTTGAGAGCTGATTTCTTGTCCTGTGATAAAAAGCCCTCTGTTTCCATCGCCAAAGCTTTCAGGGGAGCATTTGCAAACTTCTGGCACCATTTTTGAGTCAATTGCCAAAAGTCAGATTTTTGCTGAAATTGTGACCCCGGGGCTTAGGGATTTTTTCAAAAAAATATTTTCTGCCGGTAAAGTTTTTGAGGGCTGATTTCTTGTCCTGTGATAAAAAGCCTTCTGTTTCCATCGCCAAAGCTTTCAGGGGAGCATTTGCAACCGGTTGGCACCATTTTTGAGTGAATTCCCAAAAGTCAGATTTTTGCTGAAATTGTGACCCCGGGGCTTAGGGATTTTTTCAAAAAAATATTTTCTGCCGGTGAAGTTTTTGAGGGCTGATTTCTTGTCCTGTGATAAAAAGCCTTCTGTTTCGAGTGCCAAACCTTTCAGGGGAGCATTTGCAAACTTCTGGCACCATTTTTGAGTGAATTGCCAAAAGTCAGATTTTTGCTGAAATTGTGACCCCGGGGCTTAGGGATTTTTTCAAAAAAATATTTTCTGCCGGTTAAGTTTTTGAGAGCTGATTTCTTGTCCTGTGATAAAAAGCCCTCTGTTTCCATCGCCAAAGCTTTCAGGGGAGCATTTGCAAACTTCTGGCACCATTTTTGAGTCAATTGCCAAAAGTCAGATTTTTGCTGAAATTGTGACCCCGGGGCTTAGGGATTTTTTCAAAAAAATATTTTCTGCCGGTAAAGTTTTTGAGGGCTGATTTCTTGTCCTGTGATAAAAAGCCTTCTGTTTCCATCGCCAAAGCTTTCAGGGGAGCATTTGCAACCGGTTGGCACCATTTTTGAGTGAATTCCCAAAAGTCAGATTTTTGCTGAAATTGTGACCCCGGGGCTTAGGGATTTTTTCAAAAAAATATTTTCTGCCGGTGAAGTTTTTGAGGGCTGATTTCTTGTCCTGTGATAAAAAGCCTTCTGTTTCGAGTGCCAAACCTTTCAGGGGAGCATTTTCAAGCTTTTGGCACCATTTTTGAGTGAATTCCCAAAAGTCAGATTTTTGCTGAAATTGTGACCCCGGGGCTTAGGGATTTTTTCAAAAAAATCTTTTCTGCCGGTTAAGTTTTTGAGGGCTGATTTCTTGTTCTGTGATAAAAAGCCTTCTGTTTCCATCGCCAAAGCTTTCAGGGGAGCATTTTCAAGCTTCTGGCACCATTTTTGAGTCAATTGCCAAAAGTCAGATTTTTGCTGAAATTGTGACCCGGGGCTTAGGGATTTTTTCAAAAAAATATTTTCTGCCAGTTAATTTTTTGATGGCTGATTTCTTGTTCTGTGGTAAAAAGCTTTCTGTTTCGAGTGCCAAACCTTTCAGGAGAGCATTTTCAAGCTTCTGGCACCATTTTTGAGTGAATTGCCAAAAGTCAGATTTTTGCTGAAATTGTGACCCCGGGGCTTAGGGATTTTTTCAAAAAAATATTTTCTGCCGGTGAAGTTTTTGAGGGCTGATTTCTTGTTCTGTGATAAAAAGCCTTCTGTTTCCATCGCCAAAGCTTTCAGGGGAGCATTTGCAAGCTTCTGGCACCATTTTTGAGTGTATTGCCAAAAGTCAGATTTTTGCTGAAATTGTGACCCCGGGGCTTAGGGATTTTTTCAAAAAAATATTTTCTGCCGGTGAAGTTTTTGAGGGCTGATTTCTTGTCCTGTGATAAAAAGCCTTCTGTTTCGAGTGCCAAACCTTTCAGGGGAGCATTTTCAAGCTTTTGGCACCATTTTTGAGTGAATTGCCAAAAGTCAGATTTTTGCTGAAATTGTGACCCCGGGGCTTAGGGATTTTTTCAAAAAAATATTTTCTGCCGGTAAAGTTTTTGAGGGCTGATTTCTTGTCCTGTGATAAAAAGCCTTCTGTTTCCATCGCCAAAGCTTTCAGGGGAGCATTTGCAACCGGTTGGCACCATTTTTGAGTGAATTCCCAAAAGTCAGATTTTTGCTGAAATTGTGACCCCGGGGCTTAGGGATTTTTTCAAAAAAATCTTTTCTGCCGGTTAAGTTTTTGAGGGCTGATTTCTTGTTCTGTGATAAAAAGCCTTCTGTTTCCATCGCCAAAGCTTTCAGGGGAGCATTTTCAAGCTTCTGGCACCATTTTTGAGTCAATTGCCAAAAGTCAGATTTTTGCTGAAATTGTGACCCGGGGCTTAGGGATTTTTTCAAAAAAATATTTTCTGCCGGTTAATTTTTTGATGGCTGATTTCTTGTTCTGTGGTAAAAAGCTTTCTGTTTCGAGTGCCAAACCTTTCAGGAGAGCATTTTCAAGCTTCTGGCACCATTTTTGAGTGAATTGCCAAAAGTCAGATTTTTGCTGAAATTGTGACCCCGGGGCTTAGGGATTTTTTCAAAAAAATATTTTCTGCCGGTGAAGTTTTTGAGGGCTGATTTCTTGTTCTGTGATAAAAAGCCTTCTGTTTCCATCGCCAAAGCTTTCAGGGGAGCATTTGCAAGCTTCTGGCACCATTTTTGAGTGTATTGCCAAAAGTCAGATTTTTGCTGAAATTGTGACCCCGGGGCTTAGGGATTTTTTCAAAAAAATATTTTCTACCGGTGAAGTTTTTGAGAGCTGATTTCTTGTCCTGTGATAAAAAGCCTTCTGTTTCGAGTGCCAAACCTTTCAGGGGAGCATTTTCAAGCTTCTGGCACCATTTTTTAGTGAATTGCCAAAAGTCAGATTTTTGCTGAAATTGTGACCCCGGGGCTTAGGGATATTTTCAAAAAAATATTTTCTGCCGGTTAAGTTTTTGAGGGCTGATTTCTTGTTCTGTGATAAAAAGCCTTCTGTTTCGAGTGCCAAACCTTTCAGGAGAGCATTTTGAAGCTTTAGACACCATTTTTGAGTGAATTGCCAAAAGTCAGATTTTTGTTGAAATTGTGACCCCGGGGCTTAGGGATTTTTTCAAAAAAATATTTTCTGTCGGTTAATTTTTTGATGGCTGATTTCTTGTTCTGTGGTAAAAAGCTTTCTGTTTCGAGTGCCAAACCTTTCAGGAGAGCATTTTCAAGCTTCTGGCACCATTTTTGAGTGAATTGCCAAAAGTCAGATTTTTGCTGAAATTGTGACCCCGGGGCTTAGGGATTTTTTCAAAAAAATATTTTCTGCCGGTGAAGTTTTTGAGGGCTGATTTCTTGTTCTGTGATAAAAAGCCTTCTGTTTCCATCGCCAAAGCTTTCAGGGGAGCATTTGCAAGCTTCTGGCACCATTTTTGAGTGAATTGCCAAAAGTCAGATTTTTGCTGAAATTGTGACCCCGGGGCTTAGGGATTTTTTCAAAAAAATATTTTCTGCCGGTTAAGTTTTTGAGGGCTGATTTCTTGTTCTGTGATAAAAAGCCTTCTGTTTCCATCGCCAAAGCTTTCAGGGGAGCATTTGCAAGCTTCTGGCACCATTTTTGAGTGAATTGCCAAAAGTCAGATTTTTGCTGAAATTGTGACCCCGGGGCTTAGGGATTTTTTCAAAAAAATATTTTCTGCCGGTTAAGTTTTTGAGGGCTGATTTCTTGTTCTGTGATAAAAAGCCTTCTGTTTCCATCGCCAAAGCTTTCAGGGGAGCATTTGCAAGCTTCTGGCACCATTTTTGAGTGAATTGCCAAAAGTCAGATTTTTGCTGAAATTGTGACCCCGGGGCTTAGGGATTTTTTCAAAAAAATATTTTCTGCCGGTTAAGTTTTTGAGGGCTGATTTCTTGTCCTGTGATAAAAAGCCTTCTGTTTCGAGTGCCAAACCTTTCAGGAGAGCATTTTCAAGCTTTAGGCACCATTTTTGAGTGAATTGCCAAAAGTCAGATTTTTGCTGAAATTGTGACCCCGGGGCTTAGGGATTTTTTCAAAAAAATATTTTCTGCCGGTTAAGTTTTTCAGGGCTGATTTCTTGTTCTGTGATAAAAAGCCTTCTGTTTCCATCACCAAAGCTTTCAGGGGAGCATTTGCAAGCTTCTGGCACCATTTTTGAGTGAATTGCCAAAAGTCAGATTTTTGCTGAAATTGTGACCCCGGGGCTTAGGGATTTTTTCAAAAAAATATTTTCTGCCGGTGAAGTTTTTGAGGGCTGATTTCTTGTCCTGTGATAAAAAGCCTTCTGTTTCGAGTGCCAAACCTTTCAGGGGAGCATTTTCAAGCTTTTGGCACCATTTTTGAGTGAATTGCGAAAAGTCAGATTTTTGCTGAAATTGTGACCCCGGGGCTTAGGGATTTTTTCAAAAAAATATTTTCTGCCGGTAAAGTTTTTGAGGGCTCATTTCTTGTCCTGTGATAAAAAGCCTTCTGTTTCGAGTGCCAAACCTTTCAGGAGAGCATTTTCAAGCTTCTGGCACCATTTTTGAGTGAATTGCCAAAAGTCAGATTTTTGCTGAAATTGTGACCCCGGGGCTTAGGGATTTTTTCAAAAAAAATATTTTCTGCCGGTTAAGTTTTTGAGAGCTGATTTCTTGTCCTGTGATAAAAAGCCTTCTGTTTCGAGTGCCAAACCTTTCAGGAGAGCATTTTCAAGCTTCTGGCACCATTTTTGAGTGAATTGCCAAAAGTCAGATTTTTGCTGAAATTGTGACCCCGGGGCTTAGGGATTTTTTCAAAAAAATATTTTCTGCTGGTTAAGTTTTTGAGGGCTGATTTCTTGTCCTGTGATAAAAAGCCTTCTGTTTCGAGTGCCAAACCTTTCAGGAGAGCATTTTCAAGATTTAGGCACCATTTTTGAGTGAATTGCCAAAAGTCAGATTTTTGCTGAAATTGTGACCCCGGGGCTTAGGGATTTTTTCAAAAAAATATTTTCTGCCGGTTAAGTTTTTGAGGGCTGATTTCTTGTTCTGTGATAAAAAGCCTTCTGTTTCCATCGCCAAAGCTTTCAGGGGAGCATTTGCAACCGGTTGGCACCATTTTTGAGTGAATTGCCAAAAGTCAGATTTTTGCTGAAATTGTGACCCATTTTTTCAAAAAATTGTGACACCATTTTTTCAAAAAAATATTTTCTGCCGGTTAAGTTTTTCAGGGCTGATTTCTTGTTCTGTGATAAAAAGCCTTCTGTTTCGAGTGCCAAACCTTTCAGGGGAGCATTTTCAAGCTTTTGGCACCATTTTTGAGTGAATTGCGAAAAGTCAGATTTTTGCTGAAATTGTGACCCCGGGGCTTAGGGATTTTTTCAAAAAAATATTTTCTGCCGGTGAAGTTTTTGAGGGCTGATTTTTTGTTCTGTGATAAAAAACCTTCTGTTTCCATCGCCAAACCTTTCAGGAGAGCATTTTCAAGCTTCTGGCACCATTTTTGAGTGAATTGCCAAAAGTCAGATTTTTGCTGAAATTGTGACCCCGGGGCTTAGGGATTTTTTCAAAAAAATATTTTCTGCCGGTAAACTTTTTGAGGGCTCATATCTTGTCCTGTGACAAAAAGCCTTCTGTTTCGAGTGCCAAACCTTTCAGGAGAGCATTTTCAAGCTTCTGGCACCATTTTTGAGTGAATTGCCAAAAGTCAGATTTTTGCTGAAATTGTGACCCCGGGGCTTAGGGATTTTTTCAAAAAAAATATTTTCTGCCGGTTAAGTTTTTGAGAGCTGATTTCTTGTCCTGTGATAAAAAGCCTTCTGTTTCGAGTGCCAAACCTTTCAGGAGAGCATTTTCAAGCTTCTGGCACCATTTTTGAGTGAATTGCCAAAAGTCAGATTTTTGCTGAAATTGTGACCCCGGGGCTTAGGGATTTTTTCAAAAAAATATTTTCTGCCGGTTAAGTTTTTGAGGGCTGATTTCTTGTCCTGTGATAAAAAGCCTTCTGTTTCGAGTGCCAAACCTTTCAGGAGAGCATTTTCAAGATTTAGGCACCATTTTTGAGTGAATTGCCAAAAGTCAGATTTTTGCTGAAATTGTGACCCCGGGGCTTAGGGATTTTTTCAAAAAAATATTTTCTGCCGGTTAAGTTTTTGAGGGCTGATTTCTTGTTCTGTGATAAAAAGCCTTCTGTTTCCATCGCCAAAGCTTTCAGGGGAGCATTTGCAACCGGTTGGCACCATTTTTGAGTGAATTGCCAAAAGTCAGATTTTTGCTGAAATTGTGACCCCGGGGCTTAGGGATTTTTTCAAAAAAATATTTTCTGCCGGTTAAGTTTTTGAGGGCTGATTTCTTGTTCTGTGATAAAAAGCCTTCTGTTTCCATCGCCAAAGCTTTCAGGGGAGCATTTGCAAGCTTCTGGCACCATTTTTGAGTGAATTGCCAAAAGTCAGATTTTTGCTGAAATTGTGACCCCGGGGCTTAGGGATTATTTCAAAAAAATATTTTCTGCCGGTTAAGTTTTTGAGGGCTGATTTCTTGTCCTGTGATAAAAAGCCTTCTGTTTCGAGTGCCAAACCTTTCAGGAGAGCATTTTCAAGCTTTAGGCACCATTTTTGAGTGAATTGCCAAAAGTCAGATTTTTGCTGAAATTGTGACCCCGGGGCTTAGGGATTTTTGCAAAAAAATATTTTCTGCCGGTTAAGTTTTTGAGGGCTGATTTCTTGTCCTGTGATAAAAAGCCTTCTGTTTCGAGTGCCAAACCTTTCAGGAGAGCATTTTCAAGCTTTAGGCACCATTTTTGAGTGAATTGCCAAAAGTCAGATTTTTGCTGAAATTGTGACCCCGGGGCTTAGGGATTTTTTCAAAAAAATATTTTCTGCCGGTTAAGTTTTTCAGGGCTGATTTCTTGTTCTGTGATAAAAAGCCTTCTGTTTCCATCGCCAAAGCTTTCAGGGGAGCATTTGCAACCGGTTGGCACCATTTTTGAGTGAATTGCCAAAAGTCAGATTTTTGCTGAAATTGTGACCCCGGGGCTTAGGGATTTTTTCAAAAAAATATTTTCTGCCGGTAAAGTTTTTGAGGGCTGATTTCTTGTCCTGTGATAAAAAGCCTTCTGTTTCAAGTGCCAAACCTTTCAGGAGAGCATTTTCAAGCTTCTGGCACCATTTTTGAGTGAATTGCCAAAAGTCAGATTTTTGCTGAAATTGTGACCCCGGGGCTTAGGGATTTTTTCAAAAAAATATTTTCTGCCGGTTAAGTTTTTGAGAGCTGATTTCTTGTCCTGTGATAAAAAGCCTTCTGTTTCGAGTGCCAAACCTTTCAGGAGAGCATTTTCAAGCTTCTGGCACCATTTTTGAGTGAATTGCCAAAAGTCAGATTTTTGCTGAAATTGTGACCCCGGGGCTTAGGGATTATTTCAAAAAAATATTTTCTGCCGGTTAAGTTTTTGAGGGCTGATTTCTTGTCCTGTGATAAAAAGCCTTCTGTTTCGAGTGCCAAACCTTTCAGGAGAGCATTTTCAAGCTTTAGGCACCATTTTTGGGTGAATTGCCAAAAGTCAGATTTTTGCTGAAATTGTGACCCCGGGGCTTAGGGATTTTTGCAAAAAAATATTTTCTGCCGGTTAAGTTTTTGAGGGCTGATTTCTTGTCCTGTGATAAAAAGCCTTCTGTTTCGAGTGCCAAACCTTTCAGGAGAGCATTTTCAAGCTTTAGGCACCATTTTTGAGTGAATTGCCAAAAGTCAGATTTTTGCTGAAATTGTGACCCCGGGGCTTAGGGATTTTTTCAAAAAAATATTTTCTGCCGGTTAAGTTTTTGAGGGCTGATTTCTTGTTCTGTGATAAAAAGCCTTCTGTTTCCATCGCCAAAGCTTTCAGGGGAGCATTTGCAACCGGTTGGCACCATTTTTGAGTGAATTGCCAAAAGTCAGATTTTTGCTGAAATTGTGACCCCGGGGCTTAGGGATTATTTCAAAAAAATATTTTCTGCCGGTTAAGTTTTTGAGGGCTGATTTCTTGTCCTGTGATAAAAAGCCTTCTGTTTCGAGTGCCAAACCTTTCAGGAGAGCATTTTCAAGCTTTAGGCACCATTTTTGAGTGAATTGCCAAAAGTCAGATTTTTGCTGAAATTGTGACCCCGGGGCTTAGGGATTTTTGCAAAAAAATATTTTCTGCCGGTTAAGTTTTTGAGGGCTGATTTCTTGTCCTGTGATAAAAAGCCTTCTGTTTCGAGTGCCAAACCTTTCAGGAGAGCATTTTCAAGCTTTAGGCACCATTTTTGAGTGAATTGCCAAAAGTCAGATTTTTGCTGAAATTGTGACCCCGGGGCTTAGGGATTTTTTCAAAAAAATATTTTCTGCCGGTTAAGTTTTTCAGGGCTGATTTCTTGTTCTGTGATAAAAAGCCTTCTGTTTCCATCGCCAAAGCTTTCAGGGGAGCATTTGCAACCGGTTGGCACCATTTTTGAGTGAATTGCCAAAAGTCAGATTTTTGCTGAAATTGTGACCCCGGGGCTTAGGGATTTTTTCAAAAAAATATTTTCTGCCGGTAAAGTTTTTGAGGGCTGATTTCTTGTCCTGTGATAAAAAGCCTTCTGTTTCAAGTGCCAAACCTTTCAGGAGAGCATTTTCAAGCTTCTGGCACCATTTTTGAGTGAATTGCCAAAAGTCAGATTTTTGCTGAAATTGTGACCCCGGGGCTTAGGGATTTTTTCAAAAAAATATTTTCTGCCGGTTAAGTTTTTGAGAGCTGATTTCTTGTCCTGTGATAAAAAGCCTTCTGTTTCGAGTGCCAAACCTTTCAGGAGAGCATTTTCAAGCTTCTGGCACCATTTTTGAGTGAATTGCCAAAAGTCAGATTTTTGCTGAAATTGTGACCCCGGGGCTTAGGGATTATTTCAAAAAAATATTTTCTGCCGGTTAAGTTTTTGAGGGCTGATTTCTTGTCCTGTGATAAAAAGCCTTCTGTTTCGAGTGCCAAACCTTTCAGGAGAGCATTTTCAAGCTTTAGGCACCATTTTTGGGTGAATTGCCAAAAGTCAGATTTTTGCTGAAATTGTGACCCCGGGGCTTAGGGATTTTTGCAAAAAAATATTTTCTGCCGGTTAAGTTTTTGAGGGCTGATTTCTTGTCCTGTGATAAAAAGCCTTCTGTTTCGAGTGCCAAACCTTTCAGGAGAGCATTTTCAAGCTTTAGGCACCATTTTTGAGTGAATTGCCAAAAGTCAGATTTTTGCTGAAATTGTGACCCCGGGGCTTAGGGATTTTTTCAAAAAAATATTTTCTGCCGGTTAAGTTTTTGAGGGCTGATTTCTTGTTCTGTGATAAAAAGCCTTCTGTTTCCATCGCCAAAGCTTTCAGGGGAGCATTTGCAACCGGTTGGCACCATTTTTGAGTGAATTGCCAAAAGTCAGATTTTTGCTGAAATTGTGACCCCGGGGCTTAGGGATTTTTTCAAAAAAATATTTTCTGCCGGTAAAGTTTTTGAGGGCTGATTTCTTGTCCTGTGATAAAAAGCCTTCTGTTTCGAGTGCCAAACCTTTCAGGAGAGCATTTTCAAGCTTTAGGCACCATTTTTGAGTGAATTGCCAAAAGTCAGATTTTTGCTGAAATTGTGACCCCGGGGCTTAGGGATTTTTTCAAAAAAATATTTTCTGCCGGTGAAGTTTTTGAGGGCTGATTTCTTGTTCTGTGATAAAAAGCCTTCTGTTTCCATCGCCAAAGCTTTCAGGGGAGCATTTGCAAGCTTCTGGCACCATTTTTGAGTGTATTGCCAAAAGTCAGATTTTTGCTGAAATTGTGACCCCGGGGCTTAGGGATTTTTTCAAAAAAATATTTTCTACCGGTGAAGTTTTTGAGAGCTGATTTCTTGTCCTGTGATAAAAAGCCTTCTGTTTCGAGTGCCAAACCTTTCAGGGGAGCATTTTCAAGCTTCTGGCACCATTTTTTAGTGAATTGCCAAAAGTCAGATTTTTGCTGAAATTGTGACCCCGGGGCTTAGGGATATTTTCAAAAAAATATTTTCTGCCGGTTAAGTTTTTGAGGGCTGATTTCTTGTTCTGTGATAAAAAGCCTTCTGTTTCGAGTGCCAAACCTTTCAGGAGAGCATTTTGAAGCTTTAGACACCATTTTTGAGTGAATTGCCAAAAGTCAGATTTTTGTTGAAATTGTGACCCCGGGGCTTAGGGATTTTTTCAAAAAAATATTTTCTGTCGGTTAATTTTTTGATGGCTGATTTCTTGTTCTGTGGTAAAAAGCTTTCTGTTTCGAGTGCCAAACCTTTCAGGAGAGCATTTTCAAGCTTCTGGCACCATTTTTGAGTGAATTGCCAAAAGTCAGATTTTTGCTGAAATTGTGACCCCGGGGCTTAGGGATTTTTTCAAAAAAATATTTTCTGCCGGTGAAGTTTTTGAGGGCTGATTTCTTGTTCTGTGATAAAAAGCCTTCTGTTTCCATCGCCAAAGCTTTCAGGGGAGCATTTGCAAGCTTCTGGCACCATTTTTGAGTGAATTGCCAAAAGTCAGATTTTTGCTGAAATTGTGACCCCGGGGCTTAGGGATTTTTTCAAAAAAATATTTTCTGCCGGTTAAGTTTTTGAGGGCTGATTTCTTGTTCTGTGATAAAAAGCCTTCTGTTTCCATCGCCAAAGCTTTCAGGGGAGCATTTGCAAGCTTCTGGCACCATTTTTGAGTGAATTGCCAAAAGTCAGATTTTTGCTGAAATTGTGACCCCGGGGCTTAGGGATTTTTTCAAAAAAATATTTTCTGCCGGTTAAGTTTTTGAGGGCTGATTTCTTGTTCTGTGATAAAAAGCCTTCTGTTTCCATCGCCAAAGCTTTCAGGGGAGCATTTGCAAGCTTCTGGCACCATTTTTGAGTGAATTGCCAAAAGTCAGATTTTTGCTGAAATTGTGACCCCGGGGCTTAGGGATTTTTTCAAAAAAATATTTTCTGCCGGTTAAGTTTTTGAGGGCTGATTTCTTGTCCTGTGATAAAAAGCCTTCTGTTTCGAGTGCCAAACCTTTCAGGAGAGCATTTTCAAGCTTTAGGCACCATTTTTGAGTGAATTGCCAAAAGTCAGATTTTTGCTGAAATTGTGACCCCGGGGCTTAGGGATTTTTTCAAAAAAATATTTTCTGCCGGTTAAGTTTTTCAGGGCTGATTTCTTGTTCTGTGATAAAAAGCCTTCTGTTTCCATCACCAAAGCTTTCAGGGGAGCATTTGCAAGCTTCTGGCACCATTTTTGAGTGAATTGCCAAAAGTCAGATTTTTGCTGAAATTGTGACCCCGGGGCTTAGGGATTTTTTCAAAAAAATATTTTCTGCCGGTGAAGTTTTTGAGGGCTGATTTCTTGTCCTGTGATAAAAAGCCTTCTGTTTCGAGTGCCAAACCTTTCAGGGGAGCATTTTCAAGCTTTTGGCACCATTTTTGAGTGAATTGCGAAAAGTCAGATTTTTGCTGAAATTGTGACCCCGGGGCTTAGGGATTTTTTCAAAAAAATATTTTCTGCCGGTAAAGTTTTTGAGGGCTGATTTCTTGTCCTGTGATAAAAAGCCTTCTGTTTCGAGTGCCAAACCTTTCAGGAGAGCATTTTCAAGCTTTTGGCACCATTTTTGAGTGAATTGCCAAAAGTCAGATTTTTGCTGAAATTGTGACCCCGGGGCTTACGGATTTTTTCAAAAAAATATTTTCGGCCGGTAAAGTTTTTGAGGGCTGATTTCTTGTCCTGTGATAAAAAGCCTTCTGTTTCCATCGCCAAAGCTTTCAGGGGAGCATTTGCAACCGGTTGGCACCATTTTTGAGTGAATTGCCAAAAGTCAGATTTTTGCTGAAATTGTGACCCCGGGGCTTAGGGATTTTTTCAAAAAAATATTTTCTGCCAGTTAAGTTTTTGAGAGCTGATTTCTTGTTCTGTGATAAAAAGCCTTCTGTTTCCATCGCCAAAGCTTTCAGGGGAGCATTTGCAAGCTTCTGGCACCATTTTTGAGTGAATTGCCAAAAGTCAGATTTTTGCTGAAATTGTGACCCCGGGGCTTAGGGATTTTTTCAAAAAAATATTTTCTGCCGGTAAAGTTTTTGAGGGCTCATTTCTTGTCCTGTGATAAAAAGCCTTCTGTTTCGAGTGCCAAACCTTTCAGGAGAGCATTTTCAAGCTTCTGGCACCATTTTTGAGTGAATTGCCAAAAGTCAGATTTTTGCTGAAATTGTGACCCCGGGGCTTAGGGATTTTTTCAAAAAAAATATTTTCTGCCGGTTAAGTTTTTGAGAGCTGATTTCTTGTCCTGTGATAAAAAGCCTTCTGTTTCGAGTGCCAAACCTTTCAGGAGAGCATTTTCAAGCTTCTGGCACCATTTTTGAGTGAATTGCCAAAAGTCAGATTTTTGCTGAAATTGTGACCCCGGGGCTTAGGGATTTTTTCAAAAAAATATTTTCTGCCGGTTAAGTTTTTGAGGGCTGATTTCTTGTTCTGTGATAAAAAGCCTTCTGTTTCCATCGCCAAAGCTTTCAGGGGAGCATTTGCAACCGGTTGGCACCATTTTTGAGTGAATTGCCAAAAGTCAGATTTTTGCTGAAATTGTGACCCATTTTTTCAAAAAATTGTGACACCATTTTTTCAAAAAAATATTTTCTGCCGGTTAAGTTTTTCAGGGCTGATTTCTTGTTCTGTGATAAAAAGCCTTCTGTTTCGAGTGCCAAACCTTTCAGGGGAGCATTTTCAAGCTTTTGGCACCATTTTTGAGTGAATTGCGAAAAGTCAGATTTTTGCTGAAATTGTGACCCCGGGGCTTAGGGATTTTTTCAAAAAAATATTTTCTGCCGGTGAAGTTTTTGAGGGCTGATTTTTTGTTCTGTGATAAAAAACCTTCTGTTTCCATCGCCAAACCTTTCAGGATAGCATTTTCAAGCTTCTGGCACCATTTTTGAGTGAATTGCCAAAAGTCAGATTTTTGCTGAAATTGTGACCCCGGGGCTTAGGGATTTTTTCAAAAAAATATTTTCTGCCGGTAAACTTTTTGAGGGCTCATATCTTGTCCTGTGATAAAAAGCCTTCTGTTTCGAGTGCCAAACCTTTCAGGAGAGCATTTTCAAGCTTCTGGCACCATTTTTGAGTGAATTGCCAAAAGTCAGATTTTTGCTGAAATTGTGACCCCGGGGCTTAGGGATTTTTTCAAAAAAAATATTTTCTGCCGGTTAAGTTTTTGAGAGCTGATTTCTTGTCCTGTGATAAAAAGCCTTCTGTTTCGAGTGCCAAACCTTTCAGGAGAGCATTTTCAAGCTTCTGGCACCATTTTTGAGTGAATTGCCAAAAGTCAGATTTTTGCTGAAATTGTGACCCCGGGGCTTAGGGATTTTTTCAAAAAAATATTTTCTGCCGGTTAAGTTTTTGAGGGCTGATTTCTTGTCCTGTGATAAAAAGCCTTCTGTTTCGAGTGCCAAACCTTTCAGGAGAGCATTTTCAAGATTTAGGCACCATTTTTGAGTGAATTGCCAAAAGTCAGATTTTTGCTGAAATTGTGACCCCGGGGCTTAGGGATTTTTTCAAAAAAATATTTTCTGCCGGTTAAGTTTTTGAGGGCTGATTTCTTGTTCTGTGATAAAAAGCCTTCTGTTTCCATCGCCAAAGCTTTCAGGGGAGCATTTGCAACCGGTTGGCACCATTTTTGAGTGAATTGCCAAAAGTCAGATTTTTGCTGAAATTGTGACCCCGGGGCTTAGGGATTTTTTCAAAAAAATATTTTCTGCCGGTTAAGTTTTTGAGGGCTGATTTCTTGTTCTGTGATAAAAAGCCTTCTGTTTCCATCGCCAAAGCTTTCAGGGGAGCATTTGCAAGCTTCTGGCACCATTTTTGAGTGAATTGCCAAAAGTCAGATTTTTGCTGAAATTGTGACCCCGGGGCTTAGGGATTATTTCAAAAAAATATTTTCTGCCGGTTAAGTTTTTGAGGGCTGATTTCTTGTCCTGTGATAAAAAGCCTTCTGTTTCGAGTGCCAAACCTTTCAGGAGAGCATTTTCAAGCTTTAGGCACCATTTTTGAGTGAATTGCCAAAAGTCAGATTTTTGCTGAAATTGTGACCCCGGGGCTTAGGGATTTTTGCAAAAAAATATTTTCTGCCGGTTAAGTTTTTGAGGGCTGATTTCTTGTCCTGTGATAAAAAGCCTTCTGTTTCGAGTGCCAAACCTTTCAGGAGAGCATTTTCAAGCTTTAGGCACCATTTTTGAGTGAATTGCCAAAAGTCAGATTTTTGCTGAAATTGTGACCCCGGGGCTTAGGGATTTTTTCAAAAAAATATTTTCTGCCGGTTAAGTTTTTCAGGGCTGATTTCTTGTTCTGTGATAAAAAGCCTTCTGTTTCCATCGCCAAAGCTTTCAGGGGAGCATTTGCAACCGGTTGGCACCATTTTTGAGTGAATTGCCAAAAGTCAGATTTTTGCTGAAATTGTGACCCCGGGGCTTAGGGATTTTTTCAAAAAAATATTTTCTGCCGGTAAAGTTTTTGAGGGCTGATTTCTTGTCCTGTGATAAAAAGCCTTCTGTTTCAAGTGCCAAACCTTTCAGGAGAGCATTTTCAAGCTTCTGGCACCATTTTTGAGTGAATTGCCAAAAGTCAGATTTTTGCTGAAATTGTGACCCCGGGGCTTAGGGATTTTTTCAAAAAAATATTTTCTGCCGGTTAAGTTTTTGAGAGCTGATTTCTTGTCCTGTGATAAAAAGCCTTCTGTTTCGAGTGCCAAACCTTTCAGGAGAGCATTTTCAAGCTTCTGGCACCATTTTTGAGTGAATTGCCAAAAGTCAGATTTTTGCTGAAATTGTGACCCCGGGGCTTAGGGATTATTTCAAAAAAATATTTTCTGCCGGTTAAGTTTTTGAGGGCTGATTTCTTGTCCTGTGATAAAAAGCCTTCTGTTTCGAGTGCCAAACCTTTCAGGAGAGCATTTACAAGCTTTTGGCACCATTTTTGAGTGAATTGCGAAAAGTCAGATTTTTGCTGAAATTGTGACCACGGGGCTTAGGGATTTTTTCAAAAAAATATTTTCTGCCGGTAAAGTTTTTGAGGGCTCATTTCTTGTCCTGTGATAAAAAGCCTTCTGTTTCGAGTGCCAAACCTTTCAGGAGAGCATTTTCAAGCTTCTGGCACCATTTTTGAGTGAATTGCCAAAAGTCAGATTTTTGCTGAAATTGTGACCCCGGGGCTTAGGGATTTTTTCAAAAAAAATATTTTCTGCCGGTTAAGTTTTTGAGAGCTGATTTCTTGTCCTGTGATAAAAAGCCTTCTGTTTCGAGTGCCAAACCTTTCAGGAGAGCATTTTCAAGCTTCTGGCACCATTTTTGAGTGAATTGCCAAAAGTCAGATTTTTGCTGAAATTGTGACCCCGGGGCTTAGGGATTTTTTCAAAAAAATATTTTCTGCTGGTTAAGTTTTTGAGGGCTGATTTCTTGTCCTGTGATAAAAAGCCTTCTGTTTCGAGTGCCAAACCTTTCAGGAGAGCATTTTCAAGATTTAGGCACCATTTTTGAGTGAATTGCCAAAAGTCAGATTTTTGCTGAAATTGTGACCCCGGGGCTTAGGGATTTTTTCAAAAAAATATTTTCTGCCGGTTAAGTTTTTCAGGGCTGATTTCTTGTTCTGTGATAAAAAGCCTTCTGTTTCCATCGCCAAAGCTTTCAGGGGAGCATTTGCAACCGGTTGGCACCATTTTTGAGTGAATTGCCAAAAGTCAGATTTTTGCTGAAATTGTGACCCATTTTTTCAAAATATTGTGACACCATTTTTTCAAAAAAATATTTTCTGCCGGTTAAGTTTTTCAGGGCTGATTTCTTGTTCTGTGATAAAAAGCCTTCTGTTTCGAGTGCCAAACCTTTCAGGGGAGCATTTTCAAGCTTTTGGCACCATTTTTGAGTGAATTGCGAAAAGTCAGATTTTTGCTGAAATTGTGACCCCGGGGCTTAGGGATTTTTTCAAAAAAATATTTTCTGCCGGTGAAGTTTTTGAGGGCTGATTTTTTGTTCTGTGATAAAAAACCTTCTGTTTCCATCGCCAAACCTTTCAGGAGAGCATTTTCAAGCTTCTGGCACCATTTTTGAGTGAATTGCCAAAAGTCAGATTTTTGCTGAAATTGTGACCCCGGGGCTTAGGGATTTTTTCAAAAAAATATTTTCTGCCGGTAAACTTTTTGAGGGCTCATATCTTGTCCTGTGATAAAAAGCCTTCTGTTTCGAGTGCCAAACCTTTCAGGAGAGCATTTTCAAGCTTCTGGCACCATTTTTGAGTGAATTGCCAAAAGTCAGATTTTTGCTGAAATTGTGACCCCGGGGCTTAGGGATTTTTTCAAAAAAAATATTTTCTGCCGGTTAAGTTTTTGAGAGCTGATTTCTTGTCCTGTGATAAAAAGCCTTCTGTTTCGAGTGCCAAACCTTTCAGGAGAGCATTTTCAAGCTTCTGGCACCATTTTTGAGTGAATTGCCAAAAGTCAGATTTTTGCTGAAATTGTGACCCCGGGGCTTAGGGATTTTTTCAAAAAAATATTTTCTGCCGGTTAAGTTTTTGAGGGCTGATTTCTTGTCCTGTGATAAAAAGCCTTCTGTTTCGAGTGCCAAACCTTTCAGGAGAGCATTTTCAAGATTTAGGCACCATTTTTGAGTGAATTGCCAAAAGTCAGATTTTTGCTGAAATTGTGACCCCGGGGCTTAGGGATTTTTTCAAAAAAATATTTTCTGCCGGTTAAGTTTTTGAGGGCTGATTTCTTGTTCTGTGATAAAAAGCCTTCTGTTTCCATCGCCAAAGCTTTCAGGGGAGCATTTGCAACCGGTTGGCACCATTTTTGAGTGAATTGCCAAAAGTCAGATTTTTGCTGAAATTGTGACCCCGGGGCTTAGGGATTTTTTCAAAAAAATATTTTCTGCCGGTTAAGTTTTTGAGGGCTGATTTCTTGTTCTGTGATAAAAAGCCTTCTGTTTCCATCGCCAAAGCTTTCAGGGGAGCATTTGCAAGCTTCTGGCACCATTTTTGAGTGAATTGCCAAAAGTCAGATTTTTGCTGAAATTGTGACCCCGGGGCTTAGGGATTATTTCAAAAAAATATTTTCTGCCGGTTAAGTTTTTGAGGGCTGATTTCTTGTCCTGTGATAAAAAGCCTTCTGTTTCGAGTGCCAAACCTTTCAGGAGAGCATTTTCAAGCTTTAGGCACCATTTTTGAGTGAATTGCCAAAAGTCAGATTTTTGCTGAAATTGTGACCCCGGGGCTTAGGGATTTTTGCAAAAAAATATTTTCTGCCGGTTAAGTTTTTGAGGGCTGATTTCTTGTCCTGTGATAAAAAGCCTTCTGTTTCGAGTGCCAAACCTTTCAGGAGAGCATTTTCAAGCTTTAGGCACCATTTTTGAGTGAATTGCCAAAAGTCAGATTTTTGCTGAAATTGTGACCCCGGGGCTTAGGGATTTTTTCAAAAAAATATTTTCTGCCGGTTAAGTTTTTCAGGGCTGATTTCTTGTTCTGTGATAAAAAGCCTTCTGTTTCCATCGCCAAAGCTTTCAGGGGAGCATTTGCAACCGGTTGGCACCATTTTTGAGTGAATTGCCAAAAGTCAGATTTTTGCTGAAATTGTGACCCCGGGGCTTAGGGATTTTTTCAAAAAAATATTTTCTGCCGGTAAAGTTTTTGAGGGCTGATTTCTTGTCCTGTGATAAAAAGCCTTCTGTTTCAAGTGCCAAACCTTTCAGGAGAGCATTTTCAAGCTTCTGGCACCATTTTTGAGTGAATTGCCAAAAGTCAGATTTTTGCTGAAATTGTGACCCCGGGGCTTAGGGATTTTTTCAAAAAAATATTTTCTGCCGGTTAAGTTTTTGAGAGCTGATTTCTTGTCCTGTGATAAAAAGCCTTCTGTTTCGAGTGCCAAACCTTTCAGGAGAGCATTTTCAAGCTTCTGGCACCATTTTTGAGTGAATTGCCAAAAGTCAGATTTTTGCTGAAATTGTGACCCCGGGGCTTAGGGATTATTTCAAAAAAATATTTTCTGCCGGTTAAGTTTTTGAGGGCTGATTTCTTGTCCTGTGATAAAAAGCCTTCTGTTTCGAGTGCCAAACCTTTCAGGAGAGCATTTTCAAGCTTTAGGCACCATTTTTGGGTGAATTGCCAAAAGTCAGATTTTTGCTGAAATTGTGACCCCGGGGCTTAGGGATTTTTGCAAAAAAATATTTTCTGCCGGTTAAGTTTTTGAGGGCTGATTTCTTGTCCTGTGATAAAAAGCCTTCTGTTTCGAGTGCCAAACCTTTCAGGAGAGCATTTTCAAGCTTTAGGCACCATTTTTGAGTGAATTGCCAAAAGTCAGATTTTTGCTGAAATTGTGACCCCGGGGCTTAGGGATTTTTTCAAAAAAATATTTTCTGCCGGTTAAGTTTTTGAGGGCTGATTTCTTGTTCTGTGATAAAAAGCCTTCTGTTTCCATCGCCAAAGCTTTCAGGGGAGCATTTGCAACCGGTTGGCACCATTTTTGAGTGAATTGCCAAAAGTCAGATTTTTGCTGAAATTGTGACCCCGGGGCTTAGGGATTTTTTCAAAAAAATATTTTCTGCCGGTAAAGTTTTTGAGGGCTGATTTCTTGTCCTGTGATAAAAAGCCTTCTGTTTCAAGTGCCAAACCTTTCAGGAGAGCATTTTCAAGCTTCTGGCACCATTTTTGAGTGAATTGCCAAAAGTCAGATTTTTGCTGAAATTGTGACCCCGGGGCTTAGGGATTTTTTCAAAAAAATATTTTCTGCCGGTTAAGTTTTTGAGAGCTGATTTCTTGTCCTGTGATAAAAAGCCTTCTGTTTCGAGTGCCAAACCTTTCAGGAGAGCATTTTCAAGCTTCTGGCACCATTTTTGAGTGAATTGCCAAAAGTCAGATTTTTGCTGAAATTGTGACCCCGGGGCTTAGGGATTTTTTCAAAAAAATATTTTCTGCCGGTTAAGTTTTTGAGGGCTGATTTCTTGTCCTGTGATAAAAAGCCTTCTGTTTCGAGTGCCAAACCTTTCAGGAGAGCATTTTCAAGCTTTAGGCACCATTTTTGAGTGAATTGCCAAAAGTCAGATTTTTGCTGAAATTGTGACCCCGGGGCTTAGGGATTTTTTCAAAAAAATATTTTCTGCCGGTTAAGTTTTTGAGGGCTGATTTCTTGTTCTGTGATAAAAAGCCTTCTGTTTCCATCGCCAAAGCTTTCAGGGGAGCATTTGCAAGCTTCTGGCACCATTTTTGAGTGAATTGCCAAAAGTCAGATTTTTGCTGAAATTGTGACCCCGGGGCTTAGGGATTTTTTCAAAAAAATATTTTCTGCCAGTTAAGTTTTTGAGGGCTGATTTCTTGTTCTGTGATAAAAAGCCTTCTGTTTCGAGTGCCAAACCTTTCAGGAGAGCATTTTCAAGCTTTAGGCACCATTTTTGAGTGAATTGCCAAAAGTCAGATTTTTGCTGAAATTGTGACCCCGGGGCTTAGGGATTTTTTCAAAAAAAATATTTTCTGCCGGTTAAGTTTTTGAGGGCTGATTTCTTGTTCTGTGATAAAAAGCCTTCTGTTTCCATCGCCAAAGCTTTCAGGGGAGCATTTGCAAGCTTTAGGCACCATTTTTGAGTGAATTGCCAAAAGTCAGATTTTTGCTGAAATTGTGACCCCGGGGCTTAGGGATTTTTTCAAAAAAATATTTTCTGCTGGTTAAGTTTTTGAGGGCTGATTTCTTGTTCTGTGATAAAAATCCTTCTGTTTCGAGTGCCAAACCTTTCAGGGGAGCATTTGCCAGCTTCTGGCACCATTTTTGAGTCAATTGCCAAAAGTCAGATTTTTGCTGAAATTGTGACACCGGGGCTTAGGGGTTTTTTCAAAAAAATATTTTCTGCCGGTTAAGTTTTTGAGAGCTGATTTCTTGTCCTGTGATAAAAAGCCTTCTGTTTCGAGTGCCAAAGTTTTCAGGGGAGCATTTGCAAGCTTCTGGCACCATTTTTGAGTCAATTGCCAAAAGTCAGATTTTTGCTGAAATTGTGACCCCGGGGCTTAGGGTTTTTTTCAAAAAAATATTTTCTGCCTGTTAAGTTTTTGAGGGCTGATTTCTTGTTCTGTGATAAAAAGCCTTCTGTTTCCATCGCCAAAGCTTTCAGGGGAGCATTTTCAAGCTTCTGGCACCATTTTTGAGTGAATTGCCAAAAGTCAGATTTTTGCTGAAATTGTGACCCCAGGGCTTAGGGATTTTTTCAAAAAAATATTTTCTGCCGGTTAAGTTTTTGAGGGCTGATTTCTTGTTCTGTGATAAAAAGCCTTCTGTTTCCATCGCCAAAGCTTTCAGGGGAGCATTTGCAACCGGTTGGCACCATTTTTGAGTGAATTGCCAAAAGTCAGATTTTTGCTGAAATTGTGACCCCGGGGCTTAGGGATTTTTTCAAAAAAATATTTTCTGCCGGTTAAGTTTTTGAGGGCTGATTTCTTGTCCTGTGATAAAAAGCCTTCTGTTTCGAGTGCCAAACCTTTCAGGAGAGCATTTTCAAGCTTTAGGCACCATTTTTGAGTGAATTGCCAAAAGTCAGATTTTTGCTGAAATTGTGACCCCGGGGCTTAGGGATTTTTTCAAAAAAATATTTTCTGCCGGTTAAGTTTTTGAGGGCTGATTTCTTGTTCTGTGATAAAAAGCCTTCTGTTTCCATCGCCAAAGCTTTCAGGGGAGCATTTGCAAGCTTCTGGCACCATTTTTGAGTGAATTGCCAAAAGTCAGATTTTTGCTGAAATTGTGACCCCGGGGCTTAGGGATTTTTTCAAAAAAATATTTTCTGCCAGTTAAGTTTTTGAGGGCTGATTTCTTGTTCTGTGATAAAAAGCCTTCTGTTTCGAGTGCCAAACCTTTCAGGGGAGCATTTGCAAGCTTCTGGCACCATTTTTGAGTGAATTGCCAAAAGTCAGATTTTTGCTGAAATTGTGACCCCGGGGCTTAGGGATTTTTTCAAAAAAAATATTTTCTGCCGGTTAAGTTTTTGAGGGCTGATTTCTTGTTCTGTGATAAAAAGCCTTCTGTTTCCATCGCCAAAGCTTTCAGGGGAGCATTTGCAAGCTTTAGGCACCATTTTTGAGTGAATTGCCAAAAGTCAGATTTTTGCTGAAATTGTGACCCCGGGGCATAGGGATTTTTTCAAAAAAATATTTTCTGCTGGTTAAGTTTTTGAGGGCTGATTTCTTGTTCTGTGATAAAAATCCTTCTGTTTCGAGTGCCAAACCTTTCAGGGGAGCATTTGCCAGCTTCTGGCACCATTTTTGAGTGAATTGCCAAAAGTCAGATTTTTGCTGAAATTGTGACACCGGGGCTTAGGGGTTTTTTCAAAAAAATATTTTCTGCCGGTTAAGTTTTTGAGAGCTGATTTCTTGTCCTGTGATAAAAAGCCTTCTGTTTCGAGTGCCAAAGTTTTCAGGGGAGCATTTGCAAGCTTCTGGCACCATTTTTGAGTCAATTGCCAAAAGTCAGATTTTTGCTGAAATTGTGACCCCGGGGCTTAGGGTTTTTTTCAAAAAAATATTTTCTGCCGGTTAAGTTTTTGAGGGCTGATTTCTTGTTCTGTGATAAAAAGCCTTCTGTTTCCATCGCCAAAGCTTTCAGGGGAGCATTTTCAAGCTTCTGGCACCATTTTTGAGTGAATTGCCAAAAGTCAGATTTTTGCTGAAATTGTGACCCCGGGGCTTAGGGATTTTTTCAAAAAAATATTTTCTGCCGGTTAAGTTTTTGAGGGCTGATTTCTTGTTCTGTGATAAAAAGCCTTCTGTTTCCATCGCCAAAGCTTTCAGGGGAGCATTTGCAACCGGTTGGCACCATTTTTGAGTGAATTGCCAAAAGTCAGATTTTTGCTGAAATTGTGATCCCGGGGCTTAGGGATATTTTCAAAAAAATATTTTCTGCCGGTTAAGTTTTTGAGAGCTGATTTCTTGTCCTGTGATAAAAAGCCTTCTGTTTCGAGTGCCAAACCTTTCAGGAGAGCATTTTCAAGCTTCTGGCACCATTTTTGAGTGAATTGCCAAAAGTCAGATTTTTGCTGAAATTGTGACCCCGGGGCTTAGGGATTTTTTCAAAAAAATATTTTCTGCCGGTTAAGTTTTTGAGGGCTGATTTCTTGTCCTGTGATAAAAAGCCTTCTGTTTCGAGTGCCAAACCTTTCAGGAGAGCATTTTCAAGCTTCTGGCACCATTTTTGAGTGAATTGCCAAAAGTCAGATTTTTGCTGAAATTGTGACCCCGGGGCTTAGGGATTTTTTCAAAAAAATATTTTCTGCCGGTTAAGTTTTTGAGAGCTGATTTCTTGTCCTGTGATAAAAAGCCTTCTGTTTCGAGTGCCAAACCTTTCAGGAGAGCATTTTAAAGCTTCTGGCACCATTTTTGAGTGAATTGCCAAAAGTCAGATTTTTGCTGAAATTGTGACCCCGGGGCTTAGGGATTTTTTCAAAAAAATATTTTCTGCCGGTTAAGTTTTTGAGAGCTGATTTCTTGTCCTGTGATAAAAAGCCTTCTGTTTCGAGTGCCAAACCTTTCAGGAGAGCATTTTCAAGCTTCTGGCACCATTTTTGAGTGAATTGCCAAAAGTCAGATTTTTGCTGAAATTGTGACCCCGGGGCTTAGGGATTTTTTCAAAAAAATATTTTCTGCCGGTTAAGTTTTTGAGGGCTGATTTCTTGTCCTGTGATAAAAAGCCTTCTATTTCGAGTGCCAAACCTTTCAGGAGAGCATTTTCAAGCTTTAGGCACCATTTTTGAGTGAATTGCCAAAAGTCAGATTTTTGCTGAAATTGTGACCCCGGGGCTTAGGGATTTTTCCAAAAAAATATTTTCTGCCGGTTAAGTTTTTGAGGGCTGATTTCTTGTTCTGTGATAAAAAGCCTTCTGTTTCCATCGCCAAAGCTTTCAGGGGAGCATTTGCAAGCTTCTGGCACCATTTTTGAGTGAATTGCCAAAAGTCAGATTTTTGCTGAAATTGTGACCCCGGGGCTTAGGGATTTTTTCAAAAAAATATTTTCTGCCGGTGAAGTTTTTGAGAGCTGATTTCTTGTCCTGTGATAAAAAGCCTTCTGTTTCGAGTGCCAAACCTTTCAGGAGAGCATTTTCAAGCTTTTGGCACCATTTTTGAGTGAATTGCCAAAAGTCAGATTTTTGCTGAAATTGTGACCCCGGGGCTTAGGCATTTTTTCAAAAAAATATTTTCTGCCGGTAAAGTTTTTGAGGGCTGATTTCTTGTCCTGTGATAAAAAGCCTTCTGTTTCCATCGCCAAAGCTTTCAGGGGAGCATTTTCAAGCTTCTGGCACCATTTTTGAGTGAATTGCCAAAAGTCAGATTTTTGCTGAAATTGTGACCCCGGGGCTTAGGCATTTTTTCAAAAAAATATTTTCTGCCGGTTAAGTTTTTGAGGGCTGATTTCTTGTTCTGTGATAAAAAGCCTTCTGTTTCCATCGCCAAAGCTTTCAGGGGAGCATTTGCAACCGGTTGGCACAATTTTTGAGTGAATTGCCAAAAGTCAGATTTTTGCTGAAATTGTGATCCCGGGGCTTAGGGATATTTTCAAAAAAATATTTTCTGCCGGTTAAGTTTTTGAGATCTGATTTCTTGTCCTGTGATAAAAAGCCTTCTGTTTCGAGTGCCAAACCTTTCAGGAGAGCATTTTCAAGCTTCTGGCACCATTTTTGAGTGAATTGCCAAAAGTCAGATTTTTGCTGAAATTGTGACCCCGGGGCTTAGGGATTATTTCAAAAAAATATTTTCTGCCGGTTAAGTTTTTGAGGGCTGATTTCTTGTCCTGTGATAAAAAGCCTTCTGTTTCGAGTGCCAAACCTTTCAGGAGAGCATTTTCAAGCTTCTGGCACCATTTTTGAGTGAATTGCCAAAAGTCAGATTTTTGCTGAAATTGTGACCCCGGGGCTTAGGGATTTTTTCAAAAAAATATTTTCTGCCGGTTAAGTTTTTGAGGGCTGATTTCTTGTCCTGTGATAAAAAGCCTTCTGTTTCGAGTGCCAAACCTTTCAGGAGAGCATTTTCAAGCTTTAGGCACCATTTTTGAGTGAATTGCCAAAAGTCAGATTTTTGCTGAAATTGTGACCCCGGGGCTTAGGGATTTTTTCAAAAAAATATTTTCTGCCGGTTAAGTTTTTCAGGGCTGATTTCTTGTTCTGTGATAAAAAGCCTTCTGTTTCCATCGCCAAAGCTTTCAGGGGAGCATTTTCAAGCTTTTGGCACGATTTTTGAGTGAATTGCCAAAAGTCAGATTTTTGCTGAAATTGTGACCCCGGGGCTTAGGGATTTTTTCAAAAAAATATTTTCTGCCGGTAAAGTTTTTGAGGGCTGATTTCTTGTCCTGTGATAAAAAGCCTTCTGTTTCGAGTGCCAAACCTTTCAGGAGAGCATTTTCAAGCTTCTGGCACCATTTTTGAGTAAATTGCCAAAAGTCAGATTTTTGCTGAAATTGTGACCCCGGGGCTTAGGGATTTTTTCAAAAAAATATTTTCTGCCGGTTAAGTTTTTGAGAGCTGATTTCTTGTCCTGTGATAAAAAGCCTTCTGTTTCGAGTGCCAAACCTTTCAGGAGAGCATTTTAAAGCTTCTGGCACCATTTTTGAGTGAATTGCCAAAAGTCAGATTTTTGCTGAAATTGTGACCCCGGGGCTTAGGGATTTTTTCAAAAAAATATTTTCTGCCGGTTAAGTTTTTGAGAGCTGATTTCTTGTCCTGTGATAAAAAGCCTTCTGTTTCGAGTGCCAAACCTTTCAGGAGAGCATTTTCAAGCTTCTGGCACCATTTTTGAGTGAATTGCCAAAAGTCAGATTTTTGCTGAAATTGTGACCCCGGGGCTTAGGGATTTTTTCAAAAAAATATTTTCTGCCGGTTAAGTTTTTGAGGGCTGATTTCTTGTTCTGTGATAAAAATCCTTCTGTTTCGAGTGCCAAACCTTTCAGGGGAGCATTTGCCAGCTTCTGGCACCATTTTTGAGTCAATTGCCAAAAGTCAGATTTTTGCTGAAATTGTGACACCGGGGCTTAGGGGTTTTTTCAAAAAAATATTTTCTGCCGGTTAAGTTTTTGAGAGCTGATTTCTTGTCCTGTGATAAAAAGCCTTCTGTTTCGAGTGCCAAAGTTTTCAGGGGAGCATTTGCAAGCTTCTGGCACCATTTTTGAGTCAATTGCCAAAAGTCAGATTTTTGCTGAAATTGTGACCCCGGGGCTTAGGGTTTTTTTCAAAAAAATATTTTCTGCCGGTTAAGTTTTTGAGGGCTGATTTCTTGTTCTGTGATAAAAAGCCTTCTGTTTCCATCGCCAAAGCTTTCAGGGGAGCATTTTCAAGCTTCTGGCACCATTTTTGAGTGAATTGCCAAAAGTCAGATTTTTGCTGAAATTGTGACCCCGGGGCTTAGGGATTTTTTCAAAAAAATATTTTCTGCCGGTTAAGTTTTTGAGGGCTGATTTCTTGTTCTGTGATAAAAAGCCTTCTGTTTCCATCGCCAAAGCTTTCAGGGGAGCATTTGCAACCGGTTGGCACCATTTTTGAGTGAATTGCCAAAAGTCAGATTTTTGCTGAAATTGTGATCCCGGGGCTTAGGGATATTTTCAAAAAAATATTTTCTGCCGGTTAAGTTTTTGAGAGCTGATTTCTTGTCCTGTGATAAAAAGCCTTCTGTTTCGAGTGCCAAACCTTTCAGGAGAGCATTTTCAAGCTTCTGGCACCATTTTTGAGTGAATTGCCAAAAGTCAGATTTTTGCTGAAATTGTGACCCCGGGGCTTAGGGATTATTTCAAAAAAATATTTTCTGCCGGTTAAGTTTTTGAGGGCTGATTTCTTGTCCTGTGATAAAAAGCCTTCTGTTTCGAGTGCCAAACCTTTCAGGAGAGCATTTTCAAGCTTCTGGCACCATTTTTGAGTGAATTGCCAAAAGTCAGATTTTTGCTGAAATTGTGACCCCGGGGCTTAGGGATTTTTTCAAAAAAATATTTTCTGCCGGTTAAGTTTTTGAGGGCTGATTTCTTGTCCTGTGATAAAAAGCCTTCTGTTTCGAGTGCCAAACCATTCAGGAGAGCATTTTCAAGCTTTAGGCACCATTTTTGAGTGAATTGCCAAAAGTCAGATTTTTGCTGAAATTGTGACCCCGGGGCTTAGGGATTTTTTCAAAAAAATATTTTCTGCCGGTTAAGTTTTTCAGGGCTGATTTCTTGTTCTGTGATAAAAAGCCTTCTGTTTCCATCGCCAAAGCTTTCAGGGGAGCATTTTCAAGCTTTTGGCACGATTTTTGAGTGAATTGCCAAAAGTCAGATTTTTGCTGAAATTGTGACCCCGGGGCTTAGGGATTTTTTCAAAAAAATATTTTCTGCCGGTAAAGTTTTTGAGGGCTGATTTCTTGTCCTGTGATAAAAAGCCTTCTGTTTCGAGTGCCAAACCTTTCAGGAGAGCATTTTCAAGCTTCTGGCACCATTTTTGAGTGAATTGCCAAAAGTCAGATTTTTGCTGAAATTGTGACCCCGGGGCTTAGGGATTTTTTCAAAAAAATATTTTCTGCCGGTTAAGTTTTTGAGAGCTGATTTCTTGTCCTGTGATAAAAAGCCTTCTGTTTCGAGTGCCAAACCTTTCAGGAGAGCATTTTAAAGCTTCTGGCACCATTTTTGAGTGAATTGCCAAAAGTCAGATTTTTGCTGAAATTGTGACCCCGGGGCTTAGGGATTTTTTCAAAAAAATATTTTCTGCCGGTTAAGTTTTTGAGAGCAGATTTCTTGTCCTGTGATAAAAAGCCTTCTGTTTCGAGTGCCAAACCTTTCAGGAGAGCATTTTCAAGCTTCTGGCACCATTTTTGAGTGAATTGCCAAAAGTCAGATTTTTGCTGAAATTGTGACCCCGGGGCTTAGGGATTTTTTCAAAAAAATATTTTCTGCCGGTTAAGTTTTTGAGGGCTGATTTCTTGTCCTGTGATAAAAAGCCTTCTGTTTCGAGTGCCAAACCTTTCAGGAGAGCATTTTCAAGCTTTAGGCACCATTTTTGAGTGAATTGCCAAAAGTCAGATTTTTGCTGAAATTGTGACCCCGGGGCTTAGGGATTTTTCCAAAAAAATATTTTCTGCCGGTTAAGTTTTTGAGGGCTGATTTCTTGTTCTGTGATAAAAAGCCTTCTGTTTCCATCGCCAAAGCTTTCAGGGGAGCATTTGCAAGCTTCTGGCACCATTTTTGAGTGAATTGCCAAAAGTCAGATTTTTGCTGAAATTGTGACCCCGGGGCTTAGGGATTTTTTCAAAAAAATATTTTCTGCCGGTGAAGTTTTTGAGAGCTGATTTCTTGTCCTGTGATAAAAAGCCTTCTGTTTCGAGTGCCAAACCTTTCAGGAGAGCATTTTCAAGCTTTTGGCACCATTTTTGAGTGAATTGCCAAAAGTCAGATTTTTGCTGAAATTGTGACCCCGGGGCTTAGGCATTTTTTCAAAAAAATATTTTCTGCCGGTAAAGTTTTTGAGGGCTGATTTCTTGTCCTGTGATAAAAAGCCTTCTGTTTCCATCGCCAAAGCTTTCAGGGGAGCATTTTCAAGCTTCTGGCACCATTTTTGAGTGAATTGCCAAAAGTCAGATTTTTGCTGAAATTGTGACCCCGGGGCTTAGGCATTTTTTCAAAAAAATATTTTCTGCCGGTTAAGTTTTTGAGGGCTGATTTCTTGTTCTGTGATAAAAAGCCTTCTGTTTCCATCGCCAAAGCTTTCAGGGGAGCATTTGCAACCGGTTGGCACAATTTTTGAGTGAATTGCCAAAAGTCAGATTTTTGCTGAAATTGTGATCCCGGGGCTTAGGGATATTTTCAAAAAAATATTTTCTGCCGGTTAAGTTTTTGAGAGCTGATTTCTTCTCCTGTGATAAAAAGCCTTCTGTTTCCATCGCCAAAGCTTTCAGGGGAGCATTTGCAACCGGTTGGCACAATTTTTGAGTGAATTGCCAAAAGTCAGATTTTTGCTGAAATTGTGACCCCGGGGCTTAGGGATTATTTCAAAAAAATATTTTCTGCCGGTTAAGTTTTTGAGGGCTGATTTCTTGTCCTGTGATAAAAAGCCTTCTGTTTCGAGTGCCAAACCTTTCAGGAGAGCATTTTCAAGCTTCTGGCACCATTTTTGAGTGAATTGCCAAAAGTCAGATTTTTGCTGAAATTGTGACCCCGGGGCTTAGGGATTTTTTCAAAAAAATATTTTCTGCCGGTTAAGTTTTTGAGGGCTGATTTCTTGTCCTGTGATAAAAAGCCTTCTGTTTCGAGTGCCAAACCTTTCAGGAGAGCATTTTCAAGCTTTAGGCACCATTTTTGAGTGAATTGCCAAAAGTCAGATTTTTGCTGAAATTGTGACCCCGGGGCTTAGGGATTGTTTCAAAAAAATATTTTCTGCCGGTTAAGTTTTTCAGGGCTGATTTCTTGTTCTGTGATAAAAAGCCTTCTGTTTCCATCGCCAAAGCTTTCAGGGGAGCATTTTCAAGCTTTTGGCACGATTTTTGAGTGAATTGCCAAAAGTCAGATTTTTGCTGAAATTGTGACCCCGGGGCTTAGGGATTTTTTCAAAAAAATATTTTCTGCCGGTAAAGTTTTTGAGGGCTGATTTCTTGTCCTGTGATAAAAAGCCTTCTGTTTCGAGTGCCAAACCTTTCAGGAGAGCATTTTCAAGCTTCTGGCACCATTTTTGAGTGAATTGCCAAAAGTCAGATTTTTGCTGAAATTGTGACCCCGGGGCTTAGGGATTTTTTCAAAAAAATATTTTCTGCCGGTTAAGTTTTTGAGAGCTGATTTCTTGTCCTGTGATAAAAAGCCTTCTGTTTCGAGTGCCAAACCTTTCAGGAGAGCATTTTAAAGCTTCTGGCACCATTTTTGAGTGAATTGCCAAAAGTCAGATTATTGCTGAAATTGTGACCCCGGGGCTTAGGGATTTTTTCAAAAAAATATTTTCTGCCGGTTAAGTTTTTGAGAGCTGATTTCTTGTCCTGTGATAAAAAGCCTTCTGTTTCGAGTGCCAAACCTTTCAGGAGAGCATTTTCAAGCTTCTGGCACCATTTTTGAGTGAATTGCCAAAAGTCAGATTTTTGCTGAAATTGTGACCCCGGGGCTTAGGGATTTTTTCAAAAAAATATTTTCTGCCGGTTAAGTTTTTGAGGGCTGATTTCTTGTCCTGTGATAAAAAGCCTTCTGTTTCGAGTGCCAAACCTTTCAGGAGAGCATTTTCAAGCTTTAGGCACCATTTTTGAGTGAATTGCCAAAAGTCAGATTTTTGCTGAAATTGTGACCCCGGGGCTTAGGGATTTTTCCAAAAAAATATTTTCTGCCGGTTAAGTTTTTGAGGGCTGATTTCTTGTCCTGTGATAAAAAGCCTTCTGTTTCCATCGCCAAAGCTTTCAGGGGAGCATTTTCAAGCTTCTGGCACCATTTTTGAGTGAATTGCCAAAAGTCAGATTTTTGCTGAAATTGTGACCCCGGGGCTTAGGGATTTTTTCAAAAAAATATTTTCTGCCGGTGAAGTTTTTGAGAGCTGATTTCTTGTCCTGTGATAAAAAGCCTTCTGTTTCGAGTGCCAAACCTTTCAGGAGAGCATTTTCAAGCTTTTGGCACCATTTTTGAGTGAATTGCCAAAAGTCAGATTTTTGCTGAAATTGTGACCCCGGGGCTTAGGCATTTTTTCAAAAAAATATTTTCTGCCGGTAAAGTTTTTGAGGGCTGATTTCTTGTCCTGTGATAAAAAGCCTTCTGTTTCCATCGCCAAAGCTTTCAGGGGAGCATTTTCAAGCTTCTGGCACCATTTTTGAGTGAATTGCCAAAAGTCAGATTTTTGCTGAAATTGTGACCCCGGGGCTTAGGCATTTTTTCAAAAAAATATTTTCTGCCGGTTAAGTTTTTGAGGGCTGATTTCTTGTTCTGTGATAAAAAGCCTTCTGTTTCCATCGCCAAAGCTTTCAGGGGAGCATTTGCAACCGGTTGGCACAATTTTTGAGTGAATTGCCAAAAGTCAGATTTTTGCTGAAATTGTGATCCCGGGGCTTAGGGATATTTTCAAAAAAATATTTTCTGCCGGTTAAGTTTTTGAGAGCTGATTTCTTGTCCTGTGATAAAAAGCCTTCTGTTTCGAGTGCCAAACCTTTCAGGAGAGCATTTTCAAGCTTCTGGCACCATTTTTGAGTGAATTGCCAAAAGTCAGATTTTTGCTGAAATTGTGACCCCGGGGCTTAGGGATTTTTTCAAACAAATATTTTCTGCCGGTTAAGTTTTTGAGGGCTGATTTCTTGTCCTGTGATAAAAAGCCTTCTGTTTCCATCGCCAAACCTTTCAGGAGAGCATTTTAAAGCTTCTGGCACCATTTTTGAGTGAATTGCCAAAAGTCAGATTTTTGCTGAAATTGTGACCCCGGGGCTTAGGGATTTTTTCAAAAAAATATTTTCTGCCGGTTAAGTTTTTGAGGGCTGATTTCTTGTCCTGTGATAAAAAGCCTTCTGTTTCGAGTGCCAAACCTTTCAGGAGAGCATTTTCAAGCTTCTGGCACCATTTTTGAGTGAATTGCCAAAAGTCAGATTTTTGCTGAAATTGTGACCCCGGGGCTTAGGGATTTTTTCCAAAAAATATTTTCTGCCTTTTAAGTTTTTGAGGGCTGATTTCTTGTTCTGTGATAAAAAGCCTTCTGTTTCGAGTGCCAAACCTTTCAGGAGAGCATTTTCAAGCTTTAGGCACCATTTTTGAGTGAATTGCCAAAAGTCAGATTTTTGCTGAAATTGTGACCCCGGGGCTTAGGGATTTTTTCAAAAAAAATATTTTCTGCCGGTTAAGTTTTTGAGGGCTGATTTCTTGTTCTGTGATAAAAAGCCTTCTGTTTCCATCGCCAAAGCTTTCAGGGGAGCATTTGCAAGCTTTAGGCACCATTTTTGAGTGAATTGCCAAAAGTCAGATTTTTGCTGAAATTGTGACCCCGGGGCTTAGGGATTTTTTCAAAAAAATATTTTCTGCTCGTTAAGTTTTTGAGGGCTGATTTCTTGTTCTGTGATAAAAAGCCTTCTGTTTCGAGTGCCAAATCTTTCAGGGGAGCATTTGCCAGCTTCTGGCACCATTTTTGAGTGAATTGCCAAAAGTCAGATTTTTGCTGAAATTGTGACCCCGGGGCTTAGGGATTTTTTCAAAAAAATATTTTCTCCCGGTTAAGTTTTTGAGGGCTTATTTCTCGTTCTGTTATAAAAAGCCTTCCGTTTCGAGTTCCAAACCTTTCAGGAGAGCATTTTCAAGCTTTTGGCACCATTTTTGAGTGAATTGCCAAAAGCCACATTTTTGCTGAAATTGTGACCCCGGGGCTTAGGGATTTTTTCAAAAAAATATTTTCTGTCGGTTAAGTTTTTGAGGGCTGATTTCTTGTCCTGTGATAAAAAGACTTCTGTTTCCATCGCCAAACCTTTCAGGAGAGCATTTACAAGCTTTTGGCACCATTTTTGAGTGAATTGCCAAAAGTCAGATTTTTGCTGAAATTGTGACCCCGGGGCTTAGGGATTTTTTCAAAAAAATATTTTCTGCCGGTTAAGTTTTTGAGGGCTGATTTCTTGTCCTGTGATAAAAAGCCTTCTGTTTCCATCGCCAAACCTTTCAGGAGAGCATTTACAAGCTTTTGGCACCATTTTTGAGTGAATTGCCAAAAGTCAGATTTTTGCTGAAATTGTGACCCCGGGGCTTAGGGATTTTTTCAAAAAAAAAATTCTGCCGGTTAAGTTTTTGAAGGCTGATTTCTTGTCCTGTGATAAAAAGCCTTCTCTCTCAAGTGCCAAACCTTTCAGGAGAGAATTTTCAAGCTTTAGGCACCATTTTTGAGTGAATTGCCAAAAGTCAGATTTTTGCTGAAATTGTGACCCCGGGGCTTAGGGATTTTTTCAAAAAAATATTTTCTGTCGGTTAAGTTTTTGAGGGCTGATTTCTTGTCCTGTGATAAAAAGCCTTCTGTTTCCATCGCCAAACCTTTCAGGAGAGCATTTACAAGCTTTTGGCACCATTTTTGAGTGAATTGCCAAAAGTCAGATTTTTGCTGAAATTGTGACCCCGGGGCTTAGGGATTTTTTCAAAAAAATATTTTCTGCCGGTTAAGTTTTTGAGGGCTGATTTCTTGTCCTGTGATAAAAAGCCTTCTGTTTCCATCGCCAAACCTTTCAGGAGAGCATTTACAAGCTTTTGGCACCATTTTTGAGTGAATTGCCAAAAGTCAGATTTTTGCTGAAATTGTGACCCCGGGGCTTAGGGATTTTTTCAAACAAATATTTTCTGCCGGTTAAGTTTTTGAGGGCTGATTTCTTGTCCTGTGATAAAAAGCCTTCTGTTTCCATCGCCAAACCTTTCAGGAGAGCATTTACAAGCTTTTGGCACCATTTTTGAGTGAATTGCCAAAAGTCAGATTTTTGCTGAAATTGTGACCCCGGGGCTTAGGAATTTTTTCAAAAAAATATTTTCTCCCGGTTAAGTTTTTGAGGGCTTATTTCTCGTTCTGTTATAAAAAGCCTTCCGTTTCGGGTTCCAAACCTTTCAGGAGAGCATTTTCAAGCTTTTGGCACCATTTTTGAGTGAATTGCCAAAAGCCAGATTTTTGCTGAAATTGTGACCCCGGGCCTTAGGGATTTTTTCAAACAAATATTTTCTGCCGGTTAAGTTTTTGAGGGCTGATTTCTTGTCCTGTGATAAAAAGCCTTCTGTTTCCATCGCCAAAGCTTTCAGGGGAGCATTTACAACCAGTTGGCACCATTTTTGAGTGAATTGCCAAAAGTCAGATTTTTGCTGAAATTGTGACCCCGGGGCTTAGGGATTTTTTCAAAAAAAAAATTCTGCCGGTTAAGTTTTTGAAGGCTGATTTCTTGTCCTGTGATAAAAAGCCTTCTCTCTCGAGTGCCAAACCTTTCAGGAGAGAATTTTCAAGCTTTTGGCACCATTTTTGAGTGAATTGCCAAAAGTCAGATTTTTGCTGAAATTGTGACCCCGGGGCTTAGGGATTTTTTCAAAAAAATATTTTCTGTCGGTTAAGTTTTTGAGGGCTGATTTCTTGTCCTGTGATAAAAAGCCTTCTGTTTCCATCGCCAAACCTTTCAGGAGAGCATTTACAAGCTTTTGGCACCATTTTTGAGTGAATTGCCAAAAGTCAGATTTTTGCTGAAATTGTGACCCCGGGGCTTAGGGATTTTTTCAAAAAAATATTTTCTGCCGGTTAAGTTTTTGAGGGCTGATTTCTTGTCCTGTGATAAAAAGCCTTCTGTTTCCATCGCCAAACCTTTCAGGAGAGCATTTACAAGCTTTTGGCACCATTTTTGAGTGAATTGCCAAAAGTCAGATTTTTGCTGAAATTGTGACCCCGGGGCTTAGGGATTTTTTCAAACAAATATTTTCTGCCGGTTAAGTTTTTGAGGGCTGATTTCTTGTCCTGTGATAAAAAGCCTTCTGTTTCCATCGCCAAACCTTTCAGGAGAGCATTTACAAGCTTTTGGCACCATTTTTGAGTGAATTGCCAAAAGTCAGATTTTTGCTGAAATTGTGACCCCGGGGCTTAGGGATTTTTTCAAAAAAATATTTTCTGCCGGTTAAGTTTTTGAGGGCTGATTTCTTGTCCTGTGATAAAAAGCCTTCTGTTTCCATCGCCAAACCTTTCAGGAGGGAATTTTCAAGCTTTTGGCACCATTTTTGAGTGAATTGCCAAAAGTCAGATTTTTGCTGAAATTGTGACCCCGGGGCTTAGGGATTTTTTCAAAAAAATATTTTCTGCCGGTTAAGTTTTTGAGGGCTGATTTCTTGTCCTGTGATAAAAAGCCTTCTGTTTCCATCGCCAAACCTTTCAGGAGAGCATTTTCAAGCTTTAGGCACCATTTTTGAGTGAATTGCCAAAAGTCAGATTTTTGCTGAAATTGTGACCCCGGGGCTTAGGGATTTTTTCAAACAAATATTTTCTGCCGGTTAAGTTTTTGAGGGCTGATTTCTTGTCCTGTGATAAAAAGCCTTCTGTTTCCATCGCCAAAGCTTTCAGGGGAGCATTTACAACCGGTTGGCACCATTTTTGAGTGAATTGCCAAAAGTCAGATTTTTGCTGAAATTGTGACACCGGGGCTTAGGGATTTTTTCAAAAAAATATTTTCTGCCGGTGAAGTTTTTGAGAGCTTATTTCTTGTCCTGTGATAAAAAGCCTTCTGTTTCCATCGCCAAAGCTTTCAGGGGAGCATTTGCAAGCTTCTGGCACCATTTTTGAGTCAATTGCCAAAAGTCAGATTTTTGCTGAAATTCTGAACCCGGGGCTTAGGGATTTTTTCAAAAAAATATTTTCTGCCGGTTAAGTTTTTGAGGGCTGATTTCTTGTCCTGTGATAAAAAGCCTTCTGTTTCGAGTGCCAAACCTTTCAGGAGAGCATTTACAAGCTTTTGGCACCATTTTTGAGTGAATTGCCAAAAGTCAGATTTTTGCTGAAATTGTGACCCCGGGGCTTAGGGATTTTTTCAAACAAATATTTTCTGCCGGTTAAGTTTTTGAGGGCTGATTTCTTGTCCTGTGATAAAAAGCCTTCTGTTTCCATCGCCAAACCTTTCAGGAGAGCATTTACAAGCTTTTGGCACCATTTTTGAGTGAATTGCCAAAAGTCAGATTTTTGCTGAAATTGTGACCCCGGGGCTTAGGGATTTTTTCAAAAAAATATTTTCTGCCGGTTAAGTTTTTGAGGGCTGATTTCTTGTCCTGTGATAAAAAGCCTTCTGTTTCCATCGCCAAACCTTTCAGGAGAGAATTTTCAAGCTTTTGGCACCATTTTTGAGTGAATTGCCAAAAGTCAGATTTTTGCTGAAATTGTGACCCCGGGGCTTAGGGATTTTTTCAAAAAAATATTTTCTGCCGGTTAAGTTTTTGAGGGCTGATTTCTTGTCCTGTGATAAAAAGCCTTCTGTTTCCATCGCCAAACCTTTCAGGAGGGAATTTTCAAGCTTTTGGCACCATTTTTGAGTGAATTGCCAAAAGTCAGATTTTTGCTGAAATTGTGACCCCGGGGCTTAGGGATTTTTTCAAAAAAATATTTTCTGCCGGTTAAGTTTTTGAGGGCTGATTTCTTGTCCTGTGATAAAAAGCCTTCTGTTTCCATCGCCAAACCTTTCAGGAGAGCATTTTCAAGCTTTAGGCACCATTTTTGAGTGAATTGCCAAAAGTCAGATTTTTGCTGAAATTGTGACCCCGGGGCTTAGGGATTTTTTCAAACAAATATTTTCTGCCGGTTAAGTTTTTGAGGGCTGATTTCTTGTCCTGTGATAAAAAGCCTTCTGTTTCCATCGCCAAAGCTTTCAGGGGAGCATTTACAACCGGTTGGCACCATTTTTGAGTGAATTGCCAAAAGTCAGATTTTTGCTGAAATTGTGACACCGGGGCTTAGGGATTTTTTCAAAAAAATATTTTCTGCCGGTGAAGTTTTTGAGAGCTTATTTCTTGTCCTGTGATAAAAAGCCTTCTGTTTCCATCGCCAAAGCTTTCAGGGGAGCATTTGCAAGCTTCTGGCACCATTTTTGAGTCAATTGCCAAAAGTCAGATTTTTGCTGAAATTCTGAACCCGGGGCTTAGGGATTTTTTCAAAAAAATATTTTCTGCCGGTTAAGTTTTTGAGGGCTGATTTCTTGTCCTGTGATAAAAAGCCTTCTGTTTCGAGTGCCAAACCTTTCAGGAGAGCATTTACAAGCTTTTGGCACCATTTTTGAGTGAATTGCCAAAAGTCAGATTTTTGCTGAAATTGTGACCCCGGGGCTTAGGGATTTTTTCAAACAAATATTTTCTGCCGGTTAAGTTTTTGAGGGCTGATTTCTTGTCCTGTGATAAAAAGCCTTCTGTTTCCATCGCCAAACCTTTCAGGAGAGCATTTACAAGCTTTTGGCACCATTTTTGAGTGAATTGCCAAAAGTCAGATTTTTGCTGAAATTGTGACCCCGGGGCTTAGGGATTTTTTCAAAAAAATATTTTCTGCCGGTTAAGTTTTTGAGGGCTGATTTCTTGTCCTGTGATAAAAAGCCTTCTGTTTCCATCGCCAAACCTTTCAGGAGAGAATTTTCAAGCTTTTGGCACCATTTTTGAGTGAATTGCCAAAAGTCAGATTTTTGCTGAAATTGTGACCCCGGGGCTTAGGGATTTTTTCAAAAAAATATTTTCTGCCGGTTAAGTTTTTGAGGGCTGATTTCTTGTCCTGTGATAAAAAGCCTTCTGTTTCCATCGCCAAACCTTTCAGGAGAGCATTTACAAGCTTTTGGCACCATTTTTGAGTGAATTGCCAAAAGTCAGATTTTTGCTGAAATTGTGACCCCGGGGCTTAGGGATTTTTTCAAACAAATATTTTCTGCCGGTTAAGTTTTTGAGGGCTGATTTCTTGTCCTGTGATAAAAAGCCTTCTGTTTCCATCGCCAAAGCTTTCAGGGGAGCATTTACAACCGGTTGGCACCATTTTTGAGTGAATTGCCAAAAGTCAGATTTTTGCTGAAATTGTGACCCCGGGGCTTAGGGATTTTTTCAAAAAAATATTTTCTGCCGGTTAAGTTTTTGAGGGCTGATTTCTTGTCCTGTGATAAAAAGCCTTCTGTTTCCATCGCCAAACCTTTCAGGAGAGCATTTTCAAGCTTCTGGCACCATTTTTGAGTGAATTGCCAAAAGTCAGATTTTTGCTGAAATTGTGACCCCGGGGCTTAGGGATTTTTTCAAAAAAATATTTTCTGCCGGTTAAGTTTTTGAGGGCTGATTTCTTGTCCTGTGATAAAAAGCCTTCTGTTTCGAGTGCCAAACCTTTCAGGAGAGCATTTTCAAGCTTTAGGCACCATTTTTGAGTGAATTGCCAAAAGTCAGATTTTTGCTGAAATTGTGACACCGGGGCTTAGGGATTTTTTCAAAAAAATATTTTCTGCCGGTTAAGTTTTTGAGGGCTGATTTCTTGTCCTGTGATAAAAAGCCTTCTGTTTCGAGTGCCAAACCTTTCAGGAGAGCATTTTCAAGCTTTAGGCACCATTTTTGAGTGAATTGCCAAAAGTCAGATTTTTGCTGAAATTGTGACCCCGGGGCTTAGGGATTTTTTCAAAAAAATATTTTCTGCCGGTTAAGTTTTTCAGGGCTCATTTCTTGTTCTGTGATAAAAAGCCTTTGTTTCCATCGCCAAAGCTTTCAGGGGAGCATTTGCAAGCTTCTGGCACCATTTTTGAGTCAATTGCCAAAAGTCAGATTTTTGCTGAAATTGTGACACCGGGGCTTAGGGATTTTTTCAAAAAAATATTTTCTGCCGGTTAAGTTTTTGAGAGCTGATTTCTTGTCCTGTGATAAAAAGCCTTCTGTTTCCATCGCCAAACCTTTCAGGGGAGCATTTGCAAACTCCTGGCACCATTTTTGAGTGAATTGCCAAAAGTCAGATTTTTGCTGAAATTGTGACCCCGGGGCTTAGGGATTTTTTCAAAAAAATATTTTCTGCCGGTGAAGTTTTTGAGAGCTGATTTCTTGTCCTGTGATAAAAAGCCTTCTGTTTCGATCGCCAAAGCTTTCAGGGGAGCATTTACAACCGGTTGGCACCATTTTTGAGTGAATTGCCAAAAGTCAGATTTTTGCTGAAATTGTGACCCCGGGGCTTAGGGATTTTTTCAAAAAAATATTTTCTGCCGGTTAAGTTTTTGAGGGCTGATTTCTTGTCCTGTGATAAAAAGCCTTCTGTTTCCATCGCCAAACCTTTCAGGAGAGCATTTTCAAGCTTCTGGCACCATTTTTGAGTGAATTGCCAAAAGTCAGATTTTTGCTGAAATTGTGACCCCGGGGCTTAGGGATTTTTTCAAAAAAATATTTTCTGCCGGTTAAGTTTTTGAGGGCTGATTTCTTGTCCTGTGATAAAAAGCCTTCTGTTTCGAGTGCCAAACCTTTCAGGAGAGCATTTTCAAGCTTTAGGCACCATTTTTGAGTGAATTGCCAAAAGTCAGATTTTTGCTGAAATTGTGACACCGGGGCTTAGGGATTTTTTCAAAAAAATATTTTCTGCCGGTTAAGTTTTTGAGGGCTGATTTCTTGTCCTGTGATAAAAAGCCTTCTGTTTCGAGTGCCAAACCTTTCAGGAGAGCATTTTCAAGCTTTAGGCACCATTTTTGAGTGAATTGCCAAAAGTCAGATTTTTGCTGAAATTGTGACCCCGGGGCTTAGGGATTTTTTCAAAAAAATATTTTCTGCCGGTTAAGTTTTTCAGGGCTCATTTCTTGTTCTGTGATAAAAAGCCTTTGTTTCCATCGCCAAAGCTTTCAGGGGAGCATTTGCAAGCTTCTGGCACCATTTTTGAGTCAATTGCCAAAAGTCAGATTTTTGCTGAAATTGTGACACCGGGGCTTAGGGATTTTTTCAAAAAAATATTTTCTGCCGGTTAAGTTTTTGAGAGCTGATTTCTTGTCCTGTGATAAAAAGCCTTCTGTTTCCATCGCCAAACCTTTCAGGGGAGCATTTGCAAACTCCTGGCACCATTTTTGAGTGAATTGCCAAAAGTCAGATTTTTGCTGAAATTGTGACCCCGGGGCTTAGGGATTTTTTCAAAAAAATATTTTCTGCCGGTGAAGTTTTTGAGAGCTGATTTCTTGTCCTGTGATAAAAAGCCTTCTGTTTCGATCGCCAAAGCTTTCAGGGGAGCATTTGCAAGTTTCTGGCACCATTGTTGAGTCAATTGCCAAAAGTCATATTTTTCCTGAAATTGTGACCCCGGGGCTTAGGGATTTTTTCAAAAAAATATTTTCTGCCGGTTAAGTTTTTGAGGGCTGATTTCTTGTCCTGTGATAAAAAGCCTTCTGTTTCGAGTGCCAAACCTTTCAGGGGAGCATTTTCAAGCTTCTGGCACCATTTTTGAGTGAATTGCCAAATGTCAGATTTTTGCTGAAATTGTGACCCCCGGGCTTAGGGATTTTTTCAAAAAAAAATTTTCTGCCGGTGAAGTTTTTGAGAGCTGATTTCTTGTCCTGTGATAAAAAGCCTTCTGTTTCCATCGCCAAAGCTTTCAGGGAAGCATTTGCAAGCTTCTGGCACCATTTTTGAGTGAATTGCCAAAAGTCAGATTTTTGCTGAAATTGTGACCCCGGGGCTTAGGGATTTTTTCAAAAAAATATTTTCTGCCGGTGAAGTTTTTGAGAGCTTATTTCTTGTCCTGTGATAAAAAGCCTTCTGTTTCCATAGCCAAAGCTTTCAGGGGAGCATTTGCAAGCTTCTGGCACCATTTTTGAGTCAATTGCCAAAAGTCAGATTTTTGCTGAAATTGTGACCCCGGGGCTTAGGGATTTTTTCAAAAAAATATTTTCTGCCGGTGAAGTTTTTGAGGGCTGATTTCTTGTCCTGTGATAAAAAGCCTTCTGTTTCGAGTGCCAAACCTTTCAGGAGAGCATTTTCAAGCTTTAGGCACCATTTTTGAGTGAATTGCCAAAAGTCAGATTTTTGCTGAAATTGTGACCCCGGGGCTTAGGGATTTTTTCAAAAAAATATTTTCTGCCGGTGAAGTTTTTGAGAGCTGATTTCTTGTCCTGTGATAAAAAGCCTTCTGTTTCCATCGCCAAAGCTTTCAGGAGAGCATTTGCAAGCTTCTGGCACCATTTTTGAGTCAATTGCCAAAAGTCAGATTTTTGCTGAAATTGTGACCCCGGGGCTTAGGGATTTTTTCAAAAAAATATTTTCTGCCGGTGAAGTTTTTGAGGGCTGATTTCTTGTCCTGTGATAAAAAGCCTTCTCTTTCCATCGCCAAAGCTTTCAGGGGAGCATTTGCAAGCTTCTGGCACCATTTTTGAGTGAATTGCCAAAAGTCAGATTTTTGCTGAAATTGTGACCCCGGGGCTTAGGGATTTTTTCAAAAAAATATTTTCTCCCGGTTTAGTTTTTGAGGGCTTATTTCTCGTTCTGTTATAAAAAGCCTTCCGTTTCGAGTGCCAAACCTTTCAGGGGAGCATTTTCCAGCTTTTGGCACCATTTTTGAGTGAATTGCCAAAAGTCAGATTTTTGCTGAAATTGTGACCCCGGGGCTTAGGGATTTTTTCAAACAAATATTTTCTGCCGGTTAAGTTTTTGAGGGCTGATTTCTTGTCCTGTGATAAAAAGCCTTCTGTTTCCATCGCCAAAGCTTTCAGGGGAGCATTTACAACCGGTTGGCACCATTTTTGAGTGAATTGCCAAAAGTCAGATTTTTGCTGAAATTGTGACCCCGGGGCTTAGGGATTTTTTCAAACAAATATTTTCTGCCGGTGAAGTTTTTGAGAGCTGATTTCTTGTCCTGTGATAAAAAGCCTTCTGTTTCCATCGCCAAACCTTTCAGGGGAGCATTTGCAAGCTTCTGGCACCATTTTTGAGTCAATTGCCAAAAGTCAGATTTTTGCTGAAATTGTGACCCCGGGGCTTAGGGATTTTTTCAAAAAAATATTTTCTGCCGGTGAAGTTTTTGAGAGCTGATTTCTTGTCCTGTGATAAAAAGCCTTCTGTTTCGAGTGCCAAAGCTTTCAGGAGAGCATTTGCAAGCTTATGGCACCATTTTTGAGTGAATTGCCAAAAGTCAGATTTTTGCTGAAATTGTGACCCCGGGGCTTAGGGATTTTTTCAAAAAAATATTTTCTGTCGGTTAAGTTTTTGAGGGCTGATTTCTTGTTCTGTGATAAAAAGCCTTCTGTTTCGAGTGCCAAACCATTCAGGAGAGCATTTTCAAGCTTCTGGCACCATTTTTGAGTGAATTGCCAAAAGTCAGATTTTTGCTGAAATTGTGACCCCGGGGCTTAGGGATTTTTTCAAAAAAATATTTTCTGCCGGTTAAGTTTTTGAGGTCTGATTTCTTGTTCTGTGATAAAAAGGCTTCTGTTTCGAGTGCCCAACCTTTCAGGATAGCATTTTCAAGCTTTAGGCACCATTTTTGAGTGAATTGCCAAAAGTCAGATTTTTGCTGAAATTGTGACCCCGGGGCTTAGGGATTTTTTCAAAAAAATATTTTCTGCCGGTTAAGTTTTTCAGGGCTCATTTCTTGTTCTGTGATAAAAAGCCTTCTGTTTCCATCGCCAAAGCTTTCAGGGGAGCATTTGCAAGCTTCTGGCACCATTTTTGAGTCAATTGCCAAAAGTCAGATTTTTGCTGAAATTGTGACACCGGGGCTTACGGATTTTTTCAAAAAAATATTTTCTGCCGGTTAAGTTTTTGAGAGCTGATTTCTTGTCCTGTGATAAAAAGCCTTCTGTTTCCATCGCCAAAGCTTTCAGGGGAGCATTTGCAAGCTCCTGGCACCATTTTTGAGTGAATTGCCAAAAGTCATATTTTTGCTGAAATTGTGACCCCGGGGCTTAGGGATTTTTTCAAAAAAATATTTTCTGCCGGTGAAGTGTTTGAGAGCTGATTTCTTGTCCTGTGATAAAAAGCCTCCTGTTTCGATCGCCAAAGCTTTCAGGGGAGCATTTGCAAGTTTCTGGCACCATTGTTGAGTCAATTGCCAAAAGTCAGATTTTTGCTGAAATTGTGACCCCGGGGCTTAGGGATTTTTTCAAAAAAATATTTTCTGCCGGTGAAGTTTTTGAGAGCTTATTTCTTGTCCTGTGATAAAAAGCCTTCTGTTTCCATCGCCAAAGCTTTCAGGGGAGCATTTTCAAGCTTCTGGCACCATTTTTGAGTCAATTGCCAAAAGTCAGATTTTTGCTGAAATTGTGACCCCGGGGCTTAGGGATTTTTTCAAAAAAATATTTTCTGCCGGTGAAGTTTTTGAGGGCTGATTTCTTGTCCTGTGATAAAAAGCCTTCTGTTTCGAGTGCCAAACCTTTCAGGAGAGCATTTTCAAGCTTTAGGCACCATTTTTGAGTGAATTGCCAAAAGTCAGATTTTTGCTGAAATTGTGACCCCGGGGCTTAGGGATTTTTTCAAAAAAATATTTTCTGCCGGTTAAGTTTTTCAGGGCTCATTTCTTGTTCTGTGATAAAAAGCCTTCTGTTTCCATCGCCAAAGCTTTCAGGGGAGCATTTGCAAGCTTCTGGCACCATTTTTGAGTCAATTGCCAAAAGTCAGATTTTTGCTGAAATTGTGACACCGGGGCTTAGGGATTTTTTCAAAAAAATATTTTCTGCCGGTTAAGTTTTTGAGAGCTGATTTCTTGTCCTGTGATAAAAAGCCTTCTGTTTCCATCGCCAAAGCTTTCAGGGGAGCATTTGCAAGTTTCTGGCACCATTGTTGAGTCAATTGCCAAAAGTCATATTTTTCCTGAAATTGTGACCCCGGGGCTTAGGGATTTTTTCAAAAAAATATTTTCTGCCGGTTAAGTTTTTGAGGGCTGATTTCTTGTCCTGTGATAAAAAGCCTTCTGTTTCGAGTGCCAAACCTTTCAGGGGAGCATTTTCAAGCTTCTGGCACCATTTTTGAGTGCATTGCCAAATGTCAGATTTTTGCTGAAATTGTGACCCCCGGGCTTAGGGATTTTTTCAAAAAAAAAATTTCTGCCGGTGAAGTTTTTGAGAGCTGATTTCTTGTCCTGTGATAAAAAGCCTTCTGTTTCGATCGCCAAAGCTTTCAGGGGAGCATTTGCAAGTTTCTGGCACCATTGTTGAGTCAATTGCCAAAAGTCATATTTTTCCTGAAATTGTGACCCCGGGGCTTAGGGATTTTTTCAAAAAAATATTTTCTGCCGGTGAAGTTTTTGAGAGCTGATTTCTTGTCCTGTGATAAAAAGCCTTCTGTTTCCATCGCCAAAGCTTTCAGGGAAGCATTTTCCAGCTTTTGGCACCATTTTTGAGTGAATTGCCAAAAGTCAGATTTTTGCTGAAATTGTGACCCCGGGGCTTAGGGATTTTTTCAAACAAATATTTTCTGCCGGTTAAGTTTTTGAGGGCTGATTTCTTGTCCTGTGATAAAAAGCCTTCTGTTTCCATCGCCAAAGCTTTCAGGGGAGCATTTACAACCGGTTGGCACCATTTTTGAGTGAATTGCCAAAAGTCAGATTTTTGCTGAAATTGTGACCCCGGGGCTTAGGGATTTTTTCAAACAAATATTTTCTGCCGGTGAAGTTTTTGAGAGCTGATTTCTTGTCCTGTGATAAAAAGCCTTCTGTTTCCATCGCCAAACCTTTCAGGGGAGCATTTGCAAGCTTCTGGCACCATTTTTGAGTCAATTGCCAAAAGTCAGATTTTTGCTGAAATTGTGACCCCGGGGCTTAGGGATTTTTTCAAAAAAATATTTTCTGCCGGTGAAGTTTTTGAGAGCTGATTTCTTGTCCTGTGATAAAAAGCCTTCTGTTTCGAGTGCCAAAGCTTTCAGGAGAGCATTTGCAAGCTTATGGCACCATTTTTGAGTGAATTGCCAAAAGTCAGATTTTTGCTGAAATTGTGACCCCGGGGCTTAGGGATTTTTTCAAAAAAATATTTTCTGTCGGTTAAGTTTTTGAGGGCTGATTTCTTGTTCTGTGATAAAAAGCCTTCTGTTTCGAGTGCCAAACCATTCAGGAGAGCATTTTCAAGCTTCTCGCACCATTTTTGAGTCAATTGCCAAAAGTCAGATTTTTGCTGAAATTGTGATTTTTAGGGATTTTTTTTAAAAAAATATTTTCTGCCGGTTAAGTTTTTGAGAGCTGATTTCTTGTTCTGTGATAAAAAGGCTTCTGTTTCGAGTGCCCAACCTTTCAGGATAGCATTTTCAAGCTTTAGGCACCATTTTTGAGTGAATTGCCAAAAGTCAGATTTTTGCTGAAATTGTGACCCCGGGGCTTAGGGATTTTTTCAAAAAAATATTTTCTGCCGGTTAAGTTTTTCAGGGCTCATTTCTTGTTCTGTGATAAAAAGCCTTCTGTTTCCATCGCCAAAGCTTTCAGGGGAGCATTTGCAAGCTTCTGGCACCATTTTTGAGTCAATTGCCAAAAGTCAGATTTTTGCTGAAATTGTGACACCGGGGCTTACGGATTTTTTCAAAAAAATATTTTCTGCCGGTTAAGTTTTTGAGAGCTGATTTCTTGTCCTGTGATAAAAAGCCTTCTGTTTCCATCGCCAAAGCTTTCAGGGGAGCATTTGCAAGCTCCTGGCACCATTTTTGAGTGAATTGCCAAAAGTCAGATTTTTGCTGAAATTGTGACCCCGGGGCTTAGGGATTTTTTCAAAAAAATATTTTCTGCCGGTGAAGTTTTTGAGAGCTGATTTCTTGTCCTGTGATAAAAAGCCTTCTGTTTCGATCGCCAAAGCTTTCAGGGGAGCATTTGCAAGTTTCTGGCACCATTGTTGAGTCAATTGCCAAAAGTCAGATTTTTGCTGAAATTGTGACCCCGGGGCTTAGGGATTTTTTCAAAAAAATATTTTCTGCCGGTGAAGTTTTTGAGAGCTTATTTCTTGTCCTGTGATAAAAAGCCTTCTGTTTCCATCGCCAAAGCTTTCAGGGGAGCATTTTCAAGCTTCTGGCACCATTTTTGAGTCAATTGCCAAAAGTCAGATTTTTGCTGAAATTGTGACCCCGGGGCTTAGGGATTTTTTCAAAAAAATATTTTCTGCCGGTGAAGTTTTTGAGGGCTGATTTCTTGTCCTGTGATAAAAAGCCTTCTGTTTCGAGTGCCAAACCTTTCAGGAGAGCATTTTCAAGCTTTAGGCACCATTTTTGAGTGAATTGCCAAAAGTCAGATTTTTGTTGAAATTGTGACCCCGGGGCTTAAGGATTTTTTCAAAAAAATATTTTCTGCCGGTTAAGTTTTTCAGGGCTCATTTCTTGTTCTGTGATAAAAAGCCTTCTGTTTCCATCGCCAAAGCTTTCAGGGGAGCATTTGCAAGCTTCTGGCACCATTTTTGAGTCAATTGCCAAAAGTCAGATTTTTGCTGAAATTGTGACACCGGGGCTTAGGGATTTTTTCAAAAAAATATTTTCTGCCGGTTAAGTTTTTGAGAGCTGATTTCTTGTCCTGTGATAAAAAGCCTTCTGTTTCCATCGCCAAAGCTTTCAGGGGAGCATTTGCAAGTTTCTGGCACCATTGTTGAGTCAATTGCCAAAAGTCATATTTTTCCTGAAATTGTGACCCCGGGGCTTAGGGATTTTTTCAAAAAAATATTTTCTGCCGGTTAAGTTTTTGAGGGCTGATTTCTTGTCCTGTGATAAAAAGCCTTCTGTTTCGAGTGCCAAACCTTTCAGGGGAGCATTTTCAAGCTTCTGGCACCATTTTTGAGTGAATTGCCAAATGTCAGATTTTTGCTGAAATTGTGACCCCCGGGCTTAGGGATTTTTTCAAAAAAAAAATTTCTGCCGGTGAAGTTTTTGAGAGCTGATTTCTTGTCCTGTGATAAAAAGCCTTCTGTTTCGATCGCCAAAGCTTTCAGGGGAGCATTTGCAAGTTTCTGGCACCATTGTTGAGTCAATTGCCAAAAGTCATATTTTTCCTGAAATTGTGACCCCGGGGCTTAGGGATTTTTTCAAAAAAATATTTTCTGCCGGTGAAGTTTTTGAGGGCTGATTTCTTGTCCTGTGATAAAAAGCCTTCTGTTTCGAGTGCCAAACCTTTCAGGGGAGCATTTTCAAGCTTCTGGCACCATTTTTGAGTGAATTGCCAAATGTCAGATTTTTGCTGAAATTGTGACCCCCGGGCTTAGGGATTTTTTCAAAAAAAAATTTTCTGCCGGTGAAGTTTTTGAGAGCTGATTTCTTGTCCTGTGATAAAAAGCCTTCTGTTTCCATCGCCAAAGCTTTCAGGAGAGCATTTGCAAGCTTCTGGCACCATTTTTGAGTGATTTGCCAAAAGTCAGATTTTTGCTGAAATTGTGACCCCGGGGCTTAGGGATTTTTTCAAAAAAATATTTTCTGCCGGTGAAGTTTTTGAGAGCTGATTTCTTGTCCTGTGATAAAAAGCCTTCTCTTTCCAAGGCCAAAGCTTTCAGGGGAGCATTTGCAAGCTTCTGGCACCATTTTTGAGTGAATTGCCAAAAGTCAGATTTTTGCTGAAATTGTGACCCCGGGGCTTAGGGATTTTTTCAAAAAAATATTTTCTGCCGGTTAAGTTTTTGAGGGCTGATTTCTTGTTCTGTGATAAAAAGCCTTCTGTTTCGAGTGCCAAACCTTTCAGGGGAGCATTTGCAAGCTTCTGGCACCATTTTTGAGTGAATTGCCAAAAGTCAGATTTTTGCTGAAATTGTGACCCCGGGGCTTAGGGATTTTTTCAAAAAAATATTTTCTGCCGGTTAAGTTTTTGAGGGCTGATTTCTTGTCCTGTGATAAAAAGCCTTCTGTTTCCATTGCCAAAGTTTTCAGGGGAGCATTTGCAAGCTTCTGGCACCATTTTTGAGTGAATTTTCAAAAGTCAGATTTTTGCTGAAATTGTGACCCCGGGGCTTAGGGGTTTTTTCAAAAAAATATTTTCTGCCGGTTAAGTTTTTGAGGGCTGATTTCTTGTCCTGTGATAAAAAGCCTTCTGTTTCCATCGCCAAACCTTTCAGGAGAGCATTTACAAGCTTTTGGCATCATTTTTGAGTGAATTGCCAAAAGTCAGATTTTTGCTGAAATTGTGACCCCGGGGCTTAGGGATTTTTTCATAAAAATATTTTCTGCCGGTTAAGTTTTTGAGGGCTGATTTCTTGTCCTGTGATAAAAAGCCTTCTGTTTCGAGTGCCAAACCTTTCAGGAGAGCATTTTCAAGCTTTAGGCACCATTTTTGAGTGAATTGCCAAAAGCCAGATTTTTGCTGAAATTGTGAACCCGGGGCTTAGGGATTTTTTCAAAAAAATATTTTCTGCCGGTGAAGTTTTTGAGGGCTGATTTCTTGTCCTGTGATAAAAAGCCGTCTGTTTCCATCGCCAAAGCTTTCAGGGGAGCATTTGCAAGCTTCTGGCACCATTTTTGAGTGAATTGCCAAAAGTCAGATTTTTGCTGAAATTGTGACCCCGGGGCTTAGGGATTTTTTCAAAAAAAATATTTTCTGCCGGTTAAGTTTTTGAGAGCTGATTTCTTGTCCTGTGATAAAAAGCCTTCTGTTTCCATCGCCAAACCTTTCAGGGGAGCATTTGCAAGCTTCTGGCACCATTTTTGAGTGAATTGCCAAAAGTCAGTTTTTTGCTGAAATTGTGACCCCGGGGCTTAGGGATTTTTTCAAAAAAATATTTTCTGCCGGTTAAGTTTTTGAGGGCTGATTTCTTGTCCTGTGATAAAAAGCCTTCTGTTTCCATCGCCAAAGCTTTCAGGGGAGCATTTGCAAGCTTCTGGCACCATTTTTGAGTGAATTGCCAAAAGTCAGATTTTTGCTGAAATTGTGACCCCGGGGCTTAGGGATTTTTTCAAAAAAATATTTTCTGCCGATGAAGTTTTTGAGAGCTGATTTCTTGTCCTGTGATAAAAAGCCTTCTGTTTCCATCGCCAAAGCTTTCAGGGGAGCATTTTCAAGCTTTAGGCACCATTTTTGAGTGAATTGCCAAAAGTCAGATTTTTGCTGAAATTGTGAACCCGGGGCTTAGGGATTTTTTCAAAAAAATATTTTCTTCCGGTGAAGTTTTTGAGGGCTGATTTCTTGTCCTGTGATAAAAAGCCGTCTGTTTCCATCGCCAAAGCTTTCAGGGGAGCATTTGCAAGCTTCTGGCACCATTTTTGAGTGAATTGCCAAAAGTCAGATTTTTGCTGAAATTGTGACCCCGGGGCTTAGGGATTTTTTCAAAAAAATATTTTCTGCCGGTGAAGTTTTTGAGGGCTGATTTCTTGTCCTGTGATAAAAAGCCGTCTGTTTCCATCGCCAAAGCTTTCAGGGGAGCATTTGCAAGCTTCTGGCACCATTTTTGAGTGAATTGCCAAAAGTCAGATTTTTGCTGAAATTGTGACCCCGGGGCTTAGGGATTTTTTCAAAAAAATATTTTCTGCCGGTTAAGTTTTTGAGAGCTGATTTCTTGTCCTGTGATAAAAAGCCTTCTGTTTCCATCGCCAAAGCTTTCAGGGGAGCATTTGCAAGCTTCTGGCACCATTTTTGAGTGAATTGCCAAAAGTCAGTTTTTTGCTGAAATTGTGACCCCGGGGCTTAGGGATTTTTTCAAAAAAATATTTTCTGCCGGTTAAGTTTTTGAGGGCTGATTTCTTGTCCTGTGATAAAAAGCCTTCTGTTTCGAGTGCCAAACCTTTCAGGAGAGCATTTTCAAGCGGTTGGCACCATTTTTGAGTGAATTGCCAAAAGTCAGATTTTTGCTGAAATTGTGACCCCGGGGCTTTGGGATTTTTTCAAAAAAATATTTTCTGCCGGTTAAGTTTTTGAGGGCTGATTTCTTGTTCTGTGATAAAAAGCCTTCTGTTTCGAGTGCCAAACCTTTCAGGGGAGCATTTGCAAGCTTCTGGCACCATTTTTGAGTCAATTGCCAAAAGTCAGATTTTTGCTGAAATTGTGACCCCGGGGCTTAGGGATTTTTTCAAAAAAATATTTTCTGCCGGTTAAGTTTTTGAGAGCTGATTTCTTGTCCTGTGATAAAAAGCCTTCTGTTTCGAGTGCCAAACCTTTCAGGAGAGCATTTTGAAGCTTTAGACACCATTTTTGAGTGAATTGCCAAAAGTCAGATTTTTGCTGAAATTGTGACCCCGGGGCTTAGGGATTTTTTCAAAAAAATATTTTCTGCCGGTTAAGTTTTTGAGGGCTGATTTCTTGTCCTGTGATAAAAAGCCTTCTGTTTCGAGTGCCAAACCTTTCAGGAGAGCATTTTCAAGCTTTTGGCACCATTTTTGAGTGAATTGCCAAAAGTCAGATTTTTGCTGAAATTGTGAACCCGGGGCTTTGGGATTTTTTCAAAAAAATATTTTCTTCCGGTGAAGTTTTTGAGGGCTGATTTCTTGTCCTGTGATAAAAAGCCGTCTGTTTCCATCGCCAAAGCTTTCAGGGGAGCATTTGCAAGCTTCTGGCACCATTTTTGAGTGAATTGCCAAAAGTCAGATTTTTGCTGAAATTGTGACCCCGGGGCTTAGGGATTTTTTCAAAAAAATATTTTCTGCCGGTTAAGTTTTTGAGAGCTGATTTCTTGTCCTGTGATAAAAAGCCTTCTGTTTCCATCGCCAAACCTTTCAGGGGTGCATTTGCAAGCTTCTGGCACCATTTTTGAGTGAATTGCCAAAAGTCAGATTTTTGCTGAAATTGTGACCCCGGGGCTTAGGGATTTTTTCAAAAAAATATTTTCTGCCGGTTAAGTTTTTGAGAGCTGATTTCTTGACCTGTGATTAAAAGCCTTCTGTTTCCATCGCCAAAGCTTTCAGGGGAGCATTTGCAAGCTTCTGGCACCATTTTTGAGTGAATTGCCAAAAGTCAGATTTTTGCTGAAATTGTGACCCCGGGGCTTAGGGATTTTTTCAAAAAAATATTTTCTGCCGGTGAAGTTTTTGAGAGCTGATTTCTTGTCCTGTGATAAAAAGCCTTCTGTTTCCATCGCCAAACCTTTCAGGGGAGCATTTGCAAGCTTCTGGCACCATTTTTGAGTGAATTGCCAAAAGTCAGATTTTTGCTGAAATTGTGACCCCGGGGCTTAGGGATTTTTTCAAAAAAATATTTTCTGCCGGTGAGGTTTTTGAGAGCTGATTTCTTGTCCTGTGATAAAAAGCCTTCTGTTTCCATCGCCAAGGCTTTCAGGGGAGCATTTGCAAGCTTCTGGCACCATTTTTGAGTCAATTGCCAAAAGTCAGATTTTTGCTGAAATTGTGACCCCGGGGCTTAGGGATTTTTTCAAAAAAATATTTTCTGCCGGTTAAGTTTTTGAGGGCTGATTTCTTGTCCTGTGATAAAAAGCCTTCTGTTTCGAGTGCCAAACCTTTCAGGAGAGCATTTTCAAGCTTTAGGCACCATTTTTGAGTGAATTGCCAAAAGTCAGATTTTTGCTGAAATTGTGAACCCGGGGCTTAGGGATTTTTTCAAAAAAATATTTTCTGCCGGTGAAGTTTTTGAGGGCTGATTTCTTGTCCTGTGATAAAAAGCCGTCTGTTTCCATCGCCAAAGCTTTCAGGGGAGCATTGGCAAGCTTCTGGCACCATTTTTTAGTGAATTGCCAAAAGTCAGATTTTTGCTGAAATTGTGACCCCGGGGCTTAGGGATTTTTTCAAAAAAATATTTTCTGCCGGTGAAGTTTTTGGGAGCTGATTTCTTGTCCTGTGATAAAAACCTTTCTTTTTCGAGTGCCAAACCTTTCAGGAGAGCATTTTCAAGCTTTAGGCACCATTTTTGAGTGAATTGCCAAAAGTCAGATTTTTGCTGAAATTGTGACGCCCCCCTTAGGGATTTTTTCAAAAAATTATTTTCTGCCGGTGAAGTTTTTGAGAGCTGATTTCTTGTCCTGTGATAAAAAGCCTTCTGTTTCCATCGCCAAAGCTTTCAGGGGAGCATTTGCAAGCTTCTGGCACCATTTTTGAGTGAATTGCCAAAAGTCAGATTTTTGCTGAAATTGTGACCCCGGGGCTTAGGGATTTTTTCAAAAGAATATTTTCTGCCGGTTAAGTTTTTGAGAGCTGATTTCTTGTCCTGTGATAAAAAGCCTTCTGTTTCCATCGCCAAAGCTTTCAGGAGAGCATTTTCAAGCTTTAGGCACCATTTTTGAGTGAATTGCCAAAAGTCAGATTTTTGCTGAAATTGTGACCCCCCCCTTAGGGATTTTTTCAAAAAAATATTTTCTGCCGGTGAGGTTTTTGAGAGCTGATTTCTTGTCCTGTGATAAAAAGCCTTCTGTTTCCATCGCCAAAGCTTTCAGGGGAGCATTTGCAAGCTTCTGGCACCATTTTTGAGTGAATTGCCAAAAGTCAGATTTTTGCTGAAATTGTGAACCCGGGGCTTAGGGATTTTTTCAAAAAAATATTTTCTGCCGGTGAAGTTTTTGAGGGCTGATTTCTTGTCCTGTGATAAAAATCCGTCTGTTTCCATCGCCAAAGCTTTCAGGGGAGCATTTGCAAGCTTCTGGCACCATTTTTGAGTGAATTGCCAAAAGTCAGATTTTTGCTGAAATTGTGACCCCGGGGCTTAGGGATTTTTTCAAAAAAATATTTTCTGCCGGTTAAGTTTTTGAGGGCTGATTTCTTGTCCTGTGATAAAAAGCCTTCTGTTTCGAGTGCCAAACCTTTCAGGAGAGCATTTTCAAGCTTTAGGCACCATTTTTGAGTGAATTGCCAAAAGTCAGATTTTTGCTGAAATTGTGAACCCGGGGCTTAGGGATTTTTTCAAAAAAATATTTTCTGCCGGTTAAGTTTTTGAGGGCTGATTTCTTGTCCTGTGATAAAAAGGCTTCTGTTTCGAGTGCCAAACCTTTCAGGAGAGCATTTTCAAGCTTTAGGCACCATTTTTGAGTGAATTGCCAAAAGTCAGATTTTTGCTGAAATTGTGAACCCGGGGCTTAGGGATTTTTTCAAAAAAATATTTTCTGCCGGTTAAGTTTTTGAGGGCTGATTTCTTGTCCTGTGATAAAAAGGCTTCTGTTTCGAGTGCCAAACCTTTCAGGAGAGCATTTTCAAGCTTTAGGCACCATTTTTGAGTGAATTGCCAAAAGTCAGATTTTTGCTGAAATTGTGAACCCGGGGCTTAGGGATTTTTTCAAAAAAATATTTTCTGCCGGTGAAGTTTTTGAGGGCTGATTTCTTGTCCTGTGATAAAAAGCCGTCTGTTTCCATCGCCAAAGCTTTCAGGGGAGCATTTGCAAGCTTCTGGCACCATTTTTGAGTGAATTGCCAAAAGTCAGATTTTTGCTGAAATTGTGACCCCGGGGCTTAGGGATTTTTTCAAAAAAATTTTTTCTGCCGGTTAAGTTTTTGAGAGCTGATTTCTTGTCCTGTGATAAAAAGCCTTCTGTTTCCATCGCCAAAGCTTTCAGGGGAGCATTTGCAAGCTTCTGGCACCATTTTTGAGTGAATTGCCAAAAGTCAGATTTTTGCTGAAATTGTGACCCCGGGGCTTAGGGATTTTTTCAAAAAAATATTTTCTGCCGGTTAAGTTTTTGAGAGCTGATTTCTTGTCCTGTGATAAAAAGCCTTCTGTTTCCATCGCCAAATCTTTCAGGAGAGCATTTTCAAGCTTTAGGGACCATTTTTGAGTGAATTGCCAAAAGTCAGATTTTTGCTGAAATTGTGACCCCCCCCCCTTAGGGATTTTTTCAAAAAAATATTTTCTGCCGGTGAAGTTTTTGAGAGCTGATTTCTTGACCTGTGATTAAAAGCCTTCTGTTTCCATCGCCAAAGCTTTCAGGGGAGCATTTGCAAGCTTCTGGCACCATTTTTGAGTCAATTGCCAAAAGTCAGATTTTTGCTGAAATTGTGACCCAGGGGCTTAGGGATTTTTTCAAAAAAATATTTTATGCCGGTTAAGTTTTTGAGGGCTGATTTCTTGTCCTGTGATAAAAAGCCTTCTGTTTCGAGTGCCAAACCTTTCAGGAGAGCATTTTCAAGCTTTAGGCACCATTTTTGAGTGAATTGCCAAAAGTCAGATTTTTGCTGAAATTGTGAACCCGGGGCTTAGGGATTTTTTCAAAAAAATATTTTCTGCCGGTGAAGTTTTTGAGGGCTGATTTCTTGTCCTGTGATAAAAAGCCGTCTGTTTCCATCGCCAAAGCTTTCAGGGGAGCATTTGCAAGCTTCTGGCACCATTTTTGAGTGAATTGCCAGAAGTCAGATTTTTGCTGAAATTGTGACCCCGGGGCTTAGGGATTTTTTCAAAAAAATATTTTCTGCCGGTTAAGTTTTTGAGGGCTGATTTCTTGTCCTGTGATAAAAAGCCTTCTGTTTCGAGTGCCAAAGCTTTCAGGAGAGCATTTTCAAGCTTTAGGCACCATTTTTGAGTGAATTGCCAAAAGTCAGATTTTTGCTGAAATTGTGACCCCCCTCTTAGGGATTTTTTCAAAAAAATATTTTCTGCCGGTGAAGTTTTTGAGAGCTGATTTCTTGTCCTGTGATAAAAAGCCTTCTGTTTCCATCGCCAAAGCTTTCAGGGGAGCATTTGCAAGCTTCTGGCACCATTTTTGAGTCAATTGCCAAAAGTCAGATTTTTGCTGAAATTGTGACCCTTAGGGATTTTTTCAAAAAAATATTTTCTGCCGGTTAAGTTTTTGAGGGCTGATTTCTTGTCCTGTGATAAAAAGGCTTCTGTTTCGAGTGCCAAACCTTTCAGGAGAGCATTTTCAAGCTTTAGGCACCATTTTTGAGTGAATTGCCAAAAGTCAGATTTCTGCTGAAATTGTGAACCCGGGGCTTAGGGATTTTTTCAAAAAAATATTTTCTGCCGGTGAAGTTTTTGAGGGCTGATTTCTTGTCCTGTGATAAAAAGCCGTCTGTTTCCATCGCCAAAGCTTTCAGGGGAGCATTTGCAAGCTTCTGGCACCATTTTTGAGTGAATTGCCAAAAGTCAGATTTTTGCTGAAATTGTGACCCCGGGGCTTAGGGATTTTTTCAAAAAAAAAAATTCTGCCGGTTAAGTTTTTGAGAGCTGATTTCTTGTCCTGTGATAAAAAGCCTTCTGTTTCCATCGCCAAAGCTTTCAGGGGAGCATTTGCAAGCTTCTGGCACCATTTTTGAGTGAATTGCCAAAAGTCAGATTTTTGCTGAAATTGTGACCCCGGGGCTTAGGGATTTTTTCAAAAAAATATTTTCTGCCGGTTAAGTTTTTGAGAGCTGATTTCTTGTCCTGTGATAAAAAGCCTTCTGTTTCCATCGCCAAAGCTTTCAGGAGAGCATTTTCAAGCTTTAGGGACCATTTTTGAGTGAATTGCCAAAAGTCAGATTTTTGCTGAAATTGTGAACCCGGGGCTTAGGGATTTTTTCAAAAAAATATTTTCTGCCGGTGAAGTTTTTGAGGGCTGATTTCTTGTCCTGTGATAAAAAGCCGTCTGTTTCCATCGCCAAAGCTTTCAGGGGAGCATTTGCAAGCTTTAGGCACCATTTTTGAGTGAATTGCCAAAAGTCAGATTTTTGCTGAAATTGTGACCCCCCTCTTAGGGATTTTTTCAAAAAAATATTTTCTGCCGGTGAAGTTTTTGAGAGCTGATTTCTTGTCCTGTGATAAAAAGCCTTCTGTTTCCATCGCCAAAGCTTTCAGGGGAGCATTTGCAAGCTTCTGGCACCATTTTTGAGTCAATTGCCAAAAGTCAGATTTTTGCTGAAATTGTGACCCCGGGGCTTAGGGATTTTTTCAAAAAAATATTTTCTGCCGGTTAAGTTTTTGAGGGCTGATTTCTTGTCCTGTGATAAAAAGCCTTCTGTTTCGAGTGCCAAACCTTTCAGGAGAGCATTTTCAAGCTTTGGGCACCATTTTTGAGTGAATTGCCAAAAGTCAGATTTTTGCTGAAATTGTGAACACGGGGCTTAGGGATTTTTTCAAAAAAATATTTTCTGCCGGTGAAGTTTTTGAGGGCTGATTTCTTGTCCTGTGATAAAAAGCCGTCTGTTTCCATCGCCAAAGCTTTCAGGGGAGCATTTGCAAGCTTCTGGCACCATTTTTGAGTGAATTGCCAAAAGTCAGATTTTTGCTGAAATTGTGACCCCGGGGCTTAGGGATTTTTTCAAAAAAATATTTTCTGCCGGTTAAGTTTTTGAGAGCTGATTTCTTGTCCTGTGATAAAAAGCCTTCTGTTTCCATCGGCAAAGCTTTCAGGGGAGCATTTGCAAGCTTCTGGCACCATTTTTGAGTCAATTGCCAAAAGTCAGTTTTTTGCTGAAATTGTGACCCCGGGGCTTAGGGATTTTTTCAAAAAAATATTTTCTGCCGGTTAAGTTTTTGAGAGCTGATTTCTTGTCCTGTGATAAAAAGCCTTCTGTTTCGAGTGCCAAACCTTTCAGGAGAGCATTTGCAAGCTTCTGGCACCATTTTTGAGTGAATTGCCAAAATTCAGATTTTTGCTGAAATTGTGAACCCGGGGCTTAGGGATTTTTTCAAAAAAATATTTTCTGCCGGTGAAGTTTTTGAGGGCTAATTTCTTGTCCTGTGATAAAAAGCCGTCTGTTTCCATCGCCAAAGCTTTCAGGGGAGCATTTGCAAGCTTCTGGCACCATTTTTGAGTGAATTGCCAAAAGTCAGATTTTTGCTGAAATTGTGACCCCGGGGCTTAGGGATTTTTTCAAAAAAATATTTTCTGCCGGTGAAGTTTTTGAGAGCTGATTTCTTATCCTGTGATAAAAACCTTTCTTTTTCGAGTGCCAAACCTTTCAGGAGAGCATTTTCAAGCTTTAGGCACCATTTTTGAGTGAATTGCCAAAAGTCAGATTTTTGCTGAAATTGTGACCCCGGGGCTTAGGGATTTTTTTTCAAAAAAATATTTTCTGCCGGTGAAGTTTTTGAGAGCTGATTTCTTGTCCTGTGATAAAAAGCCTTCTGTTTCCATCGCCAAAGCTTTCAGGGGAGCATTTGCAAGCTTCTGGCACCATTTTTGAGTCAATAGCCAAAAGTCAGATTTTTGCTGAAATTGTGACCCCGGGGCTTAGGGATTTTTTCAAAAAAATATTTTCTGCCGGTTAAGTTTTTGAGGGCTGATTTCTTGTCCTGTGATAAAAAGCCTTCTGTTTCGAGTGCCAAACCTTTCAGGAGAGCATTTTCAAGCTTTAGGCACCATTTTTGAGTGAATTGCCAAAAGTCAGATTTTTGCTGAAATTGTGAACCCGGGGCTTAGGGATTTTTTCAAAAAAATATTTTCTGCCGGTGAAGTTTTTGAGAGCTGATTTCTTGTCCTGTGATAAAAAGCCTTCTGTTTCCATCGCCAAAGCTTTCAGGGGAGCATTTGCAAGCTTCTGGCACCATTTTTGAGTCAATAGCCAAAAGTCAGATTTTTGCTGAAATTGTGACCCCGGGGCTTAGGGATTTTTTCAAAAAAATATTTTCTGCCGGTTAAGTTTTTGAGGGCTGATTTCTTGTCCTGTGATAAAAAGCCTTCTGTTTCGAGTGCCAAACCTTTCAGGAGAGCATTTTCAAGCTTTAGGCACCATTTTTGAGTGAATTGCCAAAAGTCAGATTTTTGCTGAAATTGTGAACCCGGGGCTTAGGGATTTTTTCAAAAAAATATTTTCTGCCGGTGAAGTTTTTGAGGGCTGATTTCTTGTCCTGTGATAAAAAGCCGTCTGTTTCCATCGCCAAAGCTTTCAGGGGAGCATTTGCAAGCTTCTGGCACCATTTTTGAGTGAATTGCCAAAAGTCAGATTTTTGCTGAAATTGTGACCCCGGGGCTTAGGGATTTTTTCAAAAAAATATTTTCTGCCGGTTAAGTTTTTGAGAGCTGATTTCTTGTCCTGTGATAAAAAGCCTTCTGTTTCCATCGCCAAAGCTTTCAGGGGAGCATTTGCAAGCTTCTGGCACCATTTTTGAGTGAATTGCCAAAAGTCAGATTTTTGCTGAAATTGTGACCCCGGGGCTTAGGGATTTTTTCAAAAAAATATTTTCTGCTGGTTAAGTTTTTGAGAGCTGATTTCTTGTCCTGTGATAAAAAGCCTTCTGTTTCCATCGCCAAAGCTTTCAGGAGAGCATTTTCAAGCTTTAGGGACCATTTTTGAGTGAATTGCCAAAAGTCAGATTTTTGCTGAAATTGTGACCCCCCCCTTAGGGATTTTTTCAAAAAAATATTTTCTGCCGGTGAAGTTTTTGAGAGCTGATTTCTTGTCCTGTGATAAAAAGCCTTCTGTTTCCATCGCCAAAGCTTTCAGGGGAGCATTTGCAAGCTTCTGGCACCATTTTTGAGTGAATTGCCAAAAGTCAGATTTTTGCTGAAATTGTGACCCCGGGGCTTAGGGATTTTTTCAAAAAAATATTTTCTGCCGGTTAAGTTTTTGAGGGCTGATTTCTTGTCCTGTGATAAAAAGCCTTCTGTTTCGAGTGCCAAACCTTTCAGGAGAGCATTTTCAAGCTTTAGGCACCATTTTTGAGTGAATTGCCAAAAGTCAGATTTTTGCTGAAATTGTGAACCCGGGGCTTAGGGATTTTTTCAAAAAAATATTTTCTGCCGGTGAAGTTTTTGAGGGCTGATTTCTTGTCCTGTGATAAAAAGCCGTCTGTTTCCATCGCCAAAGCTTTCAGCGGAGCATTTGCAAGCTTCTGGCACCATTTTTGAGTGAATTGCCAGAAGTCAGATTTTTGCTGAAATTGTGACCCCGGGGCTTAGGGATTTTTTCAAAAAAATATTTTCTGCCGGTTAAGTTTTTGAGAGCTGATTTCTTATCCTCTGATAAAAACCTTTCTTTTTCGAGTGCCAAACCTTTCAGGAGAGCATTTTCAAGCTTTAGGCACCATTTTTGAGTGAATTGCCAAAAGTCAGATTTTTGCTGAAATTGTGATCCCGGGGCTTAGGGATTTTTTTCAAAAAAATATTTTCTGCCGGTGAAGTTTTTGAGAGCTGATTTCTTGTCCTGTGATAAAAAGCCGACTGTTTCCATCGCCAAAGCTTTCAGGGGAGCATTTGCAAGCTTCTGGCACCATTTTTGAGTGAATTGCCAGAAGTCAGATTTTTGCTGAAATTGTGACCCCGGGGCTTAGGGATTTTTTCAAAAAAATATTTTCTGCCGGTTAAGTTTTTGAGAGCTGATTTCTTGTCCTGTGATAAAAAGCCTTCTGTTTCGAGTGCCAAACCTTTCAGGAGAGCATTTTCAAGCTTTAGGCACCATTTTTGAGTGAATTGCCAAAAGTCAGATTTTTGCTGAAATTGTGAACCCGGGGCTTAGGGATTTTTTCAAAAAAATATTTTCTGCCGGTGAAGTTTTTGAGGGCTGATTTCTTGTCCTGTGATAAAAAGCCGTCTGTTTCCATCGCCAAAGCTTTCAGCGGAGCATTTGCAAGCTTCTGGCACCATTTTTGAGTGAATTGCCAGAAGTCAGATTTTTGCTGAAATTGTGACCCCGGGGCTTAGGGATTTTTTCAAAAAAATATTTTCTGCCGGTTAAGTTTTTGAGAGCTGATTTCTTATCCTCTGATAAAAACCTTTCTTTTTCGAGTGCCAAACCTTTCAGGACAGCATTTTCAAGCTTTAGGCACCATTTTTGAGTGAATTGCCAAAAGTCAGATTTTTGCTGAAATTGTGACCCCGGGGCTTAGGGATTTTTTTCAAAAAAATATTTTCTGCCGGTGAAGTTTTTGAGAGCTGATTTCTTGTCCTGTGATAAAAAGCCGACTGTTTCCATCGCCAAAGCTTTCAGGGGAGCATTTGCAAGCTTCTGGCACCATTTTTGAGTGAATTGCCAGAAGTCAGATTTTTGCTGAAATTGTGACCCCGGGGCTTAGGGATTTTTTCAAAAAAATATTTTCTGCCGGTTAAGTTTTTGAGAGCTGATTTCTTGTCCTGTGATAAAAAGCCTTCTTTTTCGAGTGCCAAACCTTTCAGGAGAGCATTTTCAAGCTTTAGGCACCATTTTTGAGTGAATTGCCAAAAGTCAGATTTTTGCTGAAATTGTGACCCCGGGGCTTAGGGATTTTTTTCAAAAAAATATTTTCTGCCGGTGAAGTTTTTGAGAGCTGATTTCTTGTCCTGTGATAAAAAGCCGTCTGTTTCCATCGCCAAAGCTTTCAGGGGAGCATTTGCAAGCTTCTGGCACCATTTTTGAGTGAATTGCCAGAAGTCAGATTTTTGCTGAAATTGTGACCCCGGGGCTTAGGGATTTTTTCAAAAAAATATTTTCTGCCGGTTAAGTTTTTGAGAGCTGATTTCTTGTCCTGTGATAAAAAGCCGTCTGTTTCCATCGCCAAAGCTTTCAGGGGAGCATTTGCAAGCGGTGGGAACCATTTTTGAGTGAATTGCCAAAAGTCAGATTTTTGCTGAAATTGTGACCCCCCCCTTAGGGATTTTTTCAAAAAAATATTTTCTGCCGGTGAAGTTTTTGAGAGCTTATTTCTTGTCCTGTGATAAAAACCTTTCTTTTTCGAGTGCCAAACCTTTCAGGAGAGCATTTTCAAGCTTTAGGCACCATTTTTGAGTGAATTGCCAAAAGTCAGATTTTTGCTGAAATTGTGACCCCCCCCTTAGGGATTTTTTCAAAAAAATATTTTCTGCCGGTGAAGTTTTTGAGAGCTGATTTCTTGTCCTGTGATAAAAAGCCTTCTGTTTCCATCGCCAAAGCTTTCAGGGGAGCATTTGCAAGCTTCTGGCACCATTTTTGAGTCAATTGCCAAAAGTCAGATTTTTGCTGAAATTGTGACCCCGGGGCTTAGGGATTTTTTCAAAAAAATATTTTCTGCCGGTGAAGTTTTTGAGAGCTGATTTCTTGTCCTGTGATAAAAAGCCTTCTGTTTCCATCGCCAAAGCTTTCAGGGGAGCATTTGCAAGCTTCTGGCACCATTTTTGAGTCAATTGCCAAAAGACAGATTTTTGCTGAAATTGTGACCCCCCCCCTTAGGGATTTTTTCAAAAAAATATTTTCTGCCGGTGAAGTTTTTGAGAGCTGATTTCTTGTCCTGTGATAAAAACCTTTCTTTTTCGAGTGCCAAACCTTTCAGGAGAGCATTTTCAAGCTTTAGGCACCATTTTTGAGTGAATTGCCAAAAGTCAGATTTTTGCTGAAATTGTGACCCCCCCCCCTTAGGGATTTTTTCAAAAAAATATTTTCTGCCGGTGAAGTTTTTGAGAGCTGATTTCTTGTCCTGTGATAAAAAGCCTTCTGTTTCCATCGCCAAAGCTTTCAGGGGAGCATTTGCAAGCGGTGGGAACCATTTTTGAGTTAATTGCCAAAAGTCAGATTTTTGCTGAAATTGTGACCCCGGGGCTTAGGGATTTTTTCAAAAAAATATTTTCTGCCGGTGAAGTTTTTGAGAGCTGATTTCTTGTCCTGTGATAAAAAGCCTTCTGTTTCCATCGCCAAACCTTTCAGGGGAGCATTTGCAAGCTTCTGGCACCATTTTTGAGTGAATTGACAAAAGTCAGTTTTTTGCTGAAATTGTGACCCCGGGGCTTAGGGATTTTTTCAAAAAAATATTTTCTGCCGGTGAAGTTTTTGAGAGCTGATTTCTTGTCCTGTGATAAAAACCTTTCTTTTTCGAGTGCCAAACCTTTCAGGAGAGCATTTGCAAGCTTTAGGCACCATTTTTGAGTGAATGGCCAAAAGTCAGATTTTTGCTGAAATTGTGACCCCCCCCCTTAGGGATTTTTTCAAAAAAATATTTTCTGCCGGTGAAGTTTTTGAGAGCTGATTTCTTGTCCTGTGATAAAAAGCCTTCTGTTTCCATCGCCAAAGCTTTCAGTGGAGCATTTGCAAGCTTCTGGCACCATTTTTGAGTCAATTGCCAAAAGTCAGATTTTTGCTGAAATTGTGACCCCGGGGCTTAGGGATTTTTTCAAAAAAATATTTTCTGCCGGTGAAGTTTTTGAGAGCTGATTTCTTGTCCTGTGATAAAAAGCCTTCTGTTCCCATCGCCAAAGCTTTCAGGGGAGCATTTGCAAGCTTCTGGCACCATTTTTGAGTCAATTGCCAAAAGTCAGATTTTTGCTGAAATTGTGACCCCCCCCCCTTAGGGATTTTTTCAAAAAAATATTTTCTGCCGGTGAAGTTTTTGAGAGCTTATTTCTTGTCCTGTGATAAAAACCTTTCTTTTTCGAGTGCCAAACCTTTCAGGAGAGCATTTTCAAGCTTTAGGCACCATTTTTGAGTGAATTGCCAAAAGTCAGATTTTTGCTGAAATTGTGACCCCCCCCCTTAGGGATTTTTTCAAAAAAATATTTTCTGCCGGTGAAGTTTTTGAGAGCTCATTTCTTGTCCTGTGATAAAAAGCCTTCTGTTTCCATCGCCAAAGCTTTCAGGGGAGCATTTGCAAGCGGTGGGAACCATTTTTGAGTGAATTGCCAAAAGTCAGATTTTTGCTGAAATTGTGACCCCGGGGCTTAGGGATTTTTTCAAAAAAATATTTTCTGCCGGTGAAGTTTTTGAGAGCTGATTTCTTGTCCTGTGATAAAAAGCCTTCTGTTTCCATCGCCAAACCTTTCAGGGGAGCATTTGCAAGCTTCTGGCACCATTTTTGAGTGAATTGCCAAAAGTCAGTTTTTTGCTGAAATTGTGACCCCGGGGCTTAGGGATTTTTTCAAAAAAATATTTTCTGCCGGTGAAGTTTTTGAGAGCTGATTTCTTGTCCTGTGATAAAAACCTTTCTTTTTCGAGTGCCAAACCTTTCAGGAGAGCATTTTCAAGCTTCTGGCACCATTTTTGAGTCAATTGCCAAAAGTCAGATTTCTGCTGAAATTGTGACCCCGGTGCTTAGGGATTTTTTCAAAAAAATATTTTCTGCCGGTGAAGTTTTTGAGAGCTGATTTCTTGTCCTGTGATAAAAAGCCTTCCGTTTCGAGTTCCAAACCTTTCAGGAGAGCATTTTCAAGCTTTTGGCACCATTTTTGAGTGAATTGCCAAAAGTCAGATTTTTGCTGAAATTGTGACCCCGGGGCTTAGGGATTTTTTTAAAAAAAAATTCTGCCGGTGAAGTTTTTGAGGGCTGATTTCTTGTCCTGTGATAAAAAGCCTTCTGTTTCCATCGCCAAAGCTTTCAGGGGAGCATCTGCAAGCTTCTGGCACCATTTTTGAGTGAACTGCCAAAAGTCAGATTTTTGCTGAAATTGTGACCCCGGGGCTTAGGGATTTTTTCAAAAAAATATTTTCTGCCGGTTAAGTTTTTGAGGGCTGATTTCTTGTCCTGTGATAAAAAGCCTTCTGTTTCCATCGCCAAAGCTTTCAGGGGAGCATTTGCAAACTTCTGGCACCATTTTTGAGTGAATTGCCAAAAGTCAGATTTTTGCTGAAATTGTGACCCCGGGGCTTAGGGATTTTTTCAAAAAAATATTTTCTGCCGGTGAAGTTTTTGAGAGCTGATTTCTTGTCCTGTGATAAAAACCATTCTTTTTCGAGTGCCAAACCTTTCAGGAGAGCATTTTCAAGCTTCTGGCACCATTTTTGAGTCAATTGCCAAAAGTCAGATTTCTGCTGAAATTGTGACCCCGGGGCTTAGGGATTTTTTCAAAAAAATATTTTCTGCCGGTGAAGTTTTTGAGAGCTGATTTCTTGTCCTGTGATAAAAAGCCTTCTGTTTCCATCGCCAAACCTTTCAGGGGAGCATTTGCAAGCTTCTGGCACCATTTTTGAGTGAATTGCCAAAAGTCAGATTTTTGCTGAAATTGTGATCCCGGGGCTTAGGGATTTTTTCAAAAAAATATTTTCTGCCGGTTAAGTTTTTGAGAGCTGATTTCTTGTCCTGTGATAAAAAGCCTTCTGTTTCCATCGCCAAAGTTTTCAGGGGAGCATTTGCAAGCGGTGGGAACCATTTTTGAGTGAATTGCCAAAAGTCAGATTTTTGCTGAAATTGTGACCCCGGGGCTTAGGGATTTTTTCAAAAAAATATTTTCTGCCGGTGAAGTTTTTGAGGGCTGATTTCTTGTTCTGTTATAAAAAGCCTTCCGTTTCGAGTTCCAAACCTTTCAGGAGAGCATTTGCAAGCTTCTGGCACCATTTTTGAGTCAATTGCCAAAAGTCAGATTTTTGCTGAAATTGTGACCCCGGGGCTTAGGGATTTTTTCAAAAAAAAATTCTGCCAGTGAAGTTTTTGAGGGCTGATTTCTTGTCCTGTGACAAAAAGCCTTCTGTTTCCATCGCCAAACCGTTCAGGAGAGCATTTGCAAGCTTCTGCCACCATTTTTGAGTGAATTGCCAAAAGTCAGATTTTTGCTGAAATTGTGACCCCGGGGCTTAGGGATTTTTTCAAAAAAATATTTTCTGCTGGTTAAGTTTTTGAGAGCTGATTTCTTGTCCTGTGATAAAAAGCCTTCTGTTTCCATCGCCAAAGCTTTCAGGAGAGCATTTTCAAGCTTTAGGGACCATTTTTGAGTGAATTGCCAAAAGTCAGATTTTTGCTGAAATTGTGACCCCCCCCTTAGGGATTTTTTCAAAAAAATATTTCTGCCGGTGAAGTTTTTGAGAGCTGATTTCTTGTCCTGTGATAAAAAGCCTTCTGTTTCCATCGCCAAAGCTTTCAGGGGAGCATTTGCAAGCTTCTGGCACCATTTTTGAGTGAATTGCCAAAAGTCAGATTTTTGCTGAAATTGTGACCCCGGGGCTTAGGGATTTTTTCAAAAAAATATTTTCTGCCGGTTAAGTTTTTGAGGGCTGATTTCTTGTCCTGTGATAAAAAGCCTTCTGTTTCGAGTGCCAAACCTTTCAGGAGAGCATTTTCAAGCTTTAGGCACCATTTTTGAGTGAATTGCCAAAAGTCAGATTTTTGCTGAAATTGTGAACCCGGGGCTTAGGGATTTTTTCAAAAAAATATTTTCTGCCGGTGAAGTTTTTGAGGGCTGATTTCTTGTCCTGTGATAAAAAGCCGTCTGTTTCCATCGCCAAAGCTTTCAGCGGAGCATTTGCAAGCTTCTGGCACCATTTTTGAGTCAATTGCCAAAAGTCAGATTTTTGCTGAAATTGTGACCCCCCCCCTTAGGGATTTTTTCAAAAAAATATTTTCTGCCGGTGAAGTTTTTGAGAGCTTATTTCTTGTCCTGTGATAAAAACCTTTCTTTTTCGAGTGCCAAACCTTTCAGGAGAGCATTTTCAAGCTTTAGGCACCATTTTTGAGTGAATTGCCAAAAGTCAGATTTTTGCTGAAATTGTGACCCCCCCCCTTAGGGATTTTTTCAAAAAAATATTTTCTGCCGGTGAAGTTTTTGAGAGCTCATTTCTTGTCCTGTGATAAAAAGCCTTCTGTTTCCATCGCCAAAGCTTTCAGGGGAGCATTTGCAAGCGGTGGGAACCATTTTTGAGTGAATTGCCAAAAGTCAGATTTTTGCTGAAATTGTGACCCCGGGGCTTAGGGATTTTTTCAAAAAAATATTTTCTGCCGGTGAAGTTTTTGAGAGCTGATTTCTTGTCCTGTGATAAAAAGCCTTCTGTTTCCATCGCCAAACCTTTCAGGGGAGCATTTGCAAGCTTCTGGCACCATTTTTGAGTGAATTGCCAAAAGTCAGTTTTTTGCTGAAATTGTGACCCCGGGGCTTAGGGATTTTTTCAAAAAAATATTTTCTGCCGGTGAAGTTTTTGAGAGCTGATTTCTTGTCCTGTGATAAAAACCTTTCTTTTTCGAGTGCCAAACCTTTCAGGAGAGCATTTTCAAGCTTCTGGCACCATTTTTGAGTCAATTGCCAAAAGTCAGATTTCTGCTGAAATTGTGACCCCGGTGCTTAGGGATTTTTTCAAAAAAATATTTTCTGCCGGTGAAGTTTTTGAGAGCTGATTTCTTGTCCTGTGATAAAAAGCCTTCCGTTTCGAGTTCCAAACCTTTCAGGAGAGCATTTTCAAGCTTTTGGCACCATTTTTGAGTGAATTGCCAAAAGTCAGATTTTTGCTGAAATTGTGACCCCGGGGCTTAGGGATTTTTTAAAAAAAAAATTCTGCCGGTGAAGTTTTTGAGGGCTGATTTCTTGTCCTGTGATAAAAAGCCTTCTGTTTCCATCGCCAAACCGTTCAGGAGAGCATTTGCAAGCTTCTGCCACCATTTTTGAGTGAATTGCCAAAAGTCAGTTTTTTGCTGAAATTGTGACCCCGGGGCTTAGGGATTTTTTCAAAAAAATATTTTCTGCCGGTGAAGTTTTTGAGGGCTGATTTCTTGTTCTGTGATAAAAAGCCTTCTGTTTCCATCGCCAAAGCTTTCAGGGGAGCATCTGCAAGCTTCTGGCACCATTTTTGAGTGAACTGCCAAAAGTCAGATTTTTGCTGAAATTGTGACCCCGGGGCTTAGGGATTTTTTCAAAAAAATATTTTCTGCCGGTTAAGTTTTTGAGGGCTGATTTCTTGTCCTGTGATAAAAAGCCTTCTGTTTCCATCGCCAAAGCTTTCAGGGGAGAATTTGCAAACTTCTGGCACCATTTTTGAGTGAATTGCCAAAAGTCAGATTTTTGCTGAAATTGTGACCCCGGGGCTTAGGGATTTTTTCAAAAAAATATTTTCTGCCGGTGAAGTTTTTGAGAGCTGATTTCTTGTCCTGTGATAAAAACCATTCTTTTTCGAGTGCCAAACCTTTCAGGAGAGCATTTTCAAGCTTCTGGCACCATTTTTGAGTCAATTGCCAAAAGTCAGATTTCTGCTGAAATTGTGACCCCGGGGCTTAGGGATTTTTTCAAAAAAATATTTTCTGCCGGTGAAGTTTTTGAGAGCTGATTTCTTGTCCTGTGATAAAAAGCCTTCTGTTTCCATCGCCAAACCTTTCAGGGGAGCATTTGCAAGCTTCTGGCACCATTTTTGAGTGAATTGCCAAAAGTCAGATTTTTGCTGAAATTGTGATCCCGGGGCTTAGGGATTTTTTCAAAAAAATATTTTCTGCCGGTTAAGTTTTTGAGAGCTGATTTCTTGTCCTGTGATAAAAAGCCTTCTGTTTCCATCGCCAAAGTTTTCAGGGGAGCATTTGCAAGCGGTGGGAACCATTTTTGAGTGAATTGCCAAAAGTCAGATTTTTGCTGAAATTGTGACCCCGGGGCTTAGGGATTTTTTCAAAAAAATATTTTCTGCCGGTGAAGTTTTTGAGGGCTGATTTCTTGTTCTGTTATAAAAAGCCTTCCGTTTCGAGTTCCAAACCTTTCAGGAGAGCATTTGCAAGCTTCTGGCACCATTTTTGAGTCAATTGCCAAAAGTCAGATTTTTGCTGAAATTGTGACCCCGGGGCTTAGGGATTTTTTCAAAAAAAAATTCTGCCAGTGAAGTTTTTGAGGGCTGATTTCTTGTCCTGTGACAAAAAGCCTTCTGTTTCCATCGCCAAACCGTTCAGGAGAGCATTTGCAAGCTTCTGCCACCATTTTTGAGTGAATTGCCAAAAGTCAGATTTTTGCTGAAATTGTGACCCCGGGGCTTAGGGATTTTTTCAAAAAAATATTTTCTGCTGGTTAAGTTTTTGAGAGCTGATTTCTTGTCCTGTGATAAAAAGCCTTCTGTTTCCATCGCCAAAGCTTTCAGGAGAGCATTTTCAAGCTTTAGGGACCATTTTTGAGTGAATTGCCAAAAGTCAGATTTTTGCTGAAATTGTGACCCCCCCCCTTAGGGATTTTTTCAAAAAAATATTTTCTGCCGGTGAAGTTTTTGAGAGCTGATTTCTTGTCCTGTGATAAAAAGCCTTCTGTTTCCATCGCCAAAGCTTTCAGGGGAGCATTTGCAAGCTTCTGGCACCATTTTTGAGTGAATTGCCAAAAGTCAGATTTTTGCTGAAATTGTGACCCCGGGGCTTAGGGATTTTTTCAAAAAAATATTTTCTGCCGGTTAAGTTTTTGAGGGCTGATTTCTTGTCCTGTGATAAAAAGCCTTCTGTTTCGAGTGCCAAACCTTTCAGGAGAGCATTTTCAAGCTTTAGGCACCATTTTTGAGTGAATTGCCAAAAGTCAGATTTTTGCTGAAATTGTGAACCCGGGGCTTAGGGATTTTTTCAAAAAAATATTTTCTGCCGGTGAAGTTTTTGAGGGCTGATTTCTTGTCCTGTGATAAAAAGCCGTCTGTTTCCATCGCCAAAGCTTTCAGCGGAGCATTTGCAAGCTTCTGGCACCATTTTTGAGTCAATTGCCAAAAGTCAGATTTTTGCTGAAATTGTGACCCCCCCCCCCTTAGGGATTTTTTCAAAAAAATATTTTCTGCCGGTGAAGTTTTTGAGAGCTTATTTCTTGTCCTGTGATAAAAACCTTTCTTTTTCGAGTGCCAAACCTTTCAGGAGAGCATTTTCAAGCTTTAGGCACCATTTTTGAGTGAATTGCCAAAAGTCAGATTTTTGCTGAAATTGTGACCCCCCCCCTTAGGGATTTTTTCAAAAAAATATTTTCTGCCGGTGAAGTTTTTGAGAGCTGATTTCTTGTCCTGTGATAAAAAGCCTTCTGTTTCCATCGCCAAAGCTTTCAGGGGAGCATTTGCAAGCGGTGGGAACCATTTTTGAGTGAATTGCCAAAAGTCAGATTTTTGCTGAAATTGTGACCCCGGGGCTTAGGGATTTTTTCAAAAAAATATTTTCTGCCGGTGAAGTTTTTGAGAGCTGATTTCTTGTCCTGTGATAAAAAGCCTTCTGTTTCCATCGCCAAACCTTTCAGGGGAGCATTTGCAAGCTTCTGGCACCATTTTTGAGTGAATTGCCAAAAGTCAGTTTTTTGCTGAAATTGTGACCCCGGGGCTTAGGGATTTTTTCAAAAAAATATTTTCTGCCGGTGAAGTTTTTGAGAGCTGATTTCTTGTCCTGTGATAAAAACCTTTCTTTTTCGAGTGCCAAACCTTTCAGGAGAGCATTTTCAAGCTTCTGGCACCATTTTTGAGTCAATTGCCAAAAGTCAGATTTCTGCTGAAATTGTGACCCCGGTGCTTAGGGATTTTTTCAAAAAAATATTTTCTGCCGGTGAAGTTTTTGAGAGCTGATTTCTTGTCCTGTGATAAAAAGCCTTCCGTTTCGAGTTCCAAACCTTTCAGGAGAGCATTTTCAAGCTTTTGGCACCATTTTTGAGTGAATTGCCAAAAGTCAGATTTTTGCTGAAATTGTGACCCCGGGGCTTAGGGATTTTTTAAAAAAAAAATTCTGCCGGTGAAGTTTTTGAGGGCTGATTTCTTGTCCTGTGATAAAAAGCCTTCTGTTTCCATCGCCAAACCGTTCAGGAGAGCATTTGCAAGCTTCTGCCACCATTTTTGAGTGAATTGCCAAAAGTCAGTTTTTTGCTGAAATTGTGACCCCGGGGCTTAGGGATTTTTTCAAAAAAATATTTTCTGCCGGTGAAGTTTTTGAGGGCTGATTTCTTGTTCTGTGATAAAAAGCCTTCTGTTTCCATCGCCAAAGCTTTCAGGGGAGCATCTGCAAGCTTCTGGCACCATTTTTGAGTGAACTGCCAAAAGTCAGATTTTTGCTGAAATTGTGACCCCGGGGCTTAGGGATTTTTTCAAAAAAATATTTTCTGCCGGTGAAGTTTTTGAGAGCTGATTTCTTGTCCTGTGATAAAAACCATTCTTTTTCGAGTGCCAAACCTTTCAGGAGAGCATTTTCAAGCTTCTGGCACCATTTTTGAGTCAATTGCCAAAAGTCAGATTTCTGCTGAAATTGTGACCCCGGGGCTTAGGGATTTTTTCAAAAAAATATTTTCTGCCGGTGAAGTTTTTGAGAGCTGATTTCTTGTCCTGTGATAAAAAGCCTTCTGTTTCCATCGCCAAACCTTTCAGGGGAGCATTTGCAAGCTTCTGGCACCATTTTTGAGTGAATTGCCAAAAGTCAGATTTTTGCTGAAATTGTGATCCCGGGGCTTAGGGATTTTTTCAAAAAAATATTTTCTGCCGGTTAAGTTTTTGAGAGCTGATTTCTTGTCCTGTGATAAAAAGCCTTCTGTTTCCATCGCCAAAGTTTTCAGGGGAGCATTTGCAAGCGGTGGGAACCATTTTTGAGTGAATTGCCAAAAGTCAGATTTTTGCTGAAATTGTGACCCCGGGGCTTAGGGATTTTTTCAAAAAAATATTTTCTGCCGGTGAAGTTTTTGAGGGCTGATTTCTTGTTCTGTTATAAAAAGCCTTCCGTTTCGAGTTCCAAACCTTTCAGGAGAGCATTTGCAAGCTTCTGGCACCATTTTTGAGTCAATTGCCAAAAGTCAGATTTTTGCTGAAATTGTGACCCCGGGGCTTAGGGATTTTTTCAAAAAAAAATTCTGCCAGTGAAGTTTTTGAGGGCTGATTTCTTGTCCTGTGACAAAAAGCCTTCTGTTTCCATCGCCAAACCGTTCAGGAGAGCATTTGCAAGCTTCTGCCACCATTTTTGAGTGAATTGCCAAAAGTCAGATTTTTGCTGAAATTGTGACCCCGGGGCTTAGGGATTTTTTCAAAAAAATATTTTCTGCTGGTTAAGTTTTTGAGAGCTGATTTCTTGTCCTGTGATAAAAAGCCTTCTGTTTCCATCGCCAAAGCTTTCAGGAGAGCATTTTCAAGCTTTAGGGACCATTTTTGAGTGAATTGCCAAAAGTCAGATTTTTGCTGAAATTGTGACCCCCCCCTTAGGGATTTTTTCAAAAAAATATTTTCTGCCGGTGAAGTTTTTGAGAGCTGATTTCTTGTCCTGTGATAAAAAGCCTTCTGTTTCCATCGCCAAAGCTTTCAGGGGAGCATTTGCAAGCTTCTGGCACCATTTTTGAGTGAATTGCCAAAAGTCAGATTTTTGCTGAAATTGTGACCCCGGGGCTTAGGGATTTTTTCAAAAAAATATTTTCTGCCGGTTAAGTTTTTGAGGGCTGATTTCTTGTCCTGTGATAAAAAGCCTTCTGTTTCGAGTGCCAAACCTTTCAGGAGAGCATTTTCAAGCTTTAGGCACCATTTTTGAGTGAATTGCCAAAAGTCAGATTTTTGCTGAAATTGTGAACCCGGGGCTTAGGGATTTTTTCAAAAAAATATTTTCTGCCGGTGAAGTTTTTGAGGGCTGATTTCTTGTCCTGTGATAAAAAGCCGTCTGTTTCCATCGCCAAAGCTTTCAGCGGAGCATTTGCAAGCTTCTGGCACCATTTTTGAGTGAATTGCCAGAAGTCAGATTTTTGCTGAAATTGTGACCCCGGGGCTTAGGGATTTTTTCAAAAAAATATTTTCTGCCGGTTAAGTTTTTGAGAGCTGATTTCTTATCCTCTGATAAAAACCTTTCTTTTTCGAGTGCCAAACCTTTCAGGAGAGCATTTTCAAGCTTTAGGCACCATTTTTGAGTGAATTGCCAAAAGTCAGATTTTTGCTGAAATTGTGACCCCGGGGCTTAGGGATTTTTTTCAAAAAAATATTTTCTGCCGGTGAAGTTTTTGAGAGCTGATTTCTTGTCCTGTGATAAAAAGCCGACTGTTTCCATCGCCAAAGCTTTCAGGGGAGCATTTGCAAGCTTCTGGCACCATTTTTGAGTGAATTGCCAGAAGTCAGATTTTTGCTGAAATTGTGACCCCGGGGCTTAGGGATTTTTTCAAAAAAATATTTTCTGCCGGTTAAGTTTTTGAGAGCTGATTTCTTGTCCTGTGATAAAAAGCCTTCTGTTTCGAGTGCCAAACCTTTCAGGAGAGCATTTTCAAGCTTTAGGCACCATTTTTGAGTGAATTGCCAAAAGTCAGATTTTTGCTGAAATTGTGAACCCGGGGCTTAGGGATTTTTTCAAAAAAATATTTTCTGCCGGTGAAGTTTTTGAGGGCTGATTTCTTGTCCTGTGATAAAAAGCCGTCTGTTTCCATCGCCAAAGCTTTCAGCGGAGCATTTGCAAGCTTCTGGCACCATTTTTGAGTGAATTGCCAGAAGTCAGATTTTTGCTGAAATTGTGACCCCGGGGCTTAGGGATTTTTTCAAAAAAATATTTTCTGCCGGTTAAGTTTTTGAGAGCTGATTTCTTATCCTCTGATAAAAACCTTTCTTTTTCGAGTGCCAAACCTTTCAGGAGAGCATTTTCAAGCTTTAGGCACCATTTTTGAGTGAATTGCCAAAAGTCAGATTTTTGCTGAAATTGTGACCCCGGGGCTTAGGGATTTTTTTCAAAAAAATATTTTCTGCCGGTGAAGTTTTTGAGAGCTGATTTCTTGTCCTGTGATAAAAAGCCGACTGTTTCCATCGCCAAAGCTTTCAGGGGAGCATTTGCAAGCTTCTGGCACCATTTTTGAGTGAATTGCCAGAAGTCAGATTTTTGCTGAAATTGTGACCCCGGGGCTTAGGGATTTTTTCAAAAAAATATTTTCTGCCGGTTAAGTTTTTGAGAGCTGATTTCTTGTCCTGTGATAAAAAGCCTTCTTTTTCGAGTGCCAAACCTTTCAGGAGAGCATTTTCAAGCTTTAGGCACCATTTTTGAGTGAATTGCCAAAAGTCAGATTTTTGCTGAAATTGTGACCCCGGGGCTTAGGGATTTTTTTCAAAAAAATATTTTCTGCCGGTGAAGTTTTTGAGAGCTGATTTCTTGTCCTGTGATAAAAAGCCGTCTGTTTCCATCGCCAAAGCTTTCAGGGGAGCATTTGCAAGCTTCTGGCACCATTTTTGAGTGAATTGCCAGAAGTCAGATTTTTGCTGAAATTGTGACCCCGGGGCTTAGGGATTTTTTCAAAAAAATATTTTCTGCCGGTTAAGTTTTTGAGAGCTGATTTCTTGTCCTGTGATAAAAAGCCGTCTGTTTCCATCGCCAAAGCTTTCAGGGGAGCATTTTCAAGCTTTAGGCACCATTTTTGAGTGAATTGCCAAAAGTCAGATTTTTGCTGAAATTGTGACCCCGGGGCTTAGGGATTTTTTCAAAAAAATATTTTCTGCCGGTGAAGTTTTTGAGAGCTTATTTCTTGTCCTGTGATAAAAACCTTTCTTTTTCGAGTGCCAAACCTTTCAGGAGAGCATTTTCAAGCTTTAGGCACCATTTTTGAGTGAATTGCCAAAAGTCAGATTTTTGCTGAAATTGTGACCCCCCCCTTAGGGATTTTTTCAAAAAAATATTTTCTGCCGGTGAAGTTTTTGAGAGCTGATTTCTTGTCCTGTGATAAAAAGCCTTCTGTTTCCATCGCCAAAGCTTTCAGGGGAGCATTTGCAAGCTTCTGGCACCATTTTTGAGTCAATTGCCAAAAGTCAGATTTTTGCTGAAATTGTGACCCCGGGGCTTAGGGATTTTTTCAAAAAAATATTTTCTGCCGGTGAAGTTTTTGAGAGCTGATTTCTTGTCCTGTGATAAAAAGCCTTCTGTTTCCATCGCCAAAGCTTTCAGGGGAGCATTTGCAAGCTTCTGGCACCATTTTTGAGTCAATTGCCAAAAGACAGATTTTTGCTGAAATTGTGACCCCCCCCCTTAGGGATTTTTTCAAAAAAATATTTTCTGCCGGTGAAGTTTTTGAGAGCTGATTTCTTGTCCTGTGATAAAAACCTTTCTTTTTCGAGTGCCAAACCTTTCAGGAGAGCATTTTCAAGCTTTAGGCACCATTTTTGAGTGAATTGCCAAAAGTCAGATTTTTGCTGAAATTGTGACCCCCCCCCTTAGGGATTTTTTCAAAAAAATATTTTCTGCCGGTGAAGTTTTTGAGAGCTGATTTCTTGTCCTGTGATAAAAAGCCTTCTGTTTCCATCGCCAAAGCTTTCAGGGGAGCATTTGCAAGCGGTGGGAACCATTTTTGAGTTAATTGCCAAAAGTCAGATTTTTGCTGAAATTGTGACCCCGGGGCTTAGGGATTTTTTCAAAAAAATATTTTCTGCCGGTGAAGTTTTTGAGAGCTGATTTCTTGTCCTGTGATAAAAAGCCTTCTGTTTCCATCGCCAAACCTTTCAGGGGAGCATTTGCAAGCTTCTGGCACCATTTTTGAGTGAATTGACAAAAGTCAGTTTTTTGCTGAAATTGTGACCCCGGGGCTTAGGGATTTTTTCAAAAAAATATTTTCTGCCGGTGAAGTTTTTGAGAGCTGATTTCTTGTCCTGTGATAAAAACCTTTCTTTTTCGAGTGCCAAACCTTTCAGGAGAGCATTTGCAAGCTTTAGGCACCATTTTTGAGTGAATGGCCAAAAGTCAGATTTTTGCTGAAATTGTGACCCCCCCCCTTAGGGATTTTTTCAAAAAAATATTTTCTGCCGGTGAAGTTTTTGAGAGCTGATTTCTTGTCCTGTGATAAAAAGCCTTCTGTTTCCATCGCCAAAGCTTTCAGTGGAGCATTTGCAAGCTTCTGGCACCATTTTTGAGTCAATTGCCAAAAGTCAGATTTTTGCTGAAATTGTGACCCCGGGGCTTAGGGATTTTTTCAAAAAAATATTTTCTGCCGGTGAAGTTTTTGAGAGCTGATTTCTTGTCCTGTGATAAAAAGCCTTCTGTTCCCATCGCCAAAGCTTTCAGGGGAGCATTTGCAAGCTTCTGGCACCATTTTTGAGTCAATTGCCAAAAGTCAGATTTTTGCTGAAATTGTGACCCCCCCCCCTTAGGGATTTTTTCAAAAAAATATTTTCTGCCGGTGAAGTTTTTGAGAGCTTATTTCTTGTCCTGTGATAAAAACCTTTCTTTTTCGAGTGCCAAACCTTTCAGGAGAGCATTTTCAAGCTTTAGGCACCATTTTTGAGTGAATTGCCAAAAGTCAGTTTTTTGCTGAAATTGTGACCCCGGGGCTTAGGGATTTTTTCAAAAAAATATTTTCTGCCGGTGAAGTTTTTGAGAGCTGATTTCTTGTCCTGTGATAAAAACCTTTCTTTTTCGAGTGCCAAACCTTTCAGGAGAGCATTTTCAAGCTTCTGGCACCATTTTTGAGTCAATTGCCAAAAGTCAGATTTCTGCTGAAATTGTGACCCCGGTGCTTAGGGATTTTTTCAAAAAAATATTTTCTGCCGGTGAAGTTTTTGAGAGCTGATTTCTTGTCCTGTGATAAAAAGCCTTCCGTTTCGAGTTCCAAACCTTTCAGGAGAGCATTTTCAAGCTTTTGGCACCATTTTTGAGTGAATTGCCAAAAGTCAGATTTTTGCTGAAATTGTGACCCCGGGGCTTAGGGATTTTTTCAAAAAAAAATTCTGCCGGTGAAGTTTTTGAGGGCTGATTTCTTGTCCTGTGATAAAAAGCCTTCTGTTTCCATCGCCAAACCGTTCAGGAGAGCATTTGCAAGCTTCTGCCACCATTTTTGAGTGAATTGCCAAAAGTCAGGTTTTTGCTGAAATTGTGACCCCGGGGCTTAGGGATTTTTTCAAAAAAATATTTTCTGCCGGTGAAGTTTTTGAGGGCTGATTTCTTGTTCTGTGATAAAAAGCCTTCTGTTTCCATCGCCAAAGCTTTCAGGGGAGCATTTGCAAGCTTCTGGCACCATTTTTGAGTGAACTGCCAAAAGTCAGATTTTTGCTGAAATTGTGACCCCGGGGCTTAGGGATTTTTTCAAAAAAATATTTTCTGCCGGTTAAGTTTTTGAGGGCTGATTTCTTGTCCTGTGATAAAAAGCCTTCTGTTTCCATCGCCAAAGCTTTCAGGGGAGCATTTGCAAACTTCTGGCACCATTTTTGAGTGAATTGCCAAAAGTCAGATTTTTGCTGAAATTGTGACCCCGGGGCTTAGGGATTTTTTCAAAAAAATATTTTCTGCCGGTGAAGTTTTTGAGAGCTGATTTCTTGTCCTGTGATAAAAACCATTCTTTTTCGAGTGCCAAACCTTTCAGGAGAGCATTTTCAAGCTTCTGGCACCATTTTTGAGTCAATTGCCAAAAGTCAGATTTCTGCTGAAATTGTGACCCCGGGGCTTAGGGATTTTTTCAAAAAAATATTTTCTGCCGGTGAAGTTTTTGAGAGCTGATTTCTTGTCCTGTGATAAAAAGCCTTCTGTTTCCATCGCCAAACCTTTCAGGGGAGCATTTGCAAGCTTCTGGCACCATTTTTGAGTGAATTGCCAAAAGTCAGATTTTTGCTGAAATTGTGATCCCGGGGCTTAGGGATTTTTTCAAAAAAATATTTTCTGCCGGTTAAGTTTTTGAGAGCTGATTTCTTGTCCTGTGATAAAAAGCCTTCTGTTTCCATCGCCAAAGTTTTCAGGGGAGCATTTGCAAGCGGTGGGAACCATTTTTGAGTGAATTGCCAAAAGTCAGATTTTTGCTGAAATTGTGACCCCGGGGCTTAGGGATTTTTTCAAAAAAATATTTTCTGCCGGTGAAGTTTTTGAGGGCTGATTTCTTGTTCTGTTATAAAAAGCCTTCCGTTTCGAGTTCCAAACCTTTCAGGAGAGCATTTGCAAGCTTCTGGCACCATTTTTGAGTCAATTGCCAAAAGTCAGATTTTTGCTGAAATTGTGACCCCGGGGCTTAGGGATTTTTTCAAAAAAATATTCTGCCAGTGAAGTTTTTGAGGGCTGATTTCTTGTCCTGTGATAAAAAGCCTTCTGTTTCCATCGCCAAACCGTTCAGGAGAGCATTTGCAAGCTTCTGCCACCATTTTTGAGTGAATTGCCAAAAGTCAGATTTTTGCTGAAATTGTGACCCCGGGGCTTAGGGATTTTTTCAAAAAAATATTTTCTGCCGGTGAAGTTTTTGAGGGCTGATTTCTTGTCCTGTGATAAAAAGCCGTCTGTTTCCATCGCCAAAGCTTTCAGGGGAGCATTTGCAAGCTTCTGGCACCATTTTTGAGTGAACTGCCAAAAGTCAGATTTTTGCTGAAATTGTGACCCCGGGGCTTAGGGATTTTTTCAAAAAAATATTTTCTGCCGGTTAAGTTTTTGAGGGCTGATTTCTTGTCCTGTGATAAAAAGCCTTCTGTTTCCATCGCCAAACCTTTCAGGAGAGCATTTGCAAACTTCTGGCACCATTTTTGAGTGAATTGCCAAAAGTCAGATTTTTGCTGAAATTGTGACCCCGGGGCTTAGGGATTTTTTCAAAAAAATATTTTCTGCCGGTGAAGTTTTTGAGGGCTGATTTCTTGTTCTGTGATAAAAAGCCTTCTGTTTCCATCGCCAAAGCTTTCAGGGGAGCATTTGCAAGCTTCTGGCACCATTTTTGAGTGAACTGCCAAAAGTCAGATTTTTGCTGAAATTGTGACCCCGGGGCTTAGGGATTTTTTCAAAAAAATATTTTCTGCCGGTTAAGTTTTTGAGAGCTGATTTCTTGTCCTGTGATAAAAAGCCTTCTGTTTCCATCGCCAAAGCTTTCAGGGGAGCATTTGCAAGCTTCTGGCACCATTTTTGAGTGAATTGCCAAAAGTCAGATTTTTGCTGAAATTGTGACCCCGGGGCTTAGGGATTTTTTCAAAAAAATATTTTCTGCCGGTGAAGTTTTTGAGAGCTGATTTCTTGTCCTGTGATAAAAAGCCTTCTGTTTCCATCGCCAAACCTTTCAGGGGAGCATTTGCAAGCTTCTGGCACCATTTTTGAGTGAATTGCCAAAAGTCAGTTTTTTGCTGAAATTGTGACCCCGGGTCTTAGGGATTTTTTCAAAAAAATATTTTCTGCCGGTTAAGTTTTTGAGGGCTGATTTCTTGTCCTGTGATAAAAAGCCTTCTGTTTCGAGTGCCAAACCTTTCAGGGGAGCATTTTCAAGCTTTAGGCACCATTTTTGAGTGAATTGCCAAAAGTCAGATTTTTGCTGAAATTGTGACCCCGGGGCTTAGGGATTTTTTCAAAAAAATATTTTCTGCCGGTGAAGTTTTTGAGGGCTGATTTCTTGTTCTGTTATAAAAAGCCTTCCGTTTCGAGTTCCAAACCTTTCAGGAGAGCATTTTCAAGCTTTTGGCACCATTTTTGAGTGAATTGCCAAAAGTCAGATTTTTGCTGAAATTGTGACCCCGGGGCTTAGGGATTTTTTCAAAAAAAAATTCTGCCGGTGAAGTTTTTGAGGGCTGATTTCTTGTCCTGTGATAAAAAGCCTTCTGTTTCCATCGCCAAACCGTTCAGGAGAGCATTTGCAAGCTTCTGGCACCATTTTTGAGTGAATTGCCAAAAGTCAGGTTTTTGCTGAAATTGTGACCCCGGGGCTTAGGGATTTTTTCAAAAAAATATTTTCTGCCGGTGAAGTTTTTGAGGGCTGATTTCTTGTTCTGTGATAAAAAGCCTTCTGTTTCCATTGCCAAAGCTTTCAGGGGAGCATTTGCAAGCTTCTGGCACCATTTTTGAGTGAACTGCCAAAAGTCAGATTTTTGCTGAAATTGTGACCCCGGGGCTTAGGGATTTTTTCAAAAAAATATTTTCTGCCGGTTAAGTTTTTGAGGGCTGATTTCTTGTTCTGTGATAAAAAGCCTTCTGTTTCGAGTGCCAAACCTTTCAGGAGAGCATTTTCAAGCTTCTGGCACCATTTTTGAGTGAATTGCCAAAAGTCAGATTTTTGCTGAAATTGTGACCCCGGGGCTTAGGGATTTTTTCAAAAAAATATTTTCTGCCGGTGAAGTTTTTGAGGGCTGATTTCTTGTTCTGTGATAAAAAGCCTTCTGTTTCCATCGCCAAAGCTTTCAGGGGAGCATTTGCAAGCTTCTGGCACCATTTTTGAGTGAACTGCCAAAAGTCAGATTTTTGCTGAAATTGTGACCCCGGGGCTTAGGGATTTTTTTAAAAAAATATTTTCTGCCGGTTAAGTTTTTGAGGGCTGATTTCTTGTTCTGTGATAAAAAGCCTTCTGTTTCCATCGCCAAAGCTTTCAGGGGAGCATTTGCAGACTTCTGGCACCATTTTTGAGTGAATTGCCAAAAGTCAGATTTTTGCTGAAATTGTGACCCCGGGGCTTAGGGATTTTTTCAAAAAAATATTTTCTGCCGGTTAAGTTTTTGAGGGCTGATTTCTTGTCCTGTGATAAAAAGCCTTCTGTTTCCATCGCCAAAGCTTTCAGGGGAGCATTTGCAAGCTTCTGGCACCATTTTTGAGTGAATTGCCAAAAGTCAGATTTTTGCTGAAATTGTGACCCCGGGTGTCAGGGGTTCAGGAGCAGAGACGCAGAGAAGGGAGGAGACAGAGAGCGAGGGGGAGGAATACGAAGGAAGGATGAGTGGGGATGACGACCCGAGATCACCGAGCCTGTCTAGCGAGTCCGAGGATTCCCAGAAGGGAGCGCCAGCAGCCAGAGCAAGGGGGGAGAGCAGGGGGACACCCCAGGAAGAAGGGTCCAGAGAGGGATCAGAAAGCAGCAGTTGGAGATCGGGACCCACGTTCCCAGCCGGGAGCAGCGGGGAGAAAGGGGACCAGATATCGGGCTCCGGAGACTTTCAGAAGGAGGGAGGGCATGAGTCAGGAGTAGTCACGCCCACCTCGGGGAGCGAGGAAACGATCAAGAGGAAAGTGGAGAGTTGGGCGCGCGCGCCAAGTTCAAATGTAACGGAAGCTGGCGCAGCCAGCAGCCCAGAGAGTGAACCGAGTCCCAAAGCCCGCCGCAAGGAGGCGGAAGGGTCAGGGGGGTCCGCGTCAGAAGAGAGTAGGAAAGGAGAGACCCAGGGGGGCAGGAGGACCCAGAGACGGAAGGAAAGGCGCAGGAGGTGGAGCAAGGCTAGGGTATTAAGCTGGTGCGCTAGAGGCGGAGACTCAGACGGGTCTTCGTCGTTCTGGCCTAGAAGAAGTAGGGCTGCACGTTGCAGTTTGGAAATGGAACCTGTAATCCAATAAAGACTCTTTGAAACTGAACGCTGGCTGACTTGGTCCTATGTGAGCTGGGACTGGGCGGCAGCCCTGACAGTAAGACCCGTCTCTCAAGCTTCTGACACCTGATACCTCGCAGCGGAGACAGAAGCAGCTGGAGGAGGGGATCGGTGTGTGGGAGCAAGCTCACGACGGTTGGCAAAGATGACGGAAGCAGAGAAAGTTTCAGCGCTGCAACAGGCAGTTACCCAATTGAATGCGGAGGTACTGGCATCCAAGAAAAGGGAGGAGGATGTGGCAGCCGCCTACCGAGATCTCCACGCCAGGTTTGAAGCATGGGTTAAGCATGGGCAGCCAGGACCCAGACCGGAGGGGGTTGGGTTGGCACGGAGAGCAGGAGGGCTGGTGGCTCACTTCGATGGGAATTTACAACAGTACCCCAACTTTCGAGCAGATGTGATGTGCGCACTGCAACTGCTGGCAAAAGACTTTAGAGATGAGCAAGAGAAAGTGGGGTTTATACTGTCCCATTTGCATGGGGATGCGAAGGCGTGGCTGCGCAATTTGTGGAGGGATAAAGATCCGGCGCTTCAGAGTGCAGATGCCTTTATCGAAGCGATGGATGCATGTTTTTTGTCTACCATTGATGTGGATCTTGCCCGACGGGAGATTCATGGACTGAAACAAGGGAGGGCGAGCGTCCGACAGTACCACGCCCGCTTTTTTGCGCTGGTCAGTGCATTGGAATGGGACCGGGACTCGCCCCCAGTCAGGGACCTGTTCTGGGAGGGTCTCAGCTCTGCTGTGAAGGATGAAATTGCGAGGGGGGAGAGGCCCCGAAGCACGCAGGAGGTGGTCCAAAGGGCGCTGACTGTGGGGGTGAGGCTGGAAGAACGTCCATGGTGCAGAGATGAAGGACGTGGAGGGCGCGAAGCAGCGAGAAGTTTCTCTTTCGTTCCAAGGGAAGCAGCGCGTGCGCAATCCACACCTCCGCCAGGAGGGGGAGTGGAACCTATGGAAGTGGGAGGCGCCAGGGCTCAGTCAGCTAGCAGAGCCTCTGCACCGACAGCAGTCAAGACTAAACCTCCTAGAGGGACCAGGAAGTGTTACATATGCGAGAGCCCTCAACACTTGGCGAAAGAGTGTCCCCAGAGGAGCTCCAAGCACACTGCAGCCTCCGCAACGGTGAAAGTGGCCACACAATGCAGCGAAGCCCAGCAGGGAAACGACGATGTCTGGCTGGAGACAGAGGCACTGGGGCCCAGCCAGACGCATCAGTGAAGCAGTCCCCAGCGATATTGCAACCCACGGACCCCCTCCCACCCAAACCAGTAGTGCAACTCACAGCGTCTCTCCAGCTACCCAATGGAGTCACCATCGAAGTGCCGCTTTCTGTGGATTCTGGAAGCAACGCAGACTTTATAGCACAGGATTTTGTGGAGCAGCACGCTATAAAGCTGCTGCCTGCCACTCTGCCCCTGCAAGTCGTCACAGTGGATGGCAGAGAGTTGCTAGGGGGGCAGGTGGTGAAGCAGACGCCGCCAATGGTGATGCAACTTGGTAACCACAGGGAAGTCATCAGTTTTAATGTCACCCGACTGTCGGACACGCCCATTGTGTTGGGCATGAGTTGGCTGGACAGGCACAGTCCAACGCTGGCTTGGTACCAGAGACAGCTGATCTTCGGCTCCTCTTACTGCGCAGAACACTGCATCCTGCCCAGGCAGGAGGGGGAGGAGGAGGACTCACAACTGCAGTTGGGAACGTTGCAAGCAGTTCCCCACAAATACGCGGACTTTCTGGAGGTCTTCTGCGAGAAAGAGGCAGACAAGCTACCACCGCACAGGCAATATGACTGCAAGATTGACCTCCTGCCAGGGGCGACGCTGCCGAAGGGGAAGCTATATTCCATGTCTGAGGACGAACTACAGGAACTCAAACAGTTCATCGATCACAATTTGCAGCGCGGTTTCATCCGGGAGTCCAGCGCAGTAGGGGGCAGTCCTGTTTTCTTCGTGAAGAAAAAGGACACGCCCCAAAAAAGATTGGTCGTGGATTACCGCCTCTTAAACAGAATGACCAAGCCCTCCGATTTCCCTATGCCCAGGATTGACGACCTGCTGGCGACGGTGCGCAAGGGACGCGTGTTCACCAAGTTGGACCTGCGAGGAGCGTACAATCTCATCCGTATGAGGGAGGGCGATGAGTGGAAGACAGCCATGTTCACGCCTCTGGGCACCTACGAATATAGAGTTATGCCTTTTGGATTGCAAAATGGCTCCCACGTTTTTCAAGCTTTTATGCATCACGTGTTGGCGGGACTCCTCTACAAGAAGTGCGTCTGCTTTCTGGATGACATCCTGATATTCTCTGACTCGCAGCAAGCACACGACCAGGACGTTCGGGAGGTGCTGAAGAGGCTGCAGCAGCATAGACTGTACGCCAAACTGGAGAAGTGCCAGTTCGACACGACGGAGGTGGATTTCTTGGGTTACAAGCTGTCGGACAAGGGGCTAGCCATGGACAGCGCCAAGGTTCGTGCGGTGTTGGATTGGAAGAGCCCGCGCAACCGGAAAGAGGTCCAGAGGTTTGTCGGATTCGCCAATTTCTATCGCAAGTTCATCAAGGGGTTCGCGATGCAGACGGCAGCTATTACGGACACGCTAAGCTCCAAGAAAAAGAAATTCATCTGGACGGAGCAGGCGGAGCGGTCCTTTCAGACACTCAAGCGTCTCTTCGCGTCGGAAGAGCAACTGCTGCATATCGACCCCAGCAGACCGCTGAGGGTGGAGACAGACGCGTCCGATAGAGCAGTGGGAGCGGTACTGCTGCAGAAGGACCCGCAGGGGGTCTGGAGGCCGGGGGCGTTCTACTCCAGAAAGCTCAGCAAGTCGGAGCAGAACTACACCATCTGGGATAGGGAGCTGCTTGCCATTCATGCAGCTTTCAAGGCGTGGAGGCACTTCCTGATCGGCGCCAAGCACACGGTGCAGGTCTGCACGGACCACAAGAATCTGGAGCACTGGCGCACGGCTCGGTTCCTGAACCAGAGGCAGATCCGTTGGGCGGAGTTCTTTGCTGACTTCAATTTCCGAATTGAGTACGTCCCGGGAGACACCAACATCATGGCGGATGCCCTGTCCCGAAAACCGCAGTACCTCGAAGAGGCGACGCCAGCGGCGGCCATGCACATCTTCGCGCCAACAGCGTGGGCGTGCGCTTCAGCCACAGTAGACCTGGATGCGGTGCGAAGGGCGTTGACGGACGACTCATTCGCGCAGGCGAAGATGGCAGAGGTGCACAAGGGCACGGCGAAGGGCGACGAGTTCCAGATACGAGACGGCTTGCTCTTACGTAAAGGGGCCGTCTACGTGCCGGGAGACGAACTTCGCGCCCGGGTACTGCAGCAGCTGCACGACGCACCCACGGCCGGGCACTTTGGCACAGAAAAAACGGTGGAATTGGTCGCAAGAGACTTTTGGTGGCCCAGACTGAGGGGGGAAGTCGCGGACTACGTCGCGAGGTGCGACACCTGCCAGAGGGCCAAGCCGGTGCACAAACCACCGGCGGGACTGCTGGAACCGCTGCAAACGCCGTTTGAACCATGGGAGAGGGTGGCCCTGGACTTTGTCACGGATCTACCCAGCTCGAGAGGCAAGACAGCTGTACTAGTGGTGGTGGACTTGTTCACCAAGATGGCACATTTCATACCGTGTGCGAAGGTGGCCACGGCAGAACAAACAGCCAAATTGTTCATAGATCACGTGTTCAAAGTGCACGGGCTGCCACGGTCTATACTGTCCGACCGCGGACGCCAGTTCATCTCGAATTTCTGGCAAAAGCTGATGGGCTTCCTGAACGTCAAGATCAACCTGACATCGGCAAGGCACCCGCAGACCAACGGGCAAGCGGAGAGGGTCAATGCCATCATGCAGCAGTACCTGAGATGCTATGCCAATCAACAGCCGGCGACGTGGGTGGATTACCTGCCGCTCGCCGAATTCGCCTACAACAACACGAAACACGTATCCACAGGGGTGACGCCGTTCTTCGCCAACAATGGGAGGAATCCCAGAACCTTCCCGGGACTGGACAGAGTGGGGGAAGGGGAACCACAGACGGCGGACGCTTTCGCATCTGAGTTGCAAGAGGTCCACGACCAACTCAGACGGCAACTGGAGCTGGCGAAGCACGCATACAAGGTCCAAGCTGACAAGCACAGGCGAGTTGGCGAGGAGATCCGAGTGGGAGACTGGGTCTGGTTGGCAGCCCACGCGGTGCCGACCCGATCGTTAGCCAAGAGGAAGCTAGGGCACAAGCAACTCGGTCCATACCGAGTCGAAGCGCAGATCAACCCGGTGGCTTTCCGGCTGGTGCTACCAGAGGGTTCCAGGATGCATCCGGTGTTCCACAGGTCGGTGCTCACTCCCTACAGGGCACCGCACAGGTTCCAGGAACCAGGAACGGCACCGAGTCAGTCTCCGGAGCGGACGGAGGTGGGAAGATTGCCACAGCAGGACCCCATCAACGAAGTCACGGAGATTTTGGACTCCAGATGGGGGGAAGACGGAGTAGAATATCTACTAGCAAGGGAGGGCACCCGGGCCAGTACTAATAGCTGGGTGCCGGACTACGCCTTGGAGGAACCCCTGCTCAAGGATGAGTTTCATGCCCTTTTCCCACACAGACCTATGCCAGCGGGCTTCTTCGACGACTGGTTGTTCACGCCCACGCTTTCCTCCAGCACGTTCCATGGCTTCGACTCGGAAGGGGAACCCGCACCGCGCACACGTTCCCCAGAGGGGTCACCGGAGGGTTCGGCGTCCGACAACTCGTATTGGTGGGACGATCGGCCAGAGGAGCAGTGGCGCCGGAAGTGGCAGGAGACACCAGGCCCAGCGACAGACGCAGAGACGGACATGGACGTTTGCGGGGAGGACCTTGGTTTCGAGCACGGCGGCACCGAGATGGAGGCGGAGGAGACCACTGGTGACGAACGCGGGGAGGAAGACTCGGAGGTCTTCAGTTGGCGGCCAGCAACGGGGAGCGAACTGTATCCGACATTCACTCCCGTGATGACGGAGCACCCACCAACCACCCTTGAAAGCGGGGAGGGGGGAAGGGGGGGCTTCGAGGGGGGGATGGATGTCAGGGGTTCAGGAGCAGAGACGCAGAGAAGGGAGGAGACAGAGAGCGAGGGGGAGGAATACGAAGGAAGGATGAGTGGGGATGACGACCCGAGATCACCGAGCCTGTCTAGCGAGTCCGAGGATTCCCAGAAGGGAGCGCCAGCAGCCAGAGCAAGGGGGGAGAGCAGGGGGACACCCCAGGAAGAAGGGTCCAGAGAGGGATCAGAAAGCAGCAGTTGGAGATCGGGACCCACGTTCCCAGCCGGGAGCAGCGGGGAGAAAGGGGACCAGATATCGGGCTCCGGAGACTTTCAGAAGGAGGGAGGGCATGAGTCAGGAGTAGTCACGCCCACCTCGGGGAGCGAGGAAATGATCAAGAGGAAAGTGGAGAGTTGGGCGCGCGCGCCAAGTTCAAATGTAACGGAAGCTGGCGCAGCCAGCAGCCCAGAGAGTGAACCGAGTCCCAAAGCCCGCCGCAAGGAGGCGGAAGGGTCAGGGGGGTCCGCGTCAGAAGAGAGTAGGAAAGGAGAGACCCAGGGGGGCAGGAGGACCCAGAGACGGAAGGAAAGGCGCAGGAGGTGGAGCAAGGCTAGGGTATTAAGCTGGTGCGCTAGAGGCGGAGACTCAGACGGGTCTTCGTCGTTCTGGCCTAGAAGAAGTAGGGCTGCACGTTGCAGTTTGGAAATGGAACCTGTAATCCAATAAAGACTCTTTGAAACTGAACGCTGGCTGACTTGGTCCTATGTGAGCTGGGACTGGGCGGCAGCCCTGACACCGGGGCTTAGGGATTTTTTCAAAAAAAAAATCTGCCGGTGAAGTTTTTGAGGGCTGATTTCTTGTCCTGTGATAAAAAGCCTTCTGTTTCCATCGCCAAACCGTTCAGGAGAGCATTTGCAAGCTTCTGGCACCATTTTTGAGTGAATTGCCAAAAGTCAGGTTTTTGCTGAAATTGTGACCCCGGGGCTTAGGGATTTTTTCAAAAAAATATTTTCTGCCGGTGAAGTTTTTGAGGGCTGATTTCTTGTTCTGTGATAAAAAGCCTTCTTTTTCCATCGCCAAAGCTTTCAGGGGAGCATTTGCAAGCTTCTGGCACCATTTTTGAGTGAACTGCCAAAAGTCAGATTTTTGCTGAAATTGTGACCCCGGGGCTTAGGGATTTTTTCAAAAAAATATTTTCTGCCGGTTAAGTTTTTGAGGGCTGATTTCTTGTCCTGTGATAAAAAGCCTTCTGTTTCCATCGTCAAAGCTTTCAGGGGAGCATTTGCAAACTTCTGGCACCATTTTTGAGTGAATTGCCAAAAGTCAGATTTTTGCTGAAATTGTGACCCCGGGGCTTAGGGATTTTTTCAAAAAAATATTTTCTGCCGGTGAAGTTTTTGAGGGCTGATTTCTTGTTCTGTGATAAAAAGCCTTCTGTTTCCATCGCCAAAGCTTTCAGGGGAGCATTTGCAAGCTTCTGGCACCATTTTTGAGTGAACTGCCAAAAGTCAGATTTTTGCTGAAATTGTGACCCCGGGGCTTAGGGATTTTTTCAAAAAAATATTTTCTGCCGGTTAAGTTTTTGAGGGCTGATTTCTTGTTCTGTGATAAAAAGCCTTCTGTTTCCATCGCCAAAGCTTTCAGGGGAGCATTTGCAGACTTCTGGCACCATTTTTGAGTGAATTGCCAAAAGTCAGATTTTTGCTGAAATTGTGACCCCGGGGCTTAGGGATTTTTTCAAAAAAATATTTTCTGCCGGTTAAGTTTTTGAGGGCTGATTTCTTGTCCTGTGATAAAAAGCCTTCTGTTTCCATCGCCAAAGCTTTCAGGGGAGCATTTGCAAGCTTCTGGCACCATTTTTGAGTGAATTGCCAAAAGTCAGATTTTTGCTGAAATTGTGACCCCGGGGCTTAGGGATTTTTTCAAAAAAATATTTTCTGCCGGTGAAGTTTTTGAGAGCTGATTTCTTGTCCTGTGATAAAAAGCCTTCTGTTTCCATCGCCAAAGCTTTCAGGGGAGCATTTGCAAGCTTCTGGCACCATTTTTGAGTGAATTGCCAAAAGTCAGATTTTTGCTGAAATTGTGACCCCGGGGCTTAGGGATTTTTTCAAAAAAATATTTTCTGCCGGTGAAGTTTTTGAGAGCTGATTTCTTGTCCTGTGATAAAAAGCCTTCTGTTTCCATCGCCAAACCTTTCAGGGGAGCATTTGCAAGCTTCTGGCACCATTTTTGAGTGAATTGCCAAAAGTCAGTTTTTTGCTGAAATTGTGACCCCGGGTCTTAGGGATTTTTTCAAAAAAATATTTTCTGCCGGTTAAGTTTTTGAGGGCTGATTTCTTGTCCTGTGATAAAAAGCCTTCTGTTTCGAGTGCCAAACCTTTCAGGGGAGCATTTTCAAGCTTTAGGCACCATTTTTGAGTGAATTGCCAAAAGTCAGATTTTTGCTGAAATTGTGACCCCGGGGCTTAGGGATTTTTTCAAAAAAATATTTTCTGCCGGTGAAGTTTTTGAGGGCTGATTTCTTGTTCTGTTATAAAAAGCCTTCCGTTTCGAGTTCCAAACCTTTCAGGAGAGCATTTTCAAGCTTTTGGCACCATTTTTGAGTGAATTGCCAAAAGTCAGATTTTTGCTGAAATTGTGACCCCGGGGCTTAGGGATTTTTTCAAAAAAAAATTCTGCCGGTGAAGTTTTTGAGGGCTGATTTCTTGTCCTGTGATAAAAAGCCTTCTGTTTCCATCGCCAAACCGTTCAGGAGAGCATTTGCAAGCTTCTGGCACCATTTTTGAGTGAATTGCCAAAAGTCAGGTTTTTGCTGAAATTGTGACCCCGGGGCTTAGGGATTTTTTCAAAAAAATATTTTCTGCCGGTGAAGTTTTTGAGGGCTGATTTCTTGTTCTGTGATAAAAAGCCTTCTGTTTCCATTGCCAAAGCTTTCAGGGGAGCATTTGCAAGCTTCTGGCACCATTTTTGAGTGAACTGCCAAAAGTCAGATTTTTGCTGAAATTGTGACCCCGGGGCTTAGGGATTTTTTCAAAAAAATATTTTCTGCCGGTTAAGTTTTTGAGGGCTGATTTCTTGTTCTGTGATAAAAAGCCTTCTGTTTCGAGTGCCAAACCTTTCAGGAGAGCATTTTCAAGCTTCTGGCACCATTTTTGAGTGAATTGCCAAAAGTCAGATTTTTGCTGAAATTGTGACCCCGGGGCTTAGGGATTTTTTCAAAAAAATATTTTCTGCCGGTGAAGTTTTTGAGGGCTGATTTCTTGTTCTGTGATAAAAAGCCTTCTGTTTCCATCGCCAAAGCTTTCAGGGGAGCATTTGCAAGCTTCTGGCACCATTTTTGAGTGAACTGCCAAAAGTCAGATTTTTGCTGAAATTGTGACCCCGGGGCTTAGGGATTTTTTTAAAAAAATATTTTCTGCCGGTTAAGTTTTTGAGGGCTGATTTCTTGTTCTGTGATAAAAAGCCTTCTGTTTCCATCGCCAAAGCTTTCAGGGGAGCATTTGCAGACTTCTGGCACCATTTTTGAGTGAATTGCCAAAAGTCAGATTTTTGCTGAAATTGTGACCCCGGGGCTTAGGGATTTTTTCAAAAAAATATTTTCTGCCGGTTAAGTTTTTGAGGGCTGATTTCTTGTCCTGTGATAAAAAGCCTTCTGTTTCCATCGCCAAAGCTTTCAGGGGAGCATTTGCAAGCTTCTGGCACCATTTTTGAGTGAATTGCCAAAAGTCAGATTTTTGCTGAAATTGTGACCCCGGGGCTTAGGGATTTTTTCAAAAAAATATTTTCTGCCGGTTAAGTTTTTGAGAGCTGATTTCTTGTCCTGTGATAAAAAGCCTTCTGTTTCCATCGCCAAAGCTTTCAGGGGAGCATTTGCAAGCTTCTGGCACCATTTTTGAGTGAATTGCCAAAAGTCAGATTTTTGCTGAAATTGTGACCCCGGGACTTAGGGATTTTTTCAAAAAAATATTTTCTGCCGGTGAAGTTTTTGAGAGCTGATTTCTTGACCTGTGATAAAAAGCCTTCTGTTTCCATCGCCAAACCTTTCAGGGGAGCATTTGCAAGCTTCTGGCACCATTTTTGAGTGAATTGCCAAAAGTCAGTTTTTTGCTGAAATTGTGACCCCGGGTCTTAGGGATTTTTTCAAAAAAATATTTTCTGCCGGTTAAGTTTTTGAGGGCTGATTTCTTGTCCTGTGATAAAAAGCCTTCTGTTTCGAGTGCCAAACCTTTCAGGAGAGCATTTTCAAGCTTTAGGCACCATTTTTGAGTGAATTGCCAAAAGTCAGATTTTTGCTGAAATTGTGACCCCGGGGCTTAGGGATTTTTTCAAAAAAATATTTTCTGCCGGTGAAGTTTTTGAGGGCTGATTTCTTGTTCTGTTATAAAAAGCCTTCCGTTTCGAGTTCCAAACCTTTCAGGAGAGCATTTTCAAGCTTTTGGAACCATTTTTGAGTGAATTGCCAAAAGTCAGATTTTTGCTGAAATTGTGACCCCGGGGCTTAGGGATTTTTTCAAAAAAAAATTCTGCCGGTGAAGTTTTTGAGGGCTGATTTCTTGTCCTGTGATAAAAAGCCTTCTGTTTCCATCGCCAAACCGTTCAGGAGAGCATTTGCAAGCTTCTGGCACCATTTTTGAGTGAATTGCCAAAAGTCAGATTTTTGCTGAAATTGTGACCCCGGGGCTTAGGGATTTTTTCAAAAAAATATTTTCTGCCGGTGAAGTTTTTGAGAGCTGATTTCTTGTCCTGTGATAAAAAGCCTTCTGTTTCCATCGCCAAAGCTTTCAGGAGAGCATTTGCAAGCTTCTGGCACCATTTTTGAGTGAATTGCCAAAAGTCAGATTTTTGCTGAAATTGTGACCCCGGGGCTTAGGGATTTTTTCAAAAAAATATTTTCTGCCGGTGAAGTTTTTGAGGGCTGATTTCTTGTTCTGTGATAAAAAGCCTTCCGTTTCGAGTTCCAAACCTTTCAGGAGAGCATTTTCAAGCTTTTGGCACCATTTTTGAGTGAATTGCTAAAAGCCAGATTTTTGCTGAAAATGTGACCCCAGGGCTTAGGGATTTTTTCAAAAAAATATTTTCTGCCGGTGAAGTTTTTGAGAGCTGATTTCTTGTTCTGTGATAAAAAGCCTTCTGTTTCGAGTGCCAAACCTTTCAGGGGAGCATTTGCAAGCTTCTGGCACCATTTTTGAGTGAATTGCCAAAAGTCAGATTTTTGCTGAAATTGTGACCCCGGGGCTTAGGGATTTTTTCAAAAAAATATTTTCTGCCGGTTAAGTTTTTGAGGGCTGATTTCTTGTCCTGTGATAAAAAGCCTTCTGTTTCCATCGCCAAAGCTTTCAGGAGAGCATTTGCAAGCTTCTGGCACCATTTTTGAGTGAATTGCCAAAAGTCAGATTTTTGCTGAAATTGTGACCCCGGGGCTTAGGGATTTTTTCAAAAAAATATTTTCTGCCGGTGAAGTTTTTGAGAGCTGATTTCTTGTCCTGTGATAAAAAGCCTTCTGTTTCCATCGCCAAAGCTTTCAGGAGAGCATTTGCAAGCTTCTGGCACCATTTTTGAGTGAATTGCCAAAAGTCAGATTTTTGCTGAAATTGTGACCCCGGGGCTTAGGGATTTTTTCAAAAAAATATTTTCTGCCGGTTAAGTTTTTGAGGGCTGATTTCTTGTCCTGTGATAAAAAGCCTTCTGTTTCCATCGCCAAAGCTTTCAGGGGAGCATTTTCAAGCTTTAGGCACCATTTTTGAGTCAATTGCCAAAGGTCAGATTTTTGCTGAAATTGTGACCCCGGGGCTTAGGGATTTTTTCAAAAAAATATTTTCTGCCGGTGAAGTTTTTGAGAGCTGATTTCTTGTCCTGTGATAAAAAGCCTTCTGTTTCGAGTGCCAAACCTTTCATGGGAGCATTTTCAAGCTTCTGGCACCATTTTTGAGTGAATTGCCAAAAGTCAGATTATTGCTGAAATTGTGACCCCGGGGCTTAGGGATTTTTTCAAAAAAATATTTTCTGCCGGTGAAGTTTTTGAGAACTGATTTCTTGTTCTGTGATAAAAAGCCTTCTGTTTCGAGTGCCAAACCTTTCAGGGGAGCATTTGCAAGCTTCTGGCACCATTTTGGAGTGAATTGCCAAAAGTCAGATTTTTGCTGAAATTGTGACCCCGGGGCTTAGGGATTTTTTCAAAAAAATATTTTCTGCCGGTTAAGTTTTTGAGGGCTGATTTCTTGTCCTGTGATAAAAAGCCTTCTGTTTCGAGTGCCAAACCTTTCAGGAGAGCATTTTCAAGCTTTAGGCACCATTTTTGAGTGAATTGCCAAAAGTCAGATTTTTGCTGAAATTGTGACCCCGGGGCTTAGGGATTTTTTCAAAAAAATATTTTCTCCCGGTTAAGTTTTTGAGAGCTGATTTCTTGTCCTGTGATAAAAAGCCTTCTGTTTCGAGTGCCAAACCTATCAGGGGAGCATTTTGAAGCTTTTGGCACCATTTTTGAGTGAATTGCCAAAAGTCAGATTTTTGCTGAAATTGTGACCCCGGGGCTTAGGGATTTTTTCAAAAAAATATTTTCTGCCGGTGAAGTTTTTGAGGGGTGATTTCTTGTCCTGTGATAAAAAGCCTTCTGTTTCCATCGCCAAAGCTTTCAGGGGAGCATTTGCAAGCTTCTGGCACCATTTTTGAGTCAATTGCCAAAAGTCAGATTTTTGCTGAAATTGTGACCCCGGGGCTTAGGGATTTTTTCAAAAGAATATTTTCTGCCAGTTAAGTTTTTGAGAGCTGATTTCTTGTCCTGTGATAAAAAGCCTTCTTTTTCCATCGCCAAAGCTTTCAGGGGAGCATTTGCAAGCTTCTGGCACCATTTTTGAGTGAATTGCCAAAAGTCAGATTTTTGCTGAAATTGTGACCCCGGGGCTTAGGGATTTTTTCAAAAAAATATTTTCTGCCGGTGAAGTTTTTGAGAGCTGATTTCTTGTTCTGTGATAAAAAGCCTTCTGTTTCCATCGCCAAAGCTTTCAGGGGAGCATTTGCAAGCTTCTGGCACCATTTTTGAGTGAATTGCCAAAAGTCAGATTTTTGCTGAAATTGTGACCCCGGGGCTTAGGGATTTATTCAAAAAAATAATTTCTGCCGGTTAAGTTTTTGAGGGCTGATTTCTTGTCCTGTGATAAAAAGCCTTCTGTTTCGAGTGCCAAACCTTTCAGGAGAGCATTTTCAAGCTTTAGGCACCATTTTTGAGTGAATTGCTAAAAGTCAGATTTTTGCTGAAATTGTGAACCCGGGGCTTAGGGATTTTTTCAAAAAAATATTTCTGCCGGTGAAGTTTTTGAGGGCTGATTTCTTGTTCTGTGATAAAAAGCCTTCTGTTTCCATCGCCAAAGCTTTCAGGGGAGCATTTGCAAGCTTCTGGCACCATTTTTGAGTGAATTGCCAAAAGTCAGATTTTTGCTGAAATTGTGACCCCGGGGCTTAGGGATTTTTTCAAAAAAATATTTTCTGCCGGTTAAGTTTTTGAGAGCTGATTTCTTGTCCTGTGATAAAAAGCCTTCTGTTTCCATCGCCAAAGCTTTCAGGGGAGCATTTGCAAGCTTCTGGCACCATTTTTGAGTGAATTCCCAAAAGTCAGATTTTTGCTGAAATTGTGACCCCGGGGCTTAGGGGTTTTTTCAAAAAAATATTTTCTGCCGGTGAAGTTTTTGAGAGCTGATTTCTTGTCCTGTGATGAAAAGCCTTCTGTTTCGAGTGCCAAACCTTTCATGGGAGCATTTTCAAGTTTCTGGCACAATTTTTGAGTGAATTGCCAAAAGTCAGATTTTTGCTGAAATTGTGAACCCGGGGCTTAGGGATTTTTTCAAAAAAAATAATTTCTGCCGGTGAAGTTTTTGAGAGCTGATTTCTTGTTCTGTGATAAAAAGCCTTCTGTTTCCATCGCCAAAGCTTTCAGGGGAGCATTTTGAAGCTTTTGGCACCATTTTTGAGTAAATTGCCAAAAGTCAGATTTTTGCTGAAATTGTGACCCCGGGGCTTAGGGATTTTTTCAAAAAAATATTTTCTGCCGGTGAAGTTTTTGAGGGCTGATTTCTTCTCCTGTGATAAAAAGCCTTCTGTTTCCATCGCCAAAGCTTTCAGGGGAGCATTTGCAAGCTTCTGGCACCATTTTTGAGTCAATTGCCAAAAGTCAGATTTTTGCTGAAATTGTGACCCCGGGGCTTAGGGATTTTTTCAAAAAAATATTTTCTGCCGGTGAAGTTTTTGAGAGCTGATTTCTTGTCCTGTGATAAAAAGCCTTCTGTTTCGAGTGCCAAACCTTTCATGGGAGCATTTTCAAGCTTCTGGCACAGTTTTTGAGTGAATTGCCAAAAGTCAGATTTTTGCTGAAATTGTGACCCCGGGGCTTAGGGATTTTTTCAAAAAAATAATTTCTGCCGGTTAAGTTTTTGAGGGCTGATTTCTTGTCCTGTGATAAAAAGCCTTCTGTTTCGAGTGCCAAACCTTTCAGGAGAGCATTTTCAAGCTTTAGGCACCATTTTTGAGTGAATTGCCAAAAGTCAGATTTTTGCTGAAAATGTGAACCCGGGGCTTAGGGATTTTTTCAAAAAAAAATTTCTGCCGGTGAAGTTTTTGAGGGCTGATTTCTTGTTTTGTGATAAAAAGCCTTCTGTTTCCATCGCCAAAGCTTTCAGGGGAGCATTTGCAAGCTTCTGGCACCATTTTTGAGTCAATTGCCAAAAGTCAGATTTTTGCTGAAATTGTGACCCCGGGGCTTAGGGATTTTTTCAAAAAAATATTTTCTGCCGGTTAAGTTTTTGAGAGCTTATTTCTTGTCCTGTGATAAAAAGCCTTCTGTTTCGAGTGCCAAACCTTTCAGGGGAGCAATTGCAAGCTTTAGGCACCATTTTTGAGTGAATTGCCAAACGTCAGATTTTTGCTGAAATTGTGACCCCGGGGCTAAGGGATTTTTTCAAAAAAATATTTTCTGCCGGTTAAGTTTTTGAGGGCTGATTTCTTGTCCTGTGATAAAAAGCCTTCTGTTTCGAGTGCCAAACCTTTCAGGAGAGCATTTTCAAGCTTTAGGCACCATTTTTGAGTGAATCGCCAAAAGTCAGATTTTTGCTGAAATTGTGACCCCGGGGCTTAGGGATTTTTTCAAAAAAATATTTTCTGCCGGTGAAGTTTTTGAGGGCTCATTTCTTGTCCTGTGATAAAAAGCCTTCTGTTTCCATCGCCAAAGCTTTCAGGGGAGCATTTGCAAGCTTCTGGCACCATTTTTGAGTGAATTGCCAAAAGTCAGATTTTGAAGCTCCCCTGAAAGCTTTGGCGATGGAAACAGAAGGCTTCTGTTTCCATCAGCAAAAATCTGACTTTTGGCAATTCACTCAAAAATGGTGCCAAAAGCTTGAAAATGCTCTCCTGAAAGGTTTGGCGATGGAAACAGAAGGCTTTTTATCACAGGACAAGAAATCAGCCCTCAAAAACTTAACCGGCAGAAAATATTTTTTTAAAAAAATCCCTAAGCCCCGGGGTCACAATTTCAGCAAAAATCTGAGTTTTGGCAATTGGCTCAAAAATGGTGCCAACCGGTTGTAAATGCTCCCCAGAAAGCTTTGGCGATGGAAACAGAAGGCTTTTTATCACAAGGCAAGAAATCAGCCCTCAAAAACTTAACCGTCAGAAAATATTTTTTTGAAAAAATCCCTAAGCCCCGGGGTCACAATTTCAGCAAAAATCTGGCTTTTGGCAATTCACTCAAAAATGGTGACAAAAGCTTGAAAATGCTCTCCTGAAAGGTTTGGAACTCGAAACGGAAGGCTTTTTATCACAGGACAAGAAATCAGCCCTCAAAAACTTAACCGGCAGAAAATATTTTTTTGAAAAAATCCCTAAGCCCCGGGGTCACAATTTCAGCAAAAAACTGACTTTTGGCAATTCACTCAAAAATGGTGCCAAAAGCTTGAAGATGCTCCCCTGAAATGTTTGGCACTCGAAACAGAAGGCTTTTTATCACAGGACAAGAAATCAGCCCTCAAAAACTTAACCGGCAAAAAATATTTTTTTGAAAAAATCCCTAACCCCCGGGGTCACAATTTCAGCAAAAATCTGACTTTTGGCAATTCACTCAAAAATGGTGCCAAAAGCTTGAAAATGCTCCCCTGAAAGCTTTGGCGATGGAAACAGAAGGCTTTTTATCACAGGACAAGAAATCAGCCCTCAAAAACTTAACCGGCAGAAAATATTTTTTTGAAAAAATCCCTAAGCCCCGGGGTCACAATTTCAGGAAAAAATCTGACTTTTGGCAATTCACTCAAAAATGGTGCCAAAAGCTTGAAAATGCTCTCCTGAAAGGTTTGGCGATGGAAACAGAAGGCTTTTTATCACAGGACAAGAAATCAGCCCTCAAAAACTTAACCGGCAGAAAATATTTTTTTAAAAAAATCCCTAAGCCCCGGGGTCACAATTTCAGCAAAAATCTGAGTTTTGGCAATTGACTCAAAAATGGTGCCAACCGGTTGTAAATGCTCCCCAGAAAGCTTTGGCGATGGAAACAGAAGGCTTTTTATCACAAGGCAAGAAATCAGCCCTCAAAAACTTAACCGTCAGAAAATATTTTTTTGAAAAAATCCCTAAGCCCCGGGGTCACAATTTCAGCAAAAATCTGGCTTTTGGCAATTCACTCAAAAATGGTGACAAAAGCTTGAAAATGCTCTCCTGAAAGGTTTGGAACTCGAAACGGAAGGCTTTTTATCACAGGACAAGAAATCAGCCCTCAAAAACTTAACCGGCAGAAAATATTTTTTTGAAAAAATCCCTAAGCCCCGGGGTCACAATTTCAGCAAAAAACTGACTTTTGGCAATTCACTCAAAAATGGTGCCAAAAGCTTGAAGATGCTCCCCTGAAATGTTTGGCACTCGAAACAGAAGGCTTTTTATCACAGGACAAGAAATCAGCCCTCAAAAACTTAACCGGCAGAAAATATTTTTCTGAAAAAATCCCTAAGCCCCGGGGTCACAATTTCAGCAAAAATCCGACTTTTGGCAATTCACTCAAAAATGGTGCCAACCGGTTGTAAATGCTCCCCTGAAAGCTTTGGCGATGGAAACAGAAGGCTTTTTATCACAGGACAAGAAATCAGCCCTCAAAAACTTAACCGGCAGAAAATATTTTTTTGAAAAAATCCCTAAGCCCCGGGGTCACAATTTCAGCAAAAATCTGACTTTTGGCAATTCACTCAAAAATGGTGCCAAAAGCTTGAAGATGCTCCCCTGAAATGTTTGGCACTCGAAACAGAAGGCTTTTTATCACAGGACAAGAAATCAGCCCTCAAAAACTTAACCGGCAAAAAATATTTTTTTGAAAAAATCCCTAACCCCCGGGGTCACAATTTCAGCAAAAATCTGACTTTTGGCAATTCACTCAAAAATGGTGCCAAAAGCTTCAAAATACTCTCCTGAAAGGTTTGGCACTCGAAACAGTAGGCTTTTTATCACAGGACAAGAAATCAGCCCTCAAAAACTTAACCGGCAGAAAATATTTTTTTGAAAAAATCCCTAAGCCCCGGGGTCACAATTTCAGCAAAAATCTGGCTTTTGGCAATTCACTCAAAAATGGTGACAAAAGCTTGAAAATGCTCTCCTGAAAGGTTTGGAACTCGAAACGGAAGGCTTTTTATCACTGGACAAGAAATCAGCCCTCAAAAACTTAACCGGCAGAAAATATTTTTTTGAAAAAATCCCTAAGCCCCGGGGTCACAATTTCAGCAAAAAACTGACTTTTGGCAATTCACTCAAAAATGGTGCCAAAAGCTTGAAGATGCTCCCCTGAAATGTTTGGCACTCGAAACAGAAGGCTTTTTATCACAGGACAAGAAATCAGCCCTCAAAAACTTAACCGGCAGAAAATATTTTTTTGAAAAAATCCCTAACCCGGGCCCGGGGTCACAATTTCAGCAAAAATCTGACTTTTGGCAATTCACTCAAAAATGGTGCCAAAAGCTTGTAAATGCTCTCCTGAAAGGTTTGGCGATGGAAACAGAAGGCTTTTTATCACAGGACAAGAAATCAGCCCTCAAAAACTTAACCGGCAGAAAATATTTTTTTGAAAAAATCCCTAAGCCCCGGGGTCACAATTTCAGCAAAAATCAGACTTTTGGCAATTCACTCAAAAATGGTGCCAACCGGTTGTAAATGCTCCCCTGAAAGCTTTGGCGATGGAAACAGAAGGCTTTTTATCACAGGACAAGAAATCAGCCCTCAAAAACTTAACCGGCAGAAAATATTTTTTTGAAAAAATCCCTAAGCCCGGGGTCACAATTTCAGCAAAAATCTGACTTTTGGCAATTCACTCAAAAATGGTGCCAAAAGCTTGAAAATGCTCTCCTGAAAGCTTTGGTACTCGAAACAGAAGGCTTTTATCACAGGACAAGAAATCAGCCCTCAAAAACTTAACCGGCAGAAAATATTTTTTTGAAAAAATCCCTAAGCCCCGGGGTCACAATTTCAGCAAAAATCTGACTTTTGGCAATTCACTCAAAAATGGTGCCAAAAGCTTGTAAATGCTCTCCTGAAAGGTTTGGCCATGGAAACAGAAGGCTTTTTATCACAGGACAAGAAATCAGCCCTCAAAAACTTAACCGGCAGAAAATTTGTTTTTGAAAAAATCCCTAAGCCCCGGGGTCACAATTTCAGCAAAAATCTGACTTTTGGCAATTCACTCAAAAATGGTGCCATAAGCTTGAAAATGCTCCCCTGAAAGCTTTGGCGATGGAAACAGAAGGCTTTTTATCACAGGACAAGAAATCAGCCCTCAAAAACTTAACCGGCAGAAAATATTTTTTTGAAAAAATCCCTAAGCCCCGGGGTCACAATTTCAGGAAAAAATCTGACTTTTGGCAATTCACTCAAAAATGGTGCCAAAAGCTTGAAAATGCTCTCCTGAAAGGTTTGGCGATGGAAACAGAAGGCTTTTTATCACAGGACAAGAAATCAGCCCTCAAAAACTTAACCGGCAGAAAATATTTTTTTGAAAAAATCCCTAAGCCCCGGGGTCACAATTTCAGCAAAAAACTGACTTTTGGCAATTCACTCAAAAATGGTGCCAAAAGCTTGAAGATGCTCCCCTGAAATGTTTGGCACTCGAAACAGAAGGCTTTTTATCACAGGACAAGAAATCAGCCCTCAAAAACTTAACCGGCAGAAAATATTTTTTTGAAAAAAATCCCTAACCCCCGGGGTCACAATTTCAGCAAAAATCTGACTTTTGGCAATTCACTCAAAAATGGTGCCAAAAGCTTCAAAATACTCTCCTGAAAGGTTTGGCACTCGAAACAGTAGGCTTTTTATCACAGGACAAGAAATCAGCCCTCAAAAACTTAACCGGCAGAAAATATTTTTTTGAAAAAATCCCTAACCCCCTGGTCACAATTTCAGCAAAAATCTGACTTTTGGCAATTCACAAAAAAATGGTGAAAAAAGCTTGTAAATGCTCTCCTGAAAGGTTTGGCACTCGAAACGGAAGGCTTTTTTATTACAGGAGAAGCAATCAGCCCTGAAAAAGTTAACCGGCAGAAAATATTTTTTTGAAGAAATCAAAAATGGTACCAAAAGCTTGAAAATCCTCTCCTGAAAGGTTTAGCACTCGAACCGGGAGGCTTTTTATCACAGGACAAGAAATCAGCCCTCAAAAACTTAACCGGCAGAAAATATTTTTTTGAAAAAATCCCTAAGCCCCGGGGTCACAATTTCAGCAAAAATCTGACTTTTGGCAATTCACTCAAAAATGGTGCCAAAAGCTTGAAAATGCTCTCCTGAAAGGTTTGGCACTCGAAACAGAAGGCTTTTTATCACAGGACAAGAAATCAGCCCTCAGAAACTTAATCGGCAGAAAATATTTTTTTGAAAAAATCCCAAAGCCCCGGGGTCACAATTTCAGCAAAAATTTGACTTTTGGCAATTCTCTCAAAAATGGTGCCTAAACCTTGAAAATGCTCTCCTAAAAGGTTTGGCACTCGAAACAGAAGGCTTTTTATCACAGGACAAGAAATCAGCCCTCAAAAACTTAACCGGCAGAAAATATTTTTTTGAAAAAATCCCTAAGCCCCGGGGTCACAATTCCAGCAAAAATCTGACTTTCGGCAATTCACTCAAAAATGGTGCCAACAGGTTGCAAATGCTCCCCTGAAAGCTTTGGTGATGGAAACAGAAGCCTTTTTATCACAGGACAAGAAATCAGCCCTCAAAAACTTAACCGGCAGAACATATTTTTTTGAAAAAATCCCTAAGCCCCGGGGTCACAATTTCAGCAAAAATCTGACTTTTGGCAATTCACTCAAAAATGGTGCCAAAAGCTTGAAAATGCTCTCCTGAAAGGTTTGGCACTCGAAACGGAAGGCTTTTTATTACAGGAGAAGAAATCAGCCCTCAAAAAGTTAACCGGCAGAAAATATTTTTTTGAAGAAATCCAAAATGGTACCAAAAGCTTGAAAATCCTCTACTGAAAGGTTTAGCACTCGAACCGGGAGGCTTTTTATCACAGGACAAGAAATCAGCCCTCAAAAACTTAACCGGCAGAAAATATTTTTTTGAAAAAATCCCTAAGCCCCGCGGTCACAATTTCAGCAAAAATCTGGCTTTTGGCAATTCACTCAAAATGGTGCCAAAAGCTTGAAAATGCTCTCCTGAAAGGTTTGGCACTCGAAACAGAAGGCTTTTTATCACAGGACAAGAAATCAGCCCTCAGAAACTTAATCGGCAGAAAATATTTTTTTGAAAAAATCCCAAAGCCCCGGGGTCACAATTTCAGCAAAAATCTGACTTTCGGCAATTCACTCAAAAATGGTGCCAAAAGCTTGAAAATGCTCTCCTGAAAGGTTTGGCACTCGAAAGAGATGGCTTTTTATCACAGGACAAGAAATCAGCCCTCAAAAACTTAACCGGCAGAAAATATTTTTTTGAAAAAATCCCTAAGCCCCGGGGTCACAATTTCAGCAAAAATCTGGCTTTTGGCAATTCACTCAAAAATGGTGCCAGAAGCTTGAAAATGCTCTCCTGAAAGGTTTGGCACTCGAAACAGAAGGCTTTTTATAACAGAACAAGAAATAAGCCCTCAGAAAGTTAACCGGCAGAAAACATTTTTTTGAAAAAATCCCTAAGCCCCGGGGTCACAATTTCAGCAAAAATCTGACTTTTGGCAATTCACTCAAAAATGGTGCCAAAAGCTTGAAAATGCTCTCCTGAAAGGTTTGGCGATGGAAACAGAAGGCTTTTTATCACAGGACAAGAAATCAGCCCTCAATAACTTAACCGGCAGAAAATATTTTTTTGAAAAAATCCCTAAGCCCCGGGGTCACAATTTCAGCAAAAATCTGACTTTTGGCAATTCACTCAAAAATGGTGCCAACCAGTTGTAAATGCTCCCCTGAAAGGTTTGGCGATGGAAACAGAAGGCTTTTTATCACAGGACAAGAAATCAGCCCTCAAAAACTTAACCGGCAGAAAATATTTTTTTGAAAAAATCCCTAAGCCCCGGGGTCACAATTTCAGCAAAAATCTGACTTTTGGCAATTCACTCAAAAATGGTGCCAAAAGCTTGAAAATGCTCTCCTGAAAGATTTGGCACTCGAAAGAGATGGCTTTTTATCACAGGACAAGAAATCAGCCCTCAAAAACTTAACCGGCAGAAAATATTTTTTTGAAAAAATCCCTAAGCCCCGGGGTCACAATTTCAGCAAAAATCTGGCTTTTGGCAATTCACTCAAAAATGGTGCCAAAAGCTTGAAAATGCTCCCCTGAAAGGTTTGGCACTCGAAACAGAAGGCTTTTTATTACAGAACGAGAAATAAGCCCTCAAAAACTTAACCAGGAGAAAATATTTTTTTGAAAAAATCCCTAAGCCCCGGGGTCACAATTTCAGCAAAAATCTGACTTTTGGCAATTCACTCAAAAATGGTGCCAAAAGCTTGAAAATGCTCTCCTGAAAGCTTTGGCGATGGAAACAGAAGGCTTTTTATCACAGGACAAGAAATCAGCCCTCAAAAACTTAACCGGCAGAAAATATTTTTTTGAAAAAATCCCTAAGCCCCGGGGTCACAATTTCAGCAAAAATCTGACTTTTGCCAATTCACAAAAAAATGGTGCCAAAAGCTGGAAAATGCTCCCCTGAAAGGTTTGGCACTCGAAACGGAAGGCTTTTTATAACAGAACGAGAAATAAGCCCTCAAAAACTTAACCGGGAGAAAATATTTTTTTGAAAAAATCCCTAAGCCCCGGGGTCACAATTTCAGCAAAAATCTGACTTTTGGCAATTCACTCAAAAATGGTGCCAAAAGCTTGTAAATGCTCTCCTGAAAGGTTTGGCGATGGAAACAGAAGGCTTTTTATCACAGGACAAGAAATCAGCCCTCAAAAACTTAACCGGCAGAAAATATTTGTTTGAAAAAATCCCTAAGCCCCGGGGTCACAATTTCAGCAAAAATCTGACTTTTGGCAATTCACTCAAAAATGGTGCCAACCGGTTGTAAATGCTCTCCTGAAAGGTTTGGCGATGGAAACAGAAGGCTTTTTATCACAGGACAAGAAATCAGCCCTCAAAAACTTAACCGGCAGAAAATATTTTTTTGAAAAAATCCCTAAGCCCCGGGGTCACAATTTCAGCAAAAATCTGACTTTTGCCAATTCACAAAAAAATGGTGCCAAAAGCTGGAAAATGCTCCCCTGAAAGGTTTGGCACTCGAAACGGAAGGCTTTTTATAACAGAACGAGAAATAAGCCCTCAAAAACTTAACCGGGAGAAAATATTTTTTTGAAAAAATCCCTAAGCCCCGGGGTCACAATTTCAGCAAAAATCTGACTTTTGGCAATTCACTCAAAAATGGTGCCAAAAGCTTGTAAATGCTCTCCTGAAAGGTTTGGCGATGGAAACAGAAGGCTTTTTATCACAGGACAAGAAATCAGCCCTCAAAAACTTAACCGGCAGAAAATATTTGTTTGAAAAAATCCCTAAGCCCCGGGGTCACAATTTCAGCAAAAATCTGACTTTTGGCAATTCACTCAAAAATGGTGCCAAAAGCTGGAAAATGCTCCCCTGAAAGGTTTGGCACTCGAAACGGAAGGCTTTTTATAACAGAACGAGAAATCAGCCCTCAAAAACTTAACCGGCAGAAAATATTTGTTTGAAAAAATCCCTAAGCCCCGGGGTCACAATTTCAGCAAAAATCTGACTTTTGGCAATTCACTCAAAAATGGTGCCAAAAGCTTGAAAATGCTCTCCTGAAAGGTTTGGCGATGGAAACAGAAGGCTTTTTATCACAGGACAAGAAATCAGCCCTCAAAAACTTAACCGGCAGAAAATATTTGTTTGAAAAAATCCCTAAGCCCCGGGGTCACAATTTCAGCAAAAATCTGACTTTTGGCAATTCACTCAAAAATGGTGCCAACCGGTTGTAAATGCTCCCCTGAAAGCTTTGGCGATGGAAACAGAAGGCTTTTTATCACAGGACATGAAATCAGCCCTCAAAAACTTAACCGGCAGAAAATATTTTTTTGAAAAAATCCCTAAGCCCCGGGGTCACAATTTCAGCAAAAATCTGACTTTTGGCAATTCACTCAAAAATGGTGCCAAAAGCTTGTAAATGCTCTCCTGAAAGGTTTGGCGATGGAAACAGAAGGCTTTTTATCACAGGACAAGAAATCAGCCCTCAAAAACTTAACTGGCAGAAAATATTTTTTTGAAAAAATCCCTAAGCCCCGGGGTCCCAATTTCAGCAAAAATCTGACTTTTGGCAATTCACTCAAAAATGGTGCCAAAAGCTTGAAAATGCTCTCCTGAAAAGTTTGGCAATGGAAACAGAAGGCTTTTTATCACAGGACAAGAAATCAGCCCTCAAAAACTTAACCGGCAGAATTTTTTTTTTGAAAATATCCCTAAGCCCCGGGGTCACAATTTCAGCAAAAATCTGACTTTTGGCAATTCACTCAAAAATGGTGCCAAAAGCTTGTAAATGCTCTCCTGAAAGGTTTGGCGATGGAAACAGAAGGCTTTTTATCACAGGACAAGAAATCAGCCCTCAAAAACTTAACCGGGAGAAAATATTTTTTTGAAAAAATCCCTAAGCCCCGGGGTCACAATTTCAGCAAAAATCTGACTTTTGGCAATTCACTCAAAAATGGTGCCAAAAGCTTGTAAATGCTCTCCTGAAAGGTTTGGCGATGGAAACAGAAGGCTTTTTATCACAGGACAAGAAATCAGCCCTCAAAAACTTAACCGGCAGAAAATATTTTTTTGAAAACATCCCTAAGCCCCGGGGTCACAATTTCAGCAAAAATCTGACTTTTGGCAATTCACTCAAAAATGGTGCCAACCGGTTGTAAATGCTCCCCTGAAAGCTTTGGCGATGGAAACAGAAGGCTTTTTATCACAGGACAAGAAATCAGCCCTCAAAAACTTAACCGGCAGAAAATATTTTTTTGAAAAAATCCCTAAGCCCCGGGGTCACAATTTCAGCAAAAATCTGACTTTTGGCAATTCACTAAAAAATGGTGCCAAAAGCTGGAAAATGCTCCCCTGAAAGGTTTGGCACTCGAAACGGAAGGCTTTTTATAACAGAACGAGAAATAAGCCCTCAAAAACTTAACCGGGAGAAAATATTTTTTTGAAAAAATCCCTAAGCCGCGGGGTCCCAATTTCAGCAAAAATCTGACTTTTGGCAATTCACTCAGAAATGGTGCCAAAAGCTTGAAAATGCTCCCCTGAAAGGTTTGGCGATGGAAACAGAAGGCTTTTTATCACAGGACAAGAAATCAGCCCTCAAAAACTTAACCGGCAGAAAATATTTTTTTGAAAAAATCCCTAAGCCCCGGGGTCACAATTTCAGCAAAAATCTGACTTTTGGCAATTCACTAAAAAATGGTGCCAAAAGCTGGAAAATGCTCCCCTGAAAGGTTTGGCACTCGAAACGGAAGGCTTTTTATAACAGAACGAGAAATAAGCCCTCAAAAACTTAACCGGGAGAAAATATTTTTTTGAAAAAATCCCTAAGCCCCGGCCGGGGTCACAATTTCAGCAAAAATCTGACTTTTGGCAATTCACTCAAAAATGGTGCCAAAAGCTTGTACATGCTCTCCTGAAAGGTTTGGCGATGGAAACAGAAGGCTTTTTATCACAGGACAGGAAATAAGCCCTCAAAAACTTAACCGGCAGAAAATATTTGTTTGAAAAAATCCCTAAGCCCCGGGGTCACAATTTCAGCAAAAATCTGACTTTTGGCAATTCACTCAAAAATGGTGCCAAAAGCTTGAAAATGCTCTCCTGAAAGGTTTGGAACTCGAAACGGAAGGCTTTTTATAACAGAACGAGAAATAAGCCCTCAAAAACTTAACCGGGAGAAAATATTTTTTTGAAAAAATCCCTAAGCCCCGGGGTCACAATTTCAGCAAAAATCTGACTTTTGGCAATTCACTCAAAAATGGTGCCAAAAGCTTGAAAATGCTCTCCTGAAAGGTTTGGCACTCGAAACAGAAGGCTTTTTATCACAGGACAAGAAATCAGCCCTCAGAAAGTTAACCGGCAGAAAATATTTTTTTGAAAAAATCCCTAAGGCCCGGGGTTACAATTTCAGCAAAAATCTGGCTTTTGGCAATTCACTCAAAAATGGTGCCAAAAGCTTGAAAATGCTCTCCTGAAAGGTTTGGAAGTCGAAACGGAAGGCTTTTTATAACAGAACGAGAAATAAGCCCTCAAAAACTTAACCGGGAGAAAATATTTTTTTGAAAAAATCCCTAAGCCCCGGGGTCACAATTTCAGCAAAAATCTGACTTTTGGCAATTCACTCAAAAATGGTGCCAAAAGCTTGTAAATGCTCTCCTGAAAGGTTTGGCGATGGAAACAGAAGGCTTTTTATCACAGGACAAGAAATCAGCCCTCAAAAACTTAACCGGCAGAAAATATTTTTTTGAAAACATCCCTAAGCCCCGGGGTCACAATTTCAGCAAAAATCTGACTTTTGGCAATTCACTCAAAAATGGTGCCAACCGGTTGTAAATGCTCCCCTGAAAGCTTTGGCGATGGAAACAGAAGGCTTTTTATCACAGGACAAGAAATCAGCCCTCAAAAACTTAACCGGCAGAAAATATTTTTTTGAAAAAATCCCTAAGCCCCGGGGTCACAATTTCAGCAAAAATCTGACTTTTGGCAATTCACTAAAAAATGGTGCCAAAAGCTGGAAAATGCTCCCCTGAAAGGTTTGGCACTCGAAACGGAAGGCTTTTTATAACAGAACGAGAAATAAGCCCTCAAAAACTTAACCGGGAGAAAATATTTTTTTGAAAAAATCCCTAAGCCGCGGGGTCCCAATTTCAGCAAAAATCTGACTTTTGGCAATTCACTCAAAAATGGTGCCAAAAGCTTGAAAATGCTCCCCTGAAAGGTTTGGCGATGGAAACAGAAGGCTTTTTATCACAGGACAAGAAATCAGCCCTCAAAAACTTAACCGGCAGAAAATATTTTTTTGAAAAAATCCCTAAGCCCCGGGGTCACAATTTCAGCAAAAATCTGGCTTTTGGCAATTCACTCAAAAATGGTGCCAAAAGCTTGTAAATGCTCTCCTGAAAGGTTTGGAAGTCGAAACGGAAGGCTTTTTATCACAGGACAAGAAATCAGCCCTCAAAAACTTAACCGGCAGAAAATATTTTTTTGAAAACATCCCTAAGCCCCGGGGTCACAATTTCAGCAAAAATCTGACTTTTGGCAATTCACTCAAAAATGGTGCCAAAAGCTTGAAAATGCTCTCCTGAAAGATTTGGCACTCGAAAGAGATGGCTTTTTATCACAGGACAAGAAATCAGCCCTCAAAAACTTAACCGGCAGAAAATATTTTTTTGAAAAAATCCCTAAGCCCCGGGGTCACAATTTCAGCAAAAATCTGGCTTTTGGCAATTCACTCAAAAATGGTGCCAAAAGCTTGAAAATGCTCTCCTGAAAGGTTTGGCACTCGAAACAGAAGGCTTTTTATCACAGGACAAGAAATCAGCCCTCAATAACTTAACCGGCAGAAAATATTTTTTTGAAAAAATCCCTAAGCCCCGGGGTCACAATTTCAGCAAAAATCTGACTTTTGGCAATTCACTCAAAAATGGTGCCAGAAGCTTGAAAATGCTCCCCTGAAAGCTTTGGCGATGGAAACAGAAGGCTTTTTATCACAGGACAAGAAATCAGCTCTCAAAAACTTCACCGGCAGAAAATATTTTTTTGAAAAAATCCCTAAGCCCCGGGGTCACAATTTCAGCAAAATTCTGACTTTTGGCAATTCACTAAAAAATGGTGCCAAAAGCTGGAAAATGCTCCCCTGAAAGGTTTGGCACTCGAAACGGAAGGCTTTTTATTACAGAACGAGAAATAAGCCCTCAAAAACTTAACCAGGAGAAAATATTTTTTTGAAAAAATCCCTAAGCCCTGGGGTCACAATTTCAGCAAAAATCTGACTTTTGGCAATTCACTCAAAAATGGTGCCAAAAGCTTGAAAATGCTCTCCTGAAAGCTTTGGCGATGGAAACAGAAGGCTTTTTATCACAGGACAAGAAATCAGCCCTCAAAAACTTAACCGGCAGAAAATATTTTTTTGAAAAAATCCCTAAGCCCCGGGGTCACAATTTCAGCAAAAATCTGACTTTTGCCAATTCACAAAAAAATGGTGCCAAAAGCTGGAAAATGCTCCCCTGAAAGGTTTGGCACTCGAAACGGAAGGCTTTTTATAACAGAACGAGAAATAAGCCCTCAAAAACTTAACCGGGAGAAAATATTTTTTTGAAAAAATCCCTAAGCCCCGGGGTCACAATTTCAGCAAAAATCTGACTTTTGGCAATTCACTCAAAAATGGTGCCAAAAGCTTGTAAATGCTCTCCTGAAAGGTTTGGCGATGGAAACAGAAGGCTTTTTATCACAGGACAAGAAATCAGCCCTCAAAAACTTAACCGGCAGAAAATATTTGTTTGAAAAAATCCCTAAGCCCCGGGGTCACAATTTCAGCAAAAATCTGACTTTTGGCAATTCACTCAAAAATGGTGCCAACCGGTTGTAAATGCTCCCCTGAAAGCTTTGGCGATGGAAACAGAAGGCTTTTTATCACAGGACAAGAAATCAGCCCTCAAAAACTTAACCGGCAGAAAATATTTTTTTGAAAAAATCCCTAAGCCCCGGGGTCACAATTTCAGCAAAAATCTGACTTTTGGCAATTCACTCAAAAATGGTGCCAAAAGCTTGAAAATGCTCTCCTGAAAGGTTTGGCGATGGAAACAGAAGGCTTTTTATCACAGGACAAGAAATCAGCCCTCAAAAACTTAACCGGCAGAAAATATTTGTTTGAAAAAATCCCTAAGCCCCGGGGTCACAATTTCAGCAAAAATCTGACTTTTGGCAATTCACTCAAAAATGGTGCCAACCGGTTGTAAATGCTCCCCTGAAAGCTTTGGCGATGGAAACAGAAGGCTTTTTATCACAGGACATGAAATCAGCCCTCAAAAACTTAACCGGCAGAAAATATTTTTTTGAAAAAATCCCTAAGCCCCGGGGTCACAATTTCAGCAAAAATCTGACTTTTGGCAATTCACTCAAAAATGGTGCCAAAAGCTTGTAAATGCTCTCCTGAAAGGTTTGGCGATGGAAACAGAAGGCTTTTTATCACAGGACAAGAAATCAGCCCTCAAAAACTTAACCGGCAGAAAATATTTTTTTGAAAAAATCCCTAAGCCCCGGGGTCCCAATTTCAGCAAAAATCTGACTTTTGGCAATTCACTCAAAAATGGTGCCAAAAGCTTGAAAATGCTCTCCTGAAAGGTTTGGCAATGGAAACAGAAGGCTTTTTATCACAGGACAAGAAATCAGCCCTCAAAAACTTAACCGGCAGAATTTTTTTTTTGAAAATATCCCTAAGCCCCGGGGTCACAATTTCAGCAAAAATCTGACTTTTGGCAATTCACTCAAAAATGGTGCCAAAAGCTTGTAAATGCTCTCCTGAAAGGTTTGGCGATGGAAACAGAAGGCTTTTTATCACAGGACAAGAAATCAGCCCTCAAAAACTTAACCGGCAGAAAATATTTTTTTGAAAACATCCCTAAGCCCCGGGGTCACAATTTCAGCAAAAATCTGACTTTTGGCAATTCACTCAAAAATGGTGCCAACTGGTTGTAAATGCTCCCCTGAAAGCTTTGGCGATGGAAACAGAAGGCTTTTTATCACAGGACAAGAAATCAGCCCTCAAAAACTTAACCGGCAGAAAATATTTTTTTGAAAAAATCCCTAAGCCCCGGGGTCACAATTTCAGCAAAAATCTGACTTTTGGCAATTCACTAAAAAATGGTGCCAAAAGCTGGAAAATGCTCCCCTGAAAGGTTTGGCACTCGAAACGGAAGGCTTTTTATAACAGAACGAGAAATAAGCCCTCAAAAACTTAACCGGGAGAAAATATTTTTTTGAAAAAATCCCTAAGCCGCGGGGTCACAATTTCAGCAAAAATCTGACTTTTGGCAATTCACTAAAAAATGGTGCCAAAAGCTGGAAAATGCTCCCCTGAAAGGTTTGGCACTCGAAACGGAAGGCTTTTTATAACAGAACGAGAAATAAGCCCTCAAAAACTTAACCGGGAGAAAATATTTTTTTGAAAAAATCCCTAAGCCCCGGCCGGGGTCACAATTTCAGCAAAAATCTGACTTTTGGCAATTCACTCAAAAATGGTGCCAAAAGCTTGTACATGCTCTCCTGAAAGGTTTGGCACTCGAAACAGAAGGCTTTTTATCACAGGACAAGAAATCAGCCCTCAGAAAGTTAACCGGCAGAAAATATTTTTTTGAAAAAATCCCTAAGCCCCGGCCGGGGTCACAATTTCAGCAAAAATCTGGCTTTTGGCAATTCACTCAAAAATGGTGCCAAAAGCTTGAAAATGCTCTCCTGAAAGGTTTGGAAGTCGAAACGGAAGGCTTTTTATAAGAGAACGAGAAATAAGCCCTCAAAAACTTAACCAGGAGAAAATATTTTTTTGAAAAAATCCCTAAGCCCCGGGGTCACAATTTCAGCAAAAATCTGACTTTTGGCAATTCACTCAAAAATGGTGCCAAAAGCTTGTAAATGCTCTCCTGAAAGGTTTGGCGATGGAAACAGAAGGCTTTTTATCACAGGACAAGAAATCAGCCCTCAAAAACTTAACCGGCAGAAAATATTTTTTTGAAAACATCCCTAAGCCCCGGGGTCACAATTTCAGCAAAAATCTGACTTTTGGCAATTCACTCAAAAATGGTGCCAACCGGTTGTAAATGCTCCCCTGAAAGCTTTGGCGATGGAAACAGAAGGCTTTTTATCACAGGACAAGAAATCAGCCCTCAAAAACTTAACCGGCAGAAAATATTTTTTTGAAAAAATCCCTAAGCCCCGGGGTCACAATTTCAGCAAAAATCTGACTTTTGGCAATTCACTAAAAAATGGTGCCAAAAGCTGGAAAATGCTCCCCTGAAAGGTTTGGCACTCGAAACGGAAGGCTTTTTATAACAGAACGAGAAATAAGCCCTCAAAAACTTAACCGGGAGAAAATATTTTTTTGAAAAAATCCCTAAGCCGCGGGGTCCCAATTTCAGCAAAAATCTGACTTTTGGCAATTCACTCAAAAATGGTGCCAAAAGCTTGAAAATGCTCCCCTGAAAGGTTTGGCGATGGAAACAGAAGGCTTTTTATCACAGGACAAGAAATCAGCCCTCAAAAACTTAACAGGCAGAAAATATTTTTTTGAAAAAATCCCTAAGCCCCGGGGTCACAATTTCAGCAAAAATCTGACTTTTGGCAATTCACTCAAAAATGGTGCCAAAAGCTTGAAAATGCTCTCCTCAAAGGTATGGAACTCGAAACGGAAGGCTTTTTATAACAGAACGAGAAATAAGCCCTCAAAAACTTAACCGGGAGAAAATATTTTTTTGAAAAAATCCCTAAGGCCCGGGGTTACAATTTCAGCAAAAATCTGGCTTTTGGCAATTCACTCAAAAATGGTGCCAAAAGCTTGTAAATGCTCTCCTGAAAGGTTTGGAAGTCGAAACGGAAGGCTTTTTATCACAGGACAAGAAATCAGCCCTCAAAAACTTAACCGGCAGAAAATATTTTTTTGAAAACATCCCTAAGCCCCGGGGTCACAATTTCAGCAAAAATCTGACTTTTGGCAATTCACTCAAAAATGGTGCCAACCGGTTGTAAATGCTCCCCTGAAAGCTTTGGCGATGGAAACAGAAGGCTTTTTATCACAGGACAAGAAATCAGCCCTCAAAAACTTAACCGGCAGAAAATATTTTTTTGAAAAAATCCCTAAGCCCCGGGGTCACAATTTCAGCAAAAATCTGACTTTTGGCAATTCACTAAAAAATGGTGCCAAAAGCTGGAAAATGCTCCCCTGAAAGGTTTGGCACTCGAAACGGAAGGCTTTTTATAACAGAACGAGAAATAAGCCCTCAAAAACTTAACCGGGAGAAAATTTTTTTTGAAAAAATCCCTAAGCCGCGGGGTCCCAATTTCAGCAAAAATCTGACTTTTGGCAATTCACTCAAAAATGGTGCCAAAAGCTTGAAAATGCTCCCCTGAAAGGTTTGGCGATGGAAACAGAAGGCTTTTTATCACAGGACAAGAAATCAGCCCTCAAAAACTTAACCGGCAGAAAATATTTTTTTGAAAAAATCCCTAAGCCCCGGGGTCACAATTTCAGCAAAAATCTGACTTTTGGCAATTCACTCAAAAATGGTGCCAAAAGCTTGAAAATGCTCTCCTGAAAGGTTTGGAACTCGAAACGGAAGGCTTTTTATAACAGAACGAGAAATAAGCCCTCAAAAACTTAACCGGCAGAAAATATTTTTTTGAAAAAATCCCTAAGCCCCGGGGTCACAATTTCAGCAAAAATCTGACTTTTGGCAATTCACTCAAAAATGGTGCCAAAAGCTTGTAAATGCTCTCCTGAAAGGTTTGGCGATGGAAACAGAAGGCTTTTTATCACAGGACAAGAAATCAGCCCTCAAAAACCTAACCGGCAGAAAATATTTTTTTGAAAACATCCCTAAGCCCCGGGGTTACAATTTCAGCAAAAATCTGACTTTTGGCAATTCACTCAAAAATGGTGCCAAAAGCTTGTAAATGCTCTCCTGAAAGGTTTGGCGATGGAAACAGAAGGCTTTTTATCACAGAACAAGAAATCAGCCCTCAAAAACTTAACCGGCAGAAAATATTTTTTTGAAAAAATCCCTAAGCCCCGGGGTCACAATTTCAGCAAAAATCTGACTTTTGGCAATTCACTCAAAAATGGTGCCAAAAGCTTGTAAATGCTCTCCTGAAAGGTTTGGCGATGGAAACAGAAGGCTTTTTATCACAGGACAAGAAATCAGCCCTCAAAAACCTAACCGGCAGAAAATATTTTTTTGAAAACATCCCTAAGCCCCGGGGTCACAATTTCAGCAAAAATCTGACTTTTGGCAATTCACAAAAAAATGGTGCCAAAAGCTGGAAAATGCTCCCCTGAAAGGTTTGGCACTCGAAACGGAAGTCTTTTTATAACAGAACGAGAAATAAGCCCTCAAAAACTTAACCGGGAGAAAATATTTTTTTGAAAAAATCCCTAAGCCCCGGGGTCACAATTTCAGCAAAAATCTGACTTTTGGCAATTCACTCAAAAATGGTGCCAAAAGCTTTAAAAAGCTCTCCTGAAAGGTTTGGCACTCGAAAGAGAAGGCTTTTTATCACAGGACAAGAAATCAGCCTTCAAAAACTTAACCGGAAGAAAATATTTTTTTGAAAAAATCCCTAAGCCCCGGGGTCACAATTTCAGCAAAAATCTGACTTTTGGCAGGCAATTCACTCAAAAATGGGGCCAACCGGTTGTAAATGCTCCCCTGAAAGCTTTGGCGATGGAAACAGAAGGCTTTTTATCACAGGACAAGAAATCAGCCCTCAAAAACTTAACCGGCAGAAAATATTTTTTTGAAAAAATCCCTAAGCCCCGGGGTCACAATTTCAGCAAAAATCTGACTTTCGGCAATTCACTCAAAAATGATGCCAACCGGTTGTAAATGCTCCCCTGAAAGCTTTGGCGATGGAAACAGAAGGCTTTTTATCACAGGACAAGAAATCAGCCCTCAAAAACTTAACCGGCAGAAAATATTTTTTTGAAAAAATCCCTAAGCCCCGGGGTCACAATTTCAGCAAAAATCTGACTTTTCGCAATTCACTCAAAAATGGTGCCAAAAGCCTGAAAATGCTCTCCTGAAAGGTTTGGCACTCGAAACAGAAGGCTTTTTATCACAGGACAAGAAATTAGCCCTCAAAAACCTAACCGGCAGAAAATATTTTTTTGAAAAAATCCCTAAGCCCTGGGGTCACAATTTCAGCAAAAATCTGACTTTTGGCAATCCACTCAAAAATGGTGCCAAAAAGCTTGAAAATGCTCCCCTGAAAGGTTTGGCGATGGAAACAGAAGGCTTTTTATCACAGGACAAGAAATCAGCCCTCAAAAACTTAACAGGCAGAAAATATTTTTTTGAAAAAATCCCTAAGCCCCGGGGTCACAATTTCAGCAAAAATCTGACTTTTGGCAATTCACTCAAAAATGGTGCCAAAAGCTTGAAAATGCTCTCCTGAAAGGTATGGAACTCGAAACGGAAGGCTTTTTATAACAGAACGAGAAATAAGCCCTCAAAAACTTAACCGGGAGAAAATATTTTTTTGAAAAAAATCCCTAAGGCCCGGGGTTACAATTTCAGCAAAAATCTGGCTTTTGGCAATTCACTCAAAAATGGTGCCAAAAGCTTGTAAATGCTCTCCTGAAAGGTTTGGAAGTCGAAACGGAAGGCTTTTTATCACAGGACAAGAAATCAGCCCTCAAAAACTTAACCGGCAGAAAATATTTTTTTGAAAACATCCGTAAGCCCCGGGGTCACAATTTCAGCAAAAATCTGACTTTTGGCAATTCACTCAAAAATGGTGCCAACCGGTTGTAAATGCTCCCCTGAAAGCTTTGGCGATGGAAACAGAAGGCTTTTTATCACAGGACAAGAAATCAGCCCTCAAAAACTTAACCGGCAGAAAATATTTTTTTGAAAAAATCCCTAAGCCCCGGGGTCACAATTTCAGCAAAAATCTGACTTTTGGCAATTCACTAAAAAATGGTGCCAAAAGCTGGAAAATGCTCCCCTGAAAGGTTTGGCACTCGAAACGGAAGGCTTTTTATAACAGAACGAGAAATAAGCCCTCAAAAACTTAACCGGGAGAAAATTTTTTTTGAAAAAATCCCTAAGCCGCGGGGTCCCAATTTCAGCAAAAATCTGACTTTTGGCAATTCACTCAAAAATGGTGCCAAAAGCTTGAAAATGCTCCCCTGAAAGGTTTGGCGATGGAAACAGAAGGCTTTTTATCACAGGACAAGAAATCAGCCCTCAAAAACTTAACCGGCAGAAAATATTTTTTTGAAAAAATCCCTAAGCCCCGGGGTCACAATTTCAGCAAAAATCTGACTTTTGGCAATTCACTCAAAAATGGTGCCAAAAGCTTGAAAATGCTCTCCTGAAAGGTTTGGAACTCGAAACGGAAGGCTTTTTATAACAGAACGAGAAATAAGCCCTCAAAAACTTAACCGGCAGAAAATATTTTTTTGAAAAAATCCCTAAGCCGCGGGGTCCCAATTTCAGCAAAAATCTGACTTTTGGCAATTCACTCAAAAATGGTGCCAAAAGCTTGTAAATGCTCTCCTGAAAGGTTTGGCGATGGAAACAGAAGGCTTTTTATCACAGGACAAGAAATCAGCCCTCAAAAACCTAACCGGCAGAAAATATTTTTTTGAAAACATCCCTAAGCCCCGGGGTTACAATTTCAGCAAAAATCTGACTTTTGGCAATTCACTCAAAAATGGTGCCAAAAGCTTGTAAATGCTCTCCTGAAAGGTTTGGCGATGGAAACAGAAGGCTTTTTATCACAGAACAAGAAATCAGCCCTCAAAAACTTAACCGGCAGAAAATATTTTTTTGAAAAAATCCCTAAGCCCCGGGGTCACAATTTCAGCAAAAATCTGACTTTTGGCAATTCACTCAAAAATGGTGCCAAAAGCTTGTAAATGCTCTCCTGAAAGGTTTGGCGATGGAAACAGAAGGCTTTTTATCACAGGACAAGAAATCAGCCCTCAAAAACCTAACCGGCAGAAAATATTTTTTTGAAAACATCCCTAAGCCCCGGGGTCACAATTTCAGCAAAAATCTGACTTTTGGCAATTCACAAAAAAATGGTGCCAAAAGCTGGAAAATGCTCCCCTGAAAGGTTTGGCACTCGAAACGGAAGTCTTTTTATAACAGAACGAGAAATAAGCCCTCAAAAACTTAACCGGGAGAAAATATTTTTTTGAAAAAATCCCTAAGCCCCGGGGTCACAATTTCAGCAAAAATCGGACTTTTGGCAATTCACTCAAAAATGGTGCCAAAAGCTTGTAAATGCTCTCCTGAAAGGTTTGGCGATGGAAACAGAAGGCTTTTTATCACAGGACAAGAAATCAGCCCTCAAAAACTTAACCGGCAGAAAATATTTGTTTGAAAAAATCCCTAAGCCCCGGGGTCACAATTTCAGCAAAAATCTGACTTTTGGCAATTCACTCAAAAATGGTGCCAAAAGCTTGAAAATGCTCTCCTGAAAGGTTTGGCACTCGAAACACAAGGCTTTTTATCACAGGACAAGAAATCAGCCCTCAGAAAGTTAACCGGCAGAAAATATTTTTTTGAAAAAATCCCTAAGGCCCGGGGTCACAATTTCAGCAAAAATCTGACTTTTGGCAATTCACTCAAAAATGGTGCCAAAAGCTTGTAAATGCTCTCCTGAAAGGTTTGGAACTTGAAACGGAAGGCTTTTTATAACAGAACGAGAAATAAGCCCTCAAAAACTTCACCGGCAGAAAATATTTTTTTGAAAAAATCCCTAAGCCCCGGGGTCACAATTTCAGCAAAAATCTGACTTTTGGCAATTCACTCAAAAATGGTGCCAAAAGCTTTAAAAAGCTCTCCTGAAAGGTTTGGCACTCGAAAGAGAAGGCTTTTTATCACAGGACAAGAAATCAGCCTTCAAAAACTTAACCGGAAGAAAATATTTTTTTGAAAAAATCCCTAAGCCCCGGGGTCACAATTTCAGCAAAAATCTGACTTTTGGCAGGCAATTCACTCAAAAATGGGGCCAACCGGTTGTAAATGCTCCCCTGAAAGCTTTGGCGATGGAAACAGAAGGCTTTTTATCACAGGACAAGAAATCAGCCCTCAAAAACTTAACCGGCAGAAAATATTTTTTTGAAAAAATCCCTAAGCCCCGGGGTCACAATTTCAGCAAAAATCTGACTTTCGGCAATTCACTCAAAAATGATGCCAACCGGTTGTAAATGCTCCCCTGAAAGCTTTGGCGATGGAAACAGAAGGCTTTTTATCACAGGACAAGAAATCAGCCCTCAAAAACTTAACCGGCAGAAAATATTTTTTTGAAAAAATCCCTAAGCCCCGGGGTCACAATTTCAGCAAAAATCTGACTTTTCGCAATTCACTCAAAAATGGTGCCAAAAGCCTGAAAATGCTCTCCTGAAAGGTTTGGCACTCGAAACAGAAGGCTTTTTATCACAGGACAAGAAATTAGCCCTTAAAAACCTAACCGGCAGAAAATATTTTTTTGAAAAAATCCCTAAGCCCCGGGGTCACAATTTCAGCAAAAATCTGACTTTTGGCAATTCACTCAAAAATGGTGCCAAAAGCTTGTAAATGCTCTCCTGAAAGGTTTGGCGATGGAAACAGAAGGCTTTTTATCACAGGACAAGAAATCAGCCCTCAAAAACTTAACCGGCAGAAAATATTTTTTTGAAAAAATCCCTAAGCCCCGGGGTCACAATTTCAGCAAAAATCTGACTTTTGGCAATTCACTCAAAAATGGTGCCAAAAGCTTGAAAATTCTCGCCTGAAAGGTTTGGCACTCGAAAGAGAAGGCTTTTTATAACAGAACGAGAAATAAGCCCTCAAAAACTTAACCGGCAGAAAATATTTTTTTGAAAAAATCCCTAAGCCCCGGGGTCACAATTTCAGCAAAAATCTGACTTTTGGCAATTCACTCAAAAATGGTGCCAAAAGCTTGAAAATGCTCTCCTGAAAGGTTTGGCGATGGAAACAGAAGGCTTTTTATCACAGGACAAGAAATCAGCCCTCAAAAACTTAACCGGCAGAAAATATTTGTTTGAAAAAATCCCTAAGCCCCGGGGTCACAATTTCAGCAAAAATCTGACTTTTGGCAATTCACTCAAAAATGGTGCCAAAAGCTTGAAAATGCTCTCCTGAAAGGTTTGGAACTCGAAACGGAAGGCTTTTTATCACAGGACAAGAAATCAGCCCTCAAAAACTTAACCAGTAGAAAAAAATTTTTTGAAAAAATTCCTAAGCCCCGGGGTCACAATTTCAGCAAAAATCTGACTTTTGGCAATTCACTCAAAAATGGTGCCAACCGGTTGTAAATGCTCCCCTGAAAGCTTTGGCGATGGAAACAGAAGGCTTTTTATCACAGGACAAGAAATCAGCCCTCAAAAACTTAACCGGCAGAAAATATTTTTTTGAAAAAATCCCTAAGGCCCGGGGTCACAATTTCAGCAAATATCTGGCTTTTGGCAATTCACTAAAAAATGGTGCCAAAAGCTGGAAAATGCTCCCCTGAAAGGTTTGGAACTCGAAACGGAAGGCTTTTTATAACAGAACGAGAAATAAGCCCTCAAAAACTTAACTGGGAGAAAATATTTTTTTGAAAAAAATCCCTAAGCCCCGGGGTCACAATTTCAGCAAAAATCTGACTTTTGGCAATTCACTCAAAAATGGTGCCAAAAGCTTGTAAATGCTCTCCTGAAAGGTTTGGCGATGGAAACAGAAGGCTTTTTATCACAGGACAAGAAATCAGCCCTCAAAAACTTAACCGGCAGAAAATATTTTTTTGAAAAAATCCCTAAGCCCCGGGGTCACACTTTCAGCAAAAATCTGACTTTTGGCAATTCACTAAAAAATGGTGCCAAAAGCTGGAAAATGCTCCCCTGAAAGGTTTGGCACTCAAAACGGAAGGCTTTTTATAACAGAACGAGAAATAAGCCCTCAAAAACTTAACCGGCAGAAAATATTTTTTTGAAAAAATCCCTAAGCCCCGGGATCACAATTTCAGCAAAAATCTGACTTTTGGCAATTCACTCAAAAATGGTGCCAAAAGCTTGTAAATGCTCTCCTGAAAGGTTTGGCGATGGAAACAGAAGGCTTTTTATCACAGGACAAGAAATCAGCCCTCAAAAACATAACCGGCAGAAAATATTTTTTTGAAAAAATTCCTAACCCACGGGGTCACAATTTCAGCAAAAATCTGACTTTTGGCAATTCACTCAAAAATGGTGACAAAAGCTTGAAAATGCTCTCCTGAAAGGTTTGGAACTCGAAACAGAAGGCTTTTTATAACAGAACGAGAAATAAGCCCTCAAAAATTTAACCGGGAGAAAATATTTTTTTGAAAAAATCCCTAAGCCCCGGGGTCACAATTTCAGCAAAAATCTGACTTTTGGCAATTCACTCAAAAATGGTGCCAAAAGCTTGAAAATGCTCTCCTGAAAGGTTTGGCACTCGAAACAGAAGGCTTTTTATCATAGGACAAGAAATCAGCCCTCAGAAAGTTAACCGGCAGAAAATATTTTTTTGAAAAAATCCCTAAGGCCCGGGGTCACAATTTCAGCAAAAATCTGGCTTTTGGCAATTCACTCAAAAATGGTGCCAAAAGTTGAAAATGCTCTCCTGAAAGGTTTGGAACTCGAAACGGAAGGCTTTTTATAACAGAACGAGAAATAAGCCCTCAAAAACTTAACCGGGAGAAAACATTTTTTTTGAAAAAATCCCTAAGCCCCGGGGTCACAATTTCAGCAAAAATCTGACTTTTGGCAATTCACTCAAAAATGGTGCCAAAAGCTTGTAAATGCTCTCCTGAAAGGTTTGGCGATGGAAACAGAAGGCTTTTTATCACAGGACAAGAAATCAGCCCTCAAAAACTTAACCGGCAGAAAATATTTTTTTGAAAAAATCCCTAAGCCCCGGGGTCACAATTTCAGCAAAAATCTGACTTTTGGCAATTCACTAAAAAATGGTGCCAAAAGCTGGAAAATGCTCCCCTGAAAGGTTTGGCACTCAAAACGGAAGGCTTTTTATAACAGAACGAGAAATAAGCCCTCAAAAACTTAACCGGGAGAAAATATTTTTTTGAAAAAATCCCTAAGCCCCGGGGTCACAATTTCAGCAAAAATCTGACTTTTGGCAATTCACTCAAAAATGGTGCCAAAAGCTTGTAAATGCTCTCCTGAAAGTTTTGGCGATGGAAACAGAAGGCTTTTTATCACAGGACAAGAAATCAGCCCTCAAAAACTTAACCGGCAGAAAATATTTTTTTGAAAAAATCCCTAAGCCCCGGGATCACAATTTCAGCAAAAATCTGACTTTTGGCAATTCACTCAAAAATGGTGCCAAAAGCTTGTAAATGCTCTCCTGAAAGGTTTGGCGATGGAAACAGAAGGCTTTTTATCACAGGACAAGAAATCAGCCCTCAAAAACATAACCGGCAGAAAATATTTTTTTGAAAAAATTCCTAACCCCCGGGGTCACAATTTCAGCAAAAATCTGACTTTTGGCAATTCACTCAAAAATGGTGCCAAAAGCTTGAAAATGCTCTCCTGAAAGGTTTGGAACTAGAAACAGAAGGCTTTTTATAACAGAACGAGAAATAAGCCCTCAAAAACTTAACCGAGAGAAAATATTTTTTTGAAAAAATCACTAAGCCCCGGGGTCACAATTTCAGCAAAAATCTGACTTTTGGCAATTCACTCAAAAATGGTGCCAAAAGCTTGAAAATGCTCTCCTGAAAGGTTTGGCACTCGAAACAGAAGGCTTTTTATCACAGGACAAGAAATCAGCCCTCAAAAACTTAACCGGCAGAAAATATTTTTTTGAAAAAATCCCTAAGCCCCGGGGTCACAATTTCAGCAAAAATCTGACTTTTGGCAATTCATTCAAAAATGGTGCCAAAAGCTTGTAAATACTCTCCTGAAAGGTTTGGAACTCGAAACGGAAGGCTTTTTATCACAGGACAAGAAATCAGTCCTCAAAAACTTAACCGGGAGAAAACATTTTTTTTGAAAAAATCCCTAAGCCCCGGGGTCACAATTTCAGCAAAAATCTGACTTTTGGCAATTCACTCAAAAATGGTGCCAAAAGCTTGTAAATGCTCTCCTGAAAGGTTTGGCGATGGAAACAGAAGGCTTTTTATCACAGGACAAGAAATCAGCCCTCAAAAACTTAACCGGCAGAAAATATTTGTTTGAAAAAATCCCTAAGCCCCGGGGTCACAATTTCAGCAAAAATCTGACTTTTGGCAATTCACTCAAAAATGGTGCCAAAAGCTTGAAAATGCTCTCCTTAAAGGTTTGGAACTCGAAACGGAAGGCTTTTTATCACAGGACAAGAAATCAGCCCTCAAAAACTTAACCGGCAGAAAATATTTTTTTGAAAAAATCCCTAAGCCCCGGGGTCACAATTTCAGCAAAAATCTGACTTTTGGCAATTCACTCAAAAATGGTGCCAAAAGCTTGTAAATGCTCTCCTGAAAGTTTTGGCGATGGAAACAGAAGGCTTTTTATCACAGGACAAGAAATCAGCCCTCAAAAACTTAACCGGCAGAAAATATTTTTTTGAAAAAATCCCTAAGCCCCGGGATCACAATTTCAGCAAAAATCTGACTTTTGGCAATTCACTCAAAAATGGTGCCAAAAGCTTGTAAATGCTCTCCTGAAAGGTTTGGCGATGGAAACAGAAGGCTTTTTATCACAGGACAAGAAATCAGCCCTCAAAAACATAACCGGCAGAAAATATTTTTTTGAAAAAATTCCTAACCCCCGGGGTCACAATTTCAGCAAAAATCTGACTTTTGGCAATTCACTCAAAAATGGTGCCAAAAGCTTGAAAATTCTCTCCTGAAAGGTTTGGAACTCGAAACAGAAGGCTTTTTATAACAGAACGAGAAATAAGCCCTCAAAAACTTAACCGGGAGAAAATATTTTTTTGAAAAAATCCCTAAGCCGCGGGGTCCCAATTTCAGCAAAAATCTGACTTTTGGCAATTCACTCAAAAATGGTGCCAAAAGCTTGAAAATGCTCTCCTGAAAGGTTTGGCACTCGAAACAGAAGGCTTTTTATCATAGGACAAGAAATCAGCCCTCAGAAAGTTAACCGGCAGAAAATATTTTTTTGAAAAAATCCCTAAGGCCCGGGGTGACAATTTCAGCAAAAATCTGGCTTTTGGCAATTCACTCAAAAATGGTGCCAAAAGCTTGAAAATGCTCTCCTGAAAGGTTTGGAACTCGAAACGGAAGGCTTTTTATAACAGAACGAGAAATAAGCCCTCAAAAACTTAACCGGGAGAAAATATTTTTTTGAAAAAATCCCTAAGCTCCGGGGTCACAATTTCAGCAAATATCTGACTTTTGGCAATTCACTCAAAAATGGTGCCAAAAGCTTGTAAATGCTCTCCTGAAAGGTTTGGCGATGGAAACAGAAGGCTTTTTATCACAGGACAAGAAATCAGCCCTCAAAAACTTAACCGGCAGAAAATATTTGTTTGAAAAAATCCCTAAGCTCCGGGGTCACAATTTCAGCAAAAATCTGACTTTTGGCAATTCACTCAAAAATGGTGCCAAAAGCTTGAAAATGCTCCCCTGAAAGCTTTGGCGATGGAAACAGAAGGCTTTTTATCATAGGACAAGAAATCAGCCCTCAAAAACTTAACCGGCAGAAAATATTTTTTTGAAAAAATCCCTAAGCCCCGGGGTCACAATTTCAGCAAAAATCTGACTTTTGGCAATTCACTCAAAAATGCTGCCAAAAGCTTGAAAATGCTCTCCTGAAAGGTTTGGCGATGGAAACAGAAGGCTTTTTATCACAGGACAAGAAATCAGCCCTCAAAAACTTAACCGGCAGAAAATATTTTTTTGAAAAAATCCCTAAGCCCCGGGGTCACAATTTCAGCAAAAATCTGGTTTTTGGCAATTCACTCAAAAATGGTGCCAAAAGCTTGAAAATGCTCTCCTGAAAGGTTTGGAACTCGAAACGGAAGGCTTTTTATAACAGAACGAGAAATAAGCCCTCAAAAACTTAACCGGGAGAAAACATTTTTTTTGAAAAAATCCCTAAGCCCCGGGGTCACAATTTCAGCAAAAATCTGACTTTTGGCAATTCACTCAAAAATGGTGCCAAAAGCTTGTAAATGCTCTCCTGAAAGGTTTGGCGATGGAAACAGAAGGCTTTTTATCACAGGACAAGAAATCAGCCCTCAAAAACTTAACCGGCAGAAAATATTTTTTTGAAAAAATCCCTAAGCCCCGGGGTCACAATTTCAGCAAAAATCTGACTTTTGGCAATTCACTCAAAAATGGTGCCAAAAGCTTGAAAATGCTCTCCTTAAAGGTTTGGAACTCGAAACGGAAGGCTTTTTATCACAGGACAAGAAATCAGCCCTCAAAAACTTAACCGGCAGAAAATATTTTTTTGAAAAAATCCCTAAGCCCCGGGGTCACAATTTCAGCAAAAATCTGACTTTTGGCAATTCACTCAAAAATGGTGCCAAAAGCTTGTAAATGCTCTCCTGAAAGTTTTGGCGATGGAAACAGAAGGCTTTTTATCACAGGACAAGAAATCAGCCCTCAAAAACTTAACCGGCAGAAAATATTTTTTTGAAAAAATCCCTAAGCCCCGGGATCACAATTTCAGCAAAAATCTGACTTTTGGCAATTCACTCAAAAATGGTGCCAAAAGCTTGTAAATGCTCTCCTGAAAGGTTTGGCGATGGAAACAGAAGGCTTTTTATCACAGGACAAGAAATCAGCCCTCAAAAACATAACCGGCAGAAAATATTTTTTTGAAAAAATTCCTAACCCCCGGGGTCACAATTTCAGCAAAAATCTGACTTTTGGCAATTCACTCAAAAATGGTGCCAAAAGCTTGAAAATTCTCTCCTGAAAGGTTTGGAACTCGAAACAGAAGGCTTTTTATAACAGAACGAGAAATAAGCCCTCAAAAACTTAACCGGGAGAAAATATTTTTTTGAAAAAATCCCTAAGCCGCGGGGTCCCAATTTCAGCAAAAATCTGACTTTTGGCAATTCACTCAAAAATGGTGCCAAAAGCTTGAAAATGCTCTCCTGAAAGGTTTGGCACTCGAAACAGAAGGCTTTTTATCATAGGACAAGAAATCAGCCCTCAGAAAGTTAACCGGCAGAAAATATTTTTTTGAAAAAATCCCTAAGGCCCGGGGTGACAATTTCAGCAAAAATCTGGCTTTTGGCAATTCACTCAAAAATGGTGCCAAAAGCTTGAAAATGCTCTCCTGAAAGGTTTGGAACTCGAAACGGAAGGCTTTTTATAACAGAACGAGAAATAAGCCCTCAAAAACTTAACCGGGAGAAAATATTTTTTTGAAAAAATCCCTAAGCTCCGGGGTCACAATTTCAGCAAATATCTGACTTTTGGCAATTCACTCAAAAATGGTGCCAAAAGCTTGTAAATGCTCTCCTGAAAGGTTTGGCGATGGAAACAGAAGGCTTTTTATCACAGGACAAGAAATCAGCCCTCAAAAACTTAACCGGCAGAAAATATTTGTTTGAAAAAATCCCTAAGCTCCGGGGTCACAATTTCAGCAAAAATCTGACTTTTGGCAATTCACTCAAAAATGGTGCCAAAAGCTTGAAAATGCTCCCCTGAAAGCTTTGGCGATGGAAACAGAAGGCTTTTTATCATAGGACAAGAAATCAGCCCTCAAAAACTTAACCGGCAGAAAATATTTTTTTGAAAAAATCCCTAAGCCCCGGGGTCACAATTTCAGCAAAAATCTGACTTTTGGCAATTCACTCAAAAATGCTGCCAAAAGCTTGAAAATGCTCTCCTGAAAGGTTTGGCGATGGAAACAGAAGGCTTTTTATCACAGGACAAGAAATCAGCCCTCAAAAACTTAACCGGCAGAAAATATTTTTTTGAAAAAATCCCTAAGCCCCGGGGTCACAATTTCAGCAAAAATCTGGTTTTTGGCAATTCACTCAAAAATGGTGCCAAAAGCTTGAAAATGCTCTCCTGAAAGGTTTGGAACTCGAAACGGAAGGCTTTTTATAAGAGAACGAGAAATAAGCCCTCAAAAACTTAACCGGGAGAAAATATTTTTTTGAAAAAATCCCTAAGCCCCGGGGTCACAATTTCAGCAAAAATCTGACTTTTGGCCATTCATTCAAAAATGGTGCCAAAAGCTTGTAAATACTCTCCTGAAAGGTTTGGCGAAGGAAACAGAAGGCTTTTTATCACAGGACAAGAAATCAGCCCTCAAAAACTTAACCGGCAGAATTTTTTTTTGAAAAAAACCCTAAGCCCCGGGGTCACAATTTCAGCAAAAATCTGACTTTTGGCAATTCACTCAAAAATGGTGCCAAAAGCTTGAAAATGCTCTCCTGAAAGGTTTGGAACTCGAAACGGAAGGCTTTTTATCACAGGACAAGAAATCAGCCTTCAAAAACTTAACCGGCAGATTTTTTTTTTTGAAAAAATCCCTAAGCCCCGGGGTCACAATTTCAGCAAAAATCTGACTTTTGGCAATTCACTCAAAAATGGTGCCAAAAGCTTGTAAATGCTCTCCTGAAAGGTTTGGCGATGGAAACAGAAGGCTTTTTATCACAGGGCAAGAAATCAGCCCTCAAAAACTTAACCGGCAGAAAATATTTTTTTGAAAAAATCCCTAAGCCCCGGGGTCACAATTTCAGCAAAAATCTGACTTTTCGAAATTCACTGAAAAATGGTGCCAACCGGTTGTAAATGCTCCCCTGAAAGCTTTGGCGATGGAAACAGAAGGCTTTTTATCACAGGACAAAAAATCAGCCCTCAAAAACTTAACCGGCAGAAAATATTTGTTTGAAAAAATCCCTAAGCCCCGGGGTCACAATTTCAGCAAAAATCTGACTTTTGGCAATTCACTCAAAAATGGTGCCAAAAGCTTGAAAATGCTCCCCTGAAAGCTTTGGCGATGGAAACAGAAGGCTTTTTATCATAGGACAAGAAATCAGCCCTCAAAAACTTAACCGGCAGAAAATATTTGTTTGAAAAAATCCCTAAGCCCCGGGGTCACAATTTCAGCAAAAATCTGACTTTTGGCAATTCACTCAAAAATGGTGCCAAAAGCTTGAAAATGCTCCCCTGAAAGCTTTGGCGATGGAAACAGAAGGCTTTTTATCATAGGACAAGAAATCAGCCCTCAAAAACTTAACCGGCAGAAAATATTTGTTTGAAAAAATCCCTAAGCCCCGGGGTCACAATTTCAGCAAAAATCTGACTTTTGGCAATTCACTCAAAAATGGTGCCAAAAGCTTGAAAATGCTCTCCTGAAAGGTTTGGCGATGGAAACAGAAGGCTTTTTATCACAGGACAAGAAATCAGCCCTCAAAAACTTAACCGGCAGAAAATATTTTTTTGAAAAAATCCCTAAGCCCCGGGGTCCCAATTTCAGCAAAAATCTGACTTTTGGCAATTCACTCAAAAATGGTGCCAAAAGCTTGAAAATGCTCTCCTGAAAGGTTTGGCACTCGAAACAGAAGGCTTTTTATCATAGGACAAGAAATCAGCCCTCAGAAAGTTAACCGGCAGAAAATATTTTTTTGAAAAAATCCCTAAGGCCCGGGGTGACAATTTCAGCAAAAATCTGGCTTTTGGCAATTCACTCAAAAATGGTGCCAAAAGCTTGAAAATGCTCTCCTGAAAGGTTTGGAACTCGAAACGGAAGGCTTTTTATAACAGAACGAGAAATAAGCCCTCAAAAACTTAACCGGGAGAAAATATTTTTTTGAAAAAATCCCTAAGCTCCGGGGTCACAATTTCAGCAAATATCTGACTTTTGGCAATTCACTCAAAAATGGTGCCAAAAGCTTGTAAATGCTCTCCTGAAAGGTTTGGCGATGGAAACAGAAGGCTTTTTATCACAGGACAAGAAATCAGCCCTCAAAAACTTAACCGGCAGAAAATATTTGTTTGAAAAAATCCCTAAGCTCCGGGGTCACAATTTCAGCAAAAATCTGACTTTTGGCAATTCACTCAAAAATGGTGCCAAAAGCTTGAAAATGCTCCCCTGAAAGCTTTGGCGATGGAAACAGAAGGCTTTTTATCATAGGACAAGAAATCAGCCCTCAAAAACTTAACCGGCAGAAAATATTTTTTTGAAAAAATCCCTAAGCCCCGGGGTCACAATTTCAGCAAAAATCTGACTTTTGGCAATTCACTCAAAAATGCTGCCAAAAGCTTGAAAATGCTCTCCTGAAAGGTTTGGCGATGGAAACAGAAGGCTTTTTATCACAGGACAAGAAATCAGCCCTCAAAAACTTAACCGGCAGAAAATATTTTTTTGAAAAAATCCCTAAGCCCCGGGGTCACAATTTCAGCAAAAATCTGGTTTTTGGCAATTCACTCAAAAATGGTGCCAAAAGCTTGAAAATGCTCTCCTGAAAGGTTTGGAACTCGAAACGGAAGGCTTTTTATAAGAGAACGAGAAATAAGCCCTCAAAAACTTAACCGGGAGAAAATATTTTTTTGAAAAAATCCCTAAGCCCCGGGGTCACAATTTCAGCAAAAATCTGACTTTTGGCCATTCATTCAAAAATGGTGCCAAAAGCTTGTAAATACTCTCCTGAAAGGTTTGGCGAAGGAAACAGAAGGCTTTTTATCACAGGACAAGAAATCAGCCCTCAAAAACTTAACCGGCAGAATTTTTTTTTGAAAAAATCCCTAAGCCCCGGGGTCACAATTTCAGCAAAAATCTGACTTTTGGCAATTCACTCAAAAATGGTGCCAAAAGCTTGAAAATGCTCTCCTGAAAGGTTTGGAACTCGAAACGGAAGGCTTTTTATCACAGGACAAGAAATCAGCCTTCAAAAACTTATCCGGCAGATTTTTTTTTTTGAAAAAATCCCTAAGCCCCGGGGTCACAATTTCAGCAAAAATCTGACTTTTGGCAATTCACTCAAAAATGGTGCCAAAAGCTTGTAAATGCTCTCCTGAAAGGTTTGGCGATGGAAACAGAAGGCTTTTTATCACAGGGCAAGAAATCAGCCCTCAAAAACTTAACCGGCAGAAAATATTTTTTTGAAAAAATCCCTAAGCCCCGGGGTCACAATTTCAGCAAAAATCTGACTTTTCGAAATTCACTGAAAAATGGTGCCAACCGGTTGTAAATGCTCCCCTGAAAGCTTTGGCGATGGAAACAGAAGGCTTTTTATCACAGGACAAAAAATCAGCCCTCAAAAACTTAACCGGCAGAAAATATTTGTTTGAAAAAATCCCTAAGCCCCGGGGTCACAATTTCAGCAAAAATCTGACTTTTGGCAATTCACTCAAAAATGGTGCCAAAAGCTTGAAAATGCTCCCCTGAAAGCTTTGGCGATGGAAACAGAAGGCTTTTTATCATAGGACAAGAAATCAGCCCTCAAAAACTTAACCGGCAGAAAATATTTGTTTGAAAAAATCCCTAAGCCCCGGGGTCACAATTTCAGCAAAAATCTGACTTTTGGCAATTCACTCAAAAATGGTGCCAAAAGCTTGAAAATGCTCCCCTGAAAGCTTTGGCGATGGAAACGGAAGGCTTTTTATAACAGAACGAGAAATAAGCCCTCAAAAACTTAACCGGCAGAAAATATTTGTTTGAAAAAATCCCTAAGCCCCGGGGTCACAATTTCAGCAAAAATCTGACTTTTGGCAATTGACTCAAAAATGGTGCCAACCGGTTGTAAATGCTCCCCTGAAAGCTTTGGCGATGGAAACGGAAGGCTTTTTATAACAGAACGAGAAATAAGCCCTCAAAAACTTAACAGGGAGAAAATATTTTTTTGAAAAAATCCCTAAGCCCCGGGGTCACAATTTCAGCAAAAATCTGACTTTTGGCAATTCACTCAAAAATGGTGCCAAAAGCTTGAAAATGCTCTACTGAAAGGTTTGGCGATGGAAACAGAAGGCTTTTTATCACAGGACAAGAAATCAGCCCTCAAAAACTTAACCGGCAGAAAATATTTTTTTGAAAAAATCCCTAAGCCCCGGGGTCACAATTTCAGCAAAAATCTGGCTTTTGGCAATTCACTCAAAAATGGTGCCAAAAGCTTGAAAATGCTCCCCTGAAAGCTTTGGCGATGGAAACAGAAGGCTTTTTATCATAGGACAAGAAATCAGCCCTCAAAAACTTAACCGGCAGAAAATATTTGTTTGAAAAAATCCCTAAGCCCCGGGGTCACAATTTCAGCAAAAATCTGACTTTTGGCAATTCACTCAAAAATGGTGCCAAAAGCTTGAAAATGCTCCCCTGAAAGCTTTGGCGATGGAAACAGAAGGCTTTTTATCATAGGACAAGAAATCAGCCCTCAAAAACTTAACCGGCAGAAAATATTTGTTTGAAAAAATCCCTAAGCCCCGGGGTCACAATTTCAGCAAAAATCTGACTTTTGGCAATTCACTCAAAAATGGTGCCAAAAGCTTGAAAATGCTCTCCTGAAAGGTTTGGCGATGGAAACAGAAGGCTTTTTATCACAGGACAAGAAATCAGCCCTCAAAAACTTAACCGGCAGAAAATATTTTTTTGAAAAAATCCCTAAGCCCTGGGGTCCCAATTTCAGCAAAAATCTGACTTTTGGCAATTCACTCAAAAATGGTGCCAAAAGCTTGAAAATGCTCTCCTGAAAGGTTTGGCACTCGAAACAGAAGGCTTTTTATCATAGGACAAGAAATCAGCCCTCAGAAAGTTAACCGGCAGAAAATATTTTTTTGAAAAAATCCCTAAGGCCCGGGGTGACAATTTCAGCAAAAATCTGGCTTTTGGCAATTCACTCAAAAATGGTGCCAAAAGCTTGAAAATGCTCTCCTGAAAGGTTTGGAACTCGAAACGGAAGGCTTTTTATAACAGAACGAGAAATAAGCCCTCAAAAACTTAACCGGGAGAAAATATTTTTTTGAAAAAATCCCTAAGCTCCGGGGTCACAATTTCAGCAAATATCTGACTTTTGGCAATTCACTCAAAAATGGTGCCAAAAGCTTGTAAATGCTCTCCTGAAAGGTTTGGCGATGGAAACAGAAGGCTTTTTATCACAGGACAAGAAATCAGCCCTCAAAAACTTAACCGGCAGAAAATATTTGTTTGAAAAAATCCCTAAGCTCCGGGGTCACAATTTCAGCAAAAATCTGACTTTTGGCAATTCACTCAAAAATGGTGCCAAAAGCTTGAAAATGCTCCCCTGAAAGCTTTGGCGATGGAAACAGAAGGCTTTTTATCATAGGACAAGAAATCAGCCCTCAAAAACTTAACCGGCAGAAAATATTTTTTTGAAAAAATCCCTAAGCCCCGGGGTCACAATTTCAGCAAAAATCTGACTTTTGGCAATTCACTCAAAAATGCTGCCAAAAGCTTGAAAATGCTCTCCTGAAAGGTTTGGCGATGGAAACAGAAGGCTTTTTATCACAGGACAAGAAATCAGCCCTCAAAAACTTAACCGGCAGAAAATATTTTTTTGAAAAAATCCCTAAGCCCCGGGGTCACAATTTCAGCAAAAATCTGGTTTTTGGCAATTCACTCAAAAATGGTGCCAAAAGCTTGAAAATGCTCTCCTGAAAGGTTTGGAACTCGAAACGGAAGGCTTTTTATAAGAGAACGAGAAATAAGCCCTCAAAAACTTAACCGGGAGAAAATATTTTTTTGAAAAAATCCCTAAGCCCCGGGGTCACAATTTCAGCAAAAATCTGACTTTTGGCCATTCATTCAAAAATGGTGCCAAAAGCTTGTAAATACTCTCCTGAAAGGTTTGGCGAAGGAAACAGAAGGCTTTTTATCACAGGACAAGAAATCAGCCCTCAAAAACTTAACCGGCAGAATTTTTTTTTGAAAAAATCCCTAAGCCCCGGGGTCACAATTTCAGCAAAAATCTGACTTTTGGCAATTCACTCAAAAATGGTGCCAAAAGCTTGAAAATGCTCTCCTGAAAGGTTTGGAACTCGAAACGGAAGGCTTTTTATCACAGGACAAGAAATCAGCCTTCAAAAACTTAACCGGCAGATTTTTTTTTTTGAAAAAATCCCTAAGCCCCGGGGTCACAATTTCAGCAAAAATCTGACTTTTGGCAATTCACTCAAAAATGGTGCCAAAAGCTTGTAAATGCTCTCCTGAAAGGTTTGGCGATGGAAACAGAAGGCTTTTTATCACAGGGCAAGAAATCAGCCCTCAAAAACTTAACCGGCAGAAAATATTTTTTTGAAAAAATCCCTAAGCCCCGGGGTCACAATTTCAGCAAAAATCTGACTTTTCGAAATTCACTGAAAAATGGTGCCAACCGGTTGTAAATGCTCCCCTGAAAGCTTTGGCGATGGAAACAGAAGGCTTTTTATCACAGGACAAAAAATCAGCCCTCAAAAACTTAACCGGCAGAAAATATTTGTTTGAAAAAATCCCTAAGCCCCGGGGTCACAATTTCAGCAAAAATCTGACTTTTGGCAATTCACTCAAAAATGGTGCCAAAAGCTTGAAAATGCTCCCCTGAAAGCTTTGGCGATGGAAACAGAAGGCTTTTTATCATAGGACAAGAAATCAGCCCTCAAAAACTTAACCGGCAGAAAATATTTGTTTGAAAAAATCCCTAAGCCCCGGGGTCACAATTTCAGCAAAAATCTGACTTTTGGCAATTCACTCAAAAATGGTGCCAAAAGCTTGAAAATGCTCCCCTGAAAGCTTTGGCGATGGAAACGGAAGGCTTTTTATAACAGAACGAGAAATAAGCCCTCAAAAACTTAACCGGCAGAAAATATTTGTTTGAAAAAATCCCTAAGCCCCGGGGTCACAATTTCAGCAAAAATCTGACTTTTGGCAATTGACTCAAAAATGGTGCCAACCGGTTGTAAATGCTCCCCTGAAAGCTTTGGCGATGGAAACGGAAGGCTTTTTATAACAGAACGAGAAATAAGCCCTCAAAAACTTAACAGGGAGAAAATATTTTTTTGAAAAAATCCCTAAGCCCCGGGGTCACAATTTCAGCAAAAATCTGACTTTTGGCAATTCACTCAAAAATGGTGCCAAAAGCTTGAAAATGCTCTACTGAAAGGTTTGGCGATGGAAACAGAAGGCTTTTTATCACAGGACAAGAAATCAGCCCTCAAAAACTTAACCGGCAGAAAATATTTTTTTGAAAAAATCCCTAAGCCCCGGGGTCACAATTTCAGCAAAAATCTGGCTTTTGGCAATTCACTCAAAAATGGTGCCAAAAGCTTGAAAATGCTCCCCTGAAAGCTTTGGCGATGGAAACAGAAGGCTTTTTATCATAGGACAAGAAATCAGCCCTCAAAAACTTAACCGGCAGAAAATATTTGTTTGAAAAAATCCCTAAGCCCCGGGGTCACAATTTCAGCAAAAATCTGACTTTTGGCAATTCACTCAAAAATGGTGCCAAAAGCTTGAAAATGCTCCCCTGAAAGCTTTGGCGATGGAAACAGAAGGCTTTTTATCATAGGACAAGAAATCAGCCCTCAAAAACTTAACCGGCAGAAAATATTTGTTTGAAAAAATCCCTAAGCCCCGGGGTCACAATTTCAGCAAAAATCTGACTTTTGGCAATTCACTCAAAAATGGTGCCAAAAGCTTGAAAATGCTCTCCTGAAAGGTTTGGCGATGGAAACAGAAGGCTTTTTATCACAGGACAAGAAATCAGCCCTTAAAAACTTAACCGGCAGAAAATATTTTTTTGAAAAAATCCCTAAGCCCTGGGGTCCCAATTTCAGCAAAAATCTGACTTTTGGCAATTCACTCAAAAATGGTGCCAAAAGCTTGAAAATGCTCTCCTGAAAGGTTTGGCACTCGAAACAGAAGGCTTTTTATCATAGGACAAGAAATCAGCCCTCAGAAAGTTAACCGGCAGAAAATATTTTTTTGAAAAAATCCCTAAGGCCCGGGGTGACAATTTCAGCAAAAATCTGGCTTTTGGCAATTCACTCAAAAATGGTGCCAAAAGCTTGAAAATGCTCTCCTGAAAGGTTTGGAACTCGAAACGGAAGGCTTTTTATAACAGAACGAGAAATAAGCCCTCAAAAACTTAACCGGGAGAAAATATTTTTTTGAAAAAATCCCTAAGCTCCGGGGTCACAATTTCAGCAAATATCTGACTTTTGGCAATTCACTCAAAAATGGTGCCAAAAGCTTGTAAATGCTCTCCTGAAAGGTTTGGCGATGGAAACAGAAGGCTTTTTATCACAGGACAAGAAATCAGCCCTCAAAAACTTAACCGGCAGAAAATATTTGTTTGAAAAAATCCCTAAGCTCCGGGGTCACAATTTCAGCAAAAATCTGACTTTTGGCAATTCACTCAAAAATGGTGCCAAAAGCTTGAAAATGCTCCCCTGAAAGCTTTGGCGATGGAAACAGAAGGCTTTTTATCATAGGACAAGAAATCAGCCCTCAAAAACTTAACCGGCAGAAAATATTTTTTTGAAAAAATCCCTAAGCCCCGGGGTCACAATTTCAGCAAAAATCTGACTTTTGGCAATTCACTCAAAAATGCTGCCAAAAGCTTGAAAATGCTCTCCTGAAAGGTTTGGCGATGGAAACAGAAGGCTTTTTATCACAGGACAAGAAATCAGCCCTCAAAAACTTAACCGGCAGAAAATATTTTTTTGAAAAAATCCCTAAGCCCCGGGGTCACAATTTCAGCAAAAATCTGGTTTTTGGCAATTCACTCAAAAATGGTGCCAAAAGCTTGAAAATGCTCTCCTGAAAGGTTTGGAACTCGAAACGGAAGGCTTTTTATAAGAGAACGAGAAATAAGCCCTCAAAAACTTAACCGGGAGAAAATATTTTTTTGAAAAAATCCCTAAGCCCCGGGGTCACAATTTCAGCAAAAATCTGACTTTTGGCCATTCATTCAAAAATGGTGCCAAAAGCTTGTAAATACTCTCCTGAAAGGTTTGGCGAAGGAAACAGAAGGCTTTTTATCACAGGACAAGAAATCAGCCCTCAAAAACTTAACCGGCAGAATTTTTTTTTGAAAAAATCCCTAAGCCCCGGGGTCACAATTTCAGCAAAAATCTGACTTTTGGCAATTCACTCAAAAATGGTGCCAAAAGCTTGAAAATGCTCTCCTGAAAGGTTTGGAACTCGAAACGGAAGGCTTTTTATCACAGGACAAGAAATCAGCCTTCAAAAACTTAACCGGCAGATTTTTTTTTTTGAAAAAATCCCTAAGCCCCGGGGTCACAATTTCAGCAAAAATCTGACTTTTGGCAATTCACTCAAAAATGGTGCCAAAAGCTTGTAAATGCTCTCCTGAAAGGTTTGGCGATGGAAACAGAAGGCTTTTTATCACAGGGCAAGAAATCAGCCCTCAAAAACTTAACCGGCAGAAAATATTTTTTTGAAAAAATCCCTAAGCCCCGGGGTCACAATTTCAGCAAAAATCTGACTTTTCGAAATTCACTGAAAAATGGTGCCAACCGGTTGTAAATGCTCCCCTGAAAGCTTTGGCGATGGAAACAGAAGGCTTTTTATCACAGGACAAAAAATCAGCCCTCAAAAACTTAACCGGCAGAAAATATTTGTTTGAAAAAATCCCTAAGCCCCGGGGTCACAATTTCAGCAAAAATCTGACTTTTGGCAATTCACTCAAAAATGGTGCCAAAAGCTTGAAAATGCTCCCCTGAAAGCTTTGGCGATGGAAACAGAAGGCTTTTTATCATAGGACAAGAAATCAGCCCTCAAAAACTTAACCGGCAGAAAATATTTGTTTGAAAAAATCCCTAAGCCCCGGGGTCACAATTTCAGCAAAAATCTGACTTTTGGCAATTCACTCAAAAATGGTGCCAAAAGCTTGAAAATGCTCCCCTGAAAGCTTTGGCGATGGAAACAGAAGGCTTTTTATCATAGGACAAGAAATCAGCCCTCAAAAACTTAACCGGCAGAAAATATTTGTTTGAAAAAATCCCTAAGCCCCGGGGTCACAATTTCAGCAAAAATCTGACTTTTGGCAATTCACTCAAAAATGGTGCCAAAAGCTTGAAAATGCTCTCCTGAAAGGTTTGGCGATGGAAACAGAAGGCTTTTTATCACAGGACAAGAAATCAGCCCTCAAAAACTTAACCGGCAGAAAATATTTTTTTGAAAAAATCCCTAAGCCCCGGGGTCACAATTTCAGCAAAAATCTGACTTTTGGCAATTCACTCAAAAATGGTGCCAAAAGCTTGAAAATGCTCTCCTGAAAGATTTGGCACTCGAAAGAGATGGCTTTTTATCACAGGACAAGAAATCAGCCCTCAAAAACTTAACCGGCAGAAAATATTTTTTTGAAAAAATCCCTAAGCCCCGGGGTCACAATTTCAGCAAAAATCTGGCTTTTGGCAATTCACTCAAAAATGGTGCCAAAAGCTTGAAAATGCTCTCCTGAAAGGTTTGGAACTCGAAACGGAAGGCTTTTTATAAGAGAACGAGAAATAAGCCCTCAAAAACTTAACCGGCAGAAAATATTTTTTTGAAAAAATCCCTAAGCCCCGGGGTCACAATTTCAGCAAAAATCTGACTTTTGGCAATTCACTCAAAAATGGTGCCAAAAGCTTGAAAATGCTCTCCTGAAAGATTTGGCACTCGAAAGAGATGGCTTTTTATCACAGGACAAGAAATCAGCCCTCAAAAACTTAACCGGCAGAAAATATTTTTTTGAAAAAATCCCTAAGCCCCGGGGTCACAATTTCAGCAAAAATCTGACTTTTGGCAATTCACTCAAAAATGGTGCCAAAAGCTTGAAAATGCTCTCCTGAAAGATTTGGCACTCGAAAGAGATGGCTTTTTATCACAGGACAAGAAATCAGCCCTCAAAAACTTAACCGGCAGAAAATATTTTTTTGAAAAAATCCCTAAGCCCCGGGGTCACAATTTCAGCAAAAATCTGGCTTTTGGCAATTCACTCAAAAATGGTGCCAAAAGCTTGAAAATGCTCTCCTGAAAGGTTTGGAACTCGAAACGGAAGGCTTTTTATAAGAGAACGAGAAATAAGCCCTCAAAAACTTAACCGGCAGAAAATATTTTTTTGAAAAAATCCCTAAGCCCCGGGGTCACAATTTCAGCAAAAATCTGACTTTTGGCAATTCACTCAAAAATGGTGCCAAAAGCTTGTAAATGCTCTCCTGAAAGGTTTGGCGATGGAAACAGAAGGCTTTTTATCACAGGACAAGAAATCAGCTCTCAAAAACTTAACCGGCAGAAAATATTTGTTTGAAAAAATCCCTAAGCCCCGGGGTCACAATTTCAGCAAAAATCTGACTTTTGGCAATTCACTCAAAAATGGTGCCAAAAGCTTGAAAATGCTCCCCTGAAAGCTTTGGCGATGGAAACAGAAGGCTTTTTATCATAGGACAAGAAATCAGCCCTCAAAAACTTAACCGGCAGAAAATATTTGTTTGAAAAAATCCCTAAGCCCCGGGGTCACAATTTCAGCAAAAATCTGACTTTTGGCAATTCACTCAAAAATGGTGCCAAAAGCTTGAAAATGCTCTCCTGAAAGGTTTGGCGATGGAAACAGAAGGCTTTTTATCACAGGACAAGAAATCAGCCCTCAAAAACTTAACCGGCAGAAAATATTTTTTTGAAAAAATCCCTAAGCCCCGGGGTCACAATTTCAGCAAAAATCTGACTTTTGGCAATTCACTCAAAAATGGTGCCAAAAGCTTGAAAATGCTCTCCTGAAAGGTTTGGCGATGGAAACAGAAGGCTTTTTATCACAGGACAAGAAATCAGCCCTCAAAAACTTAACCGGCAGAAAATATTTTTTTGAAAAAATCCCTAAGCCCCGGGGTCACAATTTCAGCAAAAATCTGGCTTTTGGCAATTCACTCAAAAATGGTGCCAAAAGCTTGAAAATGCTCCCCTGAAAGCTTTGGCGATGGAAACAGAAGGCTTTTTATCATAGGACAAGAAATCAGCCCTCAAAAACTTAACCGGCAGAAAATATTTGTTTGAAAAAATCCCTAAGCCCCGGGGTCACAATTTCAGCAAAAATCTGACTTTTGGCAATTCACTCAAAAATGGTGCCAAAAGCTTGAAAATGCTCTCCTGAAAGGTTTGGCGATGGAAACAGAAGGCTTTTTATCACAGGACAAGAAATCAGCCCTCAAAAACTTAACCGGCAGAAAATATTTTTTTGAAAAAATCCCTAAGCCCCGGGGTCCCAATTTCAGCAAAAATCTGACTTTTGGCAATTCACTCAAAAATGGTGCCAAAAGCTTGAAAATGCTCTCCTGAAAGGTTTGGCACTCGAAACAGAAGGCTTTTTATCATAGGACAAGAAATCAGCCCTCAGAAAGTTAACCGGCAGAAAATATTTTTTTGAAAAAATCCCTAAGGCCCGGGGTGACAATTTCAGCAAAAATCTGGCTTTTGGCAATTCACTCAAAAATGGTGCCAAAAGCTTGAAAATGCTCTCCTGAAAGGTTTGGCGATGGAAACAGAAGGCTTTTTATCACAGGACAAGAAATCAGCTCTCAAAAACTTAACCGGCAGAAAATATTTGTTTGAAAAAATCCCTAAGGCCCGGGGTGACAATTTCAGCAAAAATCTGGCTTTTGGCAATTCACTCAAAAATGGTGCCAAAAGCTTGAAAATGCTCCCCTGAAAGCTTTGGCGATGGAAACAGAAGGCTTTTTATCATAGGACAAGAAATCAGCCCTCAAAAACTTAACCGGCAGAAAATATTTGTTTGAAAAAATCCCTAAGCCCCGGGGTCACAATTTCAGCAAAAATCTGACTTTTGGCAATTCACTCAAAAATGGTGCCAAAAGCTTGAAAATGCTCTCCTGAAAGGTTTGGCGATGGAAACAGAAGGCTTTTTATCACAGGACAAGAAATCAGCCCTCAAAAACTTAACCGGCAGAAAATATTTTTTTGAAAAAATCCCTAAGCCCCGGGGTCCCAATTTCAGCAAAAATCTGACTTTTGGCAATTCACTCAAAAATGGTGCCAAAAGCTTGAAAATGCTCTCCTGAAAGGTTTGGCACTCGAAACAGAAGGCTTTTTATCATAGGACAAGAAATCAGCCCTCAGAAAGTTAACCGGCAGAAAATATTTTTTTGAAAAAATCCCTAAGGCCCGGGGTGACAATTTCAGCAAAAATCTGGCTTTTGGCAATTCACTCAAAAATGGTGCCAAAAGCTTGAAAATGCTCTCCTGAAAGGTTTGGAACTCGAAACGGAAGGCTTTTTATAACAGAACGAGAAATAAGCCCTCAAAAACTTAACCGGGAGAAAATATTTTTTTGAAAAAATCCCTAAGCTCCGGGGTCACAATTTCAGCAAATATCTGACTTTTGGCAATTCACTCAAAAATGGTGCCAAAAGCTTGTAAATGCTCTCCTGAAAGGTTTGGCGATGGAAACAGAAGGCTTTTTATCACAGGACAAGAAATCAGCCCTCAAAAACTTAACCGGCAGAAAATATTTGTTTGAAAAAATCCCTAAGCTCCGGGGTCACAATTTCAGCAAAAATCTGACTTTTGGCAATTCACTCAAAAATGGTGCCAAAAGCTTGAAAATGCTCCCCTGAAAGCTTTGGCGATGGAAACAGAAGGCTTTTTATCATAGGACAAGAAATCAGCCCTCAAAAACTTAACCGGCAGAAAATATTTTTTTGAAAAAATCCCTAAGCCCCGGGGTCACAATTTCAGCAAAAATCTGACTTTTGGCAATTCACTCAAAAATGCTGCCAAAAGCTTGAAAATGCTCTCCTGAAAGGTTTGGCGATGGAAACAGAAGGCTTTTTATCACAGGACAAGAAATCAGCCCTCAAAAACTTAACCGGCAGAAAATATTTTTTTGAAAAAATCCCTAAGCCCCGGGGTCACAATTTCAGCAAAAATCTGGTTTTTGGCAATTCACTCAAAAATTGTGCCAAAAGCTTGAAAATGCTCTCCTGAAAGGTTTGGAACTCGAAACGGAAGGCTTTTTATAAGAGAACGAGAAATAAGCCCTCAAAAACTTAACCGGGAGAAAATATTTTTTTGAAAAAATCCCTAAGCCCCGGGGTCACAATTTCAGCAAAAATCTGACTTTTGGCCATTCATTCAAAAATGGTGCCAAAAGCTTGTAAATACTCTCCTGAAAGGTTTGGCGAAGGAAACAGAAGGCTTTTTATCACAGGACAAGAAATCAGCCCTCAAAAACTTAACCGGCAGAATTTTTTTTTGAAAAAATCCCTAAGCCCCGGGGTCACAATTTCAGCAAAAATCTGACTTTTGGCAATTCACTCAAAAATGGTGCCAAAAGCTTGAAAATGCTCTCCTGAAAGGTTTGGAACTCGAAACGGAAGGCTTTTTATCACAGGACAAGAAATCAGCCTTCAAAAACTTAACCGGCAGATTTTTTTTTTTGAAAAAATCCCTAAGCCCCGGGGTCACAATTTCAGCAAAAATCTGACTTTTGGCAATTCACTCAAAAATGGTGCCAAAAGCTTGTAAATGCTCTCCTGAAAGGTTTGGCGATGGAAACAGAAGGCTTTTTATCACAGGGCAAGAAATCAGCCCTCAAAAACTTAACCGGCAGAAAATATTTTTTTGAAAAAATCCCTAAGCCCCGGGGTCACAATTTCAGCAAAAATCTGACTTTTCGAAATTCACTGAAAAATGGTGCCAACCGGTTGTAAATGCTCCCCTGAAAGCTTTGGCGATGGAAACAGAAGGCTTTTTATCACAGGACAAAAAATCAGCCCTCAAAAACTTAACCGGCAGAAAATATTTGTTTGAAAAAATCCCTAAGCCCCGGGGTCACAATTTCAGCAAAAATCTGACTTTTGGCAATTCACTCAAAAATGGTGCCAAAAGCTTGAAAATGCTCCCCTGAAAGCTTTGGCGATGGAAACAGAAGGCTTTTTATCATAGGACAAGAAATCAGCCCTCAAAAACTTAACCGGCAGAAAATATTTGTTTGAAAAAATCCCTAAGCCCCGGGGTCACAATTTCAGCAAAAATCTGACTTTTGGCAATTCACTCAAAAATGGTGCCAAAAGCTTGAAAATGCTCCCCTGAAAGCTTTGGCGATGGAAACAGAAGGCTTTTTATCATAGGACAAGAAATCAGCCCTCAAAAACTTAACCGGCAGAAAATATTTGTTTGAAAAAATCCCTAAGCCCCGGGGTCACAATTTCAGCAAAAATCTGACTTTTGGCAATTCACTCAAAAATGGTGCCAAAAGCTTGAAAATGCTCTCCTGAAAGGTTTGGCGATGGAAACAGAAGGCTTTTTATCACAGGACAAGAAATCAGCCCTCAAAAACTTAACCGGCAGAAAATATTTTTTTGAAAAAATCCCTAAGCCCCGGGGTCACAATTTCAGCAAAAATCTGACTTTTGGCAATTCACTCAAAAATGGTGCCAAAAGCTTGAAAATGCTCTCCTGAAAGATTTGGCACTCGAAAGAGATGGCTTTTTATCACAGGACAAGAAATCAGCCCTCAAAAACTTAACCGGCAGAAAATATTTTTTTGAAAAAATCCCTAAGCCCCGGGGTCACAATTTCAGCAAAAATCTGGCTTTTGGCAATTCACTCAAAAATGGTGCCAAAAGCTTGAAAATGCTCTCCTGAAAGGTTTGGAACTCGAAACGGAAGGCTTTTTATAAGAGAACGAGAAATAAGCCCTCAAAAACTTAACCGGCAGAAAATATTTTTTTGAAAAAATCCCTAAGCCCCGGGGTCACAATTTCAGCAAAAATCTGACTTTTGGCAATTCACTCAAAAATGGTGCCAAAAGCTTGTAAATGCTCTCCTGAAAGGTTTGGCGATGGAAACAGAAGGCTTTTTATCACAGGACAAGAAATCAGCTCTCAAAAACTTAACCGGCAGAAAATATTTGTTTGAAAAAATCCCTAAGCCCCGGGGTCACAATTTCAGCAAAAATCTGACTTTTGGCAATTCACTCAAAAATGGTGCCAAAAGCTTGAAAATGCTCCCCTGAAAGCTTTGGCGATGGAAACAGAAGGCTTTTTATCATAGGACAAGAAATCAGCCCTCAAAAACTTAACCGGCAGAAAATATTTTTTTGAAAAAATCCCTAAGCCCCGGGGTCACAATTTCAGCAAAAATCTGACTTTTGGCAATTCACTCAAAAATGGTGCCAAAAGCTTGAAAATGCTCTCCTGAAAGGTTTGGCGATGGAAACAGAAGGCTTTTTATCACAGGACAAGAAATCAGCCCTCAAAAACTTAACCGGCAGAAAATATTTTTTTGAAAAAATCCCTAAGCCCCGGGGTCACAATTTCAGCAAAAATCTGACTTTTGGCAATTCACTCAAAAATGGTGCCAAAAGCTTGAAAATGCTCCCCTGAAAGCTTTGGCGATGGAAACAGAAGGCTTTTTATCATAGGACAAGAAATCAGCCCTCAAAAACTTAACCGGCAGAAAATATTTGTTTGAAAAACTCCCTAAGCCCCGGGGTCACAATTTCAGCAAAAATCTGACTTTTGGCAATTCACTCAAAAATGGTGCCAAAAGCTTGAAAATGCTCTCCTGAAAGGTTTGGCGATGGAAACAGAAGGCTTTTTATCACAGGACAAGAAATCAGCCCTCAAAAACTTAACCGGCAGAAAATATTTTTTTGAAAAAATCCCTAAGCCCCGGGGTCACAATTTCAGCAAAAATCTGGCTTTTGGCAATTCACTCAAAAATGGTGCCAAAAGCTTGAAAATGCTCTCCTGAAAGGTTTGGAACTCGAAACGGAAGGCTTTTTATAAGAGAACGAGAAATAAGCCCTCAAAAACTTAACCGGCAGAAAATATTTTTTTGAAAAAATCCCTAAGCCCCGGGGTCACAATTTCAGCAAAAATCTGACTTTTGGCCATTCATTCAAAAATGGTGCCAAAAGCTTGTAAACGCTCTCCTGAAAGGTTTGGCGAAGGAAACAGAAGGCTTTTTATCACAGGACAAGAAATCAGCCCTCAAAAACTTAACCGGCAGAATTTTTTTTTGAAAAAATCCCTAAGCCCCGGGGTCACAATTTCAGCAAAAATCTGACTTTTGGCAATTCACTCAAAAATGATGCCAAAAGCTTGAAAATGCTCTCCTGAAAGGTTTGGAACTCGAAACGGAAGGCTTTTTATAACAGAACGAGAAATAAGCCCTCAAAAACTTAACAGGGAGAAAATATTTTTTTGAAAAAATCCCTAAGCCCCGGGGTCACAATTTCAGCAAAAATCTGACTTTTGGCAATTCACTCAAAAATGGTGCCAAAAGCTTGAAAATGCTCTACTGAAAGGTTTGGCGATGGAAACAGAAGGCTTTTTATCACAGGACAAGAAATCAGCCCTCAAAAACTTAACCGGCAGAAAATATTTGTTTGAAAAAATACCTAAGCCCCGGGGTCACAATTTCAGCAAAAATCTGACTTTTGGCAATTCACTCAAAAATGGTGCCAAAAGCTTGAAAATGCTCTCCTGAAAGGTTTGGCACTCGAAAGAGAAGACTTTTTATCACAGGACAAGAAATCAGCCTTCAAAAACTTAACCGGCAGAATTTTTTTTTTGAAAAAATCCCTAAGCCCCGGGGTCACAATTTCAGCAAAAATCTGACTTTTGGCAATTCACTCAAAAATGGTGCCAAAAGCTTGTAAATGCTCTCCTGAAAGGTTTGGCGATGGAAACAGAAGGCTTTTTATCACAGGGCAAGAAATCAGCCCTCAAAAACTTAACCGGCAGAAAATATTTTTTTGAAAAAATCCCTAAGCCCCGGGGTCACAATTTCAGCAAAAATCTGACTTTTCGAAATTCACTGAAAAATGGTGCCAACCGGTTGTAAATGCTCCCCTGAAAGCTTTGGCGATGGAAACAGAAGGCTTTTTATCACAGGACAAAAAATCAGCCCTCAAAAACTTAACCGGCAGAAATTTTTTTTTTGAAAAAATCCCTAAGCCCCGGGGTCACAATTTCAGCAAAAATCTGACTTTTGGCCATTCACTCAAAAATGGTGCCAAAAGCTTGTAAATGCTCTCCTGAAAGGTTTGGCGAAGGAAACAGAAGGCTTTTTATTACAGGACAAGAAATCAGGCCTCAAAAACTTAACCGGCAGAATTTTTTTTTGAAAAAATCCCTAAGCCCCGGGGTCACAATTTCAGCAAAAATCTGACTTTTGGCAATTCACTCAAAAATGGTGCCAAAAGCTTGAAAATGATCTCCTGAAAGGTTTGGAACTCGAAACGGAAGGCTTTTTATAACAGAACGAGAAATAAGCCCTCAAAAACTTAACCGGCAGAAAATATTTGTTTGAAAAAATCCCTAAGCCCCGGGGTCACAATTTCAGCAATAATCTGACTTTTGGCATTTGACTCAAAAATGGTGCCAACCGGTTGTAAATGCTCCCCTGAAAGCTTTGGCGATGGAAACAGAAGGCTTTTTATCACAGGACAAGAAATCAGCCCTCAAAAACTTAACCGGCAGAAAATATTTTTTTGAAAAAATCCCTAAGGCCCGGGGTCACAATTTCAGCAAAAATCTGGCTTTTGGCAATTCACTCAAAAATGGTGCCAAAAGCTTGAAAATGCTCTCCTGAAAGGTTTGGCACTCGAAAGAGAAGGCTTTTTATCACAGGACAAGAAATCAGCCTTCAAAAACTTAACCGGCAGAATTTTTTTTTGAAAAAATCCCTAAGCCCCGGGGTCACAATTTCAGCAAAAATCTGACTTTTGGCAATTCACTCAAAAATGGTGCCAAAAGCTTGTAAATGCTCTCCTGAAAGGTTTGACGATGGAAACAGAAGGCTTTTTATCACAGGACAAGAAATCAGCCCTCAAAAACTTAACCGGCAGAAAATATTTTTTTGAAAAAATCCCTAAGCCCTGGGGTCACAATTTCAGCAAAAATGTGGCTTTTGGCAATTCACTCAAAAATGGTGCCAAAAGCTTGAAAATGCTCTCCTGAAAGGTTTGGAACTCGAAACAGAAGGCTTTTTATAAGAGAACGAGAAATAAGCCCTCAAAAACTTAAAAGGGAGAAAATATTTTTTTGAAAAAATCCCTAAGCCCCGGGGTCACAATTTCAGCAAAAATCTGACTTTTGGCAATTCACTCAAAAATGGTGCCAAAAGCTTGTAAATGCTCTCCTGAAAGGTTTGGCACTCGAAAGAGAAGGCTTTTTATCACAGGACAAGAAATCAGCCTTCAAAAACTTAACCAGCAGAAAATATTTTTTTGAAAAAATCCCTAAGCCCCGGGGTCACAATTTCAGCAAAAATCTGACTTTTGGCAATTCACTCAAAAATGGTGCCAAAAGCTTGTAAATGCTCTCCTGAAAGGTTTGGCGATGGAAACAGAAGGCTTTTTATCACAGGGCAAGAAATCAGCCCTCAAAAACTTAACCGGCAGAAAATATTTTTTTGAAAAAATCCCTAAGCCCCGGGGTCACAATTTCAGCAAAAATCTGACTTTTCGAAATTCACTGAAAAATGGTGCCAACCGGTTGTAAATGCTCCCCTGAAAGCTTTGGCGATGGAAACAGAAGGCTTTTTATCACAGGACAAGAAATCAGCCCTCAAAAACTTAACCGGCAGAAAATATTTGTTTGAAAAAATCCCTAAGCCCCGGGGTCACAATTTCAGCAAAAATCTGACTTTTGGCAATTCACTCAAAAATGGTGCCAAAAGCTTGAAAATGCTCTCCTGAAAGGTTTGGAACTCGAAACGGAAGGCTTTTTATCACAGGACAAGAAATCAGCCCTCAAAAACTTAACCAGCAGAAAAAATTTTTTTGAAAAAATTCCTAAGCCCCGGGGTCACAATTTCAGCAAAAATCTGAATTTTGGCAATTCACTCAAAAATGGTGCCAAAACCTTGCAAATGCTCCCTTTAAAGCTTTGGCGATGGAAACAGAAGGCTTTTTATCACAGGACAAAAAATCAGCCCTCAAAAACTTAACCGGCAGAAATTTTTTTTTTGAAAAAATCCCTAAGGCCCGGGGTCACAATTTCAGCAAAAATCTGGCTTTTGGCAATTCACTCAAAAATGGTGCCAAAATCTTGAAAATGCTCTCCTGAAAGGTTTGGCGATGGAAACAGAAGGCTTTTTATCACAGGACAAGAAATCAGCCCTCAAAAACTTAACCGGCAGAAAATATTTTTTTGAAAAAATCCCTAAGCCCCGGGGTCACAATTTCAGCAAAAATCTGACTTTTGGCAATTCACTCAAAAATGGTGCCAAAAGCATGTAAATGCTCTCCTGAAAGGTTTGGCTATGGAAACAGAAGGCTTTTTATCACAGGACAAGAAATCAGCCCTCAAAAACTTAACCGGCAGAAAATATTTGTTTGAAAAAATCCCTAAGCCCAGGGTTCACAATTTCAGCAAAAATCTGACTTTTGGCAATTCACTCAAAAATGGTGCCAAAAGCATGTAAATGCTCTCCTGAAAGGTTTGGCACTCGAAACAGAAGGCTTTTTATCACAGGGCAAGAAATCAGCCCTCAAAAACTTAACCGGCAGAAAATATTTTTTTGAAAAAATCCCTAAGCCCCGGGGTCACAATTTCAGCAAAAATCTGACTTTTCGAAATTCACTGAAAAATGGTGCCAACCGGTTGTAAATGCTCCCCTGAAAGCTTTGGCGATGGAAACAGAAGGCTTTTTATCACAGGACAAGAAATCAGCCCTCAAAAACTTAACCGGCAGAAATTTTTTTTTTTGAAAAAATCCCTAAGCCCCGGGGTCACAATTTCAGCAAAAATCTGACTTTTCGAAATTCACTGAAAAATGGTGCCAACCGGTTGTAAATGCTCCCCTGAAAGCTTTGGCGATGGAAACAGAAGGCTTTTTATCACAGGACAAGAAATCAGGCCTCAAAAACTTAACCGGCAGAATTTTTTTTTGAAAAAATCCCTAAGCCCCGGGGTCACAATTTCAGCAAAAATCTGACTTTTGGCAATTCACTCAAAAATGGTGCCAAAAGCTTGAAAATGCTCTCCTGAAAGGTTTGGAACTCGAAACGGAAGGCTTTTTATAACAGAACGAGAAATAAGCCCTCAAAAACTTAACCGGCAGAAAATATTTGTTTGAAAAAATCCCTAAGCCCCGGGGTCACAATTTCAGCAAAAATCTGACTTTTGGCAATTGACTCAAAAATGGTGCCAACCGGTTGTAAATGCTCCCCTGAAAGCTTTGGCGATGGAAACGGAAGGCTTTTTATAACAGAACGAGAAATAAGCCCTCAAAAACTTAACAGGGAGAAAATATTTTTTTGAAAAAATCCCTAAGCCCCGGGGTCACAATTTCAGCAAAAATCTGACTTTTGGCAATTCACTCAAAAATGGTGCCAAAAGCTTGAAAATGCTCTCCTGAAAGGTTTGGCGATGGAAACAGAAGGCTTTTTATCACAGGACAAGAAATCAGCCCTCAAAAACTTAACCGGCAGAAAATATTTTTTTGAAAAAATCCCTAAGCCCCGGGGTCACAATTTCAGCAAAAATCTGACTTTTGGCAATTCACTCAAAAATGGTGCCAAAAGCATGTAAATGCTCTCCTGAAAGGTTTGGCTATGGAAACAGAAGGCTTTTTATCACAGGACAAGAAATCAGCCCTCAAAAACTTAACCGGCAGAAAATATTTGTTTGAAAAAATCCCTAAGCCCAGGGTTCACAATTTCAGCAAAAATCTGACTTTTGGCAATTCACTCAAAAATGGTGCCAAAAGCATGTAAATGCTCTCCTGAAAGGTTTGGCACTCGAAACAGAAGGCTTTTTATCACAGGGCAAGAAATCAGCCCTCAAAAACTTAACCGGCAGAAAATATTTTTTTGAAAAAATCCCTAAGCCCCGGGGTCACAATTTCAGCAAAAATCTGACTTTTCGAAATTCACTGAAAAATGGTGCCAACCGGTTGTAAATGCTCCCCTGAAAGCTTTGGCGATGGAAACAGAAGGCTTTTTATCACAGGACAAGAAATCAGCCCTCAAAAACTTAACCGGCAGAAATTTTTTTTTTGAAAAAATCCCTAAGCCCCGGGGTCACAATTTCAGCAAAAATCTGACTTTTCGAAATTCACTGAAAAATGGTGCCAACCGGTTGTAAATGCTCCCCTGAAAGCTTTGGCGATGGAAACAGAAGGCTTTTTATCACAGGACAAGAAATCAGGCCTCAAAAACTTAACCGGCAGAATTTTTTTTTGAAAAAATCCCTAAGCCCCGGGGTCACAATTTCAGCAAAAATCTGACTTTTGGCAATTCACTCAAAAATGGTGCCAAAAGCTTGAAAATGCTCTCCTGAAAGGTTTGGAACTCGAAACGGAAGGCTTTTTATAACAGAACGAGAAATAAGCCCTCAAAAACTTAACCGGCAGAAAATATTTGTTTGAAAAAATCCCTAAGCCCCGGGGTCACAATTTCAGCAAAAATCTGACTTTTGGCAATTGACTCAAAAATGGTGCCAACCGGTTGTAAATGCTCCCCTGAAAGCTTTGGCGATGGAAACGGAAGGCTTTTTATAACAGAACGAGAAATAAGCCCTCAAAAACTTAACAGGGAGAAAATATTTTTTTGAAAAAATCCCTAAGCCCCGGGGTCACAATTTCAGCAAAAATCTGACTTTTGGCAATTCACTCAAAAATGGTGCCAAAAGCTTGAAAATGCTCTACTGAAAGGTTTGGCGATGGAAACAGAAGGCTTTTTATCACAGGACAAGAAATCAGCCCTCAAAAACTTAACCGGCAGAAAATATTTGTTTGAAAAAATACCTAAGCCCCGGGGTCACAATTTCAGCAAAAATCTGACTTTTGGCAATTCACTCAAAAATGGTGCCAAAAGCTTGAAAATGCTCTCCTGAAAGGTTTGGCACTCGAAAGAGAAGACTTTTTATCACAGGACAAGAAATCAGCCTTCAAAAACTTAACCGGCAGAATTTTTTTTTTGAAAAAATCCCTAAGCCCCGGGGTCACAATTTCAGCAAAAATCTGACTTTTGGCAATTCACTCAAAAATGGTGCCAAAAGCTTGTAAATGCTCTCCTGAAAGGTTTGGCGATGGAAACAGAAGGCTTTTTATCACAGGGCAAGAAATCAGCCCTCAAAAACTTAACCGGCAGAAAATATTTTTTTGAAAAAATCCCTAAGCCCCGGGGTCACAATTTCAGCAAAAATCTGACTTTTCGAAATTCACTGAAAAATGGTGCCAACCGGTTGTAAATGCTCCCCTGAAAGCTTTGGCGATGGAAACAGAAGGCTTTTTATCACAGGACAAAAAATCAGCCCTCAAAAACTTAACCGGCAGAAATTTTTTTTTTGAAAAAATCCCTAAGCCCCGGGGTCACAATTTCAGCAAAAATCTGACTTTTGGCCATTCACTCAAAAATGGTGCCAAAAGCTTGTAAATGCTCTCCTGAAAGGTTTGGCGAAGGAAACAGAAGGCTTTTTATTACAGGACAAGAAATCAGGCCTCAAAAACTTAACCGGCAGAATTTTTTTTTGAAAAAATCCCTAAGCCCCGGGGTCACAATTTCAGCAAAAATCTGACTTTTGGCAATTCACTCAAAAATGGTGCCAAAAGCTTGAAAATGATCTCCTGAAAGGTTTGGAACTCGAAACGGAAGGCTTTTTATAACAGAACGAGAAATAAGCCCTCAAAAACTTAACCGGCAGAAAATATTTGTTTGAAAAAATCCCTAAGCCCCGGGGTCACAATTTCAGCAAAAATCTGACTTTTGGCAATTGACTCAAAAATGGTGCCAACCGGTTGTAAATGCTCCCCTGAAAGCTTTGGCGATGGAAACAGAAGGCTTTTTATCACAGGACAAGAAATCAGCCCTCAAAAACTTAACCGGCAGAAAATATTTTTTTGAAAAAATCCCTAAGGCCCGGGGTCACAATTTCAGCAAAAATCTGGCTTTTGGCAATTCACTCAAAAATGGTGCCAAAAGCTTGAAAATGCTCTCCTGAAAGGTTTGGCACTCGAAAGAGAAGGCTTTTTATCACAGGACAAGAAATCAGCCTTCAAAAACTTAACCGGCAGAATTTTTTTTTGAAAAAATCCCTAAGCCCCGGGGTCACAATTTCAGCAAAAATCTGACTTTTGGCAATTCACTCAAAAATGGTGCCAAAAGCTTGTAAATGCTCTCCTGAAAGGTTTGACGATGGAAACAGAAGGCTTTTTATCACAGGACAAGAAATCAGCCCTCAAAAACTTAACCGGCAGAAAATATTTTTTTGAAAAAATCCCTAAGCCCTGGGGTCACAATTTCAGCAAAAATGTGGCTTTTGGCAATTCACTCAAAAATGGTGCCAAAAGCTTGAAAATGCTCTCCTGAAAGGTTTGGAACTCGAAACGGAAGGCTTTTTATAAGAGAACGAGAAATAAGCCCTCAAAAACTTAAAAGGGAGAAAATATTTTTTTGAAAAAATCCCTAAGCCCCGGGGTCACAATTTCAGCAAAAATCTGACTTTTGGCAATTCACTCAAAAATGGTGCCAAAAGCTTGTAAATGCTCTCCTGAAAGGTTTGGCACTCGAAAGAGAAGGCTTTTTATCACAGGACAAGAAATCAGCCCTCAAAAACTTAACCAGCAGAAAATATTTTTTTGAAAAAATCCCTAAGGCCCGTGGTCACAATTTCAGCAAAAATCTGGCTTTTGGCAATTCACTCAAAAATGGTGCCAAAAGCTTGAAAATGCTCTCCTGAAAGGTTTGGAACTCGAAACGGAAGGCTTTTTATAACAGAACAAGAAATCAGCCCTCAAAAACTTCACCGGCAGAAAATATTTTTTTGAAAAAATCCCTAAGCCCCGGGGTCACAATTTCAGCAAAAATCTGACTTTTGGCAATTCACTCAAAAATGGTGCCAAAAGCATGTAAATGCTCTCCTGAAAGGTTTGGCTATGGAAACAGAAGGCTTTTTATCACAGGACAAGAAATCAGCCCTCAAAAACTTAACCGGCAGAAAATATTTGTTTGAAAAAATCCCTAAGCCCAGGGTTCACAATTTCAGCAAAAATCTGACTTTTGGCAATTCACTCAAAAATGGTGCCAAAAGCATGTAAATGCTCTCCTGAAAGGTTTGGCACTCGAAACAGAAGGCTTTTTATCACAGGGCAAGAAATCAGCCCTCAAAAACTTAACCGGCAGAAAATATTTTTTTGAAAAAATCCCTAAGCCCCGGGGTCACAATTTCAGCAAAAATCTGACTTTTCGAAATTCACTGAAAAATGGTGCCAACCGGTTGTAAATGCTCCCCTGAAAGCTTTGGCGATGGAAACAGAAGGCTTTTTATCACAGGACAAGAAATCAGCCCTCAAAAACTTAACCGGCAGAAAATATTTTTTTGAAAAAATCCCTAAGGCCCGGGGTCACAATTTCAGCAAAAATCTGGCTTTTGGCAATTCACTCAAAAATGGTGCCAAAAGCTTGAAAATGCTCTCCTGAAAGGTTTGGCACTCGAAAGAGAAGGCTTTTTATCACAGGACAAGAAATCAGCCTTCAAAAACTTAACCGGCAGAATTTTTTTTTGAAAAAATCCCTAAGCCCCGGGGTCACAATTTCAGCAAAAATCTGACTTTTGGCAATTCACTCAAAAATGGTGCCAAAAGCTTGTAAATGCTCTCCTGAAAGGTTTGACGATGGAAACAGAAGGCTTTTTATCACAGGACAAGAAATCAGCCCTCAAAAACTTAACCGGCAGAAAATATCTTTTTGAAAAAATCCCTAAGCCCTGGGGTCACAATTTCAGCAAAAATGTGGCTTTTGGCAATTCACTCAAAAATGGTGCCAAAAGCATGAAAATGCTCTCCTGAAAGGTTTGGAACTCGAAACGGAAGGCTTTTTATAAGAGAACGAGAAATAAGCCCTCAAAAACTTAAAAGGGAGAAAATATTTTTTTGAAAAAATCCCTAAGCCCCGGGGTCACAATTTCAGCAAAAATCTGACTTTTGGCAATTCACTCAAAAATGGTGCCAAAAGCTTGAAAATGCTCTCCTGAAAGGTTTGGAACTCGAAACGGAAGGCTTTTTATCACAGGACAAGAAATCAGCCCTCAAAAACTTAACCAGCAGAAAAATTTTTTTTGAAAAAATTCCTAAGCCCCGGGGTCACAATTTCAGCAAAAATCTGACTTTTGGCAATTCACTCAAAAATGGTGCCAAAAGCTTGCAAATGCTCCCCTTAAAGCTTTGGCGATGGAAACAGAAGGCTTTTTATCACAGGACAAAAAATCAGCCCTCAAAAATTTAACCGGCAGAAAATATTTTTTTGAAAAAATCCCTAAGGCCCGGGGTCACAATTTCAGCAAAAATCTGGCTTTTGGCAATTCACTCAAAAATGGTGCCAAAAGCTTGAAAATGCTCTCCTGAAAGGTTTGGAACTCGAAACGGAAGGCTTTTTATAACAGAACAAGAAATCAGCCCTCAAAAACTTCACCGGCAGAAAATATTTTTTTGAAAAAATCCCTAAGCCCCGGGGTCACAATTTCAGCAAAAATCTGACTTTTGGCAATTCACTCAAAAATGGTGCCAAAAGCATGTAAATGCTCTCCTGAAAGGTTTGGCTATGGAAACAGAAGGCTTTTTATCACAGGACAAGAAATCAGCCCTCAAAAACTTAACCGGCAGAAAATATTTGTTTGAAAAAATCCCTAAGCCCAGGGTTCACAATTTCAGCAAAAATCTGACTTTTGGCAATTCACTCAAAAATGGTGCCAAAAGCATGTAAATGCTCTCCTGAAAGGTTTGGCACTCGAAACAGAAGGCTTTTTATCACAGGGCAAGAAATCAGCCCTCAAAAACTTAACCGGCAGAAAATATTTTTTTGAAAAAATCCCTAAGCCCCGGGGTCACAATTTCAGCAAAAATCTGACTTTTCGAAATTCACTGAAAAATGGTGCCAACCGGTTGTAAATGCTCCCCTGAAAGCTTTGGCGATGGAAACAGAAGGCTTTTTATCACAGGACAAGAAATCAGCCCTCAAAAACTTAACCGGCAGAAATTTTTTTTTTGAAAAAATCCCTAAGCCCCGGGGTCACAATTTCAGCAAAAATCTGACTTTTCGAAATTCACTGAAAAATGGTGCCAACCGGTTGTAAATGCTCCCCTGAAAGCTTTGGCGATGGAAACAGAAGGCTTTTTATCACAGGACAAGAAATCAGGCCTCAAAAACTTAACCGGCAGAATTTTTTTTTGAAAAAATCCCTAAGCCCCGGGGTCACAATTTCAGCAAAAATCTGACTTTTGGCAATTCACTCAAAAATGGTGCCAAAAGCTTGAAAATGCTCTCCTGAAAGGTTTGGAACTCGAAACGGAAGGCTTTTTATAACAGAACGAGAAATAAGCCCTCAAAAACTTAACCGGCAGAAAATATTTGTTTGAAAAAATCCCTAAGCCCCGGGGTCACAATTTCAGCAAAAATCTGACTTTTCGAAATTCACTGAAAAATGGTGCCAACCGGTTGTAAATGCTCCCCTGAAAGCTTTGGCGATGGAAACAGAAGGCTTTTTATCACAGGACAAGAAATCAGCCCTCAAAAACTTAACCGGCAGAAAATATTTTTTTGAAAAAATCCCTAAGGCCCGGGGTCACAATTTCAGCAAAAATCTGGCTTTTGGCAATTCACTCAAAAATGGTGCCAAAAGCTTGAAAATGCTCTCCTGAAAGGTTTGGCACTCGAAAGAGAAGGCTTTTTATCACAGGACAAGAAATCAGCCTTCAAAAACTTAACCGGCAGAATTTTTTTTTGAAAAAATCCCTAAGCCCCGGGGTCACAATTTCAGCAAAAATCTGACTTTTGGCAATTCACTCAAAAATGGTGCCAAAAGCTTGTAAATGCTCTCCTGAAAGGTTTGACGATGGAAACAGAAGGCTTTTTATCACAGGACAAGAAATCAGCCCTCAAAAACTTAACCGGCAGAAAATATCTTTTTGAAAAAATCCCTAAGCCCTGGGGTCACAATTTCAGCAAAAATGTGGCTTTTGGCAATTCACTCAAAAATGGTGCCAAAAGCATGAAAATGCTCTCCTGAAAGGTTTGGAACTCGAAACGGAAGGCTTTTTATAAGAGAACGAGAAATAAGCCCTCAAAAACTTAAAAGGGAGAAAATATTTTTTTGAAAAAATCCCTAAGCCCCGGGGTCACAATTTCAGCAAAAATCTGACTTTTGGCAATTCACTCAAAAATGGTGCCAAAAGCTTGAAAATGCTCTCCTGAAAGGTTTGGAACTCGAAACGGAAGGCTTTTTATCACAGGACAAGAAATCAGCCCTCAAAAACTTAACCAGCAGAAAAATTTTTTTTGAAAAAATTCCTAAGCCCCGGGGTCACAATTTCAGCAAAAATCTGACTTTTGGCAATTCACTCAAAAATGGTGCCAAAAGCTTGCAAATGCTCCCGTTAAAGCTTTGGCGATGGAAACAGAAGGCTTTTTATCACAGGACAAAAAATCAGCCCTCAAAAATTTAACCGGCAGAAAATATTTTTTTGAAAAAATCCCTAAGGCCCGGGGTCACAATTTCAGCAAAAATCTGGCTTTTGGCAATTCACTCAAAAATGGTGCCAAAATCTTGAAAATGCTCTCCTGAAAGGTTTGGCGATGGAAACAGAAGGCTTTTTATCACAGGACAAGAAATCAGCCCTCAAAAACTTAACCGGCAGAAAATATTTGTTTGAAAAAATCCCTAAGCCCCGGGGTCACAATGTCAGCAAAAATCTGACTTTTGGCAATTCACTCAAAAATGGTGCCAAAAGCATGTAAATGCTCTCCTGAAAGGTTTGGCTATGGAAACAGAAGGCTTTTTATCACAGGACAAGAAATCAGCCCTCAAAAACTTAACCGGCAGAAAATATTTGTTTGAAAAAATCCCTAAGCCCCGGGGTCACAATTTCAGCAAAAATCTGACTTTTGGCAATTCACTCAAAAATGGTGCCAAAAGCATGTAAATGCTCTCCTGAAAGGTTTGGCTATGGAAACAGAAGGCTTTTTATCACAGGACAAGAAATCAGCCCTCAAAAACTTAACCGGCAGAAAATATTTGTTTGAAAAAATCCCTAAGCCCCGGGGTCACAATTTCAGCAAAAATCTGACTTTTGGCAATTCACTCAAAAATGGTGCCAAAAGCTTGTAAATGCTCTCCTGAAAGGTTTGGCACTCGAATGAGAAGGCTTTTTATCACAGGACAAGAAATCAGCCTTCAAAAACTTAACCAGCAGAAAATATTTTTTTGAAAAAATCCCTAAGCCCCGGGGTCACAATTTCAGCAAAAATCTGACTTTTGGCAATTCACTCAAAAATGGTGCCAAAAGCTTGTAAATGCTCTCCTGAAAGGTTTGGCGATGGAAACAGAAGGCTTTTTATCACAGGGCAAGAAATCAGCCCTCAAAAACTTAACCGGCAGAAAATATTTGTTTGAAAAAATCCCTAAGCACCGGGGTCACAATTTCAGCAAAAATCTGACTTTTCGAAATTCACTGAAAAATGGTGCCAACCGGTTGTAAATGCTCCCCTGAAAGCTTTGGCGATGGAAACAGAAGGCTTTTTATCACAGGACAAAAAATCAGCCCTCAAAAACTTAACCGGCAGAAATTTTTTTTTTGAAAAAATCCCTAAGCCCCGGGGTCACAATTTCAGCAAAAATCTGACTTTTGGCAATTCACTCAAAAATGGTGCCAAAAGCTTGTAAATGCTCTCCTGAAAGGTTTGGCGATGGAAACAGAAGGCTTTTTATCACAGGACAAGAAATCAGCCCTCAAAAACTTAACCGGCAGAAAATATTTGTTTGAAAAAATCCCTAAGCCCCGGGGTCACAATTTCAGAAAAAATCTGACTTTTGGCAATTCACTCAAAAATGGTGCCAAAAGCTTGAAAATGCTCTCCTGAAAGGTTTGGAACTCGAAACGGAAGGCTTTTTATCACAGGACAAGAAATCAGCCCTCAAAAACTTAGCCAGCAGACAATTTTTTTTGAAAAAATTCCTAAGCCCCGGGGTCACAATTTCAGCAAAAATCTGACTTTTGGCAATTCACTCAAAAATGGTGCCAAAAGCTTGTAAATGCTCTCCTGAAAGGTTTGACGATGGAAACAGAAGGCTTTTTATCACAGGGCAAGAAATCAGCCCTCAAAAACTTAACCGGCAGAAAATATTTTTTGGAATAAATCCCTAAGCCCCGGGGTCACAATTTCAGCAAAAATCTGACTTTTGGCAATTGACTCAAAAATGGTGCCAGAAGCTTGCAAATGCTCCCCTTAAAGCTTTGGCGATGGAAACAGAAGGCTTTTTATCACAGGACAAAAAATCAGCCCTCAAAAACTTAACCGGCAGAAAATATTTTTTTGAAAAAATCCCTAAGGCCCGGGGTCACAATTTCAGCAAAAATCTGACTTTTGGCAATTCACTCAAAAATGGTGCCAAAAGCTTGAAAATGCTCTCCTGAAAGGTTTGGAACTCGTAACGGAAGGCTTTTTATAAGAGAACGAGAAATAAGCCCTCAAAAACTTAAAAGGGAGAAAATATTTTTTTGAAAAAATCCCTAAGCCCCGGGGTCACAATTTCAGCAAAAATCTGACTTTTGGCAATTCACTCAAAAATGGTGCCAAAAGCTTGTAAATGCTCTCCTGAAAGGTTTGGCACTCGAAAGAGAAGGCTTTTTATCACAGGACAAGAAATCAGCCTTCAAAAACTTAACCAGCAGAAAATATTTTTTTGAAAAAATCCCTAAGCCCCGGGGTCACAATTTCAGCAAAAATCTGACTTTTGGCAATTCACTCAAAAATGGTGCCTAAAGCTTGAAAATGCTCTCCTGAAAGCTTTGGCGATGGAAACAGAAGGCTTTTTATCACAGGACAAGAAATCAGCTCTCAAAAACTTAACCGGCAGAAAATATTTTTTTGAAAAAATCCCTAAGCCCCGGGGTCACAATTTCAGCAAAAATCTGACTTTTGGCCATTCACTCAAAAATGGTGCCAAAAGCTTGTAAATGCTCTCCTGAAAGGTTTGGCGAAGGAAACAGAAGGCTTTTTATCACAGGACAAGAAATCAGGCCTCAAAAACTTAACCGGCAGAATTTTTTTTTGAAAAAATCCCTAAGCCCCGGGGTCACAATTTCAGCAAAAATCTGACTTTTGGCAATTCACTCAAAAATGGTGCCAAAAGCTTGAAAATGCTCTCCTGAAAGGTTTGGAACTCGAAACGGAAGGCTTTTTATAACAGAACGAGAAATAAGCCCTCAAAAACTTAACCGGGAGAAAATATTTTTTTGAAAAAATCCCTAAGCCCCGGGGTCACAATTTCAGCAAAAATCTGACTTTTGGCAATTCACTCAAAAATGGTGCCAAAAGCTTGAAAATGCTCTCCTGAAAGGTTTGGCACTCGAAAGAGAAGGCTTTTTATCACAGGACAAAAAATCAGCCTTCAAAAACTTAACCGGCAGAATTTTTTTTTGAAAAAATCCCTAAGCCCCGGGGTCACAATTTCAGCAAAAATCTGACTTTTGGCAATTCACTCAAAAATGGTGCCAAAAGCTTGTAAATGCTCTCCTGAAAGGTTTGGCGATGGAAACAGAAGGCTTTTTATCACAGGACAAGAAATCAGCCCTCAAAAACTTAACCGGCAGAAAATATTTGTTTCAAAAAAAACCCTAAGCCCTGGGGTCACAATTTCAGAAAAAATCTGACTTTTGGCAATTCACTCAAAAATGGTGCCAAAAGCTTGAAAATGCTCTCCTGAAAGGTTTGGCACTCGAAAGAGAAGGCTTTTTATCACAGGACAAGAAATCAGCCTTCAAAAACTTAACCGGCAGAATTTTTTTTTTGAAAAAATCCCTAAGCCCCGGGGTCACAATTTCAGCAAAAATCTGACTTTTGGCAATTAACTCAAAAATGGTGCCAAAAGCTTGTAAATGCTCTCCTGAAAGGTTTGGCGATGGAAACAGAAGGCTTTTTATCACAGGACAAGAAATCAGCCCTCAAAAACTTAACCGGCAGAAAATATTTTTTTGAAAAAATCCCTAAGCCCCGGGGTCACAATTTCAGCAAAAATCTGGCTTTTGGCAATTCACTCAAAAATGGTGCCAAAAGCTTGAAAATGCTCTCCTGAAAGGTTTGGCACTCGAAAGAGAAGGCTTTTTATCACAGGACAAGAAATCAGCCTTCAAAAACTTAACCGGCAGAATTTTTTTTTGAAAAAATCCCTAAGCCCTGGGGTCACAATTTCAGCAAAAATCTGACTTTTGGCAATTCACTCAAAAATGGTGCCAAAAGCTTGTAAATGCTCTCCTGAAAGGTTTGGCGATGGAAACAGAAGGCTTTTTATCACAGGACAAGAAATCAGCCCTCAAAAACTTAACCGGCAGAAAATATTTGTTTGAAAAAATCCCTAAGCCCCGGAGTCACAATTTCAGCAAAAATCTGACTTTTGGCAATTCACTCAAAAATGGTGCCAAAAGCTTGAAAATGCTCTCCTGAAAGGTTTGGCACTCGAAAGAGAAGGCTTTTTATCACAGGACAAGAAATCAGCCTTCAAAAACTTAACCGGCAGAATTTTTTTTTTGAAAAAATCCCTAAGCCCCGGGGTCACAATTTCAGCAAAAATCTGCCTTTTGGCAATTCACTCAAAAATGGTGCCAGAAGCTTGAAAATGCTCCCCTGAAAGGTTTGGCACTCGAAACAGAAGGCTTTTTATCACAGGACAAGAAATCAGCCCTCAAAAACTTCACCGGCAGAAAATATTTTTTTGAAAAAATCCCTAAGCCCCGGGGTCACAATTTCAGCAAAAATCTGACTTTTGGCAATTCACTCAAAAATGATGCCAGAAGCTTGAAAATGCTCCCCTGAAAGGTTTGGCACTCGAAACAGAAGGCTTTTTATCACAGGACAAGAAATCAGCCCTCAAAAACTTCACCGGCAGAAAATATTTTTTTGAAAAAATCCCTAAGCCCCGGGGTCACAATTTCAGCAAAAATCTGACTTTTGGCAATTGACTCAAAAATGGTGCCAGAAGCTGTCAAATGCTCCCCTGAAAGCTGTGGCGATGGAAACAGAAGGCTTTTTATCACAGGACAAGAAATCAGCCGTCAAAAACTTAACCGGCAGAAAATATTTTTTTGAAAAAATCCCTAAGCCCCGGGGTCACAATTTCAGCAAAAATCTGACTTTTGGCAATTCACTCAAAAATGGTGCCAAAAGCTTGAAAATGCTCTCCTGAAAGGTTTGGCAATCGAAACAGAAGGCTTTTTATCACAGAACAAGAAATCAGCCCTCAAAAACTTAACCGGCAGAAATTTTTTTTTGAAAAAATCCCTAAGCCCCGGGGTCACAATTTCAGCAAAAATCTGACTTTTGGCAATTCACTCAAAAATGGTGCCTAAAGCTTGAAAATGCTCTCCTGAAAGCTTTGGCGATGGAAACAGAAGGCTTTTTAACACAGAACAAGAAATCATCCCTCAAAAACTTAACCGGCAGAAAATATTTTTTTGAAAATATCCCTAAGCCCCGGGGTCACAATTTCAGCAAAAATCTGACTTTTGGCAATTCACTCAAAAATAGTGCCAAAAGCTTGTAAATGCTCTCCTGAAAGCTGTGGTGATGGAAACAGAAGGCTTTTTATCACAGGACAAGAAATCAGCCCTCAAAAACTTCACCGGCAGAAAATATTTTTTTGAAAAAATCCCTAAGCCCCGGGGTCACAATTTCAGCAAAAATCTGACTTTTGGCAATTCACTCAAAAATGGTGCCTAAAGCTTGAAAATGCTCTCCTGAAAGCTTTGGCGATGGAAACAGAAGGCTTTTTATCACAGGACAAGAAATCAGCTCTCAAAAACTTAACCGGCAGAAAATATTTTTTTGAAAAAATCCCTAAGCCCCGGGGTCACAATTTCAGCAAAAATCTGACTTTTGGCAATTCACTCAAAAATAGTGCCTAAAGCTTGCAAATGCTCCCCTGAAAGCTTTGGCGATGGAAACAGAAGGCTTTTTATCACAGGACAAGAAATCAGCTCTCAAAAACTTAACCGGCAGAAAATATTTTTTTGAAAAAATCCCTAAGCCCCGGGGTCACAATTTCAGCAAAAATCTGACTTTTGGCAATTCACTCAAAAATGGTGCCAGAAGCTTGAAAATGCTCCCCTGAAAGCTTTGGCGATGGAAACAGAAGGCTTTTTATCACAGGACAAGAAATCAGCTCTCAAAAACTTAACCGGCAGAAAATATTTTTTTGAAAAAATCCCTAAGCCCCGGGGTCACAATTTCAGCAAAAATCTGATTTTGGCAATTCACTCAAAAATGGTGCCAAAAGCTTGAAAATGCTCTCCTCAAAGGTTTGGCACTCGAAACAGAATTCCTTTTATCACAGGACAAGAAATCAGCCCTCAAAAACTTCACCGGCAGAAAATATTTTTTTGAAAAAATCCCTAAGCCCCGGGGTCACAATTTCAGCAAAAATCTGACTTTTGGCAATTCACTCAAAAATGGTGCCAAAAGCTTGTAAATGCTCTCCTGAAAGGTTTGGCGATGGAAACAGAAGGCTTTTTATCACAGGGCAAGAAATCAGCCCTCAAAAACTTAACCGGCAGAAAATATTTTTTTGAAAAAATCCCTAAGCCCCGGGGTCACAATTTCAGCAAAAATCTGACTTTTGGCAATTCACTCAAAAATGGTGCCAAAAGCTTGAAAATGCTCTCCTGAAAGGTTTGGAACTCGAAACGGAAGGCTTTTTATAAGAGAACGAGAAATAAGCCCTCAAAAACTTAAAAGGGAGAATTTTTTTTTTTGAAAAAATCCCTAAGCCCCGGGGTCACAATTTCAGCAAAAATCTGACTTTTGGCAATTCACTCAAAAATGGTGCCAAAAGCTTGTAAATGCTCTCCTGAAAGGTTTGGCACTCGAAAGAGAAGGCTTTTTATCACAGGACAAGAAATCAGCCTTCAAAAACTTAACTGGCAGAATTTTTTTTTGAAAAAATCCCTAAGCCCCGGGGTCACAATTTCAGCAAAAATCTGACTTTTGGCAATTCACTCAAAAATGGTGCCAAAAGCTTGTAAATGCTCTCCTGAAAGGTTTGACGATGGAAACAGAAGGCTTTTTATCACAGGACAAGAAATCAGCCCTCAAAAACTTAACCGGCAGAAAATATTTTTTTGAAAAAATCCCTAAGCCCTGGGGTCACAATTTCAGCAAAAATGTGGCTTTTGGCAATTCACTCAAAAATGGTGCCAAAAGCTTGAAAATGCTCTCCTGAAAGGTTTGGAACTCGAAACGGAAGGCTTTTTATAAGAGAACGAGAAATAAGCCCTCAAAAACTTAAAAGGGAGAAATTTTTTTTTTGAAAAAATCCCTAAGCCCCGGGGTCACAATTTCAGCAAAAATCTGACTTTTGGCAATTCACTCAAAAATGGTGCCAAAAGCTTGTAAATGCTCTCCTGAAAGGTTTGGCACTCGAAAGAGAAGGCTTTTTATCACAGGACAAGAAATCAGCCTTCAAAAACTTAACCGGCAGAATTTTTTTTTGAAAAAATCCCTAAGCCCCGGGGTCACAATTTCAGCAAAAATCTGACTTTTGGCAATTCACTCAAAAATGGTGCCAAAAGCTTGTAAATGCTCTCCTGAAAGGTTTGGCGATGGAAACAGAAGGCTTTTTATCACAGGACAAGAAATCAGCCCTCAAAAACTTAACCGGCAGAAAATATTTGTTTGAAAAAATCCCTAAGCCCCGGGGTCACAATTTCAGCAAAAATCTGACTTTTGGCAATTCACTCAAAAATGGTGCCAAAAGCTTGAAAATGCTCTCCTGAAAGGTTTGGCACTCGAAAGAGAAGGCTTTTTATCACAGGACAAGAAATCAGCCTTCAAAAACTTAACCGGCAGAATTTTTTTTTTGAAAAAATCCCTAAGCCCCGGGGTCACAATTTCAGCAAAAATCTGACTTTTGGCAATTCACTCAAAAATGGAGCCAAAAGCTTGAAAATGCTCTCCTGAAAGGTTTGGCGATGGAAACAGAAGGCTTTTTATCACAGGACAAGAAATCAGCCCTCAAAAACTTAACCGGCAGAAAATATTTGTTTGAAAAAATCCCTAAGCCCCGGGGTCACAATTTCAGCAAAAATCTGACTTTTGGCAATTCACTCAAAAGTGGTGTCAACCGGTTGTAAGTGCTCCCCTGAAAGCTTTGGCGATGGAAACAGAAGGCTTTTTATCACAGGACAAGAAATCAGCCCTCAAAAACTTAACCGGCAGAAAATATTTTTTTGAAAAAATCCCTAAGCCCCGGGGTCACAATTTCAGCAAAAATCTGACTTTTGGCAATTCACTCAAAAATGGTGCCAAAAGCTTGAAAATGCTCTCCTGAAAGGTTTGGCACTCGAAAGAGAAGGCTTTTTATCACAGGACAAGAAATCAGCCTTCAAAAACTTAACCGGCAGAATTTTTTTTTGAAAAAATCCCTAAGCCCCGGGGTCACAATTTCAGCAAAAATCTGACTTTTGGCAATTCACTCAAAAATGGTGCCAAAAGCTTGTAAATGCTCTCCTGAAAGGTTTGGCGATGGAAACAGAAGGCTTTTTATCACAGGACAAGAAATCAGCCCTCAAAAACTTAACCGGCAGAAAATATTTGTTTGAAAAAATCCCTAAGCCCCGGGGTCACAATTTCAGCAAAAATCTGACTTTTGGCAATTCACTCAAAAATGGTGCCAAAAGCTTGAAAATGCTCTCCTGAAAGGTTTGGCACTCAAAAGAGAAGGCTTTTTATCACAGGACAAGAAATCAGCCTTCAAAAACTTAATCGGCAGAATTTTTTTTTTGAAAAAATCCCTAAGCCCCGGGGTCACAATTTCAGCAAAAATCTGCCTTTTGTTAATTCACTCAAAAATGGTGCCAGAAGCTTGAAAATGCTCCCCTGAAAGGTTTGGCACTCGAAACAGAAGGCTTTTTATCACAGGACAAGAAATCAGCCCTCAAAAACTTCACCGGCAGAAAATATTTTTTTGAAAAAATCCCTAAGCCCCGGGATCACAATTTCAGCAAAAATCTGACTTTTGGCAATTGACTCAAAAATGGTGCCAGAAGCTGTCAAATGCTCCCCTGAAAGCTGTGGCGATGGAAACAGAAGGCTTTTTATCACAGGACAAGAAATCAGCCGTCAAAAACTTAACCGGCAGAAAATATTTTTTTGAAAAAATCCCTAAGCCCCGGGGTCACAATTTCAGCAAAAATCTGACTTTTGGCAATTCACTCAAAAATGGTGCCAAAAGCTTGAAAATGCTCTCCTGAAAGGTTTGGCAATCGAAACAGAAGGCTTTTTATCACAGAACAAGAAATCAGCCCTCAAAAACTTAACCGGCAGCAATTTTTTTTTGAAAAAATCCCTAAGCCCCGGGGTCACAATTTCAGCAAAAATCTGACTTTTGGCAATTCACTCAAAAATGGTGCCTAAAGCTTGAAAATGCTCTCCTGAAAGCTTTGGCGATGGAAACAGAAGGCTTTTTAACACAGAACAAGAAATCATCCCTCAAAAACTTAACCGGCAGAAAATATTTTTTTGAAAATATCCCTAAGCCCCGGGGTCACAATTTCAGCAAAAATCTGACTTTTGGCAATTCACTCAAAAATAGTGCCAAAAGCTTGTAAATGCTCTCCTGAAAGCTGTGGCGATGGAAACAGAAGGCTTTTTATCACAGGACAAGAAATCAGCCCTCAAAAACTTAACCGGCAGAAAATATTTTTTTGAAAAAATCCCTAAGCCCCGGGGTCACAATTTCAGCAAAAATCTGACTTTTGGCAATTCACTCAAAAATGGTGCCTAAAGCTTGAAAATGCTCTCCTGAAAGCTTTGGCGATGGAAACAGAAGGCTTTTTATCACAGGACAAGAAATCAGCTCTCAAAAACTTAACCGGCAGAAAATATTTTTTTGAAAAAATCCCTAAGCCCCGGGGTCACAATTTCAGCAAAAATCTGACTTTTGGCAATTCACTCAAAAATGGTGCCTAAAGCTTGAAAATGCTCTCCTGAAAGCTTTGGCGATGGAAACAGAAGGCTTTTTATCACAGGACAAGAAATCAGCTCTCAAAAACTTGACCGGCAGAAAATATTTTTTTGAAAAAATCCCTAAGCCCCGGGGTCACAATTTCAGCAAAAATCTGACTTTTGGCAATTCACTCAAAAATGGTGCCTAAAGCTTGAAAATGCTCTCCTGAAAGCTTTGGCGATGGAAACAGAAGGCTTTTTATCACAGGACAAGAAATCAGCTCTCAAAAACTTAACCGGCAGAAAATATTTTTTTGAAAAAATCCCTAAGCCCCGGGGTCACAATTTCAGCAAAAATCTGACTTTTGGCAATTCACTCAAAAATAGTGCCTAAAGCTTGCAAATGCTCCCCTGAAAGCTTTGGCGATGGAAACAGAAGGCTTTTTATCACAGGACAAGAAATCAGCTCTCAAAAACTTAACCGGCAGAAAATATTTTTTTGAAAAAATCCCTAAGCCCCGGGGTCACAATTTCAACAAAAATCTGACTTTTGGCAATTCACTCAAAAATGGTGCCAGAAGCTTGAAAATGCTCCCCTGAAAGCTTTGGCGATGGAAACAGAAGGCTTTTTATCACAGGACAAGAAATCAGCTCTCAAAAACTTAACCGGCAGAAAATATTTTTTTGAAAAAATCCCTAAGCCCCGGGGTCACAATTTCAGCAAAAATCTGACTTTTGGCAATTCACTCAAAAATGGTGCCTAAAGCTTGAAAATGCTCTCCTGAAAGGTTTGGCAATCGAAACAGAAGGCTTTTTATCACAGAACAAGAAATCAGCCCTCAAAAACTTAACCGGCAGAAAATATTTTTTTGAAAAAATCCCTAAGCCCCGGGGTCACAATTTCAACAAAAATCTGACTTTTGGCAATTCACTCAAAAATGGTGCCAGAAGCTTGAAAATGCTCCCCTGAAAGCTTTGGCGATGGAAACAGAAGGCTTTTTATCACAGGACAAGAAATCAGCTCTCAAAAACTTAACCGGCAGAAAATATTTTTTTGAAAAAATCCCTAAGCCCCGGGGTCACAATTTCAGCAAAAATCTGACTTTTGGCAATTCACTCAAAAATGGTGCCTAAAGCTTGAAAATGCTCTCCTGAAAGGTTTGGCAATCGAAACAGAAGGCTTTTTATCACAGAACAAGAAATCAGCCCTCAAAAACTTAACCGGCAGAAAATATTTTTTTGAAAAAATCCCTAAGCCCCGGGGTCACAATTTCAGCAAAAATCTGACTTTTGGCAATTGACTCAAAAATGGTGCCAGAAGCTTTCAAATGCTCCACTGAAAGCTGTGGCGATGGAAACAGAAGGCTTTTTATCACAGAACAAGAAATCAGCCCTCAAAAACTTAACCGGCAGAAAATATTTTTTTGAAAAAATCCCTAAGCCCCGGGGTCACAATTTCAGCAAAAATCTGACTTTTGGCAATTCACTCAAAAATGGTGCCAGAAGCTTGAAAATGCTCCCCTGAAAGCTTTGGCGATGGAAACAGAAGGCTTTTTATCACAGGACAAGAAATCAGCTCTCAAAAACTTAACCGGCAGAAAATATTTTTTTGAAAAAATCCCTAAGCCCCGGGGTCACAATTTCAGCAAAAATCTGACTTTTGGCAATTCACTCAAAAATGGTGCCTAAAGCTTGAAAATGCTCTCCTGAAAGGTTTGGCAATCGAAACAGAAGGCTTTTTATCACAGAACAAGAAATCAGCCCTCAAAAACTTAACCGGCAGAAAATATTTTTTTGAAAAAATCCCTAAGCCCCGGGGTCACAATTTCAGCAAAAATCTGACTTTTGGCAATTGACTCAAAAATGGTGCCAGAAGCTTTCAAATGCTCCACTGAAAGCTGTGGCGATGGAAACAGAAGGCTTTTTATCACAGAACAAGAAATCAGCCCTCAAAAACTTAACCGGCAGAAAATATTTTTTTGAAAAAATCCCTAAGCCCCGGGGTCACAATTTCAGCAAAAATCTGACTTTTGACAATTCACTCAAAAATGGTGCCAAAAGCTTGTAAATGCTCTCCTGAAAGGTTTGGCGATGGAAACAGAAGGCTTTTTATCACAGGACAAGAAATCAGCCCTCAAAAACTTAACCGGCAGAAAATATTTGTTTGAAAAAATCCCTAAGCCCCGGGGTCACAATTTCAGCAAAAATCTGACTTTTGGCAATTCACTCAAAAATGGTGCCAAAAGCTTGAAAATGCTCTCCTGAAAGGTTTGGCACTCGAAAGAGAAGGCTTTTTATCACAGGACAAGAAATCAGCCTTCAAAAACTTAACCGGCAGAATTTTTTTTTTGAAAAAATCCCTAAGCCCCGGGGTCACAATTTCAGCAAAAATCTGACTTTTGGCAATTCACTCAAAAATGGTGCCAAAAGCTTGTAAATGCTCTCCTGAAAGGTTTGGCGATGGAAACAGAAGGCTTTTTATCACAGGACAAGAAATCAGCCCTCAAAAACTTAACCGGCAGAAAATATTTTTTTGAAAAAATCCCTAAGCCCCGGGGTCACAATTTCAGCAAAAATCTGACTTTTGGCAATTCACTCAAAAGTGGTGTCAACCGGTTGTAAGTGCTCCCCTGAAAGCTTTGGCGATGGAAACAGAAGGCTTTTTAACACAGAACAAGAAATCATCCCTCAAAAACTTAACCGGCAGAAAATATTTTTTTGAAAATATCCCTAAGCCCCGGGGTCACAATTTCAGCAAAAATCTGACTTTTGGCAATTCACTCAAAAATAGTGCCAAAAGCTTGTAAATGCTCTCCTGAAAGCTGTGGCGATGGAAACAGAAGGCTTTTTATCACAGGACAAGAAATCAGCCCTCAAAAACTTAACCGGCAGAAAATATTTTTTTGAAAAAATCCCTAAGCCCCGGGGTCACAATTTCAGCAAAAATCTGACTTTTGGCAATTCACTCAAAAATGGTGCCTAAAGCTTGAAAATGCTCTCCTGAAAGCTTTGGCGATGGAAACAGAAGGCTTTTTATCACAGGACAAGAAATCAGCTCTCAAAAACTTAACCGGCAGAAAATATTTTTTTGAAAAAATCCCTAAGCCCCGGGGTCACAATTTCAGCAAAAATCTGACTTTTGGCAATTCACTCAAAAATGGTGCCTAAAGCTTGAAAATGCTCTCCTGAAAGCTTTGGCGATGGAAACAGAAGGCTTTTTATCACAGGACAAGAAATCAGCTCTCAAAAACTTAACCGGCAGAAAATATTTTTTTGAAAAAATCCCTAAGCCCCGGGGTCACAATTTCAGCAAAAATATGACTTTTGGCAATTCACTCAAAAATGGTGCCTAAAGCTTGAAAATGCTCTCCTGAAAGCTTTGGCGATGGAAACAGAAGGCTTTTTATCACAGGACAAGAAATCAGCTCTCAAAAACTTAACCGGCAGAAAATATTTTTTTGAAAAAATCCCTAAGCCCCGGGGTCACAATTTCAGCAAAAATCTGACTTTTGGCAATTCACTCAAAAATAGTGCCTAAAGCTTGCAAATGCTCCCCTGAAAGCTTTGGCGATGGAAACAGAAGGCTTTTTATCACAGGACAAGAAATCAGCTCTCAAAAACTTAACCGGCAGAAAATATTTTTTTGAAAAAATCCCTAAGCCCCGGGGTCACAATTTCAACAAAAATCTGACTTTTGGCAATTCACTCAAAAATGGTGCCAGAAGCTTGAAAATGCTCCCCTGAAAGCTTTGGCGATGGAAACAGAAGGCTTTTTATCACAGGACAAGAAATCAGCTCTCAAAAACTTAACCGGCAGAAAATATTTTTTTGAAAAAATCCCTAAGCCCCGGGGTCACAATTTCAGCAAAAATCTGACTTTTGGCAATTCACTCAAAAATGGTGCCTAAAGCTTGAAAATGCTCTCCTGAAAGGTTTGGCAATCGAAACAGAAGGCTTTTTATCACAGAACAAGAAATCAGCCCTCAAAAACTTAACCGGCAGAAAATATTTTTTTGAAAAAATCCCTAAGCCCCGGGGTCACAATTTCAACAAAAATCTGACTTTTGGCAATTCACTCAAAAATGGTGCCAGAAGCTTGAAAATGCTCCCCTGAAAGCTTTGGCGATGGAAACAGAAGGCTTTTTATCACAGGACAAGAAATCAGCTCTCAAAAACTTAACCGGCAGAAAATATTTTTTTGAAAAAATCCCTAAGCCCCGGGGTCACAATTTCAGCAAAAATCTGACTTTTGGCAATTCACTCAAAAATGGTGCCTAAAGCTTGAAAATGCTCTCCTGAAAGGTTTGGCAATCGAAACAGAAGGCTTTTTATCACAGAACAAGAAATCAGCCCTCAAAAACTTAACCGGCAGAAAATATTTTTTTGAAAAAATCCCTAAGCCCCGGGGTCACAATTTCAGCAAAAATCTGACTTTTGGCAATTGACTCAAAAATGGTGCCAGAAGCTTTCAAATGCTCCACTGAAAGCTGTGGCGATGGAAACAGAAGGCTTTTTATCACAGAACAAGAAATCAGCCCTCAAAAACTTAACCGGCAGAAAATATTTTTTTGAAAAAATCCCTAAGCCCCGGGGTCACAATTTCAGCAAAAATCTGACTTTTGGCAATTCACTCAAAAATGGTGCCAGAAGCTTGAAAATGCTCCCCTGAAAGCTTTGGCGATGGAAACAGAAGGCTTTTTATCACAGGACAAGAAATCAGCTCTCAAAAACTTAACCGGCAGAAAATATTTTTTTGAAAAAATCCCTAAGCCCCGGGGTCACAATTTCAGCAAAAATCTGACTTTTGGCAATTCACTCAAAAATGGTGCCTAAAGCTTGAAAATGCTCTCCTGAAAGGTTTGGCAATCGAAACAGAAGGCTTTTTATCACAGAACAAGAAATCAGCCCTCAAAAACTTAACCGGCAGAAAATATTTTTTTGAAAAAATCCCTAAGCCCCGGGGTCACAATTTCAGCAAAAATCTGACTTTTGGCAATTGACTCAAAAATGGTGCCAGAAGCTTTCAAATGCTCCACTGAAAGCTGTGGCGATGGAAACAGAAGGCTTTTTATCACAGAACAAGAAATCAGCCCTCAAAAACTTAACCGGCAGAAAATATTTTTTTGAAAAAATCCCTAAGCCCCGGGGTCACAATTTCAGCAAAAATCTGACTTTTGACAATTCACTCAAAAATGGTGCCAAAAGCTTGTAAATGCTCTCCTGAAAGGTTTGGCGATGGAAACAGAAGGCTTTTTATCACAGGACAAGAAATCAGCCCTCAAAAACTTAACCGGCAGAAAATATTTGTTTGAAAAAATCCCTAAGCCCCGGGGTCACAATTTCAGCAAAAATCTGACTTTTGGCAATTCACTCAAAAATGGTGCCAAAAGCTTGAAAATGCTCTCCTGAAAGGTTTGGCACTCGAAAGAGAAGGCTTTTTATCACAGGACAAGAAATCAGCCTTCAAAAACTTAACCGGCAGAATTTTTTTTTTGAAAAAATCCCTAAGCCCCGGGGTCACAATTTCAGCAAAAATCTGACTTTTGGCAATTCACTCAAAAATGGTGCCAAAAGCTTGTAAATGCTCTCCTGAAAGGTTTGGCGATGGAAACAGAAGGCTTTTTATCACAGGACAAGAAATCAGCCCTCAAAAACTTAACCGGCAGAAAATATTTTTTTGAAAAAATCCCTAAGCCCCGGGGTCACAATTTCAGCAAAAATCTGACTTTTGGCAATTCACTCAAAAGTGGTGTCAACCGGTTGTAAGTGCTCCCCTGAAAGCTTTGGCGATGGAAACAGAAGGCTTTTTATCACAGGACAAGAAATCAGCCCTCAAAAACTTAACCGGCAGAAAATATTTTTTTGGAAAAATCCCTAAGCCCCGGGGTCACAATTTCAGCCAAAATCCGACTTTTGGCAATTCACTCAAAAATGGTGCCAAAAGCTTGTAAATGCTCTCCTGAAAGGTTTGGCGATGGAAACAGAAGGCTTTTTATCAGAGGACAAGAAATCAGCCCTCAAAAACTTAACCGGCAGAAAATATTTGTTTGAAAAAATCCCTAAGCCCCGGGGTCACAATTTCAGCAAAAATCTGACTTTTGGCAATTCACTCAAAAATGGTGCCAAAAGCTTGAAAATGCTCTCCTGAAAGGTTTGGCACTCGAAAGAGAAGGCTTTTTATCACAGGACAAGAAATCAGCCTTCAAAAACTTAACCGGGAGAATTTTTTTTTTGAAAAAATCCCTAAGCCCCGGGGTCACAATTTCAGCAAAAATCTGCCTTTTGGCAATTCACTCAAAAATGGTGCCAGAAGCTTGAAAATGCTCCCCTGAAAGGTTTGGCACTCGAAACAGAAGGCTTTTTATCACAGGACAAGAAATCAGCACTCAAAAACTTCACCGGCAGAAAATATTTTTTTGAAAAAATCCCTAAGCCCCGGGGTCACAATTTCAGCAAAAATCTGACTTTTGGCAATTGACTCAAAAATGGTGCCAGAAGCTGTCAAATGCTCCCCTGAAAGCTGTGGCGATGGAAACAGAAGGCTTTTTATCACAGGACAAGAAATCAGCCGTCAAAAACTTAACCGGCAGAAAATATTTTTTTGAAAAAATCCCTAAGCCCCGGGGTCACAATTTCAGCAAAAATCTGACTTTTGGCAATTCACTCAAAAATGGTGCCAAAAGCTTGAAAATGCTCTCCTGAAAGGTTTGGCAATCGAAACAGAAGGCTTTTTATCACAGAACAAGAAATCAGCCCTCAAAAACTTAACCGGCAGCAATTTTTTTTTGAAAAAATCCCTAAGCCCCGGGGTCACAATTTCAGCAAAAATCTGACTTTTGGCAATTCACTCAAAAATGGTGCCTAAAGCTTGAAAATACTCTCCTGAAAGCTTTGGCGATGGAAACAGAAGGCTTTTTAACACAGAACAAGAAATCATCCCTCAAAAACTTAACCGGCAGAAAATATTTTTTTGAAAATATCCCTAAGCCCCGGGGTCACAATTTCAGCAAAAATCTGACTTTTGGCAATTCACTCAAAAATGGTGCCTAAAGCTTGAAAATGCTCTCCTGAAAGGTTTGGCGATGGAAACAGAAGGCTTTTTATCACAGGACAAGAAATCAGCCCTCAAAAACTTAACCGGCAGAAAATATTTTTTTGAAAAAATCCCTAAGCCCCGGGGTCACAATTTCAGCAAAAATCTGACTTTTGGCAATTCACTCAAAAATGGTGCCAAAAGCTTGAAAATGCTCTCCTGAAAGGTTTGGCACTCGAAACAGAAGGCTTTTTATCGCAGGACAAGAAATCAGCCCTCAAAAACTTAACCGACAGAAAATATTTTTTTGAAAAAATCCCTAAGCCCCGGGGTCACAATTTCAGCAAAAATCTGACTTTTGGCAATTCACTCAAAAATGGTGCCAGAAGCTTGCAAATGCTCCCCTGAAAGGTTTGGCACTCGAAACAGAAGGCTTTTTATTACAGGACAAGAAATCAGCTCTCAAAAACTTCGCCGGCAGAAAATATTTTTTTGAAAAAATCCCTAAGCCCCGGGGTCACAATTTCAGCAAAAATCTGACTTTTGGCAATTCACTCAAAAATGGTGCCAGAAGCTTGCCAATGCTCCCCTGAAAGCTTTGGCGATGGAAACAGAAGGCTGTTTATCGCAGAACAAGAAATCAGCTCTCAAAAACTTAACCGACAGAAAATATTTTTTTGAAAAAATCCCTAAGCCCCGGGGTCACAATTTCAGCAAAAATCTGACTTTTGGCAATTCACTCAAAAATGGTGCCAAAAGCTTAAAAATGCTCCCCTGAAAGGTTTGGCACTCGAAACAGAAGGCTTTTTATCGCAGGACAAGAAATCAGCCCTCAAAAACTTAACCGACAGAAAATATTTTTTTGAAAAAATCCCTAAGCCCCGGGGTCACAATTTCAGCAAAAATCTGACTTTTGGCAATTCACTCAAAAATGGTGCCTAAAGCTTGAAAATGCTCTCCTGAAAGGTTTGGCAATCGAAACAGAAGGCTTTTTATCACAGAACAAGAAATCAGCCCTCAAAAACTTAACCGGCAGAAAATATTTTTTTGAAAAAATCCCTAAGCCCCGGGGTCACAATTTCAGCAAAAATCTGACTTTTGGCAATTGACTCAAAAATGGTGCCAGAAGCTTTCAAATGCTCCACTGAAAGCTGTGGCGATGGAAACAGAAGGCTTTTTATCACAGAACAAGAAATCAGCCCTCAAAAACTTAACCGGCAGAAAATATTTTTTTGAAAAAATCCCTAAGCCCCGGGGTCACAATTTCAGAAAAAATCTGACTTTTGGCAATTCACATAAAAATGGTGCCAGAAGCTTGCAAATGCTCCCCTGAAAGCTTTGGCGATGGAAACAGAAGGCTTTTTATCACAGGACAAGAAATCAGCCCTCAAAAACTTCACCAGCAGAAAATATTTTTTTGAAAAAATCCCTAAGCCCCGGGGTCACAATTTCAGCAAAAATCTGACTTTTGGCAATTCACTCAAAAATGATGCCAGAAGCTTGAAAATGCTCCCCTGAAAGGTTTGGCACTCGAAACAGAAGGCTTTTTATCACAGGACAAGAAATCAGCCCTCAAAAACTTAACCGGCAGAAAATATTTTTTTGAAAAAATCCCTAAGCCCTGGGGTCACAATTTCAGCAAAAATCTAACTTTTGGCAATTCACTCAAAAATGGTGCAGGAGCTTGCAAATGCACCCCTGAAAGTTTTGGCACTCGAAACAGAAGGCTTTTTATCACAGAACAAGAAATCACCCCTCAAAAACTTAACCGGCAGAAATTTTTTTTTGAAAAAATCCCTAAGCCCCGGGGTCACAATTTCAGCAAAAATCTGACTTTTGGCAATTCACTCAAAAATGGTGCCATAAGCTTGCAAATGCTCCCCTGAAAGCTTTGGCGATGGAAACAGAAGGCTTTTTATCACAGGACAAGAAATCAGCTCTCAAAAACTTAACCGGCAGAAAATATTTTTTTGAAAAAATCCCTAAGCCCCGGGGTCACAATTTCAGCAAAAATCTGACTTTTGGCAATTCACTCAAAAATGGTGCCAAAAGCTTCAAAATGCTCTCCTGAAAGGTTTGGCACTCGAAACAGAAGGCTTTTTATCACAGGACAAGAAATCAGCCCTCAAAAACTTAACCGGCAGAAAATATTTTTTTGAAAAAATCCCTAAGCCCCGGGGTCACAATTTCAGCAAAAATCTGACTTTTGGCAATTGACTCAAAAATGGTGCCAGAAGCTTTCAAATGCTCCCCTGAAAGCTGTGGCGATGGAAACAGAAGGCTTTTTATCACAGGACAAGAAATCAGCCCTCAAAAACTTAACCGGCAGAAAATATTTTTTTGAAAAAATCCCTAAGCCCCGGGGTCACAATTTCAGAAAAAATCTGACTTTTGGCAATTCACATAAAAATGGTGCCAGAAGCTTGCAAATGCTCCCCTGAAAGCTTTGGCGATGGAAACAGAAGGCTTTTTATCACAGGACAAGAAATCAGCCCTCAAAAACTTCACCAGCAGAAAATATTTTTTTGAAAAAATCCCTAAGCCCCGGGGTCACAATTTCAGCAAAAATCTGACTTTTGGCAATTCACTCAAAAATGGTGCCATAAGCTTGCAAATGCTCCCCTGAAAGCTTTGGCGATGGAAACAGAAGGCTTTTTATCACAGGACAAGAAATCAGCTCTCAAAAACTTAACCGGCAGAAAATATTTTTTTGAAAAAATCCCTAAGCCCCGGGGTCACAATTTCAGCAAAAATCTGACTTTTGGCAATTCACTCAAAAATGGTGCCAAAAGCTTCAAAATGCTCTCCTGAAAGCTTTGGCACTCGAAACAGAAGGCTTTTTATCACAGGACAAGAAATCAGCCCTCAAAAACTTAACCGGCAGAAAATATTTTTTTGAAAAAATCCCTAAGCCCCGGGGTCACAATTTCAGCAAAAATCTGACTTTTGGCAATTCACTCAAAAATGGTGCCTAAAGCTTGAAAATGCTCTCCTGAAAGCTTTGGCGATGGAAATAGAAGGCTTTTTATCACAGAACTAGAAATCAGCCCTCAAAAACTTAACCGGCAGAAAATATTTTTTTGAAAAAATCCCTAAGCCCCGGGGTCACAATTTCAGCAAAAATCTGACTTTTGGCAATTCACTCAAAAATGGTGCCAGAAGCTTGCAAATGCTCCCCTGAAAGCTTTGGCGATGGAAACAGAAGGCTTTTTATCACAGGACAAGAAATCAGCTCTCAAAAACTTAACCGGCAGAAAATATTTTTTTGAAAAAATCCCTAAGCCCCGGGGTCACAATTTCAGCAAAAATCTGACTTTTGGCAATTCACTCAAAAATGGTGCCAGAAGCTTGAAAATGCTCCCCTGAAAGCTTTGGCGATGGAAACAGAAGGCTTTTTATCACAGAACTAGAAATCAGCCCTCAAAAACTTAACCGGCAGAAAATATTTTTTTGAAAAAATCCCTAAGCCCCGGGGTCACAATTTCAGCAAAAATCTGACTTTTGGCAATTCACTCAAAAATGGTGCCAGAAGCTTGCAAATGCTCCCCTGAAAGCTTTGGCGATGGAAACAGAAGGCTTTTTATCACAGGACAAGAAATCAGCTCTCAAAAACTTAACCGGCAGAAAATATTTTTTTGAAAAAATCCCTAAGCCCCGGGGTCACAATTTCAGTAAAAATCTGACTTTTGGCAATTCACTCAAAAATGGTGCCTAAAGCTTGAAAATGCTCTCCTGAAAGGTTTGGCGATGGAAACAGAAGGCTTTTTATCACAGGACAAGAAATCAGCCCTCAAAAACTTAACCGGCAGAAAATATTTTTTTGAAAAAATCCCTAAGCCCCGGGGTCACAATTTCAGCAAAAATCTGACTTTTGGCAATTCACTCAAAAATGGTGCCAAAAGCTTAAAAATGCTCCCCTGAAAGCTTTGGCGATGGAAACAGAAGGCTTTTTATCGCAGAACAAGAAATCAGCTCTCAAAAACTTAACCGACAGAAAATATTTTTTTGAAAAAATCCCTAAGTCCCGGGGTCACAATTTCAGCAAAAATCTGACTTTTGGCAATTCACTCAAAAATGGTGCCAAAAGCTTAAAAATGCTCCCCTGAAAGGTTTGGCACTCGAAACAGAAGGCTTTTTATCACAGGACAAGAAATCAGCCCTCAAAAACTTAACCGACAGAAAATATTTTTTTGAAAAAATCCCTAAGCCCCGGGGTCACAATTTCAGCAAAAATCTGACTTTTGGCAATTCACTCAAAAATGGTGCCTAAAGTTTGAAAATGCTCTCCTGAAAGGTTTGGCACTCGAAACAGAAGGCTTTTTATCACAGGACAAGAAATCAGCCCTCAAAAACTTAACCGACAGAAAATATTTTTTTGAAAAAATCCCTAAGCCCCGGGGTCACAATTTCAGCAAAAATCTGACTTTTGGCAATTCACTCAAAAATGGTGCCAGAAGCTTGAAAATGCTCCCCTGAAAGGTTTGGCACTCGAAACAGAAGGCTTTTTATCGCAGAACAAGAAATCAGCTCTCAAAAACTTAACCGACAGAAAATATTTTTTTGAAAAAATCCCTAAGTCCCGGGGTCACAATTTCAGCAAAAATCTGACTTTTGGCAATTCACTCAAAAATGGTGCCTAAAGTTTGAAAATGCTCTCCTGAAAGGTTTGGCTCTCGAAACAGAAGGCTTTTTATCACAGGACAAGAAATCAGCTCTCAAAAACTTAGCCGGCAGAAAATATTTTTTTGAAAAAATCCCTAAGCCCCGGGGTCACAATTTCAGCAAAAATCTGACTTTTGGCAATTCACTCAAAAATGGTGCCAGAAGCTTGCAAATGCTCCCCTGAAAGCTTTGGCGATGGAAACAGAAGGCTTTTTATAACAGAACAAGAAATCAGCCCTCAAAAACTTAACCGGCAGAAAATATTTTTTTGAAAAAATCCCTAAGCCCCGGGGTCACAATTTCAGCAAAAATCTGACTTTTGGCAATTCACTCAAAAATGGTGCCAAAAGCTTAAAAATGCTCCCCTGAAAGGTTTGGCACTCGAAACAGAAGGCTTTTTATCACAGGACAAGAAATCAGCCCTCAAAAACTTAACCGACAGAAAATATTTTTTTGAAAAAATCCCTAAGCCCCGGGGTCACAATTTCAGCAAAAATCTGACTTTTGGCAATTCACTCAAAAATGGTGCCAGAAGCTTGCAAATGCTCCCCTGAAAGGTTTGGCACTCGAAACAGAAGTCTTTTTATTACAGGACAAGAAATCAGCTCTCAAAAACTTCGCCGGCAGAAAATATTTTTTTGAAAAAATCCCTAAGCCCCGGGGTCACAATTTCAGCAAAAATCTGACTTTTGGCAATTCACTAAAAAATGGTGCCAGAAGCTTGACAATGCTCCCCTGAAAGCTTTGGCGATGGAAACAGAAGGCTGTTTATCGCAGAGCAATAAATCAGCTCTCAAAAACTTAACCGACAGAAAATATTTTTTTGAAAAAATCCCTAAGCCCCGGGGTCACAATTTCAGCAAAAATCTGACTTTTGGCAATTCACTCAAAAATGGTGCCTAAAGTTTGAAAATGCTCTCCTGAAAGGTTTGGCACTCGAAACAGAAGGCTTTTTATCACAGGACAAGAAATCAGCCCTCAAAAACTTAACCGACAGAAAATATTTTTTTGAAAAAATCCCTAAGCCCCGGGGTCACAATTTCAGCAAAAATCTGACTTTTGGCAATTCACTCAAAAATGGTGCCAGAAGCTTGAAAATGCTCCCCTGAAAGGTTTGGCACTCGAAACAGAAGGCTTTTTATCGCAGAACAAGAAATCAGCTCTCAAAAACTTAACCGACAGAAAATATTTTTTTGAAAAAATCCCTAAGTCCCGGGGTCACAATTTCAGCAAAAATCTGACTTTTGGCAATTCACTCAAAAATGGTGCCTAAAGTTTGAAAATGCTCTCCTGAAAGGTTTGGCTCTCGAAACAGAAGGCTTTTTATCACAGGACAAGAAATCAGCTCTCAAAAACTTAGCCGGCAGAAAATATTTTTTTGAAAAAATCCCTAAGCCCCGGGGTCACAATTTCAGCAAAAATCTGACTTTTGGCAATTCACTCAAAAATGGTGCCAGAAGCTTGCAAATGCTCCCCTGAAAGCTTTGGCGATGGAAACAGAAGGCTTTTTATAACAGAACAAGAAATCAGCCCTCAAAAACTTAACCGGCAGAAAATATTTTTTTGAAAAAATCCCTAAGCCCCGGGGTCACAATTTCAGCAAAAATCTGACTTTTGGCAATTCACTCAAAAATGGTGCCAAAAGCTTAAAAATGCTCCCCTGAAAGGTTTGGCACTCGAAACAGAAGGCTTTTTATCACAGGACAAGAAATCAGCCCTCAAAAACTTAACCGACAGAAAATATTTTTTTGAAAAAATCCCTAAGCCCCGGGGTCACAATTTCAGCAAAAATCTGACTTTTGGCAATTCACTCAAAAATGGTGCCAGAAGCTTGCAAATGCTCCCCTGAAAGGTTTGGCACTCGAAACAGAAGTCTTTTTATTACAGGACAAGAAATCAGCTCTCAAAAACTTCGCCGGCAGAAAATATTTTTTTGAAAAAATCCCTAAGCCCCGGGGTCACAATTTCAGCAAAAATCTGACTTTTGGCAATTCACTAAAAAATGGTGCCAGAAGCTTGACAATGCTCCCCTGAAAGCTTTGGCGATGGAAACAGAAGGCTGTTTATCGCAGAACAATAAATCAGCTCTCAAAAACTTAACCGACAGAAAATATTTTTTTGAAAAAATCCCTAAGCCCCGGGGTCACAATTTCAGCAAAAATCTGACTTTTGGCAATTCACTCAAAAATGGTGCCTAAAGCTTGAAAATGCTCTCCTGAAAGGTTTGGCGATGGAAACAGAAGGCTTTTTATCACAGGACAAGAAATCAGCCCTCAAAAACTTAACCGGCAGAAAATATTTTTTTGAAAAAATCCCTAAGCCCCGGGGTCACAATTTCAGCAAAAATCTGACTTTTGGCAATTCACTCAAAAATGGTGCCAAAAGCTTGAAAATGCTCTCCTGAAAGGTTTGGCACTCGAAACAGAAGGCTTTTTATCGCAGGACAAGAAATCAGCCCTCAAAAACTTAACCGACAGAAAATATTTTTTTGAAAAAATCCCTAAGCCCCGGGGACACAATTTCAGCAAAAATCTGACTTTTGGCAATTCACTCAAAAATGGTGCCAGAAGCTTGCAAATGCTCCCCTGAAAGGTTTGGCACTCGAAACAGAAGGCTTTTTATTACAGGACAAGAAATCAGCTCTCAAAAACTTCGCCGGCAGAAAATATTTTTTTGAAAAAATCCCTAAGCCCCGGGGTCACAATTTCAGCAAAAATCTGACTTTTGGCAATTCACTCAAAAATGGTGCCAGAAGCTTGCCAATGCTCCCCTGAAAGCTTTGGCGATGGAAACAGAAGGCTGTTTATCGCAGAACAAGAAATCAGCTCTCAAAAACTTAACCGACAGAAAATATTTTTTTGAAAAAATCCCTAAGCCCCGGGGTCACAATTTCAGCAAAAATCTGACTTTTGGCAATTCACTCAAAAATGGTGCCAAAAGCTTAAAAATGCTCCCCTGAAAGGTTTGGCACTCGAAACAGAAGGCTTTTTATCGCAGGACAAGAAATCAGCCCTCAAAAACTTAACCGACAGAAAATATTTTTTTGAAAAAATCCCTAAGCCCCGGGGTCACAATTTCAGCAAAAATCTGACTTTTGGCAATTCACTCAAAAATGGTGCCTAAAGCTTGAAAATGCTCTCCTGAAAGGTTTGGCAATCGAAACAGAAGGCTTTTTATCACAGAACAAGAAATCAGCCCTCAAAAACTTAACCGGCAGAAAATATTTTTTTGAAAAAATCCCTAAGCCCCGGGGTCACAATTTCAGCAAAAATCTGACTTTTGGCAATTGACTCAAAAATGGTGCCAGAAGCTTTCAAATGCTCCACTGAAAGCTGTGGCGATGGAAACAGAAGGCTTTTTATCACAGAACAAGAAATCAGCCCTCAAAAACTTAACCGGCAGAAAATATTTTTTTGAAAAAATCCCTAAGCCCCGGGGTCACAATTTCAGAAAAAATCTGACTTTTGGCAATTCACATAAAAATGGTGCCAGAAGCTTGCAAATGCTCCCCTGAAAGCTTTGGCGATGGAAACAGAAGGCTTTTTATCACAGGACAAGAAATCAGCCCTCAAAAACTTCACCAGCAGAAAATATTTTTTTGAAAAAATCCCTAAGCCCCGGGGTCACAATTTCAGCAAAAATCTGACTTTTGGCAATTCACTCAAAAATGATGCCAGAAGCTTGAAAATGCTCCCCTGAAAGGTTTGGCACTCGAAACAGAAGGCTTTTTATCACAGGACAAGAAATCAGCCCTCAAAAACTTAACCGGCAGAAAATATTTTTTTGAAAAAATCCCTAAGCCCTGGGGTCACAATTTCAGCAAAAATCTAACTTTTGGCAATTCACTCAAAAATGGTGCAGGAGCTTGCAAATGCACCCCTGAAAGTTTTGGCACTCGAAACAGAAGGCTTTTTATCACAGAACAAGAAATCACCCCTCAAAAACTTAACCGGCAGAAATTTTTTTTTGAAAAAATCCCTAAGCCCCGGGGTCACAATTTCAGCAAAAATCTGACTTTTGGCAATTCACTCAAAAATGGTGCCATAAGCTTGCAAATGCTCCCCTGAAAGCTTTGGCGATGGAAACAGAAGGCTTTTTATCACAGGACAAGAAATCAGCTCTCAAAAACTTAACCGGCAGAAAATATTTTTTTGAAAAAATCCCTAAGCCCCGGGGTCACAATTTCAGCAAAAATCTGACTTTTGGCAATTCACTCAAAAATGGTGCCAAAAGCTTCAAAATGCTCTCCTGAAAGGTTTGGCACTCGAAACAGAAGGCTTTTTATCACAGGACAAGAAATCAGCCCTCAAAAACTTAACCGGCAGAAAATATTTTTTTGAAAAAATCCCTAAGCCCCGGGGTCACAATTTCAGCAAAAATCTGACTTTTGGCAATTGACTCAAAAATGGTGCCAGAAGCTTTCAAATGCTCCCCTGAAAGCTGTGGCGATGGAAACAGAAGGCTTTTTATCACAGGACAAGAAATCAGCCCTCAAAAACTTAACCGGCAGAAAATATTTTTTTGAAAAAATCCCTAAGCCCCGGGGTCACAATTTCAGAAAAAATCTGACTTTTGGCAATTCACATAAAAATGGTGCCAGAAGCTTGCAAATGCTCCCCTGAAAGCTTTGGCGATGGAAACAGAAGGCTTTTTATCACAGGACAAGAAATCAGCCCTCAAAAACTTCACCAGCAGAAAATATTTTTTTGAAAAAATCCCTAAGCCCCGGGGTCACAATTTCAGGAAAAATCTGACTTTTGGCAATTCACTCAAAAATGGTGCCATAAGCTTGCAAATGCTCCCCTGAAAGCTTTGGCGATGGAAACAGAAGGCTTTTTATCACAGGACAAGAAATCAGCTCTCAAAAACTTAACCGGCAGAAAATATTTTTTTGAAAAAATCCCTAAGCCCCGGGGTCACAATTTCAGCAAAAATCTGACTTTTGGCAATTCACTCAAAAATGGTGCCAAAAGCTTCAAAATGCTCTCCTGAAAGCTTTGGCACTCGAAACAGAAGGCTTTTTATCACAGGACAAGAAATCAGCCCTCAAAAACTTAACCGGCAGAAAATATTTTTTTGAAAAAATCCCTAAGCCCCGGGGTCACAATTTCAGCAAAAATCTGACTTTTGGCAATTCACTCAAAAATGGTGCCTAAAGCTTGAAAATGCTCTCCTGAAAGCTTTGGCGATGGAAATAGAAGGCTTTTTATCACAGAACTAGAAATCAGCCCTCAAAAACTTAACCGGCAGAAAATATTTTTTTGAAAAAATCCCTAAGCCCCGGGGTCACAATTTCAGCAAAAATCTGACTTTTGGCAATTCACTCAAAAATGGTGCCAGAAGCTTGCAAATGCTCCCCTGAAAGCTTTGGCGATGGAAACAGAAGGCTTTTTATCACAGGACAAGAAATCAGCTCTCAAAAACTTAACCGGCAGAAAATATTTTTTTGAAAAAATCCCTAAGCCCCGGGGTCACAATTTCAGCAAAAATCTGACTTTTGGCAATTCACTCAAAAATGGTGCCAGAAGCTTGAAAATGCTCCCCTGAAAGCTTTGGCGATGGAAACAGAAGGCTTTTTATCACAGAACTAGAAATCAGCCCTCAAAAACTTAACCGGCAGAAAATATTTTTTTGAAAAAATCCCTAAGCCCCGGGGTCACAATTTCAGCAAAAATCTGACTTTTGGCAATTCACTCAAAAATGGTGCCAGAAGCTTGCAAATGCTCCCCTGAAAGCTTTGGCGATGGAAACAGAAGGCTTTTTATCACAGGACAAGAAATCAGCTCTCAAAAACTTAACCGGCAGAAAATATTTTTTTGAAAAAATCCCTAAGCCCCGGGGTCACAATTTCAGTAAAAATCTGACTTTTGGCAATTCACTCAAAAATGGTGCCTAAAGCTTGAAAATGCTCTCCTGAAAGGTTTGGCGATGGAAACAGAAGGCTTTTTATCACAGGACAAGAAATCAGCCCTCAAAAACTTAACCGGCAGAAAATATTTTTTTGAAAAAATCCCTAAGCCCCGGGGTCACAATTTCAGCAAAAATCTGACTTTTGGCAATTCACTCAAAAATGGTGCCAAAAGCTTAAAAATGCTCCCCTGAAAGCTTTGGCGATGGAAACAGAAGGCTTTTTATCGCAGAACAAGAAATCAGCTCTCAAAAACTTAACCGACAGAAAATATTTTTTTGAAAAAATCCCTAAGTCCCGGGGTCACAATTTCAGCAAAAATCTGACTTTTGGCAATTCACTCAAAAATGGTGCCAAAAGCTTAAAAATGCTCCACTGAAAGGTTTGGCACTCGAAACAGAAGGCTTTTTATCACAGGACAAGAAATCAGCCCTCAAAAACTTAACCGACAGAAAATATTTTTTTGAAAAAATCCCTAAGCCCCGGGGTCACAATTTCAGCAAAAATCTGACTTTTGGCAATTCACTCAAAAATGGTGCCTAAAGTTTGAAAATGCTCTCCTGAAAGGTTTGGCACTCGAAACAGAAGGCTTTTTATCACAGGACAAGAAATCAGCCCTCAAAAACTTAACCGACAGAAAATATTTTTTTGAAAAAATCCCTAAGCCCCGGGGTCACAATTTCAGCAAAAATCTGACTTTTGGCAATTCACTCAAAAATGGTGCCAGAAGCTTGCAAATGCTCCCCTGAAAGCTTTGGCGATGGAAACAGAAGGCTTTTTATCGCAGAACAAGAAATCAGCTCTCAAAAACTTAACCGACAGAAAATATTTTTTTGAAAAAATCCCTAAGTCCCGGGGTCACAATTTCAGCAAAAATCTGACTTTTGGCAATTCACTCAAAAATGGTGCCTAAAGTTTGAAAATGCTCTCCTGAAAGGTTTGGCTCTCGAAACAGAAGGCTTTTTATCACAGGACAAGAAATCAGCTCTCAAAAACTTAGCCGGCAGAAAATATTTTTTTGAAAAAATCCCTAAGCCCCGGGGTCACAATTTCAGCAAAAATCTGACTTTTGGCAATTCACTCAAAAATGGTGCCAGAAGCTTGCAAATGCTCCCCTGAAAGCTTTGGCGATGGAAACAGAAGGCTTTTTATAACAGAACAAGAAATCAGCCCTCAAAAACTTAACCGGCAGAAAATATTTTTTTGAAAAAATCCCTAAGCCCCGGGGTCACAATTTCAGCAAAAATCTGACTTTTGGCAATTCACTCAAAAATGGTGCCAAAAGCTTAAAAATGCTCCCCTGAAAGGTTTGGCACTCGAAACAGAAGGCTTTTTATCACAGGACAAGAAATCAGCCCTCAAAAACTTAACCGACAGAAAATATTTTTTTGAAAAAATCCCTAAGCCCCGGGGTCACAATTTCAGCAAAAATCTGACTTTTGGCAATTCACTCAAAAATGGTGCCAGAAGCTTGCAAATGCTCCCCTGAAAGGTTTGGCACTCGAAACAGAAGTCTTTTTATTACAGGACAAGAAATCAGCTCTCAAAAACTTCGCCGGCAGAAAATATTTTTTTGAAAAAATCCCTAAGCCCCGGGGTCACAATTTCAGCAAAAATCTGACTTTTGGCAATTCACTAAAAAATGGTGCCAGAAGCTTGACAATGCTCCCCTGAAAGCTTTGGCGATGGAAACAGAAGGCTGTTTATCGCAGAACAATAAATCAGCTCTCAAAAACTTAACCGACAGAAAATATTTTTTTGAAAAAATCCCTAAGCCCCGGGGTCACAATTTCAGCAAAAATCTGACTTTTGGCAATTCACTCAAAAATGGTGCCTAAAGCTTGAAAATGCTCTCCTGAAAGGTTTGGCGATGGAAACAGAAGGCTTTTTATCACAGGACAAGAAATCAGCCCTCAAAAACTTAACCGGCAGAAAATATTTTTTTGAAAAAATCCCTAAGCCCCGGGGTCACAATTTCAGCAAAAATCTGACTTTTGGCAATTCACTCAAAAATGGTGCCAAAAGCTTGAAAATGCTCTCCTGAAAGGTTTGGCACTCGAAACAGAAGGCTTTTTATCGCAGAACAAGAAATCAGCTCTCAAAAACTTAACCGACAGAAAATATTTTTTTGAAAAAATCCCTAAGTCCCGGGGTCACAATTTCAGCAAAAATCTGACTTTTGGCAATTCACTCAAAAATGGTGCCTAAAGTTTGAAAATGCTCTCCTGAAAGGTTTGGCACTCGAAACAGAAGGCTTTTTATCACAGGACAAGAAATCAGCTCTCAAAAACTTAGCCGGCAGAAAATATTTTTTTGAAAAAATCCCTAAGCCCCGGGGTCACAATTTCAGCAAAAATCTGACTTTTGGCAATTCACTCAAAAATGGTGCCAGAAGCTTGCAAATGCTCCCCTGAAAGCTTTGGCGATGGAAACAGAAGGCTTTTTATAACAGAACAAGAAATCAGCCCTCAAAAACTTAACCGGCAGAAAATATTTTTTTGAAAAAATCCCTAAGCCCCGGGGTCACAATTTCAGCAAAAATCTGACTTTTGGCAATTCACTCAAAAATGGTGCCAAAAGCTTAAAAATGCTCCCCTGAAAGGTTTGGCACTCGAAACAGAAGGCTTTTTATCACAGGACAAGAAATCAGCCCTCAAAAACTTAACCGACAGAAAATATTTTTTTGAAAAAATCCCTAAGCCCCGGGGTCACAATTTCAGCAAAAATCTGACTTTTGGCAATTCACTCAAAAATGGTGCCAGAAGCTTGCAAATGCTCCCCTGAAAGGTTTGGCACTCGAAACAGAAGGCTTTTTATTACAGGACAAGAAATCAGCTCTCAAAAACTTCGCCGGCAGAAAATATTTTTTTGAAAAAATCCCTAAGCCCCGGGGTCACAATTTCAGCAAAAATCTGACTTTTGGCAATTCACTCAAAAATGGTGCCAGAAGCTTGCCAATGCTCCCCTGAAAGCTTTGGCGATGGAAACAGAAGGCTGTTTATCGCAGAACAAGAAATCAGCTCTCAAAAACTTAACCGACAGAAAATATTTTTTTGAAAAAATCCCTAAGCCCCGGGGTCACAATTTCAGCAAAAATCTGACTTTTGGCAATTCACTCAAAAATGGTGCCAAAAGCTTAAAAATGCTCCCCTGAAAGGTTTGGCACTCGAAACAGAAGGCTTTTTATCGCAGGACAAGAAATCAGCCCTCAAAAACTTAACCGACAGAAAATATTTTTTTGAAAAAATCCCTAAGCCCCGGGGTCACAATTTCAGCAAAAATCTGACTTTTGGCAATTCACTCAAAAATGGTGCCTAAAGCTTGAAAATGCTCTCCTGAAAGGTTTGGCGATGGAAACAGAAGGCTTTTTATCACAGGACAAGAAATCAGCCCTCAAAAACTTAACCGGCAGAAAATATTTTTTTGAAAAAATCCCTAAGCCCCGGGGTCACAATTTCAGCAAAAATCTGACTTTTGGCAATTCACTCAAAAATGGTGCCAAAAGCTTGAAAATGCTCTCCTGAAAGGTTTGGCACTCGAAATAGAAGGCTTTTTATCGCAGAACAAGAAATCAGCTCTCAAAAACTTAACCGACAGAAAATATTTTTTTGAAAAAATCCCTAAGTCCCGGGGTCACAATTTCAGCAAAAATCTGACTTTTGGCAATTCACTCAAAAATGGTGCCAAAAGCTTGCAAATGCTCCCCTGAAAGCTTTGGCGATGGAAACAGAAGGCTTTTTATCACAGGACAAGAAATCAGCTCTCAAAAACTTCACCGGCAGAAAATATTTTTTTGAAAAAATCCCTAAGCCCCGGGGTCACAATTTCAGTAAAAATCTGACTTTTGGCAATTCACTCAAAAATGGTGCCAGAAGCTTGAAAATGCTCCCCTGAAAGCTTTGGCGATGGAAACAGAAGGCTTTTTATCACAGGACAAGAAATCAGCCCTCAAAAACTTAACCGGCAGAAAATATTTTTTTGAAAAAATCCCTAAGCCCCGGGGTCACAATTTCAGCAAAAATCTGACTTTTGGCAATTCACTCAAAAATGGTGCCAGAAGCTTGAAAATGCTCCCCTGAAAGGTTTGGCACTCGAAACAGAAGGCTTTTTATCACAGGACAAGAAATCAGCTCTCAAAAACTTCACCGGCAGATAATATTATTTTGAAAAAATCCCTAAGCCCCGGGGTCACAATTTCAGCAAAAATCTGACTTTTGGCAATTCACTCAAAAATGGTGCCTAAAGCTTGAAAATGCTCTCCTGAAAGGTTTGGCGATGGAAACAGAAGGCTTTTTATCACAGGACAAGAAATCAGCCCTCAAAAACTTAGCCGGCAGAAAATATTTTTTTGAAAAAATCCCTAAGCCCCGGGGTCACAATTTCAGCAAAAATCTGACTTTTGGCAATTCACTCAAAAATGGTGCCAAAATCTTGAAAATGCTCTCCTGAAAGGTTTGGCACTCGAAACAGAAGGCTTTTTATCGCAGGACAAGAAATCAGCCCTCAAAAACTTAGCCGGCAGAAAATATTTTTTTTGAAAAAATCCCTAAGCCCCGGGGTCACAATTTCAGCAAAAATCTGACTTTTGGCAATTCACTCAAAAATGGTGCCAGAAGCTTGCAAATGCTCCCCTGAAAGGTTTGGCACTCGAAACAGAAGGCTTTTTATTACAGGACAAGAAATCAGCTCTCAAAAACTTCGCCGGCAGAAAATATTTTTTTGAAAAAATCCCTAAGCCCCGGGGTCACAATTTCAGCAAAAATCTGACTTTTGGCAATTCACTCAAAAATGGTGCCAGAAGCTTGCCAATGCTCCCCTGAAAGCTTTGGCGATGGAAACAGAAGGCTGTTTATCGCAGAACAAGAAATCAGCTCTCAAAAACTTAACCGACAGAAAATATTTTTTTGAAAAAATCCCTAAGCCCCGGGGTCACAATTTCAGCAAAAATCTGACTTTTGGCAATTCACTCAAAAATGGTGCCAAAAGCTTGAAAATGCTCTCCTGAAAGGTTTGGCACTCGAAATAGAAGGCTTTTTATCGCAGGACAAGAAATCAGCTCTCAAAAACTTAACCGACAGAAAATATTTTTTTGAAAAAATCCCTAAGTCCCGGGGTCACAATTTCAGCAAAAATCTGACTTTTGGCAATTCACTCAAAAATGGTGCCAAAAGCTTGCAAATGCTCCCCTGAAAGCTTTGGCGATGGAAACAGAAGGCTTTTTATCACAGGACAAGAAATCAGCTCTCAAAAACTTCACCGGCAGAAAATATTTTTTTGAAAAAATCCCTAAGCCCCGGGGTCACAATTTCAGTAAAAATCTGACTTTTGGCAATTCACTCAAAAATGGTGCCAGAAGCTTGAAAATGCTCCCCTGAAAGCTTTGGCGATGGAAACAGAAGGCTTTTTATCACAGGACAAGAAATCAGCCCTCAAAAACTTAACCGGCAGAAAATATTTTTTTGAAAAAATCCCTAAGCCCCGGGGTCACAATTTCAGCAAAAATCTGACTTTTGGCAATTCACTCAAAAATGGTGCCAGAAGCTTGAAAATGCTCCCCTGAAAGGTTTGGCACTCGAAACAGAAGGCTTTTTATCACAGGACAAGAAATCAGCTCTCAAAAACTTCACCGGCAGATAATATTATTTTGAAAAAATCCCTAAGCCCCGGGGTCACAATTTCAGCAAAAATCTGACTTTTGGCAATTCACTCAAAAATGGTGCCAAAATCTTGAAAATGCTCTCCTGAAAGGTTTGGCACTCGAAACAGAAGGCTTTTTATCGCAGGACAAGAAATCAGCCCCCAAAAACTTAGCCGGCAGAAAATATTTTTTTTGAAAAAATCCCTAAGCCCCGGGGTCACAATTTCAGCAAAAATCTGACTTTTGGCAATTCACTCAAAAATGGTGCCAGAAGCTTGAAAATGCTCCTCTGAAAGGTTTGGCACTCGAAACAGAAGGCTTTTTATTACAGGACAAGAAATCAGCTCTCAAAAACTTCGCCGGCAGAAAATATTTTTTTGAAAAAATCCCTAAGCCCCGGGGTCACAATTTCAGCAAAAATCTGACTTTTGGCAATTCACTCAAAAATGGTGCCAGAAGCTTGCAAATGCTCCCCTGAAAGCTTTGGCGATGGAAACAGACGGCTTTTTATTACAGGACAAGAAATCAGCTCTCAAAAACTTCGCCGGCAGAAAATATTTTTTTGAAAAAATCCCTAAGCCCCGGGGTCACAATTTCAGCAAAAATCTGACTTTTGGCAATTCACTCAAAAATGGTGCCAGAAGCTTGCCAATGCTCCCCTGAAAGCTTTGGCGATGGAAACAGAAGGCTGTTTATCGCAGAACAAGAAATCAGCTCTCAAAAACTTAACCGACAGAAAATATTTTTTTGAAAAAATCCCTAAGCCCCGGGGTCACAATTTCAGCAAAAATCTGACTTTTGGCAATTCACTCAAAAATGGTGCCAAAAGCTTAAAAATGCTCCCCTGAAAGGTTTGGCACTCGAAACAGAAGGCTTTTTATCACAGGACAAGAAATCAGCCCTCAAAAACTTAACCGACAGAAAATATTTTTTTGAAAAAATCCCTAAGCCCCGGGGTCACAATTTCAGCAAAAATCTGACTTTTGGCAATTCACTCAAAAATGGTGCCTAAAGCTTGAAAATGCTCTCCTGAAAGGTTTGGCGATGGAAACAGAAGGCTTTTTATCACAGGACAAGAAATCAGCCCTCAAAAACTTAACCGGCAGAAAATATTTTTTTGAAAAAATCCCTAAGCCCCGGGGTCACAATTTCAGCAAAAATCTGACTTTTGGCAATTCACTCAAAAATGGTGCCAAAAGCTTGAAAATGCTCTCCTGAAAGGTTTGGCACTCGAAACAGAAGGCTTTTTATCACAGGACAAGAAATCAGCACTCAAAAACTTAACCAACAGAAAATATTTTTTTGAAAAAATCCCTAAGCCCCGGGGTCACAATTTCAGCAAAAATCTGACTTTTGGCAATTCACTCAAAAATGGTGCCTAAAGTTTGAAAATGCTCTCCTGAAAGGTTTGGCACTCGAAACAGAAGGCTTTTTATCACAGGACAAGAAATCAGCCCTAGAAAACTTAACCGACAGAAAATATTTTTTTGAAAAAATCCCTAAGCCCCGGGGTCACAATTTCAGCAAAAATCTGACTTTTGGCAATTCACTCAAAAATGGTGCCAAAAGCTTAAAAATGCTCCCCTGAAAGGTTTGGCACTCGAAACAGAAGGCTTTTTATCACAGGACAAGAAATCAGCCCTCAAAAACTTAACCGACAGAAAATATTTTTTTGAAAAAATCCCTAAGCCCCGGGGTCACAATTTCAGCAAAAATCTGACTTTTGGCAATTCACTCAAAAATGGTGCCTAAAGCTTGAAAATGCTCTCCTGAAAGGTTTGGCGATGGAAACAGAAGGCTTTTTATCACAGGACAAGAAATCAGCCCTCAAAAACTTAACCGGCAGAAAATATTTTTTTGAAAAAATCCCTAAGCCCCGGGGTCACAATTTCAGCAAAAATCTGACTTTTGGCAATTCACTCAAAAATGGTGCCAAAAGCTTGAAAATGCTCTCCTGAAAGGTTTGGCACTCGAAACAGAAGGCTTTTTATCACAGGACAAGAAATCAGCACTCAAAAACTTAACCAACAGAAAATATTTTTTTGAAAAAATCCCTAAGCCCCGGGGTCACAATTTCAGCAAAAATCTGACTTTTGGCAATTCACTCAAAAATGGTGCCTAAAGTTTGAAAATGCTCTCCTGAAAGGTTTGGCACTCGAAACAGAAGGCTTTTTATCACAGGACAAGAAATCAGCCCTAGAAAACTTAACCGACAGAAAATATTTTTTTGAAAAAATCCCTAAGCCCCGGGGTCACAATTTCAGCAAAAATCTGACTTTTGGCAATTCACTCAAAAATGGTGCCAGAAGCTTGAAAATGCTCCCCTGAAAGGTTTGGCACTCGAAACAGAAGGCTTTTTATTACAGGACAAGAAATCAGCTCTCAAAAACTTCGCCGGCAGAAAATATTTTTTTGAAAAAATCCCTAAGCCCCGGGGTCACAATTTCAGCAAAAATCTGACTTTTGGCAATTCACTCAAAAATGGTGCCAGAAGCTTGCAAATGCTCCCCTGAAAGCTTTGGCGATGGAAACAGAAGGCTTTTTATCGCAGAACAAGAAATCAGCTCTCAAAAACTTAACCGACAGAAAATATTTTTTTGAAAAAATCCCTAAGCCCCGGGGTCACAATTTCAGCAAAAATCTGACTTTTGGCAATTCACTCAAAAATGGTGCCAAAAGCTTAAAAATGCTCCCCTGAAAGGTTTGGCACTCGAAACAGAAGGCTTTTTATCACAGGACAAGAAATCAGCCCTCAAAAACTTAACCGACAGAAAATATTTTTTTGAAAAAATCCCTAAGCCCCGGGGTCACAATTTCAGCAAAAATCTGACTTTTGGCAATTCACTCAAAAATGGTGCCAAAAGCTTGAAAATGCTCTCCTGAAAGGTTTGGCGATGGAAACAGAAGGCTTTTTATCACAGGACAAGAAATCAGCCCTCAAAAAGTTAACCGGCAGAAAATATTTTTTTGAAAAAATCCCTAAGCCCCGGGGTCACAATTTCAGCAAAAATCTGACTTTTGGCAATTCACTCAAAAATGGTGCCAAAATCTTGAAAATGCTCCCCTGAAAGGTTTGGCACTCGAAACAGAAGGCTTTTTATCGCAGGACAAGAAATCAGCCCTCAAAAACTTAGCCGGCAGAAAATATTTTTTTGAAAAAATCCCTAAGCCCCGGGGTCACAATTTCAGCAAAAATCTGACTTTTGGCAATTCACTCAAAAATGGTGCCTAAAGTTTGAAAATGCTCACCTGAAAGGTTTGGCACTCGAAACAGAAGGCTTTTTATCACAGGACAAGAAATCAGCTCTCAAAAACTTAGCCAGCAGAAAATATTTTTTTGAAAAAATCCCTAAGCCCCGGGGTCACAATTTCAGCAAAAATCTGACTTTTGGCAATTCACTCAAAAATGGTGCCAGAAGCTTGAAAATGCTCTCCTGAAAGGTTTGGCACTCGAAACAGAAAGGTTTTTATCACAGAACAAGAAATCAGCCCTCAAAAACTTAACCGACAGAAAATATTTTTTTGAAAACATCCCTAAGTTTGAAATCCCGGGGTCACAATTTCAGCAAAAATCTGACTTTTGGCAATTCACTGAAAAATGGTGCCAAAAGCTTGAAAATGCTCCCCTGAAAGGTTTGGCACTCGAAACAGAAGGCTTTTTATCACAGGACAAGAAATCAGCTCTCAAAAACTTAACCGGCAGAAAATATTTTTTTGAAAAAATCCCTAAGCCCCGGGGTCACAATTTCAGCAAAAATCTGACTTTTGGCAATTCACTCAAAAATGGTGCCAGAAGCTTGCAAATGCTCCCCTGAAAGCTTTGGCGATGGAAACAGAAGGCTTTTTATCACAGGACAAGAAATCAGCCCTCAAAAACTTAACCGGCAGAAAATATTTTTTTGAAAAAATCCCTAAGCCCCGGGGTCACAATTTCAGCAAAAATCTGACTTTTGGCAATTCACTCAAAAATGGTGCCAGAAGCTTGAAAATGCTCCCCTGAAAGGTTTGGCACTCGAAACAGAAGGCTTTTTATCACAGAACAAGAAATCAGCCCTCAAAAACTTCACCGGCAGAAAATATTTTTTTGAAAAAATCCCTAAGCCCCGGGGTCACAATTTCAGCAAAAATCTGACTTTTGGCAATTCACTCAAAAATGGTGCCAGAAGCTTGAAAATGCTCCCCTGAAAGGTTTGGCACTCGAAACAGAAGGCTTTTTATTACAGGACAAGAAATCAGCTCTCAAAAACTTCGCCGGCAGAAAATATTTTTTTGAAAAAATCCCTAAGCCCCGGGGTCACAATTTCAGCAAAAATCTGACTTTTGGCAATTCACTCAAAAATGGTGCCAGAAGCTTGCAAATGCTCCCCTGAAAGCTTTGGCGATGGAAACAGAAGGCTTTTTATCGCAGAACAAGAAATCAGCTCTCAAAAACTTAACCGACAGAAAATATTTTTTTGAAAAAATCCCTAAGCCCCGGGGTCACAATTTCAGCAAAAATCTGACTTTTGGCAATTCACTCAAAAATGGTGCCAAAAGCTTAAAAATGCTCCCCTGAAAGGTTTGGCACTCGAAACAGAATGCTTTTTATCACAGGACAAGAAATCAGCCCTCAAAAACTTAACCGACAGAAAATATTTTTTTGAAAAAATCCCTAAGCCCCGGGGTCACAATTTCAGCAAAAATCTGACTTTTGGCAATTCACTCAAAAATGGTGCCAAAAGCTTGAAAATGCTCTCCTGAAAGGTTTGGCGATGGAAACAGAAGGCTTTTTATCACAGGACAAGAAATCAGCCCTCAAAAAGTTAACCGGCAGAAAATATTTTTTTGAAAAAATCCCTAAGCCCCGGGGTCACAATTTCAGCAAAAATCTGACTTTTGGCAATTCACTCAAAAATGGTGCCAAAATCTTGAAAATGCTCCCCTGAAAGGTTTGGCACTCGAAACAGAAGGCTTTTTATCGCAGGACAAGAAATCAGCCCTCAAAAACTTAGCCGGCAGAAAATATTTTTTTGAAAACATCCCTAAGTTTGAAATCCCGGGGTCACAATTTCAGCAAAAATCTGACTTTTGGCAATTCACTGAAAAATGGTGCCAAAAGCTTGAAAATGCTCCCCTGAAAGGTTTGGCACTCGAAACAGAAGGCTTTTTATCACAGGACAAGAAATCAGCTCTCAAAAACTTAACCGGCAGAAAATATTTTTTTGAAAAAATCCCTAAGCCCCGGGGTCACAATTTCAGCAAAAATCTGACTTTTGGCAATTCACTCAAAAATGGTGCCAGAAGCTTGCAAATGCTCCCCTGAAAGCTTTGGCGATGGAAACAGAAGGCTTTTTATCACAGGACAAGAAATCAGCCCTCAAAAACTTAACCGGCAGAAAATATTTTTTTGAAAAAATCCCTAAGCCCCGGGGTCACAATTTCAGCAAAAATCTGACTTTTGGCAATTCACTCAAAAATGGTGCCAGAAGCTTGAAAATGCTCCCCTGAAAGGTTTGGCACTCGAAACAGAAGGCTTTTTATCACAGAACAAGAAATCAGCCCTCAAAAACTTCACCGGCAGAAAATATTTTTTTGAAAAAATCCCTAAGCCCCGGGGTCACAATTTCAGCAAAAATCTGACTTTTGGCAATTCACTCAAAAATGGTGCCAGAAGCTTGCAAATGCTCCCCTGAAAGGTTTGGCACTCGAAACAGAAGGCTTTTTATCACAGAACAAGAAATCAGCCCTCAAAAATTTAACCGGCAGAAAATATTTTTTTGAAAAAATCCCTAAGCCCCGGGGTCACAATTTCAGCAAAAATCTGACTTTTGGCAATTCACTCAAAAATGGTGCCAGAAGCTTGCAAATGCTCTCCTGAAAGGTTTGGCACTCGAAACAGAAGGCTTTTTATCACAGGACAAGAAATCAGCTCTCAAAAACTTCACCGGCAGAAAATATTTTTTTGAAAAACTCCCTAAGCCCCGGGGTCACAATTTCAGCAAAAATCTGACTTTTGGCAATTCACTCAAAAATGGTGCCAGAAGCTTGCAAATGCTCCCCTGAAAGCTTTGGCGATGGAAACAGAAGGCTTTTTATCGCAGAACAAGAAATCAGCTCTCAAAAACTTAACCGACAGAAAATATTTTTTTGAAGAAATCCCTAAGCCCCGGGGTCACAATTTCAGCAAAAATCTGACTTTTGGCAATTCACTCAAAAATGGTGCCAAAAGCTTAAAAATGCTCCCCTGAAAGGTTTGGCACTCGAAACAGAAGGCTTTTTATCACAGGACAAGAAATCAGCCCTCAAAAACTTAACCGACAGAAAATATTTTTTTGAAAAAATCCCTAAGCCCCGGGGTCACAATTTCAGCAAAAATCTGACTTTTGGCAATTCACTCAAAAATGGTGCCTAAAGTTTGAAAATGCTCTCCTGAAAGGTTTGGCACTCGAAACAGAAGGCTTTTTATCACAGGACAAGAAATCAGCTCTCAAAAACTTAGCCGGCAGAAAATATTTTTTTGAAAAAAATCCCTAAGCCCCGGGGTCACAATTTCAGCAAAAATCTGACTTTTGGCAATTCACTCAAAAATGGTGCCAGAAGCTTGCAAATGCTCCCCTGAAAGCTTTGGCGATGGAAACAGAAGGCTTTTTATAACAGAACAAGAAATCAGCCCTCAAAAACTTAACCGGCAGAAAATATTTTTTTGAAAAAATCCCTAAGCCCCGGGGTCACAATTTCAGCAAAAATCTGACTTTTGGCAATTCACTCAAAAATGGTGCCAAAAGCTTAAAAATGCTCCCCTGAAAGGTTTGGCACTCGAAACAGAAGGCTTTTTATCACAGGACAAGAAATCAGCCCTCAAAAACTTCACCGGCAGAAAATATTTTTTTGAAAAAATCCCTAAGGTCACAATTTCAGCAAAAATCTGACTTTTGGCAATTCACTCAAAAATGGTGCCAGAAGCTTGAAAATGCTCCCCTGAAAGGTTTGGCACTCGAAACAGAAGGCTTTTTATTACAGGACAAGAAATCAGCTCTCAAAAACTTAACCGACAGGAAATATTTTTTTGAAAAAATCCCTAAGCCCCGGGGTCACAATTTCAGCAAAAATCTGACTTTTGGCAATTCACTCAAAAATGGTGCCAAAAGCTTAAAAATGCTCCCCTGAAAGGTTTGGCACTCGAAACAGAAGGCTTTTTATCACAGGACAAGAAATCAGCCCTCAAAAACTTAACCGACAGAAAATATTTTTTTGAAAAAATCCCTAAGCCCCGGGGTCACAATTTCAGCAAAAATCTGACTTTTGGCAATTCACTCAAAAATGGTGCCTAAAGCTTGAAAATGCTCTCCTGAAAGGTTTGGCGATGGAAACAGAAGGCTTTTTATCACAGGACAAGAAATCAGCCCTCAAAAACTTAACCGGCAGAAAATATTTTTTTGAAAAAATCCCTAAGCCCCGGGGTCACAATTTCAGCAAAAATCTGACTTTTGGCAATTCACTCAAAAATGGTGCCAAAAGCTTGAAAATGCTCTCCTGAAAGGTTTGGCACTCGAAACAGAAGGCTTTTTATCACAGGACAAGAAATCAGCACTCAAAAACTTAACCGACAGAAAATATTTTTTTGAAAAAATCCCTAAGCCCCGGGGTCACAATTTCAGCAAAAATTTGACTTTTGGCAATTCACTCAAAAATGGTGCCTAAAGTTTGAAAATGCTCTCCTGAAAGGTTTGGCACTCGAAACAGAAGGCTTTTTATCACAGGACAAGAAATCAGCCCTAGAAAACTTAACCGGCAGAAAATATTTTTTTGAAAAAATCCCTAAGCCCCGGGGTCACAATTTCAGCAAAAATCTGACTTTTGGCAATTCACTCAAAAATGGTGCCAGAAGCTTGCAAATGCTCCCCTGAAAGCTTTGGCGATGGAAACAGAAGGCTTTTTATCGCAGAACAAGAAATCAGCTCTCAAAAACTTAACCGACAGAAAATATTTTTTTGAAAAAATCCCTAAGCCCCGGGGTCACAATTTCAGCAAAAATCTGACTTTTGGCAATTCACTCAAAAATGGTGCCAAAAGCTTAAAAATGCTCCCCTGAAAGGTTTGGCACTCGAAACAGAAGGCTTTTTATCACAGGACAAGAAATCAGCCCTCAAAAACTTCACCGGCAGAAAATATTTTTTTGAAAAAATCCCTAAGCCCCGGGGTCACAATTTCAGCAAAAATCTGACTTTTGGCAATTCACTCAAAAATGGTGCCAGAAGCTTGCAAATGCTCCCCTGAAAGGTTTGGCACTCGAAACAGAAGGCTTTTTATCACAGAACAAGAAATCAGCCCTCAAAAATTTAACCGGCAGAAAATATTTTTTTGAAAAAATCCCTAAGTCCCGGGGTCACAATTTCAGCAAAAATCTGACTTTTGGCAATTCACTCAAAAATGGTGCCAGAAGCTTGAAAATGCTCCCCTGAAAGGTTTGGCACTCGAAACAGAAGGCTTTTTATCACAGAACAAGAAATCAGCTCTCAAAAACTTCACCGACAGAAAATATTTTTTTAAAAAATCCCTAAGCCCCGGGGTCACAATTTCAGCAAAAATCTGACTTTTGGCAATTCACTCAAAAATGGTGCCAAAAGCTTGAAAATGCTCTCCTGAAAGGTTTGGCGATGGAAACAGAAGGCTTTTTATCACAGGACAAGAAATCAGCCCTCAAAAAGTTAACCGGCAGAAAATATTTTTTTGAAAAAATCCCTAAGCCCCGGGGTCACAATTTCAGCAAAAATCTGACTTTTGGCAATTCACTCAAAAATGGTGCCAAAATTTTGAAAATGCTCCCCTGAAAGGTTTGGCACTCGAAACAGAAGGCTTTTTATCGCAGGACAAGAAATCAGCCCTCAAAAACTTAGCCGGCAGAAAATATTTTTTTGAAAAAATCCCTAAGCCCCGGGGTCACAATTTCAGCAAAAATCTGACTTTTGGCAATTCACTCAAAAATGGTGCCAGAAGCTTGCAAATGCTCCCCTGAAAGCTTTGGCGATGGAAACAGAAGGCTTTTTATCACAGGACAAGAAATCAGCCCTCAAAAACTTAACCGGCAGAAAATATTTTTTTGAAAAAATCCCTAAGCCCCGGGGTCACAATTTCAGCAAAAATCTGACTTTTGGCAATTCACTCAAAAATGGTGCCAGAAGCTTGAAAATGCTCCCCTGAAAGGTTTGGCACTCGAAACAGAAGGCTTTTTATCACAGGACAAGAAATCAGCTCTCAAAAACTTAACCGGCAGAAAATATTTTTTTGAAAAAATCCCTAAGCCCCGGGGTCACAATTAAAGCAAAAATCTGACTTTTGGCAATTCACTCAAAAATGGTGCCAGAAGCTTGAAAATGCTCCACTGAAAGGTTTGGCACTCGAAACAGAAGGCTTTTTATCACAGAACAAGAAATCAGCTCTCAAAAACTTCACCGACAGAAAATATTTTTTTGAAAAAATCCCTAAGCCCCGGGGTCACAATTTCAGCAGAAATCTGACTTTTGGCAATTCACTCAAAAATGGTGCCAGAAGCTTGAAAATGCTCCCCTGAAAGGTTTGGCACTCGAAACAGAAGGCTTTTTATCACAGAACAAGAAATCAGCCCTCAAAAACTTCACCGGCAGAAAATATTTTTTTGAAAAAATCCCTAAGCCCCGGGGTCACAATTTCAGCAAAAATCTGACTTTTGGCAATTCACTCAAAAATGGTGCCAGAAGCTTGCAAATGCTCCCCTGAAAGGTTTGGCACTCGAAACAGAAGGCTTTTTATCACAGAACAAGAAATCAGCCCTCAAAAACTTCACCGGCAGAAAATATTTTTTTGAAAAAATCCCTAAGCCCCGGGATCACAATTTCAGCAAAAATCTGACTTTTGGCAAGTCACTCAAAAATGGTGCCAGATGCTTGAAAATGCTCCCCTGAAAGCTTTGGCGATGGAAACAGAAGGCTTTTTTATCACAGAACAAGAAATCAGCCCTCAAAAACTTAACCGGCAGAAAATATTTTTTTGAAAAAATCCCTAAGCCCCGGGGTCACAATTTCAGCAAAAATCTGACTTTTGGCAATTCACTCAAAAATAGTGCCAAAAGCTTGAAAATGCTCCCCTGAAAGGTTTGGCACTCGAAACAGAAGGCTTTTTATCACAGGATAAGAAATCAGCCCTCAAAAACTTCACCGGCAGAATATATTTTTTTGAAAAAATCCCTAAGCCCCGGGGTCACAATTTCAGCAAAAATCTGACTTTTGGCAATTGACTCAAAAATGGTGCCAGAAGCTTGAAAATGCTCTCCTGAAAGGTTTGGCACTCGAAACAGAAGGCTTTTTATCACAGGACAAGAAATCAGCTCTCAAAAACTTAACCGGCAGAAAATATTTTTTTGAAAAAATCCCTAAGCCCCGGGGTCACAATTTCAGCAAAAATCTGACTTTTGGCAATTGACTCAAAAATGGTGCCAGAAGCTTCAAAATGCTCCCCTGAAAGGTTTGGCACTCGAAAAAGAAAGGTTTTTTATCACAGGACAAGAAATCAGCTCTCAAAAACTTCACCGGCAGAAAATATTTTTTTGAAAAAATCCCTAAGCCCCGGGGTCACAATTTCAGCAAAAATCTGACTTTTGGCAATTCACTCAAAAATGGTGCCTGAAGCTTGAAAATGCTCCCCTGAAAGGTTTGGCACTCGAAACAGAAGGCTTTTTATCACAGAACAAGAAATCAGCCCTCAAAAACTTCACCGGCAGAAAATATTTTTTTGAAAAAATCCCTAAGCCCCGGGGTCACAATTTCAGCAAAAATCTGACTTTTGGCAATTGACTCAAAAATGGTGCCAGAAGCTTGCAAATGCTCCCCTGAAAGCTTTGGCGATGGAAACAGAAGGCTTTTTATCACAGGACAAGAAATCAGCTCTCAAAAAGTTCACCGGCAGAAAATATTTTTTTGAAAAAATCCCTAAGCCCCAGGGTCACAATTTCAGCAAAAATCTGACTTTTGGCAATTCACTCAAAAATGGTGCCAGAAGCTTGCAAATTCTCCCCTGAAAGGTTTGGCACTCGAAACAGAAGGCTTTTTATCACAGGACAAGAAATCAGCTCTCAAAAACTTCACCGGCAGAAAATATTTTTTTGAAAAAATCCTTAAGCCCCGGGGTCACAATTTCAGCAAAAATCTGACGTTTGGCAATTCACTCAAAAATGGTGCCAGAAGCTTGAAAATGCTCTCCTGAAAGCTTTGGCGATGCAAACAGAAGGCTTTTTATCACAGGACAAGAAATCAGCTCTCAAAAACTTCACCGGCAGAAAATATTTTTTTGAAAAAATCCTTAAGCCCCGGGGTCACAATTTCAGCAAAAACCTGACGTTTGGCAATTCACTCAAAAATGGTGCCAGAAGCTTGCAAATGCTCCCCTGAAAGCTTTGGCGATGGAAACAGAAGGCTTTTTATCACAGGACAAGAAATCAGCCCTCAAAAACTTAACCGGCAGAAAATATTTTTTTGAAAAAATCCCTAAGCCCCGGGGTCACAATTTCAGCAAAAATCTGACTTTTGGCAATTCACTCAAAAATGGTGCCAGAAGCTTGAAAATGCTCTCCTGAAAGGTTTGGCACTCGAAACAGAAGGCTTTTTATCACAGGACAAGAAATCAGCTCTCAAAAACTTCACCGGCAGAAAATATTTTTTTGAAAAACTCCCTAAGCCCCGGGGTCACAATTTCAGCAAAAATCTGACTTTTGGCAATTCACTCAAAAATGGTGCCAGAAGCTTGCAAATGCTCCCCTGAAAGCTTTGGCGATGGAAACAGAAGGCTTTTTATCGCAGAACAAGAAATCAGCTCTCAAAAACTTAACCGACAGAAAATATTTTTTTGAAGAAATCCCTAAGTCCCGGGGTCACAATTTCAGCAAAAATCTGACTTTTGGCAATTCACTCAAAAATGGTGCCAAAAGCTTAAAAATGCTCCCCTGAAAGGTTTGGCACTCGAAACAGAAGGCTTTTTATTACAGGACAAGAAATCAGCTCTCAAAAACTTCGCCGGCAGAAAATATTTTTTTGAAAAAATCCCTAAGCCCCGGGGTCACAATTTCAGCAAAAATCTGACTTTTGGCAATTCACTCAAAAATGGTGCCAGAAGCTTGCAAATGCTCCCCTGAAAGCTTTGGCGATGGAAACAGAAGGCTTTTTATCGCAGAACAAGAAATCAGCTCTCAAAAACTTAACCGGCAGAAAATATTTTTTTGAAAAAATCCCTAAGCCCCGGGGTCACAATTTCAGCAAAAATCTGACTTTTGGCAATTCACTCAAAAATGGTGCCAAAAGCTTGAAAATGCTCTCCTGAAAGGTTTGGCACTCGAAACAGAAGGCTTTTTATCACAGGACAAGAAATCAGCACTCAAAAACTTAACCGACAGAAAATATTTTTTTGAAAAAATCCCTAAGCCCCGGGGTCACAATTTCAGCAAAAATCTGACTTTTGGCAATTCACTCAAAAATGGTGCCTAAAGTTTGAAAATGCTCTCCTGAAAGGTTTGGCACTCGAAACAGAAGGCTTTTTATCACAGTACAAGAAATCAGACCTAGAAAACTTAACCGACAGAAAATATTTTTTTGAAAAAATCCCTAAGCCCCGGGGTCACAATTTCAGCAAAAATCTGACTTTTGGCAATTCACTCAAAAATGGTGCCAGAAGCTTGAAAATGCTCCCCTGAAAGGTTTGGCACTCGAAACAGAAGGCTTTTTATTACAGGACAAGAAATCAGCTCTCAAAAACTTCGCCGGCAGAAAATATTTTTTTGAAAAAATCCCTAAGCCCCGGGGTCACAATTTCAGCAAAAATCTGACTTTTGGCAATTCACTCAAAAATGGTGCCAAAAGCTTAAAAATGCTCCCCTGAAACGTTTGGCACTCGAAACAGAAGGCTTTTTATCACAGGACAAGAAATCAGCCCTCAAAAACTTAACCGACAGAAAATATTTTTTTGAAAAAATCCCTAAGCCCCGGGGTCACAATTTCAGCAAAAATCTGACTTTTGGCAATTCACTCAAAAATGGTGCCAGAAGCTTGAAAATGCTCCCCTGAAAGGTTTGGCACTCGAAACAGAAGGCTTTTTATTACAGGACAAGAAATCAGCTCTCAAAAACTTCGCCGGCAGAAAATATTTTTTTGAAAAAATCCCTAAGCCCCGGGGTCACAATTTCAGCAAAAATCTGACTTTTGGCAATTCACTCAAAAATGGTGCCAGAAGCTTGCCAATGCTCCCCTGAAAGCTTTGGCGATGGAAACAGAAGGCTGTTTATCACAGGACAAGAAATCAGCCCTCAAAAACTTAACCGACAGAAAATATTTTTTTGAAAAAATCCCTAAGCCCCGGGGTCACAATTTCAGCAAAAATCTGACTTTTGGCAATTCACTCAAAAATGGTGCCAGAAGCTTGAAAATGCTCCCCTGAAAGGTTTGGCACTCGAAACAGAAGGCTTTTTATTACAGGACAAGAAATCAGCTCTCAAAAACTTCGCCGGCAGAAAATATTTTTTTGAAAAAATCCCTAAGCCCCGGGGTCACAATTTCAGCAAAAATCTGACTTTTAGCAATTCACTCAAAAATGGTGCCAGAAGCTTGCCAATGCTCCCCTGAAAGCTTTGGCGATGGAAACAGAAGGCTGTTTATCGCAGAACAAGAAATCAGCTCTCAAAAACTTAACCGACAGAAAATATTTTTTTGAAAAAATCCCTAAGCCCCGGGGTCACAATTTCAGCAAAAATCTGACTTTTGGCAATTCACTCAAAAATGGTGCCAAAAGCTTAAAAATGCTCCCCTGAAAGGTTTGGCACTCGAAACAGAAGGCTTTTTATCACAGGACAAGAAATCAGCCCTCAAAAACTTAACCGACAGAAAATATTTTTTTGAAAAAATCCCTAAGCCCCGGGGTCACAATTTCAGCAAAAATCTGACTTTTGGCAATTCACTCAAAAATGGTGCCTAAAGCTTGAAAATGCTCTCCTGAAAGGTTTGGCGATGGAAACAGAAGGCTTTTTATCACAGGACAAGAAATCAGCCCTCAAAAACTTAACCGGCAGAAAATATTTTTTTGAAAAAATCCCTAAGCCCCGGGGTCACAATTTCAGCAAAAATCTGACTTTTGGCAATTCACTCAAAAATGGTGCCAGAAGCTTGCAAATGCTCCCCTGAAAGCTTTGGCGATGGAAACAGAAGGCTTTTTATCACAGGACAAGAAATCAGCTCTCAAAAACTTCACCGGCAGAAAATATTTTTTTGAAAAAATCCCTAAGCCCCGGGGTCACAATTTCAGCAAAAATCTGACTTTTGGCAATTCACTCAAAAATGGTGCCAGAAGCTTGAAAATGCTCCCCTGAAAGGTTTGGCACTCGAAACAGAAGGCTTTTTATCACAGGACAAGAAATCAGCTCTCAAAAACTTAACCGGCAGAAAATATTTTTTTGAAAAAATCCCTAAGCCCCGGGGTCACAATTTCAGCAAAAATCTGACTTTTGGCAATTCACTCAAAAATGGTGCCAGAAGCTTGAAAATGCTCCACTGAAAGGTTTGGCACTCGAAACAGAAGGCTTTTTATCACAGAACAAGAAATCAGCTCTCAAAAACTTCACCGACAGAAAATATTTTTTTGAAAAAATCCCTAAGCCCCGGGGTCACAATTTCAGCAGAAATCTGACTTTTGGCAATTCACTCAAAAATGGTGCCAGAAGCTTGAAAATGCTCCCCTGAAAGGTTTGGCACTCGAAACAGAAGGCTTTTTATCACAGAACAAGAAATCAGCCCTCAAAAACTTCACCGGAAGAAAATATTTTTTTGAAAAAATCCCTAAGCCCCGGGGTCACAATTTCAGCAAAAATCTGACTTTTGGCAATTCACTCAAAAATGGTGCCAGAAGCTTGCAAATGCTCCCCTGAAAGGTTTGGCACTCGAAACAGAAGGCTTTTTATCACAGAACAAGAAATCAGCCCTCAAAAACTTCACCGGCAGAAAATATTTTTTTGAAAAAAACCCTAAGCCCCGGGATCACAATTTCAGCAAAAATCTGACTTTTGGCAAGTCACTCAAAAATGGTGCCAGAAGCTTGAAAATGCTCCCCTGAAAGCTTTGGCGATGGAAACAGAAGGCTTTTTTATCACAGAACAAGAAATCAGCCCTCAAAAACTTAACCGGCAGAAAATATTTTTTTGAAAAAATCCCTAAGCCCCGGGGTCACAATTTCAGCAAAAATCTGACTTTTGGCAATTCACTCAAAAATAGTGCCAAAAGCTTGAAAATGCTCCCCTGAAAGGTTTGGCACTCGAAACAGAAGGCTTTTTATCACAGGATAAGAAATCAGCCCTCAAAAACTTCACCGGCAGAATATATTTTTTTGAAAAAATCCCTAAGCCCCGGGGTCACAATTTCAGCAAAAATCTGACTTTTGGCAATTGACTCAAAAATGGTGCCAGAAGCTTGAAAATGCTCTCCTGAAAGGTTTGGCACTCGAAACAGAAGGCTTTTTATCACAGGACAAGAAATCAGCTCTCAAAAACTTAACCGGCAGAAAATATTTTTTTGAAAAAATCCCTAAGCCCCGGGGTCACAATTTCAGCAAAAATCTGACTTTTGGCAATTGACTCAAAAATGGTGCCAGAAGCTTCAAAATGCTCCCCTGAAAGGTTTGGCACTCGAAAAAGAAAGGTTTTTTATCACAGGACAAGAAATCAGCTCTCAAAAACTTCACCGGCAGAAAATATTTTTTTGAAAAAATCCCTAAGCCCCGGGGTCACAATTTCAGCAAAAATCTGACTTTTGGCAATTGACTCAAAAATGGTGCCAGAAGCTTGCAAATGCTCCCCTGAAAGCTTTGGCGATGGAAACAGAAGGCTTTTTATCACAGGACAAGAAATCAGCTCTCAAAAAGTTCACCGGCAGAAAATATTTTTTTGAAAAAATCCCTAAGCCCCAGGGTCACAATTTCAGCAAAAATCTGACTTTTGGCAATTCACTCAAAAATGGTGCCAGAAGCTTGCAAATGCTCCCCTGAAAGGTTTGGCACTCGAAACAGAAGGCTTTTTATCACAGGACAAGAAATCAGCTCTCAAAAACTTCACCGGCAGAAAATATTTTTTTGAAAAAATCCTTAAGCCCCGGGGTCACAATTTCAGCAAAAATCTGACGTTTGGCAATTCACTCAAAAATGGTGCCAGAAGCTTGAAAATGCTCTCCTGAAAGCTTTGGCGATGCAAACAGAAGGCTTTTTATCACAGGACAAGAAATCAGCTCTCAAAAACTTCACCGGCAGAAAATATTTTTTTGAAAAAATCCTTAAGCCCCGGGGTCACAATTTCAGCAAAAACCTGACGTTTGGCAATTCACTCAAAAATGGTGCCAGAAGCTTGCAAATGCTCCCCTGAAAGCTTTGGCGATGGAAACAGAAGGCTTTTTATCACAGGACAAGAAATCAGCCCTCAAAAACTTAACCGGCAGAAAATATTTTTTTGAAAAAATCCCTAAGCCCCGGGGTCACAATTTCAGCAAAAATCTGACTTTTGGCAATTCACTCAAAAATGGTGCCAGAAGCTTGAAAATGCTCTCCTGAAAGGTTTGGCACTCGAAACAGAAGGCTTTTTATCACAGGACAAGAAATCAGCTCTCAAAAACTTCACCGGCAGAAAATATTTTTTTGAAAAACTCCCTAAGCCCCGGGGTCACAATTTCAGCAAAAATCTGACTTTTGGCAATTCACTCAAAAATGGTGCCAGAAGCTTGCAAATGCTCCCCTGAAAGCTTTGGCGATGGAAACAGAAGGCTTTTTATCGCAGAACAAGAAATCAGCTCTCAAAAACTTAACCGACAGAAAATATTTTTTTGAAGAAATCCCTAAGTCCCGGGGTCACAATTTCAGCAAAAATCTGACTTTTGGCAATTCACTCAAAAATGGTGCCAAAAGCTTAAAAATGCTCCCCTGAAAGGTTTGGCACTCGAAACAGAAGGCTTTTTATTACAGGACAAGAAATCAGCTCTCAAAAACTTCGCCGGCAGAAAATATTTTTTTGAAAAAATCCCTAAGCCCCGGGGTCACAATTTCAGCAAAAATCTGACTTTTGGCAATTCACTCAAAAATGGTGCCAGAAGCTTGCCAATGCTCCCCTGAAAGCTTTGGCGATGGAAACAGAAGGCTGTTTATCGCAGAACAAGAAATCAGCTCTCAAAAACTTAACCGACAGAAAATATTTTTTTGAAAAAATCCCTAAGCCCCGGGGTCACAATTTCAGCAAAAATCTGACTTTTGGCAATTCACTCAAAAATGGTGCCAAAAGCTTAAAAATGCTCCCCTGAAAGGTTTGGCACTCGAAACAGAAGGCTTTTTATCACAGGACAAGAAATCAGCCCTCAAAAACTTAACCGACAGAAAATATTTTTTTGAAAAAATCCCTAAGCCCCGGGGTCACAATTTCAGCAAAAATCTGACTTTTGGCAATTCACTCAAAAATGGTGCCTAAAGCTTGAAAATGCTCTCCTGAAAGGTTTGGCGATGGAAAGAGAAGGCTTTTTATCACAGGACAAGAAATCAGCCCTCAAAAACTTAACCGGCAGAAAATATTTTTTTGAAAAAATCCCTAAGCCCCGGGGTCACAATTTCAGCAAAAATCTGACTTTTGGCAATTCACTCAAAAATGGTGCCAAAAGCTTGAAAATGCTCTCCTGAAAGGTTTGGCACTCGAAACAGAAGGCTTTTTATCACAGGACAAGAAATCAGCACTCAAAAACTTAACCGACAGAAAATATTTTTTTGAAAAAATCCCTAAGCCCCGGGGTCACAATTTCAGCAAAAATCTGACTTTTGGCAATTCACTCAAAAATGGTGCCTAAAGTTTGAAAATGCTCTCCTGAAAGGTTTGGCACTCGAAACAGAAGGCTTTTTATCACAGTACAAGAAATCAGACCTAGAAAACTTAACCGACAGAAAATATTTTTTTGAAAAAATCCCTAAGCCCCGGGGTCACAATTTCAGCAAAAATCTGACTTTTGGCAATTCACTCAAAAATGGTGCCAGAAGCTTGAAAATGCTCCCCTGAAAGGTTTGGCACTCGAAACAGAAGGCTTTTTATTACAGGACAAGAAATGAGCTCTCAAAAACTTCGCCGGCAGAAAATATTTTTTTGAAAAAATCCCTAAGCCCCAGGGTCACAATTTCAGCAAAAATCTGACTTTTGGCAATTCACTCAAAAATGGTGCCAGAAGCTTGCAAATGCTCCCCTGAAAGCTTTGGCGATGGAAACAGAAGGCTTTTTATCGCAGAACAAGAAATCAGCTCTCAAAAACTTAACCGACAAAAAATATTTTTTTGAAAAAATCCCTAAGCCCCGGGGTCACAATTTCAGCAAAAATCTGACTTTTGGCAATTCACTCAAAAATGGTGCCAAAAGCTTAAAAATGCTCCCCTGAAACGTTTGGCACTCGAAACAGAAGGCTTTTTATCACAGGACAAGAAATCAGCCCTCAAAAACTTAACCGACAGAAAATATTTTTTTGAAAAAATCCCTAAGCCCCGGGGTCACAATTTCAGCAAAAATCTGACTTTTGGCAATTCACTCAAAAATGGTGCCAGAAGCTTGAAAATGCTCCCCTGAAAGGTTTGGCACTCGAAACAGAAGGCTTTTTATTACAGGACAAGAAATCAGCTCTCAAAAACTTCGCCGGCAGAAAATATTTTTTTGAAAAAATCCCTAAGCCCCGGGGTCACAATTTCAGCAAAAATCTGACTTTTGGCAATTCACTCAAAAATGGTGCCAGAAGCTTGCCAATGCTCCCCTGAAAGCTTTGGCGATGGAAACAGAAGGCTGTTTATCACAGGACAAGAAATCAGCCCTCAAAAACTTAACCGACAGAAAATATTTTTTTGAAAAAATCCCTAAGCCCCGGGGTCACAATTTCAGCAAAAATCTGACTTTTGGCAATTCACTCAAAAATGGTGCCAGAAGCTTGAAAATGCTCCCCTGAAAGGTTTGGCACTCGAAACAGAAGGCTTTTTATTACAGGACAAGAAATCAGCTCTCAAAAACTTCGCCGGCAGAAAATATTTTTTTGAAAAAATCCCTAAGCCCCGGGGTCACAATTTCAGCAAAAATCTGACTTTTGGCAATTCACTCAAAAATGGTGCCAGAAGCTTGCCAATGCTCCCCTGAAAGCTTTGGCGATGGAAACAGAAGGCTGTTTATCGCAGAACAAGAAATCAGCTCTCAAAAACTTAACCGACAGAAAATATTTTTTTGAAAAAATCCCTAAGCCCCGGGGTCACAATTTCAGCAAAAATCTGACTTTTGGCAATTCACTCAAAAATGGTGCCAAAAGCTTAAAAATGCTCCCCTGAAAGGTTTGGCACTCGAAACAGAAGGCTTTTTATCACAGGACAAGAAATCAGCCCTCAAAAACTTAACCGACAGAAAATATTTTTTTGAAAAAATCCCTAAGCCCCGGGGTCACAATTTCAGCAAAAATCTGACTTTTGGCAATTCACTCAAAAATGGTGCCTAAAGCTTGAAAATGCTCTCCTGAAAGGTTTGGCGATGGAAACAGAAGGCTTTTTATCACAGGACAAGAAATCAGCCCTCAAAAACTTAACCGGCAGAAAATATTTTTTTGAAAAAATCCCTAAGCCCCGGGGTCACAATTTCAGCAAAAATCTGACTTTTGGCAATTCACTCAAAAATGGTGCCAGAAGCTTGCAAATGCTCCCCTGAAAGCTTTGGCGATGGAAACAGAAGGCTTTTTATAACAGGACAAGAAATCAGCTCTCAAAAACTTCACCGGCAGAAAATATTTTTTTGAAAAAATCCCTAAGCCCCGGGGTCACAATTTCAGCAAAAATCTGACTTTTGGCAATTCACTCAAAAATGGTGCCAAAAGCTTAAAAATGCTCCCCTGAAAGGTTTGGCACTCGAAACAGAAGGCTTTTTATCACAGGACAAGAAATCAGCCCTCAAAAACTTAACCGACAGAAAATATTTTTTTGAAAAAATCCCTAAGCCCCGGGGTCACAATTTCAGCAATAATCTGACTTTTGGCAATTCACTCAAAAATGGTGCCTAAAGCTTGAAAATGCTCTCCTGAAAGGTTTGGCGATGGAAACAGAAGGCTTTTTATCACAGGACAAGAAATCAGCCCTCAAAAACTTAACCGGCAGAAAATATTTTTTTGAAAAAATCCCTACGCCCCGGGGTCACAATTTCAGCAAAAATCTGACTTTTGGCAATTCACTCAAAAATGGTGCCAAAAGCTTGAAAATGCTCTCCTGAAAGGTTTGGCACTCGAAACAGAAGGCTTTTTATCACAGGACAAGAAATCAGCACTCAAAAACTTAACCGACAGAAAATATTTTTTTGAAAAAATCCCTAAGCCCCGGGGTCACAATTTCAGCAAAAATCTGACTTTTGGCAATTCACTCAAAAATGGTGCCTAAAGTTTGAAAATGCTCTCCTGAAAGCTTTGGCGATGGAAACAGAAGGCTGTTTATCACAGGACAAGAAATCAGCCCTAGAAAACTTAACCGACAGAAAATATTTTTTTGAAAAAATCCCTAAGCCCCGGGGTCACAATTTCAGCAAAAATCTGACTTTTGGCAATTCACTCAAAAATGGCGCCAAAAGCTTAAAAATGCTCCCCTGAAAGGTTTGGCACTCGAAACAGAAGGCTTTTTATCACAGGACAAGAAATCAGCCCTCAAAAACTTAACCGGCAGAAAATATTTTTTTGAAAAAATCCCTAAGCCCCGGGGTCACAATTTCAGCAAAAATCTGACTTTTGGAAATTCACTCAAAAATGGTGCCAGAAGCTTGAAAATGCTCCCCTGAAAGCTTTGGCGATGGAAACAGAAGGCTTTTTATCACAGGACAAGAAATCAGCTCTCAAAAACTTCACCGGCAGAAAATATTTTTTTGAAAAAATCCCTAAGCCCCGGGGTCACAATTTCAGCAAAAATCTGACTTTTGGCAATTCACTGAAAAATGGTGCCAAAAGCTTGAAAATGCTCCCCTGAAAGGTTTGGCACTCGAAACAGAAGGCTTTTTATCACAGGACAAGAAATCAGCTCTCAAAAACTTAACCGACAAAAAATATTTTTTTGAAAAAATCCCTAAGCCCCGGGGTCACAATTTCAGCAAAAATCTGACTTTTGGCAATTCACTCAAAAATGGTGCCAGAAGCTTGCAAATGCTCCCCTGAAAGCTTTGGCGATGGAAACAGAAGGCTTTTTATCGCAGAACAAGAAATCAGCCCTCAAAAACTTAACCGGCAGAAAATATTTTTTTGAAAAAATCCCTAAGCCCCGGGGTCACAATTTCAGCAAAAATCTGACCTTTGGCAATTCACTCAAAAATGGTGCCAGAAGCTTGAAAATGCTCCCCTGAAAGGTTTGGCACTCGAAACAGAAGGCTTTTTATCACAGGACAAGAAATCAGCTCTCAAAAACTTCACCGGCAGAAAATATTTTTTTGAAAAAATCCCTAAGCCCCGGGGTCACAATTTCAGCAAAAATCTGACTTTTGGCAATTCACTCAAAAATGGTGCCAGAAGCTTGAAAATGCTCCACTGAAAGGTTTGGCACTCGAAACAGAAGGCTTTTTATCACAGAACAAGAAATCAGCTCTCAAAAACTTCACCGACAGAAAATATTTTTTTGAAAAAATCCCTAAGCCACGGGGTCACAATTTCAGCAGAAATCTGACTTTTGGCAATTCACTCAAAAATGGTGCCAGAAGCTTGAAAATGCTCCCCTGAAAGGTTTGGCACTCGAAACAGAAGGCTTTTTATCACAGAACAAGAAATCAGCCCTCAAAAACTTCACCGGCAGAAAATATTTTTTTGAAAAAATCCCTAAGCCCCGGGGTCACAATTTCAGCAAAAATCTGACTTTTGGCAATTCACTCAAAAATGGTGCCAGAAGCTTGAAAATGCTCCCCTGAAAGGTTTGGCACTCGAAACAGAAGGCTTTTTATTACAGGACAAGAAATCAGCTCTCAAAAACTTCGCCGGCAGAAAATATTTTTTTGAAAAAATCCCTAAGCCCCGGGGTCACAATTTCAGCAAAAATCTGACTTTTGGCAATTCACTCAAAAATGGTGCCAGAAGCTTGCAAATGCTCCCCTGAAAGCTTTGGCGATGGAAACAGAAGGCTTTTTATCGCAGAACAAGAAATCAGCTCTCAAAAACTTAACCGACAAAAAATATTTTTTTGAAAAAATCCCTAAGCCCCGGGGTCACAATTTCAGCAAAAATCTGACTTTTGGCAATTCACTCAAAAATGGTGCCAGAAGCTTGAAAATGCTCCCCTGAAATGTTTGGCACTCGAAACAGAAGGCTTTTTATTACAGGACAAGAAATCAGCTCTCAAAAACTTCGCCGGCAGAAAATATTTTTTTGAAAAAATCCCTAAGCCCCGGGGTCACAATTTCAGCAAAAATCTGACTTTTGGCAATTCACTCAAAAATGGTGCCAGAAGCTTGCAAATGCTCCCCTGAAAGCTTTGGCGATGGAAACAGAAGGCTTTTTATCGCAGAACAAGAAATCAGCTCTCAAAAACTTAACCGACAAAAAATATTTTTTTGAAAAAATCCCTAAGCCCCGGGGTCACAATTTCAGCAAAAATCTGACTTTTGGCAATTCACTCAAAAATGGTGCCAAAAGCTTAAAAATGCTCCCCTGAAAGGTTTGGCACTCGAAACAGAAGGCTTTTTATCACAGGACAAGAAATCAGCCCTCAAAAACTTAACCGACAGAAAATATTTTTTTGAAAAAATCCCTAAGCCCCGGGGTCACAATTTCAGCAAAAATCTGACTTTTGGCAATTCACTCAAAAATGGTGCCTAAAGCTTGAAAATGCTCTCCTGAAAGGTTTGGCGATGGAAACAGAAGGCTTTTTATCACAGGACAAGAAATCAGCCCTCAAAAACTTAACCGGCAGAAAATATTTTTTTGAAAAAATCCCTAAGCCCCGGGGTCACAATTTCAGCAAAAATCTGACTTTTGGCAATTCACTCAAAAATGGTGCCAAAATCTTGAAAATGCTCACCTGAAACGTTTGGCACTCGAAACAGAAGGCTTTTTATCACAGGACAAGAAATCAGCTCTCAAAAACTTAGCCGGCAGAAAATATTTTTTTGAAAAAATCCCTAAGCCCCGGGGTCACAATTTCAGCAAAAATCTGACTTTTGGCAATTCACTCAAAAATGGTGCCAGAAGCTTGAAAATGCTCTCCTGAAAGGTTTGGCACTCAAAACAGAAATGTTTTAATCACAGAACAAGAAATCAGCCCTCAAAAACATAACCGACAGAAAATATTTTTTTGAAAAAATCCCTAAGTTTGAAATCCCGGGGTCACAATTTCAGCAAAAATCTGACTTTTGGCAATTCACTGAAAAATGGTGCCAAAAGCTTGAAAATGCTCCCCTGAAAGGTTTGGCACTCGAAACAGAAGGCTTTTTATCACAGGACAAGAAATCAGCTCTCAAAAACTTAACCGGCAGAAAATATTTTTTTGAAAAAATCCCTAAGCCCCGGGGTCACAATTTCAGCAAAAATCTGACTTTTGGCAATTCACTCAAAAATGGTGCCAGAAGCTTGCAGATGCTCCCCTGAAAGCTTTGGCGATGGAAACAGAAGGCTTTTTATCACAGGACAAGAAATCAGCCCTCAAAAACTTAACCGGCAGAAAATATTTTTTTGAAAAAATCCCTAAGCCCCGGGGTCACAATTTCAGCAAAAATCTGACTTTTGGCAATTCACTCAAAAATGGTGCCAGAAGCTTGAAAATGCTCCCCTGAAAGGTTTGGCACTCGAAACAGAAGGCTTTTTATCACAGGACAAGAAATCAGCTCTCAAAAACTTCACCGGCAGAAAATATTTTTTTGAAAAAATCCCTAAGCCCCGGGGTCACAATTTCAGCAAAAATCTGACTTTTGGCAATTCACTGAAAAATGGTGCCAAAAGCTTGAAAATGCTCCCCTGAAATGTTTGGCACTCGAAACAGAAGGCTTTTTATCACAGGACAAGAAATCAGCTCTCAAAAACTTAGCCGGCAGAAAATATTTTTTTGAAAAAATCCCTAAGCCCCGGGGTCACAATTTCAGCAAAAATCTGACTTTTGGCAATTCACTCAAAAATGGTGCCAGAAGCTTGAAAATGCTCTCCTGAAAGGTTTGGCACTCGAAACAGAAAGGTTTTAATCACAGAACAAGAAATCAGCCCTCAAAAACATAACCGACAGAAAATATTTTTTTGAAAAAATCCCTAAGTTTGAAATCCCGGGGTCACAATTTCAGCAAAAATCTGACTTTTGGTAATTCACTGAAAAATGGTGCCAAAAGCTTGAAAATGCTCCCCTGAAAGGTTTGGCACTCGAAACAGAAGGCTTTTTATCACAGGACAAGAAATCAGCTCTCAAAAACTTAACCGGCAGAAAATATTTTTTTGAAAAAATCCCTAAGCCCCGGGGTCACAATTTCAGCAAAAATCTGACTTTTGGCAATTCACTCAAAAATGGTGCCAGAAGCTTGCAGATGCTCCCCTGAAAGCTTTGGCGATGGAAACAGAAGGCTTTTTATCACAGGACAAGAAATCAGCCCTCAAAAACTTAACCGGCAGAAAATATTTTTTTGAAAAAATCCCTAAGCCCCGGGGTCACAATTTCAGCAAAAATCTGACTTTTGGCAATTCACTCAAAAATGGTGCCAGAAGCTTGAAAATGCTCCCCTGAAAGGTTTGGCACTCGAAACAGAAGGCTTTTTATCACAGGACAAGAAATCAGCTCTCAAAAACTTCACCGGCAGAAAATATTTTTTTGAAAAAATCCCTAAGCCCCGGGGTCACAATTTCAGCAAAAATCTGACTTTTGGCAATTCACTGAAAAATGGTGCCAAAAGCTTGAAAATGCTCCCCTGAAAGGTTTGGCACTCGAAACAGAAGGCTTTTTATCACAGGACAAGAAATCAGCTCTCAAAAACTTAGCCGGCAGAAAATATTTTTTTGAAAAAATCCCTAAGCCCCGGGGTCACAATTTCAGCAAAAATCTGACTTTTGGCAATTCACTCAAAAATGGTGCCAGAAGCTTGAAAATGCTCTCCTGAAAGGTTTGGCACTCGAAACAGAAAGGTTTTAATCACAGAACAAGAAATCAGCCCTCAAAAACATAACCGACAGAAAATATTTTTTTGAAAAAATCCCTAAGTTTGAAATCCCGGGGTCACAATTTCAGCAAAAATCTGACTTTTGGCAATTCACTGAAAAATGGTGCCAAAAGCTTGAAAATGCTCCCCTGAAAGGTTTGGCACTCGAAACAGAAGGCTTTTTATCACAGGACAAGAAATCAGCTCTCAAAAACTTAACCGGCAGAAAATATTTTTTTGAAAAAATCCCTAAGCCCCGGGGTCACAATTTCAGCAAAAATCTGACTTTTGGCAATTCACTCAAAAATGGTGCCAGAAGCTTGCAAATGCTCCCCTGAAAGCTTTGGCGATGGAAACAGAAGGCTTTTTATCACAGGACAAGAAATCAGCCCTCAAAAACTTAACCGGCAAAAAATATTTTTTTGAAAAAATCCCTAAGCCCCGGGGTCACAATTTCAGCAAAAATCTGACTTTTGGCAATTCACTCAAAAATGGTGCCAGAAGCTTGAAAATGCTCCCCTAAAAGGTTTGGCACTCGAAACAGAAGGCTTTTTATTACAGGACAAGAAATCAGCTCTCAAAAACTTCGCCGGCAGAAAATATTTTTTTGAAAAAATCCCTAAGCCCCGGGGTCACAATTTCAGCAAAAATCTGACTTTTGGCAATTCACTCAAAAATGGTGCCAGAAGCTTGCCAATGCTCCCCTGAAAGCTTTGGCGATGGAAACAGAAGGCTGTTTATCGCAGAACAAGAAATCAGCTCTCAAAAACTTAACCGACAGAAAATATTTTTTTGAAAAAATCCCTAAGCCCCGGGGTCACAATTTCAGCAAAAATCTGACTTTTGGCAATTCACTCAAAAATGGTGCCTAAAGCTTGAAAATGCTCTCCTGAAAGGTTTGGCGATGGAAACAGAAGGCTTTTTATCACAGGACAAGAAATCAGCCCTCAAAAACTTAACCGGCAGAAAATATTTTTTTGAAAAAATCCCTAAGCCCCGGGGTCACAATTTCAGCAAAAATCTGACTTTTGGCAATTCACTCAAAAATGGTGCCAGAAGCTTGCAAATGCTCCCCTGAAAGCTTTGGCGATGGAAACAGAAGGCTTTTTATCACAGGGCAAGAAATCAGCCCTCAAAAACTTAACCGACAGAAAATATTTTTTTGAAAAAATCCCTAAGCCCCGGGGTCCCAATTTCAGCAAAAATCTGACTTTTGGCAATTCACTCAAAAATGGTGCCAGAAGCTTGAAAATGCTCCCCTGAAAGGTTTGGCACTCGAAACAGAAGGCTTTTTATTACAGGACAAGTAATCAGCTCTCAAAAACTTCGCCGGCAGAAAATATTTTTTTGAAAAAATCCCTAAGCCCCGGGGTCACAATTTCAGCAAAAATCTGACTTTTGGCAATTCACTCAAAAATGGTGCCAGAAGCTTGCCAATGCTCCCCTGAAAGCTTTGGCGATGGAAACAGAAGGCTGTTTATCACAGGACAAGAAATCAGCCCTCAAAAACTTAACCGACAGAAAATATTTTTTTGAAAAAATCCCTAAGCCCCGGGGTCACAATTTCAGCAAAAATCTGACTTTTGGCAATTCACTCAAAAATGGTGCCAGAAGCTTGAAAATGCTCCCCTGAAAGGTTTGGCACTCGAAACAGAAGGCTTTTTATTACAGGACAAGAAATCAGCTCTCAAAAACTTCGCCGGCAGAAAATATTTTTTTGAAAAAATCCCTAAGCCCCGGGGTCACAATTTCAGCAAAAATCTGACTTTTGGCAATTCACTCAAAAATGGTGCCAAAAGCTTGAAAATGCTCCCCTGAAAGGTTTGGCACTCGAAACAGAAGGCTTTTTATCACAGAACAAGAAATCAGCTCTCAAAAACTTCACCGACAGAAAATATTTTTTTGAAAAAATCCCTAAGCCCCGGGGTCACAATTTCAGCAGAAATCTGACTTTTGGCAATTCACTCAAAAATGGTGCCAGAAGCTTGAAAATGCTCCCCTGAAAGGTTTGGCACTCGAAACAGAAGGCTTTTTATCACAGAACAAGAAATCAGCCCTCAAAAACTTCACCGGCAGAAAATATTTTTTTGAAAAAATCCCTAAGCCCCGGGGTCACAATTTCAGCAAAAATCTGACTTTTGGCAATTCACTCAAAAATGGTGCCAGAAGCTTGCAAATGCTCCCCTGAAAGGTTTGGCACTCGAAACAGAAGGCTTTTTATCACAGAACAAGAAATCAGCCCTCAAAAATTTAACCGGCAGAAAATATTTTTTTGAAAAAATCCCTAAGCCCCGGGGTCACAATTTCAGCAAAAATCTGACTTTTGGCAATTCACTCAAAAATGGTGCCAGAAGCTTGAAAATGCTCCCCTGAAAGGTTTGGCACTCGAAACAGAAGGCTTTTTATCACAGAACAAGAAATCAGCTCTCAAAAACTTCACCGACAGAAAATATTTTTTTAAAAAATCCCTAAGCCCCGGGGTCACAATTTCAGCAAAAATCTGACTTTTGGCAATTCACTCAAAAATGGTGCCAAAAGCTTGAAAATGCTCTCCTGAAAGGTTTGGCGATGGAAACAGAAGGCTTTTTATCACAGGACAAGAAATCAGCCCTCAAAAAGTTAACCGGCAGAAAATATTTTTTTGAAAAAATCCCTAAGCCCCGGGGTCACAATTTCAGCAAAAATCTGACTTTTGGCAATTCACTCAAAAATGGTGCCAAAATTTTGAAAATGCTCCCCTGAAAGGTTTGGCACTCGAAACAGAAGGCTTTTTATCGCAGGACAAGAAATCAGCCCTCAAAAACTTAGCCGGCAGAAAATATTTTTTTGAAAAAATCCCTAAGCCCCGGGGTCACAATTTCAGCAAAAATCTGACTTTTGGCAATTCACTCAAAAATGGTGCCTAAAGTTTGAAAATGCTCACCTGAAAGGTTTGGCACTCGAAACAGAAGGCTTTTTATCACAGGACAAGAAATCAGCTCTCAAAAACTTAGCCGGCAGAAAATATTTTTTTGAAAAAATCCCTAAGCCCCGGGGTCACAATTTCAGCAAAAATCTGACTTTTGGCAATTCACTCAAAAATGGTGCCAGAAGCTTGCAAATGCTCCCCTGAAAGCTTTGGCGATGGAAACAGAAGGCTTTTTATCACAGGACAAGAAATCAGCCCTCAAAAACTTAACCGGCAGAAAATATTTTTTTGAAAAAATCCCTAAGCCCCGGGGTCACAATTTCAGCAAAAATCTGACTTTTGGCAATTCACTCAAAAATGGTGCCAGAAGCTTGAAAATGCTCCTCTGAAAGGTTTGGCACTCGAAACAGAAGGCTTTTTATCACAGGACAAGAAATCAGCTCTCAAAAACTTCACCGGCAGAAAATATTTTTTTGAAAAAATCCCTAAGCCCCGGGGTCACAATTTCAGCAAAAATCTGACTTTTGGCAATTCACTCAAAAATGGTGCCAGAAGCTTGAAAATGCTCCACTGAAAGGTTTGGCACTCGAAACAGAAGGCTTTTTATCACAGAACAAGAAATCAGCTCTCAAAAACTTCACCGACAGAAAATATTTTTTTGAAAAAATCCCCAAGCCCCGGGGTCACAATTTCAGCAGAAATCTGACTTTTGGCAATTCACTCAAAAATGGTGCCAGAAGCTTGAAAATGCTCCCCTGAAAGGTTTGGCACTCGAAACAGAAGGCTTTTTATCACAGAACAAGAAATCAGCCCTCAAAAACTTCACCGGCAGAAAATATTTTTTTGAAAAAATCCCTAAGCCCCGGGGTCACAATTTCAGCAAAAATCTGACTTTTGGCAATTCACTCAAAAATGGTGCCAGAAGCTTGCAAATGCTCCCCTGAAAGGTTTGGCACTCGAAACAGAAGGCTTTTTATCACAGAACAAGAAATCAGCCCTCAAAAACTTCACCGGCAGAAAATATTTTTTTGAAAAAATCCCTAAGCCCCGGGATCACAATTTCAGCAAAAATCTGACTTTTGGCAAGTCACTCAAAAATGGTGCCAGAAGCTTGAAAATGCTCCCCTGAAAGCTTTGGCGATGGAAACAGAAGGCTTTTTTATCACAGAACAAGAAATCAGCCCTCAAAAACTTAACCGGCAGAAAATATTTTTTTGAAAAAATCCCTAAGCCCCGGGGTCACAATTTCAGCAAAAATCTGACTTTTGGCAATTCACTCAAAAATAGTGCCAAAAGCTTGAAAATGCTCCCCTGAAAGGTTTGGCACTCGAAACAGAAGGCTTTTTATCACAGGATAAGAAATCAGCCCTCAAAAACTTCACCGGCAGAATATATTTTTTTGAAAAAATCCCTAAGCCCCGGGGTCACAATTTCAGCAAAAATCTGACTTTTGGCAATTCACTCAAAAATGGTGCCAGAAGCTTGAAAATGCTCTCCTGAAAGGTTTGGCACTCGAAACAGAAGGCTTTTTATCACAGGACAAGAAATCAGCTCTCAAAAACTTAACCGGCAGAAAATATTTTTTTGAAAAAATCCCTAAGCCCCGGGGTCACAATTTCAGCAAAAATCTGACTTTTGGCAATTGACTCAAAAATGGTGCCAGAAGCTTCAAAATGCTCCCCTGAAAGGTTTGGCACTCGAAAAAGAAAGGTTTTTTATCACAGGACAAGAAATCAGCTCTCAAAAACTTCACCGGCAGAAAATATTTTTTTGAAAAAATCCCTAAGCCCCGGGGTCACAATTTCAGCAAAAATCTGACTTTTGGCAATTCACTCAAAAATGGTGCCTGAAGCTTGAAAATGCTCCCCTGAAAGGTTTGGCACTCGAAACAGAAGGCTTTTTATCACAGAACAAGAAATCAGCCCTCAAAAACTTCACCGGCAGAAAATATTTTTTTGAAAAAATCCCTAAGCCCCGGGGTCACAATTTCAGCAAAAATCTGACTTTTGGCAATTGACTCAAAAATGGTGCCAGAAGCTTGCAAATGCTCCCCTGAAAGCTTTGGCGATGGAAACAGAAGGCTTTTTATCACAGGACAAGAAATCAGCTCTCAAAAAGTTCACCCGCAGAAAATATTTTTTTGAAAAAATCCCTAAGCCCCGGGGTCACAATTTCAGCAAAAATCTGACTTTTGGCAATTCACTCAAAAATGGTGCCAGAAGCTTGCAAATGCTCCCCTGAAAGGTTTGGCACTCGAAACAGAAGGCTTTTTATCACAGGACAAGAAATCAGCCCTCAAAAACTTAACCGGCAGAAAATATTTTTTTGAAAAAATCCCTAAGCCCCGGGGTCACAATTTCAGCAAAAATCTGACTTTTGGCAATTCACTCAAAAATGGTGCCAGAAGCTTGAAAATGCTCTCCTGAAAGGTTTGGCACTCGAAACAGAAGGCTTTTTATCGCAGAACAAGAAATCAGCTCTCAAAAACTTAACCGACAGAAAATATTTTTTTGAAGAAATCCCTAAGTCCCGGGGTCACAATTTCAGCAAAAATCTGACTTTTGGCAATTCACTCAAAAATGGTGCCAAAAGCTTAAAAATGCTCCCCTGAAAGGTTTGGCACTCGAAACAGAAGGCTTTTTATCACAGGACAAGAAATCAGCCCTCAAAAACTTAACCGACAGAAAATATTTTTTTGAAAAAATCCCTAAGCCCCGGGGTCACAATTTCAGCAAAAATCTGACTTTTGGCAATTCACTCAAAAATGGTGCCTAAAGTTTGAAAATGCTCTCCTGAAAGGTTTGGCACTCGAAACAGAAGGCTTTTTATCACAGGACAAGAAATCAGCTCTCAAAAACTTAGCCGGCAGAAAATATTTTTTTGAAAAAATCCCTAAGCCCCGGGGTCACAATTTCAGCAAAAATCTGACTTTTGGCAATTCACTCAAAAATGGTGCCAGAAGCTTGCAAATGCTCCCCTGAAAGCTTTGGCGATGGAAACAGAAGGCTTTTTATAACAGAACAAGAAATCAGCCCTCAAAAACTTAACCGGCAGAAAATATTTTTTTGAAAAAATCCCTAAGCCCCGGGGTCACAATTTCAGCAAAAATCTGACTTTTGGCAATTCACTCAAAAATGGTGCCAAAAGCTTAAAAATGCTCCCCTGAAAGGTTTCGCACTCGAAACAGAAGGCTTTTTATCACAGGACAAGAAATCAGCCCTCAAAAACTTAACCGACAGAAAATATTTTTTTGAAAAAATCCCTAAGCCCCGGGGTCACAATTTCAGCAAAAATCTGACTTTTGGCAATTCACTCAAAAATGGTGCCAGAAGCTTGAAAATGCTCCCCTGAAAGCTTTGGCGATGGAAACAGAAGGCTTTTTATCGCAGAACAAGAAATCAGCTCTCAAAAACTTAACCGACAAAAAATATTTTTTTGAAAAAATCCCTAAGCCCCGGGGTCACAATTTCAGCAAAAATCTGACTTTTGGCAATTCACTCAAAAATAGTGCCAAAAGCTTGAAAATGCTCCCCTGAAAGGTTTGGCACTCGAAACAGAAGGCTTTTTATCACAGGATAAGAAATCAGCCCTCAAAAACTTCACCGGCAGAATATATTTTTTTGAAAAAATCCCTAAGCCCCGGGGTCACAATTTCAGCAAAAATCTGACTTTTGGCAATTGACTCAAAAATGGTGCCAGAAGCTTGAAAATGCTCCCCTGAAAGGTTTGGCACTCGAAACAGAAGGCTTTTTATCACAGGACAAGAAATCAGCTCTCAAAAACTTAACCGGCAGAAAATATTTTTTTGAAAAAATCCCTAAGCCCCGGGGTCACAATTTCAGCAAAAATCTGACTTTTGGCAATTGACTCAAAAATGGTGCCAGAAGCTTCAAAATGCTCCCCTGAAAGGTTTGGCACTCGAAAAAGAAAGGTTTTTTATCACAGGACAAGAAATCAGCTCTCAAAAACTTCACCGGCAGAAAATATTTTTTTGAAAAAATCCCTAAGCCCCGGGGTCACAATTTCAGCAAAAATCTGACTTTTGGCAATTCACTCAAAAATGGTGCCTGAAGCTTGAAAATGCTCCCCTGAAAGGTTTGGCACTCGAAACAGAAGGCTTTTTATCACAGAACAAGAAATCAGCCCTCAAAAACTTCACCGGCAGAAAATATTTTTTTGAAAAAATCCCTAAGCCCCGGGGTCACAATTTCAGCAAAAATCTGACTTTTGGCAATTGACTCAAAAATGGTGCCAGAAGCTTGCAAATGCTCCCCTGAAAGCTTTGGCGATGGAAACAGAAGGCTTTTTATCACAGGACAAGAAATCAGCTCTCAAAAAGTTCACCGGCAGAAAATATTTTTTTGAAAAAATCCCTAAGCCCCGGGGTCACAATTTCAGCAAAAATCTGACTTTTGGCAATTCACTCAAAAATGGTGCCAGAAGCTTGCAAATGCTCCCCTGAAAGGTTTGGCACTCGAAACAGAAGGCTTTTTATCACAGGACAAGAAATCAGCCCTCAAAAACTTAACCGGCAGAAAATATTTTTTTGAAAAAATCCCTAAGCCCCGGGGTCACAATTTCAGCAAAAATCTGACTTTTGGCAATTCACTCAAAAATGGTGCCAGAAGCTTGAAAATGCTCTCCTGAAAGGTTTGGCACTCGAAACAGAAGGCTTTTTATCGCAGAACAAGAAATCAGCTCTCAAAAACTTAACCGACAGAAAATATTTTTTTGAAGAAATCCCTAAGTCCCGGGGTCACAATTTCAGCAAAAATCTGACTTTTGGCAATTCACTCAAAAATGGTGCCAAAAGCTTAAAAATGCTCCCCTGAAAGGTTTGGCACTCGAAACAGAAGGCTTTTTATCACAGGACAAGAAATCAGCCCTCAAAAACTTAACCGACAGAAAATATTTTTTTGAAAAAATCCCTAAGCCCCGGGGTCACAATTTCAGCAAAAATCTGACTTTTGGCAATTCACTCAAAAATGGTGCCTAAAGTTTGAAAATGCTCTCCTGAAAGGTTTGGCACTCGAAACAGAAGGCTTTTTATCACAGGACAAGAAATCAGCTCTCAAAAACTTAGCCGGCAGAAAATATTTTTTTGAAAAAATCCCTAAGCCCCGGGGTCACAATTTCAGCAAAAATCTGACTTTTGGCAATTCACTCAAAAATGGTGCCAGAAGCTTGCAAATGCTCCCCTGAAAGCTTTGGCGATGGAAACAGAAGGCTTTTTATAACAGAACAAGAAATCAGCCCTCAAAAACTTAACCGGCAGAAAATATTTTTTTGAAAAAATCCCTAAGCCCCGGGGTCACAATTTCAGCAAAAATCTGACTTTTGGCAATTCACTCAAAAATGGTGCCAAAAGCTTAAAAATGCTCCCCTGAAAGGTTTGGCACTCGAAACAGAAGGCTTTTTATCACAGGACAAGAAATCAGCCCTCAAAAACTTAACCGACAGAAAATATTTTTTTGAAAAAATCCCTAAGCCCCGGGGTCACAATTTCAGCAAAAATCTGACTTTTGGCAATTCACTCAAAAATGGTGCCAGAAGCTTGAAAATGCTCCCCTGAAAGCTTTGGCGATGGAAACAGAAGGCTTTTTATCGCAGAACAAGAAATCAGCTCTCAAAAACTTAACCGACAAAAAATATTTTTTTGAAAAAATCCCTAAGCCCCGGGGTCACAATTTCAGCAAAAATCTGACTTTTGGCAATTCACTCAAAAATGGTGCCAAAAGCTTAAAAATGCTCCCCTGAAAGGTTTGGCACTCGAAACAGAAGGCTTTTTATCACAGGACAAGAAATCAGCCCTCAAAAACTTAACCGACAGAAAATATTTTTTTGAAAAAATCCCTAAGCCCCGGGGTCACAATTTCAGCAAAAATCTGACTTTTGGCAATTCACTCAAAAATGGTGCCAGAAGCTTGAAAATGCTCCCCTGAAAGGTTTGGCACTCGAAACAGAAGGCTTTTTATTACAGGACAAGAAATCAGCTCTCAAAAACTTCGCCGGCAGAAAATATTTTTTTGAAAAAATCCCTAAGCCCCGGGGTCACAATTTCAGCAAAAATCTGACTTTTGGCAATTCACTCAAAAATGGTGCCTAAAGCTTGAAAATGCTCTCCTGAAAGGTTTGGCGATGGAAAGAGAAGGCTTTTTATCACAGGACAAGAAATCAGCCCTCAAAAACTTAACCGCCCGAAAATATTTTTTTGAAAAAATCCCTAAGCCCCGGGGTCACAATTTCAGCAAAAATCTGACTTTTGGCAATTCACTCAAAAATGGTGCCAAAAGCTTGAAAATGCTCTCCTTAAAGGTTTGGCACTCGAAACAGAAGGCTTTTTATCACAGGACAAGAAATCAGCACTCAAAAACTTAACCGACAGAAAATATTTTTTTGAAAAAATCCCTAAGCCCCGGGGTCACAATTTCAGCAAAAATTCTGACTTTTGGCAATTCACTCAAAAATGGTGCCTAAAGTTTGAAAATGCTCTCCTGAAAGGTTTGGCACTCGAAACAGAAGGCTTTTTATCACAGGACAAGAAATCAGACCTAGAAAACTTAACCGACAGAAAATATTTTTTTGAAAAAATCCCTAAGCCCCGGGGTCACAATTTCAGCAAAAATCTGACTTTTGGCAATTCACTCAAAAATGGTGCCAGAAGCTTGAAAATGCTCCCCTGAAAGGTTTGGCACTCGAAACAGAAGGCTTTTTATTACAGGACAAGAAATCAGCTCTCAAAAACTTCGCCGGCAGAAAATATTTTTTTGAAAAAATCCCTAAGCCCCGGGGTCACAATTTCAGCAAAAATCTGACTTTTGGCAATTCACTCAAAAATGGTGCCAGAAGCTTGCAAATGCTCCCCTGAAAGCTTTGGCGATGGAAACAGAAGGCTTTTTATCGCAGAACAAGAAATCAGCTCTCAAAAACTTAACCGACAGAAAATATTTTTTTGAAAAAATCCCTAAGCCCCGGGGTCACAATTTCAGCAAAAATCTGACTTTTGGCAATTCACTCAAAAATGGTGCCAGAAGCTTGAAAATGCTCCCCTGAAAGGTTTGGCACTCGAAACAGAAGGCTTTTTATTACAGGACAAGAAATCAGCTCTCAAAAACTTCGCCGGCAGAAAATATTTTTTTGAAAAAATCCCTAAGCCCCGGGGTCACAATTTCAGCAAAAATCTGACTTTTGGCAATTCACTCAAAAATGGTGCCTAAAGCTTGAAAATGCTCTCCTGAAAGGTTTGGCGATGGAAAGAGAAGGCTTTTTATCACAGGACAAGAAATCAGCCCTCAAAAACTTAACCGCCCGAAAATATTTTTTTGAAAAAATCCCTAAGCCCCGGGGTCACAATTTCAGCAAAAATCTGACTTTTGGCAATTCACTCAAAAATGGTGCCAAAAGCTTGAAAATGCTCTCCTTAAAGGTTTGGCACTCGAAACAGAAGGCTTTTTATCACAGGACAAGAAATCAGCACTCAAAAACTTAACCGACAGAAAATATTTTTTTGAAAAAATCCCTAAGCCCCGGGGTCACAATTTCAGCAAAAATTCTGACTTTTGGCAATTCACTCAAAAATGGTGCCTAAAGTTTGAAAATGCTCTCCTGAAAGATTTGGCACTCGAAACAGAAGGCTTTTTATCACAGGACAAGAAATCAGACCTAGAAAACTTAACCGACAGAAAATATTTTTTTGAAAAAATCCCTAAGCCCCGGGGTCACAATTTCAGCAAAAATCTGACTTTTGGCAATTCACTCAAAAATGGTGCCAGAAGCTTGAAAATGCTCCCCTGAAAGGTTTGGCACTCGAAACAGAAGGCTTTTTATTACAGGACAAGAAATCAGCTCTCAAAAACTTCGCCGGCAGAAAATATTTTTTTGAAAAAATCCCTAAGCCCCGGGGTCACAATTTCAGCAAAAATCTGACTTTTGGCAATTCACTCAAAAATGGTGCCAGAAGCTTGCAAATGCTCCCCTGAAAGCTTTGGCGATGGAAACAGAAGGCTTTTTATCGCAGAACAAGAAATCAGCTCTCAAAAACTTAACCGACAAAAAATATTTTTTTGAAAAAATCCCTAAGCCCCGGGGTCACAATTTCAGCAAAAATCTGACTTTTGGCAATTCACTCAAAAATGGTGCCAAAAGCTTAAAAATGCTCCCCTGAAAGGTTTGGCACTCGAAACAGAAGGCTTTTTATCACAGGACAAGAAATCAGCCCTCAAAAACTTAACCGACAGAAAATATTTTTTTGAAAAAATCCCTAAGCCCCGGGGTCACAATTTCAGCAAAAATCTGACTTTTGGCAATTCACTCAAAAATGGTGCCAGAAGCTTGAAAATGCTCCCCTGAAAGGTTTGGCACTCGAAACAGAAGGCTTTTTATTACAGGACAAGAAATCAGCTCTCAAAAACTTCGCCGGCAGAAAATATTTTTTTGAAAAAATCCCTAAGCCCCGGGGTCACAATTTCAGCAAAAATCTGACTTTTGGCAATTCACTCAAAAATGGTGCCAGAAGCTTGCCAATGCTCCCCTGAAAGCTTTGGCGATGGAAACAGAAGGCTGTTTATCACAGGACAAGAAATCAGCCCTCAAAAACTTAACCGACAGAAAATATTTTTTTGAAAAAATCCCTAAGCCCCGGGGTCACAATTTTAGCAAAAATCTGACTTTTGGCAATTCACTCAAAAATGGTGCCAGAAGCTTGAAAATGCTCCCCTGAAAGGTTTGGCACTCGAAACAGAAGGCTTTTTATTACAGGACAAGAAATCAGCTCTCAAAAACTTCGCCGGCAGAAAATATTTTTTTGAAAAAATCCCTAAGCCCCGGGGTCACAATTTCAGCAAAAATCTGACTTTTGGCAATTCACTCAAAAATGGTGCCAGAAGCTTGCCAATGCTCCCCTGAAAGCTTTGGCGATGGAAACAGAAGGCTGTTTATCGCAGAACAAGAAATCAGCTCTCAAAAACTTAACCGACAGAAAATATTTTTTTGAAAAAATCCCTAAGCCCCGGGGTCACAATTTCAGCAAAAATCTGACTTTTGGCAATTCACTCAAAAATGGTGCCAAAAGCTTAAAAATGCTCCCCTGAAAGGTTTGGCACTCGAAACAGAAGGCTTTTTATCACAGGACAAGAAATCAGCCCTCAAAAACTTAACCGACAGAAAATATTTTTTTGAAAAAATCCCTAAGCCCCGGGGTCACAATTTCAGCGAAAATCTGACTTTTGGCAATTCACTCAAAAATGGTGCCTAAAGCTTGAAAATGCTCTCCTGAAAGGTTTGGCGATGGAAACAGAAGGCTTTTTATCACAGGACAAGAAATCAGCCCTCAAAAACTTAACCGGCAGAAAATATTTTTTTGAAAAAATCCCTAAGCCCCGGGGTCACAATTTCAGCAAAAATCTGACTTTTGGCAATTCACTCAAAAATGGTGCCAGAAGCTTGCAAATGCTCCCCTGAAAGCTTTGGCGATGGAAACAGAAGGCTTTTTATAACAGAACAAGAAATCAGCCCTCAAAAACTTAACCGGCAGAAAATATTTTTTTGAAAAAATCCCTAAGCCCCGGGGTCACAATTTCAGCAAAAATCTGACTTTTGGCAATTCACTCAAAAATGGTGCCAAAAGCTTAAAAATGCTCCCCTGAAAGGTTTGGCACTCGAAACAGAAGGCTTTTTATCACAGGGCAAGAAATCAGCCCTCAAAAACTTGACCGACAGAAAATATTTTTTTGAAAAAATCCCTAAGCCCCGGGGGTCACAACTTCAGCAAAAATCTGACTTTTGGCAATTCACTCAAAAATGGTGCCAGAAGCTTGAAAATGCTCCCCTGAAAGGTTTGGCACTCGAAACAGAAGGCTTTTTATTACAGGACAAGAAATCAGCTCTCAAAAACTTCGCCGGCAGAAAATATTTTTTTGAAAAAATCCCTAAGCCCCGGGGTCACAATTTCAGCAAAAATCTGACTTTTGGCAATTCACTCAAAAATGGTGCCAGAAGCTTGCCAATGCTCCCCTGAAAGCTTTGGCGATGGAAACAGAAGGCTGTTTATCACAGGACAAGAAATCAGCCCTCAAAAACTTAACCGACAGAAAATATTTTTTTGAAAAAATCCCTAAGCCCCGGGGTCACAATTTCAGCAAAAATCTGACTTTTGGCAATTCACTCAAAAATGGTGCCAGAAGCTTGAAAATGCTCCCCTGAAAGGTTTGGCACTCGAAACAGAAGGCTTTTTATTACAGGACAAGAAATCAGCTCTCAAAAACTTCGCCGGCAGAAAATATTTTTTTGAAAAAATCCCTAAGCCCCGGGGTCACAATTTCAGCAAAAATCTGACTTTTGGCAATTCACTCAAAAATGGTGCCAGAAGCTTGCCAATGCTCCCCTGAAAGCTTTGGCGATGGAAACAGAAGGCTGTTTATTGCAGAACAAGAAATCAGCTCTCAAAAACTTAACCGACAGAAAATATTTTTTTGAAAAAATCCCTAAGCCCCGGGGTCACAATTTCAGCAAAAATCTGACTTTTGGCAATTCACTCAAAAATGGTGCCAAAAGCTTAAAAATGCTCCCCTGAAAGGTTTGGCACTCGAAACAGAAGGCTTTTTATCACAGGACAAGAAATCAGCCCTCAAAAACTTAACCGACAGAAAATATTTTTTTGAAAAAATCCCTAAGCCCCGGGGTCACAATTTCAGCAAAAATCTGACTTTTGGCAATTCACTCAAAAATGGTGCCTAAAGCTTGAAAATGCTCTCCTGAAAGGTTTGGCGATGGAAACAGAAGGCTTTTTATAACAGAACAAGAAATCAGCCCTCAAAAACTTAACCGGCAGAAAATATTTTTTTGAAAAAATCCCTAAGCCCCGGGGTCACAATTTCAGCAAAAATCTGACTTTTGGCAATTCACTCAAAAATGGTGCCAAAAGCTTAAAAATGCTCCCCTGAAAGGTTTGGCACTCGAAACAGAAGGCTTTTTATCACAGGGCAAGAAATCAGCCCTCAAAAACTTAACCGACAGAAAATATTTTTTTGAAAAAATCCCTAAGCCCCGGGGTCACAATTTCAGCAAAAATCTGACTTTTGGCAATTCACTCAAAAATGGTGCCAGAAGCTTGAAAATGCTCCCCTGAAAGGTTTGGCACTCGAAACAGAGGGCTTTTTATTACAGGACAAGAAATCAGCTCTCAAAAACTTCGCCGGCAGAAAATATTTTTTTGAAAAAATCCCTAAGCCCCGGGGTCACAATTTCAGCAAAAATCTGACTTTTGGCAATTCACTCAAAAATGGTGCCAGAAGCTTGCCAATGCTCCCCTGAAAGCTTTGGCGATGGAAACAGAAGGCTGTTTATCACAGGACAAGAAATCAGCCCTCAAAAACTTAACCGACAGAAAATATTTTTTTGAAAAAATCCCTAAGCCCCGGGGTCACAATTTCAGCAAAAATCTGACTTTTGGCAATTCACTCAAAAATGCTGCCAGAAGCTTGAAAATGCTCCCCTGAAAGGTTTGGCACTCGAAACAGAAGGCTTTTTATTACAGGACAAGAAATCAGCTCTCAAAAACTTCGCCGGCAGAAAATATTTTTTTGAAAAAATCCCTAAGCCCCGGGGTCACAATTTCAGCAAAAATCTGACTTTTGGCAATTCACTCAAAAATGGTGCCAGAAGCTTGCCAATGCTCCCCTGAAAGCTTTGGCGATGGAAACAGAAGGCTGTTTATCGCAGAACAAGAAATCAGCTCTCAAAAACTTAACCGACAGAAAATATTTTTTTGAAAAAATCCCTAAGCCCCGGGGTCACAATTTCAGCAAAAATCTGACTTTTGGCAATTCACTCAAAAATGGTGCCAAAAGCTTAAAAATGCTCCCCTGAAAGGTTTGGCACTCGAAACAGAAGGCTTTTTATCACAGGACAAGAAATCAGCCCTCAAAAACTTAACCGACAGAAAATATTTTTTTGAAAAAATCCCTAAGCCCCGGGGTCACAATTTCAGCAAAAATCTGACTTTTGGCAATTCACTCAAAAATGGTGCCTAAAGCTTGAAAATGCTCTCCTGAAAGGTTTGGCGATGGAAACAGAAGGCTTTTTATCACAGGACAAGAAATCAGCCCTCAAAAACTTAACCGGCAGAAAATATTTTTTTGAAAAAATCCCTAAGCCCCGGGGTCACAATTTCAGCAAAAATCTGACTTTTGGCAATTCACTCAAAAATGGTGCCAAAAGCTTGAAAATGCTCTCCTGAAAGGTTTGGCACTCGAAACAGAAGGCTTTTTATCACAGGACAAGAAATCAGCACTCAAAAACTTAACCGACAGAAAATATTTTTTTGAAAAAATCCCTAAGCCCCGGGGTCACAATTTCAGCAAAAATCTGACTTTTGGCAATTCACTCAAAAATGGTGCCTAAAGTTTGAAAATGCTCTCCTGAAAGGTTTGGCACTCGAAACAGAAGGCTTTTTATCACAGGACAAGAAATCAGCCCTAGAAAACTTAACCGACAGAAAATATTTTTTTGAAAAAATCCCTAAGCCCCGGGGTCACAATTTCAGCAAAAATCTGACTTTTGGCAATTCACTCAAAAATGGTGCCAGAAGCTTGAAAATGCTCCCCTGAAAGGTTTGGCACTCGAAACAGAAGGCTTTTTATTACAGGACAAGAAATCAGCTCTCAAAAACTTCGCCGGCAGAAAATATTTTTTTGAAAAAATCCCTAAGCCCCGGGGTCACAATTTCAGCAAAAATCTGACTTTTGGCAATTCACTCAAAAATGGTGCCAGAAGCTTGCAAATGCTCCCCTGAAAGCTTTGGCGATGGAAACAGAAGGCTTTTTATCACAGGACAAGAAATCAGCCCTCAAAAACTTAACCGGCAGAAAATATTTTTTTGAAAAAATCCCTAAGCCCCGGGGTCACAATTTCAGCAAAAATCTGACTTTTGGCAATTCACTCAAAAATGGTGCCAAAAGCTTGAAAATGCTCTCCTGAAAGGTTTGGCACTCGAAACAGAAGGCTTTTTATCACAGGACAAGAAATCAGCACTCAAAAACTTAACCGACAGAAAATATTTTTTTGAAAAAATCCCTAAGCCCCGGGGTCACAATTTCAGCAAAAATCTGACTTTTGGCAATTCACTCAAAAATGGTGCCTAAAGTTTGAAAATGCTCTCCTGAAAGGTTTGGCACTCGAAACAGAAGGCTTTTTATCACAGGACAAGAAATCAGCCCTAGAAAACTTAACCGACAGAAAATATTTTTTTGAAAAAATCCCTAAGCCCCGGGGTCACAATTTCAGCAAAAATCTGACTTTTGGCAATTCACTCAAAAATGGTGCCAGAAGCTTGCAAATGCTCCCCTGAAAGCTTTGGCGATGGAAACAGAAGGCTTTTTATCGCAGAACAAGAAATCAGCTCTCAAAAACTTAACCGACAAAAAATATTTTTTTGAAAAAATCCCTAAGCCCCGGGGTCACAATTTCAGCAAAAATCTGACTTTTGGCAATTCACTCAAAAATGGTGCCAGAAGCTTGAAAATGCTCCCCTGAAATGTTTGGCACTCGAAACAGAAGGCTTTTTATTACAGGACAAGAAATCAGCTCTCAAAAACTTCGCCGGCAGAAAATATTTTTTTGAAAAAATCCCTAAGCCCCGGGGTCACAATTTCAGCAAAAATCTGACTTTTGGCAATTCACTCAAAAATGGTGCCAGAAGCTTGCAAATGCTCCCCTGAAAGCTTTGGCGATGGAAACAGAAGGCTTTTTATCGCAGAACAAGAAATCAGCTCTCAAAAACTTAACCGACAAAAAATATTTTTTTGAAAAAATCCCTAAGCCCCGGGGTCACAATTTCAGCAAAAATCTGACTTTTGGCAATTCACTCAAAAATGGTGCCAAAAGCTTTAAAATGCTCCCCTGAAAGGTTTGGCACTCGAAACAGAAGGCTTTTTATCACAGGACAAGAAATCAGCCCTCAAAAACTTAACCAACAGAAAATATTTTTTTGAAAAAATCCCTAAGCCCTGGGGTCACAATTTCAGCAAAAATCTGACTTTTGGCAATTCACTCAAAAATGGTGCCTAAAGCTTGAAAATGCTCTCCTGAAAGGTTTGGCGATGGAAACAGAAGGCTTTTTATCACAGGACAAGAAATCAGCCCTCAAAAACTTAACCGGCAGAAAATATTTTTTTGAAAAAATCCCTAAGCCCCGGGGTCACAATTTCAGCAAAAATCTGACTTTTGGCAATTCACTCAAAAATGGTGCCAAAATCTTGAAAATGCTCCCCTGAAAGGTTTGGCACTCGAAACAGAAGGCTTTTTATCACAGGACAAGAAATCAGCTCTCAAAAACTTAGCCGGCAGAAAATATTTTTTTGAAAAAATCCCTAACCCCCGGGGTCACAATTTCAGCAAAAATCTGACTTTTGGCAATTCACTCAAAAATGGTGCCAGAAGCTTGAAAATGCTCTCCTGAAAGGTTTGGCACTCGAAACAGAAAGGTTTTAATCACAGAACAAGAAATCAGCCCTCAAAAACATAACCGACAGAAAATATTTTTTTGAAAAAATCCCTAAGTTTGAAATCCGGGGGTCACAATTTCAGCAAAAATCTGACTTTTGGCAATTCACTGAAAAATGGTGCCAAAAGCTTGAAAATGCTCCCCTGAAAGGTTTGGCACTCGAAACAGAAGGCTTTTTATCACAGGACAAGAAATCAGCTCTCAAAAACTTAACCGGCAGAAAATATTTTTTTGAAAAAATCCCTAAGCCCCGGGGTCACAATTTCAGCAAAAATCTGACTTTTGGCAATTCACTCAAAAATGGTGCCAGAAGCTTGCAAATGCTCCCCTGAAAGCTTTGGCGATGGAAACAGAAGGCTTTTTATCACAGGACAAGAAATCAGCCCTCAAAAACTTAACCGGCAGAAAATATTTTTTTGAAAAAATCCCTAAGCCCCGGGGTCGCAATTTCAGCAAAAATCTGACTTTTGGCAATTCACTCAAAAATGGTGCCAGAAGCTTGAAAATGCTCCCCTGAAAGGTTTGGCACTCGAAACAGAAGGCTTTTTATCACAGGACAAGAAATCAGCTCTCAAAAACTTCACCGGCAGAAAATATTTTTTTGAAAAAATCCCTAAGCCCCGGGGTCACAATTTCAGCAAAAATCTGACTTTTGGCAATTCACTGAAAAATGGTGCCAAAAGCTTGAAAATGCTCCCCTGAAAGGTTTGGCACTCGAAACAGAAGGCTTTTTATCACAGGACAAGAAATCAGCTCTCAAAAACTTAGCCGGCAGAAAATATTTTTTTGAAAAAATCCCTAAGCCCCGGGGTCACAATTTCAGCAAAAATCTGACTTTTGGCAATTCACTCAAAAATGGTGCCAGAAGCTTGAAAATGCTCTCCTGAAAGGTTTGGCACTCGAAACAGAAAGGTTTTAATCACAGAACAAGAAATCAGCCCTCAAAAACATAACCGACAGAAAATATTTTTTTGAAAAAATCCCTAAATTTGAAATCCCGGGGTCACAATTTCAGCAAAAATCTGACTTTTGGCAATTCACTGAAAAATGGTGCCAAAAGCTTGAAAATGCTCCCCTGAAAGGTTTGGCACTCGAAACAGAAGGCTTTTTATCACAGGACAAGAAATCAGCTCTCAAAAACTTAACCGGCAGAAAATATTTTTTTGAAAAAATCCCTAAGCCCCGGGGTCACAATTTCAGCAAAAATCTGACTTTTGGCAATTCACTCAAAAATGGTGCCAGAAGCTTGCAAATGCTCCCCTGAAAGCTTTGGCGATGGAAACAGAAGGCTTTTTATCACAGGACAAGAAATCAGCCCTCAAAAACTTAACCGGCAGAAAATATTTTTTTGAAAAAATCCCTAAGCCCCGGGGTCACAATTTCAGCAAAAATCTGACTTTTGGCAATTCACTCAAAAATGGTGCCAGAAGCTTGAAAATGCTCCCCTGAAAGGTTTGGCACTCGAAACAGAAGGCTTTTTATCACAGGACAAGAAATCAGCTCTCAAAATCTTCACCGGCAGAAAATATTTTTTTGAAAAAATCCCTAAGCCCCGGGGTCACAATTTCAGCAAAAATCTGACTTTTGGCAATTCACTGAAAAATGGTGCCAAAAGCTTGAAAATGCTCCCCTGAAAGGTTTTGCACTCGAAACAGAAGGCTTTTTATCACAGGACAAGAAATCAGCTCTCAAAAACTTAACCGGCAGAAAATATTTTTTTGAAAAAATCCCTAAGCCTTCTTAGGGTCACAATTTCAGCAAAAATCTGACTTTTGGCAATTCACTCAAAAATGGTGCCAGAAGCTTGCAAATGCTCCCCTGAAAGCTTTGGCGATGGAAACAGAAGGCTTTTTATCACAGAACAAGAAATCAGCCCTCAAAAACTTAACCGGCAGAAAATATTTTTTTGAAAAAATCCCTAAGCCCCGGGGTCACAATTTCAGCAAAAATCTGACTTTTGGCAATTGACTCAAAAATGGTGCCAGAAGCTTGAAAATGCTCCCCTGAAAGGTTTGGCACTCGAAACAGAAGGCTTTTTATCACAGGACAAGAAATCAGCTCTCAAAAACTTCACCGGCAGAAAATATTTTTTTGAAAAAATCCCTAAGCCCCGGGGTCACAATTTCAGCAAAAATCTGACTTTTGGCAATTCACTCAAAAATGGTGCCAGAAGCTTGAAAATGCTCCACTGAAAGGTTTGGCACTCGAAACAGAAGGCTTTTTATCACAGAACAAGAAATCAGCTCTCAAAAACTTCACCGACAGAAAATATTTTTTTGAAAAAATCCCTAAGCCACGGGGTCACAATTTCAGCAGAAATCTGACTTTTGGCAATTCACTCAAAAATGGTGCCAGAAGCTTGAAAATGCTCCCCTGAAAGGTTTGGCACTCGAAACAGAAGGCTTTTTATCACAGAACAAGAAATCAGCCCTCAAAAACTTCACCGGCAGAAAATATTTTTTTGAAAAAATCCCTAAGCCCCGGGGTCACAATTTCAGCAAAAATCTGACTTTTGGCAATTCACTCAAAAATGGTGCCAGAAGCTTGCAAATGCTCCCCTGAAAGGTTTGGCACTCGAAACAGAAGGCTTTTTATCACAGAACAAGAAATCAGCCCTCAAAAATTTAACCGGCAGAAAATATTTTTTTGAAAAAATCCCTAAGCCCCGGGGTCACAATTTCAGCAAAAATCTGACTTTTGGCAATTCACTAAAAAATGGTGCCAGAAGCTTGCAAATGCTCCCCTGAAAGGTTCGGCACTCGAAACAGAAGGCTTTTTATCACAGAACAAGAAATCAGCTCTCAAAAACTTCACCGACAGAAAATATTTTTTAAAAAAATCCCTAAGCCCCGGGGTCACAATTTCAGCAAAAATCTGACTTTTGGCAATTGACTCAAAAATGGTGCCAGAAGCTTGAAAATGCTCCCCTGAAAGGTTTGGCACTCGAAACAGAAGGCTTTTTATCACAGGACAAGAAATCAGCTCTCAAAAACTTAACCGGCAGAAAATATTTTTTTGAAAAAATCCCTAAGCCCCGGGGTCACAATTTCAGCAAAAATCTGACTTTTGGCAATTCACTCAAAAATGGTGCCAGAAGCTTGCAAATGCTCCCCTGAAAGCTTTGGCGATGGAAACAGAAGGCTTTTTATCACAGAACAAGAAATCAGCCCTCAAAAACTTAACCGGCAGAAAATATTTTTTTGAAAAAATCCCTAAGCCCCGGGGTCACAATTTCAGCAAAAATCTGACTTTTGGCAATTCACTCAAAAATGGTGCCAGAAGCTTGAAAATGCTCCCCTGAAAGGTTTGGCACTCGAAACAGAAGGCTTTTTTATCACAGAACAAGAAATCAGCTCTCAAAAACTTAACCGGCAGAAAATATTTTTTTGAAAAAATCCCTAAGCCCCGGGGTCACAATTTCAGCAAAAATCTGACTTTTGGCAATTCACTCAAAAATAGTTCCAAAAGCTTGAAAATGCTCCCCTGAAAGGTTTGGCACTCGAAACAGAAGGCTTTTTATCACAGGATAAGAAATCAGCCCTCAAAAACTTCACCGGCAGAATATATTTTTTTGAAAAAATCCCTAAGCCCCGGTGTCACAATTTCAGCAAAAATCTGACTTTTGGCAATTGACTCAAAAATGGTGCCAGAAGCTTGAAAATGCTCTCCTGAAAGGTTTGGCACTCGAAACAGAAGGCTTTTTATCACAGGACAAGAAATCAGCTCTCAAAAACTTAACCGGCAGAAAATATTTTTTTGAAAAAATCCCTAAGCCCCGGGGTCACAATTGCAGCAAAAATCTGACTTTTGGCAATTGACTCAAAAATGGTGCCAGAAGCTTGAAAATGCTCCCCTGAAAGGTTTGGCACTCGAAAAAGAAAGGTTTTTTATCACAGGACAAGAAATCAGCTCTCAAAAACTTCACCGGCAGAAAATATTTTTTTGAAAAAATCCCTAAGCCCCGGGGTCACAATTTCAGCAAAAATCTGACTTTTGGCAATTCACTAAAAAATGGTGCCAGAAGCTTGAAAATGCTCCCCTGAAAGGTTTGGCACTTGAAACAGAAGGCTTTTTATCACAGAACAAGAAATCAGCCCTCAAAAACTTCACCGGCAGAAAATATTTTTTTGAAAAAATCCCTAAGCCCCGGGGTCACAATTTCAGCAAAAATCTGACTTTTGGCAATTGACTCAAAAATGGTGCCAGAAGCTTGAAAATGCTCCCCTGAAAGGTTTGGCACTCGAAACAGAAGGCTTTTTATCACAGGACAAGAAATCAGCTCTCAAAAAGTTCACCGGCAGAAAATATTTTTTTGAAAAAATCCCTAAGCCCCGGGGTCACAATTTCAGCAAAAATCTGACTTTTGGCAATTCACTCAAAAATGGTGCCAGAAGCTTGCAAATGCTCCCCTGAAAGCTTTGGCGATGGAAACAGAAGGCTTTTTATCACAGGACAAGAAATCAGCTCTCAAAAACTTCACCGGCAGAAAATATTTTTTTGAAAAAATCCTTAAGCCCCGGGGTCACAATTTCAGCAAAAATCTGACGTTTGGCAATTCACTCAAAAATGGTGCCAGAAGCTTGAAAATGCTCTCCTGAAAGCTTTGGCGATGGAAACAGAAGGCTTTTTATCACAGGACAAGAAATCAGCTCTCAAAAACTTCACCGGCAGAAAATATTTTTTTGAAAAAATCCCTAAGCCACGGGGTCACAATTTCAGCAAAAATCTGACGTTTGGCAATTCACTCAAAAATGGTGCCAGAAGCTTGCAAATGCTCCCCTGAAAGCTTTGGCGATGGAAACAGAAGGCTTTTTATCACAGGACAAGAAATCAGCCCTCAAAAACTTAACCGGCAGAAAATATTTGTTTGAAAAAATCCCTAAGCCCCGGGGTCACAATTTCAGCAAAAATCTGACTTTTGGCAATTCACTCAAAAATGTTGCCAGAAGCTTGAAAATGCTCTCCTGAAAGGTTTGGCACTCGAAACAGAAGGCTTTTTATCACAGGGCAAGAAATCAGCTCTCAAAAACTTCACCGGCAGAAAATATTTTTTTGAAAAACTCCCTAAGCCCCGGGGTCACAATTTCAGCAAAAATCTGACTTTTGGCAATTCACTCAAAAATGGTGCCAGAAGCTTGCAAATGCTCCCCTGAAAGGTTTGGCACTCGAAACAGAAGGCTTTTTATCACAGGACAAGAAATCAGCTATCAAAAACTTCACCGGCAGAAAATATTTTTTTGAAAAAATCCCTAAGCCCCGGGGTCACAATTTCAGCAAAAATCTGACTTTTGGCAATTCACTCAAAAATGGTGCCGAAAGCTTGAAAATGCTCTCCTGAATGGTTTGGCGATGGAAACAGAAGGCTTTTTATCACAGGACAAGAAATCAGCTCTCAAAAACTTAACCGGCAGAAAATATTTTTTTGAAAAAATCCCTAAGCCCCGGGGTCACAATTTCAGCAAAAATCTGACTTTTGGCAATTCACTCAAAAATGGTGCCAGAAGCTTGCAAATGCTCCCATGAAAGCTTTGGCGATGGAAACAGAAGGGTTGTTATCACAGGACAAGAAATCAGCTCTCAAAAACTTCACCGGCAGAAAATATTTTTTTGAAAAAATCCCTAAGCCCCGGGGTCACAATTTCAGCAAAAATCTGACTTTTGGCAATTCACTCAAAAATGGTGCCAGAAGCTTGCAAATGCTCCTCTGAAAGGTTTGGCACTCGAAAAAGAAAGGTTTTTATCACAGAACAAGAAATCAGCCCTCAAAAACTTCACCGGCAGAAAATATGTTTTTGAAAAAATCCCTAAGCCCCGGGGTCACAATTTCAGCAAAAATCTGACTTTTGGCAATTCACTCAAAAATGGTGCCAGAAGCTTGCAAATGCTCCTCTGAAAGGTTTGGCACTCGAAAAAGAAAGGTTTTTATCACAGAACAAGAAATCAGCCCTCAAAAACTTCACCGGCAGAAAATATGTTTTTGAAAAAATCCCTAAGCCCCGGGGTCACAATTTCAGCAAAAATCTGACTTTTGGCAATTCACTCAAAAATGGTGCCATAAGCTTGCAAATGCTCCCCTGAAAGCTTTGGCGATGGAAACAGAAGGCTTTTTATCACAGGACAAGAAATCAGCTCTCAAAAACTTAACCGGCAGAAAATATTTTTTTGAAAAAATCCCTAAGCCCCGGGGTCACAATTTCAGCAAAAATCTGACTTTTGGCAATTCACTCAAAAATGGTGCCAAAAGCTTGAAAATGCTCTCCTGAAAGGTTTGGCACTCGAAAGAGAAGGCTTTTTATCACAGGACAAGAAATCAGCCCTCAAAAACTTAACCGGCAGAAAATATTTTTTTGAAAAAATCCCTAAGCCCCGGGGTCACAATTTCAGCAAAAATCTCACTTTTGGCAATTCACTCAAAAATGGTGCCAGAAGCTTGCAAATGCTCCCCTGAAAGGTTTGGCACTCGAAACAGAAGGCTTTTTATCACAGGACAAGAAATCAGCTCTCAAAAACTTAACCGGCAGAAAATATTTTTTTAAAAAAATCCCTAAGCCCCGGGGTCACAATTTCAGCAAAAATCTGACTTTTGGCAATTCACTCAAAAATGGTGCCAGAAGCTGGAAAATGCTCTCCTGAAAGGTTTGGCACTCGAAAGAGAAGGCTTTTTATCACAGGACAAGAAATCAGCCCTCAAAAACTTAACCGGCAGAAAATATTTTTTTGAAAAAATCCCTAAGCCCCGGGGTCACAATTTCAGCAAAAATCTGACTTTTGGCAATTCACTCAAAAATGGTGCCAGAAGCTTGCAAATGCTCCCCTGAAAGCTTTGGCGATGGAAACAGAAGGCTTTTTATCACAGAACAAAAAATCAGACCTCAAAAACTTCACCGGTAGAAAATATTTTTTTGAAAAAATCCCTAAGCCCCGGGGTCACAATTTCAGCAAAAATCTGACTTTTGGCAATTCACTCAAAAATGGTGCCTGAAGCTTGAAAATACTCCCCTGAAAGCTTTGGCGATGGAAACAGAAGGCTTTTTATCACAGGACAAGAAATCAGCTCTCAAAAACTTAACCGGCAGAAAATATTTTTTTGAAAAAATCCCTAAGCCCCGGGGTCACAATTTCAGCAAAAATCTGACTTTTGGCAATTGACTCAAAAATGGTGCCAGAAGCTTGCAAATGCTCCCCTGAAAGCTTTGGCGATGGAAACAGAAGGCTTTTTATCACAGGACAAGAAATCAGCTCTCAAAAACTTCACCGGTAGAAAATATTTTTTTGAAAAAATCCCTAAGCCCCGGGGTCACAATTTCAGCAAAAATCTGACTTTTGGCAATTGACTCAAAAATGGTGCCCACCGCTTGCAAATGCTCCCCTGAAAGCTTTGGCGATGGAAACAGAAGGCTTTTTATCACAGGACAAGAAATCAGCCCTCAAAAACTTAACCGGCAAAAAATATTTTTTTGAAAAAATCCCTAAGCCCCGGGGTCACAATTTCAGCAAAAATCTGACTTTTGGCAATTCACTAAAAAATGGTGCCAGAAGCATGAAAATGCTCTCCTGAAAGGTTTGGCGATGGAAACAGAAGGCTTTTTATCACAGGACAAGAAATCAGCCCTCAAAAACTTAACCGGCAAAAAATATTTTTTTGAAAAAATCCCTAAGCCCCGGGGTCACAATTTCAGCAAAAATCTGACTTTTGGCAATTCACTAAAAAATGGTGCCAGAAGCATGAAAATGCTCTCCTGAAAGGTTTGGCGATGGAAACAGAAGGCTTTTTATCACAGAACAAAAAATCAGCCCTCAAAAACTTCACCGGCAGAAAATATTTTTTTGAAAAAATCCCTAAGCCCCGGGGTCACAATTTCAGCAGAAATCTGACTTTTGGCAATTCACTCAAAAATGGTGCCAGAAGCTTGCAAATGCTCCCCTGAAAGCTTTGGCGATGGAAACAGAAGGCATTTTATCACAGGACAAGAATTCAGCTCTCAAAAACTTCACCGGCAGAAAATATTTTTTTGAAAAAATCCCTAAGCCCCGAGGTCACAATTTCAGCAAAAATCTGACTTTTGGCAATTCACTCAAAAATGGTGCCAGAAGCTTGAAAATGCTCCCCTGAAAGGTTTGGCACTCGAAACAGAAGGCTTTTTTATCACAGAACAAGAAATCAGCCCTCAAAAACTTCACCGGCAGAAAATATTTTTTTGAAAAAATCCCTAAGCCCCGGGGTCACAATTTCAGCAAAAATCTGACTTTTGGCAATTCACTCAAAAATAGTGCCAAAAGCTTGAAAATGCTCCCCTGAAAGGTTTGGCACTCGAAACAGAAGGCTTTTTATCACAGGATAAGAAATCAGCCCTCAAAAAGTTCACCGGCAGAATATATTTTTTTGAAAAAATCCCTAAGCCCCGGGGTCACAATTTCAGCAAAAATCTGACTTTTGGCAATTGACTCAAAAATGGTGGCAGAAGCTTGAAAATGCTCTCCTGAAAGGTTTGGCACTCGAAACAGAAGGTTTTTTATCACAGGACAAGAAATCAGCTCTCAAAAACGTCACCGGCAGAAAATATTTTTTTGAAAAAAGCCTTAAGCCCCGGGGTCACAATTTCAGCAAAAATCTGACGTTTGGCAATTCACTCAAAAATGGTGCCAGAAGCTTGCAAATGCTCCCCTGAAAGCTTTGGCGATGGAAACAGAAGGCTTTTTATCACAGGACAAGAAATCAGCCCTCAAAAACTTAACCGGCAGAAAATATTTTTTTGAAAAAATCCCTAAGCCCCGGGGTCACAATTTCAGCAAAAATCTGACTTTTGGCAATTCACTCAAAAATGTTGCCAGAAGCTTGAAAATGCTCTCCTGAAAGGTTTGGCACTCGAAACAGAAGGCTTTTTATCACAGGGCAAGAAATCAGTTCTCAAAAACTTCACCGGCAGAAAATATTTTTTTGAAAAACTCCCTAAGCCCCGGGGTCACAATTTCAGCAAAAATCTGACTTTTGGCAATTCACTCAAAAATGGTGCCAGAAGCTTGCAAATGCTCCCCTGAAAGCTTTGGCACTCGAAACAGAAGGCTTTTTATCACAGGACAAGAAATCAGCTCTCAAAAACTTCACCGGCAGAAAATATTTTTTTGAAAAAATCCCTAAGCCCCGGGGTCACAATTTCAGCAAAAATCTGACTTTTGGCAATTCACTCAAAAATGGTGCCGAAAGCTTGAAAATGCTCTCCTGAATGGTTTGGCGATGGAAACAGAAGGCTTTTTATCACAGGACAAGAAATCAGCTCTCAAAAACTTAACCGGCAGAAAATATGTTTTTGAAAAAATCCCTAAGCCCCGGGGTCACAATTTCAGCAAAAATCTGACTTTTGGCAATTCACTCAAAAATGGTGCCAGAAGCTTGCAAATGCTCCCATGAAAGCTTTGGCGATGGAAACAGAAGGGTTGTTATCACAGGACAAGAAATCAGCTCTCAAAAACTTCACCGGCAGAAAATATTTTTTTGAAAAAATCTCTAAGCCCCGGGGTCACAATTTCAGCAAAAATCTGACTTTTGGCAATTCACTCAAAAATGGTGCCAGAAGCTTGCAAATGCTCCCCTGAAAGCTTTGGCGATGGAAACAGAAGGCTTTTTATCACAGGACAAGAAATCAGCCCTCAAAAACTTAACCGGCAGAAAATATTTTTTTGAAAAAATCCCTAAGGCCCGGGGTCACAATTTCAGCAAAAATCTGACTTTTGGCAATTCACTCAAAAATGGTGCCAGAAGCTTGCATATGCTCCTCTGAAAGGTTTGGCACTCGAAAAAGAAAGGTTTTTATCACAGAACAAGAAATCAGCCCTCAAAAACTTCACCGGCAGAAAATATGTTTCTGAAAAAATCCCTAAGCCCCGGGGTCACAATTTCAGCAAAAATCTGACTTTTGGCAATTCACTCAAAAATGGTGCCATAAGCTTGCAAATGCTCCCCTGAAAGCTTTGGCGATGGAAACAGAAGGCTTTTTATCACAGGACAAGAAATCAGACCTCAAAAACTTCACCGGTAGAAAATATTTTTTTGAAAAAATCCCTAAGCCCCGGGGTCACAATTTCAGCAAAAATCTGACTTTTGGCAATTCACTCAAAAATGGTGCCAGAAGCTTGCAAATGCTCCCCTGAAAGCTTTGGCGATGGAAACAGAAGGCTTTTTAACACAGGACAAGAAATCAGACCTCAAAAACTTCACCGGCAGAAAATATTTTTTTGAAAAAATCCCTAAGCCCCGGGGTCACAATTTCAGCAAAAATCTGGCTTTTGGCAATTGACTCAAAAATGGTGCCAGAAGCTTGCAAATGCTCCCATGAAAGCTTTGGCGATGGAAACAGAAGGGTTTTTATCACAGGACAAGAAATCAGCTCTCAAAAACTTCACCGGCAGAAAATATTTTTTTGAAAATATCTCTAAGCCCCGGGGTCACAATTTCAGCAAAAATCTGACTTTTGGCAATTCACTCAAAAATGGTGCCAGAAGCTTGCAAATGCTCCCCTGAAAGCTTTGGCGATGGAAACAGAAGGCTTTTTATCACAGGACAAGAAATCAGCTCTCAAAAACTTCACCGGCAGAAAATATTTTTTTGAAAAAATCCCTAAGCCCCGGGGTCACAATTTCAGCAAAAATCTGACTTTTGGCAATTCACTCAAAAATGGTGCCAGAAGCTTGCAAATGCTCCCCTGAAAGCTTTGGCGATGGAAACAGAAGGCTTTTTATCACTGGACAAGAAATCAGCTCTCAAAAACTTCACCGGCAGAAAATATTTTTTTGAAAAAATCCCTAAGCCCCGGGGTCACCATTTCAGCAAAAATCTGACTTTTGGCAATTCACTCAAAAATGGTGCCAGAAGCTTGCAAATGCTCCCCTGAAAGCTTTGGCGATGGAAACAGAAGGCTTTTTATCACAGAACAAGAAATCAGCCCTCAAAAACTTAACCGACAGAAAATATTTTTTTGAAAAAATCCCTAAGCCCCGGGGTCACAATTTCAGCAAAAATCTGACTTTTGGCAATTGACTCAAAAATGGTGCCAGAAGCTTGCAAATGCTCCCATGAAAGCTTTGGCGATGGAAACAGAAGGGTTTTTATCACAGGACAAGAAATCAGCTCTCAAAAACTTCACCGGCAGAAAATATTTTTTTGAAAATATCTCTAAGCCCCGGGGTCACAATTTCAGCAAAAATCTGACTTTTGGCAATTTACTCAAAAATGGTGCCAGAAGCTTGCAAATGCTCCCCTGAAAGCTTTGGCGATGGAAACAGAAGGCTTTTTATCACAGGACAAGAAATCAGCTCTCAAAAACTTCACCGGCAGAAAATATTTTTTTGAAAAAATCCCTAAGCCCCGGGGTCACAATTTCAGCAAAAATCTGACTTTTGGCAATTCACTCAAAAATGGAGCCAGAAGCTTGCAAATTCTCCCCTGAAAGCTTTGGCGATGGAAACAGAAGGCTTTTTAACACAGAACAAGAAATAATCCCTCAAAAACTTAACCGGCAGAAAATATTTTTTTGAAAAAATCCCTAAGCCCCGGGGTCACAATTTCACCAAAAATCTGACTTTTGGCAATTCACTCAAAAATGGTGCCAGAATCTTGAAAATGCTCTCCTGAAAGGTTTGGCACTCGAAACAGAAGGCTTTTTATCACAGAACAAGAAATCAGCCCTCAAAAACTTCACCGGCAGAAAATATTTTTTTGAAAAAATCCCTAAGCCCGGGGTCACAATTTCAGCAAAAATCTGACTTTTGGCAATTCACTCAAAAATGGTGCCAGAAGCTTGCAAATGCTCCCCTGAAAGCTTTGTCACTCGAAACAGAAGGCTTTTTATCACAGGACAAGAAATCAGCCCTCAAAAATTTCACCGGCAGAAAATATTTTTTTGAAAAAATCCCTAAGCCCCGGGGTCACAATTTCAGCAGAAATCTGACTTTTGGCAATTCACTCAAAAATGGTGCCTAAAGCTTGAAAATGCTCTCCTGAAAGGTTTGGCGATGGAAACAGAAGGCTTTTTATCACAGGACAAGAAATCAGCCCTCAAAAACTTAACCGGCAGGAAATATTTTTTTGAAAAAATCCGTAAGCCCCGGGGTGACAATTTCAGCAAAAATCTGACTTTTGGCAATTGACTCAAAAATGGTGCCAGAAGCTTGCAAATGCTCTCCTGAAAGCTTTGGCGATGGAAACAGAAGCCTTTTTATCACAGGACAAGAAATCAGCTCTCAAAAACTTCACGGGCAGAAAATATTTTTTTGAAAAAATCCCCAAGCTCTCAAAAACTTCACCGGCAGAAAATATTTTTTTGAAAAAATCCCTAAGCCCCGGGGTCACAATTTCAGCAAAAATCTGACTTTTGGCAATTCACTCAAAAATGGTGCCAGAAGCTTGCAAATGCTCCTCTGAAAGGTTTGGCACTCGAAAAAGAAAGGTTTTTATCACAGAACAAGAAATCAGCCCTCAAAAACTTCACCGGCAGAAAATATGTTTTTGAAAAAATCCCTAAGCCCTGGGGTCACAATTTCAGCAAAAATCTGACTTTTGGCAATTCACTCAAAAATGGTGCCAGAAGCTTGCAAATGCTCCCATGAAAGCTTTGGCGATGGAAACAGAAGGGTTTTTATCACAGGACAAGAAATCAGCTCTCAAAAACTTCACCGGCAGAAAATATTTTTTTGAAAAAATCTCTAAGCCCCGGGGTCACAATTTCAGCAAAAATCTGACTTTTGGCAATTTACTCAAAAATGGTGCCAGAAGCTTGCAAATGCTCCCCTGAAAGCTTTGGCGATGGAAACAGAAGGCTTTTTAACACAGGACAAGAAATCAGACCTCACAAACTTCACCGGCAAAAAATATTTTTTTGAAAAAATCCCTAAGCCCCGGGGTCACAATTTCAGCAAAAATCTGGCTTTTGGCAATTCACTCAAAAATGGTGCCAGAAGCTTGCAAATGCTACTCTGAAAGGTTTGGCACTCGAAAAAGAAAGGTTTTTATCACAGAACAAGAAATCAGCCCTCAAAAACTTCACCGGCAGAAAATATGTTTTTGAAAAAATCCCTAAGCCCTGGGGTCACAATTTCAGCAAAAATCTGACTTTTGGCAATTCACTCAAAAATGGTGCCAGAAGCTTGCAAATGCTCCCATGAAAGCTTTGGCGATGGAAACAGAAGGCTTTTTATCACTGGACAAGAAATCAGCTCTCAAAAACTTCACCGGCAGAAAATATTTTTTTGAAAAAATCCCTAAGCCCCGGGGTCACAATTTCAGCAAAAATCTGACTTTTGGCAATTCACTCAAAATTGGTGCCAGAAGCTTGCAAATGCTCCCCTGAAAGCTTTGGCGATGGAAACAGAAGGCTTTTTATCACAGAACAAAAAATCAGCCCTCAAAAACTTCACCGGCAGAAAATATTTTTTTGAAAAAATCCCTAAGCCCCGGGGTCACCATTTCAGCAAAAATCTGACTTTTGGCAATTCACTCAAAAATGGTGCCAGAAGCTTGCAAATGCTCCCATGAAAGCTTTGGCGATGGAAACAGAAGGGTTTTTATCACAGGACAAGAAATCAGCTCTCAAAAACTTCACCGGCAGAAAATATTTTTTTGAAAAAATCTCTAAGCCCCGGGGTCACAATTTCAGCAAAAATCTGACTTTTGGCAATTCACTCAAAAATGGTGCCAGAAGCTTGCAAATGCTCCCCTGAAAGCTTTGGCGATGGAAACAGAAGCCTTTTTAACACAGGACAAGAAATCAGACCTCAAAAACTTCACCGGCAGAAAATATTTTTTTGAAAAAATCCCTAAGCCCCGGGGTCACAATTTCAGCAAAAATCTGGCTTTTGGCAATTGACTCAAAAATGGTGCCAGAAGCTTGCAAATGCTCCCATGAAAGCTTTGGCGATGGAAACAGAAGGGTTTTTATCACAGGACAAGAAATCAGCTCTCAAAAACTTCACCGGCAGAAAATATTTTTTTGAAAATATCTCTAAGCCCCGGGGTCACAATTTCAGCAAAAATCTGACTTTTGGCAATTCACTCAAAAATGGTGCCAGAAGCTTGCAAATGCTCCCCTGAAAGCTTTGGCAATGGAAACAGAAGGCTTTTTATCACAGGACAAGAAATCAGCTCTCAAAAACTTCACCGGCAGAAAATATTTTTTTGAAAAAATCCCTAAGCCCCGGGGTCACAATTTCAGCAAAAATCTGACTTTTGGCAATTCACTCAAAAATGGTGCCAGAAGCTTGCAAATGCTCCCCTGAAAGCTTTGGCGATGGAAACAGAAGGCTTTTTATCACTGGACAAGAAATCAGCTCTCAAAAACTTCACCGGCAGAAAATATTTTTTTGAAAAAATCCCTAAGCCCCGGGGTCACCATTTCAGCAAAAATCTGACTTTTGGCAATTCACTCAAAAATGGTGCCAGAAGCTTGCAAATGCTCCCCTGAAAGCTTTGGCGATGGAAAAAGAAGGCTTTTTATCACAGAACAAGAAATCAGCCCTCAAAAACTTAACCGACAGAAAATATTTTTTTGAAAAAATACCTAAGCCCCGGGGTCACAATTTCAGCAAAAATCTGACTTTTGGCAATTGACTCAAAAATGGTGCCAGAAGCTTACAAATGCTCCCATGAAAGCTTTGGCGATGGAAACAGAAGGATTTTTATCACAGGACAAGAAATCAGCTCTCAAAAACTTCACCGGCAGAAAATATTTTTTTGAAAATATCTCTAAGCCCCGGGGTCACAATTTCAGCAAAAATCTGACTTTTGGCAATTTACTCAAAAATGGTGCCAGAAGCTTGCAAATGCTCCCCTGAAAGCTTTGGCGATGGAAACAGAAGGCTTTTTATCACAGGACAAGAAATCAGCTCTCAAAAACTTCACCGGCAGAAAATATTTTTTTGAAAAAATCCCTAAGCCCCGGGGTCACAATTTCAGCAAAAATCTGACTTTTGGCAATTCACTCAAAAATGGAGCCAGAAGCTTGCAAATTCTCCCCTGAAAGCTTTGGCGATGGAAACAGAAGGCTTTTTAACACAGAACAAGAAATAATCCCTCAAAAACTTAACCGGCAGAAAATATTTTTTTGAAAAAATCCCTAAGCCCCGGGGTCACAATTTCACCAAAAATCTGACTTTTGGCAATTCACTCAAAAATGGTGCCAGAAGCTTGAAAATGCTCTCCTGAAAGGTTTGGCACTCGAAACAGAAGGCTTTTTATCACAGAACAAGAAATCAGCCCTCAAAAACTTCACCGGCAGAAAATATTTTTTTGAAAAAATCCCTAAGCCCGGGGTCACAATTTCAGCAAAAATCTGACTTTTGGCAATTCACTCAAAAATGGTGCCAGAAGCTTGCAAATGCTCCCCTGAAAGCTTTGTCACTCGAAACAGAAGGCTTTTTATCACAAGACAAGAAATCAGCCCTCAAAAACTTCACCGGCAGAAAATATTTTTTTGAAAAAATCCCTAAGCCCCGGGGTCACAATTTCAGCAGAAATCTGACTTTTGGCAATTCACTCAAAAATGGTGCCTAAAGCTTGAAAATGCTCTCCTGAAAGGTTTGGCGATGGAAACAGAAGGCTTTTTATCACAGGACAAGAAATCAGCCCTCAAAAACTTAACCGGCAGGAAATATTTTTTTGAAAAAATCCGTAAGCCCCGGGGTGACAATTTCAGCAAAAATCTGACTTTTGGCAATTGACTCAAAAATGGTGCCAGAAGCTTGCAAATGCTCTCCTGAAAGCTTTGGCGATGGAAACAGAAGCCTTTTTATCACAGGACAAGAAATCAGCTCTCAAAAACTTCACCGGCAGAAAATATTTTTTTGAAAAAATCCCCAAGCTCTCAAAAACTTCACCGGCAGAAAATATTTTTTTGAAAAAATCCCTAAGCCCCGGGGTCACAATTTCAGCAAAAATCTGACTTTTGGCAATTCACTCAAAAATGGTACCAGAAGCTTGCAAATGCTCCTCTGAAAGGTTTGGCACTCGAAAAAGAAAGGTTTTTATCACAGAACAAGAAATCAGCCCTCAAAAACTTCACCGGCAGAAAATATGTTTTTGAAAAAATCCCTAAGCCCTGGGGTCACAATTTCAGCAAAAATCTGACTTTTGGCAATTCACTCAAAAATGGTGCCAGAAGCTTGCAAATGCTCCCATGAAAGCTTTGGCGATGGAAACAGAAGGGTTTTTATCACAGGACAAGAAATCAGCTCTCAAAAACTTCACCGGCAGAAAATATTTTTTTGAAAAAATCTCTAAGCCCCGGGGTCACAATTTCAGCAAAAATCTGACTTTTGGCAATTCACTCAAAAATGGTGCCAGAAGCTTGCAAATGCTCCCCTGAAAGCTTTGGCGATGGAAACAGAAGGCTTTTTAACACAGGACAAGAAATCAGACCTCACAAACTTCACCGGCAGAAAATATTTTTTTGAAAAAATCCCTAAGCCCGGGGTCACAATTTCAGCAAAAATCTGACTTTTGGCAATTCACTCAAAAATGGTGCCAGAAGCTTGCAAATGCTCCCCTGAAAGCTTTGTCACTCGAAACAGAAGGCTTTTTATCACAAGACAAGAAATCAGCCCTCAAAAACTTCACCGGCAGAAAATATTTTTTTGAAAAAATCCCTAAGCCCCGGGGTCACAATTTCAGCAGAAATCTGACTTTTGGCAATTCACTCAAAAATGGTGCCTAAAGCTTGAAAATGCTCTCCTGAAAGGTTTGGCGATGGAAACAGAAGGCTTTTTATCACAGGACAAGAAATCAGCCCTCAAAAACTTAACCGGCAGGAAATATTTTTTTGAAAAAATCCGTAAGCCCCGGGGTGACAATTTCAGCAAAAATCTGACTTTTGGCAATTGACTCAAAAATGGTGCCAGAAGCTTGCAAATGCTCTCCTGAAAGCTTTGGCGATGGAAACAGAAGCCTTTTTATCACAGGACAAGAAATCAGCTCTCAAAAACTTCACCGGCAGAAAATATTTTTTTGAAAAAATCCCCAAGCTCTCAAAAACTTCACCGGCAGAAAATATTTTTTTGAAAAAATCCCTAAGCCCCGGGGTCACAATTTCAGCAAAAATCTGACTTTTGGCAATTCACTCAAAAATGGTACCAGAAGCTTGCAAATGCTCCTCTGAAAGGTTTGGCACTCGAAAAAGAAAGGTTTTTATCACAGAACAAGAAATCAGCCCTCAAAAACTTCACCGGCAGAAAATATGTTTTTGAAAAAATCCCTAAGCCCTGGGGTCACAATTTCAGCAAAAATCTGACTTTTGGCAATTCACTCAAAAATGGTGCCAGAAGCTTGCAAATGCTCCCATGAAAGCTTTGGCGATGGAAACAGAAGGGTTTTTATCACAGGACAAGAAATCAGCTCTCAAAAACTTCACCGGCAGAAAATATTTTTTTGAAAAAATCTCTAAGCCCCGGGGTCACAATTTCAGCAAAAATCTGACTTTTGGCAATTCACTCAAAAATGGTGCCAGAAGCTTGCAAATGCTCCCCTGAAAGCTTTGGCGATGGAAACAGAAGGCTTTTTAACACAGGACAAGAAATCAGACCTCACAAACTTCACCGGCAGAAAATATTTTTTTGAAAAAATCCCTAAGCCCCGGGGTCACAATTTCAGCAAAAATCTGGCTTTTGGCAATTCACTCAAAAATGGTGCCAGAAGCTTGCAAATGCTACTCTGAAAGGTTTGGCACTCGAAAAAGAAAGGTTTTTATCACAGAACAAGAAATCAGCCCTCAAAAACTTCACCGGCAGAAAATATGTTTTTGAAAAAATCCCTAAGCCCTGGGGTCACAATTTCAGCAAAAATCTGACTTTTGGCAATTCACTCAAAAATGGTGCCAGAAGCTTGCAAATGCTCCCATGAAAGCTTTGGCGATGGAAACAGAAGGCTTTTTATCACTGGACAAGAAATCAGCTCTCAAAAACTTCACCGGCAGAAAATATTTTTTTGAAAAAATCCCTAAGCCCCGGGGTCACAATTTCAGCAAAAATCTGACTTTTGGCAATTCACTCAAAATTGGTGCCAGAAGCTTGCAAATGCTCCCCTGAAAGCTTTGGCGATGGAAACAGAAGGCTTTTTATCACAGAACAAAAAATCAGCCCTCAAAAACTTCACCGGCAGAAAATATTTTTTTGAAAAAATCCCTAAGCCCCGGGGTCACCATTTCAGCAAAAATCTGACTTTTGGCAATTCACTCAAAAATGGTGCCAGAAGCTTGCAAATGCTCCCCTGAAAGCTTTGGCGATGGAAACAGAAGGCTTTTTATCACAGAACAAGAAATCAGCCCTCAAAAACTTAACCGGCAGAAAATATTTCTTTGAAAAAATCCCTAAGCCCCGGGGTCACAATTTCAGCAAAAATCTGACTTTTGGCAATTGACTCAAAAATGGTGCAAGAAGCTTGAAAATGCTCTCCTGAAAGCTTTGGCGATGGAAACAGAAGGCTTTTTATCACAGGACAAGGAATCAGCTCTCAAAAACTTCACCGGCAGAAAATATTTTTTTAAAAAAATCCCTAAGCCCCGGGGTCACAATTTCAGCAAAAATCTGACTTTTGGCAATTCACTCAAAAATGGTGCCTAAAGCTTGAAAATGCTCTCCTGAAAGGTTTGGCAATCGAAACAGAAGGCTTTTTATCACAGAACAAGAAATCAGCCCTCAAAAACTTAACCGGCAGAAATTTTTTTTTTGAAAAAATCCCTAAGCCCCGGGGTCACAATTTCAGCAAAAATCTGACTTTTGGCAATTCACTCAAAAATGGTGCCTAAAGCTTGAAAATGCTCTCCTGAAAGCTTTGGCGATGGAAACAGAAGGCTTTTTATCACAGGACAAGAAATCAGCTCTCAAAATCTTAACCGGCAGAAAATATTTTTTTGAAAAAATCCCTAAGCCCCGGGGTCACAATTTCAGCAAAAATCTGACTTTTGGCAATTGACTCAAAAATGGTGCCAGAAGCTTGCAAATGCTCCCCTGAAAGCTTTGGCGATGGAAACAGAAGGCTTTTTATCACAGGACAAGAAATCAGCCCTCAAAAACTTCACCGGCAGAAAATATTTTTTTGAAAAAATCCCTAAGCCCCGGGGTCACAATTTCAGCAAAAATCTGACTTTTGGCAATTCACTCAAAAATGGAGCCAGAAGCTTGCAAATGCTCCCCTGAAAGCTTTGGCGATGGAAACAGAAGGCTTTTTAACACAGAACAACAAATCATCCCTCAAAAACTTCACCGGCAGAAAATATTTTTTTGAAAAAATCCCTAAGCCCCGGGGTCACAATTTCAGCAAAAATCTGACTTTTGGCAATTCACTCAAAAATGGAGCCAGAAGCTTGCAAATGCTCCCCTGAAAGCTTTGGCGATGGAAACAGAAGGCTTTTTAACACAGAACAACAAATCATCCCTCAAAAACTTCACAGGCAGAAAATATTTTTTTGAAAAAATATCTAAGCCCCGGGATCACAATTTCAGCAAAAATCTGACTTTTGGCAATTCACTCAAAAATCGTGCCTAAAGCTTGAAAATGCTCTCCTGAAAGCTTTGGCGATGGAAACAGAAGGCTTTTTATCACAGGACAAGAAATCAGCTCTCAAAATCTTAACCGGCAGAAAATATTTTTTTGAAAAAATCCCTAAGCCCCGGGGTCACAATTTCAGCAAAAATCTGACTTTTGGCAATTCACTCAAAAATGGTGCCAGAAGCTTGCAAATGCTCCCCTGAAAGCTTTGGCGATGGAAACAGAAGGCTTTTTATCACAGGACAAGAAATCAGCCCTCAAAAACTTCACCGGCAGAAAATATTTTTTTGAAAAAATCCCTAAGCCCCGGGGTCACAATTTCAGCAAAAATCTGACTTTTGGCAATTCACTCAAAAATGGAGCCAGAAGCTTGCAAATGCTCCCCTGAAAGCTTTGGCGATGGAAACAGAAGGCTTTTTAACACAGAACAACAAATCATCCCTCAAAAACTTCACCGGCAGAAAATATTTTTTTGAAAAAATCCCTAAGCCCCGGGGTCACAATTTCAGCAAAAATCTGACTTTTGGCAATTCACTCAAAAATGGAGCCAGAAGCTTGCAAATGCTCCCCTGAAAGCTTTGGCGATGGAAACAGAAGGCTTTTTAACACAGAACAACAAATCATCCCTCAAAAACTTCACAGGCAGAAAATATTTTTTTGAAAAAATATCTAAGCCCCGGGATCACAATTTCAGCAAAAATCTGACTTTTGGCAATTCACTCAAAAATCGTGCCTAAAGCTTGAAAATGCTCTCCTGAAAGCTTTGGCGATGGAAACAGAAGGCTTTTTATCACAGGACAAGAAATCAGCTCTCAAAATCTTAACCGGCAGAAAATATTTTTTTGAAAAAATCCCTAAGCCCCGGGGTCACAATTTCAGCAAAAATCTGACTTTTGGCAATTCACTCAAAAATGGTGCCAGAAGCTTGCAAATGCTCCCCTGAAAGCTTTGGCGATGGAAACAGAAGGCTTTTTATCACAGGACAAGAAATCAGCCCTCAAAAACTTCACCGGCAGAAAATATTTTTTTGAAAAAATCCCTAAGCCCCGGGGTCACAATTTCAGCAAAAATCTGACTTTTGGCAATTCACTCAAAAATGGAGCCAGAAGCTTGCAAATGCTCCCCTGAAAGCTTTGGCGATGGAAACAGAAGGCTTTTTAACACAGAACAACAAATCATCCCTCAAAAACTTCACAGGCAGAAAATATTTTTTTGAAAAAATATCTAAGCCCCGGGGTCACAATTTCAGCAAAAATCTGACTTTTGGCAATTCACTCAAAAATGGTGCCAGAAGCTTGCAAATGCTCTCCTGAAAGCTTTGGCGATGGAAACAGAAGGCTTTTTAACACAGAACAACAAATCATCCCTCAAAAACTTCACAGGCAGAAAATATTTTTTTGAAAAAATATCTAAGCCCCGGGGTCACAATTTCAGCAAAAATCTGACTTTTGGCAATTCACTCAAAAATGGTGCCTAAAGCTTGAAAATGCTCTCCTGAAAGCTTTGGCGATGGAAACAGAAGGCTTTTTATCACAGGACAAGAAATCAGCTCTCAAAATCTTAACCGGCAGAAAATATTTTTTTGAAAAAATCCCTAAGCCCCGGGGTCACAATTTCAGCAAAAATCTGACTTTTGGCAATTCACTCAAAAATGGTGCCAGAAGCTTGCAAATGCTCCCCTGAAAGCTTTGGCGATGGAAACAGAAGGCTTTTTATCACAGGACAAGAAATCAGCCCTCAAAAACTTCACCGGCAGAAAATATTTTTTTGAAAAAATCCCTAAGCCCTGGGGTCACAATTTCAGCAAAAATCTGACTTTTGGCAATTGACTCAAAAATGGTGCCAGAAGCTTGCCAATGCTCTCCTGAAAGCTTTGGCGATGGAAACAGAAGCCTTTTTATCACAGGACAAGAAATCAGCTCTCAAAAACTTCACCGGCAGAAAATATTTTTTTGAAAAAATCCCCAAGCTCTCAAAAACTTCACCGGCAGAAAATATTTTTTTGAAAAAATCCCTAAGCCCCGGGGTCACAATTTCAGCAAAAATCTGACTTTTGGCAATTCACTCAAAAATGGTGCCAGAAGCTTGCAAATGCTCCTCTGAAAGGTTTGGCACTCGAAAAAGAAAGGTTTTTATCACAGAACAAGAAATCAGCCCTCAAAAACTTCACCGGCAGAAAATATGTTTTTGAAAAAATCCCTAAGCCCTGGGGTCACAATTTCAGCAAAAATCTGACTTTTGGCAATTCACTCAAAAATGGTGCCAGAAGCTTGCAAATGCTCCCATGAAAGCTTTGGCGATGGAAACAGAAGAGTTTTTATCACTGGACAAGAAATCAGCTCTCAAAAACTTCACCGGCAGAAAATATTTTTTTGAAAAAATCTCTAAGCCCCGGGGTCACAATTTCAGCAAAAATCTGACTTTTGGCAATTCACTCAAAAATGGTGCCAGAAGCTTGCAAATGCTCCCCTGAAAGTTTTGGCGATGGAAACAGAAGGCTTTTTAACACAGGACAAGAAATCAGACCTCAAAAACTTCACCGGCAGAAAATATTTTTTTGAAAAAATCCCTAAGCCCCGGGGTCACCATTTCAGCAAAAATCTGGCTTTTGGCAATTCACTCAAAAATGGTGCCAGAAGCTTGCAAATGCTATTCTGAAAGGTTTGGCACTCGAAAAAGAAAGGTTTTTATCACAGAACAAGAAATCAGCCCTCAAAAACTTCACCGGCAGAAAATATGTTTTTGAAAAAATCCCTAAGCCCTGGGGTCACCATTTCAGCAAAAATCTGACTTTTGGCAATTCACTCAAAAATGGTGCCAGAAGCTTGCAAATGCTCCCATGAAAGCTTTGGCGATGGAAACAGAAGGCTTTTTATCACTGGACAAGAAATCAGCTCTCAAAAACTTCACCGGCAGAAAATATTTTTTTGAAAAAATCCCTAAGCCCCGGGGTCACAATTTCAGCAAAAATCTGACTTTTGGCAATTCACTCAAAAATGGTGCCAGAAGCTTGCAAATGCTCCCCTGAAAGCTTTGGCGATGGAAACAGAAGGCTTTTTATCACTGGACAAGAAATCAGCTCTCAAAAACTTCACCGGCAGAAAATATTTTTTTGAAAAAATCCCTAAGCCCCGGGGTCACCATTTCAGCAAAAATCTGACTTTTGGCAATTCACTCAAAAATGGTGCCAGAAGCTTGCAAATGCTCCCCTGAAAGCTTTGGCGATGGAAACAGAAGGCTTTTTATCACAGAACAAGAAATCAGCCCTCAAAAACTTAACCGACAGAAAATATTTTTTTGAAAAAATCCCTAAGCCCCGGGGTCACAATTTCAGCAAAAATCTGACTTTTGGCAATTGACTCAAAAATGGTGCCAGAAGCTTGCAAATGCTCCCATGAAAGCTTTGGCGATGGAAACAGAAGGGTTTTTATCACAGGACAAGAAATCAGCTCTCAAAAACTTCACCGGCAGAAAATATTTTTTTGAAAATATCTCTAAGCCCCGGGGTCACAATTTCAGCAAAAATCTGACTTTTGGCAATTCACTCAAAAATGGTGCCAGAAGCTTGCAAATGCTCCCCTGAAAGCTTTGGCACTCGAAACAGAAGGCTTTTTATCACAGAACAAGAAATCAGCCCTCAAAAACTTCACCGGCAGAAAATATTTTTTTGAAAAAATCCCTAAGCCCAGGGTCACAATTTCAGCAAAAATCTGACTTTTGGCAATTCACTCAGAAATGGTGCCAGAAGCTTGCAAATGCTCTCCTGAAATCTTTGGCGATGGAAACAGAAGCCTTTTTATCACAGGACAAGAAATCAGCTCTCAAAAACTTCACCGGCAGAAAATATTTTTTTGAAAAAATCCCCAAGCTCTCAAAAACTTCACCGGCAGAAAATATTTTTTTGAAAAAATCCCTAAGCCCCGGGGTCACAATTTCAGCAAAAATCTGACTTTTGGCAATTCACTCAAAAATGGAGCCAGAAGCTTGCAAATGCTCCTCTGAAAGGTTTGGCACTCGAAAAAGAAAGGTTTTTATCACAGAACAAGAAATCAGCCCTCAAAAACTTCACCGGCAGAAAATATGTTTTTGAAAAAATCCCTAAGCCCTGGGGTCACAATTTCAGCAAAAATCTGACTTTTGGCAATTCACTCAAAAATGGTGCCAGAAGCTTGCAAATGCTCCCATGAAAGCTTTGGCGATGGAAACAGAAGGGTTTTTATCACAGGACAAGAAATCAGCTCTCAAAAACTTCACCGGCAGAAAATATTTTTTTGAAAAAATCTCTAAGCCCCGGGGTCACAATTTCAGCAAAAATCTGACTTTTGGCAATTCACTCAAAAATGGTGCCAGAAGCTTGCAAATGCTCCCCTGAAAGCTTTGGCGATGGAAACAGAAGGCTTTTTAACACAGGACAAGAAATCAGACCTCAAAAACTTCACCGGCAGAAAATATTTTTTTGAAAAAATCCCTAAGCCCCGGGGTCACAATTTCAGCAAAAATCTGACTTTTGGCAATTCACTCAAAAATGGTGCCAGAAGCTTGCAAATGCTCCCCTGAAAGCTTTGGCGATGGAAACAGAAGGCTTTTTATCACTGGACAAGAAATCAGCTCTCAAAAACTTCACCGGCAGAAAATATTTTTTTGAAAATATCTCTAAGCCCCGGGGTCACAATTTCAGCAAAAATCTGACTTTTGGCAATTCACTCAAAAATGGTGCCAGAAGCTTGCAAATGCTCCCCTGAAAGCTTTGGCGATGGAAACAGAAGGCTTTTTATCACTGGACAAGAAATCAGCTCTCAAAAACTTCACCGGCAGAAAATATTTTTTTGAAAAAATCCCTAAGCCCCGGGGTCACAATTTCAGCAAAAATCTGACTTTTGGCAATTCACTCAAAAATGGTGCCAGAAGCTTGCAAATGCTCCCCTGAAAGCTTTGGCGATGGAAACAGAAGGCTTTTTATCACTGGACAAGAAATCAGCTCTCAAAAACTTCACCGGCAGAAAATATTTTTTTGAAAAAATCCCTAAGCCCCGGGGTCACCATTTCAGCAAAAATCTGACTTTTGGCAATTCACTCAAAAATGGTGCCAGAAGCTTGCAAATGCTCCCCTGAAAGCTTTGGCGATGGAAACAGAAGGCTTTTTATCACAGAACAAGAAATCAGCCCTCAAAAACTTAACCGACAGAAAATATTTTTTTGAAAAAATCCCTAAGCCCCGGGGTCACAATTTCAGCAAAAATCTGACTTTTGGCAATTGACTCAAAAATGGTGCCAGAAGCTTGCAAATGCTCCCATGAAAGCTTTGGCGATGGAAACAGAAGGGTTTTTATCACAGGACAAGAAATCAGCTCTCAAAAACTTCACCGGCAGAAAATATTTTTTTGAAAATATCTCTAAGCCCCGGGGTCACAATTTCAGCAAAAATCTGACTTTTGGCAATTCACTCAAAAATGGTGCCAGAAGCTTGCAAATGCTCCCCTGAAAGCTTTGGCGATGGAAACAGAAGGCTTTTTATCACAGGACAAGAAATCAGCTCTCAAAAACTTCACCGGCAGAAAATATTTTTTTAAAAAAAATCCCTAAGCCCCGGGGTCACAATTTCAGCAAAAATCTGACTTTTGGCAATTCACTCAAAAATGGAGCCAGAAGCTTGCAAATGCTCCCCTGAAAGCTTTGGCGATGGAAACAGAAGGCTTTTTAACACAGAACAAGAAATAATCCCTCAAAAACTTAACCGGCAGAAAATATTTTTTTGAAAAAATCCCTAAGCCCCGGGGTCACAATTTCAGCAAAAATCTGACTTTTGGCAATTCACTCAAAAATGGTGCCAGAAGCTTGAAAATGCTCTCCTGAAAGGTTTGGCACTCGAAACAGAAGGCTTTTTATCACAGAACAAGAAATCAGCCCTCAAAAACTTCACCGGCAGAAAATATTTTTTTGAAAAAATCCCTAAGCCCGGGGTCACAATTTCAGCAAAAATCTGACTTTTGGCAATTCACTCAAAAATGGTGCCAGAAGCTTGCAAATGCTCCCCTGAAAGCTTTGTCACTCGAAACAGAAGGCTTTTTATCACAGGACAAGAAATCAGCCCTCAAAAACTTCACCGGCAGAAAATATTTTTTTGAAAAAATCCCTAAGCCCCGGGGTCACAATTTCAGCAGAAATCTGACTTTTGGCAATTCACTCAAAAATGGTGCCTAAAGCTTGAAAATGCTCTCCTGAAAGGTTTGGCGATGGAAACAGAAGGCTTTTTATCACAGGACAAGAAATCAGCCCTCAAAAACTTAACCGGCAGGAAATATTTTTTTCAAAAAAATCCGTAAGCCCCGGGGTGACAATTTCAGCAAAAATCTGACTTTTGGCAATTGACTCAAAAATGGTGCCAGAAGCTTGCAAATGCTCTCCTGACAGCTTTGGCGATGGAAACAGAAGCCTTTTTATCACAGGACAAGAAATCAGCTCTCAAAAACTTCACCGGCAGAAAATATTTTTTTGAAAAAATCCCCAAGCTCTCAAAAACTTCACCGGCAGAAAATATTTTTTTCAAAAAATCCCTAAGCCCCGGGGTCACAATTTCAGCAAAAATCTGACTTTTGGCAATTCACTCAAAAATGGTGCCAGAAGCTTGCAAATGCTCCTCTGAAAGGTTTGGCACTCGAAAAAGAAAGGTTTTTATCACAGAACAAGAAATCAGCCCTCAAAAACTTCACCGGCAGAAAATATTTTTTTGAAAAAATCCCTAAGCCCCACGGTCACAATTTCAGCAAAAATCTGACTTTTGGCAATTCACTCAAAAATGGTGCCAGAAGCTTGCAAATGCTCCCATGAAAGCTTTGGCGATGGAAACAGAAGGGTTTTTATCACAGGACAAGAAATCAGCTCTCAAAAACTTCACCGGCAGAAAATATTTTTTTGAAAAAATCTCTAAGCCCCGGGGTCACAATTTCAGCAAAAATCTGACTTTTGGCAATTCACTCAAAAATGGTGCCAGAAGCTTGCAAATGCTCCCCTGAAAGCTTTGGCGATGGAAACAGAAGGCTTTTTAACACAGGACAAGAAATCAGACCTCAAAAACTTCACCGGCAGAAAATATTTTTTTGAAAAAATCCCTAAGCCCCGGGGTCACAATTTCAGCAAAAATCTGGCTTTTGGCAATTCACTCAAAAATGGTGCCAGAAGCTTGCAAATGCTACTCTGAAAGGTTTGGCACTCGAAAAAGAAAGGTTTTTATCACAGAACAAGAAATCAGCCCTCAAAAACTTCACCGGCAGAAAATATGTTTTTGAAAAAATCCCTAAGCCCTGGGGTCACAATTTCAGCAAAAATCTGACTTTTGGCAATTCACTCAAAAATGGTGCCAGAAGCTTGCAAATGCTACTCTGAAAGGTTTGGCACTCGAAAAAGAAAGGTTTTTATCACAGGACAAGAAATCAGCCCTCAAAAACTTAACCGGCAGGAAATATTTTTTTGAAAAAATCCGTAAGCCCCGGGGTGACAATTTCAGCAAAAATCTGACTTTTGGCAATTGACTCAAAAATGGTGCCAGAAGCTTGCAAATGCTCTCCTGAAAGCTTTGGCGATGGAAACAGAAGCCTTTTTATCACAGGACAAGAAATCAGCTCTCAAAAACTTCACCGGCAGAAAATATTTTTTTGAAAAAATCCCCAAGCTCTCAAAAACTTCACCGGCAGAAAATATTTTTTTGAAAAAATCCCTAAGCCCCGGGGTCACAATTTCAGCAAAAATCTGACTTTTGGCAATTCACTCAAAAATGGTGCCAGAAGCTTGCAAATGCTACTCTGAAAGGTTTGGCACTCGAAAAAGAAAGGTTTTTATCACAGAACAAGAAATCAGCCCTCAAAAACTTCACCGGCAGAAAATATGTTTTTGAAAAAATCCCTAAGCCCTGGGGTCACAATTTCAGCAAAAATCTGGCTTTTGGCAATTCACTCAAAAATGGTGCCAGAAGCTTGCAAATGCTCCCATGAAAGCTTTGGCGATGGAAACAGAAGGCTTTTTATCACTGGACAAGAAATCAGCTCTCAAAAACTTCACCGGCAGAATGTATTTTTTTGAAAAAATCCCTAAGCCCCGGGGTCACAATTTCAGCAAAAATCTGACTTTTGGCAATTCACTCAAAATTGGTGCCAGAAGCTTGCAAATGCTCCCCTGAAAGCTTTGGCGATGGAAACAGAAGGCTTTTTATCACAGAACAAAAAATCAGCCCTCAAAAACTTCACCGGCAGAAAATATTTTTTTGAAAAAATCCCTAAGCCCCGGGGTCACCATTTCAGCAAAAATCTGACTTTTGGCAATTCACTCAAAAATGGTGCCAGAAGCTTGCAAATGCTCCCCTGAAAGCTTTGGCGATGGAAACAGAAGGCTTTTTATCACAGAACAAGAAATCAGCCCTCAAAAACTTAACCGACAGAAAATATTTTTTTGAAAAAATCCCTAAGCCCCGGGGTCACAATTTCAGCAAAAATCTGACTTTTGGCAATTGACTCAAAAATGGTGCCAGAAGCTTGCAAATGCTCTCCTGAAATCTTTGGCGATGGAAACAGAAGCCTTTTTATCACAGGACAAGAAATCAGCTCTCAAAAACTTAACCGGCAGAAAATATTTTTTTGAAAAAATCCCCAAGCCCTGGGGTCACAATTTCAGCAAAAATCTGACTTTTGGCAATTGACTCAAAAATGGTGCAAGAAGCTTGAAAATGCTCTCCTGAAAGCTTTGGCGATGGAAACAGAAGGCTTTTTATCACAGGACAAGGAATCAGCTCTCAAAAACTTAACCGGCAGAAAATATTTTTTTTAAAAAATCCCTAAGCCCCGGGGTCACAATTTCAGCAAAAATCTGACTTTTGGCAATTCACTCAAAAATGGTGCCTAAAGCTTGAAAATGCTCTCCTGAAAGGTTTGGCAATCGAAACAGAAGGCTTTTTATCACAGAACAAGAAATCAGCCCTCAAAAACTTAACCGGCAGAAAATTTTTTTTTGAAAAAATCCCTAAGCCCCGGGGTCACAATTTCAGCAAAAATGTGACTTTTGGCAATTCACTCAAAAATGGTGCCTAAAGCTTGAAAATGCTCTCCTGAAAGCTTTGGCGATGGAAACAGAAGGCTTTTTATCACAGGACAAGAAATCAGCTCTCAAAATCTTAACCGGCAGAAAATATTTTTTTGAAAAAATCCCTAAGCCCCGGGGTCACAATTTCAGCAAAAATCTGACTTTTGGCAATTCACTCAACAATGGTGCCAGAAGCTTGCAAATGCTCCCCTGAAAGCTTTGGCGATGGAAACAGAAGGCTTTTTATCACAGGACAAGAAATCAGCCCTCAAAAACTTCACCGGCAGAAAATATTTTTTTGAAAAAATCCCTAAGCCCCGGGGTCACAATTTCAGCAAAAATCTGACTTTTGGCAATTCACTCAAAAATGGAGCCAGAAGCTTGCAAATGCTCCCCTGAAAGCTTTGGCGATGGAAACAGAAGGCTTTTTAACACAGAACAACAAATCATCCCTCAAAAACTTCACCGGCAGAAAATATTTTTTTGAAAAAATCCCTAAGCCCCGGGGTCACAATTTCAGCAAAAATCTGACTTTTGGCAATTCACTCAAAAATGGAGCCAGAAGCTTGCAAATGCTCCCCTGAAAGCTTTGGCGATGGAAACAGAAGGCTTTTTAACACAGAACAACAAATCATCCCTCAAAAACTTCACAGGCAGAAAATATTTTTTTGAAAAAATATCTAAGCCCCGGGGTCACAATTTCAGCAAAAATCTGACTTTTGGCAATTCACTCAAAAATGGTGCCAGAAGCTTGCAAATGCTCCCCTGAAAGCTTTGGCGATGGAAACAGAAGGCTTTTTATCACAGGACAAGAAATCAGCTCTCAAAATCTTAACCGGCAGAAAATATTTTTTTGAAAAAATCCCTAAGCCCCGGGGTCACAATTTCAGCAAAAATCTGACTTTTGGCAATTCACTCAAAAATGGTGCCAGAAGCTTGCAAATGCTCCCCTGAAAGCTTTGGCGATGGAAACAGAAGGCTTTTTATCACAGGACAAGAAATCAGCCCTCAAAAACTTCACCGGCAGAAAATATTTTTTTGAAAAAATCCCTAAGCCCCGGGGTCACAATTTCAGCAAAAATCTGACTTTTGGCAATTCACTCAAAAATGGAGCCAGAAGCTTGCAAATGCTCGCCTGAAAGCTTTGGCGATGGAAACAGAAGGCTTTTTAACACAGAACAACAAATCATCCCTCAAAAACTTCACAGGCAGAAAATATTTTTTTGAAAAAATATCTAAGCCCCGGGGTCACAATTTCAGCAAAAATCTGACTTTTGGCAATTCACTCAAAAATGGTGCCTAAAGCTTGAAAATGCTCTCCTGAAAGGTTTGGCGATGGAAACAGAAGGCTTTTTATCACAGGACAAGAAATCACCTCTCAAAATCTTAACCGGCAGAAAATATTTTTTTGAAAAAATCCCTAAGCCCCGGGGTCACAATTTCAGCAAAAATCTGACTTTTGGCAATTCACTCAAAAATGGTGCCAGAAGCTTGCAAATGCTCCCCTGAAAGCTTTGGCGATGGAAACCGAAGGCTTTTTATCACAGGACAAGAAATCAGCCCTCAAAAACTTCACCGGCAGAAAATATTTTTTTGAAAAAATCCCTAAGCCCCGGGGTCACAATTTCAGCAAAAATCTGACTTTTGGCAATTCACTCAAAAATGGAGCCAGAAGCTTGCAAATGCTCCCCTGAAAGCTTTGGCGATGGAAACAGAAGGCTTTTTAACACAGAACAACAAATCATCCCTCAAAAACTTCACAGGCAGAAAATATTTTTTTGAAAAAATATCTAAGCCCCGGGGTCACTATTTCAGCAAAAATCTGACTTTTGGCAATTCACTCAAAAATGGTGCCTAAAGCTTGAAAATGCTCCCCTGAAAGCTTTGGCGATGGAAACAGAAGGCTTTTTAACACAGAACAAGAAATCATCCCTCAAAAACTTCACAGGCAGAAAATATTTTTTTGAAAAAATCCCTAAGCCCCGGGGTCACAATTTCAGCAAAAATCTGACTTTTGGCAATTCACTCAAAAATGGTGCCAGAAGCTTGCAAATGCTCCACTGAAAGCTTTGGCGATGGAAACAGAAGGCTTTTTATCACAGGACACGAAATCAGCTCTCAAAAACTTAACCGGCAGAAAATATTTTTTTGAAAAGATCCCTAAGCCCCGGGGTCACAATTTCAGCAAAAATCTGACTTTTGGCAATTCACTAAAAAATGGTGCCAGAAGCTTGCAAATGCTCCCCTGAAAGCTTTGGCGATGGAAACAGAAGGCTTTTTAACACAGAACAAGAAATCATCCCTCAAAAACTTCACCGGCAGAAAATATTTTTTTGAAAAAATCCCTAAGCCCCGGGGTCACAATTTCAGCAAAAATCTGACTTTTGGCAATTCACTCAAAAATGGTGCCTAAAGCTTGAAAATGCTCCCCTGAAAGCTTTGGCGATGGAAACAGAAGGCTTTTTATCGCAGAACAAGAAATCAGCCCTCAAAAACTTAACCGACAGAGAATATTTTTTTGAAAAAATCCCTAAGCCCCGGGGTCACAATTTCAGCAAAAATTTGACTTTTGGCAATTCACTCAAAAATGGTGCCAGAAGCTTGCAAATGCTCCCCTGAAAGCTTTGGCGATGGAAACAGAAGGCTTTTTATCACAGGACAAGAAATCAGCCCTCAAAAACTTCACCGGCAGAAAATATTTTTTTGAAAAAATCCCTAAGCCCCGGGGTCACAATTTCAGCAAAAATCTGACTTTTGGCAATTCACTCAAAAATGGTGCCAGAAGCTTGCAAATGCTCCCCTGAAAGCTTTGGCGATGGAAACAGAAGGCTTTTTAACACAGGACAAGAAATCAGACCTCAAAAACTTCACCGGCAGAAAATATTTTTTTGAAAAGATCCCTAAGCCCCGGGGTCACAATTTCAGCAAAAATCTGACTTTTGGCAATTCACTCAAAAATGGAGCCAGAAGCTTGCAAATGCTCCCCTGAAAGCTTTGGCGATGGAAACAGAAGGCTTTTTATCACAGGACAAGAAATCAGCCCTCAAAAACTTCACCGGCAGAAAATATTTTTTTGAAAAAATCCCTAAGCCCCGGGGTCACAATTTCAGCAAAAATCTGACTTTTGGCAATTCACTCAAAAATGGAGCCAGAAGCTTGCAAATGCTCCCCTGAAAGCTTTGGCGATGGAAACAGAAGGCTTTTTAACACAGAACAAGAAATCATCCCTCAAAAACTTAACCGGAAGAAAATATTTTTTTGAAAAAATCCCTAAGCCCCGGGGTCACAATTTCAGCAAAAATCTGACTTTTGGCAATTCACTCAAAAATGGTGCCTAAAGCTTGAAAATGCTCCCCTGAAAGCTTTGGCGATGGAAACAGAAGGCTTTTTATCGCAGAACAAGAAATCAGCCCTCAAAAACTTAACCGACAGAGAATATTTTTTTGAAAAAATCCCTAAGCCCCGGGATCACAATTTCAGCAAAAATCTGACTTTTGGCAATTCACTCAAAAATGGTGCCTAAAGCTTGAAAATGCTCCCCTGAAAGCTTTGGCGATGGAAACAGAAGGCTTTTTATCGCAGAACAAGAAATCAGCCCTCAAAAACTTAACCGACAGAGAATATTTTTTTGAAAAAATCCCTAAGCCCCGGGGTCACAATTTCAGCAAAAATCTGACTTTTGGCAATTCACTCAAAAATGGTGCCAACCGGTTGGTAATGCTCCCCTGAAAGGTTTGGCACTCGAAACAGAAGGCTTTTTATCACAGAACAAGAAATCAGCCCTCAAAAACTTAACCGGCAGAAAATATTTTTTTGAAAAAATCCCTAAGCCCCGGGGTCACAATTTCAGCAAAAATCTGACTTTTGGCAATTCACTCAAAAATGGTGCCAGAAGCTTGAAAATGCTCTCCTGAAAGCTTTGGCGATGGAAACAGAAGGCTTTTTATCACAGGACAAGAAATCAGCCCTCAAAAAATTAACCGGCAGGAAATATTTTTTGGAAAAAATCCCTAAGCCCTGGGGTCACAATTTCAGCAAAAATCTGACTTTTGGCAATTCACTCAAAAATGGTGCCAGAAGCTTGAAAATACAGAAGCTTGAAAATGCTCCCCTGAAAGGTTTGGCACTCGAAACAGAAGGCTTTTTATCACAGGACAGGAAATCAGCTCTCAAAAACTTCACCGGCAGAAAATATTTTTTTGAAAAAATCCCCAAGCCCTGGGGTCACAATTTCAGCAAAAATCTGACTTTTGGCAATTGACTCAAAAATGGTGCAAGAAGCTTGAAAATGCTCTCCTGAAAGCTTTGGCGATGGAAACAGAAGGCTTTTTATCACAGGACAAGGAATCAGCTCTCAAAAACTTAACCGGCAGAAAATATTTTTTTTAAAAAATCCCTAAGCCCCGGGGTCACAATTTCAGCAAAAATCTGACTTTTGGCAATTCACTCAAAAATGGTGCCTAAAGCTTGAAAATGCTCTCCTGAAAGGTTTGGCAATCGAAACAGAAGGCTTTTTATCACAGAACAAGAAATCAGCCCTCAAAAACTTAACCGGCAGAAAATTTTTTTTTGAAAAAATCCCTAAGCCCCGGGGTCACAATTTCAGCAAAAATGTGACTTTTGGCAATTCACTCAAAAATGGTGCCTAAAGCTTGAAAATGCTCTCCTGAAAGCTTTGGCGATGGAAACAGAAGGCTTTTTATCACAGGACAAGAAATCAGCTCTCAAAATCTTAACCGGCAGAAAATATTTTTTTGAAAAAATCCCTAAGCCCCGGGGTCACAATTTCAGCAAAAATCTGACTTTTGGCAATTCACTCAACAATGGTGCCAGAAGCTTGCAAGTGCTCCCCTGAAAGCTTTGGCGATGGAAACAGAAGGCTTTTTATCACAGGACAAGAAATCAGCCCTCAAAAACTTCACCGGCAGAAAATATTTTTTTGAAAAAATCCCTAAGCCCCGGGGTCACAATTTCAGCAAAAATCTGACTTTTGGCAATTCACTCAAAAATGGAGCCAGAAGCTTGCAAATGCTCCCCTGAAAGCTTTGGCGATGGAAACAGAAGGCTTTTTAACACAGAACAACAAATCATCCCTCAAAAACTTCACCGGCAGAAAATATTTTTTTGAAAAAATCCCTAAGCCCCGGGGTCACAATTTCAGCAAAAATCTGACTTTTGGCAATTCACTCAAAAATGGAGCCAGAAGCTTGCAAATGCTCCCCTGAAAGCTTTGGCGATGGAAACAGAAGGCTTTTTAACACAGAACAACAAATCATCCCTCAAAAACTTCACAGGCAGAAAATATTTTTTTGAAAAAATATCTAAGCCCCGGGGTCACAATTTCAGCAAAAATCTGACTTTTGGCAATTCACTCAAAAATGGTGCCAGAAGCTTGCAAATGCTCCCCTGAAAGCTTTGGCGATGGAAACAGAAGGCTTTTTATCACAGGACAAGAAATCAGCTCTCAAAATCTTAACCGGCAGAAAATATTTTTTTGAAAAAATCCCTAAGCCCCGGGGTCACAATTTCAGCAAAAATCTGACTTTTGGCAATTCACTCAAAAATGGTGCCAGAAGCTTGCAAATGCTCCCCTGAAAGCTTTGGCGATGGAAACAGAAGGCTTTTTATCACAGGACAAGAAATCAGCCCTCAAAAACTTCACCGGCAGAAAATATTTTTTTGAAAAAATCCCTAAGCCCCGGGGTCACAATTTCAGCAAAAATCTGACTTTTGGCAATTCACTCAAAAATGGAGCCAGAAGCTTGCAAATGCTCGCCTGAAAGCTTTGGCGATGGAAACAGAAGGCTTTTTAACACAGAACAACAAATCATCCCTCAAAAACTTCACAGGCAGAAAATATTTTTTTGAAAAAATATCTAAGCCCCGGGGTCACAATTTCAGCAAAAATCTGACTTTTGGCAATTCACTCAAAAATGGTGCCTAAAGCTTGAAAATGCTCTCCTGAAAGGTTTGGCGATGGAAACAGAAGGCTTTTTATCACAGGACAAGAAATCACCTCTCAAAATCTTAACCGGCAGAAAATATTTTTTTGAAAAAATCCCTAAGCCCCGGGGTCACAATTTCAGCAAAAATCTGACTTTTGGCAATTCACTCAAAAATGGTGCCAGAAGCTTGCAAATGCTCCCCTGAAAGCTTTGGCGATGGAAACCGAAGGCTTTTTATCACAGGACAAGAAATCAGCCCTCAAAAACTTCACCGGCAGAAAATATTTTTTTGAAAAAATCCCTAAGCCCCGGGGTCACAATTTCAGCAAAAATCTGACTTTTGGCAATTCACTCAAAAATGGAGCCAGAAGCTTGCAAATGCTCCCCTGAAAGCTTTGGCGATGGAAACAGAAGGCTTTTTAACACAGAACAACAAATCATCCCTCAAAAACTTCACAGGCAGAAAATATTTTTTTGAAAAAATATCTAAGCCCCGGGGTCACTATTTCAGCAAAAATCTGACTTTTGGCAATTCACTCAAAAATGGTGCCTAAAGCTTGAAAATGCTCCCCTGAAAGCTTTGGCGATGGAAACAGAAGGCTTTTTAACACAGAACAAGAAATCATCCCTCAAAAACTTCACAGGCAGAAAATATTTTTTTGAAAAAATCCCTAAGCCCCGGGGTCACAATTTCAGCAAAAATCTGACTTTTGGCAATTCACTCAAAAATGGTGCCAGAAGCTTGCAAATGCTCCACTGAAAGCTTTGGCGATGGAAACAGAAGGCTTTTTATCACAGGACACGAAATCAGCTCTCAAAAACTTAACCGGCAGAAAATATTTTTTTGAAAAGATCCCTAAGCCCCGGGGTCACAATTTCAGCAAAAATCTGACTTTTGGCAATTCACTAAAAAATGGTGCCAGAAGCTTGCAAATGCTCCCCTGAAAGCTTTGGCGATGGAAACAGAAGGCTTTTTAACACAGAACAAGAAATCATCCCTCAAAAACTTCACCGGCAGAAAATATTTTTTTGAAAAAATCCCTAAGCCCCGGGGTCACAATTTCAGCAAAAATCTGACTTTTGGCAATTCACTCAAAAATGGTGCCTAAAGCTTGAAAATGCTCCCCTGAAAGCTTTGGCGATGGAAACAGAAGGCTTTTTATCGCAGAACAAGAAATCAGCCCTCAAAAACTTAACCGACAGAGAATATTTTTTTGAAAAAATCCCTAAGCCCCGGGGTCACAATTTCAGCAAAAATTTGACTTTTGGCAATTCACTCAAAAATGGTGCCAGAAGCTTGCAAATGCTCCCCTGAAAGCTTTGGCGATGGAAACAGAAGGCTTTTTATCACAGGACAAGAAATCAGCCCTCAAAAACTTCACCGGCAGAAAATATTTTTTTGAAAAAATCCCTAAGCCCCGGGGTCACAATTTCAGCAAAAATCTGACTTTTGGCAATTCACTCAAAAATGGAGCCAGAAGCTTGCAAATGCTCCCCTGAAAGCTTTGGCGATGGAAACAGAAGGCTTTTTAACACAGAACAACAAATCATCCCTCAAAAACTTCACAGGCAGAAAATATTTTTTTGAAAAAATCCCTAAGCCCTGGGGTCACAATTTCAGCAAAAATCTGACTTTTGGCAATTCACTCAAAAATGGTGCCAGAAGCTTGCAAATGCTCCTCTGAAAGGTTTGGCACTCGAAAAAGAAAGGTTTTTATCACAGAACAAGAAATCAGCCCTCAAAAACTTCACCGGCAGAAAATATTTTTTTGAAAAAATCCCTAAGCCCCACGGTCACAATTTCAGCAAAAATCTGACTTTTGGCAATTCACTCAAAAATGGTGCCAGAAGCTTGCAAATGCTCCCATGAAAGCTTTGGCGATGGAAACAGAAGGGTTTTTATCACAGGACAAGAAATCAGCTCTCAAAAACTTCACCGGCAGAAAATATTTTTTTGAAAAAATCTCTAAGCCCCGGGGTCACAATTTCAGCAAAAATCTGACTTTTGGCAATTCACTCAAAAATGGTGCCAGAAGCTTGCAAATGCTCCCCTGAAAGCTTTGGCGATGGAAACAGAAGGCTTTTTAACACAGGACAAGAAATCAGACCTCAAAAACTTCACCGGCAGAAAATATTTTTTTGAAAAGATCCCTAAGCCCCGGGGTCACAATTTCAGCAAAAATCTGACTTTTGGCAATTCACTAAAAAATGGTGCCAGAAGCTTGCAAATGCTCCCCTGAAAGCTTTGGCGATGGAAACAGAAGGCTTTTTATCACAGGACAAGAAATCAGCCCTCAAAAACTTCACCAGCAGAAAATATTTTTTTGAAAAAATCCCTAAGCCCCGGGGTCACAATTTCAGCAAAAATCTGACTTTTGGCAATTCACTCAAAAATGGAGCCAGAAGCTTGCAAATGCTCCCCTGAAAGCTTTGGCGATGGAAACAGAAGGCTTTTTAACACAGAACAAGAAATCATCCCTCAAAAACTTAACCGGCAGAAAATATTTTTTTGAAAAAATCCCTAAGCCCCGGGGTCACAATTTCAGCAAAAATCTGACTTTTGGCAATTCACTCAAAAATGGTGCCTAAAGCTTGAAAATGCTCCCCTGAAAGCTTTGGCGATGGAAACAGAAGGCTTTTTATCGCAGAACAAGAAATCAGCCCTCAAAAACTTAACCGACAGAGAATATTTTTTTGAAAAAATCCCTAAGCCCCGGGATCACAATTTCAGCAAAAATCTGACTTTTGGCAATTCACTCAAAAATGGTGCCTAAAGCTTGAAAATGCTCCCCTGAAAGCTTTGGCGATGGAAACAGAAGGCTTTTTATCGCAGAACAAGAAATCAGCCCTCAAAAACTTAACCGACAGAGAATATTTTTTTGAAAAAATCCCTAAGCCCCGGGGTCACAATTTCAGCAAAAATCTGACTTTTGGCAATTCACTCAAAAATGGTGCCAACCGGTTGGTAATGCTCCCCTGAAAGGTTTGGCACTCGAAACAGAAGGCTTTTTATCACAGAACAAGAAATCAGCCCTCAAAAACTTAACCGGCAGAAAATATTTTTTTGAAAAAATCCCTAAGCCCCGGGGTCACAATTTCAGCAAAAATCTGACTTTTGGCAATTCACTCAAAAATGGTGCCAGAAGCTTGAAAATGCTCTCCTGAAAGCTTTGGCGATGGAAACAGAAGGCTTTTTATCACAGGACAAGAAATCAGCCCTCAAAAAATTAACCGGCAGGAAATATTTTTTGGAAAAAATCCCTAAGCCCTGGGGTCACAATTTCAGCAAAAATCTGACTTTTGGCAATTCACTCAAAAATGGTGCCAGAAGCTTGAAAATACAGAAGCTTGAAAATGCTCCCCTGAAAGCTTTGGCGATGGAAACAGAAGGCTTTTTATCGCAGAACAAGAAATCAGCCCTCAAAAACTTAACCGACAGAGAATATTTTTTTGAAAAAATCCCTAAGCCCCGGGGTCACAATTTCAGCAAAAATTTGACTTTTGGCAATTCACTCAAAAATGGTGCCAGAAGCTTGCAAATGCTCCCCTGAAAGCTTTGGCGATGGAAACAGAAGGCTTTTTATCACAGGACAAGAAATCAGCCCTCAAAAACTTCACCGGCAGAAAATATTTTTTTGAAAAAATCCCTAAGCCCCGGGGTCACAATTTCAGCAAAAATCTGACTTTTGGCAATTCACTCAAAAATGGAGCCAGAAGCTTGCAAATGCTCCCCTGAAAGCTTTGGCGATGGAAACAGAAGGCTTTTTAACACAGAACAACAAATCATCCCTCAAAAACTTCACAGGCAGAAAATATTTTTTTGAAAAAATCCCTAAGCCCTGGGGTCACAATTTCAGCAAAAATCTGACTTTTGGCAATTCACTCAAAAATGGTGCCAGAAGCTTGCAAATGCTCCTCTGAAAGGTTTGGCACTCGAAAAAGAAAGGTTTTTATCACAGAACAAGAAATCAGCCCTCAAAAACTTCACCGGCAGAAAATATTTTTTTGAAAAAATCCCTAAGCCCCACGGTCACAATTTCAGCAAAAATCTGACTTTTGGCAATTCACTCAAAAATGGTGCCAGAAGCTTGCAAATGCTCCCATGAAAGCTTTGGCGATGGAAACAGAAGGGTTTTTATCACAGAACAAGAAAAAAGCCCTCAAAAACTTCACCGGCAGAAAATATTTTTTTGAAAAAATCCCTAAGCCCCGGGGTCACAATTTCAGCAAAAATCTGACTTTTGGCAATTCACTCAAAAATGGTGCCAGAAGCTTGCAAATGCTCTCCTGAAAGGTTTGGCGATGGAAACAGAAGGCTTTTTATCACAGGACAAGAAATCAGCTCTCAAAAACTTCACCGGCAGAAAATATTTTTTTGAAAAAATCCCTAAGCCCCGGGGTCACAATTTCAGCAAAAATCTGACTTTGGGCAATTAACTCAAAAATGGTGCCTAAAGCTTGAAAATGCTCTCCTGAAAGGTTTGGCGATGTAAACAGAAGGCTTTTTATCACAGGACAAGAAATCAGCCCTCAAAAACTTAACCGGCAGAAAATATTTTTTTGAAAAAATCCCTAAGCCCCGGGGTCACAATTTCAGCAAAAATCTGACTTTTGGCAATTCACTCAAAAATGGTGCCAGAAGCTTGAAAATGCTCCCCTGAAAGCTTTGGCGATGGAAACAGAAGGCTTTTTATCACAGGACAAGAAATCAGCTCGCAAAAACTTAACCGGCAGAAAATATTTTTTTGAAAAAATCCCTAAGCCCCGGGGTCACAATTTCAGCAAAAATCTGACTTTTGGCAATTCACTCAAAAATGGTGCCAGAAGCTTGAAAATGCTCCCCTGAAAGCTTTGGCGATGGAAACAGAAGGCTTTTTATCACAGGACATGAAATCAGCCCTCAAAAACTTAACCGGCAGAAAATATTTTTTTGAAAAAAATCCCTAAGCCCCGGGGTCACAATTTCAGCAAACATCTGACTTTTGGCAATTGACTCAAAAATGGTGCCAGAAGCTTGAAAATGCTCCCCTGAAAGCTTTGGCGATGGAAACAGAAGGCTTTTTATCACAGGACAAGAAATCAGCCCTCAAAAACTTCACCGGCAGAAAATATTTTTTTGAAAAAATCCCTAAGCCCCGGGGTCACAATTTCAGCAAAAATCTGACTTTTGGCAATTCACTCAAAAATGGAGCCAGAAGCTTGCAAATGCTCCCCTGAAAGCTTTGGCGATGGAAACAGAAGGCTTTTTAACACAGAACAACAAATCATCCCTCAAAAACTTCACAGGCAGAAAATATTTTTTTGAAAAAATATCTAAGCCCCGGGGTCACTATTTCAGCAAAAATCTGACTTTTGGCAATTCACTCAAAAATGGTGCCTAAAGCTTGAAAATGCTCCCCTGAAAGCTTTGGCGATGGAAACAGAAGGCTTTTTAACACAGAACAAGAAATCATCCCTCAAAAACTTCACAGGCAGAAAATATTTTTTTGAAAAAATCCCTAAGCCCCGGGGTCACAATTTCAGCAAAAATCTGACTTTTGGCAATTCACTCAAAAATGGTGCCAGAAGCTTGCAAATGCTCCCCTGAAAGCTTTGGCGATGGAAACAGAAGGCTTTTTATCACAGGACACGAAATCAGCTCTCAAAAACTTAACCGGCAGAAAATATTTTTTTGAAAAGATCCCTAAGCCCCGGGGTCACAATTTCAGCAAAAATCTGACTTTTGGCAATTCACTAAAAAATGGTGCCAGAAGCTTGCAAATGCTCCCCTGAAAGCTTTGGCGATGGAAACAGAAGGCTTTTTAACACAGAACAAGAAATCATCCCTCAAAAACTTCACCGGCAGAAAATATTTTTTTGAAAAAATCCCTAAGCCCCGGGGTCACAATTTCAGCAAAAATCTGACTTTTGGCAATTCACTCAAAAATGGTGCCTAAAGCTTGAAAATGCTCCCCTGAAAGCTTTGGCGATGGAAACAGAAGGCTTTTTATCGCAGAACAAGAAATCAGCCCTCAAAAACTTAACCGACAGAGAATATTTTTTTGAAAAAATCCCTAAGCCCCGGGATCACAATTTCAGCAAAAATTTGACTTTTGGCAATTCACTCAAAAATGGTGCCAGAAGCTTGCAAATGCTCCCCTGAAAGCTTTGGCGATGGAAACAGAAGGCTTTTTATCACAGGACAAGAAATCAGCCCTCAAAAACTTCACCGGCAGAAAATATTTTTTTGAAAAAATCCCTAAGCCCCGGGGTCACAATTTCAGCAAAAATCTGACTTTTGGCAATTCACTCAAAAATGGAGCCAGAAGCTTGCAAATGCTCCCCTGAAAGCTTTGGCGATGGAAACAGAAGGCTTTTTAACACAGAACAACAAATCATCCCTCAAAAACTTCACAGGCAGAAAATATTTTTTTGAAAAAATCCCTAAGTCCTGGGGTCACAATTTCAGCAAAAATCTGACTTTTGGCAATTCACTCAAAAATGGTGCCAGAAGCTTGCAAATGCTCCTCTGAAAGGTTTGGCACTCGAAAAAGAAAGGTTTTTATCACAGAACAAGAAATCAGCCCTCAAAAACTTAACTGACAGAAAATATTTTTTTGAAAAGATCCCTAAGCTCCGGCAATTCACTCAAAAATGGTGCCAGAAGCTTGCAAATGCTCCCCTGAAAGCTTTGGCGATGGAAACAGAAGGCTTTTTAACACAGGACAAGAAATCAGACCTCAAAAACTTCACCGGCAGAAAATATTTTTTTGAAAAGATCCCTAAGCCCCGGGGTCACAATTTCAGCAAAAATCTGACTTTTGGCAATTCACTAAAAAATGGTGCCAGAAGCTTGCAAATGCTCCCCTGAAAGCTTTGGCGATGGAAACAGAAGGCTTTTTATCACAGGACAAGAAATCAGCCCTCAAAAACTTCACCGGCAGAAAATATTTTTTTGAAAAAATCCCTAAGCCCCGGGGTCACAATTTCAGCAAAAATCTGACTTTTGGCAATTCACTCAAAAATGGAGCCAGAAGCTTGCAAATGCTCCCCTGAAAGCTTTGGCGATGGAAACAGAAGGCTTTTTAACACAGAACAAGAAATCATCCCTCAAAAACTTAACCGGAAGAAAATATTTTTTTGAAAAAATCCCTAAGCCCCGGGGTCACAATTTCAGCAAAAATCTGACTTTTGGCAATTCACTCAAAAATGGTGCCTAAAGCTTGAAAATGCTCCCCTGAAAGCTTTGGCGATGGAAACAGAAGGCTTTTTATCGCAGAACAAGAAATCAGCCCTCAAAAACTTAACCGACAGAGAATATTTTTTTGAAAAAATCCCTAAGCCCCGGGATCACAATTTCAGCAAAAATCTGACATTTGGCAATTCACTCAAAAATGGTGCCTAAAGCTTGAAAATGCTCTCCTGAAAGCTTTGGCGATGGAAACAGAAGGCATTTTATCACAGGACAAGAAATCAGCTCTCAAAAACTTAACCGGCAGAAAATATTTTTTTGAAAAGATCCCTAAGCCCCGGGGTCACAATTTCAGCAAAAATCTGACTTTTGGCAATTCACTAAAAAATGGTGCCAGAAGCTTGCAAATGCTCCCCTGAAAGCTTTGGCGATGGAAACAGAAGGCTTTTTATCACAGGACAAGAAATCAGCCCTCAAAAACTTCACAGGCAGAAAATATTTTTTTGAAAAAATCCCTAAGCCCCGGGGTCACAATTTCAGCAAAAATCTGACTTTTGGCAATTCACTCAAAAATGGTGCCAACCGGTTGCAAATGCTCCCCTGAAAGGTTTGGCACTCGAAACAGAAGGCTTTTTATCACAGAACAAGAAATCAGCCCTCAAAAACTTAACCGGCAGAAAATATTTTTTTGAAAAAATCCCTAAGCCCCGGGGTCACAATTTCAGCAAAAATCTGACTTTTGGCAATTCACTCAAAAATGGTGCCAGAAGCTTGAAAATGCTCTCCTGAAAGCTTTGGCGATGGAAACAGAAGGCTTTTTATCACAGGACAAGAAAGCAGCCCTCAAAAACTTAACCGGCAGAAAATATTTTTTTGAAAAAATCCCTAAGCCCCGGGGTCGCAATTTCAGCAAAAATCTGACTTTTGGCAATTCACTCAAAAATGGTGCCAGAAGCTTGAAAATGCTCTCCTGAAAGCTTTGGCGATGGAAACAGAAGGCTTTTTATCACAGGACAAGAAATCAGCCCTCAAAAAATTAACCGGCAGGAAATATTTTTTGGAAAAAATCCCTAAGCCCTGGGGTCACAATTTCAGCAAAAATCTGACTTTTGGCAATTCACTCAAAAATGGTGCCAGAAGCTTGAAAATGCTCCCCTGAAAGGTTTGGCACTCGAAACAGAAGGCTTTTTATCACAGGACAGGAAATCAGCTCTCAAAAACTTCACCGGCAGAAAATATTTTTTTGAAAAAATCCCTAAGCCCCGGGGTCACAATTTCAGCAAAAATCTGACTTTTGGCAATTGACTCAAAAATGGTGCCAGAAGCTTGCAAATGCTCCCCTGAAAGCTTTGGCGATGCAAACAGAAGGCTTTTTATCACAGGACAAGAAATCAGCCCTCAAAAACTTCACCGGCAGAAAATATTTTTTTGAAAAAATCCCTAAGCCGGGGTCACAATTTCAGCAAAAATCTGACTTTGGGCAATGGACTCAAAAATGGTGCCAGAAGCTTGCAAATGCTCCCCTGAAAGCTTTGGCGATGGAAACAGAAGGCTTTTTATCACAGGACAAGAAATCAGCCCTCAAAAACTTCACCGGCAGAAAATATTTTTTTGAAAAAATCCCTAAGCCCCGGGGTCACAATTTCAGCAAAAATCTGACTTTTGGCAATTCACTCAAAAATGGTGCCAACCGTTTGGAAATGCTCCCCTGAAAGGTTTGGCACTCGAAACAGAAGGCTTTTTATCACAGAACAAGAAAAAAGCCCTCAAAAACTTAACCGGCAGAAAATATTTTTTTGAAAAAATCCCTAAGCCCCGGGGTCACAATTTCAGCAAAAATCTGACTTTTGGCAATTGACTCAAAAATGGTGCCAGAAGCTTGCAAATGCTCTCCTGAAAGGTTTGGCGATGGAAACAGAAGGCTTTTTATCACAGGACAAGAAATCAGCTCTCAAAAACTTCACCGGCAGAAAATATTTTTTTGAAAAAATCCCTAAGCCCCGGGGTCACAATTTCAGCAAAAATCTGACTTTGGGCAATTAACTCAAAAATGATGCCTAAAGCTTGAAAATGCTCTCCTGAAAGGTTTGGCGATGGAAACAAAAGGCTTTTTATCACAGGACAAGAAATCAGCCCTCAAAAACTTAACCGGCAGAAAATATTTTTTTGAAAAAATCCCTAAGCCCCGGGGTCACAATTTCAGCAAAAATCTGACTTTTGGCAATTCACTCAAAAATGGTGCCAGAAGCTTGAAAATGCTCCCCTGAAAGCTTTGGCGATGGAAACAGAAGGCTTTTTATCACAGGACAAGAAATCAGCTCGCAAAAACTTAACCGGCAGAAAATATTTTTTTGAAAAAATCCCTAAGCCCCGGGGTCACAATTTCAGCAAAAATCTGACTTTTGGCAATTCACTCAAAAATGGTGCCAGAAGCTTGAAAATGCTCCCCTGAAAGCTTTGGCGATGGAAACAGAAGGCTTTTTATCACAGGACATGAAATCAGCCCTCAAAAACTTAACCGGCAGAAAATATTTTTTTGAAAAAAATCCCTAAGCCCCGGGGTCACAATTTCAGCAAAAATCTGACTTTTGGCAATTGACTCAAAAATGGTGCCAGAAGCTTGAAAATGCTCCCCTGAAAGCTTTGGCGATGGAAACAGAAGGCTTTTTATCACAGGACAAGAAATCAGCTCTCAAAAACTTCACCGGCAGAAAATATTTTTTTGAAACAATCCCTAAGCCCCGGGGTCACAATTTCAGCAAAAATCTGACTTTTGGCAATTCACTCAAAAATGGTGCCTAAAGCTTGAAAATGCTCTCCTGAAAGCTTTGGCGATGGAAACAGAAGGCTTTTTATCACAGGACAAGAAATCAGCTCTCAAAAACTTAACCGGCAGGAAATATTTTTTTGAAAAAATCCATAAGCCCCGGGGTCACAATTTCAGCAAAAATCTGACTTTTGGCAATTCACTCAAAAATGGTGCCAACCGGTTGCAAATGCTCCCCTGAAAGGTTTGGCACTCGAAACAGAAGGCTTTTTATCACAGAACAAGAAAAAAGCCCTCAAAAACTTAACCGGCAGAAAATATTTTTTTGAAAAAATCCCTAAGCCCCGGGGTCACAATTTCAGCAAAAATCTGACTTTTGGCAATTGACTCAAAAATGGTGCCAGAAGCTTGCAAATGCTCTCCTGAAAGGTTTGGCGATGGAAACAGAAGGCTTTTTATCACAGGACAAGAAATCAGCTCTCAAAAACTTCACCGGCAGAAAATATTTTTTTGAAAAAATCCCTAAGCCCCGGGGTCACAATTTCAGCAAAAATCTGACTTTGGGCAATTAACTCAAAAATGATGCCTAAAGCTTGAAAATGCTCTCCTGAAAGGTTTGGCGATGGAAACAAAAGGCTTTTTATCACAGGACAAGAAATCAGCCCTCAAAAACTTAACCGGCAGAAAATATTTTTTTGAAAAAATCCCTAAGCCCCGGGGTCACAATTTCAGCAAAAATCTGACTTTTGGCAATTCACTCAAAAATGGTGCCAGAAGCTTGAAAATGCTCCCCTGAAAGCTTTGGCGATGGAAACAGAAGGCTTTTTATCACAGGACAAGAAATCAGCTCGCAAAAACTTAACCGGCAGAAAATATTTTTTTGAAAAAATCCCTAAGCCCCGGGGTCACAATTTCAGCAAAAATCTGACTTTTGGCAATTCACTCAAAAATGGTGCCAGAAGCTTGAAAATGCTCCCCTGAAAGCTTTGGCGATGGAAACAGAAGGCTTTTTATCACAGGACATGAAATCAGCCCTCAAAAACTTAACCGGCAGAAAATATTTTTTTGAAAAAAATCCCTAAGCCCCGGGGTCACAATTTCAGCAAAAATCTGACTTTTGGCAATTGACTCAAAAATGGTGCCAGAAGCTTGAAAATGCTCCCCTGAAAGCTTTGGCGATGGAAACAGAAGGCTTTTTATCACAGGACAAGAAATCAGCTCTCAAAAACTTCACCGGCAGAAAATATTTTTTTGAAACAATCCCTAAGCCCCGGGGTCACAATTTCAGCAAAAATCTGACTTTTGGCAATTCACTCAAAAATGGTGCCTAAAGCTTGAAAATGCTCTCCTGAAAGCTTTGGCGATGGAAACAGAAGGCTTTTTATCACAGGACAAGAAATCAGCTCTCAAAAACTTAACCGGCAGGAAATATTTTTTTGAAAAAATCCATAAGCCCCGGGGTCACAATTTCAGCAAAAATCTGACTTTTGGCAATTCACTCAAAAATGGTGCCAACCGGTTGCAAATGCTCCCCTGAAAGGTTTGGCACTCGAAACAGAAGGCTTTTTATCACAGAACAAGAAAAAAGCCCTCAAAAACTTAACCGGCAGAAAATATTTTTTTGAAAAAATCCCTAAGCCCCGGGGTCACAATTTCAGCAAAAATCTGACTTTTGGCAATTGACTCAAAAATGGTGCCAGAAGCTTGCAAATGCTCTCCTGAAAGGTTTGGCGATGGAAACAGAAGGCTTTTTATCACAGGACAAGAAATCAGCTCTCAAAAACTTCACCGGCAGAAAATATTTTTTTGAAAAAATCCCTAAGCCCCGGGGTCACAATTTCAGCAAAAATCTGACTTTGGGCAATTAACTCAAAAATGATGCCTAAAGCTTGAAAATGCTCTCCTGAAAGGTTTGGCGATGGAAACAAAAGGCTTTTTATCACAGGACAAGAAATCAGCCCTCAAAAACTTAACCGGCAGAAAATATTTTTTTGAAAAAATCCCTAAGCCCCGGGGTCACAATTTCAGCAAAAATCTGACTTTTGGCAATTCACTCAAAAATGGTGCCAGAAGCTTGAAAATGCTCCCCTGAAAGCTTTGGCGATGGAAACAGAAGGCTTTTTATCACAGGACAAGAAATCAGCTCGCAAAAACTTAACCGGCAGAAAATATTTTTTTGAAAAAATCCCTAAGCCCCGGGGTCACAATTTCAGCAAAAATCTGACTTTTGGCAATTCACTCAAAAATGGTGCCAGAAGCTTGAAAATGCTCCCCTGAAAGCTTTGGCGATGGAAACAGAAGGCTTTTTATCACAGGACATGAAATCAGCCCTCAAAAACTTAACCGGCAGAAAATATTTTTTTGAAAAAAATCCCTAAGCCCCGGGGTCACAATTTCAGCAAAAATCTGACTTTTGGCAATTGACTCAAAAATGGTGCCAGAAGCTTGAAAATGCTCCCCTGAAAGCTTTGGCGATGGAAACAGAAGGCTTTTTATCACAGGACAAGAAATCAGCTCTCAAAAACTTCACCGGCAGAAAATATTTTTTTGAAACAATCCCTAAGCCCCGGGGTCACAATTTCAGCAAAAATCTGACTTTTGGCAATTCACTCAAAAATGGTGCCTAAAGCTTGAAAATGCTCTCCTGAAAGCTTTGGCGATGGAAACAGAAGGCTTTTTATCACAGGACAAGAAATCAGCTCTCAAAAACTTAACCGGCAGGAAATATTTTTTTGAAAAAATCCATAAGCCCCGGGGTCACAATTTCAGCAAAAATCTGACTTTTGGCAATTCACTCAAAAATGGTGCCAACCGGTTGCAAATGCTCTCCTGAAAGCTTTGGCGATGGAAACAGAAGGCTTTTTATCACAGGACAAGAAAGCAGCCCTCAAAAACTTAACCGGCAGAAAATATTTTTTTGAAAAAATCCCTAAGCCCCGGGGTCGCAATTTCAGCAAAAATCTGACTTTTGGCAATTCACTCAAAAATGGTGCCAGAAGCTTGAAAATGCTCCCCTGAAAGGTTTGGCACTCGAAACAGAAGGCTTTTTATCACAGGACAAGAAATCAGCTCTCAAAAACTTAACCGGCAGGAAATATTTTTTTGAAAAAATCCCTAAGCCCCGGGGTCACAATTTCAGCAAAAATCTGACTTTTGGCAATTCACTCAAAAATGGTGCCAACCGGTTGCAAATGCTCCCCTGAAAGGTTTGGCACTCGAAACAGAAGGCTTTTTATCACAGAACAAGAAATCAGCTCTCAAAAACTTAACCGGCAGAAAATATTTTTTTGAAAAAATCCCTAAGCCCCGGGGTCACAATTTCAGCAAAAATCTGACTTTTGGCAATTCACTCAAAAATGGTGCCAGAAGCTTGAAAATGCTCTCCTGAAAGCTTTGGCGATGGAAACAGAAGGCTTTTTATCACAGGACAAGAAAGCAGCCCTCAAAAACTTAACCGGCAGAAAATATTTTTTTGAAAAAATCCCTAAGCCCCGGGGTCGCAATTTCAGCAAAAATCTGACTTTTGGCAATTGACTCAAAAATGGTGCCAGAAGCTTGCAAATGCTCTCCTGAAAGGTTTGGCGATGGAAACAGAAGGCTTTTTATCACAGGACAAGAAATCAGCTCTCAAAAACTTCACCGGCAGAAAATATTTTTTTGAAAAAATCCCTAAGCCCCGGGGTCACAATTTCAGCAAAAATCTGACTTTGGGCAATTAACTCAAAAATGGTGCCTAAAGCTTGAAAATGCTCTCCTGAAAGGTTTGGCGATGGAAACAAAAGGCTTTTTATCACAGGACAAGAAATCAGCCCTCAAAAACTTAACCGGCAGAAAATATTTTTTTGAAAAAATCCCTAAGCCCCGGGGTCACAATTTCAGCAAAAATCTGACTTTTGGCAATTCACTCAAAAATGGTGCCAGAAGCTTGAAAATGCTCCCCTGAAAGCTTTGGCGATGGAAACAGAAGGCTTTTTATCACAGGACAAGAAATCAGCTCGCAAAAACTTAACCGGCAGAAAATATTTTTTTGAAAAAATCCCTAAGCCCCGGGGTCACAATTTCAGCAAAAATCTGACTTTTGGCAATTCACTCAAAAATGGTGCCAGAAGCTTGAAAATGCTCCCCTGAAAGCTTTGGCGATGGAAACAGAAGGCTTTTTATCACAGGACATGAAATAAGCCCTCAAAAACTTAACCGGCAGAAAATATTTTTTTGAAAAAATCCCTAAGCCCCGGGGTCACAATTTCAGCAAAAATCTGACTTTTGGCAATTGACTCAAAAATGGTGCCAGAAGCTTGAAAATGCTCCCCTGAAAGCTTTGGCGATGGAAACAGAAGGCTTTTTATCACAGGACAAGAAATCAGCTCTCAAAAACTTCACCGGAAGAAAATATTTTTTTGAAACAATCCCTAAGCCCCGGGGTCACAATTTCAGCAAAAATCTGACTTTTGGCAATTCACTCAAAAATGGTGCCTAAAGCTTGAAAATGCTCTCCTGAAAGCTTTGGCAATGGAAACAGAAGGCTTTTTATCACAGGACAAGAAATCAGCTCTCAAAAACTTAACCGGCAGGAAATATTTTTTTGAAAAAATCCCTAAGCCCCGGGGTCACAATTTCAGCAAAAATCTGACTTTTGGCAATTCACTCAAAAATGGTGCCAACCGGTTGCAAATGCTCCCCTGAAAGGTTTGGCACTCGAAACAGAAGGCTTTTTATCACAGAACAAGAAATCAGCCCTCAAAAACTTAACCGGCAGAAAATATTTTTTTGAAAAAATCCCTAAGCCCCGGGGTCACAATTTCAGCAAAAATCTGACTTTTGGCAATTCACTCAAAAATGGTGCCAGAAGCTTGAAAATGCTCTCCTGAAAGCTTTGGCGATGGAAACAGAAGGCTTTTTATCACAGGACAAGAAAGCAGCCCTCAAAAACTTAACCGGCAGAAAATATTTTTTTGAAAAAATCCCTAAGCCCCGGGGTCGCAATTTCAGCAAAAATCTGACTTTTGGCAATTCACTCAAAAATGGTGCCAGAAGCTTGAAAATGCTCCCCTGAAAGGTTTGGCACTCGAAACAGAAGGCTTTTTATCACAGGACAAGAAATCAGCTCTCAAAAACTTAACCGGCAGAAAATATTTTTTTTTGAAAAAATCCCTAAGCCCCGGGGTCACAATTTCAGCAAAAATCTGACTTTTGGCAATTCACTCAAAAATGGTGCCAGAAGCTTGCAAATGCTCCCCTGAAAGCTTTGGCGATGGAAACAGAAGGCTTTTTATCACAGGACAAGAAATCAGCTCTCAAAAACTTAACCGGCAGAAAATATTTTTTTGAAAAAATCCCTAAGCCCCGGGGTCACAATTTCAGCAAAAATCTGACTTTTGGCAATTCACTCAAAAATGGTGCCAGAAGCTTGCAAATGCTCCCCTGAAATCTTTGGCGATGGAAACAGAAGGCTTTTTATCACAGGACAAGAAATCAGCCCTCAAAAACTTCACCGGCAGAAAATATTTTTTTGAAAAAATCCCTAAGCCCCGGGGTCACAATTTCAGCAAAAATCTGACTTTTGGCAATTCACTCAAAAATGGTGCCAGAAGCTTGCAAATGCTCTCCTGAAAGGTTTGGCACTCGAAAAAGAAAGCTTTTTATCACAGAACAAGAAATCAGCCCTCAAAAACTTCACCGGCAGAAAATATTTTTTTGAAAAAATCCCTAAGCCCCGGGGTCACAATTTCAGCAAAAATCTGACTTTTGGCAATTGACTCAAAAATGGTGCCAGAAGCTTGAAAATGCTCCCCTGAAAGGTTTGGCTCTCGAAACAGAAGGCTTTTTATCACAGGACAAAAAATCAGCTCTCAAAAACTTAACCGGCAGAAAATATTTTTTTGAAAAAATCCCTAAGCCCCGGTGTCACAATTTCAGCAAAAATCTGACTTTTGGCAATTCACTCAAAAATGGTGCCTAAAGCTTGAAAATGCTCTCCTGAAAGGTTTGGCACTCGAAAAAGAAAGGTTTTTATCACAGAACAAGAAATCAGCCCTCAAAAACTTCACCGGCAGAAAATATTTTTTTGAAAAAATCCCTAAGCCCTGGGGTCACAATTTCAGCAAAAATCTGACTTTTGGCAATTCACTCAAAAATGGTGCCAGAAGCTTGAAAATGCTCCCGTGAAAGCTTTGGCGATGGAAACAGAAGGCTTTTTATCACAGGACAAGAAATCAGCCCTCAAAAACTTAACCGGCAGAAAATATTTTTTTGAAAAAATCCCTAAGCCCCGGGGTCACAATTTCAGCAAAAATCTGACTTTTGGCAATTCACTCAAAAATGGTGCCAGAAGCTTGAAAATGCTCTCCTGAAAGGTTTGGCGATGGAAACAGAAGGCTTTTTATCACAGGACAAGAAATCAGCCCTCAAAAACTTAACCGGCAGAAAATATTTTTTTGAAAAAATCCCTAAGCCCCGGTGTCACAATTTCAGCAAAAATCTGACTTTTGGCAATTCACTAAAAAATGGTGCCAGAAGCTTGCAAATGCTCCCCTGAAAGCTTTGGCGATGGAAACAGAAGGCTTTTTAACACAGGACAAGAAATCAGCTCTCAAAAACTTAACCGGCAGAAAATATTTTTTTGAAAAAATCCCTAAGCCCCGGGGTCACAATTTCAGCAAAAATCTGACTTTTGGCAATTCACTCAAAAATGGTGCCAGAAGCTTGCAAATGCTCCCCTGAAATCTTTGGCGATGGAAACAGAAGGCTTTTTATCACAGGACAAGAAATCAGCCCTCAAATACTTCACCGGCAGAAAATATTTTTTTGAAAAAATCCCTAAGCCCCGGGGTCACAATTTCAGCAAAAATCTGACTTTTGGCAATTCACTCAAAAATGGTGCCAGAAGCTTGCAAATGCTCTCCTGAAAGGTTTGGCACTCGAAAAAGAAAGGCTTTTATCACAGAACAAGAAATCAGCCCTCAAAAACTTAACCGGCAGAAAATATTTTTTTGAAAAAATCCCTAAGCCCCGGTGTCACAATTTCAGCAAAAATCTGACTTTTGGCAATTGACTCAAAAATGGTGCCAGAAGCTTGAAAATGCTCTCCTGAAAGCTTTGGCGATGGAAACAGAAGGCTTTTTATCACAGGACAAGAAATCAGCCCTCAAAAACTTAACCGGCAGAAAATATTTTTTTGAAAAAATCCCTAAGCCCCGGGGTCACAATTTCAGCAAAAATCTGACTTTTGGCAATTCACTCAAAAATGGTGCCAGAAGCTTGCAAATGCTCCCCTGAAAGGTTTGGCGATGGAAACAGAAGGCTTTTTATCACAGGACAAGAAATCAGCCCTCAAAAACTTCACCGGCAGAAAATATTTTTTTGAAAAAATCCCTAAGCCCCGGGGTCACAATTTCAGCAAAAATCTGACTTTTGGCAATTGACTCAAAAATGGTGCCAGAATTTTGATAATGCTCTCCTGAAAGCTTTGGCGATGGAAACAGAAGGCTTTTTATCACAGAACAAGAAATCAGCTCTCAAAAACTTCACCAGCAGAAAATATTTTTTTGAAAAAATCCCTAAGCCCCGGGGTCACAATTTCAGCAAAAATCTGACTTTTGGCAATTCACTCAAAAATGGTGCCAGAAGCTTGCAAATGCTCCCCTGAAAGCTTTGGCGATGGAAACAGAAGGCTTTTTTATCACAGGACAAGAAATCAGCTCTCAAAAACTTCACCGGCAGAAAATATTTTTTTGAAAAAATGCCTAAGCCCCGGGGTCACAATTTCAGATTAAGTTTTTGAGGGCTGATTTCTTGTTCTGTGATAAAAAGCCTTCTGTTTCGAGTGCCAAACCTTTCAGGAGAGCATTTTCAAGCTTTAGGCACCATTTTTGAGTCAATTGCCAAAAGTCAGATTTTTGTTGAAATTGTGACCCCGGGGCTTAGGGATTTTTTCAAAAAAATATTTTCTGCCGGTGAAGTTTTTGAGGGCTGATTTCTTGTTCTGTGATAAAAACCTTTCTTATTCGAGTGCCAAACCTTTCAGGGGAGCATTTGCAAGCTTCTGGCACCATTTTTGAATGAATTGCCAAAAGTCAGATTTTTGCTGAAATTGTGACCCCGGGGCTTAGGGATTTTTTCAAAAAAATATTTTCTGCCGGTTAAGTTTTTGAGGGCTGATTTCTTGTCCTGTGATAAAAAGCCTTCTGTTTCCATCGCCAAACCTTTCAGGGGAGCATTTGCAAGCTTCTGGCACCATTTTTGAGTCAATTGCCAAAAGTCAGATTTCTGCTGAAATTGTGATCCCGGGGCTTAGGGATTTTTTCAAAAAAATATTTTCTGCCGGTGAAGTTTTTGAGGGCTGATTTCTTGTCCTGTGATAAAAAGCCTTCTGTCTCGAGTGCCAAACCTTTCAGGGGAGCATTTTCAAGCTTCTGGCACCATTTTTGAGTCAATTGCCAAAAGTCAGATTTTTGCTGAAATTGTGACCCCGGGGCTTAGGGATTTTTTCAAAAAAATATTTTCTGCCGGTTAAGTTTTTGAGGGCTGATTTCTTGTTCTGTGATAAAAAGCCTTCTGATTCCATCGCCAAAGCTTTCAAGGGAGGATTTTCAAGCTTCTGGCACCATTTTTGAGTGAATTGCCAAAAGTCAGATTTTTGCTGAAATTGTGACCCCGGGGCTTAGGGATTTTTTCAAAAAAATATTTTCTGTCGGTGAAGTTTTTGAGAGCTGATTTCTTGTTCTGTGATAAAAAGCCTTCTGTTTCGAGTGCTAAACCTTTCAGGGGAGCATTTTCAAGCTTCTGGCACCATTTTTGAGTGAATTGCCAAAAGTCAGATTTTTGCTGAAATTGTGACCCCGGGGCTTAGGGATTGTTTCAAAAAAATATTTTCTGCCGGTGAAGTTTTTGAGAGCTGATTTCTTGTCCTGTGATAAAAAGCCTTCTGTTTCGAGTGCCAAACCTTTCAGGGGAGCATTTGCAAGCTTCTGGCACCATTTTTGAGTGAATTGCCAAAAGTCAGATTTTTGCTGAAATTGTGACCCCGGGGCTTAGGGATTTTTTCAAAAAAATATTTTCTGCCGGTTAAGTTTTTGAGAGCTGATTTCTTGTCCTGTGATAAAAAGCCTTCTGTTTCGAGTGCCAAACCTTTCAGGGGAGCATTTGCAAGCTTCTGGCACCATTTTTGAGTCAATTGCCAAAAGTCAGATTTTTGCTGAAATTGTGACCCCGGGGCTTAGGGATTTTTTCAAAAAAATATTTTCTGCCGGTGAAGTTTTTGAGGGCTGATTTCTTGTCGTGTGATAAAAAGCCTTCTGTTTCCATCGCCAAACCTTTCAGGGGAGCATTTGCAAGCTTCTGGCACCATTTTTGAGTGAATTGCCAAAAGTCAGATTTTTGCTGAAATTGTGACCCCGGGGCTTAGGGATTTTTTCAAAAAAATATTTTCTGCCGGTTAAGTTTTTGAGGGCTGATTTCTTGTCCTGTGATAAAAAGCCTTCTGTTTCCATCGCCAAAGCTTTCAGGAGAGCATTTTCAAGCTTCTGGCACCATTTTTGAGTCAATTGCCAAAAGTCAGATTTTTGCTGAAATTGTGACACCGGGGCTTAGGGATTTTTTCAAAAAAATATTTTCTGCCGGTTAAGTTTTTGAGGGCTGATTTCTTGTCCTGTGATAAAAAGCCTTCTGTTTCGAGTGCCAAACCTTTCAGGGGAGCATTTTCAAGCTTTTGGCACCATTTTTGAGTGAATTGCCAAAAGTCAGATTTTTGCTGAAATTGTGATCCCGGGGCTTAGGGATTTTTTCAAAAAAATATTTTCTGTCGGTTAAGTTTTTGAGGGCTGATTTCTTGTTCTGTGATAAAAAGCCTTCTGTTTCGAGTGCCAAACCTTTCAGGAGAGCATTTTCAAGCTTCTGGCACCATTTTTGAGTCAATTGCCAAAAGTCAGATTTTTGCTGAAATTGTGACCCTGGGGCTTAGGGATTTTTTCAAAAAAAAAATTTTCTGCCAGTTAAGTTTTTGAGGGCTGATTTCTTGTTCTGTGATAAAAAGCCTTCTGTTTCCATCGCCAAAGCTTTCAAGGGAGGATTTTCAAGCTTCTGGCACCATTTTTGAGTGAATTGCCAAAAGTCAGATTTTTGCTGAAATTGTGACCCCGGGGCTTAGGGATTTTTTCAAAAAAATATTTTCTGCCAGTTAAGTTTTTGAGGGCTGATTTCTTGTCCTGTGATAAAAAGCCTTCTGTTTCCATCGCCAAAGCTTTCAGCGGAGCATTTGCAAGCTTCTGGCACCATTTTTGAGTCAATTGCCAAAAGTCAGATTTCTGCTGAAATTGTGACCCCGGGGCTTAGGGATTTTTTCAAAAAAATATTTTCTGCCGGTTAAGTTTTTGAGGGCTGATTTCTTGTTCTGTGATAAAAAGCCTTCTGTTTCGAGTGCCAAACCTTTCAGGAGAGCATTTTCAAGCTTCTGGCACCATTTTTGAGTGAATTGCCAAAAGTCAGATTTTTGCTGAAATTGTGACCCCGGGGCTTAGGGATTTTTTCAAAAAAATATTTTCTGCCGGTGAAGTTTTTGAGGGCTGATTTCTTGTTCTGTGATAAAAACCTTTCTTATTCGAGTGCCAAACCTTTCAGGGGAGCATTTGCAAGCTTCTGGCACCATTTTTGAATGAATTGCCAAAAGTCAGATTTTTGCTGAAATTGTGACCCCGGGGCTTAGGGATTTTTTCAAAAAAATATTTTCTGCCGGTTAAGTTTTTGAGGGCTGATTTCTTGTCCTGTGATAAAAAGCCTTCTGTTTCCATCGCCAAACCTTTCAGGGGAGCATTTGCAAGCTTCTGGCACCATTTTTGAGTCAATTGCCAAAAGTCAGATTTCTGCTGAAATTGTGATCCCGGGGCTTAGGGATTTTTTCAAAAAAATATTTTCTGCCGGTGAAGTTTTTGAGGGCTGATTTCTTGTCCTGTGATAAAAAGCCTTCTGTCTCGAGTGCCAAACCTTTCAGTGGAGCATTTTCAAGCTTCTGGCACCATTTTTGAGTCAATTGCCAAAAGTCAGATTTTTGCTGAAATTGTGACCCCGGGGCTTAGGGATTTTTTCAAAAAAATATTTTCTGTCGGTGAAGTTTTTGAGAGCTGATTTCTTGTCCTGTCATAAAAAGCCTTCTGTTTCGAGTGCCAAACCTTTCAGGGGAGCATTTTCAAGCTTTTGGCACCATTTTTGAGTGAATTGCCAAAAGTCAGATTTTTGCTGAAATTGTGATCCCGGGGCTTAGGGATTTTTTCAAAAAAATATTTTCTGTCGGTTAAGTTTTTGAGGGCTGATTTCTTGTTCTGTGATAAAAAGCCTTCTGTTTCGAGTGCCAAACCTTTCAGGAGAGCATTTTCAAGCTTCTGGCACCATTTTTGAGTGAATTGCCAAAAGTCAGATTTTTGCTGAAATTGTGACCCTGGGGCTTAGGGATTTTTTCAAAAAAATATTTTCTGCCGGTTAAGTTTTTGAGGGCTGATTTCTTGTTCTGTGATAAAAAGCCTTCTGTTTCCATCGCCAAAGCTTTCAAGGGAGGATTTTCAAGCTTCTGGCACCATTTTTGAGTGAATTGCCAAAAGTCAGATTTTTGCTGAAATTGTGACCCCGGGGCTTAGGGATTTTTTCAAAAAAATATTTTCTGTCGGTGAAGTTTTTGAGAGCTGATTTCTTGTTCTGTGATAAAAAGCCTTCTGTTTCGAGTGCCAAACCTTTCAGGGGAGCATTTTCAAGCTTCTGGCACCATTTTTGAGTGAATTGCCAAAAGTCAGATTTTTGCTGAAATTGTGACCCCGGGGCTTAGGGATTGTTTCAAAAAAATATTTTCTGCCGGTGAAGTTTTTGAGAGCTGATTTCTTGTCCTGTGATAAAAAGCCTTCTGTTTCGAGTGCCAAACCTTTCAGGGGAGCATTTGCAAGCTTCTGGCACCATTTTTGAGTGAATTGCCAAAAGTCAGATTTTTGCTGAAATTGTGACCCCGGGGCTTAGGGATTTTTTCAAAAAAATATTTTCTGCCGGTTAAGTTTTTGAGAGCTGATTTCTTGTCCTGTGATAAAAAGCCTTCTGTTTCGAGTGCCAAACCTTTCAGGGGAGCATTTGCAAGCTTCTGGCACCATTTTTGAGTCAATTGCCAAAAGTCAGATTTTTGCTGAAATTGTGACCCCGGGGCTTAGGGATTTTTTCAAAAAAATATTTTCTGCCGGTGAAGTTTTTGAGGGCTGATTTCTTGTCGTGTGATAAAAAGCCTTCTGTTTCCATCGCCAAACCTTTCAGGGGAGCATTTGCAAGCTTCTGGCACCATTTTTGAGTGAATTGCCAAAAGTCAGATTTTTGCTGAAATTGTGACCCCGGGGCTTAGGGACTTTTTCAAAAAAATATTTTCTGCCGGTTAAGTTTTTGAGGGCTGATTTCTTGTCCTGTGATAAAAAGCCTTCTGTTTCCATCGCCAAAGCTTTCAGGAGAGCATTTTCAAGCTTCTGGCACCATTTTTGAGTGAATTGCCAAAAGTCAGATTTTTGCTGAAATTGTGACACCGGGGCTTAGGGATTTTTTCAAAAAAATATTTTCTGCCGGTTAAGTTTTTGAGGGCTGATTTCTTGTCCTGTGATAAAAAGCCTTCTGTTTCGAGTGCCAAACCTTTCAGGGGAGCATTTTCAAGCTTTTGGCACCATTTTTGAGTGAATTGCCAAAAGTCAGATTTTTGCTGAAATTGTGATCCCGGGGCTTAGGGATTTTTTCAAAATAATATTTTCTGTCGGTTAAGTTTTTGAGGGCTGATTTCTTGTTCTGTGATAAAAAGCCTTCTGTTTCGAGTGCCAAACCTTTCAGGAGAGCATTTTCAAGCTTCTGGCACCATTTTTGAGTGAATTGCCAAAAGTCAGATTTTTGCTGAAATTGTGACCCTGGGGCTTAGGGATTTTTTCAAAAAAATATTTTCTGCCGGTTAAGTTTTTGAGGGCTGATTTCTTGTTCTGTGATAAAAAGCCTTCTGTTTCCATCGCCAAAGCTTTCAAGGGAGGATTTTCAAGCTTCTGGCACCATTTTTGAGTGAATTGCCAAAAGTCAGATTTTTGCTGAAATTGTGACCCCGGGGCTTAGGGATTTTTTCAAAAAAATATTTTCTGTCGGTGAAGTTTTTGAGAGCTGATTTCTTGTTCTGTGATAAAAAGCCTTCTGTTTCGAGTGCCAAACCTTTCAGGGGAGCATTTTCAAGCTTCTGGCACCATTTTTGAGTGAATTGCCAAAAGTCAGATTTTTGCTGAAATTGTGACCCCGGGGCTTAGGGATTGTTTCAAAAAAATATTTTCTGCCGGTGAAGTTTTTGAGAGCTGATTTCTTGTCCTGTGATAAAAAGCCTTCTGTTTCGAGTGCCAAACCTTTCAGGGGAGCATTTGCAAGCTTCTGGCACCATTTTTGAGTGAATTGCCAAAAGTCAGATTTTTGCTGAAATTGTGACCCCGGGGCTTAGGGATTTTTTCAAAAAAATATTTTCTGCCGGTTAAGTTTTTGAGAGCTGATTTCTTGTCCTGTGATAAAAAGCCTTCTGTTTCGAGTGCCAAACCTTTCAGGGGAGCATTTGCAAGCTTCTGGCACCATTTTTGAGTGAATTGCCAAAAGTCAGATTTTTGCTGAAATTGTGACCCCGGGGCTTAGGGATTTTTTCAAAAAAATATTTTCTGTCGGTGAAGTTTTTGAGAGCTGATTTCTTGTTCTGTGATAAAAAGCCTTCTGTTTCGAGTGCCAAACCTTTCAGGGGAGCATTTTCAAGCTTCTGGCACCATTTTTGAGTGAATTGCCAAAAGTCAGATTTTTGCTGAAATTGTGACCCCGGGGCTTAGGGATTTTTTCAAAAAAATATTTTCTGCCGGTGAAGTTTTTGAGAGCTGATTTCTTGTCCTGTGATAAAAAGCCTTCTGTTTCCATCGCCAAACCTTTCAGGGGAGCATTTGCAAGCTTCTGGCACCATTTTTGAGTGAATTGCCAAAAGTCAGATTTTTGCTGAAATTGTGACCCCGGGGCTTAGGGACTTTTTCAAAAAAATATTTTCTGCCGGTTAAGTTTTTGAGGGCTGATTTCTTGTCCTGTGATAAAAAGCCTTCTGTTTCCATCGCCAAAGCTTTCAGGAGAGCATTTTCAAGCTTCTGGCACCATTTTTGAGTCAATTGCCAAAAGTCAGATTTTTGCTGAAATTGTGACACCGGGGCTTAGGGATTTTTTCAAAAAAATATTTTCTGCCGGTAAAGTTTTTGAGGGCTGATTTCTTGTCCTGTGATAAAAAGCCTTCTGTTTCGAGTGCCAAACCTTTCAGGGGAGCATTTTCAAGCTTTTGGCACCATTTTTGAGTGAATTGCCAAAAGTCAGATTTTTGCTGAAATTGTGATCCCGGGGCTTAGGGATTTTTTCAAAATAATATTTTCTGTCGGTTAAGTTTTTGAGGGCTGATTTCTTGTTCTGTGATAAAAAGCCTTCTGTTTCGAGTGCCAAACCTTTCAGGAGAGCATTTTCAAGCTTCTGGCACCATTTTTGAGTGAATTGCCAAAAGTCAGATTTTTGCTGAAATTGTGACCCTGGGGCTTAGGGATTTTTTCAAAAAAATATTTTCTGCCGGTTAAGTTTTTGAGGGCTGATTTCTTGTCCTGTGATAAAAAGCCTTCTGTTTCGAGTGCCAAAGCTTTCAAGGGAGGATTTTCAAGCTTCTGGCACCATTTTTGAGTGAATTGCCAAAAGTCAGATTTTTGCTGAAATTGTGACCCCGGGGCTTAGGGATTTTTTCAAAAAAATATTTTCTGTCGGTGAAGTTTTTGAGAGCTGATTTCTTGTTCTGTGATAAAAAGCCTTCTGTTTCGAGTGCCAAACCTTTCAGGGGAGCATTTTCAAGCTTCTGGCACCATTTTTGAGTGAATTGCCAAAAGTCAGATTTTTGCTGAAATTGTGACCCCGGGGCTTAGGGATTGTTTCAAAAAAATATTTTCTGCCGGTGAAGTTTTTGAGAGCTGATTTCTTGTCCTGTGATAAAAAGCCTTCTGTTTCGAGTGCCAAACCTTTCAGGGGAGCATTTGCAAGCTTCTGGCACCATTTTTGAGTGAATTGCCAAAAGTCAGATTTTTGCTGAAATTGTGACCCCGGGGCTTAGGGATTTTTTCAAAAAAATATTTTCTGCCGGTTAAGTTTTTGAGAGCTGATTTCTTGTCCTGTGATAAAAAGCCTTCTGTTTCGAGTGCCAAACCTTTCAGGGGAGCATTTGCAAGCTTCTGGCACCATTTTTGAGTGAATTGCCAAAAGTCAGATTTTTGCTGAAATTGTGACCCCGGGGCTTAGGGATTTTTTCAAAAAAATATTTTCTGTCGGTGAAGTTTTTGAGAGCTGATTTCTTGTTCTGTGATAAAAAGCCTTCTGTTTCGAGTGCCAAACCTTTCAGGGGAGCATTTTCAAGCTTCTGGCACCATTTTTGAGTGAATTGCCAAAAGTCAGATTTTTGCTGAAATTGTGACCCCGGGGCTTAGGGATTGTTTCAAAAAAATATTTTCTGCCGGTGAAGTTTTTGAGAGCTGATTTCTTGTCCTGTGATAAAAAGCCTTCTGTTTCGAGTGCCAAACCTTTCAGGGGAGCATTTGCAAGCTTCTGGCACCATTTTTGAGTGAATTGCCAAAAGTCAGATTTTTGCTGAAATTGTGACCCCGGGGCTTAGGGATTTTTTCAAAAAAATATTTTCTGCCGGTTAAGTTTTTGAGAGCTGATTTCTTGTCCTGTGATAAAAAGCCTTCTGTTTCGAGTGCCAAACCTTTCAGGGGAGCATTTGCAAGCTTCTGGCACCATTTTTGAGTGAATTGCCAAAAGTCAGATTTTTGCTGAAATTGTGACCCCGGGGCTTAGGGATTTTTTCAAAAAAATATTTTCTGCCGGTGAAGTTTTTGAGGGCTGATTTCTTGTCGTGTGATAAAAAGCCTTCTGTTTCCATCGCCAAACCTTTCAGGGGAGCATTTGCAAGCTTCTGGCACCATTTTTGAGTGAATTGCCAAAAGTCAGATTTTTGCTGAAATTGTGACCCCGGGGCTTAGGGATTTTTTCAAAAAAATATTTTCTGCCGGTTAAGTTTTTGAGGGCTGATTTCTTGTCCTGTGATAAAAAGCCTTCTGTTTCCATCGCCAAAGCTTTCAGGAGAGCATTTTCAAGCTTCTGGCACGATTTTTGAGTCAATTGCCAAAAGTCAGATTTTTGCTGAAATTGTGACACCGGGGCTTAGGGATTTTTTCAAAAAAATATTTTCTGCCGGTAAAGTTTTTGAGGGCTGATTTCTTGTCCTGTGATAAAAAGCCTTCTGTTTCGAGTGCCAAACCTTTCAGGGGAGCATTTTCAAGCTTTTGGCACCATTTTTGAGTGAATTGCCAAAAGTCAGATTTTTGCTGAAATTGTGATCCCGGGGCTTAGGGATTTTTTCAAAAAAATATTTTCTGTCGGTTAAGTTTTTGAGGGCTGATTTCTTGTTCTGTGATAAAAAGCCTTCTGTTTCGAGTGCCAAACCTTTCAGGAGAGCATTTTCAAGCTTCTGGCACCATTTTTGAGTGAATTGCCAAAAGTCAGATTTTTGCTGAAATTGTGACCCTGGGGCTTAGGGATTTTTTCAAAAAAATATTTTCTGCCGGTTAAGTTTTTGAGGGCTGATTTCTTGTTCTGTGATAAAAAGCCTTCTGTTTCCATCGCCAAAGCTTTCAAGGGAGGATTTTCAAGCTTCTGGCACCATTTTTGAGTGAATTGCCAAAAGTCAGATTTTTGCTGAAATTGTGACCCCGGGGCTTAGGGATTTTTTCAAAAAAATATTTTCTGTCGGTGAAGTTTTTGAGAGCTGATTTCTTGTTCTGTGATAAAAAGCCTTCTGTTTCGAGTGCCAAACCTTTCAGGGGAGCATTTTCAAGCTTCTGGCACCATTTTTGAGTGAATTGCCAAAAGTCAGATTTTTGCTGAAATTGTGACCCCGGGGCTTAGGGATTGTTTCAAAAAAATATTTTCTGCCGGTGAAGTTTTTGAGAGCTGATTTCTTGTCCTGTGATAAAAAGCCTTCTGTTTCGAGTGCCAAACCTTTCAGGGGAGCATTTGCAAGCTTCTGGCACCATTTTTGAGTGAATTGCCAAAAGTCAGATTTTTGCTGAAATTGTGACCCCGGGGCTTAGGGATTTTTTCAAAAAAATATTTTCTGCCGGTTAAGTTTTTGAGAGCTGATTTCTTGTCCTGTGATAAAAAGCCTTCTGTTTCGAGTGCCAAACCTTTCAGGGGAGCATTTGCAAGCTTCTGGCACCATTTTTGAGTCAATTGCCAAAAGTCAGATTTTTGCTGAAATTGTGACCCCGGGGCTTAGGGATTTTTTCAAAAAAATATTTTCTGCCGGTGAAGTTTTTGAGGGCTGATTTCTTGTCGTGTGATAAAAAGCCTTCTGTTTCCATCGCCAAACCTTTCAGGGGAGCATTTGCAAGCTTCTGGCACCATTTTTGAGTGAATTGCCAAAAGTCAGATTTTTGCTGAAATTGTGACCCCGGGGCTTAGGGATTTTTTCAAAAAAATATTTTCTGCCGGTTAAGTTTTTGAGGGCTGATTTCTTGTCCTGTGATAAAAAGCCTTCTGTTTCCATCGCCAAAGCTTTCAGGAGAGCATTTTCAAGCTTCTGGCACCATTTTTGAGTCAATTGCCAAAAGTCAGATTTTTGCTGAAATTGTGACACCGGGGCTTAGGGATTTTTTCAAAAAAATATTTTCTGCCGGTTAAGTTTTTGAGGGCTGATTTCTTGTCCTGTGATAAAAAGCCTTCTGTTTCGAGTGCCAAACCTTTCAGGGGAGCATTTTCAAGCTTTTGGCACCATTTTTGAGTGAATTGCCAAAAGTCAGATTTTTGCTGAAATTGTGACCCCGGGGCTTAGGGATTTTTTCAAAAAAATATTTTCTGTCGGTGAAGTTTTTGAGAGCTGATTTCTTGTTCTGTGATAAAAAGCCTTTTGTTTCGAGTGCCAAACCTTTCAGGGGAGCATTTTCAAGCTTCTGGCACCATTTTTGAGTGAATTGCCAAAAGTCAGATTTTTGCTGAAATTGTGACCCCGGGGCTTAGGGATTGTTTCAAAAAAATATTTTCTGCCGGTGAAGTTTTTGAGAGCTGATTTCTTGTCCTGTGATAAAAAGCCTTCTGTTTCGAGTGCCAAACCTTTCAGGGGAGCATTTGCAAGCTTCTGGCACCATTTTTGAGTGAATTGCCAAAAGTCAGATTTTTGCTGAAATTGTGACCCCGGGGCTTAGGGATTTTTTCAAAAAAAATATTTTCTGCCGGTTAAGTTTTTGAGAGCTGATTTCTTGTCCTGTGATAAAAAGCCTTCTGTTTCGAGTGCCAAACCTTTCAGGGGAGCATTTGCAAGCTTCTGGCACCATTTTTGAGTGAATTGCCAAAAGTCAGATTTTTGCTGAAATTGTGACCCCGGGGCTTAGGGATTTTTTCAAAAAAATATTTTCTGCCGGTGAAGTTTTTGAGGGCTGATTTCTTGTCGTGTGATAAAAAGCCTTCTGTTTCCATCGCCAAACCTTTCAGGGGAGCATTTGCAAGCTTCTGGCACCATTTTTGAGTGAATTGCCAAAAGTCAGATTTTTGCTGAAATTGTGACCCCGGGGCTTAGGGATTTTTTCAAAAAAATATTTTCTGCCGGTTAAGTTTTTGAGGGCTGATTTCTTGTCCTGTGATAAAAAGCCTTCTGTTTCCATCGCCAAAGCTTTCAGGAGAGCATTTTCAAGCTTCTGGCACGATTTTTGAGTCAATTGCCAAAAGTCAGATTTTTGCTGAAATTGTGACACCGGGGCTTAGGGATTTTTTCAAAAAAATATTTTCTGCCGGTAAAGTTTTTGAGGGCTGATTTCTTGTCCTGTGATAAAAAGCCTTCTGTTTCGAGTGCCAAACCTTTCAGGGGAGCATTTTCAAGCTTTTGGCACCATTTTTGAGTGAATTGCCAAAAGTCAGATTTTTGCTGAAATTGTGATCCCGGGGCTTAGGGATTTTTTCAAAAAAATATTTTCTGTCGGTTAAGTTTTTGAGGGCTGATTTCTTGTTCTGTGATAAAAAGCCTTCTGTTTCGAGTGCCAAACCTTTCAGGAGAGCATTTTCAAGCTTCTGGCACCATTTTTGAGTGAATTGCCAAAAGTCAGATTTTTGCTGAAATTGTGACCCTGGGGCTTAGGGATTTTTTCAAAAAAATATTTTCTGCCGGTTAAGTTTTTGAGGGCTGATTTCTTGTTCTGTGATAAAAAGCCTTCTGTTTCCATCGCCAAAGCTTTCAAGGGAGGATTTTCAAGCTTCTGGCACCATTTTTGAGTGAATTGCCAAAAGTCAGATTTTTGCTGAAATTGTGACCCCGGGGCTTAGGGATTTTTTCAAAAAAATATTTTCTGTCGGTGAAGTTTTTGAGAGCTGATTTCTTGTTCTGTGATAAAAAGCCTTCTGTTTCGAGTGCCAAACCTTTCAGGGGAGCATTTTCAAGCTTCTGGCACCATTTTTGAGTGAATTGCCAAAAGTCAGATTTTTGCTGAAATTGTGACCCCGGGGCTTAGGGATTGTTTCAAAAAAATATTTTCTGCCGGTGAAGTTTTTGAGAGCTGATTTCTTGTCCTGTGATAAAAAGCCTTCTGTTTCGAGTGCCAAACCTTTCAGGGGAGCATTTGCAAGCTTCTGGCACCATTTTTGAGTGAATTGCCAAAAGTCAGATTTTTGCTGAAATTGTGACCCCGGGGCTTAGGGATTTTTTCAAAAAAATATTTTCTGCCGGTTAAGTTTTTGAGAGCTGATTTCTTGTCCTGTGATAAAAAGCCTTCTGTTTCGAGTGCCAAACCTTTCAGGGGAGCATTTGCAAGCTTCTGGCACCATTTTTGAGTGAATTGCCAAAAGTCAGATTTTTGCTGAAATTGTGACCCCGGGGCTTAGGGATTTTTTCAAAAAAATATTTTCTGTCGGTGAAGTTTTTGAGAGCTGATTTCTTGTTCTGTGATAAAAAGCCTTCTGTTTCGAGTGCCAAACCTTTCAGGGGAGCATTTTCAAGCTTCTGGCACCATTTTTGAGTGAATTGCCAAAAGTCAGATTTTTGCTGAAATTGTGACCCCGGGGCTTAGGGATTGTTTCAAAAAAATATTTTCTGCCGGTGAAGTTTTTGAGATCTGATTTCTTGTCCTGTGATAAAAAGCCTTCTGTTTCGAGTGCCAAACCTTTCAGGGGAGCATTTGCAAGCTTCTGGCACCATTTTTGAGTGAATTGCCAAAAGTCAGATTTTTGCTGAAATTGTGACCCCGGGGCTTAGGGATTTTTTCAAAAAAAATATTTTCTGCCGGTTAAGTTTTTGAGAGCTGATTTCTTGTCCTGTGATAAAAAGCCTTCTGTTTCGAGTGCCAAACCTTTCAGGGGAGCATTTGCAAGCTTCTGGCACCATTTTTGAGTGAATTGCCAAAAGTCAGATTTTTGCTGAAATTGTGACCCCGGGGCTTAGGGATTTTTTCAAAAAAATATTTTCTGCCGGTGAAGTTTTTGAGGGCTGATTTCTTGTCGTGTGATAAAAAGCCTTCTGTTTCCATCGCCAAACCTTTCAGGGGAGCATTTGCAAGCTTCTGGCACCATTTTTGAGTGAATTGCCAAAAGTCAGATTTTTGCTGAAATTGTGACCCCGGGGCTTAGGGATTTTTTCAAAAAAATATTTTCTGCCGGTTAAGTTTTTGAGGGCTGATTTCTTGTCCTGTGATAAAAAGCCTTCTGTTTCCATCGCCAAAGCTTTCAGGAGAGCATTTTCAAGCTTCTGGCACGATTTTTGAGTCAATTGCCAAAAGTCAGATTTTTGCTGAAATTGTGACACCGGGGCTTAGGGATTTTTTCAAAAAAATATTTTCTGCCGGTAAAGTTTTTGAGGGCTGATTTCTTGTCCTGTGATAAAAAGCCTTCTGTTTCGAGTGCCAAACCTTTCAGGGGAGCATTTTCAAGCTTTTGGCACCATTTTTGAGTGAATTGCCAAAAGTCAGATTTTTGCTGAAATTGTGATCCCGGGGCTTAGGGATTTTTTCAAAAAAATATTTTCTGTCGGTTAAGTTTTTGAGGGCTGATTTCTTGTTCTGTGATAAAAAGCCTTCTGTTTCGAGTGCCAAACCTTTCAGGAGAGCATTTTCAAGCTTCTGGCACCATTTTTGAGTGAATTGCCAAAAGTCAGATTTTTGCTGAAATTGTGACCCTGGGGCTTAGGGATTTTTTCAAAAAAATATTTTCTGCCGGTTAAGTTTTTGAGGGCTGATTTCTTGTTCTGTGATAAAAAGCCTTCTGTTTCCATCGCCAAAGCTTTCAAGGGAGGATTTTCAAGCTTCTGGCACCATTTTTGAGTGAATTGCCAAAAGTCAGATTTTTGCTGAAATTGTGACCCCGGGGCTTAGGGATTTTTTCAAAAAAATATTTTCTGTCGGTGAAGTTTTTGAGAGCTGATTTCTTGTTCTGTGATAAAAAGCCTTCTGTTTCGAGTGCCAAACCTTTCAGGGGAGCATTTTCAAGCTTCTGGCACCATTTTTGAGTGAATTGCCAAAAGTCAGATTTTTGCTGAAATTGTGACCCCGGGGCTTAGGGATTGTTTCAAAAAAATATTTTCTGCCGGTGAAGTTTTTGAGAGCTGATTTCTTGTCCTGTGATAAAAAGCCTTCTGTTTCGAGTGCCAAACCTTTCAGGGGAGCATTTGCAAGCTTCTGGCACCATTTTTGAGTGAATTGCCAAAAGTCAGATTTTTGCTGAAATTGTGACCCCGGGGCTTAGGGATTTTTTCAAAAAAATATTTTCTGCCGGTTAAGTTTTTGAGAGCTGATTTCTTGTCCTGTGATAAAAAGCCTTCTGTTTCGAGTGCCAAACCTTTCAGGGGAGCATTTGCAAGCTTCTGGCACCATTTTTGAGTCAATTGCCAAAAGTCAGATTTTTGCTGAAATTGTGACCCCGGGGCTTAGGGATTTTTTCAAAAAAATATTTTCTGCCGGTGAAGTTTTTGAGGGCTGATTTCTTGTCCTGTGATAAAAAGCCTTCTCTTACCATCGCCAAAGCTTTCAGGGGAGCATTTGCAAGCTTCTGGCACCATTTTTGAGTGAATTGCCAAAAGTCAGATTTTTGCTGAAATTGTGACCCCGGGGCTTAGGGATTTTTTCAAAAAAATATTTTCTGCCGGTTAAGTTTTTGAGGGCTGATTTCTTGTCCTGTGATAAAAAGCCTTCTGTTTCCATCGCCAAAGCTTTCAGGAGAGCATTTTCAAGCTTCTGGCACCATTTTTGAGTCAATTGCCAAAAGTCAGATTTTTGCTGAAATTGTGACACCGGGGCTTAGGGATTTTTTCAAAAAAATATTTTCTGCCGGTTAAGTTTTTGAGGGCTGATTTCTTGTTCTGTGATAAAAACCTTTCTTTTTCGAGTGCCAAACCTTTCAGGAGAGCATTTGCAAGCTTCTGGCACCATTTTTGAGTGAATTGCCAAAAGTCAGATTTTTGCTGAAATTGTGACCCCGGGGCTTAGGGATTTTTTCAAAAAAATATTTTCTGCCGGTTAAGTTTTTGAGAGCTGATTTCTTGTCCTGTGATAAAAAGCCTTCTGTTTCCATTGCCAAAGCTTTCAGGGGAGCATTTGCAAGCTTCTGGCACCATTTTTGAGTGAATTGCCAAAAGTCAGATTTTTGCTGAAATTGTGAGGGCTTAGGGATTTTTTCAAAAAAATATTTTCTGCCGGTTAAGTTTTTGAGGGCTGATTTCTTGTCCTGTGATAAAAAGCCTTCTGTTTCGAGTGCCAAACCTTTCAGGGGAGCATTTTCAAGCTTTTGGCACCATTTTTGAGTGAATTGCCAAAAGTCAGATTTTTGCTGAAATTGTGATCCCGGGGCTTAGGGATTTTTTCAAAAAAATATTTTCTGTCGGTTAAGTTTTTGAGGGCTGATTTCTTGTTCTGTGATAAAAAGCCTTCTGTTTCGAGTGCCAAACCTTTCAGGAGAGCATTTTCAAGCTTCTGGCACCATTTTTGAGTGAATTGCCAAAAGTCAGATTTTTGCTGTAATTGTGACCCTGGGGCTTAGGGATTTTTTCAAAAAAATATTTTCTGCCGGTTAAGTTTTTGAGGGCTGATTTCTTGTTCTGTGATAAAAAGCCTTCTGTTTCCATCGCCAAAGCTTTCAAGGGAGGATTTTCAAGCTTCTGGCACCATTTTTGAGTGAATTGCCAAAAGTCAGATTTTTGCTGAAATTGTGACCCCGGGGCTTAGGGATTGTTTCAAAAAAATATTTTCTGCCGGTGAAGTTTTTGAGAGCTGATTTCTTGTCCTGTGATAAAAAGCCTTCTGTTTCGAGTGCCAAACCTTTCAGGGGAGCATTTGCAAGCTTCTGGCACCATTTTTGAGTGAATTGCCAAAAGTCAGATTTTTGCTGAAATTGTGACCCCGGGGCTTAGGGATTTTTTCAAAAAAATATTTTCTGCCGGTTAAGTTTTTGAGAGCTGATTTCTTGTCCTGTGATAAAAAGCCTTCTGTTTCGAGTGCCAAACCTTTCAGGGGAGCATTTGCAAGCTTCTGGCACCATTTTTGAGTCAATTGCCAAAAGTCAGATTTTTGCTGAAATTGTGACCCCGGGGCTTAGGGATTTTTTCAAAAAAATATTTTCTGCCGGTGAAGTTTTTGAGGGCTGATTTCTTGTCGTGTGATAAAAAGCCTTCTGTTTCCATCGCCAAACCTTTCAGGGGAGCATTTGCAAGCTTCTGGCACCATTTTTGAGTGAATTGCCAAAAGTCAGATTTTTGCTGAAATTGTGACCCCGGGGCTTAGGGATTTTTTCAAAAAAATATTTTCTGCCGGTTAAGTTTTTGAGGGCTGATTTCTTGTCCTGTGATAAAAAGCCTTCTGTTTCCATCGCCAAAGCTTTCAGGAGAGCATTTGCAAGCTTCTGGCACCATTTTTGAGTCAATTGCCAAAAGTCAGATTTTTGCTGAAATTGTGACACCGGGGCTTAGGGATTTTTTCAAAAAAATATTTTCTGCCGGTTAAGTTTTTGAGGGCTGATTTCTTGTCCTGTGATAAAAAGCCTTCTGTTTCGAGTGCCAAACCTTTCAGGGGAGCATTTTCAAGCTTTTGGCACCATTTTTGAGTGAATTGCCAAAAGTCAGATTTTTGCTGAAATTGTGATCCCGGGGCTTAGGGATTTTTTCAAAAAAATATTTTCTGTCGGTTAAGTTTTTGAGGGCTGATTTCTTGTTCTGTGATAAAAAGCCTTCTGTTTCGAGTGCCAAACCTTTCAGGAGAGCATTTTCAAGCTTCTGGCACCATTTTTGAGTGAATTGCCAAAAGTCAGATTTTTGCTGAAATTGTGACCCTGGGGCTTAGGGATTTTTTCAAAAAAATATTTTCTGCCGGTGAAGTTTTTGAGAGCTGATTTCTTGTTCTGTGATAAAAAGCCTTCTGTTTCCATCGCCAAAGCTTTCAAGGGAGGATTTTCAAGCTTCTGGCACCATTTTTGAGTGAATTGCCAAAAGTCAGATTTTTGCTGAAATTGTGACCCCGGGGCTTAGGGATTTTTTCAAAAAAATATTTTCTGTCGGTGAAATTTTTGAGAGCTGATTTCTTGTTCTGTGATAAAAAGCCTTCTGTTTCGAGTGCCAAACCTTTCAGGGGAGCATTTTCAAGCTTCTGGCACCATTTTTGAGTGAATTGCCAAAAGTCAGATTTTTGCTGAAATTGTGACCCCGGGGCTTAGGGATTGTTTCAAAAAAATATTTTCTGCCGGTGAAGTTTTTGAGAGCTGATTTCTTGTCCTGTGATAAAAAGCCTTCTGTTTCGAGTGCCAAACCTTTCAGGGGAGCATTTGCAAGCTTCTGGCACCATTTTTGAGTGAATTGCCAAAAGTCAGATTTTTGCTGAAATTGTGACCCCGGGGCTTAGGGATTTTTTCAAAAAAATATTTTCTGCCGGTTAAGTTTTTGAGAGCTGATTTCTTGTCCTGTGATAAAAAGCCTTCTGTTTCGAGTGCCAAACCTTTCAGGGGAGCATTTGCAAGCTTCTGGCACCATTTTTGAGTGAATTGCCAAAAGTCAGATTTTTGCTGAAATTGTGACCCCGGGGCTTAGGGATTTTTTCAAAAAAATATTTTCTGTCGGTGAAGTTTTTGAGAGCTGATTTCTTGTTCTGTGATAAAAAGCCTTCTGTTTCGAGTGCCAAACCTTTCAGGGGAGCATTTTCAAGCTTCTGGCACCATTTTTGAGTGAATTGCCAAAAGTCAGATTTTTGCTGAAATTGTGACCCCGGGGCTTAGGGATTGTTTCAAAAAAATATTTTCTGCCGGTGAAGTTTTTGAGAGCTGATTTCTTGTCCTGTGATAAAAAGCCTTCTGTTTCGAGTGCCAAACCTTTCAGGGGAGCATTTGCAAGCTTCTGGCACCATTTTTGAGTGAATTGCCAAAAGTCAGATTTTTGCTGAAATTGTGACCCCGGGGCTTAGGGATTTTTTCAAAAAAAATATTTTCTGCCGGTTAAGTTTTTGAGAGCTGATTTCTTGTCCTGTGATAAAAAGCCTTCTGTTTCGAGTGCCAAACCTTTCAGGGGAGCATTTGCAAGCTTCTGGCACCATTTTTGAGTGAATTGCCAAAAGTCAGATTTTTGCTGAAATTGTGACCCCGGGGCTTAGGGATTTTTTCAAAAAAATATTTTCTGCCGGTGAAGTTTTTGAGGGCTGATTTCTTGTCGTGTGATAAAAAGCCTTCTGTTTCCATCGCCAAACCTTTCAGGGGAGCATTTGCAAGCTTCTGGCACCATTTTTGAGTGAATTGCCAAAAGTCAGATTTTTGCTGAAATTGTGACCCCGGGGCTTAGGGATTTTTTCAAAAAAATATTTTCTGCCGGTTAAGTTTTTGAGGGCTGATTTCTTGTCCTGTGATAAAAAGCCTTCTGTTTCCATCGCCAAAGCTTTCAGGAGAGCATTTTCAAGCTTCTGGCACGATTTTTGAGTCAATTGCCAAAAGTCAGATTTTTGCTGAAATTGTGACCCCGGGGCTTAGGGATTTTTTCAAAAAAATATTTTCTGCCGGTAAAGTTTTTGAGGGCTGATTTCTTGTCCTGTGATAAAAAGCCTTCTGTTTCGAGTGCCAAACCTTTCAGGGGAGCATTTTCAAGCTTTTGGCACCATTTTTGAGTGAATTGCCAAAAGTCAGATTTTTGCTGAAATTGTGATCCCGGGGCTTAGGGATTTTTTCAAAAAAATATTTTCTGTCGGTTAAGTTTTTGAGGGCTGATTTCTTGTTCTGTGATAAAAAGCCTTCTGTTTCGAGTGCCAAACCTTTCAGGAGAGCATTTTCAAGCTTCTGGCACCATTTTTGAGTGAATTGCCAAAAGTCAGATTTTTGCTGAAATTGTGACCCTGGGGCTTAGGGATTTTTTCAAAAAAATATTTTCTGCCGGTTAAGTTTTTGAGGGCTGATTTCTTGTTCTGTGATAAAAAGCCTTCTGTTTCCATCGCCAAAGCTTTCAAGGGAGGATTTTCAAGCTTCTGGCACCATTTTTGAGTGAATTGCCAAAAGTCAGATTTTTGCTGAAATTGTGACCCCGGGGCTTAGGGATTTTTTCAAAAAAATATTTTCTGTCGGTGAAGTTTTTGAGAGCTGATTTCTTGTTCTGTGATAAAAAGCCTTCTGTTTCGAGTGCCAAACCTTTCAGGGGAGCATTTTCAAGCTTCTGGCACCATTTTTGAGTGAATTGCCAAAAGTCAGATTTTTGCTGAAATTGTGACCCCGGGGCTTAGGGATTGTTTCAAAAAAATATTTTCTGCCGGTGAAGTTTTTGAGAGCTGATTTCTTGTCCTGTGATAAAAAGCCTTCTGTTTCGAGTGCCAAACCTTTCAGGGGAGCATTTGCAAGCTTCTGGCACCATTTTTGAGTGAATTGCCAAAAGTCAGATTTTTGCTGAAATTGTGACCCCGGGGCTTAGGGATTTTTTCAAAAAAATATTTTCTGCCGGTTAAGTTTTTGAGAGCTGATTTCTTGTCCTGTGATAAAAAGCCTTCTGTTTCGAGTGCCAAACCTTTCAGGGGAGCATTTGCAAGCTTCTGGCACCATTTTTGAGTCAATTGCCAAAAGTCAGATTTTTGCTGAAATTGTGACCCCGGGGCTTAGGGATTTTTTCAAAAAAATATTTTCTGCCGGTGAAGTTTTTGAGGGCTGATTTCTTGTCCTGTGATAAAAAGCCTTCTCTTACCATCGCCAAAGCTTTCAGGGGAGCATTTGCAAGCTTCTGGCACCATTTTTGAGTGAATTGCCAAAAGTCAGATTTTTGCTGAAATTGTGACCCCGGGGCTTAGGGATTTTTTCAAAAAAATATTTTCTGCCGGTTAAGTTTTTGAGGGCTGATTTCTTGTCCTGTGATAAAAAGCCTTCTGTTTCCATCGCCAAAGCTTTCAGGAGAGCATTTTCAAGCTTCTGGCACCATTTTTGAGTCAATTGCCAAAAGTCAGATTTTTGCTGAAATTGTGACACCGGGGCTTAGGGATTTTTTCAAAAAAATATTTTCTGCCGGTTAAGTTTTTGAGGGCTGATTTCTTGTTCTGTGATAAAAACCTTTCTTTTTCGAGTGCCAAACCTTTCAGGAGAGCATTTGCAAGCTTCTGGCACCATTTTTGAGTGAATTGCCAAAAGTCAGATTTTTGCTGAAATTGTGACCCCGGGGCTTAGGGATTTTTTCAAAAAAATATTTTCTGCCGGTTAAGTTTTTGAGAGCTGATTTCTTGTCCTGTGATAAAAAGCCTTCTGTTTCCATTGCCAAAGCTTTCAGGGGAGCATTTGCAAGCTTCTGGCACCATTTTTGAGTGAATTGCCAAAAGTCAGATTTTTGCTGAAATTGTGAGGGCTTAGGGATTTTTTCAAAAAAATATTTTCTGCCGGTTAAGTTTTTGAGGGCTGATTTCTTGTCCTGTGATAAAAAGCCTTCTGTTTCGAGTGCCAAACCTTTCAGGGGAGCATTTTCAAGCTTTTGGCACCATTTTTGAGTGAATTGCCAAAAGTCAGATTTTTGCTGAAATTGTGATCCCGGGGCTTAGGGATTTTTTCAAAAAAATATTTTCTGTCGGTTAAGTTTTTGAGGGCTGATTTCTTGTTCTGTGATAAAAAGCCTTCTGTTTCGAGTGCCAAACCTTTCAGGAGAGCATTTTCAAGCTTCTGGCACCATTTTTGAGTGAATTGCCAAAAGTCAGATTTTTGCTGTAATTGTGACCCTGGGGCTTAGGGATTTTTTCAAAAAAATATTTTCTGCCGGTTAAGTTTTTGAGGGCTGATTTCTTGTTCTGTGATAAAAAGCCTTCTGTTTCCATTGCCAAAGCTTTCAAGGGAGGATTTTCAAGCTTCTGGCACCATTTTTGAGTGAATTGCCAAAAGTCAGATTTTTGCTGAAATTGTGACCCCGGGGCTTAGGGATTTTTTCAAAAAAATATTTTCTGTCGGTGAAGTTTTTGAGAGCTGATTTCTTGTTCTGTGATAAAAAGCCTTCTGTTTCGAGTGCCAAACCTTTCAGGGGAGCATTTTCAAGCTTCTGGCACCATTTTTGAGTGAATTGCCAAAAGTCAGATTTCTGCTGAAATTGTGACCCCGGGGCTTAGGGGTTGTTTCAAAAAAATATTTTCTGCCGGTGAAGTTTTTGAGAGCTGATTTCTTGTCCTGTGATAAAAAGCCTTCTGTTTCGAGTGCCAAACCTTTCAGGGGAGCATTTGCAAGCTTCTGGCACCATTTTTGAGTGAATTGCCAAAAGTCAGATTTTTGCTGAAATTGTGACCCCGGGGCTTAGGGATTTTTTCAAAAAAATATTTTCTGCCGGTTAAGTTTTTGAGAGCTGATTTCTTGTCCTGTGATAAAAAGCCTTCTCTTTCGAGTGCCAAACCTTTCAGGGGAGCATTTTCAAGCTTTTGGCACCATTTTTGAGTGAATTGCCAAAAGTCAGATTTTTGCTGAAATTGTGACCCCGGGAAGGCTTAGGGATTTTTTCAAAAAAATATTTTCTGTCGGTTAAGTTTTTGAGGGCTGATTTCTTGTTCTGTGATAAAAAGCCTTCTGTTTCGAGTGCCAAACCTTTCAGGAGAGCATTTTCAAGCTTCTGGCACCATTTTTGAGTGAATTGCCAAAAGTCAGATTTTTGCTGAAATTGTGACCCTGGGGCTTAGGGATTTTTTCAAAAAAATATTTTCTGCCGGTTAAGTTTTTGAGGGCTGATTTCTTGTTCTGTGATAAAAAGCCTTCTGTTTCCATCGCCAAAGCTTTCAAGGGAGGATTTTCAAGCTTCTGGCACCATTTTTGAGTGAATTGCCAAAAGTCAGATTTTTGCTGAAATTGTGACCCCGGGGCTTAGGGATTTTTTCAAAAAAATATTTTCTGTCGGTGAAGTTTTTGAGAGCTGATTTCTTGTTCTGTGATAAAAAGCCTTCTGTTTCGAGTGCCAAACCTTTCAGGGGAGCATTTTCAAGCTTCTGGCACCATTTTTGAGTGAATTGCCAAAAGTCAGATTTTTGCTGAAATTGTGACCCCGGGGCTTAGGGATTGTTTCAAAAAAATATTTTCTGCCGGTGAAGTTTTTGAGAGCTGATTTCTTGTTCTGTGATAAAAACCTTTCTTTTTCGAGTGCCAAACCTTTCAGGGGAGCATTTGCAAGCTTCTGGCACCATTTTTGAGTGAATTGCCAAAAGTCAGATTTTTGCTGAAATTGTGACCCCGGGGCTTAGGGATTTTTTCAAAAAAATATTTTCTGCCGGTGAAGTTTTTGAGGGCTGATTTCTTGTCCTGTGATAAAAAGCCTTCTCTTACCATCGCCAAAGCTTTCAGGGGAGCATTTGCAAGCTTCTGGCACCATTTTTGAGTGAATTGCCAAAAGTCAGATTTTTGCTGAAATTGTGACCCCGGGGCTTAGGGATTTTTTCAAAAAAATATTTTCTGCCGGTTAAGTTTTTGAGGGCTGATTTCTTGTCCTGTGATAAAAAGCCTTCTGTTTCCATCGCCAAAGCTTTCAGCAGAGCATTTTCAAGCTTCTGGCACCATTTTTGAGTCAATTGCCAAAAGTCAGATTTTTGCTGAAATTGTGACACCGGGGCTTAGGGATTTTTTCAAAAAAATATTTTCTGCCGGTTAAGTTTTTGAGGGCTGATTTCTTGTTCTGTGATAAAAACCTTTCTTTTTCGAGTGCCAAACCTTTCAGGAGAGCATTTGCAAGCTTCTGGCACCATTTTTGAGTGAATTGCCAAAAGTCAGATTTTTGCTGAAATTGTGACCCCGGGGCTTAGGGATTTTTTCAAAAAAATATTTTCTGCCGGTGAAGTTTTTGAGGGCTGATTTCTTGTCCTGTGATAAAAAGCCTTCTGTTTCCATCGCCAAAGATTTCAGGGGAGCATTTGCAAGCTTCTGGCACCATTTTTGAGTGAATTGCCAAAAGTCAGATTTTTGCTGAAATTGTGACCCCGGGGCTTAGGGATTTTTTCAAAAAAATATTTTCTGCCGGTTAAGTTTTTGAGAGCTGATTTCTTGTCCTGTGATAAAAAGCCTTCTGTTTCCATTGCCAAAGCTTTCAGGGGAGCATTTGCAAGCTTCTGGCACCATTTTTGAGTGAATTGCCAAAAGTCAGATTTTTGCTGAAATTGTGAGGGCTTAGGGATTTTTTCAAAAAAATATTTTCTGCCGGTGAAGTTTTTGAGGGCTGATTTCTTGTCGTGTGATAAAAAGCCTTCTGTTTCCATCGCCAAACCTTTCAGGAGAGCATTTTCAAGCTTCTGGCACCATTTTTGAGTGAATTGCCAAACGTCAGATTTTTGCTGAAATTGTGACCCCGGGGCTTAGGGATTTTTTCAAAAAAATATTTTCTGCCGGTGAAGTTTTTGAGGGCTGATTTCTTGTTCTGTGATAAAAACCTTTCTTTTTCGAGTGCCAAACCTTTCAGGAGAGCATTTTCAATCTTTAGGCACCATTTTTGAGTGAATTGCCAAAAGTCAGATTTTTGCTGAAATTGTGACCCCGGGGCTTAGGGATTTTTTCAAAAAAATATTTTCTGCCGGTTAAGTTTTTGAGAGCTGATTTTTTGTCCTGTGATAAAAAGCCTTCTGTTTCGAGAGCCAAACCTTTCAGGGGAGCATTTTCAAGCTTCTGGCACCATTTTTGAGTGAATTGCCAAAAGTCAGATTTTTGCTGAAATTGTGACCCCGAGGCTTAGGGATTTTTTCAAAAAAATATTTTCTGCCGGTTAAGTTTTTGAGGGCTGATTTCTTGTCCTGTGATAAAAAGCCTTCTGTTTCGAGTGCCAAACCTTTCAGGGGAGCATTTTCAAGCTTCTGGCACCATTTTTGAGTGAATTGCCAAAAGTCAGATTTTTGCTGAAATTGTGACCCCGGGGCTTAGGGATTTTTTCAAAAAAATATTTTCTGCCAGTGAAGTTTTTTGAGGGCTGATTTCTTGTTCTGTGATAAAAACCTTTCTTTTTCGAGTGCCAAACCTTTCAGGAGAGCATTTGCAAGCTTCTGGCACCATTTTTGAGTGAATTGCCAAAAGTCAGATTTTTGCTGAAATTGTGACCCCGGGGCTTAGGGATTTTTTCAAAAAAATATTTTCTGCCGGTGAAGTTTTTGAGGGCTGATTTCTTGTCCTGTGATAAAAAGCCTTCTGTTACCATCGCCAAAGCTTTCAGGGGAGCATTTGCAAGCTTCTGGCACCATTTTTGAGTGAATTGCCGGAGCTTAGGGATCTTTTCAAAAAAATATTTTCTGCCGGTTAAGTTTTTGAGAGCTGATTTCTTGTCCTGTGATAAAAAGCCTTCTGTTTCGAGTGCCAAACCTTTCAGGGGAGCATTTTCAAGCTTCTGGCACCATTTTTGAGTGAATTGCCAAAAGTCAGATTTTTGCTGAAATTGTGACCCCGGGGCTTAGGGATTTTTTCAAAAAAATATTTTCTGCCGGTTAAGTTTTTGAGAGCTGATTTCTTGTCCTGTGATAAAAAGCCTTCTGTTTCCATCGCCAAAGATTTCAGGGGAGCATTTGCAAGCTTCTGGCACCATTTTTGAGTGAATTGCCAAAAGTCAGATTTTTGCTGAAATTGTGACCCCGGGGCTTAGGGATTTTTTCAAAAAAATATTTTCTGCCGGTGAAGTTTTTGAGAGCTGATTTCTTGTCCTGTGATAAAAAGCCTTCTGTTTCGAGTGCCAAACCTTTCAGGGGAGCATTTTCAAGCTTCTGGCACCATTTTTGAGTGAATTGCCAAAAGTCAGATTTTTGCTGAAATTGTGACCCCGGGGCTTAGGGATTTTTTCAAAAAAATATTTTCTGCCGGTTAAGTTTTTGAGGGCTGATTTCTTGTTCTGTGATAAAAAGCCTTCTGTTTCGAGTGCCAAACCTTTCAGGGGAGCATTTGCAACCGGTTGGCACCATTTTTGAGTGAATTGCCAAAAGTCAGATTTTTGCTGAAATTGTGACCCCGGGGCTTAGGGATTTTTTCAAAAAATATTTTCTGCCGGTTAAGTTTTTGAGAGCTGATTTCTTGTCCTGTGATAAAAAGCCTTCTGTTTCCATCGCCAAACCTTTCAGGGGAGCATTTTCAAGCTTTAGGCACCATTTTTGAGTGAATTGCCAAAAGTCAGATTTTTGCTAAAATTGTGACCCCGGGGCTTAGGGATTTTTTCAAAAAAATATTTTCTGCCGGTGAAGTTTTTGAGGGCTGATTTCTTGTCCTGTGATAAAAACCTTTCTTTTTCGAGTTCCAAACCATTCAGGAGAGCATTTGCAAGCTTCTGGCACCATTTTTGAGTGAATTGCCAAAAGTCAGATTTTTGCTGAAATTGTGACCCCGGGGCTTAGGGATTTTTTCAAAAAAATATTTTCTGCCGGTGAAGTTTTTGAGGGCTGATTTCTTGTCCTGTGATAAAAAGTCTTCTGTTTCCATCGCCAAAGATTTCAGGGGAGCATTTGCAAGCTTCTGGCACCATTTTTGAGTGAATTGCCAAAAGTCAGATTTTTGCTGAAATTGTGACCCCGGGGCTTAGGGATTTTTTCAAAAAAATATTTTCTGCCGGTTAAGTTTTTGAGAGCTGATTTCTTGTCCTGTGATAAAAAGCCTTCTGTTTCCATCGCCAAAGCTTTCAGGGGAGCATTTGCAAGCTTCTGGCACCATTTTTGAGTGAATTGCCAAAAGTCAGATTTTTGCTGAAATTGTGACCCCGGGGCTTAGGGATTTTTTCAAAAAAATATTTTCTGCCGGTGAAGTTTTTGAGGGCTGATTTCTTGTCCTGTGATAAAAAGCCTTCTGTTACCATCGCCAAAGCTTTCAGGGGAGCATTTGCAAGCTTCTGGCACCATTTTTGAGTGAATTGCCGGGGCTTAGGGATTTTTTCAAAAAAATATTTTCTGCCGGTTAAGTTTTTGAGAGCTGATTTCTTGTCCTGTGATAAAAAGCCTTCTGTTTCGAGTGCCAAACCTTTCAGGGGAGCATTTTCAAGCTTCTGGCACCATTTTTGAGTGAATTGCCAAAAGTCAGATTTTTGCTGAAATTGTGACCCCGGGGCTTAGGGATTTTTTCAAAAAAATATTTTCTGCCGGTTAAGTTTTTGAGAGCTGATTTCTTGTCCTGTGATAAAAAGCCTTCTGTTTCCATCGCCAAAGATTTCAGGGGAGCATTTGCAAGCTTCTGGCACCATTTTTGAGTGAATTGCCAAAAGTCAGATTTTTGCTGAAATTGTGACCCCGGGGCTTAGGGGTTTTTTCAAAAAAATATTTTCTGCCTGTTAAGTTTTTGAGGGCTGATTTCTTGTTCTGTGATAAAAAGCCTTCTGTTTCCATCGCCAAAGCTTTCAGGGGAGCATTTGCAAGCTTCTGGCACCATTTTTGAGTGAATTGCCAAAAGTCAGATTTTTGCTGAAATTGTGACCCCGGGGCTTAGGGATTTTTTCAAAAAAATATTTTCTGCCGGTTAAGTTTTTGAGGGCTGATTTCTTGTTCTGTGATAAAAAGCCTTCTGTTTCGAGTGCCAAACCTTTCAGGGGAGCATTTGCAACCGGTTGGCACCATTTTTGAGTGAATTGCCAAAAGTCAGATTTTTGCTGAAATTGTGACCCCGGGGCTTAGGGATTTTTTCAAAAAATATTTTCTGCCGGTTAAGTTTTTGAGAGCTGATTTCTTGTCCTGTGATAAAAAGCCTTCTGTTTCCATCGCCAAAGCTTTCAGGAGAGCATTTTCAAGCTTTAGGCACCATTTTTGAGTGAATTGCCAAAAGTCAGATTTTTGCTAAAATTGTGACCCCGGGGCTTAGGGATTTTTTCAAAAAAATATTTTCTGCCGGTGAAGTTTTTGAGGGCTGATTTCTTGTCCTGTGATAAAAACCTTTCTTTTTCGAGTTCCAAACCATTCAGGAGAGCATTTGCAAGCTTCTGGCACCATTTTTGAGTGAATTGCCAAAAGTCAGATTTTTGCTGAAATTGTGACCCCGGGGCTTAGGGATTTTTTCAAAAAAATATTTTCTGCCGGTGAAGTTTTTGAGGGCTGATTTCTTGTCCTGTGATAAAAAGTCTTCTGTTTCCATCGCCAAAGATTTCAGGGGAGCATTTGCAAGCTTCTGGCACCATTTTTGAGTGAATTGCCAAAAGTCAGATTTTTGCTGAAATTGTGACCCCGGGGCTTAGGGATTTTTTCAAAAAAATATTTTCTGCCGGTTAAGTTTTTGAGAGCTGATTTCTTGTCCTGTGATAAAAAGCCTTCTGTTTCCATCGCCAAAGCTTTCAGGGGAGCATTTGCAAGCTTCTGGCACCATTTTTGAGTGAATTGCCAAAAGTCAGATTTTTGCTGAAATTGTGACCCCGGGGCTTAGGGATTTTTTCAAAAAAATATTTTCTGCCGGTTAAGTTTTTGAGAGCTGATTTCTTGTCCTGTGATAAAAAGCCTTCTGTTTCGAGTGCCAAACCTTTCAGGGGAGCATTTTCAAGCTTCTGGCACCATTTTTGAGTTAATTGCCAAAAGTCAGATTTTTGCTGAAATTGCGACCCCGGGGCTTAGGGATTTTTTCAAAAAAATATTTTCTGCCGGTTAAGTTTTTGAGGGCTGCTTTCTTGTCCTGTGATAAAAAGCCTTCTGTTTCCATCGCCAAAGCTTTCAGGAGAGCATTTTCAAGCTTCTGGCACCATTTTTGAGTGAATTGCCAAAAGTCAGATTTTTGCTGAAATTGTGACCCCGGGGCTTAGGGATTTTTTCAAAAAAATATTTTCTGCCGGTTAAGTTTTTGAGGGCTGATTTCTTGTTCTGTGATAAAAAGCCTTCTGTTTCGAGTGCCAAACCTTTCAGGGGAGCATTTGCAACCGGTTGGCACCATTTTTGAGTGAATTGCCAAAAGTCAGATTTTTGCTGAAATTGTGACCCCGGGGCTTAGGGATTTTTTCAAAAAAATATTTTCTGCCGGTTAAGTTTTTGAGAGCTGATTTCTTGTCCTGTGATAAAAAGCCTTCTGTTTCCATCGCCAAAGCTTTCAGGAGAGCATTTTCAAGCTTTAGGCACCATTTTTGAGTGAATTGCCAAAAGTCAGATTTTTGCTGAAATTGTGACCCCGGGGCTTAGGGATTGTTTCAAAAAAATATTTTCTGCCGGTGAAGTTTTTGAGAGCTGATTTCTTGTCCTGTGATAAAAAGCCTTCTGTTTCCATCGCCAAAGCTTTCAGGGGAGCATTTTCAAGCTTCTGGCACCATTTTTGAGTCAATTGCCAAAAGTCAGATTTTTGCTGAAATTGTGACCCCGGGGCTTAGGGATTTTTTTCAAAAAAATATTTTCTGCCGGTTAAGTTTTTGAGGGCTGATTTCTTGTCCTGTGATAAAAAGCCTTCTGTTTCCATCGCCAAAGCTTTCAGGGGAGCATTTTCAAGCTTCTGGCACCATTTTTGAGTGAATTGCCAAAAGTCAGATTTTTGCTGAAATTGTGACCCCGGGGCTTAGGGATTTTTTCAAAAAAATATTTCCTGCCGGTTAAGTTTTTGCGAGCTGATTTCTTGTCCTGTGATAAAAAGCCTTCTGTTTCCATCGCCAAAGCTTTCAGGGGAGCATTTTCAAGCTTCTGGCACCATTTTTGAGTGAATTGCCAAAAGTCAGATTTTTGCTGAAATTGTGACCCCGGAGCTTAGGGATTTTTTCAAAAAAATATTTTCTGCCGGTTAAGTTTTTGAGGGCTGATTTCTTGTCCTGTGATAAAAAGCCTTTTGTTTCCATCGCCAAACCTTTCAGGAGAGCATTTTCAAGCTTTAGGCACCATTTTTGAGTTAATTGCCCAAAGTCAGATTTTTGCTGAAATTGTGACCCCGGGGCTTAGGGATTTTTTCAAAAAAATATTTTCTGCCGGTGAAGTTTTTGAGAGCTGATTTCTTGTCCTGTGATAAAAAGCCTTCTGTTTCCATCGCCAAACCTTTCAGGAGAGCATTTGCAAGCTTCTGGCACCATTTTTGAGTCAATTGCCAAAAGTCAGATTTTTGCTGAAATTGTGACCCCGGGGCTTAGGGATTTTTTCAAAAAAATATTTTCTGCCGGTTAAGTTTTTGAGGGCTGATTTCTTGTTCTGTGATAAAAAGCCTTCTGTTTCGAGTGCCAAACCTTTCAGGGGAGCATTTGCAACCGGTTGGCACCATTTTTGAGTGAATTGCCAAAAGTCAGATTTTTGCTGAAATTGTGACCCCGGGGCTTACGGATTTTTTCAAAAAATATTTTCTGCCGGTTAAGTTTTTGAGAGCTGATTTCTTGTCCTGTGATAAAAAGCCTTCTGTTTCCATCGCCAAATCTTTCAGGAGAGCATTTGCAAGCTTCTGGCACCATTTTTGAGTCAATTGCCAAAAGTCAGATTTCTGCTGAAATTGTGACCCCGGGGCTTAGGGATTTTTTCAAAAAAATATTTTCTGCCGGTGAAGTTTTTGAGAGCTGATTTCTTGTCCTGTGATAAAAAGCCTTCTGTTTCGAGTGCCAAACCTTTCAGGAGAGCATTTTCAAGCTTCTGGCACCATTTTTGAGCGAATTGCCAAAAGTCAGATTTTTGCTGAAATTGTGACCCCGGGGCTTAGGGATTTTTTCAAAAAAATATTTTCTGCCGGTGAAGTTTTTGAGAGCTGATTTCTTGTCCTGTGATAAAAAGCCTTCTGTTTCCATCGCCAAAGCTTTCAGGAGAGCATTTGCAAGCTTCTGGCACCATTTTTGAGTCAATTGCCAAAAGTCAGATTTTTGCTGAAATTGTGACCCCGGGGCTTAGGGATTTTTTCAAAAAAATATTTTCTGCCGGTGAAGTTTTTGAGAGCTGATTTCTTGTCCTGTGATAAAAAGCCTTCTGTTTCGAGTGCCAAACCTTTCAGGAGAGCATTTTCAAGCTTTAGGCACCATTTTTGAGTGAATTGCCAAAAGTCAGATTTTTGCTGAAATTGTGACCCCGGGGCTTAGGGATTTTTTCAAAAAAATATTTTCTGCCGGTGAAGTTTTTGAGGGCTGATTTCTTGTCCTGTGATAAAAAGCCTTCTGTTTCCATCGCCAAAGCTTTCAGGGGAGCATTTGCAAGCTTCTGGCACCATTTTTGAGTGAATTGCCAAAAGTCAGATTTTTGCTGAAATTGTGACCCCGGGGCTTAGGGATTGTTTCAAAAAAATATTTTCTGCCGGTGAAGTTTTTGAGAGCTGATTTCTTGTCCTGTGATAAAAAGCCTTCTGTTTCCATCGCCAAAGCTTTCAGGGGAGCATTTTCAAGCTTCGGGCACCATTTTTGAGTCAATTGCCAAAAGTCAGATTTTTGCTGAAATTTTGACCCCGGGGCTTAGGGATTTTTTCAAAAAAATATTTTCTGCCGGTTAAGTTTTTGAGGGCTGATTTCTTGTCCTGTGATAAAAAGCCTTCTGTTTCCATCGCCAAAGCTTTCAGGGGAGCATTTTCAAGCTTCTGGCACCATTTTTGAGTGAATTGCCAAAAGTCAGATTTTTGCTGAAATTGTGACCCCGGGGCTTAGGGATTTTTTCAAAAAAATATTTTCTGCCGGTTAAGTTTTTGAGGGCTGATTTCTTGTCCTGTGATAAAAAGCCTTTTGTTTCCATCGCCAAACCTTTCAGGAGAGCATTTTCAAGCTTTAGGCACCATTTTTGAGTTAATTGCCCAAAGTCAGATTTTTGCTGAAATTGTGACCCCGGGGCTTAGGGATTTTTTCAAAAAAATATTTTCTGCCGGTGAAGTTTTTGAGAGCTGATTTCTTGTCCTGTGATAAAAAGCCTTCTGTTTCCATCGCCAAACCTTTCAGGAGAGCATTTGCAAGCTTCTGGCACCATTTTTGAGTCAATTGCCAAAAGTCAGATTTTTGCTGAAATTGTGACCCCGGGGCTTAGGGATTTTTTGAAAAAAATATTTTCTGCCGGTTAAGTTTTTGAGGGCTTTTTTCTTGTTCTGTGATAAAAAGCCTTCTGTTTCGAGTGCCAAACCTTTCAGGGGAGCATTTCCAAACCGTTGGCACCATTTTTGAGTGAATTGCCAAAAGTCAGATTTTTGCTGAAATTGTGACCCCGGGGCTTAGGGATTTTTTCAAAAAAATATTTTCTGCCGGTGAAGTTTTTGAGGGCTGATTTCTTGTCCTGTGATAAAAAGCCTTCTGTTTCCATCGCCAAAGCTTTCAGGGGAGCATTTTCAAGCTTCTGGCACCATTTTTGAGTCAATTGCCAAAAGTCAGATTTTTGCTGAAATTGTGACCCCGGGGCTTAGGGATTTTTTCAAAAAAATATTTTCTGCCGGTGAAGTTTTTGAGAGCTGATTTCTTGTCCTGTGATAAAAAGCCTTCTGTTTCGAGTGCCAAACCTTTCAGGAGAGCATTTTCAAGCTTTAGGCACCATTTTTGAGTCAATTGCCAAAAGTCAGATTTTTGCTGAAATTGTGACCCCGGGGCTTAGGGATTTTTTCAAAAAAATATTTTCTGCCGGTGAAGTTTTTGAGAGCTGATTTCTTGTCCTGTGATAAAAAGCCTTCTGTTTCCATCGCCAAAGCTTTCAGGAGAGCATTTGCAAGCTTCTGGCACCATTTTTGAGTCAATTGCCAAAAGTCAGATTTTTGCTGAAATTGTGACCCCGTGGCTTAGGGATTGTTTCAAAAAAATATTTTCTGCCGGTGAAGTTTTTGAGAGCTGATTTCTTGTCCTGTGATAAAAAGCCTTCTGTTTCCATCGCCAAAGCTTTCAGGGGAGCATTTTCAAGCTTCTGGCACCATTTTTGAGTCAATTGCCAAAAGTCAGATTTTTGCTGAAATTGTGACCCCGGGGCTTAGGGATTTTTTCAAAAAAATATTTTCTGCCGGTTAAGTTTTTGAGGGCTGATTTCTTGTCCTGTGATAAAAAGCCTTCTGTTTCCATCGCCAAAGCTTTCAGGGGAGCATTTTCAAGCTTCTGGCACCATTTTTGAGTGAATTGCCAAAAGTCAGATTTTTGCTGAAATTGTGACCCCGGGGCTTAGGGATTTTTTCAAAAAAATATTTTCTGCCGGTTAAGTTTTTGAGGGCTGATTTCTTGTCCTGTGATAAAAAGCCTTTTGTTTCCATCGCCAAACCTTTCAGGAGAGCATTTTCAAGCTTTAGGCACCATTTTTGAGTTAATTGCCCAAAGTCAGATTTTTGCTGAAATTGTGACCCCGGGGCTTAGGGATTTTTTCAAAAAAATATTTTCTGCCGGTGAAGTTTTTGAGAGCTGATTTCTTGTCCTGTGAGAAAAAAGGCTTCTGTTTCCATCGCCAAACCTTTCAGGAGAGCATTTGCAAGCTTCTGGCACCATTTTTGAGTCAATTGCCAAAAGTCAGATTTTTGCTGAAATTGTGACCCCGGGGCTTAGGGATTTTTTCAAAAAAATATTTTCTGCCGGTTAAGTTTTTGAGGGCTTTTTTCCTGTTCTGTGATAAAAAGCCTTCTGTTTCGAGTGCCAAACCTTTCAGGGGAGCATTTCCAAACCGTTGGCACCATTTTTGAGTGAATTGCCAAAAGTCAGATTTTTGCTGAAATTGTGACCCCGGGGCTTAGGGATTTTTTCAAAAAAATATTTTCTGCCGGTGAAGTTTTTGAGGGCTGATTTCTTGTCCTGTGATAAAAAGCCTTCTGTTTCCATCGCCAAAGCTTTCAGGGGAGCATTTGCAAGCTTCTGGCACCATTTTTGAGTCAATTGCCAAAAGTCAGATTTTTGCTGAAATTGTGACCCCGGGGCTTAGGGATTTTTTCAAAAAAATATTTTCTGCCGGTGAAGTTTTTGAGAGCTGATTTCTTGTCCTGTGATAAAAAGCCTTCTGTTTCCATCGCCAAAGCTTTCAGGGGAGCATTTTCAAGCTTCTGGCACCATTTTTGAGTCAATTGCCAAAAGTCAGATTTTTGCTGAAATTGTGACCCCGGGGCTTAGGGATTTTTTCAAAAAAATATTTTCTGCCGGTTAAGTTTTTGAGGGCTGATTTCTTGTCCTGTGATAAAAAGCCTTCTGTTTCCATCGCCAAAGCTTTCAGGGGAGCATTTTCAAGCTTCTGGCACCATTTTTGAGTGAATTGCCAAAAGTCAGATTTTTGCTGAAATTGTGACCCCGGGGCTTAGGGATTTTTTCAAAAAAATATTTTCTGCCGGTTAAGTTTTTGAGGGCTGATTTCTTGTCCTGTGATAAAAAGCCTTTTGTTTCCATCGCCAAACCTTTCAGGAGAGCATTTTCAAACTTTAGGCACCATTTTTGAGTTAATTGCCCAAAGTCAGATTTTTGCTGAAATTGTGACCCCGGGGCTTAGGGATTTTTTCAAAAAAATATTTTCTGCCGGTGAAGTTTTTGAGAGCTGATTTCTTGTCCTGTGATAAAAAGCCTTCTGTTTCCATCGCCAAACCTTTCAGGAGAGCATTTGCAAGCTTCTGGCACCATTTTTGAGTCAATTGCCAAAAGTCAGATTTTTGCTGAAATTGTGACCCCGGGGCTTAGGGATTTTTTCAAAAAAATATTTTCTGCCGGTTAAGTTTTTGAGGGCTTTTTTCTTGTTCTGTGATAAAAAGCCTTCTGTTTCGAGTGCCAAACCTTTCAGGGGAGCATTTCCAAACCGTTGGCACCATTTTTGAGTGAATTGCCAAAAGTCAGATTTTTGCTGAAATTGTGACCCCGGGGCTTAGGGATTTTTTCAAAAAAATATTTTCTGCCGGTGAAGTTTTTGAGGGCTGCTTTCTTGTCCTGTGATAAAAAGCCTTCTGTTTCCATCGCCAAAGCTTTCAGGAGAGCATTTTCAAGCTTCTGGCACCATTTTTGAGTGAATTGCCAAAAGTCAGATTTTTGCTGAAATTGTGACCCCGGGGCTTAGGGATTTTTTCAAAAAAATATTTTCTGCCGGTTAAGTTTTTGAGGGCTGATTTCTTGTCCTGTGATAAAAAGCCTTTTGTTTCCATCGCCAAACCTTTCAGGAGAGCATTTTCAAGCTTTAGGCACCATTTTTGAGTTAATTGCCCAAAGTCAGATTTTTGCTGAAATTGTGACCCCGGGGCTTAGGGATTTTTTCAAAAAAATATTTTCTGCCGGTGAAGTTTTTGAGAGCTGATTTCTTGTCCTGTGAGAAAAAAGGCTTCTGTTTCCATCGCCAAACCTTTCAGGAGAGCATTTGCAAGCTTCTGGCACCATTTTTGAGTCAATTGCCAAAAGTCAGATTTTTGCTGAAATTGTGACCCCGGGGCTTAGGGATTTTTTCAAAAAAATATTTTCTGCCGGTTAAGTTTTTGAGGGCTTTTTTCCTGTTCTGTGATAAAAAGCCTTCTGTTTCGAGTGCCAAACCTTTCAGGGGAGCATTTCCAAACCGTTGGCACCATTTTTGAGTGAATTGCCAAAAGTCAGATTTTTGCTGAAATTGTGACCCCGGGGCTTAGGGATTTTTTCAAAAAAATATTTTCTGCCGGTGAAGTTTTTGAGGGCTGATTTCTTGTCCTGTGATAAAAAGCCTTCTGTTTCCATCGCCAAAGCTTTCAGGGGAGCATTTGCAAGCTTCTGGCACCATTTTTGAGTCAATTGCCAAAAGTCAGATTTTTGCTGAAATTGTGACCCCGGGGCTTAGGGATTTTTTCAAAAAAATATTTTCTGCCGGTGAAGTTTTTGAGAGCTGATTTCTTGTCCTGTGATAAAAAGCCTTCTGTTTCCATCGCCAAAGCTTTCAGGGGAGCATTTTCAAGCTTCTGGCACCATTTTTGAGTCAATTGCCAAAAGTCAGATTTTTGCTGAAATTGTGACCCCGGGGCTTAGGGATTTTTTCAAAAAAATATTTTCTGCCGGTTAAGTTTTTGAGGGCTGATTTCTTGTCCTGTGATAAAAAGCCTTCTGTTTCCATCGCCAAAGCTTTCAGGGGAGCATTTTCAAGCTTCTGGCACCATTTTTGAGTGAATTGCCAAAAGTCAGATTTTTGCTGAAATTGTGACCCCGGGGCTTAGGGATTTTTTCAAAAAAATATTTTCTGCCGGTTAAGTTTTTGAGGGCTGATTTCTTGTCCTGTGATAAAAAGCCTTTTGTTTCCATCGCCAAACCTTTCAGGAGAGCATTTTCAAGCTTTAGGCACCATTTTTGAGTTAATTGCCCAAAGTCAGATTTTTGCTGAAATTGTGACCCCGGGGCTTAGGGATTTTTTCAAAAAAATATTTTCTGCCGGTGAAGTTTTTGAGAGCTGATTTCTTGTCCTGTGATAAAAAGCCTTCTGTTTCCATCGCCAAACCTTTCAGGAGAGCATTTGCAAGCTTCTGGCACCATTTTTGAGTCAATTGCCAAAAGTCAGATTTTTGCTGAAATTGTGACCCCGGGGCTTAGGGATTTTTTCAAAAAAATATTTTCTGCCGGTTAAGTTTTTGAGGGCTTTTTTCTTGTTCTGTGATAAAAAGCCTTCTGTTTCGAGTGCCAAACCTTTCAGGGGAGCATTTCCAAACCGTTGGCACCATTTTTGAGTGAATTGCCAAAAGTCAGATTTTTGCTGAAATTGTGACCCCGGGGCTTAGGGATTTTTTCAAAAAAATATTTTCTGCCGGTGAAGTTTTTGAGGGCTGCTTTCTTGTCCTGTGATAAAAAGCCTTCTGTTTCCATCGCCAAAGCTTTCAGGAGAGCATTTTCAAGCTTCTGGCACCATTTTTGAGTGAATTGCCAAAAGTCAGATTTTTGCTGAAATTGTGACCCCGGGGCTTAGGGATTTTTTCAAAAAAATATTTTCTGCTGGTTAAGTTTTTGAGGGCTGATTTCTTGTTCTGTGATAAAAAGCCTTCTGTTTCGAGTGCCAAACCTTTCAGGGGAGCATTTGCAACCGGTTGGCACCATTTTTGAGTGAATTGCCAAGAGTCAGATTTTTGCTGAAATTGTGACCCCGGGGCTTAGGGATTTTTTCAAAAAATATTTCCTGCCGGTTAAGTTTTTGAGAGCTGATTTCTTGTCCTGTGATAAAAAGCCTTCTGTTTCCATCGCCAAAGCTTTCAGGAGAGCATTTGCAAGCTTCTGGCACCATTTTTGAGTCAATTGCCAAAAGTCAGATTTTTGCTGAAATTGTGACCCCAGGGCTTAGGGATTTTTTCAAAAAAATATTTTCTGCCGGTGAAGTTTTTGAGGGCTGATTTCTTGTCCTGTGATAAAAAGCCTTCTGTTTCCATCGCCAAAGCTTTCAGGGGAGCATTTGCAAGCTTCTGGCACCATTTTTGAGTCAATTGCCAAAAGTCAGATTTTTGCTGAAATTGTGACCCCGGGGCTTAGGGATTTTTTCAAAAAAATATTTTCTGCCGGTGAAGTTTTTGAGAGCTGATTTCTTGTCCTGTGATAAAAAGCCTTCTGTTTCCATCGCCAAAGCTTTCAGGGGAGCATTTTCAAGCTTCTGGCACCATTTTTGAGTCAATTGCCAAAAGTCAGATTTTTGCTGAAATTGTGACCCCGGGGCTTAGGGATTTTTTCAAAAAAATATTTTCTGCCGGTTAAGTTTTTGAGGGCTGATTTCTTGTCCTGTGATAAAAAGCCTTCTGTTTCCATCGCCAAAGCTTTCAGGGGAGCATTTTCAAGCTTCTGGCACCATTTTTGAGTGAATTGCCAAAAGTCAGATTTTTGCTGAAATTGTGACCCCGGGGCTTAGGGATTTTTTCAAAAAAATATTTTCTGCCGGTTAAGTTTTTGAGGGCTGATTTCTTGTCCTGTGATAAAAAGCCTTTTGTTTCCATCGCCAAACCTTTCAGGAGAGCATTTTCAAGCTTTAGGCACCATTTTTGAGTTAATTGCCCAAAGTCAGATTTTTGCTGAAATTGTGACCCCGGGGCTTAGGGATTTTTTCAAAAAAATATTTTCTGCCGGTGAAGTTTTTGAGAGCTGATTTCTTGTCCTGTGATAAAAAGCCTTCTGTTTCCATCGCCAAACCTTTCAGGAGAGCATTTGCAAGCTTCTGGCACCATTTTTGAGTCAATTGCCAAAAGTCAGATTTTTGCTGAAATTGTGACCCCGGGGCTTAGGGATTTTTTCAAAAAAATATTTTCTGCCGGTTAAGTTTTTGAGGGCTTTTTTCTTGTTCTGTGATAAAAAGCCTTCTGTTTCGAGTGCCAAACCTTTCAGGGGAGCATTTCCAAACCGTTGGCACCATTTTTGAGTGAATTGCCAAAAGTCAGATTTTTGCTGAAATTGTGACCCCGGGGCTTAGGGATTTTTTCAAAAAAATATTTTCTGCCGGTGAAGTTTTTGAGGGCTGATTTCTTGTCCTGTGATAAAAAGCCTTCTGTTTCCATCGCCAAAGCTTTCAGGGGAGCATTTGCAAGCTTCTGGCACCATTTTTGAGTCAATTGCCAAAAGTCAGATTTTTGCTGAAATTGTGACCCCGGGGCTTAGGGATTTTTTCAAAAAAATATTTTCTGCCGGTTAAGTTTTTGAGAGCTGATTTCTTGTCCTGTGATAAAAAGCCTTCTGTTTCCATCGCCAAAGATTTCAGGGGAGCATTTGCAAGCTTCTGGCACCATTTTTGAGTCAATTGCCAAAAGTCAGATTTTTGCTGAAATTGTGACCCCGGGGCTTAGGGATTTTTTCAAAAAAATATTTTCTGCCGGTTAAGTTTTTGAGAGCTGATTTCTTGTCCTGTGATAAAAAGCCTTCTGTTTCCATCGCCAAAGATTTCAGGGGAGCATTTGCAAGCTTCTGGCACCATTTTTGAGTGAATTGCCAAAAGTCAGATTTTTGCTGAAATTGTGACCCCGGGGCTTAGGGATTTTTTCAAAAAAATATTTTCTGCCGGTGAAGTTTTTGAGAGCTGATTTCTTGTCCTGTGATAAAAAGCCTTCTGTTTCCATCGCCAAACCTTTCAGGGGAGCATTTGCAAGCTTCTGGCACCATTTTTGAGTCAATTGCCAAAAGTCAGATTTTTGCTGAAATTGTGACCCCGGGGCTTAGGGATTTTTTCAAAAAAATATTTTCTGCCGGTTAAGTTTTTGAGAGCTGATTTCTTGTCCTGTGATAAAAAGCCTTCTGTTTCGAGTGCCAAACCTTTCAGGGGAGCATTTTCAAGCTTCTGGCACCATTTTTGAGTGAATTGCCAAAAGTCAGATTTTTGCTGAAATTGCGACCCCGGGGCTTAGGGATTTTTTCAAAAAAATATTTTCTGCCGGTTAAGTTTTTGAGGGCTGCTTTCTTGTCCTGTGATAAAAAGCCTTCTGTTTCGAGTGCCAAACCTTTCAGGGGAGCATTTGCAACCGGTTGGCACCATTTTTGAGTGAATTGCCAAGAGTCAGATTTTTGCTGAAATTGTGACCCCGGGGCTTAGGGATTTTTTCAAAAAATATTTCCTGCCGGTTAAGTTTTTGAGAGCTGATTTCTTGTCCTGTGATAAAAAGCCTTCTGTTTCCATCGCCAAAGCTTTCAGGAGAGCATTTGCAAGCTTCTGGCACCATTTTTGAGTCAATTGCCAAAAGTCAGATTTTTGCTGAAATTGTGACCCCAGGGCTTAGGGATTTTTTCAAAAAAATATTTTCTGCCGGTGAAGTTTTTGAGGGCTGATTTCTTGTCCTGTGATAAAAAGCCTTCTGTTTCGAGTGCCAAACCTTTCAGGGGAGCATTTTCAAGCTTCTGGCACCATTTTTGAGTCAATTGCCAAAAGTCAGATTTTTGCTGAAATTGTGACCCCAGGGCTTAGGGATTTTTTCAAAAAAATATTTTCTGCCGGTGAAGTTTTTGAGGGCTGATTTCTTGTCCTGTGATAAAAAGCCTTCTGTTTCCATCGCCAAAGCTTTCAGGGGATCATTTGCAAGCTTCTGGCACCATTTTTGAGTGAATTGCCAAAAGTCAGATTTTTGCTGAAATTGTGACCCCGGGGCTTAGGGATTGTTTCAAAAAAATATTTTCTGCCGGTGAAGTTTTTGAGAGCTGATTTCTTGTCCTGTGATAAAAAGCCTTCTGTTTCCATCGCCAAAGCTTTCAGGGGAGCATTTTCAAGCTTCTGGCACCATTTTTGAGTCAATTGCCAAAAGTCAGATTTTTGCTGAAATTGTGACCCCGGGGCTTAGGGATTTTTTCAAAAAAATATTTTCTGCCGGTTAAGTTTTTGAGGGCTGATTTCTTGTCCTGTGATAAAAAGCCTTCTGTTTCCATCGCCAAAGCTTTCAGGGGAGCATTTTCAAGCTTCTGGCACCATTTTTGAGTGAATTGCCAAAAGTCAGATTTTTGCTGAAATTGTGACCCCGGGGCTTAGGGATTTTTTCAAAAAAATATTTCCTGCCGGTTAAGTTTTTGCGAGCTGATTTCTTGTCCTGTGATAAAAAGCCTTCTGTTTCCATCGCCAAAGCTTTCAGGGGAGCATTTTCAAGCTTCTGGCACCATTTTTGAGTGAATTGCGAAAAGTCAGATTTTTGCTGAAATTGTGACCCCGGGGCTTAGGGATTTTTTCAAAAAAATATTTTCTGCCGGTTAAGTTTTTGAGGGCTGATTTCTTGTCCTGTGATAAAAAGCCTTTTGTTTCCATCGCCAAACCTTTCGGGAGAGCATTTTCAAGCTTTAGGCAACATTTTTGAGTTAATTGCCCAAAGTCAGATTTTTGCTGAAATTGTGACCCCGGCGCTTAGGGATTTTTTCAAAAAAATATTTTCTGCCGGTGAAGTTTTTGAGGGCTGATTTCTTGTACTGTGATAAAAACCTTTCTTTTTCGAGTGCCAAACCTTTCAGGAGAGCATTTGCAAGCTTCTGGCACCGTTTTTGAGTGAATTGCCAAAAGTCAGATTTTTGCTGAAATTGTGACCCCGGGGCTTAGGGATTTTTTCAAAAAAATATTTTCTGCCGGTGAAGTTTTTGAGAGCTGATTTCTTGTCCTGTGATAAAAAGCCTTCTGTTTCCATCGCCAAAGCTTTCAGGGGAGCATTTGCAAGCTTCTGGCACCATTTTTGAGTGAATTGCCTAAAGTCAGATTTTTGCTGAAATTGTGACCCCGGGGCTTAGGGATTTTTTCAAAAAAATATTTTCTGCCGGTGAAGTTTTTGAGAGCTGATTTCTTGTCCTGTGATAAAAAGCCTTCTGTTTCGAGTGCCAAACCTTTCAGGAGAGCATTTGCAACCGGTTGGCACCATTTTTGAGTGAATTGCCAAAAGTCAGATTTTTGCTGAAATTGTGACCCCGGGGCTTAGGGATTTTTTCAAAAAAATAATTTCTGCCGGTTAAGTTTTTGAGAGCTGATTTCCTGTCCTGTGATAAAAAGCCTTCTGTTTCGAGTGCCAAACCTTTCAGGGGAGCATTTGCAAGCTTCTGGCACCATTTTTGAGTGAATTGCCAAAAGTCAGATTTTTGCTGAAATTGTGACCCCAGGGCTTAGGGATTTTTTCCAAAAAATATTTCCTGCCGGTTAATTTTTTGAGGGCTGATTTCTTGTCCTGTGATAAAAAGCCTTCTGTTTCCATCGTCAAAGCTTTCAGGAGAGCATTTTCAAGCTTCTGGCACCATTTTTGAGTGAATTGCCAAAAGTCAGATTTTTGCTGAAATTGTGACCCCGGGGCTTAGGGATTTTTTCAAAAAAATATTTTCTGCCGGTTAAGTTTTTGAGGGCTGATTTCTTGTTCTGTGATAAAAAGCCTTCTGTTTCGAGTGCCAAACCTTTCAGGGGAGCATTCGCAACCGGTTGGCACCATTTTTGAGTGAATTGCCAAAAGTCAGATTTTTGCTGAAATTGTGACCCCGGGGCTTAGGGATTTTTTCAAAAAATATTTTCTGCCGGTTAAGTTTTTGAGAGCTGATTTCTTGTCCTGTGATAAAAAGCCTTCTGTTTCGAGTGCCAAACCTTTCAGGAGAGCATTTTCAAGCTTTAGGCACCATTTTTGAGTGAATTGCCAAAAGTCAGATTTTTGCTGAAATTATGACCCCGGGGCTTAGGGATTTTTTCAAAAAAATGTTTTCTGCCGGTGAAGTTTTTGAGGGCTGATTTCTTGTCCTGTGATAAAAAGCCTCCTGTTTCGAGTGCCAAACCTTTCAGGGGAGCATTTTCAAGCTTCTGGCACCATTTTTGAGTCAATTGCCAAAAGTCAGATTTTTGCTGAAATTGTGACCCCGGGGCTTAGGGATTTTTTCAAAAAAAAATTTCTGCCGGTGAAGTTTTTGAGAGCTGATTTCTTGTCCTGTGATAAAAAGCCTTCTGTTTCGAGTGCCAAACCTTTCAGGAGAGCATTTTCAAGCTTCTGGCATCATTTTTGAGTCAATTGCCAAAAGTCAGATTTTTGCTGAAATTGTGACCCCGGGGCTTAGGGATTTTTTCAAAAGAATATTTCCTGCCGGTTAAGTTTTTGAGGGCTGATTTCTTGTCCTGTGATAAAAAGCCTTTTGTTTCGAGTGCCAAACCTTTCAGGGGAGCATTTTCAAGCTTCTGGCACCATTTTTGAGTGAATTGCCAAAAGTCAGATTTTTGCTGAAATTGTGACCCCGGGGCTTAGGGATTTTTTCAAAAGAATATTTCCTGCCGGTTAAGTTTTTGCGAGCTGATTTCTTGTCCTGTGATAAAAAGCCTTCTGTTTCCATCGCCAAAGCTTTCAGGGGAGCATTTTCAAGCTTCTGGCACCATTTTTGAGTGAATTGCCAAAAGTCAGATTTTTGCTGAAATTGTGACCCCGGGGCTTAGGGATTTTTTCAAAAAAATATTTTCTGCCGGTTAAGTTTTTGAGGGCTTTTTTCTTGTTCTGTGATAAAAAGCCTTCTGTTTCGAGTGCCAAACCTTTCATGGGAGCATTTCCAAACGGTTGGCACCATTTTTGAGTGAATTGCCAAAAGTCAGATTTTTGCTGAAATTGTGACCCCGGGGCTTAGGGATTTTTTCAAAAAAATATTTTCTGCCGGTGAAGTTTTTGAGGGCTGATTTCTTGTCCTGTGATAAAAAGCCTTCTGTTTCCATCGCCAAAGCTTTCAGGGGAGCATTTGCAAGCTTCTGGCACCATTTTTGAGTCAATTGCCAAAAGTCAGATTTTTGCTGAAATTGTGACCCCGGGGCTTAGGGATTTTTTCAAAAAAATATTTTCTGTCGGTGAAGTTTTTGAGGGCTGATTTCTTGTCCTGGGATAAAAAGCCTTCTGTTTGCATCGCCAAAGCTTTCAGGGGAGCATTTGCAAGCTTCTGGCACCATTTTTGAGTCAATTGCCAAAAGTCAGATTTTTGCTGAAATTGTGACCCCAGGGCTTATGGATTTTTTCCAAAAAATATTTCCTGCCGGTTAATTTTTTGAGGGCTGATTTCTTGTCCTGTGATAAAAAGCCTTCTGTTTCCATCGCCATACCTTTCAGGAGAGCATTTTCAAGCTTCTGGCACCATTTTTGAGTGAATTGCCAAAAGTCAGATTTCTGCTGAAATTGTGACCCCGGGGCTTAGGGATTTTTTCAAAAAAATATTTTCTGCCGGTGAAGTTTTTGAGGGCTGATTTCTTGTCCTGTGATAAAAAGCCTTCTGTTTCGAGTGCCAAACCTTTCAGGGGAGCATTTTCAAGCTTCTGGCACCATTTTTGAGTCAATTGCCAAAAGTCAGATTTTTGCTGAAATTGTGACCCCGGGGCTTAGGGATTTTTTCAAAAAAATATTTTCTGCCGGTGAAGTTTTTGAGAGCTGATTTCTTGTCCTGTGATAAAAAGCCTTCTGTTTCCATCGCCAAAGCTTTCAGGAGAGCATTTGCAAGCTTCTGGCACCATTTTTGAGTCAATTGCCAAAAGTCAGATTTTTGCTGAAATTGTGACCCCGGGGCTTAGGGATTTTTTCAAAAAAATATTTTCTGCCGGTTAAGTTTTTGAGAGCTGATTTCCTGTCCTGTGATAAAAAGCCTTCTGTTTCGAGTGCCAAACCTTTCAGGGGAGCATTTGCAAGCTTCTGGCAGCATTTTTGAGTGAATTGCCAAAAGTCAGATTTTTGCTGAAATTGTGACCCCAGGGCTTAGGGATTTTTTCCAAAAAATATTTCCTGCCAGTTAATTTTTTGAGGGCTGATTTCTTGTCCTGTGATAAAAAGCCTTCTGTTTCCATCGCCATACCTTTCAGGAGAGCATTTTCAAGCTTCTGGCACCATTTTTGAGTGAATTGCCAAAAGTCAGATTTTTGCTGAAATTGTGACCCCGGGGCTTAGGGATTTTTTCAAAAAAATATTTTCTGCCGGTTAAGTTTTTGAGGGCTGATTCCTTGTCCTGTGATAAAAAGCCTTCTGTTTCCATCGCCAAAGCTTTCAGGAGAGCATTTGCAAGCTTCTGGCACCATTTTTGAGTGAATTGCCAAAAGTCAGATTTTTGCTGAAATTGTGACCCCGGGGCTTAGGGATTTTTTCAAAAAAATATTTTCTGCCGGTTAAGTTTTTGAGGGCTGATTCCTTGTCCTGTGATAAAAAGCCTTCTGTTTCGAGTGCCAAACCTTTCAGGGGAGCATTTGCAAGCTTCTGGCAGCATTTTTGAGTGAATTGCCAAAAGTCAGATTTTTGCTGAAATTGTGACCCCAGGGCTTAGGGATTTTTTCCAAAAAATATTTCCTGCCAGTTAATTTTTTGAGGGCTGATTTCTTGTCCTGTGATAAAAAGCCTTCTGTTTCCATCGCCATACCTTTCAGGAGAGCATTTTCAAGCTTCTGGCACCATTTTTGAGTGAATTGCCAAAAGTCAGATTTTTGCTGAAATTGTGACCCCGGGGCTTAGGAATTTTTTCAAAAAAATATTTTCTGCCGGTTAAGTTTTTGAGGGCTGATTCCTTGTCCTGTGATAAAAAGCCTTCTGTTTCCATCGCCAAAGCTTTCAGGAGAGCATTTGCAAGCTTCTGGCACCATTTTTGAGTCAATTGCCAAAAGTCAGATTTTTGCTGAAATTGTGACCCCGGGGCTTAGGGATTTTTTCAAAAAAATATTTTCTGCCGGTGAAGTTTTTGAGGGCTGATTTCTTGTCCTGTGATAAAAAGCCTTCTGTTTCGAGTGCCAAACCTTTCAGAGGAGCATTTGCCACCGGTTGGCACCATTTTTGAGTGAATTGCGAAATGTCATATTTTTGCTGAAATTGTGACCCCGGGCTTAGGGATTTTTTCAAAAAAATATTTTCTGCCGGTTAAGTTTTTGAGGGCTGATTTCTTGTCCTGTGATAAAAAGCCTTCTGTTTCGAGTGCCAAACCTTTCAGGGGAGCATTTTCAAGCTTCTGGCACCATTTTTGAGTCAATTGCCAAAAGTCAGATTTTTGCTGAAATTGTGACCCCGGGGCTTAGGGATTTTTTCAAAAAAATATTTTCTGCCGGTGAAGTTTTTGAGAGCTGATTTCTTGTCCTGTGATAAAAAGCCTTCTGTTTCCATCGCCAAAGCTTTCAGGAGAGCATTTGCAAGCTTCTGGCACCATTTTTGAGTCAATTGCCAAAAGTCAGATTTTTGCTGAAATTGTGACCCCGGGGCTTAGGGATTTTTTCAAAAAAATATTTTCTGCCGGTTAAGTTTTTGAGGGCTGATTTCTTGTCCTGTGATAAAAAGCCTTTTGTTTCCATCGCCAAACCTTTCAGGAGAGCATTTTCAAGCTTTAGGCACCATTTTTGAGTGAATTGCCCAAAGTCAGATTTTTGCTGAAATTGTGACCCCGGGGCTTAGGGATTTTTTCAAAAAAATATTTTCTGCCGGTGAAGTTTTTGAGGGCTGATTTCATGTCCTGTGATAAAAAGCCTTCTGTTTGCATCGCCAAAGCTTTCAGGGGAGCATTTGCAATCTTCTGGCACCATTTTTGAGTCAATTGCCAAAAGTCAGATTTTTGCTGAAATTGTGACCCCGGGGCTTAGGGATTTTTTCAAAAAAATATTTTCTGCCGGTTAAGTTTTTGAGAGCTGATTTCCTGTCCTGTGATAAAAAGCCTTCTGTTTCGAGTGCCAAACCTTTCAGGGGAGCATTTGCAAGCTTCTGGCAGCATTTTTGAGTGAATTGCCAAAAGTCAGATTTTTGCTGAAATTGTGACCCCAGGGCTTAGGGATTTTTTCCAAAAAATATTTCCTGCCAGTTAATTTTTTGAGGGCTGATTTCTTGTCCTGTGATAAAAAGCCTTCTGTTTCCATCGCCATACCTTTCAGGAGAGCATTTTCAAGCTTCTGGCACCATTTTTGAGTGAATTGCCAAAAGTCAGATTTTTGCTGAAATTGTGACCCCGGGGCTTAGGGATTTTTTCAAAAAAATATTTTCTGCCGGTTAAGTTTTTGAGGGCTGATTCCTTGTCCTGTGATAAAAAGCCTTCTGTTTCCATCGCCAAAGCTTTCAGGAGAGCATTTGCAAGCTTCTGGCACCATTTTTGAGTGAATTGCCAAAAGTCAGATTTTTGCTGAAATTGTGACCCCGGGGCTTAGGGATTTTTTCAAAAAAATATTTTCTGCCGGTTAAGTTTTTGAGGGCTGATTCCTTGTCCTGTGATAAAAAGCCTTCTGTTTCGAGTGCCAAACCTTTCAGGGGAGCATTTGCAAGCTTCTGGCAGCATTTTTGAGTGAATTGCCAAAAGTCAGATTTTTGCTGAAATTGTGACCCCAGGGCTTAGGGATTTTTTCCAAAAAATATTTCCTGCCAGTTAATTTTTTGAGGGCTGATTTCTTGTCCTGTGATAAAAAGCCTTCTGTTTCGAGTGCCAAACCTTTCAGGGGAGCATTTTCAAGCTTCTGGCACCATTTTTGAGTCAATTGCCAAAAGTCAGATTTTTGCTGAAATTGTGACCCCGGGGCTTAGGGATTTTTTCAAAAAAATATTTTCTGCCGGTGAAGTTTTTGAGAGCTGATTTCTTGTCCTGTGATAAAAAGCCTTCTGTTTCCATCGCCAAAGCTTTCAGGAGAGCATTTGCAAGCTTCTGGCACCATTTTTGAGTCAATTGCCAAAAGTCAGATTTTTGCTGAAATTGTGACCCCGGGGCTTAGGGATTTTTTCAAAAAAATATTTTCTGCCGGTTAAGTTTTTGAGAGCTGATTTCCTGTCCTGTGATAAAAAGCCTTCTGTTTCGAGTGCCAAAACTTTCAGGGGAGCATTTGCAAGCTTCTGGCAGCATTTTTGAGTGAATTGCCAAAAGTCAGATTTTTGCTGAAATTGTGACCCCAGGGCTTAGGGATTTTTTCCAAAAAATATTTCCTGCCAGTTAATTTTTTGAGGGCTGATTTCTTGTCCTGTGATAAAAAGCCTTCTGTTTCCATCGCCATACCTTTCAGGAGAGCATTTTCAAGCTTCTGGCACCATTTTTGAGTGAATTGCCAAAAGTCAGATTTTTGCTGAAATTGTGACCCCGGGGCTTAGGGATTTTTTCAAAAAAATATTTTCTGCCGGTTAAGTTTTTGAGGGCTGATTCCTTGTCCTGTGATAAAAAGCCTTCTGTTTCCATCGCCAAAGCTTTCAGGAGAGCATTTGCAAGCTTCTGGCACCATTTTTGAGTGAATTGCCAAAAGTCAGATTTTTGCTGAAATTGTGACCCCGGGGCTTAGGGATTTTTTCAAAAAAATATTTTCTGCCGGTTAAGTTTTTGAGGGCTGATTCCTTGTCCTGTGATAAAAAGCCTTCTGTTTCGAGTGCCAAACCTTTAAGGGGAGCATTTGCAAGCTTCTGGCAGCATTTTTGAGTGAATTGCCAAAAGTCAGATTTTTGCTGAAATTGTGACCCCAGGGCTTAGGGATTTTTTCCAAAAAATATTTCCTGCCAGTTAATTTTTTGAGGGCTGATTTCTTGTCCTGTGATAAAAAGCCTTCTGTTTCCATCGCCATACCTTTCAGGAGAGCATTTTCAAGCTTCTGGCACCATTTTTGAGTGAATTGCCAAAAGTCAGATTTTTGCTGAAATTGTGACCCCGGGGCTTAGGGATTTTTTCAAAAAAATATTTTCTGCCGGTTAAGTTTTTGAGGGCTGATTCCTTGTCCTGTGATAAAAAGCCTTCTGTTTCCATCGCCAAAGCTTTCAGGAGAGCATTTGCAAGCTTCTGGCACCATTTTTGAGTCAATTGCCAAAAGTCAGATTTTTGCTGAAATTGTGACCCCGGGGCTTAGGGATTTTTTCAAAAAAATATTTTCTGCCGGTGAAGTTTTTGAGGGCTGATTTCTTGTCCTGTGATAAAAAGCCTTCTGTTTCGAGTGCCAAACCTTTCAGAGGAGCATTTGCCACCGGTTGGCACCATTTTTGAGTGAATTGCGAAATGTCATATTTTTGCTGAAATTGTGACCCCGGGCTTAGGGATTTTTTCAAAAAAATATTTTCTGCCGGTTAAGTTTTTGAGGGCTGATTTCTTGTCCTGTGATAAAAAGCCTTTTGTTTCGAGTGCCAAACCTTTCAGGGGAGCATTTTCAAGCTTCTGGCACCATTTTTGAGTGAATTGCCAAAAGTCAGATTTTTGCTGAAATTGTGACCGGCTTAGGGATTTTTTCAAAAAAATATTTTCTGTCGGTTAAGTTTTTGAGAGCTGATTTCTTGTCCTGTGATAAAAAGCCTTCTGTTTCCATCGCCATACCTTTCAGGAGAGCATTTTCAAGCTTCTGGCACCATTTTTGAGTGAATTGCCAAAAGGAAGATTTCTGCTGAAATTGTGACCCCGGGGCTTAGGGATTTTTTCAAAAAAATATTTTCTGCCGGTGAAGTTTTTGAGGGCTGATTTCTTGTCCTGTGATAAAAAGCCTTCTGTTTCGAGTGCCAAACCTTTCAGGGGAGCATTTTCAAGCTTCTGGCACCATTTTTGAGTCAATTGCCAAAAGTCAGATTTTTGCTGAAATTGTGACCCCGGGGCTTAGGGATTTTTTCAAAAAAATATTTTCTGCCGGTTAAGTTTTTGAGGGCTGATTCCTTGTCCTGTGATAAAAAGCCTTCTGTTTCGAGTGCCAAACCTTTCAGGGGAGCATTTGCAAGCTTCTGGCAGCATTTTTGAGTGAATTGCCAAAAGTCAGATTTTTGCTGAAATTGTGACCCCAGGGCTTAGGGATTTTTTCCAAAAAATATTTCCTGCCAGTTAATTTTTTGAGGGCTGATTTCTTGTCCTGTGATAAAAAGCCTTCTGTTTCCATCGCCATACCTTTCAGGAGAGCATTTTCAAGCTTCTGGCACCATTTTTGAGTGAATTGCCAAAAGTCAGATTTTTGCTGAAATTGTGACCCCGGGGCTTAGGGATTTTTTCAAAAAAATATTTTCTGCCGGTTAAGTTTTTGAGGGCTGATTCCTTGTCCTGTGATAAAAAGCCTTCTGTTTCCATCGCCAAAGCTTTCAGGAGAGCATTTGCAAGCTTCTGGCACCATTTTTGAGTCAATTGCCAAAAGTCAGATTTTTGCTGAAATTGTGACCCCGGGGCTTAGGGATTTTTTCAAAAAAATATTTTCTGCCGGTGAAGTTTTTGAGGGCTGATTTCTTGTCCTGTGATAAAAAGCCTTCTGTTTCGAGTGCCAAACCTTTCAGAGGAGCATTTGCCACCGGTTGGCACCATTTTTGAGTGAATTGCGAAATGTCATATTTTTGCTGAAATTGTGACCCCGGGCTTAGGGATTTTTTCAAAAAAATATTTTCTGCCGGTTAAGTTTTTGAGGGCTGATTTCTTGTCCTGTGATAAAAAGCCTTTTGTTTCGAGTGCCAAACCTTTCAGGGGAGCATTTTCAAGCTTCTGGCACCATTTTTGAGTGAATTGCCAAAAGTCAGATTTTTGCTGAAATTGTGACCGGCTTAGGGATTTTTTCAAAAAAATATTTTCTGTCGGTTAAGTTTTTGAGAGCTGATTTCTTGTCCTGTGATAAAAAGCCTTCTGTTTCGAGTGCCAAACCTTTCAGGAGAGCATTTTCAAGCTTCTGGCACCATTTTTGAGTGAATTGCCAAAAGTCAGATTTTTGCTGAAATTGTGACCCCGGGGCTTAGGGATTTTTTCAAAAAAATATTTTCTGCCGGTGAAGTTTTTGAGGGCTGATTTCTTGTCCTGTGATAAAAAGCCTTCTGTTTCGAGTGCCAAACCTTTCAGGGGAGCATTTGCAACCGGTTGGCACCATTTTTGAGTGAATTGCCAAAAGTCAGATTTTTGCTGAAATTGTGACCCCGGGGCTTAGGGATTTTTTCAAAAAATATTTTCTGCCGGTTAAGTTTTTGAGAGCTGATTTCTTGTCCTGTGATAAAAAGCCTTCTGTTTCCATCGCCAAAGCTTTCAGGAGAGCATTTTCAAGCTTTAGGCACCATTTTTGAGTGAATTGCCAAAAGTCAGATTTTTGCTGAAATTGTGACCCCGGGGCTTAGGGATTTTTTCAAAAAAATATTTTCTGCCGGTGAAGTTTTTGAGAGCTGATTTCTTGTCCTGTGATAAAAAGCCTTCTGTTTCCATCGCCAAAGCTTTCAGGGGAGCATTTGCAAGCTTCTGGCACCATTTTTGAGTGAATTGCCAAAAGTCAGATTTTTGCCGAAATTGTGACCCCGGGGCTTAGGGATTTTTTCAAAAAAATATTTTCTGCCGGTGAAGTTTTTGAGGGCTGATTTCTTGTTCTGTGATAAAAAGCCTTCTGTTTCGAGTGCCAAACCTTTCAGGGGAGCATTTGCAACCGGTTGGCACCATTTTTGAGTGAATTGCGAAAAGTCATATTTTTGCTGAAAATGTGACCCCGGGCTTAGGGATTTTTTCAAAAAAATATTTTCTGCCGGTTAAGTTTTTGAGGGCTGATTTCTTGTCCTGTGATAAAAAAGCCTTCTGTTTCGAGTGCCAAACCTTTCAGGGGAGCATTTTCAAGCTTCTGGCACCATTTTTGAGTGAATTGCCAAAAGTCAGATTTTTGCTGAAATTGTGACCGGTTTAGGGATTTTTTCAAAAAAATATTTTCTGTCGGTTAAGTTTTTGAGAGCTGATTTCTTGTCCTGTGATAAAAAGCCTTCTGTTTCGAGTGCCAAACCTTTCAGGAGAGCATTTTCAAGCTTCTGGCACCATTTTTGAGTGAATTGCCAAAAGTCAGATTTTTGCTGAAATTGTGACCCCGGGGCTTAGGGATTTTTTCAAAAAAATATTTTCTGCCGGTGAAGTTTTTGAGGGCTGATTTCTTGTCCTGTGATAAAAAGCCTTCTGTTTCGAGTGCCAAACCTTTCAGGGGAGCATTTGCAACCGGTTGGCACCATTTTTGAGTGAATTGCCAAAAGTCAGATTTTTGCTGAAATTGTGACCCCGGGGCTTAGGGATTTTTTCAAAAAATATTTTCTGCCGGTTAAGTTTTTGAGAGCTGATTTCTTGTCCTGTGATAAAAAGCCTTCTGTTTCCATCGCCAAAGCTTTCAGGAGAGCATTTTCAAGCTTTAGGCACCATTTTTGAGTGAATTGCCAAAAGTCAGATTTTTGCTGAAATTGTGACCCCGGGGCTTAGGGATTTTTTCAAAAAAATATTTTCTGCCGGTGAAGTTTTTGAGAGCTGATTTCTTGTCCTGTGATAAAAAGCCTTCTGTTTCCATCGCCAAAGCTTTCAGGGGAGCATTTGCAAGCTTCTGGCACCATTTTTGAGTGAATTGCCAAAAGTCAGATTTTTGCCGAAATTGTGACCCCGGGGCTTAGGGATTTTTTCAAAAAAATATTTTCTGCCGGTGAAGTTTTTGAGGGCTGATTTCTTGTTCTGTGATAAAAAAGCCTTCTGTTTCGAGTGCCAAACCTTTCAGGGGAGCATTTGCAACCGGTTGGCACCATTTTTGAGTGAATTGCGAAAAGTCATATTTTTGCTGAAATTGTGACCCCGGGCTTAGGGATTTTTTCAAAAAAATATTTTCTGCCGGTTAAGTTTTTGAGGGCTGATTTCTTGTCCTGTGATAAAAAGCCTTCTGTTTCGAGTGCCAAACCTTTCAGGGGAGCATTTTCAAGCTTATGGCACCATTTTTGAGTGAATTGCCAAAAGTCAGATTTTTGCTGAAATTGTGACCGGCTTAGGGATTTTTTCAAAAAAATATTTTCTGTCGGTTAAGTTTTTGAGAGCTGATTTCTTGTCCTGTGATAAAAAGCCTTCTGTTTCCATCGCCAAAGCTTTCAGGAGAGCATTTTCAAGCTTTAGGCACCATTTTTGAGTGAATTGCCAAAAGTCAGATTTTTGCTGAAATTGTGACCCCGGGGCTTAGGGATTTTTTCAAAAAAATATTTTCTGCCGGTGAAGTTTTTGAGGGCTGATTTCTTGTCCTGTGATAAAAAGCCTTCTGTTTTGAGTGCCAAACGTTTCAGGGGAGCATTTACAAGCTTCTGGCACCATTTTTGAGTGAATTGCCAAAAGTCAGATTTTTGCTGAAATTGTGACCCCGGGGCTTAGGGATTTTTTCAAAAAATATTTTCTGCCGGTTAAGTTTTTGAGAGCTGATTTCTTGTCCTGTGATAAAAAGCCTTCTGTTTCCATCGCCAAAGCTTTCAGGAGAGCATTTGCAAGCTTCTGGCACCATTTTTGAGTCAATTGCCAAAAGTCAGATTTTTGCTGAAATTGTGACCCCGGGGCTTAGGGATTTTTTCAAAAAAAATATTTTCTGCCGGTGAAGTTTTTGAGGGCTGATTTCTTGTCCTGTGATAAAAAGCCTTCTGTTTCGAGTGCCAAACCTTTCAGAGGAGCATTTGCAACCGGTTGGCACCATTTTTGAGTGAATTGCGAAATGTCATATTTTTGCTGAAATTGTGACCCCGGGCTTAGGGATTTTTTCAAAAAAATATTTTCTGCCGGTTAAGTTTTTGAGAGCTGATTTCTTGTCCTGTGATAAAAAGCCTTCTGTTTCGAGTGCCAAACCTTTCAGGGGAGCATTTGCAAGCTTCTGGCACCATTTTTGAGTCAATTGCCAAAAGTCAGATTTTTGCTGAAATTGTGACCCCGGGGCTTAGGGATTTTTTCAAAAAAATATTTTCTGCCGGTTAAGTTTTTGAGAGCTGATTTCTTGTCCTGTGATAAAAAGCCTTCTGTTTCCATCGCCAAAGCTTTCAGGGGAGCATTTGCAAGCTTCTGGCACCATTTTTGAGTGAATTGCCAAAAGTCAGATTTTTGCTGAAATTGTGACCCCGGGGCTTAGGGATTTTTTCAAAAAAATATTTTCTGCCAGTTAAGTTTTTGAGAGCTGATTTCTTGTCCTGTGATAAAAAGCCTTCTGTTTCGATTGCCAAACCTTTCAGGAGAGCATTTTCAAGCTTTAGGCACCATTTTTGAGTGAATTGCCAAAAGTCAGATTTTTGCTGAAATTTTGACCCCGGGGCTTAGGGATTTTTTCAAAAAAATATTTTCTGCCGGTTAAGTTTTTGAGGGCTGATTTCTTGTTCTGTGATAAAAAGCCTTCTGTTTCGAGTGCCAAACCTTTCAGGAGAGCATTTTCAAGCTTTAGGCACCATTTTTGAGTGAATTGCCAAAAGTCAAATTTTTGCTGAAATTGTGACCCCGGGGTTAGGGATTTTTTCAAAAAAATATTTTCTGCCGGTTAAGTTTTTGAGGACTGATTTCTTGTTCTGTGATAAAAAGCCTTCTGTTTCGAGTGCCAAACCTTTCAGGAGAGCATTTTCAAGCTTCTAGCACCATTTTTGAGTGAATTGCCAAAAGTCAGATTTTTGCTGAAATTGTGACCCCGGGGCTTAGAGATTTTTTCAAAAAAATATTTTCTGCCGGTTAAGTGTTTGAGAGCTGATTTCTTGTCCTGTGATAAAAAGCCTTCTGTTTCGAGTGCCAAACCTTTCAGGGGAGCATTTTCAAGCTTCTGACACCATTTTTGAGTGAATTGCCAAAAGTCAGATTTCTGCTGAAATTGTGACCCCGGGGCTTAGGGATTTTTTCAAAAAAATATTTTCTGCCGGTTAAGTTTTTGAGAGCTGATTTCTTGTCCTGTGATAAAAAGCCTTCTGTTTCGAGTGCCAAACCTTTCAGGGGAGCATTTTCAAGCTTTTGGCACCATTTTTGAGTGAATTGCCAAAAGTCAGATTTTTGGTGAAATTGTGACTTAGGGATTTTTTCAAAAAAATATTTTCTACCGGTTAAGTTTTTGAGGGCTGATTTCTTGTTCTGTGATAAAAAGCCTTCTGTTTCGAGTGCCAAACCTTTCAGGAGAGCATTTTCAAGCTTTAGGCACCATTTTTGAGTGAATTGCCAAAAGTCAGATTTCTGCTGAAATTGTGACCCCGGGGCTTAGGGATTTTTTCAAAAAAATATTTTCTGCCGGTGAAGTTTTTGAGAGCTGATTTCTTGTCCTGTGATAAAAAGCCTTCTGTTTCCATCGCCAAAGCTTTCAGGGGAGCATTTGCAAGCTTCTGGCACCATTTTTGAGTGAATTGCCAAAAGTCAGATTTTTGCCGAAATTGTGACCCCGGGGCTTAGGGATTTTTTCAAAAAAATATTTTCTGCCGGTGAAGTTTTTGAGAGCTGATTTCTTGTCCTGTGATAAAAAGCCTTCTGTTTCCATCGCCAAAGCTTTCAGGGGAGCATTTGCAAGCTTCTGGCACCATTTTTGAGTGAATTGCCAAAAGTCAGATTTTTGCCGAAATTGTGACCCCGGGGCTTAGGGATTTTTTCAAAAAAATATTTTCTGCCGGTGAAGTTTTTGAGGGCTGATTTCTTGTTCTGTGATAAAAAGCCTTCTGTTTCGAGTGCCAAACCTTTCAGGGGAGCATTTGCAACCGGTTGGCACCATTTTTGAGTGAATTGCGAAAAGTCATATTTTTGCTGAAATTGTGACCCCGGGCTTAGGGATTTTTTCAAAAAAATATTTTCTGCCGGTGAAGTTTTTGAGAGCTGATTTCTTGTCCTGTGATAAAAAGCCTTCTGTTTCCATCGCCAAAGCTTTCAGGGGAGCATTTGCAAGCTTCTGGCACCATTTTTGAGTGAATTGCCAAAAGTCAGATTTTTGCCGAAATTGTGACCCCGGGGCTTAGGGATTTTTTCAAAAAAATATTTTCTGCCGGTGAAGTTTTTGAGGGCTGATTTCTTGTTCTGTGATAAAAAGCCTTCTGTTTCGAATGCCAAACCTTTCAGGGGAGCATTTGCAACCGGTTGGCACCATTTTTGAGTGAATTGCGAAAAGTCATATTTTTGCTGAAATTGTGACCCCGGGCTTAGGGATTTTTTCAAAAAAATATTTTCTGCCGGTTAAGTTTTTGAGGGCTGATTTCTTGTCCTGTGATAAAAAGCCTTCTGTTTCGAGTGCCAAACCTTTCAGGGGAGCATTTTCAAGCTTATGGCACCATTTTTGAGTGAATTGCCAAAAGTCAGATTTTTGCTGAAATTGTGACCGGCTTAGGGATTTTTTCAAAAAAATATTTTCTGTCGGTTAAGTTTTTGAGAGCTGATTTCTTGTCCTGTGATAAAAAGCCTTCTGTTTCCATCGCCAAAGCTTTCAGGAGAGCATTTTCAAGCTTTAGGCACCATTTTTGAGTGAATTGCCAAAAGTCAGATTTTTGCTGAAATTGTGACCCCGGGGCTTAGGGATTTTTTCAAAAAAATATTTTCTGCCGGTGAAGTTTTTGAGGGCTGATTTCTTGTCCTGTGATAAAAAGCCTTCTGTTTTGAGTGCCAAACCTTTCAGGGGAGCATTTACAAGCTTCTGGCACCATTTTTGAGTGAATTGCCAAAAGTCAGATTTTTGCTGAAATTGTGACCCCGGGGCTTAGGGATTTTTTCAAAAAATATTTTCTGCCGGTTAAGTTTTTGAGAGCTGATTTCTTGTCCTGTGATAAAAAGCCTTCTGTTTCCATCGCCAAAGCTTTCAGGAGAGCATTTTCAAGCTTTAGGCACCATTTTTGAGTGAATTGCCAAAAGTCAAATTTTTGCTGAAATTGTGACCCCGGGGCTTAGGGATTTTTTCAAAAAAATATTTTCTGCCGGTGAAGTTTTTGAGGGCTGATTTCTTGTCCTGTGATAAAAAGCCTTCTGTTTCCATCGCCAAAGCTTTCAGGAGAGCATTTGCAAGCTTCTGGCACCATTTTTGAGTCAATTGCCAAAAGTCAGATTTTTGCTGAAATTGTGACCCCGGGGCTTAGGGATTTTTTCAAAAAAATATTTTCTGCCGGTGAAGTTTTTGAGGGCTGATTTCTTGTCCTGTGATAAAAAGCCTTCTGTTTCGAGTGCCAAACCTTTCAGAGGAGCATTTGCAACCGGTTGGCACCATTTTTGAGTGAATTGCGAAATGTCATATTTTTGCTGAAATTGTGACCCCGGGCATAGGGATTTTTTCAAAAAAATATTTTCTGCCGGTGAAGTTTTTGAGGGCTGATTTCTTGTCCTGTGATAAAAAGCCTTTTGTTTCGAGTGCCAAACCTTTCAGGGGAGCATTTTCAAGCTTCTGGCACCATTTTTGAGTGAATTGCCAAAAGTCAGATTTTTGCTGAAATTGTGACCCCGGGGCTTAGGGATTTTTTCAAAAAAATATTTTCTGCCGGTGAAGTTTTTGAGGGCTGATTTCTTGTCCTGTGATAAAAAGCCTTCTGTTTCGAGTGCCAAACCTTTCAGGGGAGCATTTGCAACCGGTTGGCACCATTTTTGAGTGAATTGCCAAAAGTCAGATTTTTGCTGAAATTGTAACCCCGGGGCTTAGGGATTTTTTCAAAAAATATTTTCTGCCGGTTAAGTTTTTGAGAGCTGATTTCTTGTCCTGTGATAAAAAGCCTTCTGTTTCCATCGCCAAAGCTTTCAGGAGAGCATTTTCAAGCTTTAGGCACCATTTTTGAGTGAATTGCCAAAAGTCAGATTTTTGCTGAAATTGTGACCGGCTTAGGGATTTTTTCAAAAAAATATTTTCTGTCGGTTAAGTTTTTGAGAGCTGATTTCTTGTCCTGTGATAAAAAGCCTTCTGTTTCGAGTGCCAAACCTTTCAGGAGAGCATTTTCAAGCTTCTGGCACCATTTTTGAGTGAATTGCCAAAAGTCAGATTTTTGCTGAAATTGTGACCCCGGGGCTTAGGGATTTTTTCAAAAAAATATTTTCTGCCGGTGAAGTTTTTGAGGGCTGATTTCTTGTCCTGTGATAAAAAGCCTTCTGTTTCGAGTGCCAAACCTTTCAGGGGAGCATTTGCAACCGGTTGGCACCATTTTTGAGTGAATTGCCAAAAGTCAGATTTTTGCTGAAATTGTGACCCCGGGGCTTAGGGATTTTTTCAAAAAATATTTTCTGCCGGTTAAGTTTTTGAGAGCTGATTTCTTGTCCTGTGATAAAAAGCCTTCTGTTTCCATCGCCAAAGCTTTCAGGAGAGCATTTTCAAGCTTTAGGCACCATTTTTGAGTGAATTGCCAAAAGTCAGATTTTTGCTGAAATTGTGACCCCGGGGCTTAGGGATTTTTTCAAAAAAATATTTTCTGCCGGTGAAGTTTTTGAGAGCTGATTTCTTGTCCTGTGATAAAAAGCCTTCTGTTTCCATCGCCAAAGCTTTCAGGGGAGCATTTGCAAGCTTCTGGCACCATTTTTGAGTGAATTGCCAAAAGTCAGATTTTTGCCGAAATTGTGACCCCGGGGCTTAGGGATTTTTTCAAAAAAATATTTTCTGCCGGTGAAGTTTTTGAGGGCTGATTTCTTGTTCTGTGATAAAAAGCCTTCTGTTTCGAGTGCCAAACCTTTCAGGGGAGCATTTGCAACCGGTTGGCACCATTTTTGAGTGAATTGCGAAAAGTCATATTTTTGCTGAAATTGTGACCCCGGGCTTAGGGATTTTTTCAAAAAAATATTTTCTGCCGGTTAAGTTTTTGAGGGCTGATTTCTTGTCCTGTGATAAAAAGCCTTCTGTTTCGAGTGCCAAACCTTTCAGGGGAGCATTTTCAAGCTTATGGCACCATTTTTGAGTGAATTGCCAAAAGTCAGATTTTTGCTGAAATTGTGACCCCGGGGCTTAGGGATTGTTTCAAAAAAATATTTTCTGCCGGTGAAGTTTTTGAGAGCTGATTTCTTGTCCTGTGATAAAAAGCCTTCTGTTTCCATCGCCAAAGCTTTCAGGGGAGCATTTTCAAGCTTCTGGCACCATTGCTGAGTGAATTGCCAAAAGTCAGATTTTTGCTGAAATTGTGACCCCGGGGCTTAGGGATTTTTTCAAAAAAATATTTTCTGCCGGTGAAGTTTTTGAGGGCTGATTTCTTGTCCTGTGATAAAAAGCCTTCTGTTTCGAGTGCCAAGCCTTTCAGGGGAGCATTTACAAGCTTCTGGCACCATTTTTGAGTGAATTGCCAAAAGTCAGATTTTTGCTGAAATTGTGACCCCGGGGCTTAGGGATTTTTTCAAAAAATATTTTCTGCCGGTTAAGTTTTTGAGAGCTGATTTCTTGTCCTGTGATAAAAAGCCTTCTGTTTCCATCGCCAAAGCTTTCAGGAGAGCATTTGCAAGCTTCTGGCACCATTTTTGAGTCAATTGCCAAAAGTCAGATTTTTGCTGAAATTGTGACCCTGGGGCTTAGGGATTTTTTCAAAAAAATATTTTCTGCCGGTGAAGTTTTTGAGAGCTGATTTCTTGTCCTGTGATAAAAAGCCTTCTGTTTCGAGTGCCAAACCTTTCAGGAGAGCATTTTCAAGCTTTAGGCACCATTTTTGAGTGAATTGCCAAAAGTCAAATTTTTGCTGAAATTGTGACCCCGGGGCTTAGGGATTGTTTCAAAAAAATATTTTCTGCCGGTGAAGTTTTTGAGAGCTGATTTCTTGTCCTGTGATAAAAAGCCTTCTGTTTCCATCGCCAAAGCTTTCAGGGGAGCATTTTCAAGCTTCTGGCACCAGTTTTGAGTCAATTGCCAAAAGTCAGATTTTTGCTGAAATTGTGACAAATTGTGCTTAGGGATTTTTTCAAAAAAATATTTCCTGCCGGTTAAGTTTTTGCGAGCTGATTTCTTGTCCTGTGATAAAAAGCCTTCTGTTTCCATCGCCAAAGCTTTCAGGAGAGCATTTTCAAGCTTTAGGCAACATTTTTGAGTTAATTGCCCAAAGTCAGATTTTTGCTGAAATTGTGACCCCGGGGCTTAGGGATTTTTTCAAAAAAATATTTTCTGCCGGTTAAGTTTTTGAGGGCTTTTTTCTTGTTCTGTGATAAAAAGCCTTCTGTTTCGAGTGCCAAACCTTTCAAGGGAGCATTTGCAACCGGTTGGCACCATTTTTTAGTGAATTGCCAAAAGTCAGATTTTTGCTGAAATTGTGACCCCGGGGCTTAGGGATTTTTTCAAAAAAATATTTTCTGCCGGTTAAGTTTTTGAGAGCTGATTTCTTGTTCTGTGATAAAAAGCCTTCTGTTTCCATCGCCAAAGCTTTCAGGAGAGCATCTTCAAGCTTTAGGCACCATTTTTGAGTGAATTGCAAAAAGTCAGATTTTTGCTGAAATTGTGACCCCGGGGCTTAGGGATTTTTTCAAAAAAATATTTTCTGCCGGTTAAGTTTTTGAGAGCTGATTTCTTGTCCTGTGATAAAAAGCCTTCTGTTTCGAGTGCCAAACCTTTCAGGGGAGCATTTGCAAGCTTCTGGCACCATTTTTGAGTGAATTGCCCAAAGTCAGATTTTTGCTGAAATTGTGACCCCGGGGCTTAGGGATTTTTTCAAAAAAATATTTTCTGCCGGTTAAGTTTTTGAGGGCTTTTTTCTTGTTCTGTGATAAAAAGCCTTCTGTTTCGAGTGCCAAACCTTTCAAGGAAGCATTTGCAACCGGTTGGCACCATTTTTGAGTGAATTGCCAAAAGTCAGATTTTTGCTGAAATTGTGACCCCGGGGCTAAGGGATTTTTTCAAAAAAATATTTTCTGCCGGTTAAGTTTTTGAGAGCTGATTTCTTGTCCTGTGATAAAAAGCCTTCTGTTTCCATCGCCAAAGCTTTCAGGAGAGCATCTTCAAGCTTTAGGCACCATTTTTGAGTGAATTGCCAAAAGTCAGATTTTTGCTGAAATTGTGACCCCGGGGCTTAGGGATTTTTTCAAAAAAATATTTTCTGCCGGTGAAGTTTTTGAGGGCTGATTTCTTGTCCTGTGATAAAAAGCCTTCTGTTTCGAGTGCCAAACCTTTCAGGAGAGCATTTTCAAGCTTCTGGCACCATTTTTGAGTGAATTGCCAAAAGTCAGATTTTTGCTGAAATTGTGACCCCGGGGCTTAGGGATTTTTTCAAAAAAATATTTTCTGTCGGTTAAGTTTTTGAGGGCTGATTTCTTGTTCTGTGATAAAAAGCCTTCTGTTTCCATCGCCAAAGCTTTCAGGGGAGCATTTGCAAGCTTCTGGCACCATTTTTGAGTGAATTGCCAAAAGTCAGATTTTTGCTGAAATTGTGACCCCGGGGCTTAGGGATTTTTTCAAAAAAATATTTTCTGCCGGTGAAGTTTTTGAGGGCTGATTTCTTGTCCTGTGATAAAAAGCCTTCTGTTTCCATCGCCAAACCTTTCAGGAGAGCATTTTCAAGCTTCTGGGACCATTTTTGAGTGAATTGCCAAAAGTCAGATTTTTGCTGAAATTGTGACCCCGGGGCTTAGGGATTTTTTCAAAAAAATATTTTCTGCCGGTGAAGTTTTTGAGAGCTGATTTCTTGTCCTGTGATAAAAAGCCTTCTGTTTCGAGTGTCAAACCTTTCAGGGGAGCATTTGCAAGCTTTTGGCACCATTTTTGAGTGAATTGCCAAAAGTCAGATTTTTGCTGAAATTGTGACCCCGGGGCTTAGGGATTTTTTCAAAAAAATATTTTCTGCCGGTTAAGTTTTTGAGGGCTGATTTCTTGTCCTGTGATAAACAGCCTTCTGTTTCCATCGCCAAACCTTTCAGGAGAGCATTTTCAAGCTTTAGGCACCATTTTTGAGTGAATTGCCAAAAGTCAGATTTTTGCTGAAATTGTGACCCCGGGGCTTAGGGATTTTTTCAAAAAAATATTTTCTGCCGGTTAAGTTTTCTGCCGGTGAAGTTTTTGAGAGCTGATTTCTTGTCCTGTGATAAAAAGCCTTCTGTTTCGAGTGCCAAACCTTTCAGGGGAGCATTTTCAAGCTTTAGGCACCATTTTTGAGTGAATTGCCAAAAGTCAGATTTTTGCTGAAATTGTGACCCCGGGGCTTAGGGATTTTTTCAAAAAAATATTTTCTGCCGGTTAAGTTTTTGAGAGCTGATTTCTTGTCCTGTGATAAAAAGCCTTCAGTTTCCATCGCCAAAGCTTTCAGGGGAGCATTTGCAAGCTTCTGGCACCATTTTTGAGTGAATTGCCAAAAGTCAGATTTTTGCTGAAATCGTGACCCTGGGGCTTAGGGATTTTTTCAAAAAAATATTTTCTGCCGGTGAAGTTTTTGAGAGCTGATTTCTTGTCCTGTGATAAAAAGCCTTCTGTTTCCATCGCCAAAGCTTTCAGGGGAGCATTTTCAAGCTTCTGGCACCATTTTTGAGTGAATTGCCAAAAGTCAGATTTTTGCTGAAATTGTGACCCCGGGGCTTAGGGATTTTTTCAAAAAAATATTTTCTGCCGGTGAAGTTTTTGAGGGCTGATTTCTTGTCCTGTGATAAAAAGCCTTCTGTTTCGAGTGCCAAACCTTTCAGGGGAGCATTTGCAACCGGTTGGCACCATTTTTGAGTGAATTGCGAAAAGTCATATTTTTGCTGAAATTGTGACCCCGGGCTTAGGGATTTTTTCAAGAAACTATTTTCTGCCGGTTAAGTTTTTGAGGGCTGATTTCTAGTCCTGTGATAAAAAGCCTTTTGTTTCGAGTGCCAAACCTTTCAGGGGAGCATTTGCAAGCTTCTGGCACCATTTTTGAGTGAATTGCCAAAAGTCAGATTTTTGCTGAAATTGTGACCGGCTTAGGGATTTCTTCAAAAAAATATTTTCTGTCGGTTAAGTTTTTGAGGGCTGATTTCTTGTTCTGTGATAAAAAGCCTTCTGTTTCGAGTGCCAAACCTTTCAGGGGAGCATTTTCAAGCTTTAGGCACCATTTTTGAGGGAATTGCCAAAAGTCAGATTTTTGCTGAAATTGTGACCCCGGGGCTTAGGGATTTTTTCAAAAAAATATTTTCTGCCGGTTAAGTTTTTGAGGGCTGATTTCTTGTTCTGTGATAAAAAGCCTTCTGTTTCCATCGCCAAAGCTTTCAGGGGAGCATTTGCAAGCTTCTGGCACCATTTTTGAGTCAATTGCCAAAAGTCAGATTTTTGCTGAAATTGTGACCCCGGGGCTTAGGGATTTTTTCAAAAAAATATTTTCTGCCGGTGAAGTTTTTGAGGGCTGATTTCTTGTCCTGTGATAAAAAGCCTTCTGTTTCCATCGCCAAACCTTTCAGGAGAGCATTTTCAAGCTTTAGGCACCATTTTTGAGTTAATTGCAAAAAGTCAGATTTTTGCTGAAATTGTGACCCCGGGGCTTAGGGATTTTTTCAAAAAAATATTTTCTGCCGGTTAAGTTTTTGAGAGCTGATTTCTTGTCCTGTGATAAAAAGCCTTCTGTTTCGAGTGCCAAACCTTTCAGGGGAGCATTTGCAAGCTTCTGGCACCATTTTTGAGTGAATTGCCCAAAGTCAGATTTTTGCTGAAATTGTGACCCCGGGGCTTAGGGATTTTTTCAAAAAAATATTTTCTGCCGGTTAAGTTTTTGAGGGCTTTTTTCTTGTTCTGTGATAAAAAGCCTTCTGTTTCGAGTGCCAAACCTTTCAAGGAAGCATTTGCAACCGGTTGGCACCATTTTTGAGTGAATTGCCAAAAGTCAGATTTTTGCTGAAATTGTGACCCCGGGGCTTAGGGATTTTTTCAAAAAAATATTTTCTGCCGGTTAAGTTTTTGAGAGCTGATTTCTTGTCCTGTGATAAAAAGCCTTCTGTTTCCATCGCCAAAGCTTTCAGGAGAGCATCTTCAAGCTTTAGGCACCATTTTTGAGTGAATTGCCAAAAGTCAGATTTTTGCTGAAATTGTGACCCCGGGGCTTAGGGATTTTTTCAAAAAAATATTTTCTGCCGGTGAAGTTTTTGAGGGCTGATTTCTTGTCCTGTGATAAAAAGCCTTCTGTTTCGAGTGCCAAACCTTTCAGGAGAGCATTTTCAAGCTTCTGGCACCATTTTTGAGTGAATTGCCAAAAGTCAGATTTTTGCTGAAATTGTGACCCCGGGGCTTAGGGATTTTTTCAAAAAAATATTTTCTGTCGGTTAAGTTTTTGAGGGCTGATTTCTTGTTCTGTGATAAAAAGCCTTCTGTTTCCATCGCCAAAGCTTTCAGGGGAGCATTTGCAAGCTTCTGGCACCATTTTTGAGTGAATTGCCAAAAGTCAGATTTTTGCTGAAATTGTGACCCCGGGGCTTAGGGATTTTTTCAAAAAAATATTTTCTGCCGGTGAAGTTTTTGAGGGCTGATTTCTTGTCCTGTGATAAAAAGCCTTCTGTTTCCATCGCCAAACCTTTCAGGAGAGCATTTTCAAGCTTCTGGGACCATTTTTGAGTGAATTGCCAAAAGTCAGATTTTTGCTGAAATTGTGACCCCGGGGCTTAGGGATTTTTTCAAAAAAATATTTTCTGCCGGTGAAGTTTTTGAGAGCTGATTTCTTGTCCTGTGATAAAAAGCCTTCTGTTTCGAGTGTCAAACCTTTCAGGGGAGCATTTGCAAGCTTTTGGCACCATTTTTGAGTGAATTGCCAAAAGTCAGATTTTTGCTGAAATTGTGACCCCGGGGCTTAGGGATTTTTTCAAAAAAATATTTTCTGCCGGTTAAGTTTTTGAGGGCTGATTTCTTGTCCTGTGATAAACAGCCTTCTGTTTCCATCGCCAAACCTTTCAGGAGAGCATTTTCAAGCTTTAGGCACCATTTTTGAGTGAATTGCCAAAAGTCAGATTTTTGCTGAAATTGTGACCCCGGGGCTTAGGGATTTTTTCAAAAAAATATTTTCTGCCGGTTAAGTTTTCTGCCGGTGAAGTTTTTGAGAGCTGATTTCTTGTCCTGTGATAAAAAGCCTTCTGTTTCGAGTGCCAAACCTTTCAGGGGAGCATTTTCAAGCTTTAGGCACCATTTTTGAGTGAATTGCCAAAAGTCAGATTTTTGCTGAAATTGTGACCCCGGGGCTTAGGGATTTTTTCAAAAAAATATTTTCTGCCGGTTAAGTTTTTGAGAGCTGATTTCTTGTCCTGTGATAAAAAGCCTTCAGTTTCCATCGCCAAAGCTTTCAGGGGAGCATTTGCAAGCTTCTGGCACCATTTTTGAGTGAATTGCCAAAAGTCAGATTTTTGCTGAAATCGTGACCCTGGGGCTTAGGGATTTTTTCAAAAAAATATTTTCTGCCGGTGAAGTTTTTGAGAGCTGATTTCTTGTCCTGTGATAAAAAGCCTTCTGTTTCCATCGCCAAAGCTTTCAGGGGAGCATTTTCAAGCTTCTGGCACCATTTTTGAGTGAATTGCCAAAAGTCAGATTTTTGCTGAAATTGTGACCCCGGGGCTTAGGGATTTTTTCAAAAAAATATTTTCTGCCGGTGAAGTTTTTGAGGGCTGATTTCTTGTCCTGTGATAAAAAGCCTTCTGTTTCGAGTGCCAAACCTTTCAGGGGAGCATTTGCAACCGGTTGGCACCATTTTTGAGTGAATTGCGAAAAGTCATATTTTTGCTGAAATTGTGACCCCGGGCTTAGGGATTTTTTCAAGAAACTATTTTCTGCCGGTTAAGTTTTTGAGGGCTGATTTCTAGTCCTGTGATAAAAAGCCTTTTGTTTCGAGTGCCAAACCTTTCAGGGGAGCATTTGCAAGCTTCTGGCACCATTTTTGAGTGAATTGCCAAAAGTCAGATTTTTGCTGAAATTGTGACCGGCTTAGGGATTTCTTCAAAAAAATATTTTCTGTCGGTTAAGTTTTTGAGAGCTGATTTCTTGTCCTGTGATAAAAAGCCTTCTGTTTCCATCGCCAAAGCTTTCAGGAGAGCATTTGCAAGCTTCTGGCACCATTTTTGAGTCAATTGCCAAAAGTCAGATTTTTGCTGAAATTGTGACCCCGGGGCTTAGGGATTTTTTCAAAAAAATATTTTCTGCCGGTTAAGTTTTTGAGGGCTGATTTCTTGTTCTGTGATAAAAAGCCTTCTGTTTCGAGTGCCAAACCTTTCAGGGGAGCATTTTCAAGCTTTAGGCACCATTTTTGAGGGAATTGCCAAAAGTCAGATTTTTGCTGAAATTGTGACCCCGGGGCTTAGGGATTTTTTCAAAAAAATATTTTCTGCCGGTTAAGTTTTTGAGGGCTGATTTCTTGTTCTGTGATAAAAAGCCTTCTGTTTCCATCGCCAAAGCTTTCAGGGGAGCATTTGCAAGCTTCTGGCACCATTTTTGAGTCAATTGCCAAAAGTCAGATTTTTGCTGAAATTGTGACCCCGGGGCTTAGGGATTTTTTCAAAAAAATATTTTCTGCCGGTGAAGTTTTTGAGGGCTGATTTCTTGTCCTGTGATAAAAAGCCTTCTGTTTCCATCGCCAAACCTTTCAGGAGAGCATTTTCAAGCTTTAGGCACCATTTTTGAGTTAATTGCCCAAAGTCAGATTTTTGCTGAAATTGTGACCCCAGGGCTTAGGGATTTTTTGAAAAAAAATATTTTCTGCCGGTGAAGTTTTTGAGAGCTGATTTCTTGTCCTGTGATAAAAAGCCTTCTGTTTCCTTCGCCAAAGCTTTCAGGAGAGCATTTGCAAGCTTCTGGCACCATTTTTGAGTCAATTGCCAAAAGTCAGATTTTTGCTGAAATTGTGACCCCGGGACTTAGGGATTTTTTCAAAAAAATATTTTCTGCCGGTTAAGTTTTTGAGGGCCTTTTTCTTGTTCTGTGATAAAAAGCCTTCTGTTTCGAGTGCCAAACCTTTCAGGGGAGCATTTGCAACCGGTTGGCACCATTGTTGAGTGAATTGCCAAAAGTCAGATTTTTGCTTTATATGTGACCCCAGGGCTTAGGGATTCTTTCAAAAAAATATTTTCCGCCGGTTAAGTTTTTGAGGGCTGATTTCTTGTCCTGTGATAAAAAGCCTTCTGTTTCCATCGCCAAAGCTTTCAGGGGAGCATTTTCAAGCTTCTGGCACCATTTTTGAGTGAATTGCCAAAAGTCAGATTTTTGCTGAAATTGTGACCCCGGGGCTTAGGGATTTTTTCAAAAAAATATTTTCTGCCGGTTAAGTTTTTGAGAGCTGATTTCTTGTCCTGTGATAAAAAGCCTTCTGTTTCGAGTGCCAAACCTTTCAGGGGAGCATTTTCAAGCTTCTGGCACCATTTTTGAGTGAATTGCCAAAAGTCAGATTTTTGCTGAAATTGTGACCCCGGGGCTTAGGGATTTTTTCAAAAAAATATTTTCTGCCGGTTAAGTTTTTTAGGGCTGATTTCTTGTCCTGTGATAAAAAGCCTTCTGTTTCCATCGCCAAAGCTTTCAGGAGAGCATTTGCAAGCTTCTGGCACCATTTTTGAGTGAATTGCCAAAAGTCAGATTTTTGCTGAAATTGTGACCCCGGGGCTTAGGGATTTTTTCAAAAAAATATTTTCTGCCGGTTAAGTTTTTGAGGGCTTTTTTCTTGTTCTGTGATAAAAAGCCTTCTGTTTCGAGTGCCAAACCTTTCAGGGGAGCATTTGCAACCGGTTGGCACCATTTTTTAGTGAATTGCCAAAAGTCAGATTTTTGCTGAAATTGTGACCCCGGGGCTTAGGGATTTTTTCAAAAAAATATTTTCTGCCGGTTAAGTTTTTGAGAGCTGATTTCTTGTCCTGTGATAAAAAGCCTTCTGTTTCCATCGCCAAAGCTTTCAGGAGAGCATATTCAAGCTTTAGGCACCATTTTTGAGTGAATTGCCAAAAGTCAGATTTTTGCTGAAATTGTGACCCCGGGGCTTAGGGATTTTTTCAAAAAAATATTTTCTGCCGGTGAAGTTTTTGAGGGCTGATTTCTTGTCCTGTGATAAAAAGCCTTCTGTTTCCATCGCCAAAGCTTTCAGGGGAGCATTTTCAAGCTTCTGGCACCATTTTTGAGTGAATTGCCAAAAGTCAGATTTTTGCTGAAATTGTGACCCCGGGGCTTAGGGATTTTTTCAAAAAAATATTTTCTGCCGGTGAAGTTTTTGAGGGCTGATTTCTTGTCCTGTGATAAAAAGCCTTCTGTTTCCATCGCCAAAGCTTTCAGGGGAGCATTTGCAAGCTTCTGGCACCATTTTTGAGTGAATTGCCAAAAGTCAGATTTTTGCTGAAATTGTGACCCCGGGGCTTAGGGATTTTTTCAAAAAAATATTTTCTGCCGGTGAAGTTTTTGAGGGCTGATTTCTTGTCCTGTGATAAAAAGCCTTCTGTTTCCATCGCCAAACCTTTCAGGAGAGCATTTTCAAGCTTTAGGCACCATTTTTGAGTAAATTGCCCAAAGTCAGATTTTTGCTGAAATTGTGACCCCGGGGCTTAGGGATTTTTCCAAAAATTATTTTCTGCCGGTGAAGTTTTTGAGAGCTGATTTCTTGTCCTGTGATAAAAAGCCTTCTGTTTCCATCGCCAAAGCTTTCAGGGGAGCATTTTCAAGCTTCTGGCACCATTTTTGAGTGAATTGCCAAAAGTCAGATTTTTGCTGAAATTGTGACCCCGGGGCTTAGGGATTTTTTCAAAAAAATATTTTCTGCCGGTGAAGTTTTTGAGGGCTGATTTCTTGTTCTGTGATAAAAAGCCTTCTGTTTCCATCGCCAAACCTTTCAGGAGAGCATTTGCAAGCTTCTGGCACCATTTTTGAGTGAATTGCCAAAAGTCAGATTTTTGCTGAAATTGTGACCCCGGGGCTTAGGGATTTTTTCAAAAAAATATTTTCTGCCGGTTAAGTTTTTGAGGGCTTTTTTCTTGTTCTGTGATAAAAAGCCTTCTGTTTCGAGTGCCAAACCTTTCAGGGGAGCATTTGCAACCGGTTGGCACCATTTTTGAGTGAATTGCCAAAAGTCAGATTTTTGCTGAAATTGTGACCCCGGGGCTTAGGGATTTTTTCAAAAAAATATTTTCTGCCGGTTAAGTTTTTGAGAGCTGATTTCTTGTCCTGTGATAAAAAGCCTTCTGTTTCCATCGCCAAAGCTTTCAGGAGAGCATATTCAAGCTTCAGGCACCATTTTTGAGTGAATTGCCAAAAGTCAGATTTTTGCTGAAATTGTGACCCCGGGGCTTAGGGATTTTTTCAAAAAAATATTTTCTGCCGGTGAAGTTTTTGAGGGCTGATTTCTTGTCCTGTGATAAAAAGCTTTCTGTTTCCATCGCCAAAGCTTTCAGGGGAGCATTTTCTTTTTTTTTTTTTTATAAAATTTTTATTGGTTTTACAACATTTTTAAGAAAAACAGACAAACACTAAAAATGACAAACATACACGTATAGTTTCAAACATATTTTCATAAACCTCTTTTCTTGGACTTCCCCATACCCCCCCTCTCTGCATCCCAATGTCCATAGTTCAACTAGCAACTCCCAATTGTTACTTTCCAATCTCTATCATCTTAGTCCTCTTTTATAATCTGACCCTATATCCCTGTACCCCTTTGTTTCTGGAAACCACGGCATTTTAGCATTCATTAAGTTTATAGTAGTCCTTAAGATAGCTTTTGAATTTTCTCCATTCTTCTTCCACCGTCTCTTTTCGTTGGTCACGGATTCTGCCTGTCATCTCGGCCAGTGTCATATAGTCCATCACTTTCATCTGCCATTCTTCCAAAGTGGGTAAATCTTGTGTCTTCCAATACTTTGCGATGAGTATTCTTGCTGCTGTTGTAGCATACATGAAAAAAGCTCTATCTTTCTTTGTCACCAATTGGCCGACAATGCCCAAGAGAAAGGCCTCTGGTTTTTTAGGAAAGGTACATTTAAGTACCTTTTTCATTTCATTATAGATCATTTCCCAGAAGGCCTTAATCTTCGGGCATGTCCACCAAAGGTGACAAAAGGTACCTTCAGTCTCTTTACATTTCCAACATTTGTTATCGGGCAAATGATAGATTTTTGCCAGCTTGACTGGGGTCATGTACCACCTGTATACCATTTTCATAATGTTTTCCTTTAAGGCATTACATGCCGTAAATTTAATACCGGTGTTCCATAACCATTCCCAGTCAGCTGACATAATGTTATGTCCAACATCCTGAGCCCACTTGATCATAGCCGATTTAACTGTTTCATCCTGTGTGTTCCATTTCAACAGCAAGTTGTACATTCTAGATAAATTCTTAGTATTGGGTTCTAACAGTTCGGTTTCTAATTTTGATTTTTCCACCTGGAAACCGATTTTCCTGTCCTGTTTAAAAAATTCCATTATTTGACGATATTGGAACCAATTTTCTACTTTATGCTTCAATTTCTCCTGACTTTGTAGTTTGAACTTATCTCCATCCTGTTCTAAAATTTCCCAATACTTCGGCCATCCGACCTCCATATTGAGTTTCTTCACTGCTTTAGCCTCCACTGGTGACACCCATCTAGGGGTTTTGTTTTCCAATAGATCTTTATATCTTATCCAAACATTAAACAATGCTTTTCTGACAATGTGATTTTTAAAGGCACTGTTGACTTTATCATACCAAAGATATGCATGCCAACCAAAAGCGTTATTGAAACCTTCCAGATCCAAGATTTCTTGTCCTGTGATAAAAAGCCTTCTGTTTCCATCGCCAAAGCTTTCAGGGGAGCATTTTCAAGCTTCTGGCACCATTTTTGAGTCAATTGCCAAAAGTCAGATTTTTGCTGAAATTGTGACCCCAGGGCTTAGGGATTTTTTCAAAAAAATATTTTCTGCCGGTGAAGTTTTTGAGGGCTGATTTCTTGTCCTGTGATAAAAAGCCTTCTGTTTCCATCGCCAAAGCTTTCAGGAGAGCATTTTCAAGCTTTAGGCACCATTTTTGTGTCAATTGCCCAAAGTCAGATTTTTGCTGAAATTGTGACCCCGGGGCTTAGGGATTTTTTCAAAAAAATATTTTCTGCCGGTGAAGTTTTTGAGGGCTGATTTCTTGTCCTGTGATAAAAAGCCTTCTGTTTCCATCGCCAAACCTTTGAGGAGAGCATTTTCAAGCTTTAGGCACCATTTTTGAGTTAATTGCCCAAAGTCAGATTTTTGCTGAAATTGTGACCCCAGTGCTTAGGGATTTTATCAAAAAAATATTTCCTGCTGGTTAAGTTTTTGAGGGCTGATTTCTTGTCCTGTGATAAAAAGCCTTCTGTTTCCATCGCCAAAGCTTTCAGGAGAGCATTTTCAAGCTTCTGGCACCATTTTTGAGTGAATTGCCAAAAGTCAGATTTTTGCTGAAATTGTGACCCCGGGGCTTAGGGATTTTTTTCAAAAAAATATTTTCTGCCGGTTAAGTTTTTGAGGGCTGATTTCTTGTCCTGTGATAAAAAGCCTTCTGTTTCCATCGCCAAAGCTTTCAGGAGAGCATTTGCAAGCTTCTGGCACCATTTTTGAGTCAATTGCCAAAAGTCAGATTTTTGCTGAAATTGTGAAATTGTGAAATTGTGGCTTAGGGATTTTTTCAAAAAAATATTTTCTGCCGGTTAAGTTTTTGAGAGCTGATTTCTTGTCCTGTGATAAAAAGCCTTCTGTTTCCATCGCCAAAGCTTTCAGGAGAGCATATTCAAGCTTTAGGCACCATTTTTGAGTGAATTGCCAAAAGTCAGATTTTTGCTGAAATTGTGACCCCGGGGCTTAGGGATTTTTTCAAAAAAATATTTTCTGCCGGTGAAGTTTTTGAGGGCTCATTTCTTGTCCTGTGATAAAAAGCCTTCTGTTTCCATCGCCAAAGCTTTCAGGGGAGCATTTGAAAGCTTCTGGCACCATTTTTGAGTGAATTTCCAAAAGTCAGATTTTTGCTGAAATTGTGACCCCGGGGCTTAGGGATTTTTTCAAAAAAATATTTTCTGCCGGTGAAGTTTTTGAGGGCTGATTTCATGTCCTGTGATAAAAAGCCTTCTGTTTCCATCGCAAAAGCTTTCAGGGGAGCATTCTCAAGCTTCTGGCACCATTTTTTTTAGTCAATTGCCAAAAGTCAGATTTTTGCTGAAATTGTGACCCCGGGGCTTAGGGATTTTTTCAAAAAAATATTTTCTGCCGGTTAAGTTTTTGAGGGCTGATTTCTTGTCCTGTGATAAAAAGCCTTCTGTTTCCATCGCCAAACCTTTCAGGAGAGCATTTTCAAGCTTCTGGCACCATTTTTGAGTCAATTGCCAAAAGTCAGATTTTTGCTGAAATTGTGACCCCGGGGCTTAGGGATTTTTTCAAAAAAATATTTTCTGCCGGTTAAGTTTTTGAGGGCTGATTTCTTGTCCTGTGATAAAAAGCCTTCTGTTTCCATCGCCAAAGCTTTCAGGAGAGCATTTTCAAGCTTCTGGCACCATTTTTGAGTGAATTGCCAAAAGTCAGATTTTTGCTGAAATTGTGACCCCGGGGCTTAGGGATTTTTTCATAAAAATATTTTCTGCCGGTTAAGTTTTTGAGGGCTGATTTCTTGTCCTGTGATAAAAAGCCTTCTGTTTCCATCGCCAAAGCTTTCAGGAGAGCATTTGCAAGCTTCTGGCACCATTTTTGAGTGAATTGCCAAAAGTCAGATTTTTGCTGAAATTGTGACCCCGGGGCTTAGTGATTTTTTCAAAAAAAATATTTTCTGCCGGTTAAGTTTTTGAGGGCTGATTTCTTGTCCTGTGATAAAAAGCCTTCTGTTTCCATCGCCAAAGCTTTCAGGAGAGCATTTTCAAGCTTCTGGCACCATTTTTGAGTCAATTGCCAAAAGTCAGATTTTTGCTGAAATTGTGACCCCGGGGCTTAGGGATTTTTTCAAAAAAATATTTTCTGCCGGTTAAGTTTTTGAGGGCTGATTTCTTGTCCTGTGATAAAAAGCCTTCTGTTTCCATCGCCAAAGCTTTCAGGAGAGCATTTGCAAGTTTCTGGCACCATTTTTGAGTCAATTGCCAAAAGTCAGATTTTTGCTGAAATTGTGACCCCGGGGCTTAGGGATTTTTTCAAAAAAATATTTTCTGCCGGTGAAGTTTTTCAGGGCTGATTTCTTGTCCTGTGATAAAAAGCCTTCTGTTTCCATCGCAAAAGCTTTCAGGGGAGCATTCTCAAGCTTCTGGCACCATTTTTTTTAGTCAATTGCCAAAAGTCAGATTTTTGCTGAAATTGTGACCCCGGGGCTTAGGGATTTTTCACAAAAAAAAAATTTCTGCCGGTTAAGTTTTTGAGGGCTGATTTCTTGTCTTGTGATAAAAAGCCTTCTGTTTCCATCGCCAAACCTTTCAGGAGAGCATTTTCATGCTTCTGGCACCATTTTTGAGTGAATTGCCAAAAGTCAGATTTTTGCTGAAATTGTGACCCCGGGGCTTAGGGATTTTTTCAAAAAAATATTTTCTGCCGGTTAAGTTTTTGAGGGCTGATTTCTTGTTCTGTGATAAAAAGCCTTCTGTTTCCATCGCAAAAGCTTTCAGGGGAGCATTCTCAAGCTTCTGGCACCATTTTTTTTAGTCAATTGCCAAAAGTCAGATTTTTGCTGAAATTGTGACCCCGGGGCTTAGGGATTTTTTCAAAAAAATATTTTCTGCCGGTTAAGTTTTTGAGGGCTGATTTCTTGTCCTGTGATAAAAAGCCTTCTGTTTCCATCGCCAAACCTTTCAGGAGAGCATTTTCAAGCTTCTGGCACCATTTTTGAGTGAATTGCCAAAAGTCAGAATTTTGCTGAAATTGTGACCCCGGGGCTTAGGGATTTTTTCAAAAAAATATTTTCTGCCGGTGACGTTTTTGAGGGCTGATTTCTTGTCCTGTGATAAAAAGCCTTCTGTTTCCATCGCCAAAGCTTTCAGGGGAGCATTTGCAAGCTTCTGGCACCATTTTTGAGTGAATTGCCAAAAGTCAGATTTTTGCTGAAATTGTGACCCCGGGGCTTAGGGATTTTTTCAAAAAAATATTTTCTGCCGGTGAAGTTTTTGAGAGCTGATTTCCTGTCCTGTGATAAAAAGCCTTCTGTTTCGAGTGCCAAATCTTTCAGGGGAGCATTTTCAAGCTTCTGGCACCATTTTTGAGTGAATTGCCAAAAGTCAGATTTTTGCTGAAATTGTGACCCCGGGGCTTAGGTATTTTTTCAAAAAAATATTTCCTGCCGGTTAAGTTTTTGAGGGCTGATTTCTTGTCCTGTGATAAAAAGCCTTCTGTTTCCATCGCCAAACCTTTCAGGAGAGCATTTTCATGCTTCTGGCACCATTTTTGAGTGAATTGCCAAAAGTCAGATTTTTGCTGAAATTGTGACCCCGGGGCTTAGGGATTTTTTCAAAAAAATATTTTCTGCCGGTTAAGTTTTTGAGGGCTGATTTCTTGTCCTGTGATAAAAAGCCTTCTGTTTCCATCGCCAAAGCTTTCAGGAGAGCATTTGCAAGCTTCTGGCACCATTTTTGAGTGAATTGCCAAAAGTCAGATTTTTGCTGAAATTGTGACCCCGGGGCTTAGGGATTTTTTCAAAAAAATATTTTCTGCCGGTGAAGTTTTTGAGGGCTGATTTCTTGTTCTGTGATAAAAAGCCTTCTGTTTCCATCGCAAAAGCTTTCAGGGGAGCATTCTCAAGCTTCTGGCACCATTTTTTTTAGTCAATTGCCAAAAGTCAGATTTTTGCTGAAATTGTGACCCCGGGGCTTAGGGATTTTTTCAAAAAAATATTTTCTGCCGGTTAAGTTTTTGAGGGCTGATTTCTTGTCCTGTGATAAAAAGCCTTCTGTTTCCATCGCCAAACCTTTCAGGAGAGCATTTTCAAGCTTCTGGCACCATTTTTGAGTGAATTGCCAAAAGTCAGAATTTTGCTGAAATTGTGACCCCGGGGCTTAGGGATTTTTTCAAAAAAATATTTTCTGCCGGTGACGTTTTTGAGGGCTGATTTCTTGTCCTGTGATAAAAAGCCTTCTGTTTCCATCGCCAAAGCTTTCAGGGGAGCATTTTCAAGCTTCTGGCACCATTTTTGAGTCAATTGCCAAAAGTCAGATTTTTGCTGAAATTGTGACCCCGGGGCTTAGGGATTTTTTCAAAAAAATATTTTCTGCCGGTTAAGTTTTTGAGGGCTGATTTCTTGTCCTGTGATAAAAAGCCTTCTGTTTCCATCGCCAAAGCTTTCAGGGGAGCATTTGCAAGCTTCTGGCACCATTTTTGAGTGAATTGCCAAAAGTCAGATTTTTGCTGAAATTGTGACCCCAGGGCTTAGGGATTTTTTCAAAAAAATATTTTCTGCCGGTGAAGTTTTTGAGAGCTGATTTCCTGTCCTGTGATAAAAAGCCTTCTGTTTCGAGTGCCAAACCTTTCAGGGGAGCATTTTCAAGCTTCTGGCACCATTTTTGAGTGAATTGCCAAAAGTCAGATTTTTGCTGAAATTGTGACCCCGGGGCTTAGGTATTTTTTCAAAAAAATATTTCCTGCCGGTTAAGTTTTTGAGGGCTGATTTCTTGTCCTGTGATAAAAAGCCTTCTGTTTCCATCGCCAAACCTTTCAGGAGAGCATTTTCAAGCTTCTGGCACCATTTTTGAGTGAATTGCCAAAAGTCAGATTTTTTCCTGAAATTGTGACCCCGGGGCTTAGGGATTTTTTCAAAAAAATATTTCCTGCCGGTTAAGTTTTTGAGGGCTGATTTCTTGTCCTGTGATAAAAAGCCTTCTGTTTCCATCGCCAAACCTTTCAGGAGAGCATTTTCATGCTTCTGGCACCATTTTTGAGTGAATTGCCAAAAGTCAGATTTTTGCTGAAATTGTGACCCCGGGGCTTAGGGATTTTTTCAAAAAAATATTTTCTGCCGGTTAAGTTTTTGAGGGCTGATTTCTTGTCCTGTGATAAAAAGCCTTCTGTTTCCATCGCCAAAGCTTTCAGGGGAGCATTTGCAAGCTTCTGGCACCATTTTTGAGTGAATTGCCAAAAGTCAGATTTTTGCTGAAATTGTGACCCCAGGGCTTAGGGATTTTTTCAAAAAAATATTTTCTGCCGGTGAAGTTTTTGAGAGCTGATTTCCTGTCCTGTGATAAAAAGCCTTCTGTTTCGAGTGCCAAACCTTTCAGGGGAGCATTTTCAAGCTTCTGGCACCATTTTTGAGTGAATTGCCAAAAGTCAGATTTTTGCTGAAATTGTGACCCCGGGGCTTAGGTATTTTTTCAAAAAAATATTTCCTGCCGGTTAAGTTTTTGAGGGCTGATTTCTTGTCCTGTGATAAAAAGCCTTCTGTTTCCATCGCCAAACCTTTCAGGAGAGCATTTTCATGCTTCTGGCACCATTTTTGAGTGAATTGCCAAAAGTCAGATTTTTGCTGAAATTGTGACCCCGGGGCTTAGGGATTTTTTCAAAAAATATTTTCTGCCGGTTAAGTTTTTGAGGGCTGATTTCTTGTCCTGTGATAAAAAGCCTTCTGTTTCCATCGCCAAAGCTTTCAGGAGAGCATTTGCAAGCTTCTGGCACCATTTTTGAGTGAATTGCCAAAAGTCAGATTTTTGCTGAAATTGTGACCCCGGGGCTTAGGGATTTTTTCAAAAAAAATATTTTCTGCCGGTGAAGTTTTTGAGGGCTGATTTCTTGTTCTGTGATAAAAAGCCTTCTGTTTCCATCGCAAAAGCTTTCAGGGGAGCATTCTCAAGCTTCTGGCACCATTTTTTTTAGTCAATTGCCAAAAGTCAGATTTTTGCTGAAATTGTGACCCCGGGGCTTAGGGATTTTTTCAAAAAAATATTTTCTGCCGGTTAAGTTTTTGAGGGCTGATTTCTTGTCCTGTGATAAAAAGCCTTCTGTTTCCATCGCCAAACCTTTCAGGAGAGCATTTTCAAGCTTCTGGCACCATTTTTGAGTGAATTGCCAAAAGTCAGAATTTTGCTGAAATTGTGACCCCGGGGCTTAGGGATTTTTTCAAAAAAATATTTTCTGCCGGTGACGTTTTTGAGGGCTGATTTCTTGTCCTGTGATAAAAAGCCTTCTGTTTCCATCGCCAAAGCTTTCAGGGGAGCATTTTCAAGCTTCTGGCACCATTTTTGAGTCAATTGCCAAAAGTCAGATTTTTGCTGAAATTGTGACCCCGGGGCTTAGGGATTTTTTCAGAAAAATATTTTCTGCCGGTTAAGTTTTTGAGGGCTGATTTCTTGTCCTGTGATAAAAAGCCTTCTGTTTCCATCGCCAAAGCTTTCAGGGGAGCATTTGCAAGCTTCTGGCACCATTTTTGAGTGAATTGCCAAAAGTCAGATTTTTGCTGAAATTGTGACCCCAGGGCTTAGGGATTTTTTCAAAAAAATATTTTCTGCCGGTGAAGTTTTTGAGAGCTGATTTCCTGTCCTGTGATAAAAAGCCTTCTGTTTCGAGTGCCAAACCTTTCAGGGGAGCATTTTCAAGCTTCTGGCACCATTTTTGAGTGAATTGCCAAAAGTCAGATTTTTGCTGAAATTGTGACCCCGGGGCTTAGGTATTTTTTCAAAAAAATATTTCCTGCCGGTTAAGTTTTTGAGGGCTGATTTCTTGTCCTGTGATAAAAAGCCTTCTGTTTCCATCGCCAAACCTTTCAGGAGAGCATTTTCAAGCTTCTGGCACCATTTTTGAGTGAATTGCCAAAAGTCAGATTTTTTCCTGAAATTGTGACCCCGGGGCTTAGGGATTTTTTCAAAAAAATATTTTCTGCCGGTTAAGTTTTTGAGGGCTGATTTCTTGTCCTGTGATAAAAAGCCTTCTGTTTCCATCGCCAAAGCTTTCAGGGGAGCATTTGCAAGCTTCTGGCACCATTTTTGAGTGAATTGCCAAAAGTCAGATTTTTCCTGAAATTTTGACCCCAGTGCTTAGGGATTTTACCAAAAAAATATTTCCTGCCGGTTAAGTTTTTGAGGGCTGATTTCTTGTCCTGTGATAAAAAGCCTTCTGTTTCCATCGCCAAACCTTTCAGGAGAGCATTTTCAAGCTTCTGGCACCATTTTTGAGTGAATTGCCAAAAGTCAGATTTTTTCCTGAAATTGTGACCCCGGGGCTTAGGGATTTTTTCAAAAAAATATTTTCTGCCGGTTAAGTTTTTGAGAGCTCATTTCTTGTCCTGTGATAAAAAGCCTTCTGTTTCCATCGCCAAAGCTTTCAGGAGAGCATTTGCAAGCTTCTGCCACCATTTTTAAGTCAATTGCCAAAAGTCAGATTTTTGCTGAAATTGTGACCCCGGGGCTTAGGGATTTTTTCAAAAAAATATTTTCTGCCGGTTAAGTTTTTGAGGGCTGATTTCTTGTCCTGTGATAAAAAGCCTTCTGTTTCCATCGCCAAAGCTTTCAGGGGAGCATTTCCAAGCTTCTGGCACCATTTTTGAGTGAATTGCCAAAAGTCAGATTTTTGCTGAAATTGTGACCCCGGTGCTTAGGGATTTTACCCAAAAAATATTTTCTGCCGGTTAAGTTTTTGAGGGCTGATTTCTTGTCCTGTGATAAAAAGCCTTCTGTTTCCATCGCCAAAGCTTTCAGGGGAGCATTTGCAAGCTTCTGGCACCATTTTTGAGTGAATTGCCAAAAGTCAGATTTTTGCTGAAATTGTGACCCCGGGGCTTAGGGATTTTTTCAAAAAAATATTTTCTGCCGGTGAAGTTTTTGAGGGCTGATTTCTTGTCCTGTGATAAAAAGCCTTCTGTTTCCATCGCCAAACCTTTCAGGAGAGCATTTTCAAGCTTTAGGCACCATTTTTGAGTAAATTGCCAAAAGTCAGATTTTTGCTGAAATTGTGACCCCGGGGCTTAGGGATTTTTTCAAAAAAATATTTTCTGCCGGTGAAGTTTTTGAGAGCTGATTTCTTGTCCTGTGATAAAAAGCCTTCTGTTTCGCGTGCCAAACCTTTCAGGAGAGCATTTGCAAGCTTCTGGCACCATTTTTGAGTGAATTGCCAAAAGTCAGATTTATGCTGAAATTGTGACCCCGGGGCTTAGGGATTTTTTCAAAAAAATATTTTCTGCCGGTGAAATTTTTGAGAGCTGATTTCTTGTCCTGTGATAAAAAGCCTTCTGTTTCGAGTGCCAAACCTTTCAGGAGAGCATTTTCAAGCTTTTGGCACCATTTTTGAGTGAATTGCCAAAAGTCAGATTTTTGCTGAAATTGTGACCCCGGGGTTAGGGATTTTTTCAAAAAAATATTTTCTGCCGGTTAAGTTTTTGAGGGCTGATTTCTTGTCCTGTGATAAAAAGCCTTCTGTTTCCATCGCCAAAGCTTTCAGGAGAGCATTTGCAAGCTTCTGGCACCATTTTTGAGTGAATTGCAAAAAGTCAGATTTTTGCTGAAATTGTGACCCCGGGGCTTAGGGATTTTTTCAAAAAAATATTTTCTGCCGGTGAAGTTTTTGAGAGCTGATTTCTTGTCCTGTGATAAAAAGCCTTCTGTTTCGAGGGCCAAACCTATCAGGAGAGCATTTTCAAGCTTTTGGCACCATTTTTGAGTGAATTGCCAAAAGTCAGATTTTTGCTGAAATTGTGACCCCGGGGTTAGGGATTTTTTCAAAAAAATATTTTCTGCCGGTGAAGTTTTTGAGGGCTGATTTCTTGTCCTGTGATAAAAAGAATTCTGTTTCGAGTGCCAAACCTTTGAGGAGAGCATTTTCAAGCTTTTGGCACCATTTTTGAGTGAATTGCCAAAATCAGATTTTTGCTGAAATTGTGACCCCGGGGCTTAGGGATTTTTTCAAAAAAATATTTTCTGCCAGTTAAGTTTTTGAGAGCTGATTTCTTGTCCTGTGATAAAAAGCCTTCTGTTTCCATCGCCAAAGCTTTCAGGGGAGCATTTTCAAGCTTCTGGCACCATTTTTGAGTGAATTGCCAAAAGTCAGATTTTTGCTGAAATTGTGACCCCGGGGCTTAGGGATTTTTTCAAAAAAATATTTTCTGCCGGTGAAGTTTTTGAGAGCTGATTTCTTGTCCTGTGATAAAAAGCCTTCTGTTTCCATCCCCAAAGCTTTCAGGGGAGCATTTTCAAGCTTCTGGCACCATTTTTGAATGAATTGCCAAAAGTCAGATTTTTGCTGAAATTGTGACCCCGAGGCTTAGGGATTTTTTCAAAAAAATATTTTCTGCCGGTTAAGTTTTTGAGGGCTGATTTCTTGTCCTGTGATAAAAAGCCTTCTGTTTCCATCGCCAAACCTTTCAGGAGAGCATTTGCAAGCTTCTGGCACCATTTTTGAGTGAATTGCCAAAAGTCAGATTTTTGCTGAAATTGTGACCCCGGGGCTTAGGGATTTTTTCAAAAAAATATTTTCTGCCGGTGAAGTTTTTGAGGGCTGATTTCTTGTCCTGTGATAAAAAGCCTTCTGTTTCCATCGCCAAACCTTTCAGGGGAGCATTTGCAAGCTTCTGGCACCATTTTTGAGTGAATTGCCAAAAGTCAGATTTTTGCTGAAATTGTGACCCCGGGGCTTAGGGATTTTTCCAAAAAAATATTTTCTGCCGGTGAAGTTTTTGAGAGCTGATTTCTTGTCCTGTGATAAAAAGGCTTCTGTTTCCATCGCCAAAGCTTTCAGGGGAGCATTTGCAAGCTTCTGGCACCATTTTTGAGTCAATTGCCAAAAGTCAGATTTTTGCTGAAATTGTGACCCCGGGGCTTAGGGATTTTTTCAAAAAAATATTTTCTGCCGGTGAAGTTTTTGAGAGCTGATTTCTTGTTCTGTGATAAAAAGCCTTCTGTTTCCATCGCCAAAGCTTTCAGGGGAGCATTTGCAAGCTTCTGGCACCATTTTTGAGTCAATTGCCAAAAGTCAGATTTTTGCTGAAATTGTGACCCCGGGGCTTAGGGATTTTTTCAAAAAAATATTTTCTGCCGGTGAAGTTTTTGAGGGCTGATTTCTTGTCCTGTGATAAAAAGCCTTCTGTTTCCATCGCCAAACCTTTCAGGAGAGCATTTTCAAGCTTTAGGCACCATTTTTGAGTGAATTGCCAAAAGTCAGATTTCTGCTGAAATTGTGACCCCGGGGCTTAGGGATTTTTTCAAAAAAATATTTTCTGCCGGTGAAGTTTTTGAGGGCTGATTTCTTGTCCTGTGATAAAAAGCCTTCTGTTTCCATCGCCAAAGCTTTCAGGGGAGCATTTGCAAGCTTCTGGCACCATTTTTGAGTGAATTGCCAAAAGTCAGATTTTTCCTGAAATTTTGACCCCAGTGCTTAGGGATTTTACCAAAAAAATATTTCCTGCCGGTTAAGTTTTTGAGGGCTGATTTCTTGTCCTGTGATAAAAAGCCTTCTGTTTCCATCGCCAAACCTTTCAGGAGAGCATTTTCAAGCTTCTGGCACCATTTTTGAGTGAATTGCCAAAAGTCAGATTTTTTCCTGAAATTGTGACCCCGGGGCTTAGGGATTTTTTCAAAAAAATATTTTCTGCCGGTTAAGTTTTTGAGAGCTCATTTCTTGTCCTGTGATAAAAAGCCTTCTGTTTCCATCGCCAAAGCTTTCAGGAGAGCATTTGCAAGCTTCTGCCACCATTTTTAAGTCAATTGCCAAAAGTCAGATTTTTGCTGAAATTGTGACCCCGGGGCTTAGGGATTTTTTCAAAAAAATATTTTCTGCCGGTTAAGTTTTTGAGGGCTGATTTCTTGTCCTGTGATAAAAAGCCTTCTGTTTCCATCGCCAAAGCTTTCAGGGGAGCATTTCCAAGCTTCTGGCACCATTTTTGAGTGAATTGCCAAAAGTCAGATTTTTGCTGAAATTGTGACCCCGGTGCTTAGGGATTTTACCCAAAAAATATTTTCTGCCGGTTAAGTTTTTGAGGGCTGATTTCTTGTCCTGTGATAAAAAGCCTTCTGTTTCCATCGCCAAAGCTTTCAGGGGAGCATTTGCAAGCTTCTGGCACCATTTTTGAGTGAATTGCCAAAAGTCAGATTTTTGCTGAAATTGTGACCCCGGGGCTTAGGGATTTTTTCAAAAAAATATTTTCTGCCGGTGAAGTTTTTGAGGGCTGATTTCTTGTCCTGTGATAAAAAGCCTTCTGTTTCCATCGCCAAACCTTTCAGGAGAGCATTTTCAAGCTTTAGGCACCATTTTTGAGTAAATTGCCAAAAGTCAGATTTTTGCTGAAATTGTGACCCCGGGGCTTAGGGATTTTTTCAAAAAAATATTTTCTGCCGGTGAAGTTTTTGAGAGCTGATTTCTTGTCCTGTGATAAAAAGCCTTCTGTTTCGCGTGCCAAACCTTTCAGGAGAGCATTTGCAAGCTTCTGGCACCATTTTTGAGTGAATTGCCAAAAGTCAGATTTATGCTGAAATTGTGACCCCGGGGCTTAGGGATTTTTTCAAAAAAATATTTTCTGCCGGTGAAATTTTTGAGAGCTGATTTCTTGTCCTGTGATAAAAAGCCTTCTGTTTCGAGTGCCAAACCTTTCAGGAGAGCATTTTCAAGCTTTTGGCACCATTTTTGAGTGAATTGCCAAAAGTCAGATTTTTGCTGAAATTGTGACCCCGGGGTTAGGGATTTTTTCAAAAAAATATTTTCTGCCGGTTAAGTTTTTGAGGGCTGATTTCTTGTCCTGTGATAAAAAGCCTTCTGTTTCCATCGCCAAAGCTTTCAGGAGAGCATTTGCAAGCTTCTGGCACCATTTTTGAGTGAATTGCAAAAAGTCAGATTTTTGCTGAAATTGTGACCCCGGGGCTTAGGGATTTTTTCAAAAAAATATTTTCTGCCGGTGAAGTTTTTGAGAGCTGATTTCTTGTCCTGTGATAAAAAGCCTTCTGTTTCGAGGGCCAAACCTATCAGGAGAGCATTTTCAAGCTTTTGGCACCATTTTTGAGTGAATTGCCAAAAGTCAGATTTTTGCTGAAATTGTGACCCCGGGGTTAGGGATTTTTTCAAAAAAATATTTTCTGCCGGTGAAGTTTTTGAGGGCTGATTTCTTGTCCTGTGATAAAAAGAATTCTGTTTCGAGTGCCAAACCTTTGAGGAGAGCATTTTCAAGCTTTTGGCACCATTTTTGAGTGAATTGCCAAAATCAGATTTTTGCTGAAATTGTGACCCCGGGGCTTAGGGATTTTTTCAAAAAAATATTTTCTGCCAGTTAAGTTTTTGAGAGCTGATTTCTTGTCCTGTGATAAAAAGCCTTCTGTTTCCATCGCCAAAGCTTTCAGGGGAGCATTTTCAAGCTTCTGGCACCATTTTTGAGTGAATTGCCAAAAGTCAGATTTTTGCTGAAATTGTGACCCCGGGGCTTAGGGATTTTTTCAAAAAAATATTTTCTGCCGGTGAAGTTTTTGAGAGCTGATTTCTTGTCCTGTGATAAAAAGCCTTCTGTTTCCATCCCCAAAGCTTTCAGGGGAGCATTTTCAAGCTTCTGGCACCATTTTTGAATGAATTGCCAAAAGTCAGATTTTTGCTGAAATTGTGACCCCGAGGCTTAGGGATTTTTTCAAAAAAATATTTTCTGCCGGTTAAGTTTTTGAGGGCTGATTTCTTGTCCTGTGATAAAAAGCCTTCTGTTTCCATCGCCAAACCTTTCAGGAGAGCATTTGCAAGCTTCTGGCACCATTTTTGAGTGAATTGCCAAAAGTCAGATTTTTGCTGAAATTGTGACCCCGGGGCTTAGGGATTTTTTCAAAAAAATATTTTCTGCCGGTGAAGTTTTTGAGGGCTGATTTCTTGTCCTGTGATAAAAAGCCTTCTGTTTCCATCGCCAAACCTTTCAGGGGAGCATTTGCAAGCTTCTGGCACCATTTTTGAGTGAATTGCCAAAAGTCAGATTTTTGCTGAAATTGTGACCCCGGGGCTTAGGGATTTTTCCAAAAAAATATTTTCTGCCGGTGAAGTTTTTGAGAGCTGATTTCTTGTCCTGTGATAAAAAGGCTTCTGTTTCCATCGCCAAAGCTTTCAGGGGAGCATTTGCAAGCTTCTGGCACCATTTTTGAGTCAATTGCCAAAAGTCAGATTTTTGCTGAAATTGTGACCCCGGGGCTTAGGGATTTTTTCAAAAAAATATTTTCTGCCGGTGAAGTTTTTGAGAGCTGATTTCTTGTTCTGTGATAAAAAGCCTTCTGTTTCCATCGCCAAAGCTTTCAGGGGAGCATTTGCAAGCTTCTGGCACCATTTTTGAGTCAATTGCCAAAAGTCAGATTTTTGCTGAAATTGTGACCCCGGGGCTTAGGGATTTTTTCAAAAAAATATTTTCTGCCGGTGAAGTTTTTGAGGGCTGATTTCTTGTCCTGTGATAAAAAGCCTTCTGTTTCCATCGCCAAACCTTTCAGGAGAGCATTTTCAAGCTTTAGGCACCATTTTTGAGTGAATTGCCAAAAGTCAGATTTCTGCTGAAATTGTGACCCCGGGGCTTAGGGATTTTTTCAAAAAAATATTTTCTGCCGGTGAAGTTTTTGAGAGCTGATTTCTTGTCCTGTGATAAAAAGCCTTCTGTTTCCATCGCCAAAGCTTTCAGGAGAGCATTTGCAAGCTTCTGGCACCATTTTTGAGTCAATTGCCAAAAGTCAGATTTTTGCTGAAATTGTGACCCCGGGGTTTAGGGATTTTTTCAAAAAAATATTTTCTGCCGGTGAAGTTTTTGAGAGCTGATTTCTTGTCCTGTGATAAAAAGCCTTCTGTTTCGCGTGCCAAACCTTTCAGGAGAGCATTTTCAAGCTTTTGGCACCATTTTTGAGTGAATTGCCAAAAGTCAGATTTTTGCTGAAATTGTGACCCCGGGGTTAGGGATTTTTTCAAAAAAATATTTTCTGCCGGTTAAGTTTTTGAGGGCTGATTTCTTGTCCTGTGATAAAAAGCCTTCTGTTTCCATCGCCAAAGCTTTCAGGAGAGCATTTGCAAGCTTCTGGCACCATTTTTGAGTGAATTGCCAAAAGTCAGATTTTTGCTGAAATTGTGACCCCGGGGCTTAGGGATTTTTTCAAAAAAATATTTTCTGCCGGTGAAGTTTTTGAGAGCTGATTTCTTGTCCTGTGATAAAAAGCCTTCTGTTTCGAGTGCCAAACCTATCAGGAGAGCATTTTCAAGCTTTTGGCACCATTTTTGAGTGAATTGCCAAAAGTCAGATTTTTGCTGAAATTGTGACCCCGGGGTTAGGGATTTTTTCAAAAAAATATTTTCTGCCGGTTAAGTTTTTGAGGGCTGATTTCTTGTCCTGTGATAAAAAGCCTTCTGTTTCCATCGCCAAAGCTTTCAGGAGAGCATTTTCAAGCTTCTGGCACCATTTTTGAGTGAATTGCCAAAAGTCAGATTTTTGCTGAAATTGTGACCCCGGGGCTTAGGGATTTTTTCAAAAAAATATGTTCTGCCGGTGAAGTTTTTGAGAGCTGATTTCTTGTCCTGTTTTAAAAAGCCTTCTGTTTCCATCGCCAAACCTTTCAGGAGAGCATTTGCAAGCTTCTGGCACCATTTTTGAGTGAATTGCCAAAAGTCAGATTTTTGCTGAAATTGTGACCCCGGGGCTTAGGGATTTTTTCAAAAAAATATTTTCTGCCGGTGAAGTTTTTGAGGGCTGATTTCTTGTCCTGTGATAAAAAGCCTTCTGTTTCCATCGCCAAACCTTTCAAGGGAGCATTTGCAAGCTTCTGGCACCATTTTTGAGTCAATTGCCAAAAGTCAGATTTTTGCTGAAATTGTGACCCCGGGGTTTAGGGATTTTTTCAAAAAAATATTTTCTGCCGGTGAAGTTTTTGAGAGCTGATTTCTTGTCCTGTGATAAAAAGCCTTCTGTTTTGCGTGCCAAACCTTTCAGGAGAGCATTTGCAAGCTTCTGGCACCATTTTTGAGTGAATTGCCAAAAGTCAGATTTATGCTGAAATTGTGACCCCGGGGCTTAGGGATTTTTTCAAAAAAATATTTTCTGCCGGTGAAATTTTTGAGAGCTGATTTCTTGTCCTGTAATAAAAAGCCTTCTGTTTCGAGTGCCAAACCTTTCAGGAGAGCATTTTCAAGCTTTTGGCACCATTTTTGAGTGAATTGCCAAAAGTCAGATTTTTGCTGAAATTGTGACCCCGGGGTTAGGGATTTTTTCAAAAAAATATTTTCTGCCGGTTAAGTTTTTGAGGGCTGATTGCTTGTCCTGTGATAAAAAGCCTTCTGTTTCCATCGCCAAAGCTTTCAGGAGAGCATTTGCAAGCTTCTGGCACCATTTTTGAGTGAATTGCCAAAAGTCAGATTTTTGCTGAAATTGTGACCCCGGGGCTTAGGGATTTTTTCAAAAAAATATTTTCTGCCGGTTAAGTTTTTGAGAGCTGATTTCTTGTCCTGTGATAAAAAGCCTTCTGTTTCCATCGCCAAAGCTTTCAGGGGAGCATTTTCAAGCTTCTGGCACCATTTTTGAATGAATTGCCAAAAGTCAGATTTTTGCTGAAATTGTGACCCCGAGGCTTAGGGATTTTTTCAAAAAAATATTTTCTGCCGGTTAAGTTTTTGAGGGCTGATTTCTTGTCCTGTGATAAAAAGCCTTCTGTTTCCATCGCCAAACCTTTCAGGAGAGCATTTGCAAGCTTCTGGCACCATTTTTGAGTGAATTGCCAAAAGTCAGATTTTTGCTGAAATTGTGACCCCGGGGCTTAGGGATTTTTTCAAAAAAATATTTTCTGCCGGTGAAGTTTTTGAGGGCTGATTTCTTGTCCTGTGATAAAAAGCCTTCTGTTTCCATCGCCAAACCTTTCAGGGGAGCATTTGCAAGCTTCTGGCACCATTTTTGAGTGAATTGCCAAAAGTCAGATTTTTGCTGAAATTGTGACCCCGGGGCTTAGGGATTTTTCCAAAAAAATATTTTCTGCCGGTGAAGTTTTTGAGAGCTGATTTCTTGTCCTGTGATAAAAAGGCTTCTGTTTCCATCGCCAAAGCTTTCAGGGGAGCATTTGCAAGCTTCTGGCACCATTTTTGAGTCAATTGCCAAAAGTCAGATTTTTGCTGAAATTGTGACCCCGGGGCTTAGGGATTTTTTCAAAAAAATATTTTCTGCCGGTGAAGTTTTTGAGAGCTGATTTCTTGTTCTGTGATAAAAAGCCTTCTGTTTCCATCGCCAAAGCTTTCAGGGGAGCATTTGCAAGCTTCTGGCACCATTTTTGAGTCAATTGCCAAAAGTCAGATTTTTGCTGAAATTGTGACCCCGGGGCTTAGGGATTTTTTCAAAAAAATATTTTCTGCCGGTGAAGTTTTTGAGGGCTGATTTCTTGTCCTGTGATAAAAAGCCTTCTGTTTCCATCGCCAAACCTTTCAGGAGAGCATTTTCAAGCTTTAGGCACCATTTTTGAGTGAATTGCCAAAAGTCAGATTTCTGCTGAAATTGTGACCCCGGGGCTTAGGGATTTTTTCAAAAAAATATTTTCTGCCGGTGAAGTTTTTGAGAGCTGATTTCTTGTCCTGTGATAAAAAGCCTTCTGTTTCCATCGCCAAAGCTTTCAGGAGAGCATTTGCAAGCTTCTGGCACCATTTTTGAGTCAATTGCCAAAAGTCAGATTTTTGCTGAAATTGTGACCCCGGGGTTTAGGGATTTTTTCAAAAAAATATTTTCTGCCGGTGAAGTTTTTGAGAGCTGATTTCTTGTCCTGTGATAAAAAGCCTTCTGTTTCGCGTGCCAAACCTTTCAGGAGAGCATTTTCAAGCTTTTGGCACCATTTTTGAGTGAATTGCCAAAAGTCAGATTTTTGCTGAAATTGTGACCCCGGGGTTAGGGATTTTTTCAAAAAAATATTTTCTGCCGGTTAAGTTTTTGAGGGCTGATTTCTTGTCCTGTGATAAAAAGCCTTCTGTTTCCATCGCCAAAGCTTTCAGGAGAGCATTTGCAAGCTTCTGGCACCATTTTTGAGTGAATTGCCAAAAGTCAGATTTTTGCTGAAATTGTGACCCCGGGGCTTAGGGATTTTTTCAAAAAAATATTTTCTGCCGGTGAAGTTTTTGAGAGCTGATTTCTTGTCCTGTGATAAAAAGCCTTCTGTTTCGAGTGCCAAACCTATCAGGAGAGCATTTTCAAGCTTTTGGCACCATTTTTGAGTGAATTGCCAAAAGTCAGATTTTTGCTGAAATTGTGACCCCGGGGTTAGGGATTTTTTCAAAAAAATATTTTCTGCCGGTTAAGTTTTTGAGGGCTGATTTCTTGTCCTGTGATAAAAAGCCTTCTGTTTCCATCGCCAAAGCTTTCAGGAGAGCATTTTCAAGCTTCTGGCACCATTTTTGAGTGAATTGCCAAAAGTCAGATTTTTGCTGAAATTGTGACCCCGGGGCTTAGGGATTTTTTCAAAAAAATATGTTCTGCCGGTGAAGTTTTTGAGAGCTGATTTCTTGTCCTGTTTTAAAAAGCCTTCTGTTTCCATCGCCAAACCTTTCAGGAGAGCATTTGCAAGCTTCTGGCACCATTTTTGAGTGAATTGCCAAAAGTCAGATTTTTGCTGAAATTGTGACCCCGGGGCTTAGGGATTTTTTCAAAAAAATATTTTCTGCCGGTGAAGTTTTTGAGGGCTGATTTCTTGTCCTGTGATAAAAAGCCTTCTGTTTCCATCGCCAAACCTTTCAGGGGAGCATTTGCAAGCTTCTGGCACCATTTTTGAGTCAATTGCCAAAAGTCAGATTTTTGCTGAAATTGTGACCCCGGGGTTTAGGGATTTTTTCAAAAAAATATTTTCTGCCGGTGAAGTTTTTGAGAGCTGATTTCTTGTCCTGTGATAAAAAGCCTTCTGTTTTGCGTGCCAAACCTTTCAGGAGAGCATTTGCAAGCTTCTGGCACCATTTTTGAGTGAATTGCCAAAAGTCAGATTTATGCTGAAATTGTGACCCCGGGGCTTAGGGATTTTTTCAAAAAAATATTTTCTGCCGGTGAAATTTTTGAGAGCTGATTTCTTGTCCTGTAATAAAAAGCCTTCTGTTTCGAGTGCCAAACCTTTCAGGAGAGCATTTTCAAGCTTTTGGCACCATTTTTGAGTGAATTGCCAAAAGTCAGATTTTTGCTGAAATTGTGACCCCGGGGTTAGGGATTTTTTCAAAAAAATATTTTCTGCCGGTTAAGTTTTTGAGGGCTGATTGCTTGTCCTGTGATAAAAAGCCTTCTGTTTCCATCGCCAAAGCTTTCAGGAGAGCATTTGCAAGCTTCTGGCACCATTTTTGAGTGAATTGCCAAAAGTCAGATTTTTGCTGAAATTGTGACCCCGGGGCTTAGGGATTTTTTCAAAAAAATATTTTCTGCCGGTGAAGTTTTTGAGAGCTGATTTCTTGTCCTGTGATAAAAAGCCTTCTGTTTCGAGTGCCAAACCTATCAGGAGAGCATTTTCAAGCTTTTGGCACCATTTTTGAGTGAATTGCCAAAAGTCAGATTTTTGCTGAAATTGTGACCCCGGGGTTAGGGATTTTTTCAAAAAAATATTTTCTGCCGGTTAAGTTTTTGAGGGCTGATTTCTTGTCCTGTGATAAAAAGCCTTCTGTTTCCATCGCCAAAGCTTTCAGGAGAGCATTTTCAAGCTTCTGGCACCATTTTTGAGTGAATTGCCAAAAGTCAGATTTTTGCTGAAATTGTGACCCCGGGGCTTAGGGATTTTTTCAAAAAAATATGTTCTGCCGGTGAAGTTTTTGAGAGCTGATATCTTGTCCTGTGATAAAAACCTTTCTTTTTCGAGTGCCAAACCTTTCAGGGGAGCATTTTCAAGCTTTTGGCACGATTTTTGAGTGAATTGCCAAAAGTCAGATTTTTGCTGAAATTGTCACCCCAGGGCTTAGGGATTTTTTCAAAAAAATATTTTCTGCCGGTTAAGTTTTTGAGAGCTGATTTCTTGTCCTGTGATAAAAAGCCTTCTGTTTCCATCGCCAAAGCTTTCAGGGGAGCATTTGCAAGCTTCTGGCACCATTTTTGAGTGAATTGCCAAAAGTCAGATTTTTGCTGAAATTGTGACCCCGGGGCTTAGGGATTTTTTCAAAAAAATATTTTCTGCCGGTGAAGTTTTTGAGGGCTGATTTCTTGTCCTGTGATAATAAGCCTTCTGTTTCTATCGCCAAACCTTTCAGGGGAGCATTTGCAAGCTTCTGGCACCATTTTTGAGTGAATTGCCAAAAGTCAGATTTTTGCTGAAATTGTGACCCCGGGGCTTAGGGATTTTTCCAAAAAAATATTTTCTGCCGGTGAAGTTTTTGAGAGCTGATTTCTTGTCCTGTGATAAAAAGGCTTCTGTTTCCATCGCCAAAGCTTTCAGGGGAGCATTTGCAAGCTTCTGGCACCATTTTTGAGTGAATTGCCAAAAGTCAGATTTTTGCTGAAATTTCGACCCCGGGGCTTAGGGATTTTTTCAAAAAAATATTTTCTGCCGGTGAAGTTTTTGAGAGCTGATTTCTTGTTCTGTGATAAAAAGCCTTCTGTTTCCATCGCCAAAGCTTTCAGGGGAGCATTTGCAAGCTTCTGGCACCATTTTTGAGTCAATTGCCAAAAGTCAGATTTTTGCTGAAATTGTGACCCCGGGGCTTAGGGATTTTTTCAAAAAAATATTTTCTGCCGGTGAAGTTTTTGAGGGCTGATTTCTTGTCCTGTGATAAAAAGCCTTCTGTTTCCATCGCCAAACCTTTCAGGAGAGCATTTTCAAGCTTTAGGCACCATTTTTGAGTGAATTGCCAAAAGTCAGATTTCTGCTGAAATTGTGACCCCGGGGCTTAGGGATTTTTTCAAAAAAATATTTTCTGCCGGTGAAGTTTTTGAGAGCTGATTTCTTGTCCTGTGATAAAAAGCCTTCTGTTTCCATCGCCAAAGCTTTCAGGAGAGCATTTGCAAGCTTCTGGCACCATTTTTGAGTCAATTGCCAAAAGTCAGATTTTTGCTGAAATTGTGACCCCGGGGTTTAGGGATTTTTTCAAAAAAATATTTTCTGCCGGTGAAGTTTTTGAGAGCTGATTTCTTGTCCTGTGATAAAAAGCCTTCTGTTTCGCATGCCAAACCTTTTAGGAGAGCATTTTCAAGCTTTTGGCACCATTTTTGAGTGAATTGCCAAAAGTCAGATTTTTGCTGAAATTGTGACCCCGGGGCTTAGGGATTTTTTCAAAAAAATATTTTCTGCCGGTGAAGTTTTTGAGAGCTGGTTTCTTGTCCTGTGATAAAAAGCCTTCTGTTTCCATCGCCAAAGCTTTCAGGAGAGCATTTGCAAGCTTCTGGCACCATTTTTGAGTGAATTGCCAAAAGTCAGATTTTTGCTGAAATTGTGACCCCGGGGCTTAGGGATTTTTTCAAAAAAATATTTTCTGCCGGTTAAGTTTTTGAGAGGTGATATCTTGTCATGTGATAAAAACCTGTCTTTTTCGAGTGCCAAACCTTTCAGGGGAGCATTTTCAAGCTTTTGGCACCATTTTTGAGTGAATTGCCAAAAGTCAGAATTTTGCTGAAATTGTCACCCCAGGGCTTAGGGATTTTTTCAAAAAAATATTTTCTGCCGGTGAAGTTTTTGAGAGCTGATTACTTGTCCTGTGATAAAAAACCTTCTGTTTCCATCGCCAAAGCTTTCAGGGGAGCATTTTCAAGCTTCTGGCACCATTTTTGAGTGAATTGCCAAAAGTCAGATTTTTGCTGAAATTGTGACCCCGGGGCTTAGGGATTTTTTCAAAAAAATATTTTCTGCCGGTTAAGTTTTTGAGGGCTGATTTCTTGTCCTGTGATAAAAAGCCTTCTGTTTCCATCGCCAAACCTTTCAGGAGAGCATTTGCAAGCTTCTGGCACCATTTTTGAGTGAATTGCCAAAAGTCAGATTTTTGCTGAAATTGTGACCCCGGGGCTTAGGGATTTTTTCAAAAAAATATTTTCTGCCGGTGAAGTTTTTGAGAGCTGATTTCTTGTCCTGTGATAAAAAGCCTTCTGTTTCCATCGCCAAACCTTTCAGGGGAGCATTTGCAAGCTTCTGGCACCATTTTTGAGTGAATTGCCAAAAGTCAGACTTTTGCTGAAATTGTGACCCCGGGGCTTAGGGATTTTTTCAAAAAAATATTTTCTGCCGGTGAAGTTTTTGAGAGCTGATTTCTTGTCCTGTGATAAAAAGCCTTCTGTTTCCATCACCAAAGCTTTCAGGGGAGCATTTTCAAGCTTCTGGCACCATTTTTGAGTGAATTGCCAAAAGTCAGATTTTTGCTGAAATTGTGACCCCGGGGCTTAGGGATTTTTTCAAAAAAATATTTTCTGCCGGTTAAGTTTTTGAGGGCTGATTTCTTGTTCTGTGATAAAAAGCCTTCTGTTTCGAGTGCCAGACCTTTCAGGGGAGCATTTGCAACCGGTTGGCACCATTTTTGAGTCAATTGCCAAAAGTCAGATTTTTGCTGAAATTGTGACCCCGGGGCTTAGGGATTTTTTCAAAAAAATATTTTCTGCCGGTTAAGTTTTTGAGGGCTGATTTCTTGTCCTGTGATAAAAAGACTTCTGTTTCCATCGCCAAAGTTTTCAGGAGAGCATTTTCAAGCTTTTGGCACCATTTTTGAGTGAATTCCCAAAAGTCAGATTTTTGCTGAAATTGTGACCCCGGGGCTTAGGGATTTTTTCAAAAAAATATTTTCTGCCGGTGAAGTTTTTGAGAGCTGATTTCTTGTTCTGTGATAAAAAGCCTTCTGTTTCGAGTGCCAAACCTTTCAGGGGAGCATTTTCAAGCTTCTGGCACCATTTTTGAGTGAATTGCCAAAAGTCAGATTTTTGCTGAAATTGTGACCCCGGGGCTTAGGGATTTTTTCAAAAAAATATTTTCTGCCGGTTAAGTTTTTGAGGGCTGATTTCTTGTTCTGTGATAAAAAGCCTTCTGTTTCGAGTGCCAAACCTTTCAGGGGAGCATTTTCAAGCTTCTGGCACCATTTTTGAGTGAATTGCCAAAAGTCAGATTTTTGCTGAAATTGTGACCCCGGGGTTAGGGATTTTTTCAAAAAAATATTTTCTGCCGGTTAAGTTTTTGAGGGCTGATTTCTTGTCCTGTGATAAAAAGCCTTCTGTTTCCATCGCCAAAGCTTTCAGGAGAGCATTTTCAAGCTTCTGGCACCATTTTTGAGTGAATTGCCAAAAGTCAGATTTTTGCTGAAATTGTGACCCCGGGGCTTAGGGATTTTTTCAAAAAAATATGTTCTGCCGGTGAAGTTTTTGAGAGCTGATATCTTGTCCTGTGATAAAAACCTTTCTTTTTCGAGTGCCAAACCTTTCAGGGGAGCATTTTCAAGCTTTTGGCACGATTTTTGAGTGAATTGCCAAAAGTCAGATTTTTGCTGAAATTGTCACCCCAGGGCTTAGGGATTTTTTCAAAAAAATATTTTCTGCCGGTTAAGTTTTTGAGAGCTGATTTCTTGTCCTGTGATAAAAAGCCTTCTGTTTCCATCGCCAAAGCTTTCAGGGGAGCATTTGCAAGCTTCTGGCACCATTTTTGAGTGAATTGCCAAAAGTCAGATTTTTGCTGAAATTGTGACCCCGGGGCTTAGGGATTTTTTCAAAAAAATATTTTCTGCCGGTGAAGTTTTTGAGGGCTGATTTCTTGTCCTGTGATAATAAGCCTTCTGTTTCTATCGCCAAACCTTTCAGGGGAGCATTTGCAAGCTTCTGGCACCATTTTTGAGTGAATTGCCAAAAGTCAGATTTTTGCTGAAATTGTGACCCCGGGGCTTAGGGATTTTTCCAAAAAAATATTTTCTGCCGGTGAAGTTTTTGAGAGCTGATTTCTTGTCCTGTGATAAAAAGGCTTCTGTTTCCATCGCCAAAGCTTTCAGGGGAGCATTTGCAAGCTTCTGGCACCATTTTTGAGTGAATTGCCAAAAGTCAGATTTTTGCTGAAATTTCGACCCCGGGGCTTAGGGATTTTTTCAAAAAAATATTTTCTGCCGGTGAAGTTTTTGAGAGCTGATTTCTTGTTCTGTGATAAAAAGCCTTCTGTTTCCATCGCCAAAGCTTTCAGGGGAGCATTTGCAAGCTTCTGGCACCATTTTTGAGTCAATTGCCAAAAGTCAGATTTTTGCTGAAATTGTGACCCCGGGGCTTAGGGATTTTTTCAAAAAAATATTTTCTGCCGGTGAAGTTTTTGAGGGCTGATTTCTTGTCCTGTGATAAAAAGCCTTCTGTTTCCATCGCCAAACCTTTCAGGAGAGCATTTTCAAGCTTTAGGCACCATTTTTGAGTGAATTGCCAAAAGTCAGATTTCTGCTGAAATTGTGACCCCGGGGCTTAGGGATTTTTTCAAAAAAATATTTTCTGCCGGTGAAGTTTTTGAGAGCTGATTTCTTGTCCTGTGATAAAAAGCCTTCTGTTTCCATCGCCAAAGCTTTCAGGAGAGCATTTGCAAGCTTCTGGCACCATTTTTGAGTCAATTGCCAAAAGTCAGATTTTTGCTGAAATTGTGACCCCGGGGTTTAGGGATTTTTTCAAAAAAATATTTTCTGCCGGTGAAGTTTTTGAGAGCTGATTTCTTGTCCTGTGATAAAAAGCCTTCTGTTTCGCATGCCAAACCTTTTAGGAGAGCATTTTCAAGCTTTTGGCACCATTTTTGAGTGAATTGCCAAAAGTCAGATTTTTGCTGAAATTGTGACCCCGGGGCTTAGGGATTTTTTCAAAAAAATATTTTCTGCCGGTGAAGTTTTTGAGAGCTGGTTTCTTGTCCTGTGATAAAAAGCCTTCTGTTTCCATCGCCAAAGCTTTCAGGAGAGCATTTGCAAGCTTCTGGCACCATTTTTGAGTGAATTGCCAAAAGTCAGATTTTTGCTGAAATTGTGACCCCGGGGCTTAGGGATTTTTTTAAAAAAATATTTTCTGCCGGTTAAGTTTTTGAGAGGTGATATCTTGTCATGTGATAAAAACCTGTCTTTTTCGAGTGCCAAACCTTTCAGGGGAGCATTTTCAAGCTTTTGGCACCATTTTTGAGTGAATTGCCAAAAGTCAGAATTTTGCTGAAATTGTCACCCCAGGGCTTAGGGATTTTTTCAAAAAAATATTTTCTGCCGGTGAAGTTTTTGAGAGCTGATTACTTGTCCTGTGATAAAAAACCTTCTGTTTCCATCGCCAAAGCTTTCAGGGGAGCATTTTCAAGCTTCTGGCACCATTTTTGAGTGAATTGCCAAAAGTCAGATTTTTGCTGAAATTGTGACCCCGGGGCTTAGGGATTTTTTCAAAAAAATATTTTCTGCCGGTTAAGTTTTTGAGGGCTGATTTCTTGTCCTGTGATAAAAAGCCTTCTGTTTCCATCGCCAAACCTTTCAGGAGAGCATTTGCAAGCTTCTGGCACCATTTTTGAGTGAATTGCCAAAAGTCAGATTTTTGCTGAAATTGTGACCCCGGGGCTTAGGGATTTTTTCAAAAAAATATTTTCTGCCGGTGAAGTTTTTGAGAGCTGATTTCTTGTCCTGTGATAAAAAGCCTTCTGTTTCCATCGCCAAACCTTTCAGGGGAGCATTTGCAAGCTTCTGGCACCATTTTTGAGTGAATTGCCAAAAGTCAGACTTTTGCTGAAATTGTGACCCCGGGGCTTAGGGATTTTTTCAAAAAAATATTTTCTGCCGGTGAAGTTTTTGAGAGCTGATTTCTTGTCCTGTGATAAAAAGCCTTCTGTTTCCATCACCAAAGCTTTCAGGGGAGCATTTTCAAGCTTCTGGCACCATTTTTGAGTGAATTGCCAAAAGTCAGATTTTTGCTGAAATTGTGACCCCGGGGCTTAGGGATTTTTTCAAAAAAATATTTTCTGCCGGTTAAGTTTTTGAGGGCTGATTTCTTGTTCTGTGATAAAAAGCCTTCTGTTTCGAGTGCCAGACCTTTCAGGGGAGCATTTGCAACCGGTTGGCACCATTTTTGAGTCAATTGCCAAAAGTCAGATTTTTGCTGAAATTGTGACCCCGGGGCTTAGGGATTTTTTCAAAAAAATATTTTCTGCCGGTTAAGTTTTTGAGGGCTGATTTCTTGTCCTGTGATAAAAAGACTTCTGTTTCCATCGCCAAAGTTTTCAGGAGAGCATTTTCAAGCTTTTGGCACCATTTTTGAGTGAATTCCCAAAAGTCAGATTTTTGCTGAAATTGTGACCCCGGGGCTTAGGGATTTTTTCAAAAAAATATTTTCTGCCGGTGAAGTTTTTGAGAGCTGATTTCTTGTTCTGTGATAAAAAGCCTTCTGTTTCGAGTGCCAAACCTTTCAGGGGAGCATTTTCAAGCTTCTGGCACCATTTTTGAGTGAATTGCCAAAAGTCAGATTTTTGCTGAAATTGTGACCCCGGGGCTTAGGGATTTTTTCAAAAAAATATTTTCTGCCGGTTAAGTTTTTGAGGGCTGATTTCTTGTTCTGTGATAAAAAGCCTTCTGTTTCGAGTGCCAAACCTTTCAGGGGAGCATTTTCAAGCTTCTGGCACCATTTTTGAGTGAATTGCCAAAAGTCAGATTTTTGCTGAAATTGTGACCCCGGGGTTAGGGATTTTTTCAAAAAAATATTTTCTGCCGGTTAAGTTTTTGAGGGCTGATTTCTTGTCCTGTGATAAAAAGCCTTCTGTTTCCATCGCCAAAGCTTTCAGGAGAGCATTTTCAAGCTTCTGGCACCATTTTTGAGTGAATTGCCAAAAGTCAGATTTTTGCTGAAATTGTGACCCCGGGGCTTAGGGATTTTTTCAAAAAAATATGTTCTGCCGGTGAAGTTTTTGAGAGCTGATATCTTGTCCTGTGATAAAAACCTTTCTTTTTCGAGTGCCAAACCTTTCAGGGGAGCATTTTCAAGCTTTTGGCACGATTTTTGAGTGAATTGCCAAAAGTCAGATTTTTGCTGAAATTGTCACCCCAGGGCTTAGGGATTTTTTCAAAAAAATATTTTCTGCCGGTTAAGTTTTTGAGAGCTGATTTCTTGTCCTGTGATAAAAAGCCTTCTGTTTCCATCGCCAAAGCTTTCACGGGAGCATTTGCAAGCTTCTGGCACCATTTTTGAGTGAATTGCCAAAAGTCAGATTTTTGCTGAAATTGTGACCCCGGGGCTTAGGGATTTTTTCAAAAAAATATTTTCTGCCGGTGAAGTTTTTGAGGGCTGATTTCTTGTCCTGTGATAATAAGCCTTCTGTTTCTATCGCCAAACCTTTCAGGGGAGCATTTGCAAGCTTCTGGCACCATTTTTGAGTGAATTGCCAAAAGTCAGATTTTTGCTGAAATTGTGACCCCGGGGCTTAGGGATTTTTCCAAAAAAATATTTTCTGCCGGTGAAGTTTTTGAGAGCTGATTTCTTGTCCTGTGATAAAAAGGCTTCTGTTTCCATCGCCAAAGCTTTCAGGGGAGCATTTGCAAGCTTCTGGCACCATTTTTGAGTGAATTGCCAAAAGTCAGATTTTTGCTGAAATTTCGACCCCGGGGCTTAGGGATTTTTTCAAAAAAATATTTTCTGCCGGTGAAGTTTTTGAGAGCTGATTTCTTGTTCTGTGATAAAAAGCCTTCTGTTTCCATCGCCAAAGCTTTCAGGGGAGCATTTGCAAGCTTCTGGCACCATTTTTGAGTCAATTGCCAAAAGTCAGATTTTTGCTGAAATTGTGACCCCGGGGCTTAGGGATTTTTTCAAAAAAATATTTTCTGCCGGTGAAGTTTTTGAGGGCTGATTTCTTGTCCTGTGATAAAAAGCCTTCTGTTTCCATCGCCAAACCTTTCAGGAGAGCATTTTCAAGCTTTAGGCACCATTTTTGAGTGAATTGCCAAAAGTCAGATTTCTGCTGAAATTGTGACCCCGGGGCTTAGGGATTTTTTCAAAAAAATATTTTCTGCCGGTGAAGTTTTTGAGAGCTGATTTCTTGTCCTGTGATAAAAAGCCTTCTGTTTCCATCGCCAAAGCTTTCAGGAGAGCATTTGCAAGCTTCTGGCACCATTTTTGAGTCAATTGCCAAAAGTCAGATTTTTGCTGAAATTGTGACCCCGGGGTTTAGGGATTTTTTCAAAAAAATATTTTCTGCCGGTGAAGTTTTTGAGAGCTGATTTCTTGTCCTGTGATAAAAAGCCTTCTGTTTCGCATGCCAAACCTTTTAGGAGAGCATTTTCAAGCTTTTGGCACCATTTTTGAGTGAATTGCCAAAAGTCAGATTTTTGCTGAAATTGTGACCCCGGGGCTTAGGGATTTTTTCAAAAAAATATTTTCTGCCGGTGAAGTTTTTGAGAGCTGGTTTCTTGTCCTGTGATAAAAAGCCTTCTGTTTCCATCGCCAAAGCTTTCAGGAGAGCATTTGCAAGCTTCTGGCACCATTTTTGAGTGAATTGCCAAAAGTCAGATTTTTGCTGAAATTGTGACCCCGGGGCTTAGGGATTTTTTCAAAAAAATATTTTCTGCCGGTTAAGTTTTTGAGAGGTGATATCTTGTCATGTGATAAAAACCTGTCTTTTTCGAGTGCCAAACCTTTCAGGGGAGCATTTTCAAGCTTTTGGCACCATTTTTGAGTGAATTGCCAAAAGTCAGAATTTTGCTGAAATTGTCACCCCAGGGCTTAGGGATTTTTTCAAAAAAATATTTTCTGCCGGTGAAGTTTTTGAGAGCTGATTACTTGTCCTGTGATAAAAAACCTTCTGTTTCCATCGCCAAAGCTTTCAGGGGAGCATTTTCAAGCTTCTGGCACCATTTTTGAGTGAATTGCCAAAAGTCAGATTTTTGCTGAAATTGTGACCCCGGGGCTTAGGGATTTTTTCAAAAAAATATTTTCTGCCGGTTAAGTTTTTGAGGGCTGATTTCTTGTCCTGTGATAAAAAGCCTTCTGTTTCCATCGCCAAACCTTTCAGGAGAGCATTTGCAAGCTTCTGGCACCATTTTTGAGTGAATTGCCAAAAGTCAGATTTTTGCTGAAATTGTGACCCCGGGGCTTAGGGATTTTTTCAAAAAAATATTTTCTGCCGGTGAAGTTTTTGAGAGCTGATTTCTTGTCCTGTGATAAAAAGCCTTCTGTTTCCATCGCCAAACCTTTCAGGGGAGCATTTGCAAGCTTCTGGCACCATTTTTGAGTGAATTGCCAAAAGTCAGACTTTTGCTGAAATTGTGACCCCGGGGCTTAGGGATTTTTTCAAAAAAATATTTTCTGCCGGTGAAGTTTTTGAGAGCTGATTTCTTGTCCTGTGATAAAAAGCCTTCTGTTTCCATCACCAAAGCTTTCAGGGGAGCATTTTCAAGCTTCTGGCACCATTTTTGAGTGAATTGCCAAAAGTCAGATTTTTGCTGAAATTGTGACCCCGGGGCTTAGGGATTTTTTCAAAAAAATATTTTCTGCCGGTTAAGTTTTTGAGGGCTGATTTCTTGTTCTGTGATAAAAAGCCTTCTGTTTCGAGTGCCAGACCTTTCAGGGGAGCATTTGCAACCGGTTGGCACCATTTTTGAGTCAATTGCCAAAAGTCAGATTTTTGCTGAAATTGTGACCCCGGGGCTTAGGGATTTTTTCAAAAAAATATTTTCTGCCGGTTAAGTTTTTGAGGGCTGATTTCTTGTCCTCTGATAAAAAGACTTCTGTTTCCATCGCCAAAGTTTTCAGGAGAGCATTTTCAAGCTTTTGGCACCATTTTTGAGTGAATTCCCAAAAGTCAAATTTTTGCTGAAATTGTGACCCCGGGGCTTAGGGATTTTTTCAAAAAAATATTTTCTGCCGGTGAAGTTTTTGAGAGCTGATTTCTTGTTCTGTGATAAAAAGCCTTCTGTTTCGAGTGCCAAACCTTTCAGGGGAGCATTTTCAAGCTTCTGGCACCATTTTTGAGTGAATTGCCAAAAGTCAGATTTTTGCTGAAATTGTGACCCCGGGGCTTAGGGATTTTTTCAAAAAAATATTTTCTGCCGGTTAAGTTTTTGAGGGCTGATTTCTTGTTCTGTGATAAAAAGCCTTCTGTTTCGAGTGCCAAACCTTTCAGGGGAGCATTTTCAAGCTTCTGGCACCATTTTTGAGTGAATTGCCAAAAGTCAGATTTTTGCTGAAATTGTGACCCCGGGGCTTAGGGATTTTTTCAAAAAAATATTTTCTGCCGGTTAAGTTTTTGAGGGCTAATTTCTTGTTCTGTTATAAAAAGCCTTCTGTTTCGAGTGCCAAACCTTTCAGGGGAGCATTTTCAAGCTTCTGGCACCATTTTTGAGTGAATTGCCAAAAGTCAGATTTTTGCTGAAATTGTGACCCCGGGGCTTAGGGATTTTTTCAAAAAAATATTTTCTGCCGGTGAAGTTTTTGAGAGCTGATTTCTTGTCCTGTGATAAAAAGCCTTCTGTTTCCATCGCCAAACCTTTCAGGGGAGCATTTGCAAGCTTCTGGCACCATTTTTGAGTGAATTGCCAAAAGTCAGACTTTTGCTGAAATTGTGACCCCGGGGCTTAGGGATTTTTTCAAAAAAATATTTTCTGCCGGTGAAGTTTTTGAGAGCTGATTTCTTGTCCTGTGATAAAAAGCCTTCTGTTTCCATCACCAAAGCTTTCAGGGGAGCATTTTCAAGCTTCTGGCACCATTTTTGAGTGAATTGCCAAAAGTCAGATTTTTGCTGAAATTGTGACCCCGGGGCTTAGGGATTTTTTCAAAAAAATATTTTCTGCCGGTTAAGTTTTTGAGGGCTGATTTCTTGTTCTGTGATAAAAAGCCTTCTGTTTCGAGTGCCAGACCTTTCAGGGGAGCATTTGCAACCGGTTGGCACCATTTTTGAGTCAATTGCCAAAAGTCAGATTTTTGCTGAAATTGTGACCCCGGGGCTTAGGGATTTTTTCAAAAAAATATTTTCTGCCGGTTAAGTTTTTGAGGGCTGATTTCTTGTCCTGTGATAAAAAGACTTCTGTTTCCATCGCCAAAGTTTTCAGGAGAGCATTTTCAAGCTTTTGGCACCATTTTTGAGTGAATTCCCAAAAGTCAGATTTTTGCTGAAATTGTGACCCCGGGGCTTAGGGATTTTTTCAAAAAAATATTTTCTGCCGGTGAAGTTTTTGAGAGCTGATTTCTTGTTCTGTGATAAAAAGCCTTCTGTTTCGAGTGCCAAACCTTTCAGGGGAGCATTTTCAAGCTTCTGGCACCATTTTTGAGTGAATTGCCAAAAGTCAGATTTTTTGCTGAAATTGTGACCCCGGGGCTTAGGGATTTTTTCAAAAAAATATTTTCTGCCGGTTAAGTTTTTGAGGGCTGATTTCTTGTTCTGTGATAAAAAGCCTTCTGTTTCGAGTGCCAAACCTTTCAGGGGAGCATTTTCAAGCTTCTGGCACCATTTTTGAGTGAATTGCCAAAAGTCAGATTTTTGCTGAAATTGTGACCCCGGGGCTTAGGGATTTTTTCAAAAAAATATTTTCTGCCGGTTAAGTTTTTGAGGGCTAATTTCTTGTTCTGTTATAAAAAGCCTTCTGTTTCGAGTGCCAAACCTTTCAGGGGAGCATTTTCAAGCTTCTGGCACCATTTTTGAGTGAATTGCCAAAAGTCAGATTTTTGCTGAAATTGTGACCCCGGGGCTTAGGGATTTTTTCAAAAAAATATTTTCTGCCGGTGAAGTTTTTGAGAGCTGATTTCTTGTCCTGTGATAAAAAGCCTTCTGTTTCCATCGCCAAAGCTTTCAGGGGAGCATTTGCAAGCTTCTGGCACCATTTTTGAGTGAATTGCCAAAAGTCAGATTTTTGCTGAAATTGTGACCCCGGGGCTGAGGGATTTTTTTTAAAAAAAATTTCTGCCGGTGAAGTTTTTGAGAGCTGATTTCTTGTCCTGTGATAAAAAGCCTTCTGTTTCCATCGCCAAAGCTTTCAGGGGAGCATTTTCAAGCTTCTGGCACCATTTTTGAGTGAATTGCCAAAAGTCAGATTTTTGCTGAAATTGTGACCCCGGGGCTTAGGGATTTTTTCAAAAAAATATTTTCTGCCGGTGAAGTTTTTGAGAACTGATTTCTTGTCCTGTGATAAAAAGCCTTCTGTTTCCATCGCCAAAGCTTTCAGGGGAGCATTTTCAAGCTTCTGGCACCATTTCTGAGTGAATTGCCAAAAATCAGATTTTGGCTGAAATTGTGACCCCGGGGCTTAGGGATTTTTTCAAAAAAATATTTTCTGCCGGTTAAGTTTTTGAGGGCTGATTTCTTGTTCTGTGATAAAAAGCCTTCTGTTTCGAGTGCCAAACCTTTCAGGGGAGCATTTTCAAGCTTCTGGCACCATTTTTGAGTGAATTGCCAAAAGTCAGATTTTTGCTGAAATTGTGACCCCGGGGCTTAGGGATTTTTTCAAAAAAATATTTTCTGCCGGTTAAGTTTTTGAGGGCTAATTTCTTGTTCTGTTACAAAAAGCCTTCTGTTTCGCGTGCCAAACCTTTCAGGAGAGCATTTGCAAGCTTCTGGCACCATTTTTGAGTGAATTGCCAAAAGTCAGATTTATGCTGAAATTGTGACCCCAGGGCTTAGGGATTTTTTCAAAAAAATATTTTCTGCCGGTGAAATTTTTGAGAGCTGATTTCTTGTCCTGTAATAAAAAGCCTTCTGTTTCGAGTGCCAAACCTTTCAGGAGAGCATTTTCAAGCTTTTGGCACCATTTTTGAGTGAATTGCCAAAAGTCAGATTTTTGCTGAAATTGTGACCCCGGGGTTAGGGATTTTTTCAAAAAAATATTTTCTGCCGGTTAAGTTTTTGAGGGCTGATTGCTTGTCCTGTGATAAAAAGCCTTCTGTTTCCATCGCCAAAGCTTTCAGGAGAGCATTTGCAAGCTTCTGGCACCATTTTTGAGTGAATTGCCAAAAGTCAGATTTTTGCTGAAATTGTGACCCCGGGGCTTAGGGATTTTTTCAAAAAAATATTTTCTGCCGGTGAAGTTTTTGAGAGCTGATTTCTTGTCCTGTGATAAAAAGCCTTCTGTTTCGAGTGCCAAACCTATCAGGAGAGCATTTTCAAGCTTTTGGCACCATTTTTGAGTCAATTGCCAAAAGTCAGATTTTTGCTGAAATTGTGACCCCGGGGTTAGGGATTTTTTCAAAAAAATATTTTCTGCCGGTTAAGTTTTTGAGGGCTGATTTCTTGTCCTGTGATAAAAAGCCTTCTGTTTCCATCGCCAAAGCTTTCAGGAGAGCATTTTCAAGCTTCTGGCACCATTTTTGAGTGAATTGCCAAAAGTCAGATTTTTGCTGAAATTGTGACCCCGGGGCTTAGGGATTTTTTCAAAAAAATATGTTCTGCCGGTGAAGTTTTTGAGAGCTGATATCTTGTCCTGTGATAAAAACCTTTCTTTTTCGAGTGCCAAACCTTTCAGGGGAGCATTTTCAAGCTTTTGGCACCATTTTTGAGTGAATTGCCAAAAGTCAGATTTTTGCTGAAATTGTCACCCCAGGGCTTAGGGATTTTTTCAAAAAAATATTTTCTGCCGGTGAAGTTTTTGAGGGCTGATTTCTTGTCCTGTGATAATAAGCCTTCTGTTTCTATCGCCAAACCTTTCAGGGGAGCATTTGCAAGCTTCTGGCACCATTTTTGAGTGAATTGCCAAAAGTCAGATTTTTGCTGAAATTGTGACCCCGGGGCTTAGGGATTTTTCCAAAAAAATATTTTCTGCCGGTGAAGTTTTTGAGAGCTGATTTCTTGTCCTGTGATAAAAAGGCTTCTGTTTCCATCGCCAAAGCTTTCAGGGGAGCATTTGCAAGCTTCTGGCACCATTTTTGAGTGAATTGCCAAAAGTCAGATTTTTGCTGAAATTTCGACCCCGGGGCTTAGGGATTTTTTCAAAAAAATATTTTCTGCCGGTGAAGTTTTTGAGAGCTGATTTCTTGTTCTGTGATAAAAAGCCTTCTGTTTCCATCGCCAAAGCTTTCAGGGGAGCATTTGCAAGCTTCTGGCACCATTTTTGAGTCAATTGCCAAAAGTCAGATTTTTGCTGAAATTGTGACCCCGGGGTTTAGGGATTTTTTCAAAAAAATATTTTCTGCCGGTGAAGTTTTTGAGAGCTGATTTCTTGTCCTGTGATAAAAAGCCTTCTGTTTCGCATGCCAAACCTTTTAGGAGAGCATTTTCAAGCTTTTGGCACCATTTTTGAGTGAATTGCCAAAAGTCAGATTTTTGCTGAAATTGTGACCCCGGGGCTTAGGGATTTTTTCAAAAAAATATTTTCTGCCGGTGAAGTTTTTGAGAGCTGGTTTCTTGTCCTGTGATAAAAAGCCTTCTGTTTCCATTGCCAAAGCTTTCAGGAGAGCATTTGCAAGCTTCTGGCACCATTTTTGAGTGAATTGCCAAAAGTCAGATTTTTGCTGAAATTGTGACCCCGGGGCTTAGGGATTTTTTCAAAAAAATATTTTCTGCCGGTTAAGTTTTTGAGGGCTGATTTCTTGTCCTGTGATAAAAAGCCTTCTGTTTCCATCGCCAAACCTTTCAGGAGAGCATTTGCAAGCTTCTGGCACCATTTTTGAGTGAATTGCCAAAAGTCAGATTTTTGCTGAAATTGTGACCCCGGGGCTTAGGGATTTTTTCAAAAAAATATTTTCTGCCGGTGAAGTTTTTGAGAGCTGATTTCTTGTCCTGTGATAAAAAGCCTTCTGTTTCCATCGCCAAACCTTTCAGGGGAGCATTTGCAAGCTTCTGGCACCATTTTTGAGTGAATTGCCAAAAGTCAGACTTTTGCTGAAATTGTGACCCCGGGGCTTAGGGATTTTTTCAAAAAAATATTTTCTGTCGGTGAAGTTTTTGAGAGCTGATTTCTTGTCCTGTGATAAAAAGCCTTCTGTTTCGAGTGCCAAACCTTTCAGGGGAGCATTTGCAAGCTTCTGGCACCATTTTTGAGTGAATTGCCAAAAGTCAGATTTTTGCTGAAATTGTGACCCCGGGGCTTAGGGATTTTTTCAAAAAAATATTTTCTGCCGGTTAAGTTTTTGAGGGCTGATTTCTTGTTCTGTGATAAAAAGCCTTCTGTTTCGAGTGCCAGACCTTTCAGGGGAGCATTTGCAACCGGTTGGCACCATTTTTGAGTCAATTGCCAAAAGTCAGATTTTTGCTGAAATTGTGACCCCGGGGCTTAGGGATTTTTTCAAAAAAATATTTTCTGCCGGTTAAGTTTTTGAGGGCTGATTTCTTGTCCTGTGATAAAAAGACTTCTGTTTCCATCGCCAAAGTTTTCAGGAGAGCATTTTCAAGCTTTTGGCACCATTTTTGAGTGAATTCCCAAAAGTCAGATTTTTGCTGAAATTGTGACCCCGGGGCTTAGGGATTTTTTCAAAAAAATATTTTCTGCCGGTGAAGTTTTTGAGAGCTGATTTCTTGTTCTGTGATAAAAAGCCTTCTGTTTCGAGTGCCAAACCTTTCAGGGGAGCATTTTCAAGCTTCTGGCACCATTTTTGAGTGAATTGCCAAAAGTCAGATTTTTGCTGAAATTGTGACCCCGGGGCTTAGGGATTTTTTCAAAAAAATATTTTCTGCCGGTTAAGTTTTTGAGGGCTGATTTCTTGTTCTGTGATAAAAAGCCTTCTGTTTCGAGTGCCAAACCTTTCAGGGGAGCATTTTCAAGCTTCTGGCACCATTTTTGAGTGAATTGCCAAAAGTCAGATTTTTGCTGAAATTGTGACCCCGGGGCTTAGGGATTTTTTCAAAAAAATATTTTCTGCCGGTTAAGTTTTTGAGGGCTAATTTCTTGTTCTGTTATAAAAAGCCTTCTGTTTCGAGTGCCAAACCTTTCAGGGGAGCATTTTCAAGCTTCTGGCACCATTTTTGAGTGAATTGCCAAAAGTCAGATTTTTGCTGAAATTGTGACCCCGGGGCTTAGGGATTTTTTCAAAAAAATATTTTCTGCCGGTGAAGTTTTTGAGAGCTGATTTCTTGTCCTGTGATAAAAAGCCTTCTGTTTCCATCGCCAAACCTTTCAGGGGAGCATTTGCAAGCTTCTGGCACCATTTTTGAGTGAATTGCCAAAAGTCAGACTTTTGCTGAAATTGTGACCCCGGGGCTTAGGGATTTTTTCAAAAAAATATTTTCTGCCGGTGAAGTTTTTGAGAGCTGATTTCTTGTCCTGTGATAAAAAGCCTTCTGTTTCCATCACCAAAGCTTTCAGGGGAGCATTTTCAAGCTTCTGGCACCATTTTTGAGTGAATTGCCAAAAGTCAGATTTTTGCTGAAATTGTGACCCCGGGGCTTAGGGATTTTTTCAAAAAAATATTTTCTGCCGGTTAAGTTTTTGAGGGCTGATTTCTTGTTCTGTGATAAAAAGCCTTCTGTTTCGAGTGCCAGACCTTTCAGGGGAGCATTTGCAACCGGTTGGCACCATTTTTGAGTCAATTGCCAAAAGTCAGATTTTTGCTGAAATTGTGACCCCGGGGCTTAGGGATTTTTTCAAAAAAATATTTTCTGCCGGTTAAGTTTTTGAGGGCTGATTTCTTGTCCTGTGATAAAAAGACTTCTGTTTCCATCGCCAAAGTTTTCAGGAGAGCATTTTCAAGCTTTTGGCACCATTTTTGAGTGAATTCCCAAAAGTCAGATTTTTGCTGAAATTGTGACCCCGGGGCTTAGGGATTTTTTCAAAAAAATATTTTCTGCCGGTGAAGTTTTTGAGAGCTGATTTCTTGTTCTGTGATAAAAAGCCTTCTGTTTCGAGTGCCAAACCTTTCAGGGGAGCATTTTCAAGCTTCTGGCACCATTTTTGAGTGAATTGCCAAAAGTCAGATTTTTGCTGAAATTGTGACCCCGGGGCTTAGGGATTTTTTCAAAAAAATATTTTCTGCCGGTTAAGTTTTTGAGGGCTGATTTCTTGTTCTGTGATAAAAAGCCTTCTGTTTCGAGTGCCAAACCTTTCAGGGGAGCATTTTCAAGCTTCTGGCACCATTTTTGAGTGAATTGCCAAAAGTCAGATTTTTGCTGAAATTGTGACCCCGGGGCTTAGGGATTTTTTCAAAAAAATATTTTCTGCCGGTTAAGTTTTTGAGAGCTGATTTCTTGTTCTGTGATAAAAAGCCTTCTGTTTCGAGTGCCAAACCTTTCAGGGGAGCATTTTCAAGCTTCTGGCACCATTTTTGAGTGAATTGCCAAAAGTCAGATTTTTGCTGAAATTGTGACCCCGGGGCTTAGGGATTTTTTCAAAAAAATATTTTCTGCCGGTTAAGTTTTTGAGGGCTGATTTCTTGTTCTGTGATAAAAAGCCTTCTGTTTCGAGTGCCAAACCTTTCAGGGGAGCATTTTCAAGCTTCTGGCACCATTTTTGAGTGAATTGCCAAAAGTCAGATTTTTGCTGAAATTGTGACCCCGGGGCTTAGGGATTTTTTCAAAAAAATATTTTCTGCCGGTTAAGTTTTTGAGGGCTAATTTCTTGTTCTGTTATAAAAAGCCTTCTGTTTCGAGTGCCAAACCTTTCAGGGGAGCATTTTCAAGCTTCTGGCACCATTTTTGAGTGAATTGCCAAAAGTCAGATTTTTGCTGAAATTGTGACCCCGGGGCTTAGGGATTTTTTCAAAAAAATATTTTCTGCCGGTGAAGTTTTTGAGAGCTGATTTCTTGTCCTGTGATAAAAAGCCTTCTGTTTCCATCGCCAAACCTTTCAGGGGAGCATTTGCAAGCTTCTGGCACCATTTTTGAGTGAATTGCCAAAAGTCAGACTTTTGCTGAAATTGTGACCCCGGGGCTTAGGGATTTTTTCAAAAAAATATTTTCTGCCGGTGAAGTTTTTGAGAGCTGATTTCTTGTCCTGTGATAAAAAGCCTTCTGTTTCCATCACCAAAGCTTTCAGGGGAGCATTTTCAAGCTTCTGGCACCATTTTTGAGTGAATTGCCAAAAGTCAGATTTTTGCTGAAATTGTGACCCCGGGGCTTAGGGATTTTTTCAAAAAAATATTTTCTGCCGGTTAAGTTTTTGAGGGCTGATTTCTTGTTCTGTGATAAAAAGCCTTCTGTTTCGAGTGCCAGACCTTTCAGGGGAGCATTTGCAACCGGTTGGCACCATTTTTGAGTCAATTGCCAAAAGTCAGATTTTTGCTGAAATTGTGACCCCGGGGCTTAGGGATTTTTTCAAAAAAATATTTTCTGCCGGTTAAGTTTTTGAGGGCTGATTTCTTGTCCTGTGATAAAAAGACTTCTGTTTCCATCGCCAAAGTTTTCAGGAGAGCATTTTCAAGCTTTTGGCACCATTTTTGAGTGAATTCCCAAAAGTCAGATTTTTGCTGAAATTGTGACCCCGGGGCTTAGGGATTTTTTCAAAAAAATATTTTCTGCCGGTGAAGTTTTTGAGAGCTGATTTCTTGTTCTGTGATAAAAAGCCTTCTGTTTCGAGTGCCAAACCTTTCAGGGGAGCATTTTCAAGCTTCTGGCACCATTTTTGAGTGAATTGCCAAAAGTCAGATTTTTTGCTGAAATTGTGACCCCGGGGCTTAGGGATTTTTTCAAAAAAATATTTTCTGCCGGTTAAGTTTTTGAGGGCTGATTTCTTGTTCTGTGATAAAAAGCCTTCTGTTTCGAGTGCCAAACCTTTCAGGGGAGCATTTTCAAGCTTCTGGCACCATTTTTGAGTGAATTGCCAAAAGTCAGATTTTTGCTGAAATTGTGACCCCGGGGCTTAGGGATTTTTTCAAAAAAATATTTTCTGCCGGTTAAGTTTTTGAGGGCTAATTTCTTGTTCTGTTATAAAAAGCCTTCTGTTTCGAGTGCCAAACCTTTCAGGGGAGCATTTTCAAGCTTCTGGCACCATTTTTGAGTGAATTGCCAAAAGTCAGATTTTTGCTGAAATTGTGACCCCGGGGCTTAGGGATTTTTTCAAAAAAATATTTTCTGCCGGTGAAGTTTTTGAGAGCTGATTTCTTGTCCTGTGATAAAAAGCCTTCTGTTTCCATCGCCAAAGCTTTCAGGGGAGCATTTGCAAGCTTCTGGCACCATTTTTGAGTGAATTGCCAAAAGTCAGATTTTTGCTGAAATTGTGACCCCGGGGCTGAGGGATTTTTTTTTAAAAAAATTTCTGCCGGTGAAGTTTTTGAGAGCTGATTTCTTGTCCTGTGATAAAAAGCCTTCTGTTTCCATCGCCAAAGCTTTCAGGGGAGCATTTTCAAGCTTCTGGCACCATTTTTGAGTGAATTGCCAAAAGTCAGATTTTTGCTGAAATTGTGACCCCGGGGCTTAGGGATTTTTTCAAAAAAATATTTTCTGCCGGTGAAGTTTTTGAGAACTGATTTCTTGTCCTGTGATAAAAAGCCTTCTGTTTCCATCGCCAAAGCTTTCAGGGGAGCATTTTCAAGCTTCTGGCACCATTTCTGAGTGAATTGCCAAAAATCAGATTTTGGCTGAAATTGTGACCCCGGGGCTTAGGGATTTTTTCAAAAAAATATTTTCTGCCGGTTAAGTTTTTGAGGGCTGATTTCTTGTTCTGTGATAAAAAGCCTTCTGTTTCGAGTGCCAAACCTTTCAGGGGAGCATTTTCAAGCTTCTGGCACCATTTTTGAGTGAATTGCCAAAAGTCAGATTTTTGCTGAAATTGTGACCCCGGGGCTTAGGGATTTTTTCAAAAAAATATTTTCTGCCGGTTAAGTTTTTGAGGGCTAATTTCTTGTTCTGTTATAAAAAGCCTTCTGTTTCGCGTGCCAAACCTTTCAGGAGAGCATTTGCAAGCTTCTGGCACCATTTTTGAGTGAATTGCCAAAAGTCAGATTTATGCTGAAATTGTGACCCCAGGGCTTAGGGATTTTTTCAAAAAAATATTTTCTGCCGGTGAAATTTTTGAGAGCTGATTTCTTGTCCTGTAATAAAAAGCCTTCTGTTTCGAGTGCCAAACCTTTCAGGAGAGCATTTTCAAGCTTTTGGCACCATTTTTGAGTGAATTGCCAAAAGTCAGATTTTTGCTGAAATTGTGACCCCGGGGTTAGGGATTTTTTCAAAAAAATATTTTCTGCCGGTTAAGTTTTTGAGGGCTGATTGCTTGTCCTGTGATAAAAAGCCTTCTGTTTCCATCGCCAAAGCTTTCAGGAGAGCATTTGCAAGCTTCTGGCACCATTTTTGAGTGAATTGCCAAAAGTCAGATTTTTGCTGAAATTGTGACCCCGGGGCTTAGGGATTTTTTCAAAAAAATATTTTCTGCCGGTGAAGTTTTTGAGAGCTGATTTCTTGTCCTGTGATAAAAAGCCTTCTGTTTCGAGTGCCAAACCTATCAGGAGAGCATTTTCAAGCTTTTGGCACCATTTTTGAGTCAATTGCCAAAAGTCAGATTTTTGCTGAAATTGTGACCCCGGGGTTAGGGATTTTTTCAAAAAAATATTTTCTGCCGGTTAAGTTTTTGAGGGCTGATTTCTTGTCCTGTGATAAAAAGCCTTCTGTTTCCATCGCCAAAGCTTTCAGGAGAGCATTTTCAAGCTTCTGGCACCATTTTTGAGTGAATTGCCAAAAGTCAGATTTTTGCTGAAATTGTGACCCCGGGGCTTAGGGATTTTTTCAAAAAAATATGTTCTGCCGGTGAAGTTTTTGAGAGCTGATATCTTGTCCTGTGATAAAAACCTTTCTTTTTCGAGTGCCAAACCTTTCAGGGGAGCATTTTCAAGCTTTTGGCACCATTTTTGAGTGAATTGCCAAAAGTCAGATTTTTGCTGAAATTGTCACCCCAGGGCTTAGGGATTTTTTCAAAAAAATATTTTCTGCCGGTTAAGTTTTTGAGAGCTGATTTCTTGTCCTGTGATAAAAAGCCTTCTGTTTCCATCGCCAAACCTTTCAGGGCAGCATTTTCAAGCTTCTGGCACCATTTTTGAGTGAATTGCCAAAAGTCAGATTTTTGCTGAAATTGTGACCCCGGGGCTTAGGGATTTTTTCAAAAAAATATTTTCTGCCGGTGAAGTTTTTGAGAGCTGATTTCTTGTCCTGTGATAAAAAGCCTTCTGTTTCCATCACCAAAGCTTTCAGGGGAGCATTTGCAAGCTTCTGGCACGATTTTTGAGTCAATTGCCAAAAGTCAGATTTTTGCTGAAATTGTGACCCCGGGGCTTAGGGATTTTTTCAAAAAAATATTTTCTGCCGGTGAAGTTTTTGAGGGCTGATTTCTTGTCCTGTGATAAAAAGACTTCTGTTTCCATCGCCAAAGCTTTCAGGGGAGCATTTTCAAGCTTTTGGCACCATTTTTGAGTGAATTCCCAAAAGTCAGATTTTTGCTGAAATTGTGACCCCTGGGCTTAGGGATTTTTTCAAAAAAATATTTTCTGCCGGTGAAGTTTTTGAGAGCTGATTTCTTGTCCTGTGATAAAAACCTTTCTTTTTCGAGTGCCAAACCTTTCAGGGGAGCATTTTCAAGCTTCTGGCACCATTTTTGAGTCAATTGCCAAAAGTCAGATTTTTGCTGAAATTGTGACCCCGGGGCTTAGGGATTTTTTCAAAAAAATATTTTCTGCCGGTTAAGTTTTTGAGGGCTGATTTCTTGTTCTGTGATAAAAAGCCTTCTGTTTCGAGTGCCAAACCTTTCAGGGGAGCATTTTCAAGCTTCTGGCACCATTTTTGAGTGAATTGCCAAAAGTCAGATTTTTGCTGAAATTGTGACCCCGGGGCTTAGGGATTTTTTCAAAAAAATATTTTCTGCCGGTTAAGTTTTTGAGGGCTAATTTCTTGTTCTGTTATAAAAAGCCTTCTATTTCGAGTGCCAAACCTTTCAGGGGAGCATTTTCAAGCTTCTGGCACCATTTTGAGTGAATTGCCAAAAATCAGATTTTTGCTGAAATTGTGACCCCGGGGCTTAGGGATTTTTTCAAAAAAATATTTTCTGCCGGTGAAGTTTTTGAGAACTGATTTCTTGTCCTGTGATAAAAAGCCTTCTGTTTCCATCGCCAAAGCTTTCAGGGGAGCATTTTCAGGCTTCTGGCACCATTTTTGAGTCAATTGCCAAAAGTCAGATTTTTGCTGAAATTGTGACCCCGGGGCTTAGGGATTTTTTCAAAAAAATATTTTCTGCCGGTTAAGTATTTGAAGGGCTGATTTCTTGTCCTGTGATAAAAAGCCTTCTGTTTCCATCACCAAAGCTTTCAGGGGAGCATTTGCAAGCTTCTGGCACGATTTTTGAGTCAATTGCCAAAAGTCAGATTTTTGCTGAAATTGTGACCCCGGGGCTTAGGGATTTTTTCAAAAAAATATTTTCTGCCGGTGAAGTTTTTGAGAGCTGATTTCTTGTCCTGTGATAAAAAGCCTACTGTTTCCATCGCCAAAGCTTTCAGGGGAGCATTTTCAAGCTTTAGGCACCATTTTTGAGTGAATTGCCAAAAGTCAGATTTTTGCTGAAATTGTGACCCCGGGGCTTAGGGATTTTTTCAAAAAAATATTTTCTGCCGGTTAAGTTTTTGAGGGCTGATTTCTTGTCCTGTGATAAAAAGCCTTCTGTTTCCATCGCCAAAGCTTTCAGGGGAGCATTTTCAAGCTTCTGGCACCATTTTTGAGTGAATTGCCAAAAGTCAGATTTTTGCTGAAATTGTGACCCCGGGGCTTAGGGATTTTTTCAAAAAAATATTTTCTGCCGGTGAAGTTTTTGAGAGCTGATTTCTTGTCCTGTGATAAAAAGCCTTCTGTTTCCATCGCCAAAGCTTTCAGGGGAGCATTTGCAAGCTTCTGGCACCATTTTTGAGTGAATTGCCAAAAGTCAGATTTTTGCTGAAATTGTGACCCCGGGGCTTAGGGATTTTTTTTAAAAAAAATTTCTGCCGGTGAAGTTTTTGAGAGCTGATTTCTTGTCCTGTGATAAAAAGCCTTCTGTTTCCATCGCCAAAGCTTTCAGGGGAGCATTTTCAAGCTTCTGGCACCATTTCTGAGTGAATTGCCAAAAATCAGATTTTTGCTGAAATTGTGACCCCGGGGCTTAGGGATTTTTTCAAAAAAATATTTTCTGCCGGTGAAGTTTTTGAGAACTGATTTCTTGTCCTGTGATAAAAAGCCTTCTGTTTCCATCGCCAAAGCTTTCAGGGGAGCATTTTCAGGCTTCTGGCACCATTTTTGAGTCAATTGCCAAAAGTCAGATTTTTGCTGAAATTGTGACCCCGGGGCTTAGGGATTTTTTCAAAAAAATATTTTCTGCCGGTTAAGTTTTTGAAGGGCTGATTTCTTGTCCTGTGATAAAAAGCCTTCTGTTTCCATCACCAAAGCTTTCAGGGGAGCATTTGCAAGCTTCTGGCACGATTTTTGAGTCAATTGCCAAAAGTCAGATTTTTGCTGAAATTGTGACCCCGGGGCTTAGGGATTTTTTCAAAAAAATATTTTCTGCCGGTGAAGTTTTTGAGGGCTGATTTCTTGTTCTGTGATAAAAAGCCTTCTGTTTCGAGTGCCAAACCTTTCAGGGGAGCATTTTCAAGCTTCTGGCACCATTTTTGAGTGAATTGCCAAAAGTCAGATTTTTGCTGAAATTGTGACCCCGGGGCTTAGGGATTTTTTCAAAAAAATATTTTCTGCCGGTTAAGTTTTTGAGGGCTGATTTCTTGTTCTGTGATAAAAAGCCTTCTGTTTCGAGTGCCAAACCTTTCAGGGGAGCATTTGCAACCGGTTGGCACCATTTTTGAGTCAATTGCCAAAAGTCAGATTTTTGCTGAAATTGTGACCCCGGGGCTTAGGGATTTTTTCAAAAAAATATTTTCTGCCGGTTAAGTTTTTGAGGGCTGATTTCTTGTCCTGTGATAAAAAGACTTCTGTTTCCATCGCCAAAGTTTTCAGGAGAGCATTTTCAAGCTTTTGGCACCATTTTTGAGTGAATTCCCAAAAGTCAGATTTTTGCTGAAATTGTGACCCCGGGGCTTAGGGATTTTTTCAAAAAAATATTTTCTGCCGGTGAAGTTTTTGAGAGCTGATTTCTTGTCCTGTGATAAAAACCTTTCTTTTTCGAGTGCCAAACCTTTCAGGGGAGCATTTTCAAGCTTCTGGCACCATTTTTGAGTCAATTGCCAAAAGTCAGATTTTTGCTGAAATTGTGACCCCGGGGCTTAGGGATTTTTTCAAAAAAATATTTTCTGCCGGTTAAGTTTTTGAGGGCTGATTTCTTGTTCTGTGATAAAAAGCCTTCTGTTTCGAGTGCCAAACCTTTCAGGGCAGCATTTTCAAGCTTCTGGCACCATTTTTGAGTGAATTGCCAAAAGTCAGATTTTTGCTGAAATTGTGACCCCGGGGCTTAGGGATTTTTTCAAAAAAATATTTTCTGCCGGTTAAGTTTTTGAGGGCTGATTTCTTGTTCTGTGATAAAAAGCCTTCTGTTTCGAGTGCCAAACCTTTCAGGGGAGCATTTGCAACCGGTTGGCACCATTTTTGAGTCAATTGCCAAAAGTCAGATTTTTGCTGAAATTGTGACCCCGGGGCTTAGGGATTTTTTCAAAAAAATATTTTCTGCCGGTTAAGTTTTTGAGGGCTGATTTCTTGTCCTGTGATAAAAAGACTTCTGTTTCCATCGCCAAAGTTTTCAGGAGAGCATTTTCAAGCTTTTGGCACCATTTTTGAGTGAATTCCCAAAAGTCAGATTTTTGCTGAAATTGTGACCCCGGGGCTTAGGGATTTTTTCAAAAAAATATTTTCTGCCGGTTAAGTTTTTGAGGGCTGATTTCTTGTTCTGTGATAAAAAGCCTTCTGTTTCGAGTGCCAAACCTTTCAGGGGAGCATTTGCAACCGGTTGGCACCATTTTTGAGTCAATTGCCAAAAGTCAGATTTTTGCTGAAATTGTGACCCCGGGGCTTAGGGATTTTTTCAAAAAAATATTTTCTGCCGGTTAAGTTTTTGAGGGCTGATTTCTTGTCCTGTGATAAAAAGACTTCTGTTTCCATCGCCAAAGTTTTCAGGAGAGCATTTTCAAGCTTTTGGCACCATTTTTGAGTGAATTCCCAAAAGTCAGATTTTTGCTGAAATTGTGACCCCGGGGCTTAGGGATTTTTTCAAAAAAATATTTTCTGCCGGTGAAGTTTTTGAGAGCTGATTTCTTGTCCTGTGATAAAAACCTTTCTTTTTCGAGTGCCAAACCTTTCAGGGGAGCATTTTCAAGCTTCTGGCACCATTTTTGAGTCAATTGCCAAAAGTCAGATTTTTGCTGAAATTGTGACCCCGGGGCTTAGGGATTTTTTCAAAAAAATATTTTCTGCCGGTTAAGTTTTTGAGGGCTGATTTCTTGTCCTGTGATAAAAAGACTTCTGTTTCCATCGCCAAAGTTTTCAGGAGAGCATTTTCAAGCTTTTGGCACCATTTTTGAGTGAATTCCCAAAAGTCAGATTTTTGCTGAAATTGTGACCCCGGGGCTTAGGGATTTTTTCAAAAAAATATTTTCTGCCGGTGAAGTTTTTGAGAGCTGATTTCTTGTCCTGTGATAAAAACCTTTCTTTTTCGAGTGCCAAACCTTTCAGGGGAGCATTTTCAAGCTTCTGGCACCATTTTTGAGTCAATTGCCAAAAGTCAGATTTTTGCTGAAATTGTGACCCCGGGGCTTAGGGATTTTTTCAAAAAAATATTTTCTGCCGGTTAAGTTTTTGAGGGCTGATTTCTTGTTCTGTGATAAAAAGCCTTCTGTTTCGAATGCCAAACCTTTCAGGGGAGCATTTTCAAGCTTCTGGCACCATTTTTGAGTGAATTGCCAAAAGTCAGATTTTTGCTGAAATTGTGACCTTAGGGATTTTTTCAAAAAAATATTTTCTGCCGGTTAAGTTTTTGAGGGCTAATTTCTTGTTCTGTTATAAAAAGCCTTCTATTTCGAGTGCCAAACCTTTCAGGGGAGCATTTTCAAGCTTCTGGCACCATTTTTGAGTGAATTGCCAAACGTCAGATTTTTGCTGAAATTGTGACCCCGGGGCTTAGGGATTTTTTCAAAAAAAAATTTCTGCCGGTGAAGTTTTTGAGAGCTGATTTCTTGTCCTGTGATAAAAAGCCTTCTTTTTCCATCGCCAAAGCTTTCAGGGGAGCATTTTCAAGCTTCTTGCACCATTTCTGAGTGAATTGCCAAAAATCAGATTTTTGCTGAAATTGTGACCCCGGGGCTTAGGGATTTTTTCAAAAAAATATTTTCTGCCGGTGAAGTTTTTGAGAACTGATTTCTTGTCCTGTGATAAAAAGCCTTCTGTTTCCATCGCCAAAGCTTTCAGGGGAGCATTTTCAGGCTTCTGGCACCATTTTTGAGTCAATTGCCAAAAGTCAGATTTTTGCTGAAATTGTGACCCCGGGGCTTAGGGATTTTTTCAAAAAAATATTTTCTGCCGATTAAGTTTTTGAAGGGCTGATTTCTTGTCCTGTGATAAAAAGCCTTCTGTTTCCATCACCAAAGCTTTCAGGGGAGCATTTGCAAGCTTCTGGCACCATTTTTGAGTCAATTGCCAAAAGTCAGATTTTTGCTGAAATTGTGACCCCGGGGCTTAGGGATTTTTTCAAAAAAATATTTTCTGCCGGTGAAGTTTTTGAGAGCTGATTTCTTGTCCTGTGATAAAAAGCCTACTGTTTCCATCGCCAAAGCTTTCAGGGGAGCATTTTCAAGCTTCTGGCACCATTTTTGAGTGAATTGCCAAAAGTCAGATTTTTGCTGAAATTGTGACCCCGGGGCTTAGGGATTTTTTCAAAAAAATATTTTCCGCCGGTTAAGTTTTTGAGGGCTGATTTCTTGTTCTGTGATAAAAAGCCTTCTGTTTCGAGTTCCAAACCTTTCAGGGGAGCATTTTCAAGCTACTGGCACCATTTTTGAGTGAACTGCCAAAAGTCAGATTTTTTCCTGAAATTGTGACCCCGGGGCTTAGGGATTTTTTCAAAAAAATATTTTCTGCCGGTGAAGTTTTTGAGGGCTGATTTCTTGTTCTGTGATAAAAAGCCTTCTGTTTCCATCGCCAAAGCTTTCAGGAGAGCATTTTCAAGCTTCTGGCACCATTTTTGAGTGAATTGCCAAAAGTCCGATTTTTGCTGAAATTGTGACCCCGGGGCTTAGGGATTTTTTCAAAAAAATATTTTCTGCCGGTTAAGTTTTTGAGGGCTGATTTCTTGTTCTGTGATAAAAAGCCTTCTGTTTCGAGTGCCAAACCTTTCAGGGGAGCATTTTCAAGCTACTGGCACCATTTTTGAGTGAATTGCCAAAAGTCAGATTTTTTCCTGAAATTGTGACCCCGGGGCTTAGGGATTTTTTCAAAAAAATATTTTCTGCCGGTGAAGTTTTTGAGGGCTGATTTCTTGTTCTGTGATAAAAAGCCTTCTGTTTCCATCGCCAAAGCTTTCAGGAGAGCATTTTCAAGCTTCTGGCACCATTTTTGAGTGAATTGCCAAAAGTCAGATTTTTGCTGAAATTGTGACCCCGGGGCTTAGGGATTTTTTCAAAAAAATATTTTCTGCCGGTTAAGTTTTTGAAGGGCTGATTTCTTGTCCTGTGATAAAAAGCCTTCTGTTTCCATCACCAAAGCTTTCAGGGGAGCATTTGCAAGCTTCTGGCACCATTTTTGAGTCAATTGCCAAAAGTCAGATTTTTGCTGAAATTGTGACCCCGGGGCTTAGGGATTTTTTCAAAAAAATATTTTCTGCCGGTGAAGTTTTTGAGAGCTGATTTCTTGTCCTGTGATAAAAAGCCTACTGTTTCCATCGCCAAAGCTTTCAGGGGAGCATTTTCAAGCTTCTGGCACCATTTTTGAGTGAATTGCCAAAAGTCAGATTTTTGCTGAAATTGTGACCCCGGGGCTTAGGGATTTTTTCAAAAAAATATTTTCCGCCGGTTAAGTTTTTGAGGGCTGATTTCTTGTTCTGTGATAAAAAGCCTTCTGTTTCGAGTTCCAAACCTTTCAGGGGAGCATTTTCAAGCTACTGGCACCATTTTTGAGTGAACTGCCAAAAGTCAGATTTTTTCCTGAAATTGTGACCCCGGGGCTTAGGGATTTTTTCAAAAAAATATTTTCTGCCGGTGAAGTTTTTGAGGGCTGATTTCTTGTTCTGTGATAAAAAGCCTTCTGTTTCCATCGCCAAAGCTTTCAGGAGAGCATTTTCAAGCTTCTGGCACCATTTTTGAGTGAATTGCCAAAAGTCCGATTTTTGCTGAAATTGTGACCCCGGGGCTTAGGGATTTTTTCAAAAAAATATTTTCTGCCGGTTAAGTTTTTGAGGGCTGATTTCTTGTTCTGTGATAAAAAGCCTTCTGTTTCGAGTGCCAAACCTTTCAGGGGAGCATTTTCAAGCTACTGGCACCATTTTTGAGTGAATTGCCAAAAGTCAGATTTTTTCCTGAAATTGTGACCCCGGGGCTTAGGGATTTTTTCAAAAAAATATTTTCTGCCGGTGAAGTTTTTGAGGGCTGATTTCTTGTTCTGTGATAAAAAGCCTTCTGTTTCCATCGCCAAAGCTTTCAGGAGAGCATTTTCAAGCTTCTGGCACCATTTTTGAGTGAATTGCCAAAAGTCAGATTTTTGCTGAAATTGTGACCCCGGGGCTTAGGGATTTTTTCAAAAAAATATTTTCTGCCGGTTAAGTTTTTGAGAGCTGATTTCTTGTCCTGTGATAAAAAGCCTTCTGTTTCCATCGCCAAACCTTTCAGGGCAGCATTTTCAAGCTTCTGGCACCATTTTTGAGTGAATTGCCAAAAGTCAGATTTTTGCTGAAATTGTGACCCCGGGGCTTAGGGATTTTTTCAAAAAAATATTTTCTGCCGGTTAAGTTTTTGAGGGCTGATTTCTTGTTCTGTGATAAAAAGCCTTCTGTTTCGAGTGCCAAACCTTTCAGGGGAGCATTTGCAAGCTTCTGGCACCATTTTTGAGTGAATTGCCAAAAGTCAGATTTTTTCCTGAAATTGTGACCCCGGGGCTTAGGGATTTTTTCAAAAAAATATTTTCTGCCGGTGAAGTTTTTGAGGGCTGATTTCTTGTTCTGTGATAAAAAGCCTTCTGTTTCCATCGCCAAAGCTTTCAGGAGAGCATTTTCAAGCTTTTGGCACCATTTTTGAGTGAATTGCCAAAAGTCAGATTTTTGCTGAAATTGTGACCCCGGGGCTTAGGGATTTTTTCAAAAAAATATTTTCTGCCAGTTAAGTTTTTGAGAGCTGATTTCTTGTTCTGTGATAAAAAGCCTTCTGTTTCCATCGCCAAAGCTTTCAGGGGAGCATTTTCAAGCTTCTGGCACCATTTTTGAGTGAATTGCCAAAAGTCAGATTTTTGCTGAAATTGTGACCCCGGGGCTTAGGGATTTTTTTCAAAAATATATTTTCTGCCGGTGAAGTTTTTGAGAGCTGATTTCTTGTCCTGTGATAAAAAGCCTTCTGTTTCGAGTGCCAAACCTTTCAGGGGAGCATTTTCAAGCTTCTGGCACCATTTTTGAGTCAATTGCCAAAAGTCAGATTTTTGCTGAAATTGTGACCCCGGGGCTTAGGGATTTTTTCAAAAAAATATTTTCTGCCGGTGAAGTTTTTGAGAGCTGATTTCTTGTCCTGTGATAAAAAGCCTTCTGTTTCCATCGCCAAAGCTTTCCGGAGAGCATTTGCAAGCTTCTGGCACCATTTTTGAGTCAATAGCCAAAAGTCAGATTTTTGCTGAAATTGTGACCCCGGGGCTTAGGGATTTTTTCAAAAAAATATTTTCTGCCGGTGAAGTTTTTGAGAGCTGATTTCTTGTCCTGTGATAAAAAGCCTACTGTTTCCATCGCCAAAGCTTTCAGGGGAGCATTTTCAAGCTTCTGGCACCATTTTTGAGTGAATTGCCAAAAGTCAGATTTTTGCTGAAATTGTGACCCCGGGGCTTAGGGATTTTTTCAAAAAAATATTTTCCGCCGGTTAAGTTTTTGAGGGCTGATTTCTTGTCCTGTGATAAAAAGCCTTCTGTTTCCATCGCCAAAGCTTTCAGGGGAGCATTTGCAAGCTTCTGGCACCATTTTTGAGTGAATTGCCAAAAGTCAGATTTTTGCTGAAATTGTGACCCCGGGGCTTAGGGATTTTTTCAAAAAAATATTTTCTGCCGGTTAAGTTTTTGAGGGCTGATTTCTTGTTCTGTGATAAAAAGCCTTCTGTTTCGAGTGCCAAACCTTTCAGGGGAGCATTTGCAAGCTTCTGGCACCATTTTTGAGTGAATTGCCAAAAGTCAGATTTTTGCTGAAATTGTGACCCCGGGGCTTAGGGATTTTTTCAAAAAAATATTTTCTGCCGGTGAAGTTTTTGAGAGCTGATTTCTTGTCCTGTGATAAAAAGCCTTCTGTTTCCATCGCCAAAGCTTTCAGGAGAGCATTTGCAAGCTTCTGGCACCATTTTTGAGTCAATTGCCAAAAGTCAGATTTTTGCTGAAATTGTGACCCCGGGGCTTAGGGATTTTTTCAAAAAAATATTTTCTGTCGGTGAAGTTTTTGAGGGCTGATTTCTTGTTCTGTGATAAAAAGCCTTCTGTTTCAAGTGCCAAACCATTCAGGAGAGCATTTTCAAGCTTCTGGCACCATTTTTGAGTGAATTGCCAAAAGTCAGATTTTTGCTGAAATTGTGACCCCGGGGCTTAGGGATTTTTTCAAAAAAATATTTTCTGCCGGTGAAGTTTTTGAGAGCTGATTTCTTGTCCTGTGATAAAAAGCCTTCTGTTTCCATCGCCAAAGCTTTCAGGGGAGCATTTTCAAGCTTCTGGCACCATTTTTGAGTGAATTGCCAAAAGTCAGATTTTTGCTGAAATTGTGACCCCGGGGCTTAGGGATTTTTTCAAAAAAATATTTTCTGCCGGTTAAGTTTTTGAGGGCTGATTTCTTGTTCTGTTATAAAAAGCCTTCCGTTTCGAGTGCCAAACCTTTCAGGGGAGCATTTTCAAGCTTTTGGCACCATTTTTGAGTGATTTGCCAAAAGTCAGATTTTTGCTGAAATTGTGACCCCGGGGCTTAGGGATTTTTTCAAAAAAATATTTTCTGTCGGTTAAGTTTTTGAGAGCTGATTTCTTGTCCTGTGATAAAAAGCCTTCTGTTTCGAGTGCCAAACCTTTCAGGGGAGCATTTGCAACCGGTTGGCACCATTTTTGAGTGAATTGCCAAAAGTCAGATTTTTGCTGAAATTGTGACCCCGGGGCTTAGGGATTTTTTCAAAAAAATATTTTCTGCCGGTTAAGTTTTTGAGGGCTGATTTCTTGTCCTGTGATAAAAAGACTTCTGTTTCCATCGCCAAAGCTTTCAGGAGAGCATTTTCAAGCTTTTGGCACCATTTTTGAGTGAATTGCCAAAAGTCAGATTTTTGCTGAAATTGTGACCCCGGGGCTTAGGGATTTTTTCAAAAAAATATTTTCTGCCGGTTAAGTTTTTGAGGGCTGATTTCTTGTTCTGTGATAAAAAGCCTTCTGTTTCGAGTTCCAAACCTTTCAGGGGAGCATTTTCAGGCTTCTGGCACCATTTTTGAGTCAATTGCCAAAAGTCAGATTTTTGCTGAAATTGTGACCCCGGGGCTTAGGGATTTTTTCAAAAAAATATTTTCTGCCGGTGAAGTTTTTGAGAGCTGATTTCTTATCCTGTGATAAAAAGCCTTCTGTTTCCATCGCCAAAGCTTTCAGGGGAGCATTTTCAAGCTTCTGGCACCATTTTTGAGTGAATTGCCAAAAGTCAGATTTTTGCTGAAATTGTGACCCCGGGGCTTAGGGATTTTTTCAAAAAAATATTTTCTGCCGGTTAAGTTTTTGAGAGCTGATTTCTTGTCCTGTGATAAAAAGCCTTCTGTTTCCATCGCCAAAGCTTTCAGGGGAGCATTTGCAAGCTTCTGGCACCATTTTTGAGTGAATTGCCAAAAGTCAGATTTTTGCTGAAATTGTGACCCCGGGGCTTAGGGATTTTTTCAATAAAATATTTTCTGCCGGTGAAGTTTTTGAGGGCTGATTTCTTGTTCTGTGATAAAAAGCCTTCTGTTTCCATCGCCAAAGCTTTCAGGGGAGCATTTGCAAGCTTCTGGCACCATTTTTGAGTGAATTGCCAAAAGTCAGATTTTTGCTGAAATTGTGACCCCGGGGCTTAGGGATTTTTTCAAAAAAATATTTTCTGCTGGTTAAGTTTTTTTAGGGCTGATTTCTTGTCCTGTGATAAAAAGCCTTCTGTTTCCATCGCCAAAGCTTTCAGGGGAGCATTTGCAAGCTTCTGGCACCATTTTTGAGTGAATTGCCAAAAGTCAGATTTTTGCTGAAATTGTGACCCCGGGGCTTAGGGATTTTTTCAAAAAAATATTTTCTGCCGGTGAAGTTTTTGAGGGCTGATTTCTTGTTCTGTGATAAAAAGCCTTCTGTTTCCATCGCCAAAGCTTTCAGGGGAGCATTTGCAAGCTTCTGGCACCATTTTTGAGTGAATTGCCAAAAGTCAGATTTTTGCTGAAATTGTGACCCCGGGGCTTAGGGATTTTTTCAAAAAAATATTTTCTGCCGGGGAAGTTTTTGAGGGCTGATTTCTTGTTCTGTGATAAAAAGCCTTCTGTTTCCATCGCCAAAGCTTTCAGGGGAGCATTTTCAAGCTTCTGGCACCATTTTTGAGTGAATTGCCAAAAGTCAGATTTTTGCTGAAATTGTGACGCCGGGGCTTAGGGATTTTTTCAAAAAAATATTTTCTGCCGGTGAAGTTTTTGAGGGCTGATTTCTTGTCCTGTGATAAAAAGCCTTCTGTTTCCATCGCCAAAGCTTTCAGGGGAGCATTTGCAAGCTTCTGGCACCATTTTTGAGTGAATTGCCAAAAGTCAGATTTTTGCTGAAATTGTGACCCCGGGGCTTAGGGATTTTTTCAAAAAAATATTTTCTGCCGGTGAAGTTTTTGAGGGCTGATTTCTTGTTCTGTGATAAAAAGCCTTCTGTTTCCATCGCCAAAGCTTTCAGGGGAGCATTTGCAAGCTTCTGGCACCATTTTTGAGTCAATTGCCAAAAGTCAGATTTTTGCTGAAATTGTGATCCTGGGGCTTATGGATTTTTTCAAAAAAATATTTTCTGTCGGTTAAGTTTTTGAGGGCTGATTTCTTGTCCTGTGATAAAAAGCCTTCTGTTTCGAGTGCCAAACCTTTCAGGAGAGCATTTTCAAGCTTCTGGCACAATTTTTGAGTGAATTGCCAAAAGTCATATTTTTGCTGAAATTGTGACCCCGGGGCTTAGGGATTTTTTCAAAAAAATATTTTCTGCCGGTGAAGTTTTTGAGGGCTGATTTCTTGTTCTGTGATAAAAAGCCTTCTGTTTCCATCGCCAAAGCTTTCAGGGGAGTATTTGCAAGCTTCTGGCACCATTTTTGAGTGAATTGCCAAAAGTCAGATTTTTGCTGAAATTGTGACCCCGGGGCTTAGGGATTTTTTCAAAAAAATATTTTCTGCCGGTGAAGTTTTTGAGGGCTGATTTCTTGTTCTGTGATAAAAAGCCTTCTGTTTCCATCGCCAAAGCTTTCAGGGGAGCATTTGCAAGCTTCTGGCACCATTTTTGAGTGAATTGCCAAAAGTCAGATTTTTGCTGAAATTGTGACCCCGGGGCTTAGGGATTTTTTCAAAAAAATATTTTTTGCCGGTGAAGTTTTTGAGGGCTGATTTCTTGTTCTTTGATAAAAAGCCTTCTGTTTCCATCGCCAAAGCTTTCAGGGGAGCATTTGCAAGCTTCTGGCACCATTTTTGAGTGAATTGCCAAAAGTCAGATTTTTGCTGAAATTGTGACCCCGGGGTTTAGGGATTTTTTCAAAAAAATATTTTCTCCCGGTGAAGTTTTTGAGGGCTGATTTCTTGTTCTGTGATAAAAAGCCTTCTGTTTCCATCGCCAAAGCTTTCAGGGGAGCATTTGCAAGCTTCTGGCACCATTTTTGAGTCAATTGCCAAAAGTCAGATTTTTGCTGAAATTGTGATCCTGGGGCTTATGGATTTTTTCAAAAAAATATTTTCTGTCGGTTAAGTTTTTGAGGGCTGATTTCTTGTCCTGTGATAAAAAGCCTTCTGTTTCGAGTGCCAAACCTTTCAGGAGAGCATTTTCAAGCTTCTGGCACAATTTTTGAGTGAATTGCCAAAAGTCATATTTTTGCTGAAATTGTGACCCCGGGGCTTAGGGATTTTTTCAAAAAAATATTTTCTGCCGGTGAAGTTTTTGAGGGCTGATTTCTTGTTCTGTGATAAAAAGCCTTCTGTTTCCATCGCCAAAGCTTTCAGGGGAGTATTTGCAAGCTTCTGGCACCATTTTTGAGTGAATTGCCAAAAGTCAGATTTTTGCTGAAATTGTGACCCCGGGGCTTAGGGATTTTTTCAAAAAAATATTTTCTGCCGGTGAAGTTTTTGAGGGCTGATTTCTTGTTCTGTGATAAAAAGCCTTCTGTTTCCATCGCCAAAGCTTTCAGGGGAGCATTTGCAAGCTTCTGGCACCATTTTTGAGTGAATTGCCAAAAGTCAGATTTTTGCTGAAATTGTGACCCCGGGGCTTAGGGATTTTTTCAAAAAAATATTTTCTGCCGGTGAAGTTTTTGAGGGCTGATTTCTTGTTCTGTGATAAAAAGCCTTCTGTTTCCATCGCCAAAGCTTTCAGGGGAGCATTTGCAAGCTTCTGGCACCATTTTTGAGTGAATTGCCAAAAGTCAGATTTTTGCTGAAATTGTGACCCCGGGGTTTAGGGATTTTTTCAAAAAAATATTTTCTCCCGGTGAAGTTTTTGAGGGCTGATTTCTTGTTCTGTGATAAAAAGCCTTCTGTTTCCATCGCCAAAGCTTTCAGGGGAGTATTTGCAAGCTTCTGGCACCATTTTTGAGTGAATTGCCAAAAGTCAGATTTTTGCTGAAATTGTGACCCCGGGGCTTAGGGATTTTTTCAAAAAAATATTTTCTGCCGGTGAAGTTTTTGAGGGCTGATTTCTTGTTCTGTGATAAAAAGCCTTCTGTTTCCATCGCCAAAGCTTTCAGGGGAGCATTTGCAAGCTTCTGGAACCATTTTTGAGCGAATTGCCAAAAGTCAGATTTTTGCTGAAATTGTGACCCCGGGGCTTAGGGATTTTTTCAAAAAAATATTTTCTGCCGGTGAAGTTTTTGAGGGCTGATTTCTTGTTCTGTGATAAAAAGCCTTCTGTTTCCATCGCCAAAGCTTTCAGGGGAGTATTTGCAAGCTTCTGGCACCATTTTTGAGTGAATTGCCAAAAGTCAGATTTTTGCTGAAATTGTGACCCCGGGGCTTAGGGATTTTTTCAAAAAAATATTTTCTGCCGGTGACGTTTTTGAGGGCTGATTTCTTGTTCTGTGATAAAAAGCCTTCTGTTTCCATCGCCAAAGCTTTCAGGGGAGCATTTGCAAGCTTCTGGCACCATTTTTGAGTGAATTGCCAAAAGTCAGATTTTTGCTGAAATTGTGACCCCGGGGTTTAGGGATTTTTTCAAAAAAATATTTTCTGCCGGTGAAGTTTTTGAGGGCTGATTTCTTGTCCTGTGATAAAAAGCCTTCTGTTTCCATCGCCAAAGCTTTCAGGGGAGCATTTGCAAGCTTCTGGCACCATTTTTGAGTGAATTGCCAAAAGTCAGATTTTTGCTGAAATTGTGACCCCGGGGCTTAGGGATTTTTTCAAAAAAATATTTTCTGCCGGTTAAGTTTTTGAGGGCTGATTTCTTGTTCTGTGATAAAAAGCCTTCTGTTTCGAGTGCCAAACCTTTCAGGAGAGCATTTTCAAGCTTCTGGCACAATTTTTGAGTGAATTGCCAAAAGTCATATTTTTGCTGAAATTGTGACCCCGGGGCTTAGGGATTTTTTCAAAAAAATATTTTCTGCCGGTGAAGTTTTTGAGGGCTGATTTCTTGTTCTGTGATAAAAAGCCTTCTGTTTCCATCGCCAAAGCTTTCAGGGGAGTATTTGCAAGCTTCTGGCACCATTTTTGAGTGAATTGCCAAAAGTCAGATTTTTGCTGAAATTGTGACCCCGGGGCTTAGGGATTTTTTCAAAAAAATATTTTCTGCCGGTGAAGTTTTTGAGGGCTGATTTCTTGTCCTGTGATAAAAAGCCTTCTGTTTCCATCGCCAAAGCTTTCAGGGGAGCATTTGCAAGCTTCTGGCACCATTTTTGAGTGAATTGCCAAAAGTCAGATTTTTGCTGAAATTGTGACCCCGGGGCTTAGGGATTTTTTCAAAAAAATATTTTCTGCCGGTGAAGTTTTTGAGGGCTGATTTCTTGTTCTGTGATAAAAAGCCTTCTGTTTCCATCGCCAAAGCTTTCAGGGGAGCATTTGCAAGCTTCTGGCACCATTTTTGAGTGAATTGCCAAAAGTCAGATTTTTGCTGAAATTGTGACCCCGGGGCTTAGGGATTTTTTCAAAAAAATATTTTCTGCTGGTTAAGTTTTTGAGGGCTGATTTCTTGTCCTGTGATAAAAAGCCTTCTGTTTCCATCGCCAAAGCTTTCAGGGGAGCATTTGCAAGCTTCTGGCACCATTTTTGAGTGAATTGCCAAAAGTCAGATTTTTGCTGAAATTGTGACCCCGGGGCTTAGGGATTTTTTCAAAAAAATATTTTCTGCCGGTTAAGTTTTTGAGGGCTGATTTCTTGTCCTGTGATAAAAAGCCTTCTGTTTCCATCGCCAAAGCTTTCAGGGGAGCATTTGCAAGCTTCTGGCACCATTTTTGAGTGAATTGCCAAAAGTCAGATTTTTGCTGAAATTGTGACCCCGGGGCTTAGGGATTTTTTCAAAAAAATATTTTCTGCCGGTTAAGTTTTTGAGGGCTGATTTCTTGTTCTGTGATAAAAAGCCTTCTGTTTCCATCGCCAAAGCTTTCAGGGGAGCATTTTCAAGCTTCTGGCACCATTTTTGAGTGAATTGCCAAAAGTCAGATTTTTGCTGAAATTGTGACGCCGGGGCTTAGGGATTTTTTCAAAAAAATATTTTCTGCCGGTGAAGTTTTTGAGGGCTGATTTCTTGTCCTGTGATAAAAAGCCTTCTGTTTCCATCGCCAAAGCTTTCAGGGGAGCATTTGCAAGCTTCTGGCACCATTTTTGAGTGAATTGCCAAAAGTCAGATTTTTGCTGAAATTGTGACCCCGGGGCTTAGGGATTTTTTCAATAAAATATTTTCTGCCGGTGAAGTTTTTGAGGGCTGATTTCTTGTTCTGTGATAAAAAGCCTTCTGTTTCCATCGCCAAAGCTTTCAGGGGAGCATTTGCAAGCTTCTGGCACCATTTTTGAGTCAATTGCCAAAAGTCAGATTTTTGCTGAAATTGTGACCCCCGGGGCTTAGGGATTTTTTCAAAAAAAAATTTCTGCCGGTTAAGTTTTTGAGGGCTGATTTCTTGTTCTGTGATAAAAAGCCTTCTGTTTCCATCGCCAAAGCTTTCAGGGGAGCATTTGCAAGCTTCTGGCACCATTTTTGAGTGAATTGCCAAAAGTCAGATTTTTGCTGAAATTGTGACCCCGGGGCTTAGGGATTTTTTCAAAAAAATATTTTCTGCCGGTTAAGTTTTTGAGGGCTGATTTCTTGTTCTGTGATAAAAAGCCTTCTGTTTCCATCGCCAAAGCTTTCAGGGGAGCATTTGCAAGCTTCTGGCACCATTTTTGAGTGAATTGCCAAAAGTCAGATTTTTGCTGAAATTGTGACCCCGGGGCTTAGGGATTTTTTCAAAAAAATATTTTCTGCCGGTGAAGTTTTTGAGGGCTGATTTCTTGTCCTGTGATAAAAAGCCTTCTGTTTCCATTGCCAAAGCTTTCAGGGGAGCATTTGCAAGCTTCTGGCACCATTTTTGAGTGAATTGCCAAAAGTCAGATTTTTGCTGAAATTGTGATCCTGGGGCTTATGGATTTTTTCAAAAAAATATTTTCTGCCGGTGAAGTTTTTGAGGGCTGATTTCTTGTTCTGTGATAAAAAGCCTTCTGTTTCGAGTGCCAAACCTTTCAGGAGAGCATTTTCAAGCTTCTGGCACAATTTTTGAGTGAATTGCCAAAAGTCATATTTTTGCTGAAATTGTGACCCCGGGGCTTAGGGATTTTTTCAAAAAAATATTTTCTGCCGGTGAAGTTTTTGAGGGCTGATTTCTTGTTCTGTGATAAAAAGCCTTCTGTTTCCATCGCCAAAGCTTTCAGGGGAGTATTTGCAAGCTTCTGGCACCATTTTTGAGTGAATTGCCAAAAGTCAGATTTTTGCTGAAATTGTGACCCCGGGGCTTAGGGATTTTTTCAAAAAAATATTTTCTGCCGGTGAAGTTTTTGAGGGCTGATTTCTTGTCCTGTGATAAAAAGCCTTCTGTTTCCATCGCCAAAGCTTTCAGGGGAGCATTTGCAAGCTTCTGGCACCATTTTTGAGTGAATTGCCAAAAGTCAGATTTTTGCTGAAATTGTGACCCCGGGGCTTAGGGATTTTTTCAAAAAAATATTTTCTGCCGGTGAAGTTTTTGAGGGCTGATTTCTTGTTCTGTGATAAAAAGCCTTCTGTTTCCATCGCCAAAGCTTTCAGGGGAGCATTTGCAAGCTTCTGGCACCATTTTTGAGTGAATTGCCAAAAGTCAGATTTTTGCTGAAATTGTGACCCCGGGGCTTAGGGATTTTTTCAAAAAAATATTTTCTGCCGGTTAAGTTTTTGAGGGCTGATTTCTTGTCCTGTGATAAAAAGCCTTCTGTTTCCATCGCCAAAGCTTTCAGGGGAGCATTTGCAAGCTTCTGGCACCATTTTTGAGTGAATTGCCAAAAGTCAGATTTTTGCTGAAATTGTGACCCCGGGGCTTAGGGATTTTTTCAAAAAAATATTTTCTGCCGGTGAAGTTTTTGAGGGCTGATTTCTTGTTCTGTGATAAAAAGCCTTCTGTTTCCATCGCCAAAGCTTTCAGGGGAGCATTTTCAAGCTTCTGGCACCATTTTTGAGTGAATTGCCAAAAGTCAGATTTTTGCTGAAATTGTGACCCCGGGGCTTAGGGATTTTTTCAAAAAAAAATATCTGCCGGTTAAGTTTTTGAGGGCTGATTTCTTGTTCTGTGATAAAAAGCCTTCTGTTTCCATCGCCAAAGCTTTCAGGGGAGCATTTGCAAGCTTCTGGCACCATTTTTGAGTGAATTGCCAAAAGTCAGATTTTTGCTGAAATTGTGACCCCGGGGCTTAGGGATTTTTTCAAAAAAATATTTTCTGCCGGTGAAGTTTTTGAGGGCTGATTTCTTGTTCTGTGATAAAAAGCCTTCTGTTTCCATCGCCAAAGCTTTCAGGGGAGCATTTGCAAGCTTCTGGCACCATTTTTGAGTGAATTGCCAAAAGTCAGATTTTTGCTGAAATTGTGACCCCGGGGCTTAGGGATTTTTTCAAAAAATATTTTCTGCCTGTTAAGTTTTCGAGGGCTGATTTCTTGTTCTGTGATAAAAAGCCTTCTGTTTCCATCGCCAAAGCTTTCAGGGGAGCATTTGCAAGCTTCTGGCACCATTTTTGAGTGAATTGCCAAAAGTCAGATTTTTGCTGAAATTGTGACCCCGGGGCTTAGGGATTTTTTCAAAAAAATATTTTCTGCCGGTGAAGTTTTTGAGGGCTGATTTCTTGTCCTGTGATAAAAAGCCTTCTGTTTCGAGTGCCAAACCTTTCAGGGGAGCATTTGCAACCGGTTGGCACCATTTTTGAGTGAATTGCCAAAAGTCAGATTTTTGCTGAAATTGTGATCCTGGGGCTTATGGATTTTTTCAAAAAAATATTTTCTGTCGGTTAAGTTTTTGAGGGCTGATTTCTTGTCCTGTGATAAAAAGCCTTCTGTTTCCATCGCCAAAGCTTTCAGGGGAGCATTTGCAAGCTTCTGGCACCATTTTTGAGTGAATTGCTAAAAGTCAGATTTTTGCTGAAATTGTGACCCCGGGGCTTAGGGATTTTTTCAAAAAAATATTTTCTGCCGGTGAAGTTTTTGAGGGCTGATTTCTTGTTCTGTGATAAAAAGCCTTCTCTTTCCATCGCCAAAGCTTTCAGGGGAGCATTTGCAAGCTTCTGGCACCATTTTTGAGTGAATTGCCAAAAGTCAGATTTTTGCTGAAATTGTGACCCCGGGGCTTAGGGATTTTTTCAAAAAAATATTTTCTGCCGGTGAAGTTTTTGAGGGCTGATTTCTTGTCCTGTGATAAAAAGCCTTCTGTTTCCATCGCCAAAGATTTCAGGGGAGCATTTGCAAGCTTCTGGCACCATTTTTGAGTCAATTGCCAAAAGTCAGATTTTTGCTGAAATTGTGACCCCGGGGCTTAGGGATTTTTTCAAAAAAATATTTTCTGCCGGTGAAGTTTTTGAGGGCTGATTTCTTGTCCTGTGATAAAAAGCCTTCTGTTTCCATTGCCAAAGCTTTCAGGGGAGCATTTGCAAGCTTCTGGCACCATGTTTGAGTGAATTGCCAAAAGTCAGATTTTTGCTGAAATTGTGATCCTGGGGCTTATGGATTTTTTCAAAAAAATATTTTCTGTCGGTTAAGTTTTTGAGGGCTGATTTCTTGTCCTGTGATAAAAAGCCTTCTGTTTCCATCGCCAAAGCTTTCAGGGGAGCATTTGCAAGCTTCTGGCACCATTTTTGAGTGAATTGCTAAAAGTCAGATTTTTGCTGAAATTGTGACCCCGGGGCTTAGGGATTTTTTCAAAAAAATATTTTCTGCCGGTTAAGTTTTTGAGGGCTGATTTCTTGTTCTGTGATAAAAAGCCTTCTGTTTCGAGTGCCAAACCTTTCAGGGGAGCATTTGCAAGCTTCTGGCACCATTTTTGAGTGAATTGCCAAAAGTCAGATTTTTGCTGAAATTGTGACCCCGGGGCTTAGGGATTTTTTCAAAAAAATATTTTCTGCCGGTGAAGTTTTTGAGGGCTGATTTCTTGTCCTGTGATAAAAAGCCTTCTGTTTCCATCGCCAAAGATTTCAGGGGATCATTTGCAAGCTTCTGGCACCATTTTTGAGTCAATTGCCAAAAGTCAGATTTTTGCTGAAATTGTGACCCCGGGGCTTAGGGATTTTTTCAAAAAAAAATTTCTGCCGGTTAAGTTTTTGAGGGCTGATTTCTTGTTCTGTGATAAAAAGCCTTCTGTTTCCATCGCCAAAGCTTTCAGGGGAGCATTTGCAAGCTTCTGGCACCATTTTTGAGTGAATTGCCAAAAGTCAGATTTTTGCTGAAATTGTGACCCCGGGGCTTAGGGATTTTTTCAAAAAAATATTTTCTGCCGGTTAAGTTTTTGAGCGCTGATTTCTTGTTCTGTGATAAAAAGCCTTCTGTTTCCATCGCCAAAGCTTTCAGGGGAGCATTTGCAAGCTTCTGGCACGATTTTTGAGTGAATTGCCAAAAGTCAGATTTTTGCTGAAATTGTGACCCCGGGGCTTAGGGGTTTTTTCAAAAAAATATTTTCTGCCTGTTAAGTTTTTGAGGGCTGATTTCTTGTTCTGTGATAAAAAGCCTTCTGTATCCATCGCCAAAGCTTTCAGGGGAGCATTTGCAAGCTTCTGGCACCATTTTTGAGTGAATTGCCAAAAGTCAGATTTTTGCTGAAATTGTGACCCCGGGGCTTAGGGATTTTTTCAAAAAAATATTTTCTGCCGGTGAAGTTTTTGAGGGCTGATTTCTTGTCCTGTGATAAAAAGCCTTCTGTTTCCATTGCCAAAGCTTTCAGGGGAGCATTTGCAAGCTTCTGGCACCATTTTTGAGTGAATTGCCAAAAGTCAGATTTTTGCTGAAATTGTGACCCTGGGGCTTATGGATTTTTTCAAAAAAATATTTTCTGTCGGTTAAGTTTTTGAGGGCTGATTTCTTGTTCTGTGATAAAAAGCCTTCTGTTTCCATCGCCAAAGCTTTCAGGGGAGCATTTGCAAGCTTCTGGCACCATTTTTGAGTGAATTGCCAAAAGTCAGATTTTTGCTGAAATTGTGACCCCGGGGCTTAGGGATTTTTTCAAAAAAATATTTTCTGCCGGTTAAGTTTTTGAGGGCTGATTTCTTGTTCTGTGATAAAAAGCCTTCTGTTTCCATCGCCAAAGCTTTCAGTTGAGCATTTGCAAGCTTCTGGCACCATTTTTGAGTGAATTGCCAAAAGTCAGATTTTTGCTGAAATTGTGACCCCGGGGCTTAGGGATTTTTTCAAAAAAATATTTTCTGCCGGTGAAGTTTTTGAGGGCTGATTTCTTGTCCTGTGATAAAAAGCCTTCTGTTTCCATTGCCAAAGCTTTCAGGGGAGCATTTGCAAGCTTCTGGCACCATTTTTGAGTGAATTGCCAAAAGTCAGATTTTTGCTGAAATTGTGACCCTGGGGCTTATGGATTTTTTCAAAAAAATATTTTCTGTCGGTTAAGTTTTTGAGGGCTGATTTCTTGTTCTGTGATAAAAAGCCTTCTGTTTCCATCGCCAAAGCTTTCAGGGGAGCATTTGCAAGCTTCTGGCACCATTTTTGAGTGAATTGCCAAAAGTCAGATTTTTGCTGAAATTGTGACCCCGGGGCTTAGGGATTTTTTCAAAAAAATATTTTCTGCCGGTTAAGTTTTTGAGGGCTGATTTCTTGTTCTGTGATAAAAAGCCTTCTGTTTCCATCGCCAAAGCTTTCAGGGGAGCATTTGCAAGCTTCTGGCACCATTTTTGAGTGAATTGCCAAAAGTCAGATTTTTGCTGAAATTGTGACCCCGGGGCTTAGGGATTTTTTCAAAAAAATATTTTCTGCCGGTGAAGTTTTTGAGGGCTGATTTCTTGTTCTGTGATAAAAAGCCTTCTGTTTCCATCGCCAAAGCATTCAGGGGAGCATTTGCAAGCTTCTGGCACCATTTTTGAGTGAATTGCCAAAAGTCAGATTTTTGCTGAAATTGTGACCCCGGGGCTTAGGGATTTTTTCAAAAAAATATTTTCTGCCGGTTAAGTTTTTGAAAGCTGATTTCTTGTCCTGTGATAAAAAGCCTTCTGTTTCCATCGCCAAAGCTTTCAGGAGAGCATTTGCAAGCTTCTGGCACCATTTTTGAGTGAATCGCCAAAAGTCAGATTTTTGCTGAAATTGTGACCCCGGGGCTTAGGGATTTTTTCAAAAAAATATTTTCTGCCGGTTACGTTTTTGAGGGCTGATTTCTTGTCCTGTGATAAAAAGCCTTCTGTTTCCATCGCCAAAGCTTTCAGGGGAGCATTTGCAAGCTTCTGGCACCATTTTTGAGTGAATTGCCAAAAGTCAGATTTTTGCTGAAATTGTGACCCCGGGGCTTAGGGATTTTTTCAAAAAAATATTTTCTGTCGGTTAAGTTTTTGAGGGCTGATTTCTTGTCCTGTGATAAAAAGCCTTCTGTTTCAAGTGCCAAACCTTTCAGGGGAGCATTTTCAAGCTTCTGGCACCATTTTTGAGTGAATTGCCAAAAGTCAGATTTTTGCTGAAATTGTGACCCCGGGGCTTAGGGATTTTTTCAAAAAAATATTTTCTGCCGGTTACGTTTTTGAGGGCTGATTTCTTGTCCTGTGATAAAAAGCCTTCTGTTTCCATCGCCAAAGCTTTCAGGGGAGCATTTGCAAGCTTCTGGCACCATTTTTGAGTGAATTGCCAAAAGTCAGATTTTTGCTGAAATTGTGACCCCGGGGCTTAGGGATTTTTTCAAAAAAATATTTTCTGCCGGTGAAGTTTTTGAGGGCTGATTTCTTGTTCTGTGATAAAAAGCCTTCTGTTTCCATCGCCAAAGCTTTCAGGGGAGCATTTGCAAGCTTCTGGCACCATTTTTGAGTGAATTGCCAAAAGTCAGATTTTTGCTGAAATTGTGACCCCGGGGCTTAGGGATTTTTTCAAAAAAATATTTTCTGCCGGTTAAGTTTTTGAGGGCTGATTTCTTGTCCTGTGATAAAAAGCCTTCTGTTTCCATCGCCAAAGCTTTCAGGGGAGCATTTGCAAGCTTCTGGCACCATTTTTGAGTGAATTGCCAAAAGTCAGATTTTTGCTGAAATTGTGACCCCGGGGCTTAGGGATTTTTTCAAAAAAATATTTTCTGCCGGTTAAGTTTTTGAGGGCTGATTTCTTGTTCTGTGATAAAAAGCCTTCTGTTTCCATCGCCAAAGCTTTCAGGGGAGCATTTGCAAGCTTCTGGCACCATTTTTGAGTCAATTGCCAAAAGTCAGATTTTTGCTGAAATTGTGACCCCGGGGCTTAGGGATTTTTTCAAAAAAAAAATTCTGCCGGTTAAGTTTTTGAGGGCTGATTTCTTGTTCTGTGATAAAAAGCCTTCTGTTTCAATCGCCAAAGCTTTCAGGGGAGCATTTGCAAGCTTCTGGCACCATTTTTGAGTGAATTGCCAAAAGTCAGATTTTTGCTGAAATTGTGACCCCGGGGCTTAGGGATTTTTTCAAAAAATATTTTCTGCCTGTTAAGTTTTTGAGGGCTGATTTCTTGTTCTGTGATAAAAAGCCTTCTGTTTCCATCGCCAAAGCTTTCAGGGGAGCATTTGCAAGCTTCTGGCACCATTTTTGAGTGAATTGCCAAAAGTCAGATTTTTGCTGAAATTGTGACCCCGGGGCTTAGGGGTTTTTTCAAAAAAATATTTTCTGCCTGTTAAGTTTTTGAGGGCTGATTTCTTGTTCTGTGATAAAAAGCCTTCTGTTTCCATCGCCAAAGCTTTCAGGGGAGCATTTGCAAGCTTCTGGCACCATTTTTGAGTGAATTGCCAAAAGTCAGATTTTTGCTGAAATTGTGACCCCGGGGCTTAGGGATTTTTTCAAAAAAATATTTTCTGCCGGTGAAGTTTTTGAGGGCTGATTTCTTGTCCTGTGATAAAAAGCCTTCTGTTTCCATTGCCAAAGCTTTCAGGGGAGCATTTGCAAGCTTCTGGCACCATTTTTGAGTGAATTGCCAAAAGTCAGATTTTTGCTGAAATTGTGACCCTGGGGCTTATGGATTTTTTCAAAAAAATATTTTCTGTCGGTTAAGTTTTTGAGGGCTGATTTCTTGTTCTGTGATAAAAAGCCTTCTGTTTCCATCGCCAAAGCTTTCAGGGGAGCATTTGCAAGCTTCTGGCACCATTTTTGAGTGAATTGCCAAAAGTCAGATTTTTGCTGAAATTGTGACCCTGGGGCTTAGGGATTTTTTCAAAAAAATATTTTCTGCCGGTGAAGTTTTTGAGGGCTGATTTCTTGTTCTGTGATAAAAAGCCTTCTGTTTCCATCGCCAAAGCTTTCAGGGGAGCATTTGCAAGCTTCTGGCACCATTTTTGAGTGAATTGCCAAAAGTCAGATTTTTGCTGAAATTGTGACCCCGGGGCTTAGGGATTTTTTCAAAAAAATATTTTCTGCCGGTTAAGTTTTTGAAAGCTGATTTCTTGTCCTGTGATAAAAAGCCTTCTGTTTCCATCGCCAAAGCTTTCAGGAGAGCATTTGCAAGCTTCTGGCACCATTTTTGAGTGAATTGCCAAAAGTCAGATTTTTGCTGAAATTGTGACCCCGGGGCTTAGGGATTTTTTCAAAAAAATATTTTCTGCCGGTTACGTTTTTGAGGGCTGATTTCTTGTCCTGTGATAAAAAGCCTTCTGTTTCCATCGCCAAAGCTTTCAGGGGAGCATTTGCAAGCTTCTGGCACCATTTTTGAGTGAATTGCCAAAAGTCAGATTTTTGCTGAAATTGTGACCCCGGGGCTTAGGGATTTTTTCAAAAAAATATTTTCTGCCGGTGAAGTTTTTGAGGGCTGATTTCTTGTCCTGTGATAAAAAGCCTTCTGTTTCCATCGCCAAAGCTTTCAGGGGAGCATTTGCAAGCTTCTGGCACCATTTTTGAGTGAATTGCCAAAAGTCAGATTTTTGCTGAAATTGTGACCCCGGGGCTTAGGGATTTTTTCAAAAAAATATTTTCTGTCGGTTAAGTTTTTGAGGGCTGATTTCTTGTCCTGTGATAAAAAGCCTTCTGTTTCAAGTGCCAAACCTTTCAGGGGAGCATTTTCAAGCTTCTGGCACCATTTTTGAATGAATTGCCAAAAGTCAGATTTTTGCTGAAATTGTGACCCCGGGGCTTAGGGATTTTTTTAAAAAAATATTTTCTGCCGGTGAAGTTTTTGAGGGCTGATTTCTTGTTCTGTGATAAAAAGCCTTCTGTTTCCATCGCCAAAGCTTTCAGGGGAGCATTTGCAAGCTTCTGGCACCATTTTTGAGTGAATTGCCAAAAGTCAGATTTTTGCTGAAATTGTGACCCCGGGGTTTAGGGATTTTTTCAAAAAAATATTTTCTGCCGGTGAAGTTTTTGAGGGCTGATTTCTTGTCCTGTGATAAAAAGCCTTCTGTTTCCATCGCCAAAGCTTTCAGGGGAGCATTTGCAAGCTTCTGGCACCATTTTTGAGTGAATTGCCAAAAGTCAGATTTTTGCTGAAATTGTGACCCCGGGGCTTAGGGATTTTTTCAAAAAAATATTTTCTGCCGGTTAAGTTTTTGAGGGCTGATTTCTTGTTCTGTGATAAAAAGCCTTCTGTTTCGAGTGCCAAACCTTTCAGGAGAGCATTTTCAAGTTTCTGGCACAATTTTTGAGTGAATTGCCAAAAGTCATATTTTTGCTGAAATTGTGACCCCGGGGCTTAGGGATTTTTTCAAAAAAATATTTTCTGCCGGTGAAGTTTTTGAGGGCTGATTTCTTGTTCTGTGATAAAAAGCCTTCTGTTTCCATCGCCAAAGCTTTCAGGGGAGTATTTGCAAGCTTCTGGCATCATTTTTAAGTGAATTGCCAAAAGTCAGATTTTTGCTGAAATTGTGACCCCGGGGCTTAGGGATTTTTTCAAAAAAATATTTTCTGCCGGTGAAGTTTTTGAGGGCTGATTTCATGTCCTGTGATAAAAAGCCTTCTGTTTCCATCGCCAAAGCTTTCAGGGGAGCATTTGCAAGCTTCTGGCACCATTTTTGAGTGAATTGCCAAAAGTCAGATTTTTGCTGAAATTGTGACCCCGGGGCTTAGGGATTTTTTCAAAAAAATATTTTCTGCCGGTTAAGTTTTTGAGGGCTGATTTCTTGTCCTGTGATAAAAAGCCTTCTGTTTCCATCGCCAAAGCTTTCAGGGGAGCATTTGCAAGCTTCTGGCACCATTTTTGAGTGAATTGCCAAAAGTCAGATTTTTGCTGAAATTGTGACCCCGGGGCTTAGGGATTTTTTCAAAAAAATATTTTCTGCCGGTTAAGTTTTTGAGGGCTGATTTCTTGTTCTGTGATAAAAAGCCTTCTGTTTCCATCGCCAAAGCTTTCAGGGGAGCATTTGCAAGCTTCTGGCACCATTTTTGAGTGAATTGCCAAAAGTCAGATTTTTGCTGAAATTGTGACCCCGGGGCTTAGGGATTTTTTCAAAAAAATATTTTCTGCCGGTTAAGTTTTTGAGGGCTGATTTCTTGTTCTGTGATAAAAAGCCTTCTGTTTCCATCGCCAAAGCTTTCAGGGGAGCATTTGCAAGCTTCTGGCACCATTTTTGAGTGAATTGCCAAAAGTCAGATTTTTGCTGAAATTGTGACCCCGGGGCTTAGGGATTTTTTCAAAAAAATATTTTCTGCCGGTTAAGTTTTTGAGGGCTGATTTCTTGTCCTGTGATAAAAAGCCTTCTGTTTCCATCGCCAAAGCTTTCAGGGGAGCATTTGCAAGCTTCTGGCACCATTTTTGAGTGAATTGCCAAAAGTCAGATTTTTGCTGAAATTGTGACCCCGGGGCTTAGGGATTTTTTCAAAAAAATATTTTCTGCCGGTTAAGTTTTTGAGGGCTGATTTCTTGTTCTGTGATAAAAAGCCTTCTGTTTCCATCGCCAAAGCTTTCAGGGGAGCATTTGCAAGCTTCTGGCACCATTTTTGAGTGAATTGCCAAAAGTCAGATTTTTGCTGAAATTGTGACCCCGGGGCTTAGGGATTTTTTCAAAAAAATATTTTCTGCCGGTTAAGTTTTTGAGGGCTGATTTCTTGTTCTGTGATAAAAAGCCTTCTGTTTCCATCGCCAAAGCTTTCAGGGGAGCATTTTCAAGCTTCTGGCACAATTTTTGAGTGAATTGCCAAAAGTCAGATTTTTGCTGAAATTGTGACCCCGGGGCTTAGGGATTTTTTCAAAAAAATATTTTCTGCCGGTGAAGTTTTTGAGGGCTGATTTCTTGTTCTGTGATAAAAAGCCTTCTGTTTCAATCGCCAAAGCTTTCAGGGGAGTATTTGCAAGCTTCTGGCATCATTTTTAAGTGAATTGCCAAAAGTCAGATTTTTGCTGAAATTGTGACCCCGGGGCTTAGGGATTTTTTCAAAAAAATATTTTCTGCCGGTGAAGTTTTTGAGGGCTGATTTCTTGTCCTGTGATAAAAAGCCTTCTGTTTCCATCGCCAAAGCTTTCAGGGGAGCATTTGCAAGCTTCTGGCACCATTTTTGATTGAATTGCCAAAAGTCAGATTTTTGCTGAAATTGTGACCCCGGGGCTTAGGGATTTTTTCAAAAAAATATTTTCTGCCGGTTAAGTTTTTGAGGGCTGATTTCTTGTCCTGTGATAAAAAGCCTTCTGTTTCCATCGCCAAAGCTTTCAGGGGAGCATTTGCAAGCTTCTGGCACCATTTTTGAGTGAATTGCCAAAAGTCAGATTTTTGCTGAAATTGTGACCCCGGGGCTTAGGGATTTTTTCAAAAAAATATTTTCTGCCGGTGAAGTTTTTGAGGGCTGATTTCTTGTTCTGTGATAAAAAGCCTTCTGTTTCCATCGCCAAAGCTTTCAGGGGAGCATTTGCAAGCTTCTGGCACCATTTTTGAGTGAATTGCCAAAAGTCAGATTTTTGCTGAAATTGTGACCCCGGGGCTTAGGGATTTTTTCAAAAAAATATTTTCTGCCGGTTAAATTTTTGAGGGCTGATTTCTTGTTCTGTGATAAAAAGCCTTCTGTTTCCATCGCCAAAGCTTTCAGGGGAGCATTTTCAAGCTTCTGGCACCATTTTTGAGTGAATTGCCAAAAGTCAGATTTTTGCTGAAATTGTGACCCCGGGGCTTAGGGATTTTTTCAAAAAAATATTTTCTGCCGGTTACGTTTTTGAGGGCTGATTTCTTGTCCTGTGATAAAAAGCCTTCTGTTTCCATCGCCAAAGCTTTCAGGGGAGCATTTGCAAGCTTCTGGCACCATTTTTGAGTGAATTGCCAAAAGTCAGATTTTTGCTGAAATTGTGACCCTGGGGCTTAGGGATTTTTTCAAAAAAATATTTTCTGCCGGTGAAGTTTTTGAGGGCTGATTTCTTGTTCTGTGATAAAAAGCCTTCTGTTTCCATCGCCAAAGCTTTCAGGGGAGCATTTGCAAGCTTCTGGCACCATTTTTGAGTGAATTGCCAAAAGTCAGATTTTTGCTGAAATTGTGACCCCGGGGCTTAGGGATTTTTTCAAAAAAATATTTTCTGCCGGTGAAGTTTTTGAGGGCTGATTTCTTGTCCTGTGATAAAAAGCCTTCTGTTTCCATCGCCAAAGCTTTCAGGGGAGCATTTGCAAGCTTCTGGCACCATTTTTGAGTGAATTGCCAAAAGTCAGATTTTTGCTGAAATTGTGACCCCGGGGCTTAGGGATTTTTTCAAAAAAATATTTTCTGCCGGTGAAGTTTTTGAGGGCTGATTTCTTGTCCTGTGATAAAAAGCCTTCTGTTTCCATCGCCAAAGCTTTCAGGGGAGCATTTGCAAGCTTCTGGCACCATTTTTGAGTGAATTGCCAAAAGTCAGATTTTTGCTGAAATTGTGACCCCGGGGCTTAGGGATTTTTTCAAAAAAATATTTTCTGCCGGTTAAGTTTTTGAGGGCTGATTTCTTGTCCTGTGATAAAAAGCCTTCTGTTTCCATCGCCAAAGCTTTCAGGGGAGCATTTGCAAGCTTCTGGCACCATTTTTGAGTGAATTGCCAAAAGTCAGATTTTTGCTGAAATTGTGACCCCGGGGCTTAGGGATTTTTTCAAAAAAATATTTTCTGCCGGTTAAGTTTTTGAGGGCTGATTTCTTGTTCTGTGATAAAAAGCCTTCTGTTTCCATCGCCAAAGCTTTCAGGGGAGCATTTGCAAGCTTCTGGCACCATTTTTGAGTGAATTGCCAAAAGTCAGATTTTTGCTGAAATTGTGACCCCGGGGCTTAGGGATTTTTTCAAAAAAATATTTTCTGCCGGTTAAGTTTTTGAAAGCTGATTTCTTGTCCTGTGATAAAAAGCCTTCTGTTTCCATCGCCAAAGCTTTCAGGAGAGCATTTGCAAGCTTCTGGCACCATTTTTGAGTGAATTGCCAAAAGTCAGATTTTTGCTGAAATTGTGACCCCGGGGCTTAGGGATTTTTTCAAAAAAATATTTTCTGCCGGTTACGTTTTTGAGGGCTGATTTCTTGTCCTGTGATAAAAAGCCTTCTGTTTCCATCGCCAAAGCTTTCAGGGGAGCATTTGCAAGCTTCTGGCACCATTTTTGAGTGAATTGCCAAAAGTCAGATTTTTGCTGAAATTGTGACCCCGGGGCTTAGGGATTTTTTCAAAAAAATATTTTCTGCCGGTGAAGTTTTTGAGGGCTGATTTCTTGTCCTGTGATAAAAAGCCTTCTGTTTCCATCGCCAAAGCTTTCAGGGGAGCATTTGCAAGCTTCTGGCACCATTTTTGAGTGAATTGCCAAAAGTCAGATTTTTGCTGAAATTGTGACCCCGGGGCTTAGGGATTTTTTCAAAAAAATATTTTCTGTCGGTTAAGTTTTTGAGGGCTGATTTCTTGTCCTGTGATAAAAAGCCTTCTGTTTCAAGTGCCAAACCTTTCAGGGGAGCATTTTCAAGCTTCTGGCACCATTTTTGAATGAATTGCCAAAAGTCAGATTTTTGCTGAAATTGTGACCCCGGGGCTTAGGGATTTTTTTAAAAAAATATTTTCTGCCGGTGAAGTTTTTGAGGGCTGATTTCTTGTTCTGTGATAAAAAGCCTTCTGTTTCCATCGCCAAAGCTTTCAGGGGAGCATTTGCAAGCTTCTGGCACCATTTTCGAGTGAATTGCCAAAAGTCAGATTTTTGCTGAAATTGTGACCCCGGGGTTTAGGGATTTTTTCAAAAAAATATTTTCTGCCGGTGAAGTTTTTGAGGGCTGATTTCTTGTCCTGTGATAAAAAGCCTTCTGTTTCCATCGCCAAAGCTTTCAGGGGAGCATTTGCAAGCTTCTGGCACCATTTTTGAGTGAATTGCCAAAAGTCAGATTTTTGCTGAAATTGTGACCCCGGGGCTTAGGGATTTTTTCAAAAAAATATTTTCTGCCGGTGAAGTTTTTGAGGGCTGATTTCTTGTTCTGTGATAAAAAGCCTTCTGTTTCGAGTGCCAAACCTTTCAGGAGAGCATTTTCAAGCTTCTGGCACAATTTTTGAGTGAATTGCCAAAAGTCATATTTTTGCTGAAATTGTGACCCCGGGGCTTAGGGATTTTTTCAAAAAAATATTTTCTGCCGGTGAAGTTTTTGAGGGCTGATTTCTTGTTCTGTGATAAAAAGCCTTCTGTTTCCATCGCCAAAGCTTTCAGGGGAGTATTTGCAAGCTTCTGGCATCATTTTTAAGTGAATTGCCAAAAGTCAGATTTTTGCTGAAATTGTGACCCCGGGGCTTAGGGATTTTTTCAAAAAAATATTTTCTGCCGGTGAAGTTTTTGAGGGCTGATTTCATGTCCTGTGATAAAAAGCCTTCTGTTTCCATCGCCAAAGCTTTCAGGGGAGCATTTGCAAGCTTCTGGCACCATTTTTGAGTGAATTGCCAAAAGTCAGATTTTTGCTGAAATTGTGACCCCGGGGCTTAGGGATTTTTTCAAAAAAATATTTTCTGCCGGTTAAGTTTTTGAGGGCTGATTTCTTGTCCTGTGATAAAAAGCCTTCTGTTTCCATCGCCAAAGCTTTCAGGGGAGCATTTGCAAGCTTCTGGCACCATTTTTGAGTGAATTGCCAAAAGTCAGATTTTTGCTGAAATTGTGACCCCGGGGCTTAGGGATTTTTTCAAAAAAATATTTTCTGCCGGTTAAGTTTTTGAGGGCTGATTTCTTGTTCTGTGATAAAAAGCCTTCTGTTTCCATCGCCAAAGCTTTCAGGGGAGCATTTGCAAGCTTCTGGCACCATTTTTGAGTGAATTGCCAAAAGTCAGATTTTTGCTGAAATTGTGACCCCGGGGCTTAGGGATTTTTTCAAAAAAAATATTTTCTGCCGGTTAAGTTTTTGAGGGCTGATTTCTTGTTCTGTGATAAAAAGCCTTCTGTTTCCATCGCCAAAGCTTTCAGGGGAGCATTTTCAAGCTTCTGGCACAATTTTTGAGTGAATTGCCAAAAGTCAGATTTTTGCTGAAATTGTGACCCCGGGGCTTAGGGATTTTTTCAAAAAAATATTTTCTGCCGGTGAAGTTTTTGAGGGCTGATTTCTTGTTCTGTGATAAAAAGCCTTCTGTTTCCATCGCCAAAGTTTCAGGGGAGTATTTGCAAGCTTCTGGCATCATTTTTAAGTGAATTGCCAAAAGTCAGATTTTTGCTGAAATTGTGACCCCGGGGCTTAGGGATTTTTTCAAAAAAATATTTTCTGCCGGTGAAGTTTTTGAGGGCTGATTTCTTGTCCTGTGATAAAAAGCCTTCTGTTTCCATCGCCCAAGCTTTCAGGGGAGCATTTGCAAGCTTCTGGCACCATTTTTGAGTGAATTGCCAAAAGTCAGATTTTTGCTGAAATTGTGACCCCGGGGCTTAGGGATTTTTTCAAAAAAATATTTTCTGCCGGTTAAGTTTTTGAGGGCTGATTTCTTGTCCTGTGATAAAAAGCCTTCTGTTTCCATCGCCAAAGCTTTCAGGGGAGCATTTGCAAGCTTCTGGCACCATTTTTGAGTGAATTGCCAAAAGTCAGATTTTTGCTGAAATTGTGACCCCGGGGCTTAGGGATTTTTTCAAAAAAATATTTTCTGCCGGTTAAGTTTTTGAGGGCTGATTTCTTGTTCTGTGATAAAAAGCCTTCTGTTTCCATCGCCAAAGCTTTCAGGGGAGCATTTGCAAGCTTCTGGCACCATTTTTGAGTGAATTGCCAAAAGTCAGATTTTTGCTGAAATTGTGACCCTGGGGCTTAGGGATTTTTTCAAAAAAATATTTTCTGCCGGTTAAATTTTTGAGGGCTGATTTCTTGTTCTGTGATAAAAAGCCTTCTGTTTTCATCGCCAAAGCTTTCAGGGGAGCATTTTCAAGCTTCTGGCACCATTTTTGAGTGAATTGCCAAAAGTCAGATTTTTGCTGAAATTGTGACGCCGGGGCTTAGGGATTTTTTCAAAAAAATATTTTCTGCCGGTGAAGTTTTTGAGGGCTGATTTCTTGTCCTGTGATAAAAAGCCTTCTGTTTCCATCGCCAAAGCTTTCAGGGGAGCATTTGCAAGCTTCTGGCACCATTTTTGAGTGAATTGCCAAAAGTCAGATTTTTGCTGAAATTGTGACCCTGGGGCTTAGGGATTTTTTCAAAAAAATATTTTCTGCCGGTGAAGTTTTTGAGGGCTGATTTCTTGTTCTGTGATAAAAAGCCTTCTGTTTCCATCGCCAAAGCTTTCAGGGGAGTATTTGCAAGCTTCTGGCATCATTTTTAAGTGAATTGCCAAAAGTCAGATTTTTGCTGAAATTGTGACCCCGGGGCTTAGGGATTTTTTCAAAAAAATATTTTCTGCCGGTGAAGTTTTTGAGGGCTGATTTCTTGTCCTGTGATAAAAAGCCTTCTGTTTCCATCGCCAAAGCTTTCAGGGGAGCATTTGCAAGCTTCTGGCACCATTTTTGAGTGAATTGCCAAAAGTCAGATTTTTGCTGAAATTGTGACCCCGGGGCTTAGGGATTTTTTCAAAAAAATATTTTCTGCCGGTGAAGTTTTTGAGGGCTGATTTCTTGTCCTGTGATAAAAAGCCTTCTGTTTCCATCGCCAAAGCTTTCAGGGGAGCATTTTCAAGCTTCTGGCACCATTTTTGAGTGAATTGCCAAAAGTCAGATTTTTGCTGAAATTGTGACCCCGGGGCTTAGGGATTTTTTCAAAAAAATATTTTCTGCCGGTTACGTTTTTGAGGGCTGATTTCTTGTCCTGTGATAAAAAGCCTTCTGTTTCCATCGCCAAAGCTTTCAGGGGAGCATTTGCAAGCTTCTGGCACCATTTTTGAGTGAATTGCCAAAAGTCAGATTTTTGCTGAAATTGTGACCCTGGGGCTTAGGGATTTTTTCAAAAAAATATTTTCTGCCGGTGAAGTTTTTGAGGGCTGATTTCTTGTTCTGTGATAAAAAGCCTTCTGTTTCCATCGCCAAAGCTTTCAGGGGAGCATTTGCAAGCTTCTGGCACCATTTTTGAGTGAATTGCCAAAAGTCAGATTTTTGCTGAAATTGTGACCCCGGGGCTTAGGGATTTTTTCAAAAAAATATTTTCTGCCGGTGAAGTTTTTGAGGGCTGATTTCTTGTCCTGTGATAAAAAGCCTTCTGTTTCCATCGCCAAAGCTTTCAGGGGAGCATTTGCAAGCTTCTGGCACCATTTTTGAGTGAATTGCCAAAAGTCAGATTTTTGCTGAAATTGTGACCCCGGGGCTTAGGGATTTTTTCAAAAAAATATTTTCTGCCGGTGAAGTTTTTGAGGGCTGATTTCTTGTCCTGTGATAAAAAGCCTTCTGTTTCCATCGCCAAAGCTTTCAGGGGAGCATTTGCAAGCTTCTGGCACCATTTTTGAGTGAATTGCCAAAAGTCAGATTTTTGCTGAAATTGTGACCCCGGGGCTTAGGGATTTTTTCAAAAAAATATTTTCTGCCGGTTAAGTTTTTGAGGGCTGATTTCTTGTCCTGTGATAAAAAGCCTTCTGTTTCCATCGCCAAAGCTTTCAGGGGAGCATTTGCAAGCTTCTGGCACCATTTTTGAGTGAATTGCCAAAAGTCAGATTTTTGCTGAAATTGTGACCCCGGGGCTTAGGGATTTTTTCAAAAAAATATTTTCTGCCGGTTAAGTTTTTGAGGGCTGATTTCTTGTTCTGTGATAAAAAGCCTTCTGTTTCCATCGCCAAAGCTTTCAGGGGAGCATTTGCAAGCTTCTGGCACCATTTTTGAGTGAATTGCCAAAAGTCAGATTTTTGCTGAAATTGTGACCCCGGGGCTTAGGGATTTTTTCAAAAAAATATTTTCTGCCGGTTAAGTTTTTGAAAGCTGATTTCTTGTCCTGTGATAAAAAGCCTTCTGTTTCCATCGCCAAAGCTTTCAGGAGAGCATTTGCAAGCTTCTGGCACCATTTTTGAGTGAATTGCCAAAAGTCAGATTTTTGCTGAAATTGTGACCCCGGGGCTTAGGGATTTTTTCAAAAAAATATTTTCTGCCGGTTACGTTTTTGAGGGCTGATTTCTTGTCCTGTGATAAAAAGCCTTCTGTTTCCATCGCCAAAGCTTTCAGGGGAGCATTTGCAAGCTTCTGGCACCATTTTTGAGTGAATTGCCAAAAGTCAGATTTTTGCTGAAATTGTGACCCCGGGGCTTAGGGATTTTTTCAAAAAAATATTTTCTGCCGGTGAAGTTTTTGAGGGCTGATTTCTTGTCCTGTGATAAAAAGCCTTCTGTTTCCATCGCCAAAGCTTTCAGGGGAGCATTTGCAAGCTTCTGGCACCATTTTTGAGTGAATTGCCAAAAGTCAGATTTTTGCTGAAATTGTGACCCCGGGGCTTAGGGATTTTTTCAAAAAAATATTTTCTGTCGGTTAAGTTTTTGAGGGCTGATTTCTTGTCCTGTGATAAAAAGCCTTCTGTTTCAAGTGCCAAACCTTTCAGGGGAGCATTTTCAAGCTTCTGGCACCATTTTTGAATGAATTGCCAAAAGTCAGATTTTTGCTGAAATTGTGACCCCGGGGCTTAGGGATTTTTTTAAAAAAATATTTTCTGCCGGTGAAGTTTTTGAGGGCTGATTTCTTGTTCTGTGATAAAAAGCCTTCTGTTTCCATCGCCAAAGCTTTCAGGGGAGCATTTGCAAGCTTCTGGCACCATTTTCGAGTGAATTGCCAAAAGTCAGATTTTTGCTGAAATTGTGACCCCGGGGTTTAGGGATTTTTTCAAAAAAATATTTTCTGCCGGTGAAGTTTTTGAGGGCTGATTTCTTGTCCTGTGATAAAAAGCCTTCTGTTTCCATCGCCAAAGCTTTCAGGGGAGCATTTGCAAGCTTCTGGCACCATTTTTGAGTGAATTGCCAAAAGTCAGATTTTTGCTGAAATTGTGACCCCGGGGCTTAGGGATTTTTTCAAAAAAATATTTTCTGCCGGTGAAGTTTTTGAGGGCTGATTTCTTGTTCTGTGATAAAAAGCCTTCTGTTTCGAGTGCCAAACCTTTCAGGAGAGCATTTTCAAGCTTCTGGCACAATTTTTGAGTGAATTGCCAAAAGTCATATTTTTGCTGAAATTGTGACCCCGGGGCTTAGGGATTTTTTCAAAAAAATATTTTCTGCCGGTGAAGTTTTTGAGGGCTGATTTCTTGTTCTGTGATAAAAAGCCTTCTGTTTCCATCGCCAAAGCTTTCAGGGGAGTATTTGCAAGCTTCTGGCATCATTTTTAAGTGAATTGCCAAAAGTCAGATTTTTGCTGAAATTGTGACCCCGGGGCTTAGGGATTTTTTCAAAAAAATATTTTCTGCCGGTGAAGTTTTTGAGGGCTGATTTCATGTCCTGTGATAAAAAGCCTTCTGTTTCCATCGCCAAAGCTTTCAGGGGAGCATTTGCAAGCTTCTGGCACCATTTTTGAGTGAATTGCCAAAAGTCAGATTTTTGCTGAAATTGTGACCCCGGGGCTTAGGGATTTTTTCAAAAAAATATTTTCTGCCGGTTAAGTTTTTGAGGGCTGATTTCTTGTCCTGTGATAAAAAGCCTTCTGTTTCCATCGCCAAAGCTTTCAGGGGAGCATTTGCAAGCTTCTGGCACCATTTTTGAGTGAATTGCCAAAAGTCAGATTTTTGCTGAAATTGTGACCCCGGGGCTTAGGGATTTTTTCAAAAAAATATTTTCTGCCGGTTAAGTTTTTGAGGGCTGATTTCTTGTTCTGTGATAAAAAGCCTTCTGTTTCCATCGCCAAAGCTTTCAGGGGAGCATTTGCAAGCTTCTGGCACCATTTTTGAGTGAATTGCCAAAAGTCAGATTTTTGCTGAAATTGTGACCCCGGGGCTTAGGGATTTTTTCAAAAAAAATATTTTCTGCCGGTTAAGTTTTTGAGGGCTGATTTCTTGTTCTGTGATAAAAAGCCTTCTGTTTCCATCGCCAAAGCTTTCAGGGGAGCATTTTCAAGCTTCTGGCACAATTTTTGAGTGAATTGCCAAAAGTCAGATTTTTGCTGAAATTGTGACCCCGGGGCTTAGGGATTTTTTCAAAAAAATATTTTCTGCCGGTGAAGTTTTTGAGGGCTGATTTCTTGTTCTGTGATAAAAAGCCTTCTGTTTCCATCGCCAAAGTTTCAGGGGAGTATTTGCAAGCTTCTGGCATCATTTTTAAGTGAATTGCCAAAAGTCAGATTTTTGCTGAAATTGTGACCCCGGGGCTTAGGGATTTTTTCAAAAAAATATTTTCTGCCGGTGAAGTTTTTGAGGGCTGATTTCTTGTCCTGTGATAAAAAGCCTTCTGTTTCCATCGCCCAAGCTTTCAGGGGAGCATTTGCAAGCTTCTGGCACCATTTTTGAGTGAATTGCCAAAAGTCAGATTTTTGCTGAAATTGTGACCCCGGGGCTTAGGGATTTTTTCAAAAAAATATTTTCTGCCGGTTAAGTTTTTGAGGGCTGATTTCTTGTCCTGTGATAAAAAGCCTTCTGTTTCCATCGCCAAAGCTTTCAGGGGAGCATTTGCAAGCTTCTGGCACCATTTTTGAGTGAATTGCCAAAAGTCAGATTTTTGCTGAAATTGTGACCCCGGGGCTTAGGGATTTTTTCAAAAAAATATTTTCTGCCGGTTAAGTTTTTGAGGGCTGATTTCTTGTTCTGTGATAAAAAGCCTTCTGTTTCCATCGCCAAAGCTTTCAGGGGAGCATTTGCAAGCTTCTGGCACCATTTTTGAGTGAATTGCCAAAAGTCAGATTTTTGCTGAAATTGTGACCCTGGGGCTTAGGGATTTTTTCAAAAAAATATTTTCTGCCGGTTAAATTTTTGAGGGCTGATTTCTTGTTCTGTGATAAAAAGCCTTCTGTTTTCATCGCCAAAGCTTTCAGGGGAGCATTTTCAAGCTTCTGGCACCATTTTTGAGTGAATTGCCAAAAGTCAGATTTTTGCTGAAATTGTGACGCCGGGGCTTAGGGATTTTTTCAAAAAAATATTTTCTGCCGGTGAAGTTTTTGAGGGCTGATTTCTTGTCCTGTGATAAAAAGCCTTCTGTTTCCATCGCCAAAGCTTTCAGGGGAGCATTTGCAAGCTTCTGGCACCATTTTTGAGTGAATTGCCAAAAGTCAGATTTTTGCTGAAATTGTGACCCTGGGGCTTAGGGATTTTTTCAAAAAAATATTTTCTGCCGGTGAAGTTTTTGAGGGCTGATTTCTTGTTCTGTGATAAAAAGCCTTCTGTTTCCATCGCCAAAGCTTTCAGGGGAGTATTTGCAAGCTTCTGGCATCATTTTTAAGTGAATTGCCAAAAGTCAGATTTTTGCTGAAATTGTGACCCCGGGGCTTAGGGATTTTTTCAAAAAAATATTTTCTGCCGGTGAAGTTTTTGAGGGCTGATTTCTTGTCCTGTGATAAAAAGCCTTCTGTTTCCATCGCCAAAGCTTTCAGGGGAGCATTTGCAAGCTTCTGGCACCATTTTTGAGTGAATTGCCAAAAGTCAGATTTTTGATGAAATTGTGACCCCGGGGCTTAGGGATTTTTTCAAAAAAATATTTTCTGCCGGTGAAGTTTTTGAGGGCTGATTTCTTGTCCTGTGATAAAAAGCCTTCTGTTTCCATCGCCAAAGCTTTCAGGGGAGCATTTGCAAGCTTCTGGCACCATTTTTGAGTGAATTGCCAAAAGTCAGATTTTTGCTGAAATTGTGACCCCGGGGCTTAGGGATTTTTTCAAAAAAATATTTTCTGCCGGTTAAGTTTTTGAGGGCTGATTTCTTGTTCTGTGATAAAAAGCCTTCTGTTTCCATCGCCAAAGCTTTCAGGGGAGCATTTGCAAGCTTCTGGCACCATTTTTGAGTGAATTGCCAAAAGTCAGATTTTTGCTGAAATTGTGACCCCGGGGCTTAGGGATTTTTTCAAAAAAATATTTTCTGCCGGTTAAGTTTTTGAGGGCTGATTTCTTGTTCTGTGATAAAAAGCCTTCTGTTTCCATCGCCAAAGCTTTCAGGGGAGCATTTTCAAGCTTCTGGCACCATTTTTGAGTGAATTGCCAAAAGTCAGATTTTTGCTGAAATTGTGACGCCGGGGCTTAGGGATTTTTTCAAAAAAATATTTTCTGCCGGTTAAATTTTTGAGGGCTGATTTCTTGTTCTGTGATAAAAAGCCTTCTGTTTCCATCGCCAAAGCTTTCAGGGGAGCATTTTCAAGCTTCTGGCACCATTTTTGAGTGAATTGCCAAAAGTCAGATTTTTGCTGAAATTGTGACGCCGGGGCTTAGGGATTTTTTCAAAAAAATATTTTCTGCCGGTGAAGTTTTTGAGGGCTGATTTCTTGTCCTGTGATAAAAAGCCTTCTGTTTCCATCGCCAAAGCTTTCAGGGGAGCATTTGCAAGCTTCTGGCACCATTTTTGAGTGAATTGCCAAAAGTCAGATTTTTGCTGAAATTGTGACCCTGGGGCTTAGGGATTTTTTCAAAAAAATATTTTCTGCCGGTGAAGTTTTTGAGGGCTGATTTCTTGTCCTGTGATAAAAAGCCTTCTGTTTCCATCGCCAAAGCTTTCAGGGGAGCATTTGCAAGCTTCTGGCACCATTTTTGAGTGAATTGCCAAAAGTCAGATTTTTGCTGAAATTGTGACCCCGGGGCTTAGGGATTTTTTCAAAAAAATATTTTCTGCCGGTGAAGTTTTTGAGGGCTGATTTCTTGTCCTGTGATAAAAAGCCTTCTGTTTCCATCGCCAAAGCTTTCAGGGGAGCATTTGCAAGCTTCTGGCACCATTTTTGAGTGAATTGCCAAAAGTCAGATTTTTGCTGAAATTGTGACCCCGGGGCTTAGGGATTTTTTCAAAAAAATATTTTCTGCCGGTTAAGTTTTTGAGGGCTGATTTCTTGTCCTGTGATAAAAAGCCTTCTGTTTCCATCGCCAAAGCTTTCAGAGGAGCATTTGCAAGCTTCTGGCACCATTTTTGAGTGAATTGCCAAAAGTCAGATTTTTGCTGAAATTGTGACCCCGGGGCTTAGGGATTTTTTCAAAAAAATATTTTCTGCCGGTGAAGTTTTTGAGGGCTGATTTCTTGTTCTGTGATAAAAAGCCTTCTGTTTCCATCGCCAAAGCTTTCAGGGGAGCATTTGCAAGCTTCTGGCACCATTTTTGAGTGAATTGCCAAAAGTCAGATTTTTGCTGAAATTGTGACCCCGGGGCTTAGGGATTTTTTCAAAAAAATATTTTCTGCCGGTTAAGTTTTTGAGGGCTGATTTCTTGTCCTGTGATAAAAAGCCTTCTGTTTCCATCGCCAAAGCTTTCAGGGGAGCATTTGCAAGCTTCTGGCACCATTTTTGAGTGAATTGCCAAAAGTCAGATTTTTGCTGAAATTGTGACCCCGGGGCTTAGGGATTTTTTCAAAAAAATATTTTCTGCCGGTTAAGTTTTTGAGTGCTGATTTCTTGTTCTGTGATAAAAAGCCTTCTGTTTCCATCGCCAAAGCTTTCAGGGGAGCATTTTCAAGCTTCTGGCACCATTTTTGAGTGAATTGCCAAAAGTCAGATTTTTGCTGAAATTGTGACCCCGGGGCTTAGGGATTTTTTCAAAAAAATATTTTCTGCCGGTTAAGTTTTTGAGGGCTGATTTCTTGTCCTGTGATAAAAAGCCTTCTGTTTCCATCGCCAAAGCTTTCAGGGGAGCATTTGCAAGCTTCTGGCACCATTTTTGAGTGAATTGCCAAAAGTCAGATTTTTGCTGAAATTGTGACCCCGGGGCTTAGGGATTTTTTCAAAAAAATATTTTCTGCCGGTGAAGTTTTTGAGGGCTGATTTCTTGTCCTGTGATAAAAAGCCTTCTGTTTCCATCGCCAAAGCTTTCAGGGGAGCATTTGCAAGCTTCTGGCACCATTTTTGAGTCAATTGCCAAAAGTCAGATTTTTGCTGAAATTGTGACCCCGGGGCTTAGGGATTTTTTCAAAAAAATATTTTCTGCCGGTTAAGTTTTTGAGGGCTGATTTCTTGTCCTGTGATAAAAAGCCTTCTGTTTCCATCGCCAAAGCTTTCAGGGGAGCATTTGCAAGCTTCTGGCACCATTTTTGAGTGAATTGCCAAAAGTCAGATTTTTGCTGAAATTGTGACGCCGGGGCTTAGGGATTTTTTCAAAAAAATATTTTCTGCCGGTTAAATTTTTGAGGGCTGATTTCTTGTCCTGTGATAAAAAGCCTTCTGTTTCCATCGCCAAAGCTTTCAGGGGAGCATTTGCAAGCTTCTGGCACCATTTTTGAGTGAATTGCCAAAGGTCAGATTTTTGCTGAAATTGTGACGCCGGGGCTTAGGGATTTTTTCAAAAAAATATTTTCTGCCGGTTAAGTTTTTGAGGGCTGATTTCTTGTTCTGTGATAAAAAGCCTTCTGTTTCCATCGCCAAAGCTTTCAGGGGAGCATTTTCAAGCTTCTGGCACCATTTTTGAGTGAATTGCCAAAAGTCAGATTTTTGCTGAAATTGTGACCCCGGGGCTTAGGGATTTTTTCAAAAAAATATTTTCTGCCGGTTAAGTTTTTGAGGGCTGATTTCTTGTCCTGTGATAAAAAGCCTTCTGTTTCCATCGCCAAAGCTTTCAGGGGAGCATTTGCAAGCTTCTGGCACCATTTTTGAGTGAATTGCCAAAAGTCAGATTTTTGCTGAAATTGTGACCCCGGGGCTTAGGGATTTTTTCAAAAAAATATTTTCTGCCGGTTAAGTTTTTGAGGGCTGATTTCTTGTTCTGTGATAAAAAGCCTTCTGTTTCCATCGCCAAAGCTTTCAGGGGAGCATTTGCAAGCTTCTGGCACCATTTTTGAGTGAATTGCCAAAAGTCAGATTTTTGCTGAAATTGTGACCCCGGGGCTTAGGGATTTTTTCAAAAAAATATTTTCTGCCGGTTAAGTTTTTGAGGGCTGATTTCTTGTTCTGTGATAAAAAGCCTTCTGTTTCCATCGCCAAAGCTTTCAGGGGAGCATTTTCAAGCTTCTGGCACCATTTTTGAGTGAATTGCCAAAAGTCAGATTTTTGCTGAAATTGTGACGCCGGGGCTTAGGGATTTTTTCAAAAAAATATTTTCTGCCGGTGAAGTTTTTGAGGGCTGATTTCTTGTCCTGTGATAAAAAGCCTTCTGTTTCCATCGCCAAAGCTTTCAGGGGAGCATTTGCAAGCTTCTGGCACCATTTTTGAGTGAATTGCCAAAAGTCAGATTTTTGCTGAAATTGTGACCCCGGGGCTTAGGGATTTTTTCAAAAAAATATTTTCTGCCGGTGAAGTTTTTGAGGGCTGATTTCTTGTTCTGTGATAAAAAGCCTTCTGTTTCCATCGCCAAAGCTTTCAGGGGAGCATTTGCAAGCTTCTGGCACCATTTTTGAGTGAATTGCCAAAAGTCAGATTTTTGCTGAAATTGTGACCCCGGGGCTTAGGGATTTTTTCAAAAAAATATTTTCTGCCGGTGAAGTTTTTGAGGGCTGATTTCTTGTCCTGTGATAAAAAGCCTTCTGTTTCCATCGCCAAAGCTTTCAGGGGAGCATTTGCAAGCTTCTGGCACCATTTTTGAGTCAATTGCCAAAAGTCAGATTTTTGCTGAAATTGTGACCCCGGGGCTTAGGGATTTTTTCAAAAAAATATTTTCTTCCGGTTAAGTTTTTGAGGGCTGATTTCTTGTCCTGTGATAAAAAGCCTTCTGTTTCCATCGCCAAAGCTTTCAGGGGAGCATTTGCAAGCTTCTGGCACCATTTTTGAGTGAATTGCCAAAAGTCAGATTTTTGCTGAAATTGTGACGCCGGGGCTTAGGGATTTTTTCAAAAAAATATTTTCTGCCGGTGAAGTTTTTGAGGGCTGATTTCTTGTCCTGTGATAAAAAGCCTTCTGTTTCCATCGCCAAAGCTTTCAGGGGAGCATTTGCAAGCTTCTGGCACCATTTTTGAGTGAATTGCCAAAAGTCAGATTTTTGCTGAAATTGTGACCCTGGGGCTTAGGGATTTTTTCAAAAAAATATTTTCTGCCGGTGAAGTTTTTGAGGGCTGATTTCTTGTTCTGTGATAAAAAGCCTTCTGTTTCCATCGCCAAAGCTTTCAGGGGAGTATTTGCAAGCTTCTGGCATCATTTTTAAGTGAATTGCCAAAAGTCAGATTTTTGCTGAAATTGTGACCCTGGGGCTTAGGGATTTTTTCAAAAAAATATTTTCTGCCGGTGAAGTTTTTGAGGGCTGATTTCTTGTTCTGTGATAAAAAGCCTTCTGTTTCCATCGCCAAAGCTTTCAGGGGAGCATTTGCAAGCTTCTGGCACCATTTTTGAGTGAATTGCCAAAAGTCAGATTTTTGCTGAAATTGTGACGCCGGGGCTTAGGGATTTTTTCAAAAAAATATTTTCTGCCGGTGAAGTTTTTGAGGGCTGATTTCTTGTCCTGTGATAAAAAGCCTTCTGTTTCCATCGCCAAAGCTTTCAGGGGAGCATTTGCAAGCTTCTGGCACCATTTTTGAGTGAATTGCCAAAAGTCAGATTTTTGCTGAAATTGTGACCCTGGGGCTTAGGGATTTTTTCAAAAAAATATTTTCTGCCGGTGAAGTTTTTGAGGGCTGATTTCTTGTTCTGTGATAAAAAGCCTTCTGTTTCCATCGCCAAAGCTTTCAGGGGAGTATTTGCAAGCTTCTGGCATCATTTTTAAGTGAATTGCCAAAAGTCAGATTTTTGCTGAAATTGTGACCCCGGGGCTTAGGGATTTTTTCAAAAAAATATTTTCTGCCGGTGAAGTTTTTGAGGGCTGATTTCTTGTCCTGTGATAAAAAGCCTTCTGTTTCCATCGCCAAAGCTTTCAGGGGAGCATTTGCAAGCTTCTGGCACCATTTTTGAGTGAATTGCCAAAAGTCAGATTTTTGCTGAAATTGTGACCCTGGGGCTTAGGGATTTTTTCAAAAAAATATTTTCTGCCGGTGAAGTTTTTGAGGGCTGATTTCTTGTTCTGTGATAAAAAGCCTTCTGTTTCCATCGCCAAAGCTTTCAGGGGAGTATTTGCAAGCTTCTGGCATCATTTTTAAGTGAATTGCCAAAAGTCAGATTTTTGCTGAAATTGTGACCCCGGGGCTTAGGGATTTTTTCAAAAAAATATTTTCTGCCGGTGAAGTTTTTGAGGGCTGATTTCTTGTCCTGTGATAAAAAGCCTTCTGTTTCCATCGCCAAAGCTTTCAGGGGAGCATTTGCAAGCTTCTGGCACCATTTTTGAGTGAATTGCCAAAAGTCAGATTTTTGCTGAAATTGTGACCCCGGGGCTTAGGGATTTTTTCAAAAAAATATTTTCTGCCGGTTAAGTTTTTGAGGGCTGATTTCTTGTTCTGTGATAAAAAGCCTTCTGTTTCCATCGCCAAAGCTTTCAGGGGAGCATTTTCAAGCTTCTGGCACCATTTTTGAGTGAATTGCCAAAAGTCAGATTTTTGCTGAAATTGTGACGCCGGGGCTTAGGGATTTTTTCAAAAAAATATTTTCTGCCGGTTAAATTTTTGAGGGCTGATTTCTTGTTCTGTGATAAAAAGCCTTCTGTTTCCATCGCCAAAGCTTTCAGGGGAGCATTTTCAAGCTTCTGGCACCATTTTTGAGTGAATTGCCAAAAGTCAGATTTTTGCTGAAATTGTGACGCCGGGGCTTAGGGATTTTTTCAAAAAAATATTTTCTGCCGGTGAAGTTTTTGAGGGCTGATTTCTTGTCCTGTGATAAAAAGCCTTCTGTTTCCATCGCCAAAGCTTTCAGGGGAGCATTTGCAAGCTTCTGGCACCATTTTTGAGTGAATTGCCAAAAGTCAGATTTTTGCTGAATTTGTGACCCTGGGGCTTAGGGATTTTTTCAAAAAAATATTTTCTGCCGGTGAAGTTTTTGAGGGCTGATTTCTTGTCCTGTGATAAAAAGCCTTCTGTTTCCATCGCCAAAGCTTTCAGGGGAGCATTTGCAAGCTTCTGGCACCATTTTTGAGTGAATTGCCAAAAGTCAGATTTTTGCTGAAATTGTGACCCCGGGGCTTAGGGATTTTTTCAAAAAAATATTTTCTGCCGGTGAAGTTTTTGAGGGCTGATTTCTTGTCCTGTGATAAAAAGCCTTCTGTTTCCATCGCCAAAGCTTTCAGGGGAGCATTTGCAAGCTTCTGGCACCATTTTTGAGTGAATTGCCAAAAGTCAGATTTTTGCTGAAATTGTGACCCCGGGGCTTAGGGATTTTTTCAAAAAAATATTTTCTGCCGGTTAAGTTTTTGAGGGCTGATTTCTTGTCCTGTGATAAAAAGCCTTCTGTTTCCATCGCCAAAGCTTTCAGAGGAGCATTTGCAAGCTTCTGGCACCATTTTTGAGTGAATTGCCAAAAGTCAGATTTTTGCTGAAATTGTGACCCCGGGGCTTAGGGATTTTTTCAAAAAAATATTTTCTGCCGGTTAAGTTTTTGAGGGCTGATTTCTTGTTCTGTGATAAAAAGCCTTCTGTTTCCATCGCCAAAGCTTTCAGGGGAGCATTTGCAAGCTTCTGGCACCATTTTTGAGTGAATTGCCAAAAGTCAGATTTTTGCTGAAATTGTGACCCCGGGGCTTAGGGATTTTTTCAAAAAAATATTTTCTGCCGGTTAAGTTTTTGAGGGCTGATTTCTTGTCCTGTGATAAAAAGCCTTCTGTTTCCATCGCCAAAGCTTTCAGGGGAGCATTTGCAAGCTTCTGGCACCATTTTTGAGTGAATTGCCAAAAGTCAGATTTTTGCTGAAATTGTGACCCCGGGGCTTAGGGATTTTTTCAAAAAAATATTTTCTGCCGGTTAAGTTTTTGAGTGCTGATTTCTTGTTCTGTGATAAAAAGCCTTCTGTTTCCATCGCCAAAGCTTTCAGGGGAGCATTTTCAAGCTTCTGGCACCATTTTTGAGTGAATTGCCAAAAGTCAGATTTTTGCTGAAATTGTGACCCCGGGGCTTAGGGATTTTTTCAAAAAAATATTTTCTGCCGGTTAAGTTTTTGAGGGCTGATTTCTTGTCCTGTGATAAAAAGCCTTCTGTTTCCATCGCCAAAGCTTTCAGGGGAGCATTTGCAAGCTTCTGGCACCATTTTTGAGTGAATTGCCAAAAGTCAGATTTTTGCTGAAATTGTGACCCCGGGGCTTAGGGATTTTTTCAAAAAAATATTTTCTGCCGGTGAAGTTTTTGAGGGCTGATTTCTTGTCCTGTGATAAAAAGCCTTCTGTTTCCATCGCCAAAGCTTTCAGGGGAGCATTTGCAAGCTTCTGGCACCATTTTTGAGTCAATTGCCAAAAGTCAGATTTTTGCTGAAATTGTGACCCCGGGGCTTAGGGATTTTTTCAAAAAAATATTTTCTGCCGGTTAAGTTTTTGAGGGCTGATTTCTTGTCCTGTGATAAAAAGCCTTCTGTTTCCATCGCCAAAGCTTTCAGGGGAGCATTTGCAAGCTTCTGGCACCATTTTTGAGTGAATTGCCAAAAGTCAGATTTTTGCTGAAATTGTGACGCCGGGGCTTAGGGATTTTTTCAAAAAAATATTTTCTGCCGGTTAAATTTTTGAGGGCTGATTTCTTGTCCTGTGATAAAAAGCCTTCTGTTTCCATCGCCAAAGCTTTCAGGGGAGCATTTGCAAGCTTCTGGCACCATTTTTGAGTGAATTGCCAAAAGTCAGATTTTTGCTGAAATTGTGACGCCGGGGCTTAGGGATTTTTTCAAAAAAATATTTTCTGCCGGTTAAGTTTTTGAGGGCTGATTTCTTGTTCTGTGATAAAAAGCCTTCTGTTTCCATCGCCAAAGCTTTCAGGGGAGCATTTTCAAGCTTCTGGCACCATTTTTGAGTGAATTGCCAAAAGTCAGATTTTTGCTGAAATTGTGACCCCGGGGCTTAGGGATTTTTTCAAAAAAATATTTTCTGCCGGTTAAGTTTTTGAGGGCTGATTTCTTGTCCTGTGATAAAAAGCCTTCTGTTTCCATCGCCAAAGCTTTCAGGGGAGCATTTGCAAGCTTCTGGCACCATTTTTGAGTGAATTGCCAAAAGTCAGATTTTTGCTGAAATTGTGACCCCGGGGCTTAGGGATTTTTTCAAAAAAATATTTTCTGCCGGTTAAGTTTTTGAGGGCTGATTTCTTGTTCTGTGATAAAAAGCCTTCTGTTTCCATCGCCAAAGCTTTCAGGGGAGCATTTGCAAGCTTCTGGCACCATTTTTGAGTGAATTGCCAAAAGTCAGATTTTTGCTGAAATTGTGACCCCGGGGCTTAGGGATTTTTTCAAAAAAATATTTTCTGCCGGTTAAGTTTTTGAGGGCTGATTTCTTGTTCTGTGATAAAAAGCCTTCTGTTTCCATCGCCAAAGCTTTCAGGGGAGCATTTTCAAGCTTCTGGCACCATTTTTGAGTGAATTGCCAAAAGTCAGATTTTTGCTGAAATTGTGACGCCGGGGCTTAGGGATTTTTTCAAAAAAATATTTTCTGCCGGTGAAGTTTTTGAGGGCTGATTTCTTGTCCTGTGATAAAAAGCCTTCTGTTTCCATCGCCAAAGCTTTCAGGGGAGCATTTGCAAGCTTCTGGCACCATTTTTGAGTGAATTGCCAAAAGTCAGATTTTTGCTGAAATTGTGACCCCGGGGCTTAGGGATTTTTTCAAAAAAATATTTTCTGCCGGTGAAGTTTTTGAGGGCTGATTTCTTGTTCTGTGATAAAAAGCCTTCTGTTTCCATCGCCAAAGCTTTCAGGGGAGCATTTGCAAGCTTCTGGCACCATTTTTGAGTGAATTGCCAAAAGTCAGATTTTTGCTGAAATTGTGACCCCGGGGCTTAGGGATTTTTTCAAAAAAATATTTTCTGCCGGTGAAGTTTTTGAGGGCTGATTTCTTGTCCTGTGATAAAAAGCCTTCTGTTTCCATCGCCAAAGCTTTCAGGGGAGCATTTGCAAGCTTCTGGCACCATTTTTGAGTCAATTGCCAAAAGTCAGATTTTTGCTGAAATTGTGACCCCGGGGCTTAGGGATTTTTTCAAAAAAATATTTTCTTCCGGTTAAGTTTTTGAGGGCTGATTTCTTGTCCTGTGATAAAAAGCCTTCTGTTTCCATCGCCAAAGCTTTCAGGGGAGCATTTGCAAGCTTCTGGCACCATTTTTGAGTGAATTGCCAAAAGTCAGATTTTTGCTGAAATTGTGACGCCGGGGCTTAGGGATTTTTTCAAAAAAATATTTTCTGCCGGTGAAGTTTTTGAGGGCTGATTTCTTGTCCTGTGATAAAAAGCCTTCTGTTTCCATCGCCAAAGCTTTCAGGGGAGCATTTGCAAGCTTCTGGCACCATTTTTGAGTGAATTGCCAAAAGTCAGATTTTTGCTGAAATTGTGACCCTGGGGCTTAGGGATTTTTTCAAAAAAATATTTTCTGCCGGTGAAGTTTTTGAGGGCTGATTTCTTGTTCTGTGATAAAAAGCCTTCTGTTTCCATCGCCAAAGCTTTCAGGGGAGTATTTGCAAGCTTCTGGCATCATTTTTAAGTGAATTGCCAAAAGTCAGATTTTTGCTGAAATTGTGACCCCGGGGCTTAGGGATTTTTTCAAAAAAATATTTTCTGCCGGTGAAGTTTTTGAGGGCTGATTTCTTGTCCTGTGATAAAAAGCCTTCTGTTTCCATCGCCAAAGCTTTCAGGGGAGCATTTGCAAGCTTCTGGCACCATTTTTGAGTGAATTGCCAAAAGTCAGATTTTTGCTGAAATTGTGACCCCGGGGCTTAGGGATTTTTTCAAAAAAATATTTTCTGCCGGTGAAGTTTTTGAGGGCTGATTTCTTGTCCTGTGATAAAAAGCCTTCTGTTTCCATCGCCAAAGCTTTCAGGGGAGCATTTGCAAGCTTCTGGCACCATTTTTGAGTGAATTGCCAAAAGTCAGATTTTTGCTGAAATTGTGACCCCGGGGCTTAGGGATTTTTTCAAAAAAATATTTTCTGCCGGTTAAGTTTTTGAGGGCTGATTTCTTGTTCTGTGATAAAAAGCCTTCTGTTTCCATCGCCAAAGCTTTCAGGGGAGCATTTGCAAGCTTCTGGCACCATTTTTGAGTGAATTGCCAAAAGTCAGATTTTTGCTGAAATTGTGACCCCGGGGCTTAGGGATTTTTTCAAAAAAATATTTTCTGCCGGTTAAGTTTTTGAGGGCTGATTTCTTGTTCTGTGATAAAAAGCCTTCTGTTTCCATCGCCAAAGCTTTCAGGGGAGCATTTTCAAGCTTCTGGCACCATTTTTGAGTGAATTGCCAAAAGTCAGATTTTTGCTGAAATTGTGACGCCGGGGCTTAGGGATTTTTTCAAAAAAATATTTTCTGCCGGTTAAATTTTTGAGGGCTGATTTCTTGTTCTGTGATAAAAAGCCTTCTGTTTCCATCGCCAAAGCTTTCAGGGGAGCATTTTCAAGCTTCTGGCACCATTTTTGAGTGAATTGCCAAAAGTCAGATTTTTGCTGAAATTGTGACGCCGGGGCTTAGGGATTTTTTCAAAAAAATATTTTCTGCCGGTGAAGTTTTTGAGGGCTGATTTCTTGTCCTGTGATAAAAAGCCTTCTGTTTCCATCGCCAAAGCTTTCAGGGGAGCATTTGCAAGCTTCTGGCACCATTTTTGAGTGAATTGCCAAAAGTCAGATTTTTGCTGAAATTGTGACCCTGGGGCTTAGGGATTTTTTCAAAAAAATATTTTCTGCCGGTGAAGTTTTTGAGGGCTGATTTCTTGTCCTGTGATAAAAAGCCTTCTGTTTCCATCGCCAAAGCTTTCAGGGGAGCATTTGCAAGCTTCTGGCACCATTTTTGAGTGAATTGCCAAAAGTCAGATTTTTGCTGAAATTGTGACCCCGGGGCTTAGGGATTTTTTCAAAAAAATATTTTCTGCCGGTGAAGTTTTTGAGGGCTGATTTCTTGTCCTGTGATAAAAAGCCTTCTGTTTCCATCGCCAAAGCTTTCAGGGGAGCATTTGCAAGCTTCTGGCACCATTTTTGAGTGAATTGCCAAAAGTCAGATTTTTGCTGAAATTGTGACCCCGGGGCTTAGGGATTTTTTCAAAAAAATATTTTCTGCCGGTTAAGTTTTTGAGGGCTGATTTCTTGTCCTGTGATAAAAAGCCTTCTGTTTCCATCGCCAAAGCTTTCAGAGGAGCATTTGCAAGCTTCTGGCACCATTTTTGAGTGAATTGCCAAAAGTCAGATTTTTGCTGAAATTGTGACCCCGGGGCTTAGGGATTTTTTCAAAAAAATATTTTCTGCCGGTTAAGTTTTTGAGGGCTGATTTCTTGTTCTGTGATAAAAAGCCTTCTGTTTCCATCGCCAAAGCTTTCAGGGGAGCATTTGCAAGCTTCTGGCACCATTTTTGAGTGAATTGCCAAAAGTCAGATTTTTGCTGAAATTGTGACCCCGGGGCTTAGGGATTTTTTCAAAAAAATATTTTCTGCCGGTTAAGTTTTTGAGGGCTGATTTCTTGTCCTGTGATAAAAAGCCTTCTGTTTCCATCGCCAAAGCTTTCAGGGGAGCATTTGCAAGCTTCTGGCACCATTTTTGAGTGAATTGCCAAAAGTCAGATTTTTGCTGAAATTGTGAGCCCGGGGCTTAGGGATTTTTTCAAAAAAATATTTTCTGCCGGTTAAGTTTTTGAGTGCTGATTTCTTGTTCTGTGATAAAAAGCCTTCTGTTTCCATCGCCAAAGCTTTCAGGGGAGCATTTTCAAGCTTCTGGCACCATTTTTGAGTGAATTGCCAAAAGTCAGATTTTTGCTGAAATTGTGACCCCGGGGCTTAGGGATTTTTTCAAAAAAATATTTTCTGCCGGTTAAGTTTTTGAGGGCTGATTTCTTGTCCTGTGATAAAAAGCCTTCTGTTTCCATCGCCAAAGCTTTCAGGGGAGCATTTGCAAGCTTCTGGCACCATTTTTGAGTGAATTGCCAAAAGTCAGATTTTTGCTGAAATTGTGACCCCGGGGCTTAGGGATTTTTTCAAAAAAATATTTTCTGCCGGTTAAGTTTTTGAGGGCTGATTTCTTGTTCTGTGATAAAAAGCCTTCTGTTTCCATCGCCAAAGCTTTCAGGGGAGCATTTGCAAGCTTCTGGCACCATTTTTGAGTGAATTGCCAAAAGTCAGATTTTTGCTGAAATTGTGACCCCGGGGCTCAGGGATTTTTTCAAAAAAATATTTTCTGCCGGTTAAGTTTTTGAGGGCTGATTTCTTGTTCTGTGATAAAAAGCCTTCTGTTTCCATCGCCAAAGCTTTCAGGGGAGCATTTTCAAGCTTCTGGCACCATTTTTGAGTGAATTGCCAAAAGTCAGATTTTTGCTGAAATTGTGACGCCGGGGCTTAGGGATTTTTTCAAAAAAATATTTTCTGCCGGTGAAGTTTTTGAGGGCTGATTTCTTGTCCTGTGATAAAAAGCCTTCTGTTTCCATCGCCAAAGCTTTCAGGGGAGCATTTGCAAGCTTCTGGCACCATTTTTGAGTGAATTGCCAAAAGTCAGATTTTTGCTGAAATTGTGACCCCGGGGCTTAGGGATTTTTTCAAAAAAATATTTTCTGCCGGTGAAGTTTTTGAGGGCTGATTTCTTGTTCTGTGATAAAAAGCCTTCTGTTTCCATCGCCAAAGCTTTCAGGGGAGCATTTGCAAGCTTCTGGCACCATTTTTGAGTGAATTGCCAAAAGTCAGATTTTTGCTGAAATTGTGACCCCGGGGCTTAGGGATTTTTTCAAAAAAATATTTTCTGCCGGTGAAGTTTTTGAGGGCTGATTTCTTGTCCTGTGATAAAAAGCCTTCTGTTTCCATCGCCAAAGCTTTCAGGGGAGCATTTGCAAGCTTCTGGCACCATTTTTGAGTCAATTGCCAAAAGTCAGATTTTTGCTGAAATTGTGACCCCGGGGCTTAGGGATTTTTTCAAAAAAATATTTTCTTCCGGTTAAGTTTTTGAGGGCTGATTTCTTGTCCTGTGATAAAAAGCCTTCTGTTTCCATCGCCAAAGCTTTCAGGGGAGCATTTGCAAGCTTCTGGCACCATTTTTGAGTGAATTGCCAAAAGTCAGATTTTTGCTGAAATTGTGACGCCGGGGCTTAGGGATTTTTTCAAAAAAATATTTTCTGCCGGTTAAATTTTTGAGGGCTGATTTCTTGTCCTGTGATAAAAAGCCTTCTGTTTCCATCGCCAAAGCTTTCAGGGGAGCATTTGCAAGCTTCTGGCACCATTTTTGAGTGAATTGCCAAAAGTCAGATTTTTGCTGAAATTGTGACGCCGGGGCTTAGGGATTTTTTCAAAAAAATATTTTCTGCCGGTTAAGTTTTTGAGGGCTGATTTCTTGTTCTGTGATAAAAAGCCTTCTGTTTCCATCGCCAAAGCTTTCAGGGGAGCATTTTCAAGCTTCTGGCACCATTTTTGAGTGAATTGCCAAAAGTCAGATTTTTGCTGAAATTGTGACCCCGGGGCTTAGGGATTTTTTCAAAAAAATATTTTCTGCCGGTTAAGTTTTTGAGGGCTGATTTCTTGTCCTGTGATAAAAAGCCTTCTGTTTCCATCGCCAAAGCTTTCAGGGGAGCATTTGCAAGCTTCTGGCACCATTTTTGAGTGAATTGCCAAAAGTCAGATTTTTGCTGAAATTGTGACCCCGGGGCTTAGGGATTTTTTCAAAAAAATATTTTCTGCCGGTTAAGTTTTTGAGGGCTGATTTCTTGTTCTGTGATAAAAAGCCTTCTGTTTCCATCGCCAAAGCTTTCAGGGGAGCATTTGCAAGCTTCTGGCACCATTTTTGAGTGAATTGCCAAAAGTCAGATTTTTGCTGAAATTGTGACCCCGGGGCTTAGGGATTTTTTCAAAAAAATATTTTCTGCCGGTTAAGTTTTTGAGGGCTGATTTCTTGTTCTGTGATAAAAAGCCTTCTGTTTCCATCGCCAAAGCTTTCAGGGGAGCATTTTCAAGCTTCTGGCACCATTTTTGAGTGAATTGCCAAAAGTCAGATTTTTGCTGAAATTGTGACGCCGGGGCTTAGGGATTTTTTCAAAAAAATATTTTCTGCCGGTGAAGTTTTTGAGGGCTGATTTCTTGTCCTGTGATAAAAAGCCTTCTGTTTCCATCGCCAAAGCTTTCAGGGGAGCATTTGCAAGCTTCTGGCACCATTTTTGAGTGAATTGCCAAAAGTCAGATTTTTGCTGAAATTGTGACCCCGGGGCTTAGGGATTTTTTCAAAAAAATATTTTCTGCCGGTGAAGTTTTTGAGGGCTGATTTCTTGTTCTGTGATAAAAAGCCTTCTGTTTCCATCGCCAAAGCTTTCAGGGGAGCATTTGCAAGCTTCTGGCACCATTTTTGAGTGAATTGCCAAAAGTCAGATTTTTGCTGAAATTGTGACCCCGGGGCTTAGGGATTTTTTCAAAAAAATATTTTCTGCCGGTGAAGTTTTTGAGGGCTGATTTCTTGTCCTGTGATAAAAAGCCTTCTGTTTCCATCGCCAAAGCTTTCAGGGGAGCATTTGCAAGCTTCTGGCACCATTTTTGAGTCAATTGCCAAAAGTCAGATTTTTGCTGAAATTGTGACCCCGGGGCTTAGGGATTTTTTCAAAAAAATATTTTCTTCCGGTTAAGTTTTTGAGGGCTGATTTCTTGTCCTGTGATAAAAAGCCTTCTGTTTCCATCGCCAAAGCTTTCAGGGGAGCATTTGCAAGCTTCTGGCACCATTTTTGAGTGAATTGCCAAAAGTCAGATTTTTGCTGAAATTGTGACCCCGGGGCTTAGGGATTTTTTCAAAAAAATATTTTCTGCCGGTGAAGTTTTTGAGGGCTGATTTCTTGTTCTGTGATAAAAAGCCTTCTCTTTCCATCGCCAAAGCTTTCAGGGGAGCATTTGCAAGCTTCTGGCACCATTTTTGAGTGAATTGCCAAAAGTCAGATTTTTGCTGAAATTGTGACCCCGGGGCTTAGGGATTTTTTCAAAAAAATATTTTCTGCCGGTTAAGTTTTTGAGGGCTGATTTCTTGTCCTGTGATAAAAAGCCTTCTGTTTCCATCGCCAAAGCTTTCAGGGGAGCATTTGCAAGCTTCTGGCACCATTTTTGAGTCAATTGCCAAAAGTCAGATTTTTGCTGAAATTGTGACCCCGGGGCTTAGGGATTTTTTCAAAAAAATATTTTCTGCCGGTTAAGTTTTTGAGGGCTGATTTCTTGTTCTGTGATAAAAAGCCTTCTGTTTCCATCGCCAAAGCTTTCAGGGGAGCATTTGCAAGCTTCTGGCACCATTTTTGAGTCAATTGCCAAAAGTCAGATTTTTGCTGAAATTGTGACCCTGGGGCTTATGGATTTTTTCAAAAAAATATTTTCTGTCGGTTAAGTTTTTGAGGGCTGATTTCTTGTTCTGTGATAAAAAGCCTTCTGTTTCCATCGCCAAAGCTTTCAGGGGAGCATTTGCAAGCTTCTGGCACCTTTTTTGAGTGAATTGCCAAAAGTCAGATTTTTGCTGAAATTGTGACCCCGGGGCTTAGGGATTTTTTCAAAAAAATATTTTCTGCCGGTTAAGTTTTTGAGGGCTGATTTCTTGTTCTGTGATAAAAAGCCTTCTGTTTCCATCGCCAAAGCTTTCAGGGGAGCATTTGCAAGCTTCTGGCACCATTTTTGAGTGAATTGCCAAAAGTCAGATTTTTGCTGAAATTGTGACCCCGGGGCTTAGGGATTTTTTCAAAAAAATATTTTCTGCCGGTTAAGTTTTTGAGGGCTGATTTCTTGTCCTGTGATAAAAAGCCTTCTGTTTCCATCGCCAAAGCTTTCAGGGGAGCATTTGCAAGCTTCTGGCACCATTTTTGAGTGAATTGCCAAAAGTCAGATTTTTGCTGAAATTGTGACCCCGGGGCTTAGGGATTTTTTCAAAAAAATATTTTCTGCCGGTTAAGTTTTTGAGGGCTGATTTCTTGTTCTCTGATAAAAAGCCTTCTGTTTCCATCGCCAAAGCTTTCAGGGGAGCATTTGCAAGCTTCTGGCACCATTTTTGAGTGAATTGCCAAAAGTCAGATTTTTGCTGAAATTGTGACCCCGGGGCTTAGGGATTTTTTCAAAAAAATATTTTCTGCCGGTTAAGTTTTTGAGGGCTGATTTCTTGTTCTGTGATAAAAAGCCTTCTGTTTCCATCGCCAAAGCTTTCAGGGGAGCATTTTCAAGCTTCTGGCACCATTTTTGAGTGAATTGCCAAAAGTCAGATTTTTGCTGAAATTGTGACGCCGGGGCTTAGGGATTTTTTCAAAAAAATATTTTCTGCCGGTGAAGTTTTTGAGGGCTGATTTCTTGTCCTGTGATAAAAAGCCTTCTGTTTCCATCGCCAAAGCTTTCAGGGGAGCATTTGCAAGCTTCTGGCACCATTTTTGAGTGAATTGCCAAAAGTCAGATTTTTGCTGAAATTGTGACCCCGGGGTTTAGGGATTTTTTCAAAAAAATATTTTCTGCCGGTGAAGTTTTTGAGGGCTGATTTCTTGTCCTGTGATAAAAAGCCTTCTGTTTCCATCGCCAAAGCTTTCAGGGGAGCATTTGCAAGCTTCTGGCACCATTTTTGAGTGAATTGCCAAAAGTCAGATTTTTGCTGAAATTGTGACCCCGGGGCTTAGGGATTTTTTCAAAAAAATATTTTCTGCCGGTTAAGTTTTTGAGGGCTGATTTCTTGTTCTGTGATAAAAAGCCTTCTGTTTCGAGTGCCAAACCTTTCAGGAGAGCATTTTCAAGCTTCTGGCACAATTTTTGAGTGAATTGCCAAAAGTCATATTTTTGCTGAAATTGTGACCCCGGGGCTTAGGGATTTTTTCAAAAAAATATTTTCTGCCGGTGAAGTTTTTGAGGGCTGATTTCTTGTCCTGTGATAAAAAGCCTTCTGTTTCCATCGCCAAAGCTTTCAGGGGAGCATTTGCAAGCTTCTGGCACCATTTTTGAGTGAATTGCCAAAAGTCAGATTTTTGCTGAAATTGTGACCCCGGGGCTTAGGGATTTTTTCAAAAAAATATTTTCTGCCGGTTAAGTTTTTGAGGGCTGATTTCTTGTTCTGTGATAAAAAGCCTTCTGTTTCCATCGCCAAAGCTTTCAGGGGAGCATTTTCAAGCTTCTGGCACCATTTTTGAGTGAATTGCCAAAAGTCAGATTTTTGCTGAAATTGTGACGCCGGGGCTTAGGGATTTTTTCAAAAAAATATTTTCTGCCGGTGAAGTTTTTGAGGGCTGATTTCTTGTTCTGTGATAAAAAGCCTTCTGTTTCCATCGCCAAAGCTTTCAGGGGAGCATTTGCAAGCTTCTGGCACCATTTTTGAGTGAATTGCCAAAAGTCAGATTTTTGCTGAAATTGTGACCCCGGGGCTTAGGGATTTTTTCAAAAAAATATTTTCTGCCGGTGAAGTTTTTGAGGGCTGATTTCTTGTCCTGTGATAAAAAGCCTTCTGTTTCCATCGCCAAAGCTTTCAGGGGAGCATTTGCAAGCTTCTGGCACCATTTTTGAGTCAATTGCCAAAAGTCAGATTTTTGCTGAAATTGTGACCCCGGGGCTTAGGGATTTTTTCAAAAAAAAATTTCTGCCGGTTAAGTTTTTGAGGGCTGATTTCTTGTTCTGTGATAAAAAGCCTTCTGTTTCCATCGCCAAAGCTTTCAGGGGAGCATTTGCAAGCTTCTGGCACCATTTTTGAGTGAATTGCCAAAAGTCAGATTTTTGCTGAAATTGTGACCCCGGGGCTTAGGGATTTTTTCAAAAAAATATTTTCTGCCGGTTAAGTTTTTGAGGGCTGATTTCTTGTTCTGTGATAAAAAGCCTGCTGTTTCCATCGCCAAAGCTTTCAGGGGAGCATTTGCAAGCTTCTGGCACCATTTTTGAGTGAATTGCCAAAAGTCAGATTTTTGCTGAAATTGTGACCCCGGGGCTTAGGGATTTTTTCAAAAAATATTTTCTGCCTGTTAAGTTTTTGAGGGCTGATTTCTTGTTCTGTGATAAAAAGCCTTCTGTTTCCATCGCCAAAGCTTTCAGGGGAGCATTTGCAAGCTTCTGGCACCATTTTTGAGTGAATTGCCAAAAGTCAGATTTTTGCTGAAATTGTGACCCCGGGGCTTAGGGATTTTTTCAAAAAAATATTTTCTGCCGGTGAAGTTTTTGAGGGCTGATTTCTTGTCCTGTGATAAAAAGCCTTCTGTTTCCATTGCCAAAGCTTTCAGGGGAGCATTTGCAAGCTTCTGGCACCATTTTTGAGTGAATTGCCAAAAGTCAGATTTTTGCTGAAATTGTGATCCTGGGGCTTATGGATTTTTTCAAAAAAATATTTTCTGTCGGTTAAGTTTTTGAGGGCTGATTTCTTGTCCTGTGATAAAAAGCCTTCTGTTTCCATCGCCAAAGCTTTCAGGGGAGCATTTGCAAGCTTCTGGCACCATTTTTGAGTCAATTGCCAAAAGTCAGATTTTTGCTGAAATTGTGACCCCGGGGCTTAGGGATTTTTTCAAAAAAATATTTTCTTCCGGTTAAGTTTTTGAGGGCTGATTTCTTGTCCTGTGATAAAAAGCCTTCTGTTTCCATCGCCAAAGCTTTCAGGGGAGCATTTGCAAGCTTCTGGCACCATTTTTGAGTGAATTGCCAAAAGTCAGATTTTTGCTGAAATTGTGACCCCGGGGCTTAGGGATTTTTTCAAAAAAATATTTTCTGCCGGTGAAGTTTTTGAGGGCTGATTTCTTGTTCTGTGATAAAAAGCCTTCTCTTTCCATCGCCAAAGCTTTCAGGGGAGCATTTGCAAGCTTCTGGCACCATTTTTGAGTGAATTGCCAAAAGTCAGATTTTTGCTGAAATTGTGACCCCGGGGCTTAGGGATTTTTTCAAAAAAATATTTTCTGCCGGTGAAGTTTTTGAGGGCTGATTTCTTGTCCTGTGATAAAAAGCCTTCTGTTTCCATCGCCAAAGCTTTCAGGGGAGCATTTGCAAGCTTCTGGCACCATTTTTGAGTCAATTGCCAAAAGTCAGATTTTTGCTGAAATTGTGACCCCGGGGCTTAGGGATTTTTTCAAAAAAAAATTTCTGCCGGTTAAGTTTTTGAGGGCTGATTTCTTGTTCTGTGATAAAAAGCCTTCTGTTTCCATCGCCAAAGCTTTCAGGGGAGCATTTGCAAGCTTCTGGCACCATTTTTGAGTGAATTGCCAAAAGTCAGATTTTTGCTGAAATTGTGACCCCGGGGCTTAGGGATTTTTTCATAAAAATATTTTCTGCCGGTTAAGTTTTTGAGGGCTGATTTCTTGTCCTGTGATAAAAAGCCTTCTGTTTCCATCGCCAAAGCTTTCAGGGGAGCATTTGCAAGCTTCTGGCACCATTTTTGAGTGAATTGCCAAAAGTCAGATTTTTGCTGAAATTGTGACCCCGGGGCTTAGGGATTTTTTCAAAAAAATATTTTCTGCCGGTGAAGTTTTTGAGGGCTGATTTCTTGTTCTGTGATAAAAAGCCTCCTGTTTCCATCGCCAAAGCTTTCAGGGGAGCATTTGCAAGCTTCTGGCACCATTTTTGAGTGAATTGCCAAAAGTCAGATTTTTGCTGAAATTGTGACCCCGGGGCTTAGGGATTTTTTCAAAAAAATATTTTCTGCCGGTTAAATTTTTGAGGGCTGATTTCTTGTTCTGTGATAAAAAGCCTTCTGTTTCCATCGCCAAAGCTTTCAGGGGAGCATTTTCAAGCTTCTGGCACCATTTTTGAGTGAATTGCCAAAAGTCAGATTTTTGCTGAAATTGTGACGCCGGGGCTTAGGGATTTTTTAAAAAAAATATTTTCTGCCGGTGAAGTTTTTGAGGGCTGATTTCTTGTCCTGTGATAAAAAGCCTTCTGTTTCCATCGCCAAAGCTTTCAGGGGAGCATTTGCAAGCTTCTGGCACCATTTTTGAGTGAATTGCCAAAAGTCAGATTTTTGCTGAAATTGTGACCCCGGGGCTTAGGGATTTTTTCAAAAAAATATTTTCTGCCGGTGAAGTTTTTGAGGGCTGATTTCTTGTCCTGTGATAAAAAGCCTTCTGTTTCCATTGCCAAAGCTTTCAGGGGAGCATTTGCAAGCTTCTGGCACCATTTTTGAGTGAATTGCCAAAAGTCAGATTTTTGCTGAAATTGTGACCCCGGGGCTTAGGGATTTTTTCAAAAAAATATTTTCTGCCGGTGAAGTTTTTGAGGGCTGATTTCTTGTTCTGTGATAAAAAGCCTTCTCTTTCCATCGCCAAAGCTTTCAGGGGAGCATTTGCAAGCTTCTGGCACCATTTTTGAGTGAATTGCCAAAAGTCAGATTTTTGCTGAAATTGTGACCCCGGGGCTTAGGGATTTTTTCAAAAAAATATTTTCTGCCGGTTACGTTTTTGAGGGCTGATTTCTTGTCCTGTGATAAAAAGCCTTCTGTTTCCATCGCCAAAGCTTTCAGGGGAGCATTTGCAAGCTTCTGGCACCATTTTTGAGTCAATTGCCAAAAGTCAGATTTTTGCTGAAATTGTGACCCCGGGGCTTAGGGATTTTTTCAAAAAAAAATTTCTGCCGGTTAAGTTTTTGAGGGCTGATTTCTTGTTCTGTGATAAAAAGCCTTCTGTTTCCATCGCCAAAGCTTTCAGGGGAGCATTTGCAAGCTTCTGGCACCATTTTTGAGTCAATTGCCAAAAGTCAGATTTTTGCTGAAATTGTGACCCCGGGGCTTAGGGATTTTTTCAAAAAAATATTTTCTGCCGGTGAAGTTTTTGAGGGCTGATTTCTTGTCCTGTGATAAAAAGCCTTCTGTTTCCATCGCCAAAGCTTTCAGGGGAGCATTTGCAAGCTTCTGGCACCATTTTTGAGTCAATTGCCAAAAGTCAGATTTTTGCTGAAATTGTGACCCCGGGGCTTAGGGATTTTTTCAAAAAAAAATTTCTGCCGGTTAAGTTTTTGAGGGCTGATTTCTTGTTCTGTGATAAAAAGCCTTCTGTTTCCATCGCCAAAGCTTTCAGGGGAGCATTTGCAAGCTTCTGGCACCATTTTTGAGTCAATTGCCAAAAGTCAGATTTTTGCTGAAATTGTGACCCCGGGGCTTAGGGATTTTTTCAAAAAAATATTTTCTGCCGGTGAAGTTTTTGAGGGCTGATTTCTTGTTCTGTGATAAAAAGCCTTCTGTTTCCATCGCCAAAGCTTTCAGGGGAGCATTTGCAAGCTTCTGGCACCATTTTTGAGTGAATTGCCAAAAGTCAGATTTTTGCTGAAATTGTGACCCTGGGGCTTATGGATTTTTTCAAAAAAATATTTTCTGTCGGTTAAGTTTTTGAGGGCTGATTTCTTGTTCTGTGATAAAAAGCCTTCTGTTTCCATCGCCAAAGCTTTCAGGGGAGCATTTGCAAGCTTCTGGCACCATTTTTGAGTGAATTGCCAAAAGTCAGATTTTTGCTGAAATTGTGACCCCGGGGCTTAGGGATTTTTTCAAAAAAATATTTTCTGCCGGTTAAGTTTTTGAGGGCTGATTTCTTGTTCTGTGATAAAAAGCCTTCTGTTTCCATCGCCAAAGCTTTCAGGGGAGCATTTGCAAGCTTCTGGCACCATTTTTGAGTGAATTGCCAAAAGTCAGATTTTTGCTGAAATTGTGACCCCGGGGCTTAGGGATTTTTTCAAAAAAATATTTTCTGCCGGTTAAGTTTTTGAGGGCTGATTTCTTGTCCTGTGATAAAAAGCCTTCTGTTTCCATCGCCAAAGCTTTCAGGGGAGCATTTGCAAGCTTCTGGCACCATTTTTGAGTGAATTGCCAAAAGTCAGATTTTTGCTGAAATTGTGACCCCGGGGCTTAGGGATTTTTTCAAAAAAATATTTTCTGCCGGTTAAGTTTTTGAGGGCTGATTTCTTGTTCTGTGATAAAAAGCCTTCTGTTTCCATCGCCAAAGCTTTCAGGGGAGCATTTGCAAGCTTCTGGCACCATTTTTGAGTGAATTGCCAAAAGTCAGATTTTTGCTGAAATTGTGACCCCGGGGCTTAGGGATTTTTTCAAAAAAATATTTTCTGCCGGTTAAGTTTTTGAGGGCTGATTTCTTGTTCTGTTATAAAAAGCCTTCTGTTTCCATCGCCAAAGCTTTCAGGGGAGCATTTTCAAGCTTCTGGCACCATTTTTGAGTGAATTGCCAAAAGTCAGATTTTTGCTGAAATTGTGACGCCGGGGCTTAGGGATTTTTTCAAAAAAATATTTTCTGCCGGTGAAGTTTTTGAGGGCTGATTTCTTGTTCTGTGATAAAAAGCCTTCTGTTTCCATCGCCAAAGCTTTCAGGGGAGCATTTGCAAGCTTCTGGCACCATTTTTGAGTGAATTGCCAAAAGTCAGATTTTTGCTGAAATTGTGACCCCGGGGCTTAGGGATTTTTTCAAAAAAATATTTTCTGCCGGTGAAGTTTTTGAGGGCTGATTTCTTGTTCTGTGATAAAAAGCCTTCTGTTTCCATCGCCAAAGCTTTCAGGGGAGCATTTGCAAGCTTCTGGCACCATTTTTGAGTGAATTGCCAAAAGTCAGATTTTTGCTGAAATTGTGACCCCGGGGCTTAGGGATTTTTTCAAAAAAATATTTTCTGCCGGTTAAGTTTTTGAAAGCTGATTTCTTGTCCTGTGATAAAAAGCCTTCTGTTTCCATCGCCAAAGCTTTCAGGAGAGCATTTGCAAGCTTCTGGCACCATTTTTGAGTGAATTGCCAAAAGTCAGATTTTTGCTGAAATTGTGACCCCGGGGCTTAGGGATTTTTTCAAAAAAATATTTTCTGCCGGTTACGTTTTTGAGGGCTGATTTCTTGTCCTGTGATAAAAAGCCTTCTGTTTCCATCGCCAAAGCTTTCAGGGGAGCATTTGCAAGCTTCTGGCACCATTTTTGAGTGAATTGCCAAAAGTCAGATTTTTGCTGAAATTGTGACCCCGGGGCTTAGGGATTTTTTCAAAAAAATATTTTCTGCCGGTGAAGTTTTTGAGGGCTGATTTCTTGTTCTGTGATAAAAAGCCTTCTGTTTCCATCGCCAAAGCTTTCAGGGGAGCATTTGCAAGCTTCTGGCACCATTTTTGAGTGAATTGCCAAAAGTCAGATTTTTGCTGAAATTGTGACCCCGGGGTTTAGGGATTTTTTCAAAAAAATATTTTCTGCCGGTGAAGTTTTTGAGGGCTGATTTCTTGTCCTGTGATAAAAAGCCTTCTGTTTCCATCGCCAAAGCTTTCAGGGGAGCATTTGCAAGCTTCTGGCACCATTTTTGAGTGAATTGCCAAAAGTCAGATTTTTGCTGAAATTGTGACCCCGGGGCTTAGGGATTTTTTCAAAAAAATATTTTCTGCCGGTGAAGTTTTTGAGGGCTGATTTCTTGTTCTGTGATAAAAAGCCTTATGTTTCGAGTGCCAAACCTTTCAGGAGAGCATTTTCAAGCTTCTGGCACAATTTTTGAGTGAATTGCCAAAAGTCATATTTTTGCTGAAATTGTGACCCCGGGGCTTAGGGATTTTTTCAAAAAAATATTTTCTGCCGGTGAAGTTTTTGAGGGCTGATTTCTTGTTCCGTGATAAAAAGCCTTCTGTTTCCATCGCCAAAGCTTTCAGGGGAGTATTTGCAAGCTTCTGGCATCATTTTTAAGTGAATTGCCAAAAGTCAGATTTTTGCTGAAATTGTGACCCCGGGGCTTAGGGATTTTTTCAAAAAAATATTTTCTGCCGGTGAAGTTTTTGAGGGCTGATTTCTTGTCCTGTGATAAAAAGCCTTCTGTTTCCATCGCCAAAGCTTTCAGGGGAGCATTTGCAAGCTTCTGGCACCATTTTTGAGTGAATTGCCAAAAGTCAGATTTTTGCTGAAATTGTGACCCCGGGGCTTAGGGATTTTTTCAAAAAAATATTTTCTGCCGGTTAAGTTTTTGAGGGCTGATTTCTTGTCCTGTGATAAAAAGCCTTCTGTTTCCATCGCCAAAGCTTTCAGGGGAGCATTTGCAAGCTTCTGGCACCATTTTTGAGTGAATTGCCAAAAGTCAGATTTTTGCTGAAATTGTGACCCCGGGGCTTAGGGATTTTTTCAAAAAAATATTTTCTGCCGGTTAAGTTTTTGAGGGCTGATTTCTTGTTCTGTGATAAAAAGCCTTCTGTTTCCATCGCCAAAGCTTTCAGGGGAGCATTTTCAAGCTTCTGGCACCATTTTTGAGTGAATTGCCAAAAGTCAGATTTTTGCTGAAATTGTGACGCCGGGGCTTAGGGATTTTTTCAAAAAAATATTTTCTGCCGGTGAAGTTTTTGAGGGCTGATTTCTTGTCCTGTGATAAAAAGCCTTCTGTTTCCATCGCCAAAGCTTTCAGGGGAGCATTTGCAAGCTTCTGGCACCATTTTTGAGTGAATTGCCAAAAGTCAGATTTTTGCTGAAATTGTGACCCTGGGGCTTAGGGATTTTTTCAAAAAAATATTTTCTGCCGGTGAAGTTTTTGAGGGCTGATTTCTTGTCCTGTGATAAAAAGCCTTCTGTTTCCATCGCCAAAGCTTTCAGGGGAGCATTTGCAAGCTTCTGGCACCATTTTTGAGTGAATTGCCAAAAGTCAGATTTTTGCTGAAATTGTGACCCCGGGGCTTAGGGATTTTTTCAAAAAAATATTTTCTGCCGGTTAAGTTTTTGAGGGCTGATTTCTTGTCCTGTGATAAAAAGCCTTCTGTTTCCATCGCCAAAGCTTTCAGGGGAGCATTTGCAAGCTTCTGGCACCATTTTTGAGTGAATTGCCAAAAGTCAGATTTTTGCTGAAATTGTGACCCCGGGGCTTAGGGATTTTTTCAAAAAAATATTTTCTGCCGGTGAAGTTTTTGAGGGCTGATTTCTTGTTCTGTGATAAAAAGCCTTCTGTTTCCATCGCCAAAGCTTTCAGGGGAGCATTTGCAAGCTTCTGGCACCATTTTTGAGTGAATTGCCAAAAGTCAGATTTTTGCTGAAATTGTGACCCCGGGGCTTAGGGATTTTTTCAAAAAAATATTTTCTGCCGGTGAAGTTTTTGAGGGCTGATTTCTTGTCCTGTGATAAAAAGCCTTCTGTTTCCATCGCCAAAGCTTTCAGGGGAGCATTTGCAAGCTTCTGGCACCATTTTTGAGTCAATTGCCAAAAGTCAGATTTTTGCTGATATTGTGACCCTGGGGCTTAGGGATTTTTTCAAAAAAAAAATTCTGCCGGTTAAGTTTTTGAGGGCTGATTTCTTGTTCTGTGATAAAAAGCCTTCTGTTTCCATCGCCAAAGCTTTCAGGGGAGCATTTGCAAGCTTCTGGCACCATTTTTGAGTGAATTGCCAAAAGTCAGATTTTTGCTGAAATTGTGACCCCGGGGCTTAGGGATTTTTTCAAAAAAATATTTTCTGCCGGTGAAGTTTTTGAGGGCTGATTTCTTGTTCTGTGATAAAAAGCCTTCTGTTTCCATCGCCAAAGCTTTCAGGGGAGCATTTGCAAGCTTCTGGCACCATTTTTGAGTGAATTGCCAAAAGTCAGATTTTTGCTGAAATTGTGACCCCGGGGCTTAGGGATTTTTTCAAAAAAAAATTTTCTGCCGGTGAAGTTTTTGAGGGCTGATTTCTTGTTCTGTGATAAAAAGCCTTCTGTTTCCATCGCCAAAGCTTTCAGGGGAGCATTTGCAAGCTTCTGGCACCATTTTTGAGTGAATTGCCAAAAGTCAGATTTTTGCTGAAATTGTGACCCCGGGGCTTAGGGATTTTTTCAAAAAAATATTTTCTGCCGGTTAAGTTTTTGAGGGCTGATTTCTTGTCCTGTGATAAAAAGCCTTCTGTTTCCATCGCCAAAGCTTTCAGGGGAGCATTTGCAAGCTTCTGGCACCATTTTTGAGTGAATTGCCAAAAGTCAGATTTTTGCTGAAATTGTGACCCCGGGGCTTAGGGATTTTTTCAAAAAAATATTTTCTGCCGGTGAAGTTTTTGAGGGCTGATTTCTTGTCCTGTGATAAAAAGCCTTCTGTTTCCATCGCCAAAGCTTTCAGGGGAGCATTTGCAAGCTTCTGGCACCATTTTTGAGTCAATTGCCAAAAGTCAGATTTTTGCTGAAATTGTGACCCCGGGGCTTAGGGATTTTTTCAAAAAAAAATTTCTGCCGGTTAAGTTTTTGAGGGCTGATTTCTTGTTCTGTGATAAAAAGCCTTCTGTTTCCATCGCCAAAGCTTTCAGGGGAGCATTTGCAAGCTTCTGGCACCATTTTTGAGTGAATTGCCAAAAGTCAGATTTTTGCTGAAATTGTGACCCCGGGGCTTAGGGGTTTTTTCAAAAAAATATTTTCTGCCTGTTAAGTTTTTGAGGGCTGATTTCTTGTTCTGTGATAAAAAGCCTTCTGTTTCCATCGCCAAAGCTTTCAGGGGAGCATTTGCAAGCTTCTGGCACCATTTTTGAGTCAATTGCCAAAAGTCAGATTTTTGCTGAAATTGTGACCCCGGGGCTTAGGGATTTTTTCAAAAAAATATTTTCTGCCGGTTAAGTTTTTGAGGGCTGATTTCTTGTTCTGTGATAAAAAGCCTTCTGTTTCGAGTGCCAAACCTTTCAGGAGAGCATTTTCAAGCTTCTGGCACAATTTTTGAGTGAATTGCCAAAAGTCATATTTTTGCTGAAATTGTGACCCCGGGGCTTAGGGATTTTTTCAAAAAAATATTTTCTGCCGGTTAAGTTTTTGAGGGCTGATTTCTTGTTCTGTGATAAAAAGCCTTCTGTTTCCATCGCCAAAGCTTTCAGGGGAGCATTTGCAAGCTTCTGGCACCATTTTTGAGTGAATTGCCAAAAGTCAGATTTTTGCTGAAATTGTGACCCCGGGGCTTAGGGATTTTTTCAAAAAAATATTTTCTGCCGGTGAAGTTTTTGAGGGCTGATTTCTTGTTCTGTGATAAAAAGCCTTCTGTTTCCATCGCCAAAGCTTTCAGGGGAGCATTTGCAAGCTTCTGGCACCATTTTTGAGTGAATTGCCAAAAGTCAGATTTTTGCTGAAATTGTGACCCCGGGGCTTAGGGATTTTTTCAAAAAAATATTTTCTGCCGGTGAAGTTTTTGAGGGCTGATTTCTTGTCCTGTGATAAAAAGCCTTCTGTTTCCATCGCCAAAGCTTTCAGGGGAGCATTTGCAAGCTTCTGGCACCATTTTTGAGTCAATTGCCAAAAGTCAGATTTTTGCTGAAATTGTGACCCTGGGGCTTAGGGATTTTTTCAAAAAAAAAATTCTGCCGGTTAAGTTTTTGAGGGCTGATTTCTTGTTCTGTGATAAAAAGCCTTCTGTTTCCATCGCCAAAGCTTTCAGGGGAGCATTTGCAAGCTTCTGGCACCATTTTTGAGTGAATTGCCAAAAGTCAGATTTTTGCTGAAATTGTGACCCCGGGGCTTAGGGATTTTTTCAAAAAAATATTTTCTGCCGGTGAAGTTTTTGAGGGCTGATTTCTTGTTCTGTGATAAAAAGCCTTCTGTTTCCATCGCCAAAGCTTTCAGGGGAGCATTTGCAAGCTTCTGGCACCATTTTTGAGTGAATTGCCAAAAGTCAGATTTTTGCTGAAATTGTGACCCCGGGGCTTAGGGATTTTTTCAAAAAAATATTTTCTGCCGGTGAAGTTTTTGAGGGCTGATTTCTTGTTCTGTGATAAAAAGCCTTCTGTTTCCATCGCCAAAGCTTTCAGGGGAGCATTTGCAAGCTTCTGGCACCATTTTTGAGTGAATTGCCAAAAGTCAGATTTTTGCTGAAATTGTGACCCCGGGGCTTAGGGATTTTTTCAAAAAAATATTTTCTGCCGGTTAAGTTTTTGAGGGCTGATTTCTTGTCCTGTGATAAAAAGCCTTCTGTTTCCATCGCCAAAGCTTTCAGGGGAGCATTTGCAAGCTTCTGGCACCATTTTTGAGTGAATTGCCAAAAGTCAGATTTTTGCTGAAATTGTGACCCCGGGGCTTAGGGATTTTTTCAAAAAAATATTTTCTGCCGGTGAAGTTTTTGAGGGCTGATTTCTTGTCCTGTGATAAAAAGCCTTCTGTTTCCATCGCCAAAGCTTTCAGGGGAGCATTTGCAAGCTTCTGGCACCATTTTTGAGTCAATTGCCAAAAGTCAGATTTTTGCTGAAATTGTGACCCCGGGGCTTAGGGATTTTTTCAAAAAAAAATTTCTGCCGGTTAAGTTTTTGAGGGCTGATTTCTTGTTCTGTGATAAAAAGCCTTCTGTTTCCATCGCCAAAGCTTTCAGGGGAGCATTTGCAAGCTTCTGGCACCATTTTTGAGTGAATTGCCAAAAGTCAGATTTTTGCTGAAATTGTGACCCCGGGGCTTAGGGGTTTTTTCAAAAAAATATTTTCTGCCTGTTAAGTTTTTGAGGGCTGATTTCTTGTTCTGTGATAAAAAGCCTTCTGTTTCCATCGCCAAAGCTTTCAGGGGAGCATTTGCAAGCTTCTGGCACCATTTTTGAGTGAATTGCCAAAAGTCAGATTTTTGCTGAAATTGTGACCCCGGGGCTTAGGGATTTTTTCAAAAAAATATTTTCTGCCGGTGAAGTTTTTGAGGGCTGATTTCTTGTCCTGTGATAAAAAGCCTTCTGTTTCCATCGCCAAAGCTTTCAGGGGAGCATTTGCAAGCTTCTGGCACCATTTTTGAGTCAATTGCCAAAAGTCAGATTTTTGCTGAAATTGTGACCCCGGGGCTTAGGGATTTTTTCAAAAAAAAATTTCTGCCGGTTAAGTTTTTGAGGGCTGATTTCTTGTTCTGTGATAAAAAGCCTTCTGTTTCCATCGCCAAAGCTTTCAGGGGAGCATTTGCAAGCTTCTGGCACCATTTTTGAGTGAATTGCCAAAAGTCAGATTTTTGCTGAAATTGTGACCCCGGGGCTTAGGGGTTTTTTCAAAAAAATATTTTCTGCCTGTTAAGTTTTTGAGGGCTGATTTCTTGTTCTGTGATAAAAAGCCTTCTGTTTCCATCGCCAAAGCTTTCAGGGGAGCATTTGCAAGCTTCTGGCACCATTTTTGAGTCAATTGCCAAAAGTCAGATTTTTGCTGAAATTGTGACCCCGGGGCTTAGGGATTTTTTCAAAAAAATATTTTCTGCCGGTTAAGTTTTTGAGGGCTGATTTCTTGTTCTGTGATAAAAAGCCTTCTGTTTCGAGTGCCAAACCTTTCAGGAGAGCATTTTCAAGCTTCTGGCACAATTTTTGAGTGAATTGCCAAAAGTCAGATTTTTGCTGAAATTGTGACCCCGGGGCTTAGGGATTTTTTCAAAAAAATATTTTCTGCCGGTGAAGTTTTTGAGGGCTGATTTCTTGTTCTGTGATAAAAAGCCTTCTGTTTCCATCGCCAAAGCTTTCAGGGGAGCATTTGCAAGCTTCTGGCACCATTTTTGAGTGAATTGCCAAAAGTCAGATTTTTGCTGAAATTGTGACCCCGGGGCTTAGGGATTTTTTCAAAAAAATATTTTCTGCCGGTGAAGTTTTTGAGGGCTGATTTCTTGTTCTGTGATAAAAAGCCTTCTGTTTCCATCGCCAAAGCTTTCAGGGGAGCATTTGCAAGCTTCTGGCACCATTTTTGAGTGAATTGCCAAAAGTCAGATTTTTGCTGAAATTGTGACCCCGGGGCTTAGGGATTTTTTCAAAAAAATATTTTCTGCCGGTGAAGTTTTTGAGGGCTGATTTCTTGTCCTGTGATAAAAAGCCTTCTGTTTCCATCGCCAAAGCTTTCAGGGGAGCATTTGCAAGCTTCTGGCACCATTTTTGAGTCAATTGCCAAAAGTCAGATTTTTGCTGAAATTGTGACCCTGGGGCTTAGGGATTTTTTCAAAAAAAAAATTCTGCCGGTTAAGTTTTTGAGGGCTGATTTCTTGTTCTGTGATAAAAAGCCTTCTGTTTCCATCGCCAAAGCTTTCAGGGGAGCATTTGCAAGCTTCTGGCACCATTTTTGAGTGAATTGCCAAAAGTCAGATTTTTGCTGAAATTGTGACCCCGGGGCTTAGGGATTTTTTCAAAAAAATATTTTCTGCCGGTGAAGTTTTTGAGGGCTGATTTCTTGTTCTGTGATAAAAAGCCTTCTGTTTCCATCGCCAAAGCTTTCAGGGGAGCATTTGCAAGCTTCTGGCACCATTTTTGAGTGAATTGCCAAAAGTCAGATTTTTGCTGAAATTGTGACCCCGGGGCTTAGGGATTTTTTCAAAAAAATATTTTCTGCCGGTGAAGTTTTTGAGGGCTGATTTCTTGTTCTGTGATAAAAAGCCTTCTGTTTCCATCGCCAAAGCTTTCAGGGGAGCATTTGCAAGCTTCTGGCACCATTTTTGAGTGAATTGCCAAAAGTCAGATTTTTGCTGAAATTGTGACCCCGGGGCTTAGGGATTTTTTCAAAAAAATATTTTCTGCCGGTTAAGTTTTTGAGGGCTGATTTCTTGTCCTGTGATAAAAAGCCTTCTGTTTCCATCGCCAAAGCTTTCAGGGGAGCATTTGCAAGCTTCTGGCACCATTTTTGAGTGAATTGCCAAAAGTCAGATTTTTGCTGAAATTGTGACCCCGGGGCTTAGGGATTTTTTGAAAAAAATATTTTCTGCCGGTGAAGTTTTTGAGGGCTGATTTCTTGTCCTGTGATAAAAAGCCTTCTGTTTCCATCGCCAAAGCTTTCAGGGGAGCATTTGCAAGCTTCTGGCACCATTTTTGAGTCAATTGCCAAAAGTCAGATTTTTGCTGAAATTGTGACCCCGGGGCTTAGGGATTTTTTCAAAAAAAAATTTCTGCCGGTTAAGTTTTTGAGGGCTGATTTCTTGTTCTGTGATAAAAAGCCTTCTGTTTCCATCGCCAAAGCTTTCAGGGGAGCATTTGCAAGCTTCTGGCACCATTTTTGAGTGAATTGCCAAAAGTCAGATTTTTGCTGAAATTGTGACCCCGGGGCTTAGGGGTTTTTTCAAAAAAATATTTTCTGCCTGTTAAGTTTTTGAGGGCTGATTTCTTGTTCTGTGATAAAAAGCCTTCTGTTTCCATCGCCAAAGCTTTCAGGGGAGCATTTGCAAGCTTCTGGCACCATTTTTGAGTGAATTGCCAAAAGTCAGATTTTTGCTGAAATTGTGACCCCGGGGCTTAGGGATTTTTTCAAAAAAATATTTTCTGCCGGTGAAGTTTTTGAGGGCTGATTTCTTGTCCTGTGATAAAAAGCCTTCTGTTTCCATTGCCAAAGCTTTCAGGGGAGCATTTGCAAGCTTCTGGCACCATTTTTGAGTGAATTGCCAAAAGTCAGATTTTTGCTGAAATTGTGACCCTGGGGCTTATGGATTTTTTCAAAAAAATATTTTCTGTCGGTTAAGTTTTTGAGGGCTGATTTCTTGTCCTGTGATAAAAAGCCTTCTGTTTCCATCGCCAAAGCTTTCAGGGGAGCATTTGCAAGCTTCTGGCACCATTTTTGAGTCAATTGCCAAAAGTCAGATTTTTGCTGAAATTGTGACCCCGGGGCTTAGGGATTTTTTCAAAAAAATATTTTCTGCCGGTGAAGTTTTTGAGGGCTGATTTCTTGTTCTGTGATAAAAAGCCTTCTGTTTCGAGTGCCAAACCTTTCAGGAGAGCATTTTCAAGCTTCTGGCACAATTTTTGAGTGAATTGCCAAAAGTCATATTTTTGCTGAAATTGTGACCCCGGGGCTTAGGGATTTTTTCAAAAAAATATTTTCTGCCGGTGAAGTTTTTGAGGGCTGATTTCTTGTTCTGTGATAAAAAGCCTTCTGTTTCGAGTGCCAAACCTTTCAGGAGAGCATTTTCAAGCTTCTGGCACAATTTTTGAGTGAATTGCCAAAAGTCATATTTTTGCTGAAATTGTGACCCCGGGGCTTAGGGATTTTTTCAAAAAAATATTTTCTGCCGGTGAAGTTTTTGAGGGCTGATTTCTTGTCCTGTGATAAAAAGCCTTCTGTTTCCATCGCCAAAGCTTTCAGGGGAGCATTTGCAAGCTTCTGGCACCATTTTTGAGTGAATTGCCAAAAGTCAGATTTTTGCTGAAATTGTGACCCCGGGGCTTAGGGATTTTTTCAAAAAAATATTTTCTGCCGGTGAAGTTTTTGAGGGCTGATTTCTTGTCCTGTGATAAAAAGCCTTCTGTTTCCATTGCCAAAGCTTTCAGGGGAGCATTTGCAAGCTTCTGGCACCATTTTTGAGTGAATTGCCAAAAGTCAGATTTTTGCTGAAATTGTGACCCCGGGGCTTAGGGATTTTTTCAAAAAAATATTTTCTGCCGGTGAAGTTTTTGAGGGCTGATTTCTTGTTCTGTGATAAAAAGCCTTCTGTTTCCATCGCCAAAGCTTTCAGGGGAGCATTTGCAAGCTTCTGGCACCATTTTTGAGTGAATTGCCAAAAGTCAGATTTTTGCTGAAATTGTGACCCCGGGGCTTAGTGATTTTTTCAAAAAAATATTTTCTGCCGGTGAAGTTTTTGAGGGCTGATTTCTTGTCCTGTGATAAAAAGCCTTCTGTTTCCATCGCCAAAGCTTTCAGGGGAGCATTTGCAAGCTTCTGGCACCATTTTTGAGTCAATTGCCAAAAGTCAGATTTTTGCTGAAATTGTGACCCTGGGGCTTAGGGATTTTTTCAAAAAAAAAATTCTGCCGGTTAAGTTTTTGAGGGCTGATTTCTTGTTCTGTGATAAAAAGCCTTCTGTTTCCATCGCCAAAGCTTTCAGGGGAGCATTTGCAAGCTTCTGGCACCATTTTTGAGTGAATTGCCAAAAGTCAGATTTTTGCTGAAATTGTGACCCCGGGGCTTAGGGATTTTTTCAAAAAAATATTTTCTGCCGGTGAAGTTTTTGAGGGCTGATTTCTTGTTCTGTGATAAAAAGCCTTCTGTTTCCATCGCCAAAGCTTTCAGGGGAGCATTTGCAAGCTTCTGGCACCATTTTTGAGTCAATTGCCAAAAGTCAGATTTTTGCTGAAATTGTGACCCCGGGGCTTAGGGATTTTTTCAAAAAAATATTTTCTGCCGGTTAAGTTTTTGAGGGCTGATTTCTTGTTCTGTGATAAAAAGCCTTCTGTTTCCATCGCCAAAGCTTTCAGGGGAGCATTTGCAAGCTTCTGGCACCATTTTTGAGTGAATTGCCAAAAGTCAGATTTTTGCTGAAATTGTGACCCCGGGGCTTAGGGATTTTTTCAAAAAAATATTTTCTGCCGGTGAAGTTTTTGAGGGCTGATTTCTTGTCCTGTGATAAAAAGCCTTCTGTTTCCATCGCCAAAGCTTTCAGGGGAGCATTTGCAAGCTTCTGGCACCATTTTTGAGTGAATTGCCAAAAGTCAGATTTTTGCTGAAACTGTGACCCTGGGGCTTATGGATTTTTTCAAAAAAATATTTTCTGCCGGTTAAGTTTTTGAGGGCTGATTTCTTGTTCTGTGATAAAAAGCCTTCTGTTTCGAGTGCCAAACCTTTCAGGAGAGCATTTTCAAGCTTCTGGCACAATTTTTGAGTGAATTGCCAAAAGTCATATTTTTGCTGAAATTGTGACCCCGGGGCTTAGGGATTTTTTCAAAAAAATATTTTCTGCCGGTGAAGTTTTTGAGGGCTGATTTCTTGTTCTGTGATAAAAAGCCTTCTGTTTCCATCGCCAAAGCTTTCAGGGGAGCATTTGCAAGCTTCTGGCACCATTTTTGAGTGAATTGCCAAAAGTCAGATTTTTGCTGAAATTGTGACCCCGGGGCTTAGGGATTTTTTCAAAAAAATATTTTCTGCCGGTGAAGTTTTTGAGGGCTGATTTCTTGTCCTGTGATAAAAAGCCTTCTGTTTCCATCGCCAAAGCTTTCAGGGGAGCATTTGCAAGCTTCTGGCACCATTTTTGAGTCAATTGCCAAAAGTCAGATTTTTGCTGAAATTGTGACCCCGGGGCTTAGGGATTTTTTCAAAAAAAAAATTCTGCCGGTGAAGTTTTTGAGGGCTGATTTCTTGTTCTGTGATAAAAAGCCTTCTGTTTCGAGTGCCAAACCTTTCAGGAGAGCATTTTCAAGCTTCTGGCACAATTTTTGAGTGAATTGCCAAAAGTCATATTTTTGCTGAAATTGTGACCCCGGGGCTTAGGGATTTTTTCAAAAAAATATTTTCTGCCGGTGAAGTTTTTGAGGGCTGATTTCTTGTCCTGTGATAAAAAGCCTTCTGTTTCCATCGCCAAAGCTTTCAGGGGAGCATTTGCAAGCTTCTGGCACCATTTTTGAGTCAATTGCCAAAAGTCAGATTTTTGCTGAAATTGTGACCCTGGGGCTTAGGGATTTTTTCAAAAAAAAAATTCTGCCGGTTAAGTTTTTGAGGGCTGATTTCTTGTTCTGTGATAAAAAGCCTTCTGTTTCCATCGCCAAAGCTTTCAGGGGAGCATTTGCAAGCTTCTGGCACCATTTTTGAGTGAATTGCCAAAAGTCAGATTTTTGCTGAAATTGTGACCCCGGGGCTTAGGGATTTTTTCAAAAAAATATTTTCTGCCGGTGAAGTTTTTGAGGGCTGATTTCTTGTTCTGTGATAAAAAGCCTTCTGTTTCCATCGCCAAAGCTTTCAGGGGAGCATTTGCAAGCTTCTGGCACCATTTTTGAGTGAATTGCCAAAAGTCAGATTTTTGCTGAAATTGTGACCCCGGGGCTTAGGGATTTTTTCAAAAAAATATTTTCTGCCGGTGAAGTTTTTGAGGGCTGATTTCTTGTCCTGTGATAAAAAGCCTTCTGTTTCCATCGCCAAAGCTTTCAGGGGAGCATTTGCAAGCTTCTGGCACCATTTTTGAGTGAATTGCCAAAAGTCAGATTTTTGCTGAAATTGTGACCCCGGGGCTTAGGGATTTTTTCAAAAAAATATTTTCTGCCGGTGAAGTTTTTGAGGGCTGATTTCTTGTTCTGTGATAAAAAGCCTTCTGTTTCCATCGCCAAAGCTTTCAGGGGAGCATTTGCAAGCTTCTGGCACCATTTTTGAGTGAATTGCCAAAAGTCAGATTTTTGCTGAAATTGTGACCCCGGGGCTTAGGGATTTTTTCAAAAAAATATTTTCTGCCGGTGAAGTTTTTGAGGGCTGATTTCTTGTTCTGTGATAAAAAGCCTTCTGTTTCCATCGCCAAAGCTTTCAGGGGAGCATTTGCAAGCTTCTGGCACCATTTTTGAATGAATTGCCAAAAGTCAGATTTTTGCTGAAATTGTGACCCCGGGGCTTAGGGATTTTTTCAAAAAAATATTTTCTGCCAGTGAAGTTTTTGAGGGCTGATTTCTTGTTCTGTGATAAAAAGCCTTCTGTTTCCATCGCCAAAGCTTTCAGGGGAGCATTTGCAAGCTTCTGGCACCATTTTTGAGTGAATTGCCAAAAGTCAGATTTTTGCTGAAATTGTGACCCCGGGGCTTAGGGGTTTTTTCAAAAAAATATTTTCTGCCTGTTAAGTTTTTGAGGGCTGATTTCTTGTTCTGTGATAAAAAGCCTTCTGTTTCCATCGCCAAAGCTTTCAGGGGAGCATTTGCAAGCTTCTGGCACCATTTTTGAGTCAATTGCCAAAAGTCAGATTTTTGCTGAAATTGTGACCCCGGGGCTTAGGGATTTTTTCAAAAAAATATTTTCTGCCGGTTAAGTTTTTGAGGGCTGATTTCTTGTTCTGTGATAAAAAGCCTTCTGTTTCGAGTGCCAAACCTTTCAGGAGAGCATTTTCAAGCTTCTGGCACAATTTTTGAGTGAATTGCCAAAAGTCATATTTTTGCTGAAATTGTGACCCCGGGGCTTAGGGATTTTTTCAAAAAAATATTTTCTGCCGGTTAAGTTTTTGAGGGCTGATTTCTTGTTCTGTGATAAAAAGCCTTCTGTTTCCATCGCCAAAGCTTTCAGGGGAGCATTTGCAAGCTTCTGGCACCATTTTTGAGTGAATTGCCAAAAGTCAGATTTTTGCTGAAATTGTGACCCCGGGGCTTAGGGATTTTTTCAAAAAAATATTTTCTGCCGGTGAAGTTTTTGAGGGCTGATTTCTTGTTCTGTGATAAAAAGCCTTCTGTTTCCATCGCCAAAGCTTTCAGGGGAGCATTTGCAAGCTTCTGGCACCATTTTTGAGTCAATTGCCAAAAGTCAGATTTTTGCTGAAATTGTGACCCCGGGGCTTAGGGATTTTTTCAAAAAAATATTTTCTGCCGGTGAAGTTTTTGAGGGCTGATCTCTTGTCCTGTGATAAAAAGCCTTCTGTTTCCATCGCCAAAGCTTTCAGGGGAGCATTTGCAAGCTTCTGGCACCATTTTTGAGTCAATTGCCAAAAGTCAGATTTTTGCTGAAATTGTGACCCTGGGGCTTAGGGATTTTTTCAAAAAAAAAATTCTGCCGGTTAAGTTTTTGAGGGCTGATTTCTTGTTCTGTGATAAAAAGCCTTCTGTTTCCATCGCCAAAGCTTTCAGGGGAGCATTTGCAAGCTTCTGGCACCATTTTTGAGTGAATTGCCAAAAGTCAGATTTTTGCTGAAATTGTGACCCCGGGGCTTAGGGATTTTTTCAAAAAAATATTTTCTGCCGGTGAAGTTTTTGAGGGCTGATTTCTTGTTCTGTGATAAAAAGCCTTCTGTTTCCATCGCCAAAGCTTTCAGGGGAGCATTTGCAAGCTTCTGGCACCATTTTTGAGTGAATTGCCAAAAGTCAGATTTTTGCTGAAATTGTGACCCCGGGGCTTAGGGATTTTTTCAAAAAAATATTTTCTGCCGGTGAAGTTTTTGAGGGCTGATTTCTTGTTCTGTGATAAAAAGCCTTCTGTTTCCATCGCCAAAGCTTTCAGGGGAGCATTTGCAAGCTTCTGGCACCATTTTTGAGTGAATTGCCAAAAGTCAGATTTTTGCTGAAATTGTGACCCCGGGGCTTAGGGATTTTTTCAAAAAAATATTTTCTGCCGGTTAAGTTTTTGAGGGCTGATTTCTTGTCCTGTGATAAAAAGCCTTCTGTTTCCATCGCCAAAGCTTTCAGGGGAGCATTTGCAAGCTTCTGGCACCATTTTTGAGTGAATTGCCAAAAGTCAGATTTTTGCTGAAATTGTGACCCCGGGGCTTAGGGATTTTTTCAAAAAAAAATTTCTGCCGGTTAAGTTTTTGAGGGCTGATTTCTTGTCCTGTGATAAAAAGCCTTCTGTTTCCATCGCCAAAGCTTTCAGGGGAGCATTTGCAAGCTTCTGGCACCATTTTTGAGTGAATTGCCAAAAGTCAGATTTTTGCTGAAATTGTGACCCTGGGGCTTAGGGGTTTTTTCAAAAAAATATTTTCTGCCTGTTAAGTTTTTGAGGGCTGATTTCTTGTTCTGTGATAAAAAGCCTTCTGTTTCCATCGCCAAAGCTTTCAGGGGAGCATTTGCAAGCTTCTGGCACCATTTTTGAGTCAATTGCCAAAAGTCAGATTTTTGCTGAAATTGTGACCCCGGGGCTTAGGGATTTTTTCAAAAAAATATTTTCTGCCGGTTAAGTTTTTGAGGGCTGATTTCTTGTTCTGTGATAAAAAGCCTTCTGTTTCGAGTGCCAAACCTTTCAGGAGAGCATTTTCAAGCTTCTGGCACAATTTTTGAGTGAATTGCCAAAAGTCATATTTTTGCTGAAATTGTGACCCCGGGGCTTAGGGATTTTTTCAAAAAAATATTTTCTGCCGGTTAAGTTTTTGAGGGCTGATTTCTTGTTCTGTGATAAAAAGCCTTCTGTTTCCATCGCCAAAGCTTTCAGGGGAGCATTTGCAAGCTTCTGGCACCATTTTTGAGTGAATTGCCAAAAGTCAGATTTTTGCTGAAATTGTGACCCCGGGGCTTAGGGATTTTTTCAAAAAAATATTTTCTGCCGGTGAAGTTTTTGAGGGCTGATTTCTTGTTCTGTGATAAAAAGCCTTCTGTTTCCATCGCCAAAGCTTTCAGGGGAGCATTTGCAAGCTTCTGGCACCATTTTTGAGTGAATTGCCAAAAGTCAGATTTTTGCTGAAATTCTGACCCCGGGGCTTAGGGATTTTTTCAAAAAAATATTTTCTGCCGGTGAAGTTTTTGAGGGCTGATTTCTTGTCCTGTGATAAAAAGCCTTCTGTTTCCATCGCCAAAGCTTTCAGGGGAGCATTTGCAAGCTTCTGGCACCATTTTTGAGTCAATTGCCAAAAGTCAGATTTTTGCTGAAATTGTGACCCTGGGGCTTAGGGATTTTTTCAAAAAAAAAATTCTGCCGGTTAAGTTTTTGAGGGCTGATTTCTTGTTCTGTGATAAAAAGCCTTCTGTTTCCATCGCCAAAGCTTTCAGGGGAGCATTTGCAAGCTTCTGGCACCATTTTTGAGTGAATTGCCAAAAGTCAGATTTTTGCTGAAATTGTGACCCCGGGGCTTAGGGATTTTTTCAAAAAAATATTTTCTGCCGGTGAAGTTTTTGAGGGCTGATTTCTTGTTCTGTGATAAAAAGCCTTCTGTTTCCATCGCCAAAGCTTTCAGGGGAGCATTTGCAAGCTTCTGGCACCATTTTTGAGTGAATTGCCAAAAGTCAGATTTTTGCTGAAATTGTGACCCCGGGGCTTAGGGATTTTTTCAAAAAAATATTTTCTGCCGGTGAAGTTTTTGAGGGCTGATTTCTTGTTCTGTGATAAAAAGCCTTCTGTTTCCATCGCCAAAGCTTTCAGGGGAGCATTTGCAAGCTTCTGGCACCATTTTTGAGTGAATTGCCAAAAGTCAGATTTTTGCTGAAATTGTGACCCCGGGGCTTAGGGATTTTTTCAAAAAAATATTTTCTGCCGGTTAAGTTTTTGAGGGCTGATTTCTTGTCCTGTGATAAAAAGCCTTCTGTTTCCATCGCCAAAGCTTTCAGGGGAGCATTTGCAAGCTTCTGGCACCATTTTTGAGTGAATTGCCAAAAGTCAGATTTTTTCTGAAATTGTGACCCCGGGGCTTAGGGATTTTTTCAAAAAAAAATTTCTGCCGGTTAAGTTTTTGAGGGCTGATTTCTTGTTCTGTGATAAAAAGCCTTCTGTTTCCATCGCCAAAGCTTTCAGGGGAGCATTTGCAAGCTTCTGGCACCATTTTTGAGTGAATTGCCAAAAGTCAGATTTTTGCTGAAATTGTGACCCCGGGGCTTAGGGGTTTTTTCAAAAAAATATTTTCTGCCTGTTAAGTTTTTGAGGGCTGATTTCTTGTTCTGTGATAAAAAGCCTTCTGTTTCCATCGCCAAAGCTTTCAGGGGAGCATTTGCAAGCTTCTGGCACCATTTTTGAGTGAATTGCCAAAAGTCAGATTTTTGCTGAAATTGTGACCCCGGGGCTTAGGGATTTTTTCAAAAAAATATTTTCTGCCGGTGAAGTTTTTGAGGGCTGATTTCTTGTCCTGTGATAAAAAGCCTTCTGTTTCCATTGCCAAAGCTTTCAGGGGAGCATTTGCAAGCTTCTGGCACCATTTTTGAGTGAATTGCCAAAAGTCAGATTTTTGCTGAAATTGTGACCCTGGGGCTTATGGATTTTTTCAAAAAAATATTTTCTGTCGGTTAAGTTTTTGAGGGCTGATTTCTTGTCCTGTGATAAAAAGCCTTCTGTTTCCATCGCCAAAGCTTTCAGGGGAGCATTTGCAAGCTTCTGGCACCATTTTTGAGTCAATTGCCAAAAGTCAGATTTTTGCTGAAATTGTGACCCCGGGGCTTAGGGATTTTTTCAAAAAAATATTTTCTGCCGGTTAAGTTTTTGAGGGCTGATTTCTTGTTCTGTGATAAAAAGCCTTCTGTTTCGAGTGCCAAACCTTTCAGGAGAGCATTTTCAAGCTTCTGGCACAATTTTTGAGTGAATTGCCAAAAGTCAGATTTTTGCTGAAATTGTGACCCCGGGGCTTAGGGATTTTTTCAAAAAAATATTTTCTGCCGGTGAATTTTTTGAGGGCTGATTTCTTGTTCTGTGATAAAAAGCCTTCTGTTTCCATCGCCAAAGCTTTCAGGGGAGCATTTGCAAGCTTCTGGCACCATTTTTGAGTGAATTGCCAAAAGTCAGATTTTTGCTGAAATTGTGACCCCGGGGCTTAGGGATTTTTTCAAAAAAATATTTTCTGCCGGTGAAGTTTTTGAGGGCTGATTTCTTGTCCTGTGATAAAAAGCCTTCTGTTTCCATCGCCAAAGCTTTCAGGGGAGCATTTGCAAGCTTCTGGCACCATTTTTGAGTCAATTGCCAAAAGTCAGATTTTTGCTGAAATTGTGACCCCGGGGCTTAGGGATTTTTTCAAAAAAAAATTTCTGCCGGTTAAGTTTTTGAGGGCTGATTTCTTGTTCTGTGATAAAAAGCCTTCTGTTTCCATCGCCAAAGCTTTCAGGGGAGCATTTGCAAGCTTCTGGCACCATTTTTGAGTGAATTGCCAAAAGTCAGATTTTTGCTGAAATTGTGACCCCGGGGCTTAGGGATTTTTTCAAAAAAATATTTTCTGCTGGTTAAGTTTTTGAGGGCTGATTTCTTGTTCTGTGATAAAAAGCCTTCTGTTTCCATCGCCAAAGCTTTCAGGGGAGCATTTGCAAGCTTCTTGCACCATTTTTGAGTGAATTGCCAAAAGTCAGATTTTTGCTGAAATTGTGACCCCGGGGCTTAGGGATTTTTTCAAAAAAATATTTTCTGCCGGTGAAGTTTTTGAGGGCTGATTTCTTGTCCTGTGATAAAAAGCCTTCTGTTTCCATCGCCAAAGCTTTCAGGGGAGCATTTGCAAGCTTCTGGCACCATTTTTGAGTCAATTGCCAAAAGTCAGATTTTTGCTGAAATTGTGACCCTGGGGCTTAGGGATTTTTTCAAAAAAAAAATTCTGCCGGTTAAGTTTTTGAGGGCTGATTTCTTGTTCTGTGATAAAAAGCCTTCTGTTTCCATCGCCAAAGCTTTCAGGGGAGCATTTGCAAGCTTCTGGCACCATTTTTGAGTGAATTGCCAAAAGTCAGATTTTTGCTGAAATTGTGACCCCGGGGCTTAGGGATTTTTTCAAAAAAATATTTTCTGCCGGTGAAGTTTTTGAGGGCTGATTTCTTGTTCTGTGATAAAAAGCCTTCTGTTTCCATCGCCAAAGCTTTCAGGGGAGCATTTGCAAGCTTCTGGCACCATTTTTGAGTGAATTGCCAAAAGTCAGATTTTTGCTGAAATTGTGACCCCGGGGCTTAGGGATTTTTTCAAAAAAATATTTTCTGCCGGTGAAGTTTTTGAGGGCTGATTTCTTGTTCTGTGATAAAAAGCCTTCTGTTTCCATCGCCAAAGCTTTCAGGGGAGCATTTGCAAGCTTCTGGCACCATTTTTGAGTGAATTGCCAAAAGTCAGATTTTTGCTGAAATTGTGACCCCGGGGCTTAGGGATTTTTTCAAAAAAATATTTTCTGCCGGTTAAGTTTTTGAGGGCTGATTTCTTGTCCTGTGATAAAAAGCCTTCTGTTTCCATCGCCAAAGCTTTCAGGGGAGCATTTGCAAGCTTCTGGCACCATTTTTGAGTGAATTGCCAAAAGTCAGATTTTTTCTGAAATTGTGACCCCGGGGCTTAGGGATTTTTTCAAAAAAAAATTTCTGCCGGTTAAGTTTTTGAGGGCTGATTTCTTGTTCTGTGATAAAAAGCCTTCTGTTTCCATCGCCAAAGCTTTCAGGGGAGCATTTGCAAGCTTCTTGCACCATTTTTGAGTGAATTGCCAAAAGTCAGATTTTTGCTGAAATTGTGACCCCGGGGCTTAGGGATTTTTTCAAAAAAATATTTTCTGCCGGTGAAGTTTTTGAGGGCTGATTTCTTGTTCTGTGATAAAAAGCCTTCTGTTTCCATCGCCAAAGCTTTCAGGGGAGCATTTGCAAGCTTCTGGCACCATTTTTGAGTGAATTGCCAAAAGTCAGATTTTTGCTGAAATTGTGACCCCGGGGCTTAGGGATTTTTTCAAAAAAATATTTTCTGCCGGTTAAGTTTTTGAGGGCTGATTTCTTGTCCTGTGATAAAAAGCCTTCTGTTTCCATCGCCAAAGCTTTCAGGGGAGCATTTGCAAGCTTCTGGCACCATTTTTGAGTGAATTGCCAAAAGTCAGATTTTTGCTGAAATTGTGACCCCGGGGCTTAGGGATTTTTTCAAAAAAAAATTTCTGCCGGTTAAGTTTTTGAGGGCTGATTTCTTGTTCTGTGATAAAAAGCCTTCTGTTTCCATCGCCAAAGCTTTCAGGGGAGCATTTGCAAGCTTCTGGCACCATTTTTGAGTGAATTGCCAAAAGTCAGATTTTTGCTGAAATTGTGACCCCGGGGCTTAGGGGTTTTTTCAAAAAAATATTTTCTGCCTGTTAAGTTTTTGAGGGCTGATTTCTTGTTCTGTGATAAAAAGCCTTCTGTTTCCATCGCCAAAGCTTTCAGGGGAGCATTTGCAAGCTTCTGGCACCATTTTTGAGTGAATTGCCAAAAGTCAGATTTTTGCTGAAATTGTGACCCCGGGGCTTAGGGATTTTTTCAAAAAAATATTTTCTGCCGGTGAAGTTTTTGAGGGCTGATTTCTTGTCCTGTGATAAAAAGCCTTCTGTTTCCATTGCCAAAGCTTTCAGGGGAGCATTTGCAAGCTTCTGGCACCATTTTTGAGTCAATTGCCAAAAGTCAGATTTTTGCTGAAATTGTGACCCTGGGGCTTATGGATTTTTTCAAAAAAATATTTTCTGTCGGTTAAGTTTTTGAGGGCTGATTTCTTGTCCTGTGATAAAAAGCCTTCTGTTTCCATCGCCAAAGCTTTCAGGGGAGCATTTGCAAGCTTCTGGCACCATTTTTGAGTCAATTGCCAAAAGTCAGATTTTTGCTGAAATTGTGACCCCGGGGCTTAGGGATTTTTTCAAAAAAATATTTTCTGCCGGTTAAGTTTTTGAGGGCTGATTTCTTGTTCTGTGATAAAAAGCCTTCTGTTTCGAGTGCCAAACCTTTCAGGAGAGCATTTTCAAGCTTCTGGCACAATTTTTGAGTGAATTGCCAAAAGTCATATTTTTGCTGAAATTGTGACCCCGGGGCTTAGGGATTTTTTCAAAAAAATATTTTCTGCCGGTGAAGTTTTTGAGGGCTGATTTCTTGTTCTGTGATAAAAAGCCTTCTGTTTCCATCGCCAAAGCTTTCAGGGGAGCATTTGCAAGCTTCTGGCACCATTTTTGAGTGAATTGCCAAAAGTCAGATTTTTGCTGAAATTGTGACCCCGGGGCTTAGGGATTTTTTCAAAAAAATATTTTCTGCCGGTGAAGTTTTTGAGGGCTGATTTCTTGTCCTGTGATAAAAAGCCTTCTGTTTCCATCGCCAAAGCTTTCAGGGGAGCATTTGCAAGCTTCTGGCACCATTTTTGAGTCAATTGCCAAAAGTCAGATTTTTGCTGAAATTGTGACCCCGGGGCTTAGGGATTTTTTCAAAAAAAAATTTCTGCCGGTTAAGTTTTTGAGGGCTGATTTCTTGTTCTGTGATAAAAAGCCTTCTGTTTCCATCGCCAAAGCTTTCAGGGGAGCATTTGCAAGCTTCTGGCACCATTTTTGAGTGAATTGCCAAAAGTCAGATTTTTGCTGAAATTGTGACCCCGGGGCTTAGGGATTTTTTCAAAAAAATATTTTCTGCTGGTTAAGTTTTTGAGGGCTGATTTCTTGTTCTGTGATAAAAAGCCTTCTGTTTCCATCGCCAAAGCTTTCAGGGGAGCATTTGCAAGCTTCTTGCACCATTTTTGAGTGAATTGCCAAAAGTCAGATTTTTGCTGAAATTGTGACCCCGGGGCTTAGGGATTTTTTCAAAAAAATATCTTCTGCCGGTGAAGTTTTTGAGGGCTGATTTCTTGTTCTGTGATAAAAAGCCTTCTGTTTCCATCGCCAAAGCTTTCAGGGGAGCATTTGCAAGCTTCTGGCACCATTTTTGAGTGAATTGCCAAAAGTCAGATTTTTGCTGAAATTGTGACCCCGGGGCTTAGTGATTTTTTCAAAAAAATATTTTCTGCCGGTGAAGTTTTTGAGGGCTGATTTCTTGTCCTGTGATAAAAAGCCTTCTGTTTCCATCGCCAAAGCTTTCAGGGGAGCATTTGCAAGCTTCTGGCACCATTTTTGAGTCAATTGCCAAAAGTCAGATTTTTGCTGAAATTGTGACCCTGGGGCTTAGGGATTTTTTCAAAAAAAAAATTCTGCCGGTTAAGTTTTTGAGGGCTGATTTCTTGTTCTGTGATAAAAAGCCTTCTGTTTCCATCGCCAAAGCTTTCAGGGGAGCATTTGCAAGCTTCTGGCACCATTTTTGAGTGAATTGCCAAAAGTCAGATTTTTGCTGAAATTGTGACCCCGGGGCTTAGGGATTTTTTCAAAAAAATATTTTCTGCCGGTGAAGTTTTTGAGGGCTGATTTCTTGTTCTGTGATAAAAAGCCTTCTGTTTCCATCGCCAAAGCTTTCAGGGGAGCATTTGCAAGCTTCTGGCACCATTTTTGAGTGAATTGCCAAAAGTCAGATTTTTGCTGAAATTGTGACCCCGGGGCTTAGGGATTTTTTCAAAAAAATATTTTCTGCCAGTGAAGTTTTTGAGGGCTGATTTCTTGTTCTGTGATAAAAAGCCTTCTGTTTCCATTGCCAAAGCTTTCAGGGGAGCATTTGCAAGCTTCTGGCACCATTTTTGAGTGAATTGCCAAAAGTCAGATTTTTGCTGAAATTGTGACCCTGGGGCTTATGGATTTTTTCAAAAAAATATTTTCTGCCGGTTAAGTTTTTGAGGGCTGATTTCTTGTTCTGTGATAAAAAGCCTTCTGTTTCGAGTGCCAAACCTTCCAGGAGAGCATTTTCAAGCTTCTGGCACAATTTTTGAGTGAATTGCCAAAAGTCATATTTTTGCTGAAATTGTGACCCCGGGGCTTAGGGATTTTTTCAAAAAAATATTTTCTGCCGGTGAAGTTTTTGAGGGCTGATTTCTTGTTCTGTGATAAAAAGCCTTCTGTTTCCATCGCCAAAGCTTTCAGGGGAGCATTTGCAAGCTTCTGGCACCATTTTTGAGTGAATTGCCAAAAGTCAGATTTTTGCTGAAATTGTGACCCCGGGGCTTAGGGATTTTTTCAAAAAAATATTTTCTGCCGGTGAAGTTTTTGAGGGCTGATTTCTTGTCCTGTGATAAAAAGCCTTCTGTTTCCATCGCCAAAGCTTTCAGGGGAGCATTTGCAAGCTTCTGGCACCATTTTTGAGTCAATTGCCAAAAGTCAGATTTTTGCTGAAATTGTGACCCCGGGGCTTAGGGATTTTTTCAAAAAAAAATTTCTGCCGGTTAAGTTTTTGAGGGCTGATTTCTTGTTCTGTGATAAAAAGCCTTCTGTTTCCATCGCCAAAGCTTTCAGGGGAGCATTTGCAAGCTTCTGGCACCATTTTTGAGTCAATTGCCAAAAGTCAGATTTTTGCTGAAATTGTGACCCCGGGGCTTAGGGATTTTTTCAAAAAAATATTTTCTGCCGGTGAAGTTTTTGAGGGCTGATTTCTTGTTCTGTGATAAAAAGCCTTCTGTTTCCATCGCCAAAGCTTTCAGGGGAGCATTTGCAAGCTTCTGGCACCATTTTTGAGTGAATTGCCAAAAGTCAGATTTTTGCTGAAATTGTGACCCCGGGGCTTAGGGATTTTTTCAAAAAAATATTTTCTGCCGGTGAAGTTTTTGAGGGCTGATTTCTTGTCCTGTGATAAAAAGCCTTCTGTTTCCATTGCCAAAGCTTTCAGGGGAGCATTTGCAAGCTTCTGGCACCATTTTTGAGTGAATTGCCAAAAGTCAGATTTTTGCTGAAATTGTGACCCTGGGGCTTATGGATTTTTTCAAAAAAATATTTTCTGCCGGTTAAGTTTTTGAGGGCTGATTTCTTGTTCTGTGATAAAAAGCCTTCTGTTTCGAGTGCCAAACCTTTCAGGAGAGCATTTTCAAGCTTCTGGCACAATTTTTGAGTGAATTGCCAAAAGTCATATTTTTGCTGAAATTGTGACCCCGGGGCTTAGGGATTTTTTCAAAAAAATATTTTCTGCCGGTGAAGTTTTTGAGGGCTGATTTCTTGTTCTGTGATAAAAAGCCTTCTGTTTCCATCGCCAAAGCTTTCAGGGGAGCATTTGCAAGCTTCTGGCACCATTTTTGAGTGAATTGCCAAAAGTCAGATTTTTGCTGAAATTGTGACCCCGGGGCTTAGGGATTTTTTCAAAAAAATATTTTCTGCCGGTGAAGTTTTTGAGGGCTGATTTCTTGTCCTGTGATAAAAAGCCTTCTGTTTCCATCGCCAAAGCTTTCAGGGGAGCATTTGCAAGCTTCTGGCACCATTTTTGAGTCAATTGCCAAAAGTCAGATTTTTGCTGAAATTGTGACCCCGGGGCTTAGGGATTTTTTCAAAAAAAAATTTCTGCCGGTTAAGTTTTTGAGGGCTGATTTCTTGTTCTGTGATAAAAAGCCTTCTGTTTCCATCGCCAAAGCTTTCAGGGGAGCATTTGCAAGCTTCTGGCACCATTTTTGAGTCAATTGCCAAAAGTCAGATTTTTGCTGAAATTGTGACCCCGGGGCTTAGGGATTTTTTCAAAAAAATATTTTCTGCCGGTTAAGTTTTTGAGGGCTGATTTCTTGTTCTGTGATAAAAAGCCTTCTGTTTCCATCGCCAAAGCTTTCAGGGGAGCATTTGCAAGCTTCTGGCACCATTTTTGAGTGAATTGCCAAAAGTCAGATTTTTGCTGAAATTGTGACCCCGGGGCTTAGGGATTTTTTCAAAAAAATATTTTCTGCCGGTGAAGTTTTTGAGGGCTGATTTCTTGTTCTGTGATAAAAAGCCTTCTGTTTCCATCGCCAAAGCTTTCAGGGGAGCATTTGCAAGCTTCTGGCACCATTTTTGAGTGAATTGCCAAAAGTCAGATTTTTGCTGAAATTGTGACCCCGGGGCTTAGGGATTTTTTCAAAAAAATATTTTCTGCCGGTGAAGTTTTTGAGGGCTGATTTCTTGTCCTGTAATAAAAAGCCTTCTGTTTCCATCGCCAAAGCTTTCAGGGGAGCATTTGCAAGCTTCTGGCACCATTTTTGAGTCAATTGCCAAAAGTCAGATTTTTGCTGAAATTGTGACCCTGGGGCTTAGGGATTTTTTCAAAAAAAAAATTCTGCCGGTTAAGTTTTTGAGGGCTGATTTCTTGTTCTGTGATAAAAAGCCTTCTGTTTCCATCGCCAAAGCTTTCAGGGGAGCATTTGCAAGCTTCTGGCACCATTTTTGAGTGAATTGCCAAAAGTCAGATTTTTGCTGAAATTGTGACCCCGGGGCTTAGGGATTTTTTCAAAAAAATATTTTCTGCCGGTGAATTTTTTGAGGGCTGATTTCTTGTTCTGTGATAAAAAGCCTTCTGTTTCCATCGCCAAAGCTTTCAGGGGAGCATTTGCAAGCTTCTGGCACCATTTTTGAGTGAATTGCCAAAAGTCAGATTTTTGCTGAAATTGTGACCCCGGGGCTTAGGGATTTTTTCAAAAAAATATTTTCTGCCGGTGAAGTTTTTGAGGGCTGATTTCTTGTTCTGTGATAAAAAGCCTTCTGTTTCCATCGCCAAAGCTTTCAGGGGAGCATTTGCAAGCTTCTGGCACCATTTTTGAGTGAATTGCCAAAAGTCAGATTTTTGCTGAAATTGTGACCCCGGGGCTTAGGGATTTTTTCAAAAAAATATTTTCTGCCGGTGAAGTTTTTGAGGGCTGATTTCTTGTCCTGTGATAAAAAGCCTTCTGTTTCCATTGCCAAAGCTTTCAGGGGAGCATTTGCAAGCTTCTGGCACCATTTTTGAGTGAATTGCCAAAAGTCAGATTTTTGCTGAAATTGTGACCCCGGGGCTTAGGGATTTTTTCAAAAAAATATTTTCTGTCGGTTAAGTTTTTGAGGGCTGATTTCTTGTCCTGTGATAAAAAGCCTTCTGTTTCCATGGCCAAAGCTTTCAGGGGAGCATTTGCAAGCTTCTGGCACCATTTTTGAGTGAATTGCCAAAAGTCAGATTTTTGCTGAAATTGTGACCCCGGGGCTTAGGGATTTTTTCAAAAAAATATTTTCTGCCGGTGAAGTTTTTGAGGGCTGATTTCTTGTTCTGTGATAAAAAGCCTTCTGTTTCCATCGCCAAAGCTTTCAGGGGAGCATTTGCAAGCTTCTGGCACCATTTTTGAATGAATTGCCAAAAGTCAGATTTTTGCTGAAATTGTGACCCCGGGGCTTAGGGATTTTTTCAAAAAAATATTTTCTGCCAGTGAAGTTTTTGAGGGCTGATTTCTTGTCCTGTGATAAAAAGCCTTCTGTTTCCATCGCCAAAGCTTTCAGGGGAGCATTTGCAAGCTTCTGGCACCATTTTTGAGTGAATTGCCAAAAGTCAGATTTTTGCTGAAATTGTGACCCCGGGGCTTAGGGATTTTTTCAAAAAAATATTTTCTGCCGGTGAAGTTTTTGAGGGCTGATTTCTTGTCCTGTGATAAGAAGCCTTCTGTTTCCATCGCCAAACCTTTCAGGGGAGCATTTTCAAGCTTCTGGCACCATTTTTGAGTGAATTGCCAAAAGTCAGATTTTTGCTGAAATTGTGACCCCGGGGATTAGGGATTTTTTCAAAAAAATATTTTCTGCCGGTTAAGTTTTTGAGGGCTGATTTCTTGTCCTGTGATAAAAAGCCTTCTGTTTCCATCGCCAAAGCTTTCAGGGGAGCATTTGCAAGCTTCTGGCACCATTTTTGAGTCAATTGCCAAAAGTCAGATTTCTGCTCAAATTGTGACCCCGGGGCTTAGGGATTTTTTCAAAAAAAAATTTCTGCCGGTTAAGTTTTTGAGGGCTGATTTCTTGTTCTGTGATAAAAAGCCTTCTGTTTCCATCGCCAAAGCTTTCAGGGGAGCATTTGCAAGCTTCTGGCACCATTTTTGAGTGAATTGCCAAAAGTCAGATTTTTGCTGAAATTGTGACCCCGGGGCTTAGGGATTTTTTCAAAAAAATATTTTCTGCCGGTTAAGTTTTTGAGGGCTGATTTCTTGTTCTGTGATAAAAAGCCTTCTGTTTCCATCGCCAAAGCTTTCAGGGGAGCATTTGCAAGCTTCTGGCACCATTTTTGAGTGAATTGCCAAAAGTCAGATTTTTGCTGAAATTGTGACCCCGGGGCTTAGGGATTTTTTCAAAAAAATATTTTCTGCCGGTGAAGTTTTTGAGGGCTGATTTCTTGTTCTGTGATAAAAAGCCTTCTGTTTCCATCGCCAAAGCTTTCAGGGGAGCATTTGCAAGCTTCTGGCACCATTTTTGAGTGAATTGCCAAAAGTCAGATTTTTGCTGAAATTGTGACCCCGGGGCTTAGGGATTTTTTCAAAAAAATATTTTCTGCCGGTGAAGTTTTTGAGGGCTGATTTCTTGTCCTGTAATAAAAAGCCTTCTGTTTCCATCGCCAAAGCTTTCAGGGGAGCATTTGCAAGCTTCTGGCACCATTTTTGAGTCAATTGCCAAAAGTCAGATTTTTGCTGAAATTGTGACCCTGGGGCTTAGGGATTTTTTCAAAAAAAAAATTCTGCCGGTTAAGTTTTTGAGGGCTGATTTCTTGTTCTGTGATAAAAAGCCTTCTGTTTCCATCGCCAAAGCTTTCAGGGGAGCATTTGCAAGCTTCTGGCACCATTTTTGAGTGAATTGCCAAAAGTCAGATTTTTGCTGAAATTGTGACCCCGGGGCTTAGGGATTTTTTCAAAAAAATATTTTCTGCCGGTGAATTTTTTGAGGGCTGATTTCTTGTTCTGTGATAAAAAGCCTTCTGTTTCCATCGCCAAAGCTTTCAGGGGAGCATTTGCAAGCTTCTGGCACCATTTTTGAGTGAATTGCCAAAAGTCAGATTTTTGCTGAAATTGTGACCCCGGGGCTTAGGGATTTTTTCAAAAAAATATTTTCTGCCGGTGAAGTTTTTGAGGGCTGATTTCTTGTTCTGTGATAAAAAGCCTTCTGTTTCCATCGCCAAAGCTTTCAGGGGAGCATTTGCAAGCTTCTGGCACCATTTTTGAGTGAATTGCCAAAAGTCAGATTTTTGCTGAAATTGTGACCCCGGGGCTTAGGGATTTTTTCAAAAAAATATTTTCTGCCGGTGAAGTTTTTGAGGGCTGATTTCTTGTCCTGTGATAAAAAGCCTTCTGTTTCCATTGCCAAAGCTTTCAGGGGAGCATTTGCAAGCTTCTGGCACCATTTTTGAGTGAATTGCCAAAAGTCAGATTTTTGCTGAAATTGTGACCCCGGGGCTTAGGGATTTTTTCAAAAAAATATTTTCTGTCGGTTAAGTTTTTGAGGGCTGATTTCTTGTCCTGTGATAAAAAGCCTTCTGTTTCCATGGCCAAAGCTTTCAGGGGAGCATTTGCAAGCTTCTGGCACCATTTTTGAGTGAATTGCCAAAAGTCAGATTTTTGCTGAAATTGTGACCCCGGGGCTTAGGGATTTTTTCAAAAAAATATTTTCTGCCGGTGAAGTTTTTGAGGGCTGATTTCTTGTTCTGTGATAAAAAGCCTTCTGTTTCCATCGCCAAAGCTTTCAGGGGAGCATTTGCAAGCTTCTGGCACCATTTTTGAATGAATTGCCAAAAGTCAGATTTTTGCTGAAATTGTGACCCCGGGGCTTAGGGATTTTTTCAAAAAAATATTTTCTGCCAGTGAAGTTTTTGAGGGCTGATTTCTTGTCCTGTGATAAAAAGCCTTCTGTTTCCATCGCCAAAGCTTTCAGGGGAGCATTTGCAAGCTTCTGGCACCATTTTTGAGTGAATTGCCAAAAGTCAGATTTTTGCTGAAATTGTGACCCCGGGGCTTAGGGATTTTTTCAAAAAAATATTTTCTGCCGGTGAAGTTTTTGAGGGCTGATTTCTTGTCCTGTGATAAGAAGCCTTCTGTTTCCATCGCCAAACCTTTCAGGGGAGCATTTTCAAGCTTCTGGCACCATTTTTGAGTGAATTGCCAAAAGTCAGATTTTTGCTGAAATTGTGACCCCGGGGATTAGGGATTTTTTCAAAAAAATATTTTCTGCCGGTTAAGTTTTTGAGGGCTGATTTCTTGTCCTGTGATAAAAAGCCTTCTGTTTCCATCGCCAAAGCTTTCAGGGGAGCATTTGCAAGCTTCTGGCACCATTTTTGAGTCAATTGCCAAAAGTCAGATTTCTGCTCAAATTGTGACCCCGGGGCTTAGGGATTTTTTCAAAAAAATATTTTCTGCCGGTTAAGTTTTTGAGGGCTGATTTCTTGTCCTGTGATAAAAAGCCTTCTGTTTCCATCGCCAAACCTTTCAGGGGAGCATTTGCAAGCTTCTGGCACCATTTTTGAGTGAATTGCCAAAAGTCAGATTTTTGCTGAAATTGTGACCCCGGGGCTTAGGGATTTTTTCAAAAAAATATTTTCTGCCGGTTAAGTTTTTGAGAGCTGATTTCTTGTCCTGTGATAAAAAGCCTTCTGTTTCCATCGCCAAAGCTTTCAGGAGAGCATTTTCAAGCTTTAGGCACCATTTTTGAGTGAATTGCCAAAAGTCAGATTTTTGCTGAAATTGTGACCCCGGGGCTTAGGGATTTTTTCAAAACAATATTTTCTGCCGGTGAAGTTTTTGAGGGCTGATTTCTTGTTCTGTGATAAAAAGCCTTCTGTTTCCATCGCCAAAGCTTTCAGGGGAGCATTTGCAAGCTTCTGGCACCATTTTTGAGTGAATTGCCAAAAGTCAGATTTTTGCTGAAATTGTGACCCCGGGGTTTAGGGATTTTTTCAAAAAAATATTTTCTGCCGGTTAAGTTTTTGAGGGCTGATTTCTTGTCCTGTGATAAAAAGCCTTCTGTTTCCATCGCCAAAGCTTTCAGGGGAGCATTTGCAAGCTTCTGGCACCATTTTTGAGTCAATTGCCAAAAGTCAGATTTCTGCTGAAATTGTGACCCCGGGGCTTAGGGATTTTTTCAAAAAAATATTTTCTGCCGGTTAAGTTTTTGAGGGCTGATTTCTTGTCCTGTGATAAAAAGCCTTCTGTTTCCATCGCCAAAGCTTTCAGGGGAGCATTTGCAAGCTTCTGGCACCATTTTTGAGTGAAGTGCCAAAAGTCAGATTTTTGCTGAAATTGTGACCCCGGGGCTTAGGGATTTTTTCAAAAAAATATTTTCTGTCGGTTAAGTTTTTGAGGGCTGATTTCTTGTTCTGTGATAAAAAGCCTTCTGTTTCCATCGCCAAAGCTTTCAGGGGAGCATTTGCAAGCTTCTGGCACCATTTTTGAGTGAATTGCCAAAAGTCAGATTTTTGCTGAAATTGTGACCCCGGGGCTTAGGGATTTTTTCAAAAAAATATTTTCTGCCGGTTAAGTTTTTGAGAGCTGATTTCTTGTCCTGTGTTTTGATGAAATTGTGACCCCGGGGCTTAGGGATTTTTTCAAAAAAAAATTTTTCTGCCGGTTAAGTTGTCGAGGGCTGATTTCTTTTCCCGTGATAAAAAGCCTTCTGTTTCGACCGCCAAAACTCTCAGGGGAGCATTTGCAACCGTTTGGCACCATTTTTGAGTGAATGGCCGAAAGTCAGGTTTTTGATGAAATTGTGACCCCGGGGCTTAGGGATTTTTTCAAAAAAATATATTTCTGCCGGTTAAGTTGTCGAGGGCTGATTTATTTTCCGTTTGGCACCATTTTTGAGTGAATGGCCGAAAGTCAGATTTTTGATGAAATTGTGACCCCGGGGCTTAGGGATTTTTTCAAAAAAAATATTTCTGCCGGTTAAGTTGTCGAGGGCTGATTTATTTTCCGTTTGGCACCATTTTTGAGTGAATGGCCGAAAGTCAGATTTTTGATGAAATTGTGACCCTGGGGCTTAGGGATTTTTTCAAAAAAATATATTTCTGCCGGTTAAGTTGTTGAGGGCTGATTTCTTTTCCCGTGATAAAAAGCCTTCTGTTTCGACCGCCAAACTTCTCTGGGGAGCATTTGCAACCGTTTGGCACCATTTTTGAGTGAATGGCCGAAAGTCAGATTTTTGATGAAATTGTGACCCCGGGGCTTAGGGATTTTTTCAAAAAAATATTTTTCTGCCGGTTAAGTTGTCGAGGGCTGATTTCTTTTCCCGTGATAAAAAGCCTTCTGTTTCGACCGCCAAACCTCTCAGGGGAGCATTTGCAACCGTTTGGCACCATGTTTGAGTGAATGGCCGAAAGTTAGATTTTTGATGAAATTGTGACCCCGGGGCTTAGGGATTTTTTCAAAAAAATATAATTCTGCCGGTTAAGTTGTCGAGGGCTGATTTCTTTTCCCGTGATAAAAAGCCTTCTGTTTCGACCGCCAAACTTCTCTGGGGAGCATTTGCAACCGTTTGGCACCATTTTTGAGTGAATGGCCGAAAGTCAGATTTTTGATGAAATTGTGACCCCGGGGCTTAGGAATTTTTTTGCAAAAAAATATTTTTCTGCTGGTTAAGTTGTCGAGGGCTAATTTCTTTTCCGTTTGGCACCATTTTTGAGTGAATGGCCGAAAGTCAGATTTTTGATGAAATTGTGACCCCGGGGCTTAGGGATTTTTTCAAAAAAAAATTTTTCTGCCGGTTAAGTTGTCGAGGGCTGATTTCTTTTCCCGTGATAAAAAGCCTTCTGTTTCGACCGCCAAACCTCTTAGGGGAGCAATTGCAACCGTTTGGCACCATTTTTGAGTGAATGGCCGAAAGTCAGCTTTTTGATGAAATTGTGACCCCGGGGCTTAGGGATTTTTTCAAAAAAATATATTTCTGCCGGTTAAGTTGTCGAGGGCAGATTTCTTTTCCGTTTGGCACCATTTTTGAGTGAATGGCCGAAAGTCAGATTTTTGATGAAATTGTGACCCCGGGGCTTAGGGATTTTTTCAAAAAAATATTTTTCTGCCGGTTAAGTTGTCGAGGGCTGATTTCTTTTCCCGTGATAAGAAGCCTTCTGTTTCGACCGCCAAACCTCTCAGGGGAGCATTTGCAACCATTTGGTACCATGTTTGAGTGAATGGCCGAAAGTCAGATTTTTGATGAAATTGTGACCCCGGGGCTTAGGGATTTTTTCAAAAAAATATTTTTCTGCCGGTTAAGTTGTTGGGGGCTGATTTCTTTTCCCGTGATAAAAAGCCTTCTGTTTCGACCGCCAAACCTCTCAGGGGAGCATTTGCAACCGTTTGGCACCATGTTTGAGTGAATGGCCGAAAGTCAGATTTTTGATGAAATTGTGACCCCGGGGCTTAGGGATTTTTTCAAAAAAATATTTTTCTGCCGGTTAAGTTATCGAGGGCTTATTTCTTTTCCCGTCATAAAAAGCCTTCTGTTTCGACCGCCAAACCTCTCAGGGGAGCATTTGCAACCGTTTGGCACCATTTTTGAGTGAATGGCCGAAAGTCAGATTTTTGATGAAATTGTGACCCCGGGGCTTAGGGATTTTTTCAAAAAAATATATTTCTGCCGGTTAAGTTGTCGAGGGCTGATTTCTTTTCCCGTGATAAAAAGCCTTCTGTTTCGACCGCCAAACTTCTCTGGGGAGCATTTGCAACCGTTTGGCACCATTTTTGAGTGAATGGCCGAAAGTCAGATTTTTGATGAAATTGTGACCCCGGGGCTTAGGGATTTTTTCAAAAAAATATTTTTCTGCCGGTTAAGTTGTCGAGGGCTGATTTCTTTTCCCGTGATAAAAAGCCTTCTGTTTCGACCGCCAAACCTCTTAGGGGAGCAATTGCAACCGTTTGGCACCATTTTTGAGTGAATGGCCGAAAGTCAGCTTTTTGATGAAATTGTGACCCCGGGGCTTAGGGATTTTTTCAAAAAAATATATTTCTGCCGGTTAAGTTGTCGAGGGCAGATTTCTTTTCCGTTTGGCACCATTTTTGAGTGAATGGCCGAAAGTCAGATTTTTGATGAAATTGTGACCCCGGGGCTTAGGGATTTTTTCAAAAAAATATTTTTCTGCCGGTTAAGTTGTCGAGGGCTGATTTCTTTTCCCGTGATAAGAAGCCTTCTGTTTCGACCGCCAAACCTCTCAGGGGAGCATTTGCAACCATTTGGTACCATGTTTGAGTGAATGGCCGAAAGTCAGATTTTTGATGAAATTGTGACCCCGGGGCTTAGGGATTTTTTCAAAAAAATATTTTTCTGCCGGTTAAGTTGTTGGGGGCTGATTTCTTTTCCCGTGATAAAAAGCCTTCTGTTTCGACCGCCAAACCTCTCAGGGGAGCATTTGCAACCGTTTGGCACCATGTTTGAGTGAATGGCCGAAAGTCAGATTTTTGATGAAATTGTGACCCCGGGGCTTAGGGATTTTTTCAAAAAAATATTTTTCTGCCGGTTAAGTTGTCGAGGGCTTATTTCTTTTCCCGTCATAAAAAGCCTTCTGTTTCGACCGCCAAACCTCTCAGGGGAGCATTTGCAACCGTTTGGCACCATTTTTGAGTGAATGGCCGAAAGTCAGATTTTTGATGAAATTGTGACCCCGGGGCTTAGGGATTTTTTCAAAAAAATATATTTCTGCCGGTTAAGTTGTCGAGGGCTGATTTCTTTTCCCGTGATAAAAAGCCTTCTGTTTCGACCGCCAAACTTCTCTGGGGAGCATTTGCAACCGTTTGGCACCATTTTTGAGTGAATGGCCGAAAGTCAGATTTTTGATGAAATTGTGACCCCGGGGCTTAGGGATTTTTTCAAAAAAATATTTTTCTGCCGGTTAAGTTGTCGAGGGCTGATTTCTTTTCCCGTGATAAAAAGCCTTCTGTTTCGACCGCCAAACCTCTCAGGGGAGCATTTGCAACCGTTTGGCACCATGTTTGAGTGAATGGCCGAAAGTTAGATTTTTGATGAAATTGTGACCCCGGGGCTTAGGGATTTTTTCAAAAAAATATATTTCTGCCGGTTAAGTTGTCGAGGGCTGATTTCTTTTCCCGTGATAAAAAGCCTTCTGTTTCGACCGCCAAACTTCTCTGGGGAGCATTTGCAACCGTTTGGCACCATTTTTGAGTGAATGGCCGAAAGTCAGCTTTTTGATGAAATTGGGACCCCGGGGCTTAGGGATTTTTTCAAAAAAATATATTTCTGCCGGTTAAGTTGTCGAGGGCAGATTTCTTTTCCGTTTGGCACCATTTTTGAGTGAATGGCCGAAAGTCAGATTTTTGATGAAATTGTGACCCCGGGGCTTAGGGATTTTTTCAAAAAAATATTTTTCTGCCGGTTAAGTTGTCGAGGGCTGATTTCTTTTCCCGTGATAAAAAGCCTTCTGTTTCGACCGCCAAACCTCTCAGGGGAGCATTTGCAACCGTTTGGCACCATGTTTGAGTGAATGGCCGAAAGTCAGATTTTTGATGAAATTGTGACCCCGGGGCTTAGGGATTTTTTCAAAAAAATATATTTCTGCCGGTTAAGTTGTCTTGGGCTGATTTCTTTTCCCGTGATAAAAAGCCTTCTGTTTCGACCGCCAAACCTCTCAGGGGAGCATTTGCAACCGTTTGGCACCATTTTTGAGTGAATGGCCGAAAGTCAGATTTTTGATGAAATTGTGACCCCGGGGCTTAGGGATTTTTTTCAAAAAAATATTTTTCTGCCGGTTAAGTTGTCGAGGGCTGATTTCTTTTCCCGTGATAAAAAGCCTTCTGTTTCGACCACCAAACCTCTCAGGGGAGCATTTGCAACCGTTTGGCACCATTTTTGAGTGAATGGCCGAAAGTCAGATTATTGATGAAATTGTGACCCCGGGGCTTAGGGATTTTTTCAAAAAAATATTTTTCTGCCGGTTAAGTTGTCGAGGGCTGATTTCTTTTCCAGTGATAAAAAGCCTTCTGTTTCGACCGCCAAACCTCTCAGGGGAGCATTTTCAACCGTTTGGCACCATTTTTGAGTGAATGGCCGAAAGTCAGATTTTTGATGAAATTGTGACCCCGGGGCTTAGGGATTTTTTCAAAAAAATATATTTCTGCCGGTTAAGTTGTTGAGGGCTGATTTCTTTTCCCGTGATAAAAAGCCTTCCGTTTCGACCGCCAAACCTCTCAGGGGAGCATTTGCAACCGTTTGGCACCACTTTTGAGTGAATGGCCGAAAGTCAGGTTTTTGATGAAATTGTGACCCCGGGGCTTAGGGATTTTTTCAAAAAAATATATTTCTGCCGGTTAAGTTGTCGAGGGCTGATTTCTTTTCCCGTGATAAAAAGCCTTCTGTTTCGACCGCCAAACCTCTCAGGGGAGCATTTGCAACCGTTTGGCACCATTTTTGAGTGAATTGCCGAAAGTCAGATTTTTGATGAAATTGTGACCCCGGGGCTTAGGGATTTTTTCAAAAAAATATATTTCTGCCGGTTAAGTTGTCTTGGGCTGATTTCTTTTCCCGTGATAAAAAGCCTTCTGTTTCGACCGCCAAACCTCTCAGGGGAGCATTTACAACCGTTTGGCACCATTTTTGAGTGAATGGCCGAAAGTCAGATTTTTGATGAAATTGTGACCCCGGGGCTTAGGGATTTTTTTCAAAAAAATATTTTTCTGCCGGTTAAGTTGTCGAGGGCTGATTTCTTTTCCCGTGATAAAAAGCCTTCTGTTTCGACCGCCAAACCTCTCAGGGGAGCATTTGCAACCGTTTGGCACCATTTTTGAGTGAATGGCCGAAAGTCAGATTATTGATGAAATTGTGACCCCGGGGCTTAGGGATTTTTTCAAAAAAATATTTTTCTGCCGGTTAAGTTGTCGAGTGCTGATTTCTTTTCCAGTGATAAAAAGCCTTCTGTTTCGACCGCCAAACCTCTCAGGGGAGCATTTTCAACCGTTTGGCACCATTTTTGAGTGAATGGCCGAAAGTCAGATTTTTGATGAAATTGTGACCCCGGGGCTTAGGGATTTTTTCAAAAAAATATTTTTCTGCCGGTTAAGTTCTCGAGGGCTGATTTCTTTTCCCGTGATAAAAAGCCTTCTGTTTCGACCGCCAAACCTCTCAGGGGAGCATTTGCAACCGTTTGGCACCATTTTTGAGTGAATGGCCGAAAGTCAGATTTTTGATGAAATTGTGACCCCGGGGCTTAGGGATTTTTTCAAAAAAATATATTTCTGCCGGTTAAGTTGTTGAGGGCTGATTTCTTTTCCCGTGATAAAAAGCCTTCTGTTTCGACCGCCAAACCTCTCAGGGGAGCATTTGCAACCGTTTGGCACCACTTTTGAGTGAATGGCCGAAAGTCAGGTTTTTGATGAAATTGTGACCCCGGGGCTTAGGGATTTTTTCAAAAAAATATATTTCTGCCGGTTAAGTTGTCGAGGGCTGATTTCTTTTCCCGTGATAAAAAGCCTTCTGTTTCGACCGCCAAACCTCTCAGGGGAGCATTTGCAACCGTTTGGCACCATTTTTGAGTGAATTGCCGAAAGTCAGATTTTTGATGAAATTGTGACCCCGGGGCTTAGGGATTTTTTTCAAAAAAAATATTTTTCTGCCGGTTAAGTTGTCGAGGGCTGATTTCTTTTCCAGTGATAAAAAGCCTTCTGTTTCGACCGCCAAACCTCTCAGGGGAGCATTTTCAACCGTTTGGCACCATTTTTGAGTGAATGGCCGAAAGTCAGATTTTTGATGAAATTGTGACCCCGGGGCTTAGGGATTTTTTCAAAAAAATATTTTTCTGCCGGTTAAGTTCTCGAGGGCTGATTTCTTTTCCCGTGATAAAAAGCCTTCTGTTTCGACCGCCAAACCTCTCAGGGGAGCATTTGCAACCGTTTGGCACCATTTTTGAGTGAATGGCCGAAAGTCAGATTTTTTATGAAATTGTGACCCCAGGGCTTAGGGATTTTTTCAAAAAAATATATTTCTGCCGGTTAAGTTGTCTTGGGCTGATTTCTTTTCCCGTGATAAAAAGCCTTCTGTTTCGACCGCCAAACCTCTCAGGGGAGCATTTGCAACCGTTTGGCACCATTTTTGAGTGAATGGCCGAAAGTCAGATTTTTGATGAAATTGTGACCCCGGGGCTTAGGGATTTTTTCAAAAAAATATTTTTCTGCCGGTTAAGTTCTCGAGGGCTGATTTCTTTTCCCGTGATAAAAAGCCTTCTGTTTCGACCGCCAAACCTCTCAGGGGAGCATTTGCAACCGTTTGGCACCATTTTTGAGTGAATGGCCGAAAGTCAGATTTTTGATGAAATTGTGACCCCGGGGCTTAGGGATTTTTTCAAAAAAATATATTTCTGCCGGTTAAGTTGTTGAGGGCTGATTTCTTTTCCCGTGATAAAAAGCCTTCTGTTTCGACCGCCAAACCTCTCAGGGGAGCATTTGCAACCGTTTGGCACCACTTTTGAGTGAATGGCCGAAAGTCAGGTTTTTGATGAAATTGTGACCCCGGGGCTTAGGGATTTTTTCAAAAAAATATATTTCTGCCGGTTAAGTTGTCGAGGGCTGATTTCTTTTCCCGTGATAAAAAGCCTTCTGTTTCGACCGCCAAACCTCTCAGGGGAGCATTTGCAACCGTTTGGCACCATTTTTGAGTGAATTGCCGAAAGTCAGATTTTTGATGAAATTGTGACCCCGGGGCTTAGGGATTTTTTCAAAAAAATATATTTCTGCCGGTTAAGTTGTTGAGGGCTGATTTCTTTTCCCGTGATAAAAAGCCTTCTGTTTCGACTGCCAAACCTCTCAGGGGAGCATTTGCAACCGTTTGGCACCACTTTTGAGTGAATGGCCGAAAGTCAGGTTTTTGATGAAATTGTGACCCCGGGGCTTAGGGATTTTTTCAAAAAAATATATTTCTGCCGGTTAAGTTGTCGAGGGCTGATTTCTTTTCCCGTGATAAAAAGCCTTCTGTTTCGACCGCCAAACCTCTCAGGGGAGCATTTGCAACCGTTTGGCACCATTTTTGAGTGAATGGCCGAAAGTCAGATTTTTGATGAAATTGTGACCCCGGGGCTTAGGGATTTTTTCAAAAAAATATATTTCTGCCGGTTAAGTTGTTGAGGGCTGATTTCTTTTCCCGTGATAAAAAGCCTTCTGTTTCGACCGCCAAACCTCTCAGGGGAGCATTTGCAACCGTTTGGCACCACTTTTGAGTGAATGGCCGAAAGTCAGGTTTTTGATGAAATTGTGACCCCGGGGCTTAGGGATTTTTTCAAAAAAATATATTTCTGCCGGTTAAGTTGTCGAGGGCTGATTTCTTTTCCCGTGATAAAAAGCCTTCTGTTTCGACCGCCAAACCTCTCAGGGGAGCATTTGCAACCGTTTGGCACCACTTTTGAGTGAATTGCCGAAAGTCAGATTTTTGATGAAATTGTGACCCCGGGGCTTAGGGATTTTTTCAAAAAAATATATTTCTGCCGGTTAAGTTGTCTTGGGCTGATTTCTTTTCCAGTGATAAAAAGCCTTCTGTTTCGACCGCCAAACCTCTCAGGGGAGCATTTGCAACCGTTTGGCACCATTTTTGAGTGAATGGCCGAAAGTCAGATTATTGATGAAATTGTGACCCCGGGGCTTAGGGATTTTTTCAAAAAAATATTTTTCTGCCGGTTAAGTTCTCGAGGGCTGATTTCTTTTCCCGTGATAAAAAGCCTTCTGTTTCGACCGCCAAACCTCTCAGGGGAGCATTTGCAACCGTTTGGCACCATTTTTGAGTGAATGGCCGAAAGTCAGATTTTTGATGAAATTGTGACCCCGGGGCTTAGGGATTTTTTCAAAAAAATATATTTCTGCCGGTTAAGTTGTTGAGGGCTGATTTCTTTTCCCGTGATAAAAAGCCTTCTGTTTCGACCGCCAAACCTCTCAGGGGAGCATTTGCAACCGTTTGGCACCACTTTTGAGTGAATGGCCGAAAGTCAGGTTTTTGATGAAATTGTGACCCCGGGGCTTAGGGATTTTTTCAAAAAAAAATATTTCTGCCGGTTAAGTTGTCGAGGGCTGATTTCTTTTCCCGTGATAAAAAGCCTTCTGTTTCGACCGCCAAACCTCTCAGGGGAGCATTTGCAACCGTTTGGCACCATTTTTGAGTGAATTGCCGAAAGTCAGATTTTTGATGAAATTGTGACCCCGGGGCTTAGGGATTTTTTCAAAAAAATATATTTCTGCCGGTTAAGTTGTCTTGGGCTGATTTCTTTTCCCGTGATAAAAAGCCTTCTGTTTCGACCGCCAAACCTCTCAGGGGAGCATTTGCAACCGTTTGGCACCACTTTTGAGTGAATGGCCGAAAGTCAGGTTTTTGATGAAATTGTGACCCCGGGGCTTAGGGATTTTTTCAAAAAAATATATTTCTGCCGGTTAAGTTGTCGAGGGCTGATTTCTTTTCCCGTGATAAAAAGCCTTCTGTTTCGACCGCCAAACCTCTCAGGGGAGCATTTGCAACCGTTTGGCACCATTTTTGAGTGAATTGCCGAAAGTCAGATTTTTGATGAAATTGTGACCCCGGGGCTTAGGGATTTTTTCAAAAAAATATATTTCTGCCGGTTAAGTTGTCTTGGGCTGATTTCTTTTCCCGTGATAAAAAGCCTTCTGTTTCGACCGCCAAACCTCTCAGGGGAGCATTTGCAACCGTTTGGCACCATTTTTGAGTGAATGGCCGAAAGTCAGATTTTTGATGAAATTGTGACCCCGGGGCTTAGGGATTTTTTTCAAAAAAATATTTTTCTGCCGGTTAAGTTGTCGAGGGCTGATTTCTTTTCCCGTGATAAAAAGCCTTCTGTTTCGACCACCAAACCTCTCAGGGGAGCATTTGCAACCGTTTGGCACCATTTTTGAGTGAATGGCCGAAAGTCAGATTATTGATGAAATTGTGACCCCGGGGCTTAGGGATTTTTTCAAAAAAATATTTTTCTGCCGGTTAAGTTGTCGAGGGCTGATTTCTTTTCCAGTGATAAAAAGCCTTCTGTTTCGACCGCCAAACCTCTCAGGGGAGCATTTTCAACCGTTTGGCACCATTTTTGAGTGAATGGCCGAAAGTCAGATTTTTGATGAAATTGTGACCCCGGGGCTTAGGGATTTTTTCAAAAAAATATATTTCTGCCGGTTAAGTTGTTGAGGGCTGATTTCTTTTCCCGTGATAAAAAGCCTTCCGTTTCGACCGCCAAACCTCTCAGGGGAGCATTTGCAACCGTTTGGCACCACTTTTGAGTGAATGGCCGAAAGTCAGGTTTTTGATGAAATTGTGACCCCGGGGCTTAGGGATTTTTTCAAAAAAATATATTTCTGCCGGTTAAGTTGTCGAGGGCTGATTTCTTTTCCCGTGATAAAAAGCCTTCTGTTTCGACCGCCAAACCTCTCAGGGGAGCATTTGCAACCGTTTGGCACCATTTTTGAGTGAATTGCCGAAAGTCAGATTTTTGATGAAATTGTGACCCCGGGGCTTAGGGATTTTTTCAAAAAAATATATTTCTGCCGGTTAAGTTGTCTTGGGCTGATTTCTTTTCCCGTGATAAAAAGCCTTCTGTTTCGACCGCCAAACCTCTCAGGGGAGCATTTACAACCGTTTGGCACCATTTTTGAGTGAATGGCCGAAAGTCAGATTTTTGATGAAATTGTGACCCCGGGGCTTAGGGATTTTTTTCAAAAAAATATTTTTCTGCCGGTTAAGTTGTCGAGGGCTGATTTCTTTTCCCGTGATAAAAAGCCTTCTGTTTCGACCGCCAAACCTCTCAGGGGAGCATTTGCAACCGTTTGGCACCATTTTTGAGTGAATGGCCGAAAGTCAGATTATTGATGAAATTGTGACCCCGGGGCTTAGGGATTTTTTCAAAAAAATATTTTTCTGCCGGTTAAGTTGTCGAGTGCTGATTTCTTTTCCAGTGATAAAAAGCCTTCTGTTTCGACCGCCAAACCTCTCAGGGGAGCATTTTCAACCGTTTGGCACCATTTTTGAGTGAATGGCCGAAAGTCAGATTTTTGATGAAATTGTGACCCCGGGGCTTAGGGATTTTTTCAAAAAAATATTTTTCTGCCGGTTAAGTTCTCGAGGGCTGATTTCTTTTCCCGTGATAAAAAGCCTTCTGTTTCGACCGCCAAACCTCTCAGGGGAGCATTTGCAACCGTTTGGCACCATTTTTGAGTGAATGGCCGAAAGTCAGATTTTTGATGAAATTGTGACCCCGGGGCTTAGGGATTTTTTCAAAAAAATATATTTCTGCCGGTTAAGTTGTTGAGGGCTGATTTCTTTTCCCGTGATAAAAAGCCTTCTGTTTCGACCGCCAAACCTCTCAGGGGAGCATTTGCAACCGTTTGGCACCACTTTTGAGTGAATGGCCGAAAGTCAGGTTTTTGATGAAATTGTGACCCCGGGGCTTAGGGATTTTTTCAAAAAAATATATTTCTGCCGGTTAAGTTGTCGAGGGCTGATTTCTTTTCCCGTGATAAAAAGCCTTCTGTTTCGACCGCCAAACCTCTCAGGGGAGCATTTGCAACCGTTTGGCACCATTTTTGAGTGAATTGCCGAAAGTCAGATTTTTGATGAAATTGTGACCCCGGGGCTTAGGGATTTTTTCAAAAAAATATATTTCTGCCGGTTAAGTTGTCTTGGGCTGATTTCTTTTCCCGTGATAAAAAGCCTTCTGTTTCGACCGCCAAACCTCTCAGGGGAGCATTTGCAACCGTTTGGCACCATTTTTGAGTGAATGGCCGAAAGTCAGATTTTTGATGAAATTGTGACCCCGGGGCTTAGGGATTTTTTTCAAAAAAATATTTTTCTGCCGGTTAAGTTGTCGAGGGCTGATTTATTTTCCCGTGATAAAAAGCCTTCTGTTTCGTACCGCCAAACCTCTCAGGGGAGCATTTGCAACCGTTTGGCACCATTTTTGAGTGAATGGCCGAAAGTCAGATTTTTGATGAAATTGTGACCCCGGGGCTTAGGGATTTTTTCAAAAAAATATTTTTCTGCCGGTTAAGTTGTCGAGGGCTGATTTCCTTTCCCGTGATAAAAAGCCTTCTGTTTCGACCGCCAAACCTCTCAGGGGAGCATTTGCAACCGTTTGGCACCATTTTTGAGTGAATGGCCGAAAGTCAGATTTTTGATGAAATTGTGACCCCGGGGCTTAGGGATTTTTTTCAAAAAAATATTTTTCTGCCGGTTAAGTTGTCGAGGGCTGATTTATTTTCCCGTGATAAAAAGCCTTCTGTTTCGTACCGCCAAACTTCTCAGGGGAGCATTTGCAACCGTTTGGCACCATTTTTGAGTGAATGGCCGAAAGTCAGATTTTTGATGAAATTGTGACCCCGGGGCTTAGGGATTTTTTCAAAAAAATATTTTTCTGCCGGTTAAGTTGTCGAGGGCTGATTGCTTTTCCCGTGATAAAAAGCCTTCTGTTTCGACCGCCAAACCTCTCAGGGGAGCATTTGCAACCGTTTGGCACCATTTTTGAGTGAATTGCCAAAAGTCAGATTTTTGATGAAATTGTGACCCCGGGGCTTAGGGATTTTTTCAAAAAAATATATTTCTGCCGGTTAAGTTGTCTTGGGCTGATTTCTTTTCCCGTGATAAAAAGCCTTCTGTTTCGACCGCCAAACCTCTCAGGGGAGCATTTGCAACCGTTTGGCACCATTTTTGAGTGAATGGCCGAAAGTCAGATTTTTGATGAAATTGTGACCCCGGGGCTTAGGGATTTTTTCAAAAAAATATTTTTCTGCCGGTTAAGTTGTCGAGGGCTGATTTCCTTTCCCGTGATAAAAAGCCTTCTGTTTCGACCGCCAAACCTCTCAGGGGAGCATTTGCAACCGTTTGGCACCATTATTGAGTGAATGGCCGAAAGTCAGATTTTTGATGAAATTGTGACCCCGGGGCTTAGGGATTTTTTCAAAAAAAATATTTTTCTGCCGGTTAAGTTGTCTTGGGCTGATTTCTTTTCCCGTGATAAAAAGCCTTCTGTTTCGACCGCCAAACCTCTCAGGGGAGCATTTGCAACCGTTTGGCACCATTTTTGAGTGAATGGCCGAAAGTCAGATTTTTGATGAAATAGTGACCCCGGTGCTTAGGGATTTTTTCAAAAAAATATTTTTCTGCCGGTTAAGTTGTCGAGGGCGGGTTTCTTTTCCCGTGATAAAAAGCCTTCTGTTTCGACCGCCAAACCTCTCAGGGGAGCATTTGCAACCGTTTGGCACCATTTTTGAGTGAATGGCGGAAAGTCAGATTTTTGATGAAATTGTGACCCCGGGGCTTAGGGATGTTTTCAAAAAAATATATTTCTGCCGGTTAAGTTGTCGAGGGCTGATTTATTTTCCCGTGATACAAAGCCTTCTGTTTCGACCACCAAACCTCTCAGGGGAGCATTTGCAACCGTTTGGCACCATTTTTGAGTGAATGGCCGAAAGTCAGATTTTTGATGAAATAGTGACCCCGGTGCTTAGGGATTTTTTCAAAAAAATATTTTTCTGCCGGTTAAGTTGTCTTGGGCTGATTTCTTTTCCCGTGATAAAAAGCCTTCTGTTTCGACCACCAAACCTCTCAGGGGAGCATTTGCAACCGTTTGGCACCATTTTTGAGTGAATGGCCGAAAGTCAGATTTTTGATGAAATTGTGACCCCGGGGCTTAGGGATTTTTTCAAAAAAATATATTTCTGCCGGTTAAGTTGTCGAGGGCTGATTTCTTTTCCCGTGATAAAAAGCCTTCTGTTTCGACCGCCAAACCTCTCAGGGGAGCATTTGCAACCGTTTGGCATCATTTTTGAGTGAATGGCCGAAAGTCAGATTTTTGATGAAATCGTGACCCCGGGGCTTAGGGATTTTTTCAAAAAAATATTTTTCTGCTGGTTAAGTTGTCGAGGGCTGATTTCTTTTCCGTTTGGCATCATTTTTGAGTGAATGGCCGAAAGTCAGATTTTTGATGAAATCGTGACCCCGGGGCTTAGGGATTTTTTCAAAAAAATATTTTTCTGCTGGTTAAGTTGTCGAGGGCTGATTTCTTTTCCGTTTGGCACCATTATTGAGTGAATGGCCGAAAGTCAGATTTTTGATGAAATTGTGACCCCGGGGCTGAGGGATTTTTTCAAAAAAATATTTTTCTGCCGGTTAAGTTGTCGAGGGCTGATTTCTTTTCCCGTGATAAAAAGGCTTCTGTTTCGACCGCCAAACCTCTCAGGGGAGCATTTGCAACCGTTTGGCACCATTTTTGATTGAATGGTCGAAAGTCAGATTTTTGATGAAATCGTGACCCTGGGGCTTAGGGATTTTTTCAAAAAAATATTTTTCTGCCGGTTAAGTTGTCTTGGGGTGATTTCTTTTCCCGTGATAAAAAGCCTTCTGTTTCGACCGCCAAACCTCTCAGGGGAGCATTTGCAACCGTTTGGCACCATTTTTGAGTGAATGGCCGAAAGTCAGATTTTTGATGAAATTGTGACCCCGGGGCTTAGGGATTTTTTCAAAAAAATATTTTTCTGCCGGTTAAGTTGTCGAGGGCTGATTGCTTTTCCCGTGATAAAAAGCCTTCTGTTTCGACCGCCAAACCTCTCAGGGGAGCATTTGCAACCGTTTGGCACCATTTTTGAGTGAATTGCCAAAAGTCAGATTTTTGATGAAATTGTGACCCCGGGGCTTAGGGATTTTTTCAAAAAAATATATTTCTGCCGGTTAAGTTGTCTTGGGCTGATTTCTTTTCCCGTGATAAAAAGCCTTCTGTTTCGACCGCCAAACCTCTCAGGGGAGCATTTGCAACCGTTTGGCACCATTTTTGAGTGAATGGCCGAAAGTCAGATTTTTGATGAAATTGTGACCCCGGGGCTTAGGGATTTTTTCAAAAAAATATTTTTCTGCCGGTTAAGTTGTCGAGGGCTGATTTCCTTTCCCGTGATAAAAAGCCTTCTGTTTCGACCGCCAAACCTCTCAGGGGAGCATTTGCAACCGTTTGGCACCATTATTGAGTGAATGGCCGAAAGTCAGATTTTTGATGAAATTGTGACCCCGGGGCTTAGGGATTTTTTCAAAAAAAATATTTTTCTGCCGGTTAAGTTGTCTTGGGCTGATTTCTTTTCCCGTGATAAAAAGCCTTCTGTTTCGACCGCCAAACCTCTCAGGGGAGCATTTGCAACCGTTTGGCACCATTTTTGAGTGAATGGCCGAAAGTCAGATTTTTGATGAAATAGTGACCCCGGTGCTTAGGGATTTTTTCAAAAAAATATTTTTCTGCCGGTTAAGTTGTCGAGGGCGGGTTTCTTTTCCCGTGATAAAAAGCCTTCTGTTTCGACCGCCAAACCTCTCAGGGGAGCATTTGCAACCGTTTGGCACCATTTTTGAGTGAATGGCCGAAAGTCAGATTTTTGATGAAATTGTGACCCCGGGGCTTAGGGATGTTTTCAAAAAAATATATTTCTGCCGGTTAAGTTGTCGAGGGCTGATTTATTTTCCCGTGATACAAAGCCTTCTGTTTCGACCACCAAACCTCTCAGGGGAGCATTTGCAACCGTTTGGCACCATTTTTGAGTGAATGGCCGAAAGTCAGATTTTTGATGAAATTGTGACCCCGGGGCTTAGGGATTTTTTCAAAAAAATATTTTTCTGCCGGTTAAGTTGTCGAGGGCTGATTTCCTTTCCCGTGATAAAAAGCCTTCTGTTTCGACCGCCAAACCTCTCAGGGGAGCATTTGCAACCGTTTGGCACCATTATTGAGTGAATGGCCGAAAGTCAGATTTTTGATGAAATTGTGACCCCGGGGCTTAGGGATATTTTCAAAAAAAATATTTTTCTGCCGGTTAAGTTGTCTTGGGCTGATTTCTTTTCCCGTGATAAAAAGCCTTCTGTTTCGACCGCCAAACCTCTCAGGGGAGCATTTGCAACCGTTTGGCACCATTTTTGAGTGAATGGCCGAAAGTCAGATTTTTGATGAAATAGTGACCCCGGTGCTTAGGGATTTTTTCAAAAAAATATTTTTCTGCCGGTTAAGTTGTCGAGGGCGGGTTTCTTTTCCCGTGATAAAAAGCCTTCTGTTTCGACCGCCAAACCTCTCAGGGGAGCATTTGCAACCGTTTGGCACCATTTTTGAGTGAATGGCCGAAAGTCAGATTTTTGATGAAATTGTGACCCCGGGGCTTAGGGATGTTTTCAAAAAAATATATTTCTGCCGGTTAAGTTGTCGAGGGCTGATTTATTTTCCCGTGATACAAAGCCTTCTGTTTCGACCACCAAACCTCTCAGGGGAGCATTTGCAACCGTTTGGCACCATTTTTGAGTGAATGGCCGAAAGTCAGATTTTTGATGAAATAGTGACCCCGGTGCTTAGGGATTTTTTCAAAAAAATATTTTTCTGCCGGTTAAGTTGTCTTGGGCTGATTTCTTTTCCCGTGATAAAAAGCCTTCTGTTTCGACCACCAAACCTCTCAGGGGAGCATTTGCAACCGTTTGGCACCATTTTTGAGTGAATGGCCGAAAGTCAGATTTTTGATGAAATTGTGACCCCGGGGCTTAGGGATTTTTTCAAAAAAATATATTTCTGCCGGTTAAGTTGTCGAGGGCTGCTTTCTTTTCCCGTGATAAAAAGCCTTCTGTTTCGACCGCCAAACCTCTCAGGGGAGCATTTGCAACCGTTTGGCATCATTTTTGAGTGAATGGCCGAAAGTCAGATTTTTGATGAAATCGTGACCCCGGGGCTTAGGGATTTTTTCAAAAAAATATTTTTCTGCTGGTTAAGTTGTCGAGGGCTGATTTCTTTTCCGTTTGGCATCATTTTTGAGTGAATGGCCGAAAGTCAGATTTTTGATGAAATCGTGACCCCGGGGCTTAGGGATTTTTTCAAAAAAATATTTTTCTGCTGGTTAAGTTGTCGAGGGCTGATTTCTTTTCCGTTTGGCACCATTATTGAGTGAATGGCCGAAAGTCAGATTTTTGATGAAATTGTGACCCCGGGGCTGAGGGATTTTTTCAAAAAAATATTTTTCTGCCGGTTAAGTTGTCGAGGGCTGATTTCTTTTCCCGTGATAAAAAGGCTTCTGTTTCGACCGCCAAACCTCTCAGGGGAGCATTTGCAACCGTTTGGCACCATTTTTGATTGAATGGTCGAAAGTCAGATTTTTGATGAAATCGTGACCCTGGGGCTTAGGGATTTTTTCAAAAAAATATTTTTCTGCCGGTTAAGTTGTCTTGGGGTGATTTCTTTTCCCGTGATAAAAAGCCTTCTGTTTCGACCGCCAAACCTCTCAGGGGAGCATTTGCAACCGTTTGGCACCATTTTTGAGTGAATGGCCGAAAGTCAGATTTTTGATGAAATTGTGACCCCGGGGCTTAGGGATTTTTTTCAAAAAAATATATTTCTGCCGGTTAAGTTGTCGAGGGCTGATTTATTTTCCCGTGATAAAAAGCCTTCTGTTTCGACCACCAAACCTCTCAGGGGAGCATTTGCAACCGTTTGGCACCATTTTTGAGTGAATGGCCGAAAGTCAGATTTTTGATGAAATAGTGACCCCGGTGCTTAGGGATTTTTTCAAAAAAATATATTTCTGCCGGTTAAGTTGTCTTGGGCTGATTTCTTTTCCCGTGATAAAAAGCCTTCTGTTTCGACCGCCAAACCTCTCAGGGGAGCATTTGCAACCGTTTGGCACCATTTTTGAGTGAATGGCCGAAAGTCAGATTTTTGATGAAATTGTGACCCTGGGGCTTAGGGATTTTTTCAAAAAAATATTTTTCTGCCGGTTAAGTTGTCTTGGGGTGATTTCTTTTCCCGTGATAAAAAGCCTTCTGTTTCGACCACCAAACCTCTCAGGGGAGCATTTGCAACCGTTTGGCACCATTTTTGAGTGAATGGCCGAAAGTCAGATTTTTGATGAAATTGTGACCCCGGGGCTTAGGGATTTTTTCAAAAAAATATTTTTCTGCCGGTTAAGTTGTCGAGGGCTGATTTCTTTTCCCGTGATAAAAAGCCTTCTGTTTCGACCGCCAAACCTCTCAGGGGAGCATTTGCAACCGTTTGGCATCATTTTTGAGTGAATGGCCGAAAGTCAGATTTTTGATGAGATTGTGACCCCGGGGCTTAGGGATTTTTTCAAAAAAATATATTTCTGCCGGTTAAGTTGTCGAGGGCTGATTTCTTTTCCGTTTGGCACCATTTTTGAGTGAATGGCCGAAAGTCAAATTTTTGATGAAATTGTGACCCCGGGGCTTAGGGATTTTTTCAAAAAAATATATTTCTGCCGGTTAAGTTGTCGAGGGCTGATTTGTTTTCCCAAGATAAAAAGCCTTCTGTTTCGACCGCCAAACCTCTCAGGGGAGCATTTGCAACCGTTTGGCACCATTTTTGAGTGAATGGCCGAAAGTCAGATTTTTGATGAAATTGTGACCCCGGGGCTTAGGGATTTTTTCAAAAAAATATTTTTCTGCCGGTTAAGTTGTCGAGGGCTGATTTCTTTTCCCGTGATAAAAAGCCTTCTGTTTCGACCGCCAAACCTCTCAGGGGAGCATTTGCAACCGTTTGGCACCATTTTTGAGTGAATGGCCGAAAGTCAGATTTTTGATGAAATTGTGACCCCGGGGCTTAGGGATTTTTTCAAAAAAATATTTTTCTGCCGGTTAAGTTCTCGAGGGCTGGTTTCTTTTCCCGTGATAAAAAGCCTTCTGTTTCGACCGCCAAACCTCTCAGGGGAGCATTTGCAACCGTTTGGCACCATTTATGAGTGAATGGCCGAAAGTCAGATTTTTGATGAAATTGTGACCCCGGGGCTTAGGGATTTTTTCAAAAAAATATATTTCTGCCGGTTAAGTTGTCGAGGGCTGATTTCTTTTCCCATGATAAAAAGCCTTCTGTTTCGACCGCCAAACCTCTCAGGGGAGCATTTGCAACCGTTTGGCACCATGTTTGAGTGAATGGCCGAAAGTCAGATTTTTGATGAAATTGTGACCCCGGGGCTTAGGGATTTTTTCAAAAAAAATTTTTCTGCCGGTTAAGTTGTCGAGGGCTGATTTCTTTTCCCGTGATAAAAAGCCTTCTGTTTCGACCGCCAAACCTCTCAGGGGAGCATTTGCAACCGTTTGGCACCATTTTTGAGTGAATGGCCGAAAGTCAGATTTTTGATGAAATTGTGACCCTGGGGCTTAGGGATTTTTTCAAAAAAATATATTTCTGCCGGTTAAGTTGTCGAGGGCTGATTTCTTTTCCCATGATAAAAAGCCTTCTGTTTCGACCGCCAAACCTCTCAGGGGAGCATTTGCAACCGTTTGGCACCATTTTTGAGTGAATGGCCGAAAGTCAGATTTTTGATGAAATTGTGACCCCGGGGCTTAGGGATTTTTTCAAAAAAATATTTTTCTGCCGGTTAAGTTCTCGAGGGCTGGTTTCTTTTCCCGTGATAAAAAGCCTTCTGTTTCGACCGCCAAACCTCTCAGGGGAGCATTTGCAACCGTTTGGCACCACGTTTGAGTGAATGGCCGAAAGTCAGATTTTTGATGAAATTGTGACCCCGGGGCTTAGGGATTTTTTCAAAAAAATATTTTTCTGCCGGTTAAGTTGTCGAGGGCTTATTTCTTTCCCCATGATAAAAAGCCTTCTGTTTCGACCGCCAAACCTCTCAGGGGAGCATTTGCAACCGTTTGGCACCATGTTTGAGTGAATGGCCGAAAGTCAGATTTTTGATGAAATTGTGACCCCGGGGCTTAGGGATTTTTTCAAAAAAATATTTTTCTGCCGGTTAAGTTGTCGAGGGCTGATTTCTTTTCCCGTGATAAAAAGCCTTCTGTTTCGACCGCCAAACCACTCAGGGGAGCATTTGCAACCGTTTGGCACCATTTTTGAGTGAATGGCCGAAAGTCAGATTTTTGATGAAATAGTGACCCCGGGGCTTAGGGATTTTTTCAAAAAAATATTTTTCTGCCGGTTAAGTTGTCGAGGGCTGATTTCTTTTCCCGTGATAAAAAGCCTTCTGTTTCGACCGCCAAACCTCTCAGGGGAGCATTTGCAACCGTTTGGCACCATTATTGAGTGAATGGCCGAAAGTCAGATTTTTGATGAAATTGTGACCCCGGGGCTTAGGGATTTTTTCAAAAAAAATATTTTTCTGCCGGTTAAGTTGTCTTTGGCTGATTTCTTTTCCCGTGATAAAAAGCCTTCTGTTTCGACCGCCAAACCTCTCAGGGGAGCATTTGCAACCGTTTGGCACCATTTTTGAGTGAATGGCCGAAAGTCAGATTTTTGATGAAATTGTGACCCCGGGGCTTAGGGATTTTTTCAAAAAAATATATTTCTGCCGGTTAAGTTGTCGAGGGCTGATTTATTTTCCCGTGATAAAAAGCCTTCTGTTTCGACCACCAAACCTCTCAAGGGAGCATTTGCAACCGTTTTGCACCATTTTTGAGTGAATGGCCGAAAGTCAGATTTTTGATGAAATAGTGACCCCGGTGCTTAGGGATTTTTTCAAAAAAATATATTTCTGCCGGTTAAGTTGTCTTGGGCTGATTTCTTTTCCCGTGATAAAAAGCCTTCTGTTTCGACCGCCAAACCTCTCAGGGGAGCATTTGCAACCGTTTGGCACCATTTTTGAGTGAATGGCCGAAAGTCAGATTTTTGATGAAATTGTGACCCCGGGGCTTAGGGATTTTTTCAAAAAAATATATTTCTGCCAGTTAAGTTGTCGAGGGCTGATTTCTTTTCCCGTGAAAAAAAGCCTTCTGTTTCGACCGCCAAACCTCTCAGGGGAGCATTTGCAACCGTTTGGCACCATTTTTGAGTGAATGGCCGAAAGTCAGATTTTTGATGAAATTGTGACCCCGGGGCTTAGGGATTTTTTCAAAAAAATATTTTTCTGCCGGTTAAGTTGTCTTGGGCTGATTTCTTTTCCCGTGATAAAAAGCCTTCTGTTTTGACCGCCAAACCTCTCAGGGGAGCATTTGCAACCGTTTGGCACCATTTTTGAGTGAATGGCCGAAAGTCAGATTTTTGATGAAATTGTGACCCCGGGGCTTAGGGATTTTTTCAAAAAAATATTTTTCTGCCGGTTAAGTTGTCGAGGGCTGATTTCTTTCCCCGTGATAAAAAGCCTTCTGTTTCGACCGCCAAACCTCTCAGGGGAGCATTTGCAACCGTTTGGCACCATGTTTGAGTGAATGGCCGAAAGTCAGATTTTTGATGAAATTGTGACCCCGGGGCTTAGGGATTTTTTCAAAAAAATATTTTTCTGCCGGTTAAGTTGTCTTGGGCTGATTTCTTTTCCCGTGATAAAAAGCCTTCTGTTTCGACCGCCAAACCACTCAGGGGAGCATTTGCAACCGTTTGGCACCATTTTTGAGTGAATGGCCGAAAGTCAGATTTTTGATGAAATAGTGACCCCGGGGCTTAGGGATTTTTTCAAAAAAATATTTTTCTGCCGGTTAAGTTGTCTTTGGCTGATTTCTTTTCCCGTGATAAAAAGCCTTCTGTTTCGACCGCCAAACCTCTCAGGGGAGCATTTGCAACCGTTTGGCACCATTTTTGAGTGAATGGCCGAAAGTCAGATTTTTGATGAAATTGTGACCCCGGGGCTTAGGGATTTTTTCAAAAAAATATATTTCTGCCGGTTAAGTTGTCGAGGGCTGATTTATTTTCCCGTGATAAAAAGCCTTCTGTTTCGACCACCAAACCTCTCAAGGGAGCATTTGCAACCGTTTGGCACCAATTTTGAGTGAATGGCCGAAAGTCAGATTTTTGATGAAATAGTGACCCCGGTGCTTAGGGATTTTTTCAAAAAAATATATTTCTGCCGGTTAAGTTGTCTTGGGCTGATTTCTTTTCCCGTGATAAAAAGCCTTCTGTTTCGACCGCCAAACCTCTCAGGGGAGCATTTGCAACCGTTTGGCACCATTTTTGAGTGAATGGCCGAAAGTCAGATTTTTGATGAAATAGTGACCCCGGTGCTTAGGGATTTTTTCAAAAAAATATATTTCTGCTGGTTAAGTTGTCTTGGGCTGATTTCTTTTCCCGTGATAAAAAGCCTTCTGTTTTGACCGCCAAACCTCTCAGGGGAGCATTTGCAACCGTTTGGCACCATTTTTGAGTGAATGGCCGAAAGTCAGATTTTTGATGAAATTGTGACCCCGGGGCTTAGGGATTTTTTCAAAAAAAATATTTTTCTGCCAGTTAAGTTGTCGAGGGCTGATTTCTTTTCCCGTGATAAAAAGCCTTCTGTTTCGACCGCCAAACCTCTCAGGGGAGCATTTGCAACCGTTTGGCACCATTTTTGAGTGAATGGCCGAAAGTCAGATTTTTGATGAAATTGTGACCCCGGGGCTTAGGGACTTCTTCAAAAAAATATTTTTCTGCCGGTTAAGTTGTCTTGGGGTGATTTCTTTTCCCGTGATAAAAAGCCTTCTGTTTCGACCGCCAAACCTCTCAGGGGAGCATTTGCAACCGTTTGGCACCATTTTTGAGTGAATGGCCGAAAGTCAGATTTTTGATGAAATTGTGACCCCGGGGCTTAGGGATTTTTTCAAAAAAATATTTTTCTGCCGGTTAAGTTGTCTTGGGGTGATTTCTTTTCCCGTGATAAAAGCCTTCTGTTTCGACCACCAAACCTCTCAGGGGAGCATTTGCAACCGTTTGGCACCATTTTTGATTGAATGGCCGAAAGTCAGATATTTGATGAAATCGTGAACCCGGGGCTTAGGGATTTTTTCAAAAAAATATTTTTCTGCTGGTTAAGTTGTCGAGGGCTGATTTCTTTTCCGTTTGGCACCATTTTTGAGTGAATGGCCGAAAGTCAGATTTTTGATGAAATTGTGACCCTGGGGCTTAGGGATTTTTTCAAAAAAATTTATTTCTGCCGGTTAAGTTGTCGAGGGCTGATTTCTTTTCCGTTTGGCACCATTTTTGAGTGAATGGCCGAAAGTCAAATTTTTGATGAAATTGCGACCCCGGGGCTTAGGGATTTTTTCAAAAAAATATTTTTCTGCCGGTTAAGTTGTCGAGGGCTGATTTCTTTTCCCGTGATAAAAAGCCTTCTGTTTCGACCGCCAAACCTCTCAGGGGAGCATTTGCAACCGTTTGGCACCATTTTTGAGTGAATGGCCGAAAGTCAGATTTTTGATGAAATTGTGACCCCGGGGCTTAGGGATTTTTTCAAAAAAATATATTTCTGCCGGTTAAGTTGTCGAGGGCTGATTTCTTTTCCCATGATAAAAAGCCTTCTGTTTCGACCGCCAAACCTCTCAGGGGAGCATTTGCAACCGTTTGGCACCATTTTTGAGTGAATGGCCGAAAGTCAGATTTTTGATGAAATTGTGACCCCGGGGCTTAGGGATTTTTTCAAAAAAATATATTTCTGCCGGTTAAGTTGTCTTGGGCTGATTTCTTTTCCCGTGATAAAAAGCCTTCTGTTTCGACCGCCAAACCTCTCAGGGGAGCATTTGCAACCGTTTGGCACCATTTTTGAGTGAATGACCGAAAGTCAGATTTTTGCTGAAATTGTGACCCCGGGGCTTAGGGATTTTTTCAAAAAAATATTTTTCTGCCGGTTAAGTTGTCGAGGGCTGATTTCTTTTCCCATGATAAAAAGCCTTCTGTTTCGACCGCCAAACCTCTCAGGGGAGCATTTGCAACCGTTTGGCACCATTTTTGAGTGAATGGCCGAAAGTCAGATTTTTGATGAAATTGTGACCCCGGGGCTTAGGGATTTTTTCAAAAAAATATTTTTCTGCCGGTTAAGTTGTCGAGGGCTGATTTCTTTTCCCGTGATAAAAAGCCTTCTGTTTCGACCGCCAAACCTCTCAGGGGAGCATTTGCAACCGTTTGGCACCATTTTTGAGTGAATGGCCGAAAGTCAGATATTTGATGAAATCGTGACCCTGGGGCTTAGGGATTTTTTCAAAAAAATTTTTTTCTGCCGGTTAAGTTGTCGAGGGCTGATTTCTTTTCCGTTTGGCACCATTTTTGAGTGAATGGCCGAAAGTCAGATTTTTGATGAAATTGCGACCCCGGGGCTTAGGGATTTTTTCAAAAAAATATTTTTCTGCCGGTTAAGTTCTCGAGGGCTGGTTTCTTTTCCCGTGATAAAAAGCCTTCTGTTTCGACCGCCAAACCTCTCAGGGGAGCATTTGCAACCGTTTGGCACCATTTTTGAGTGAATGGCCGAAAGTCAGATTTTTGATGAAATTGTGACCCCGGGGCTTAGGGATTTTTTCAAAAAAATATTTTTCTGCCGGTTAAGTTGTCGAGGGCTGATTTCTTTTCCCGTGATAAAAAGCCTTCTGTTTCGACCGCCAAACCTCTCAGGGGAGCATTTGCAACCGTTTGGCACCATTTTTGAGTGAATGGCCGAAAGTCAGATTTTTGATGAAATTGTGACCCCGGGGCTTAGGGATTTTTTCAAAAAAATATATTTCTGCCGGTTAAGTTGTCGAGGGCTGATTTCTTTTCCCGTGATAAAAAGCCTTCTGTTTCGACCGCCAAACCTCTCAGGGGAGCATTTGCAACCGTTTGGCACCATTTTTGAGTGAATGGCCGAAAGTCAGATCTTTGATGAAATAGTGACCCCGGGGCTTAGGGATTTTTTCAAAAAAATATTTTTCTGCCGGTTAAGTTGTCGAGGGCTGATTTCTTTTCCCGTGATAAAAAGCCTTCTGTTTCGACCGCCAAACCTCTCAGGGGAGCATTTGCAACCGTTTGGCACCATTTTTGAGTGAATGGCCGAAAGTCAGATTTTTGATGAAATTGCGACCCCGGGGCTTAGGGATTTTTTCAAAAAAATATTTTTCTGCCGGTTAAGTTCTCGAGGGCTGGTTTCTTTTCCCGTGATAAAAAGCCTTCTGTTTCGACCGCCAAACCTCTCAGGGGAGCATTTGCAACCGTTTGGCACCATTTATGAGTGAATGGCCGAAAGTCAGATTTTTGATGAAATTGTGACCCCGGGGCTTAGGGATTTTTTCAAAAAAATATATTTCTGCCGGTTAAGTTGTCGAGGGCTGATTTCTTTTCCCATGATAAAAAGCCTTCTGTTTCGACCGCCAAACCTCTCAGGGGAGCATTTGCAACCGTTTGGCACCATTTTTGAGTGAATGGCCGAAAGTCAGATTTTTGATGAAATTGTGACCCCGGGGCTTAGGGATTTTTTCAAAAAAATATTTTTCTGCCGGTTAAGTTGTCGAGGGCTGATTTCTTTTCCCGTGATAAAAAGCCTTCTGTTTCGACCGCCAAACCTCTCAGGGGAGCATTTGCAACCGTTTGGCACCATTTTTGAGTGAATGGCCGAAAGTCAGATTTTTGATGAAATTGTGACCCCGGGGCTTAGGGATTTTTTCAAAAAAATATTTTTCTGCCGGTTAAGTTGTCGAGGGCTGATTTCTTTTCCCGTGATAAAAAGCCTTCTGTTTCGACCGCCAAACCTCTCAGGGGAGCATTTGCAACCGTTTGGCACCATTTTTGAGTGAATGGCCGAAAGTCAGATTTTTGATGAAATTGTGACCCCGGGGCTTAGGGATTTTTTCAAAAAAATATTTTTCTGCCGGTTAAGTTGTCGAGGGCTGATTTCTTTTCCCGTGATAAAAAGCCTTCTGTTTCGACCGCCAAACCTCTCAGGGGAGCATTTGCAACCGTTTGGCACCATTTTTGAGTGAATGGCCGAAAGTCAGATTTTTGATGAAATTGTGACCCCGGGGCTTAGGGATTTTTTCAAAAAAATATTTTTCTGCCGGTAAAGTTGTCGAGGGCTGATTTCTTTTCCCGTGATAAAAAGCCTTCTGTTTCGACCGCCAAACCTCTCAGGGGAGCATTTGCAACCGTTTGGCACCATTTTTGAGTGAATGGCCGAAAGTCAGATCTTTGATGAAATAGTGACCCCGGGGCTTAGGGATTTTTTCAAAAAAATATATTTCTGCCGGTTAAGTTGTCGAGGGCTGATTTCTTTTCCCATGATAAAAAGCCTTCTGTTTCGACCGCCAAACCTCTCAGGGGAGCATTTGCAACCGTTTGGCACCATTTTTGAGTGAATGGCCGAAAGTCAGATTTTTGATGAAATTGTGACCCCGGGGCTTAGGGATTTTTTCAAAAAAATATTTTTCTGCCGGTTAAGTTGTCGAGGGCTGATTTCTTTTCCCGTGATAAAAAGCCTTCTGTTTCGAACGCCAAACCTCTCAGGGGAGCATTTGCAACCGTTTGGCACCATTATTGAGTGAATGGCCGAAAGTCAGATTTTTGATGAAATTGTGACCCCGGGGCTGAGGGATTTTTTCAAAAAAATATTTTTCTGCCGGTTAAGTTGTCGAGGGCTGATTTCTTTTCCCGTGATAAAAAGCCTTCTGTTTCGACCGCCAAACCTCTCAGGGGAGCATTTGCAACCGTTTGGCACCATTTTTGATTGAATGGTCGAAAGTCAGATTTTTGATGAAATCGTGACCCTGGGGCTTAGGGATTTTTTCAAAAAAATTTATTTCTGCCGGTTAAGTTGTCGAGGGCTGATTTCTTTTCCGTTTGGCACCATTTTTGAGTGAATGGCCGAAAGTCAAATTTTTGATGAAATTGCGACCCCGGGGCTTAGGGATTTTTTCAAAAAAATATTTTTCTGCCGGTTAAGTTGTCGAGGGCTGATTTCTTTTCCCGTGATAAAAAGCCTTCTGTTTCGACCGCCAAACCTCTCCGGGGAGCATTTGCAACCGTTTGGCACCATTTTTGAGTGAATGGCCGAAAGTCAGATTTTTGATGAAATTGCGACCCCGGGGCTTAGGGATTTTTTCAAAAAAATATATTTCTGCCGGTTAAGTTGTCGAGGGCTGATTTATTTTCCCGTGATAAAAAGCCTTCTGTTTTGACCGCCAAACCTCTCAGGGGAGCATTTGCAACCGTTTGGCACCATTTTTGAGTGAATGGCCGAAAGTCAGATTTTTGATGAAATTGTGACCCCGGGGCTTAGGGATTTTTTCAAAAAAAATTTTTTCTGCCGGTTAAGTTCTCGAGGGCTGGTTTCTTTTCCCGTGATAAAAAGCCTTCTGTTTCGACCGCCAAACCTCTCAGGGGAGCATTTGCAACCGTTTGGCACCATTTTTGAGTGAATGGCCGAAAGTCAGATTTTTGATGAAATTGTGACCCCGGGGCTTAGGGATTTTTTCAAAAAAATATATTTCTGCCGGTTAAGTTGTCGAGGGCTGATTTCTTTTCCCATGATAAAAAGCCTTCTGTTTCGAACGCCAAACCTCTCAGGGGAGCATTTGCAACCGTTTGGCACCATTATTGAGTGAATGGCCGAAAGTCAGATTTTTGATGAAATTGTGACCCCGGGGCTGAGGGATTTTTTCAAAAAAATATTTTTCTGCCGGTTAAGTTGTCGAGGGCTGATTTCTTTTCCCGTGATAAAAAGCCTTCTGTTTCGACCGCCAAACCTCTCAGGGGAGCATTTGCAACCGTTTGGCACCATTTTTGATTGAATGGTCGAAAGTCAGATTTTTGATGAAATCGTGACCCTGGGGCTTAGGGATTTTTTCAAAAAAAATTATTTCTGCCGGTTAAGTTGTCGAGGGCTGATTTCTTTTCCGTTTGGCACCATTTTTGAGTGAATGGCCGAAAGTCAAATTTTTGATGAAATTGCGACCCCGGGGCTTAGGGATTTTTTCAAAAAAATATTTTTCTGCCGGTTAAGTTGTCGAGGGCTGATTTCTTTTCCCGTGATAAAAAGCCTTCTGTTTCGACCGCCAAACCTCTCCGGGGAGCATTTGCAACCGTTTGGCACCATTTTTGAGTGAATGGCCGAAAGTCAGATTTTTGATGAAATTGCGACCCCGGGGCTTAGGGATTTTTTCAAAAAAATATATTTCTGCCGGTTAAGTTGTCGAGGGCTGATTTATTTTCCCGTGATAAAAAGCCTTCTGTTTTGACCGCCAAACCTCTCAGGGGAGCATTTGCAACCGTTTGGCACCATTTTTGAGTGAATGGCCGAAAGTCAGATTTTTGATGAAATTGTGACCCCGGGGCTTAGGGATTTTTTCAAAAAAATATTTTTCTGCCGGTTAAGTTCTCGAGGGCTGGTTTCTTTTCCCGTGATAAAAAGCCTTCTGTTTCGACCGCCAAACCTCTCAGGGGAGCATTTGCAACCGTTTGGCACCATTTTTGAGTGAATGGCCGAAAGTCAGATTTTTGATGAAATTGTGACCCCGGGGCTTAGGGATTTTTTCAAAAAAATATTTTTCTGCCGGTTAAGTTTTCGAGGGCTGATTTCTTTTCCCGTGATAAAAAGCCTTCTGTTTCGACCGCCAAACCTCTCAGGGGAGCATTTGCAACCGTTTGGCACCATTTTTGAGTGAATGGCCGAAAGTCAGATTTTTGATGAAATTGTGACCCCGGGGCTTAGGGATTTTTTCAAAAAAATATATTTCTGCCGGTTAAGTTGTCGAGGGCTGATTTCTTTTCCCATGATAAAAAGCCTTCTGTTTCGACCGCCAAACCTCTCAGGGGAGCATTTGCAACCGTTTGGCACCATTTTTGAGTGAATGGCCGAAAGTCAGATTTTTGATGAAATTGTGACCCCGGGGCTTAGGGATTTTTTCAAAAAAATATTTTTCTGCCGGTTAAGTTGTCGAGGGCTGATTTCTTTTCCCGTGATAAAAAGCCTTCTGTTTCGACCGCCAAACCTCTCAGGGGAGCATTTGCAACCGTTTGGCACCATTTTTGAGTGAATGGCCGAAAGTCAGATATTTGATGAAATCGTGAACCCGGGGCTTAGGGATTTTTTCAAAAAAATATTTTTCTGCTGGTTAAGTTGTCGAGGGCTGATTTCTTTTCCGTTTGGCACCATTTTTGAGTGAATGGCCGAAAGTCAGATTTTTGATGAAATTGTGACCCTGGGGCTTAGGGATTTTTTCAAAAAAATTTATTTCTGCCGGTTAAGTTGTCGAGGGCTGATTTCTTTTCCGTTTGGCACCATTTTTGAGTGAATGGCCGAAAGTCAGATTTTTGATGAAATTGCGACCCCGGGGCTTAGGGATTTTTTCAAAAAAATATTTTTCTGCCGGTTAAGTTCTCGAGGGCTGGTTTCTTTTCCCGTGATAAAAAGCCTTCTGTTTCGACCGCCAAACCTCTCAGGGGAGCATTTGCAACCGTTTGGCACCATTTTTGAGTGAATGGCCGAAAGTCAGATTTTTGATGAAATTGTGACCCCGGGGCTTAGGGATTTTTTCAAAAAAATATTTTTCTGCCGGTTAAGTTGTCGAGGGCTGATTTTTTTTCCCGTGATAAAAAGCCTTCTGTTTCGACCGCCAAACCTCTCAGGGGAGCATTTGCAACCGTTTGGCACCATTTTTGAGTGAATGGCCGAAAGTCAGATTTTTGATGAAATTGTGACCCCGGGGCTTAGGGATTTTTTCAAAAAAATATATTTCTGCCGGTTAAGTTGTCGAGGGCTGATTTCTTTTCCCGTGATAAAAAGCCTTCTGTTTCGACCGCCAAACCTCTCAGGGGAGCATTTGCAACCGTTTGGCACCATTTTTGAGTGAATGGCCGAAAGTCAGATCTTTGATGAAATAGTGACCCCGGGGCTTAGGGATTTTTTCAAAAAAATATTTTTCTGCCGGTTAAGTTGTCGAGGGCTGATTTCTTTTCCCGTGATAAAAAGCCTTCTGTTTCGACCGCCAAACCTCTCAGGGGAGCATTTGCAACCGTTTGGCACCATTTTTGAGTGAATGGCCGAAAGTCAGATTTTTGATGAAATTGTGACCCCGGGGCTTAGGGATTTTTTCAAAAAAATATTTTTCTGCCGGTAAAGTTGTCGAGGGCTGATTTCTTTTCCCGTGATAAAAAGCCTTCTGTTTCGACCGCCAAACCTCTCAGGGGAGCATTTGCAACCGTTTGGCACCATTTTTGAGTGAATGGCCGAAAGTCAGATCTTTGATGAAATAGTGACCCCGGGGCTTAGGGATTTTTTCAAAAAAATATTTTTCTGCCGGTTAAGTTGTCGAGGGCTGATTTCTTTTCCCGTGATAAAAAGCCTTCTGTTTCGACCGCCAAACCTCTCAGGGGAGCATTTGCAACCGTTTGGCACCATTTTTGAGTGAATGGCCGAAAGTCAGATTTTTGATGAAATTGGGACCCCGGGGCTTAGGGATTTTTTCAAAAAAAATATTTTTCTGCCGGTTAAGTTCTCGAGGGTTGGTTTCTTTTCCCGTGATAAAAAGCCTTCTGTTTCGACCTCCAAACCTCTCAGGGGAGCATTTGCAACCGTTTGGCACCATTTATGAGTGAATGACCGAAAGTCAGATTTTTGATGAAATTGTGACCCCGGGGCTTAGGGATTTTTTCAAAAAAATATATTTCTGCTGGTTAAGTTGTCGAGGGCTGATTTCTTTTCCCATGATAAAAAGCCTTCTGTTTCGACCGCCAAACCTCTCAGGGGAGCATTTGCAACCGTTTGGCACCATTTTTGAGTGAATGGCCGAAAGTCAGATTTTTGATGAAATTGTGACCCCGGGGCTTAGGGATTTTTTCAAAAAAATATTTTTCTGCCGGTTAAGTTGTCGAGGGCTGATTTTTTTTCCCGTGATAAAAAGCCTTCTGTTTCGAACGCCAAACCTCTCAGGGGAGCATTTGCAACCGTTTGGCACCATTTTTGAGTGAATGGCCGAAAGTCAGATTTTTGATGAAATAGTGACCCCGGGGCTGAGGGATTTTTTCAAAAAAATATTTTTCTGCCGGTTAAGTTGTCGAGGGCTGATTTCTTTTCCCGTGATAAAAAGCCTTCTGTTTCGACCGCCAAACCTCTCAGGGGAGCATTTGCAACCGTTTGGCACCATTTTTGATTGAATGGTCGAAAGTCAGATTTTTGATGAAATCGTGACCCTGGGGCTTAGGGATTTTTTCAAAAAAATATTTTTCTGCTGGTTAAGTTGTCGAGGGCTGATTTCTTTTCCGTTTGGCACCATTTTTGAGTTAATGGCCGAAAGTCAGATTTTTGATGAAATTGTGACCCCGGGGCTTAGGGATATTTTCAAAAAAATATTTTTCTGCCGGTTAAGTTGTCGAGGGCTGATTTCTTTTCCCGTGATAAAAAGCCTTCTGTTTCGACCGCCAAACCTCTCAGGGGAGCATTTGCAACCGTTTGGCACCATTTTTGAGTGAATGGCCGAAAGTCAGATTTTTGATGAAATAGTGACCCCGGGGCTTAGGGATTTTTTCAAAAAAATATTTTTCTGCCGGTTAAGTTGTCGAGGGCTGATTTCTTTTCCCGTGATAAAAAGCCTTCTGTTTCGACCGCCAAACCTCTCAGGGGAGCATTTGCAACCGTTTGGCACCGTTTTTGAGTGAATGGCCAAAAGTCAGATTTTTGATGAAATTGTGACCCCGGGGCTGAGGGATTTTTTCAAAAAAATATTTTTCTGCCGGTTAAGTTGTCGAGGGCTGATTTCTTTTCCCGTGATAAAAAGCCTTCTGTTTCGACCGCCAAACCTCTCAGGGGAGCATTTGCAACCGTTTGGCACCATTTTTGATTGAATGGCCGAAAGTCAGATTTTTGATGAAATCGTGACCCCGGGGCTTAGGGATTTTTTCAAAAAAATATTTTTCTGCTGGTTAAGTTGTCGAGGGCTGATTTCTTTTCAGTTTGGCACCATTTTTGAGTGAATGGCCGAAAGTCAGATTTTTGATGAAATTGTGACCCCGGGGCTTAGGGATTTTTTCAAAAAAATATTTTTCTGCCGGTTAAGTTGTCGAGGGCTGATTTCTTTTCCCGTGATAAAAAGCCTTCTGTTTCGACCGCCAAACCTCTCAGGGGAGCATTTGCAACCGTTTGGCACCATTTTTGAGTGAATGGCCGAAAGTCAGATTTTTGATGAAATTGTGACCCCGGGGCTTAGGGATTTTTTCAAAAAAATATTTTTCTGCCGGTTAAGTTCTCGAGGGCTGGTTTCTTTTCCCGTGATAAAAAGCCTTCTGTTTCGACCGCCAAACCTCTCAGGGGAGCATTTGCAACCGTTTGGCACCATTTTTGATTGAATGGCCGAAAGTCAGATTTTTGATGAAATCGTGACCCCGGGGCTTAGGGATTTTTTCAAAAAAATATTTTTCTGCTGGTTAAGTTGTCGAGGGATGATTTCTTTTCCGTTTGGCACCATTTTTGAGTGAATGGCCGAAAGTCAGATTTTTGATGAAATTGTGACCCCGGGGCTTAGGGATTTTTTCAAAAAAATATTTTTCTGCCGGTTAAGTTGTCGAGGGCTGATTTCTTTTCCCGTGATAAAAAGCCTTCTGTTTCGACCGCCAAACCTCTCAGGGGAGCATTTGCAACCGTTTGGCACCATTTTTGAGTGAATGGCCGAAAGTCAGATTTTTGATGAAATTGTGACCCCGGGGCTTAGGGATTTTTTCAAAAAAATATTTTTCTGCCGGTTAAGTTGTCGAGGGCTGATTTCTTTTCCCGTGATAAAAAGGCTTCTGTTTCGACCGCCAAACCTCTCAGGGGAGCATTTGCAACCGTTTGGCTCCATTTTTGAGTGAATGGCCGAAAGTCAGATTTTTGATGAAATTGTGACCCCGGGGCTTAGGGATTTTTTCAAAAAAATATTTTTCTGCCGGTTAAGTTGTCGATGGCTGATTTCTTTTCCCGTGATAAAAAGCCTTCTGTTTCGACCGCCAAACCTCTCAGGGGAGCATTTGCCACCGTTTGGCACCATTTTTGAGTGAATGGCCAAAAGTCAGATTTTTGATGAAATTGTGACCACGGGTCTTAGGAATTTTTTCAAAAAAATATATTTCTGACGGTTAAGTTGTCTTGGGCTGATTTATTTTCCCGTGATAAAAAGCCTTCTGTTTCGACCGCCAAACCTCTCAGGGGAGCATTTGCAACCGTTTGGCACCATTTTTGAGTGAATGGCCAAAAGTCAGATTTTTGATGAAATTGTGACCCTGGGGCTTAGGGATTTTTTCAAAAAAATATATTTCTGACGGTTAAGTTGTCGAGGGCGGGTTTCTTTTCCCGTGATAAAAAGCCTTCTGTTTCGACCGCCAAACCTCTCAGGGCAGCATTTGCAACCGTTTGGCACCATTTTTGAGTGAATAACCGAAAGTCAGATTTTTGATGAAATTGTGACCCCGGGGCTTAGGGATTTTTTCAAAAAAATATTTTTCTGCCGGTTAAGTTGTCGAGGGCGGGTTTCTTTTCCCGTGATAAAAAGCCTTCTGTTTCGACCGCCAAACCTCTCAGGGGAGCATTTGCAACCGTTTGGCACCATTTTTGAGTGAATGGCCGAAAGTCAGATTTTTGATGAAATTGTGACCCCGGGGCTTAGGGATTTTTTCAAAAAAATATTTTTCTGCCGGTTAAGTTGTCGAGGGCTGATTTCTTTTCCCGTGATAAAAAGCCTTCTGTTTCGACCGCCAAACCTCTCAGGGGAGCATTTGCAACCGTTTGGCACCATTTTTGAGTGAATGGCCGAAAGTCAGATTTTTGATGAAATTGTGACCCCGGGGCTTAGGGATTTTTTCAAAAAAATATTTTTCTGCCGGTTAAGTTCTCGAGGGCTGGTTTCTTTTCCCGTGATAAAAAGCCTTCTGTTTCGACCGCCAAACCTCTCAGGGGAGCATTTGCAACCGTTTGGCACCATTTTTGAGTGAATGGCCGAAAGTCAGATTTTTGATGAAATTGTGACCCCGGGGCTTAGGGATTTTTTCAAAAAAATATATTTCTGCCGGTTAAGTTGTCGAGGGCGGATTTCTTTTCCCGTGATAAAAAGGCTTCTGTTTCGACCGCCAAACCTCTCAGGGGAGCATTTGCAACCGTTTGGCACCATTTTTGAGTGAATGGCCGAAAGTCAGATTTTTGATGAAATTGTGACCTTAGGGATTTTTTCAAAAAAATATATTTCTGCCGGTTAAGTTGTCTTGGGCTGATTTCTTTTCCCGTGATAAAAAGCCTTCTGTTTCGACCGCCAAACCTCTCAGGGGAGCATTTGCAACCGTTTGGCACCATTTTTGAGTGAATGGCCGAAAGTCAGATTTTTGATGAAATTGTGACCCCGGGGCTTAGGGATTTTTTCAAAAAAATATTTTTCTGCCGGTTGAGTTGTCGCGGGCTGATTTCTTTTCCCGTGATAAAAAGCCTTCTGTTTTGACCGCCAAACCTCTCAGGGGAGCATTTGCAACCGTTTGGCACCATTTTTGAGTGAATTACCGAAAGTCAGATTTTTGATGAAATTGTGACCCCGGGGCTTAGGGATTTTTTCAAAAAAATATTTTTCTGCCGGTTAAGTTGTCGAGGGCTGATTTCTTTTCCCGTGATAAAAAGCCTTCTGTTTCGACCGCCAAACCTCTCAGGGGAGCATTTGCAACCGTTTGGCACCATTTTTGAGTGAATGGCCAAAAGTCAGATTTTTGATGAAATTGTGACCCTGGGGCTTAGGGATTTTTTCAAAAGAATATATTTCTGCCGGTTAAGTTGTCGAGGGCTGATTTCTTTTCCCGTGATAAAAAGCCTTCTGTTTCGACCGCCAAACCTCTCAGGGGAGCATTTGCAACCGTTTGGCACCATTTTTGAGTGAATGCCCGAAAGTCAGATTTTTGATGAAATTGTGACCCCGGGGCTTAGGGATTTTTTCAAAAAAATATTTTTCTGCCGGTTAAGTTGTCGAGGGCGGATTTCTTTTCCCGTGATAAAAAGCCTTCTGTTTCGACCGCCAAACCTCTCAGGGGAGCATTTGCAACCGTTTGGCACCATTTTTGAGTGAATGGCCGAAAGTCAGATTTTTGATGAAATTGTGACCCCGGGGCTTAGGGATTTTTTCAAAAAAATATATTTCTGCCGGTTAAGTTGTTGAGGGCTGATTTCTTTTCCCGTGATAAAAAGCCTTCTGTTTCGACCGCCAAACCTCTCAGGGGAGCATTTGCAACCGTTTGGCACCATTTTTGAGTGAATGCCCGAAAGTCAGATTTTTCATGAAATTGTGACCCCGGGGCTTAGGGATTTTTTCAAAAAAATATATTTCTGCCGGTTAAGTTGTCGCGGGCTGATTTCTTTTCCCGTGATAAAAAGCCTTCTGTTTCGACCGCCAAACCTCTCAGGGGAGCATTTGCAACCGTTTGGCACCATTTTTGAGTGAATTACCGAAAGTCAGATTTTTGATGAAATTGTGACCCCGGGGCTTAGGGATTTTTTCAAAAAAATATTTTTCTGCCGGTTAAGTTGTCGAGGGCTGATTTCTTTTCCAATGATAAAAAGCCTTCTGTTTCGACCGCCAAACCTCTCAGGGGAGCATTTGCAACCGTTTGGCACCATTTTTGAGTGAATGGCCGAAAGTCAGATTTTTGATGAAATTGTGACCCCGGGGCTTAGGGATTTTTTCAAAAAAATATATTTCTGCTGGTTAAGTTGTTGAGGGCTGATTTCTTTTCCCGTGATAAAAAGCCTTCTGTTTCGACCGCCAAACCTCTCAGGGGAGCATTTGCAACCGTTTGGCACCATTTTTGAGTGAATGCCCGAAAGTCAGATTTTTCATGAAATTGTGACCCCGGGGCTTAGGGATTTTTTCAAAAAAATATATTTCTGCCGGTTAAGTTGTCGCGGGCTGATTTCTTTTCCCGTGATAAAAAGCCTTCTGTTTCGACCGCCAAACCTCTCAGGGGAGCATTTGCAACCGTTTGGCACCATTTTTGAGTGAATGGCCAAAAGTCAGATTTTTGATGAAATTGTGACCCTGGGGCTTAGGGATTTTTTCAAAAGAATATATTTCTGCCGGTTAAGTTGTCGAGGGCTGATTTCTTTTCCCGTGATAAAAAGCCTTCTGTTTCGACCGCCAAACCTCTCAGGGGAGCATTTGCAACCGTTTGGCACCATTTTTGAGTGAATGCCCGAAAGTCAGATTTTTGATGAAATTGTGACCCCGGGGCTTAGGGATTTTTTCAAAAAAATATTTTTCTGCCGGTTAAGTTGTCGAGGGCGGATTTCTTTTCCCGTGATAAAAAGCCTTCTGTTTCGACCGCCAAACCTCTCAGGGGAGCATTTGCAACCGTTTGGCACCATTTTTGAGTGAATGGCCGAAAGTCAGATTTTTGATGAAATTGTGACCCCGGGGCTTAGGGATTTTTTCAAAAAAATATATTTCTGCCGGTTAAGTTGTTGAGGGCTGATTTCTTTTCCCGTGATAAAAAGCCTTCTGTTTCGACCGCCAAACCTCTCAGGGGAGCATTTGCAACCGTTTGGCACCATTTTTGAGTGAATGCCCGAAAGTCAGATTTTTCATGAAATTGTGACCCCGGGGCTTAGGGATTTTTTCAAAAAAATATATTTCTGCCGGTTAAGTTGTCGCGGGCTGATTTCTTTTCCCGTGATAAAAAGCCTTCTGTTTTGACCGCCAAACCTCTCAGGGGAGCATTTGCAACCGTTTGGCACCATTTTTGAGTGAATTACCGAAAGTCAGATTTTTGATGAAATTGTGACCCCGGGGCTTAGGGATTTTTTCAAAAAAATATTTTTCTGCCGGTTAAGTTGTCGAGGGCGGATTTCTTTTCCCGTGATAAAAAGCCTTCTGTTTCGACCGCCAAACCTCTCAGGGGAGCATTTGCAACCGTTTGGCACCATTTTTGAGTGAATGGCCGAAAGTCAGATTTTTGATGAAATTGTGACCCCGGGGCTTAGGGATTTTTTCAAAAAAATATATTTCTGCCGGTTAAGTTGTTGAGGGCTGATTTCTTTTCCCGTGATAAAAAGCCTTCTGTTTCGACCGCCAAACCTCTCAGGGGAGCATTTGCAACCGTTTGGCACCATTTTTGAGTGAATGCCCGAAAGTCAGATTTTTCATGAAATTGTGACCCCGGGGCTTAGGGATTTTTTCAAAAAAATATATTTCTGCCGGTTAAGTTGTCGCGGGCTGATTTCTTTTCCCGTGATAAAAAGCCTTCTGTTTCGACCGCCAAACCTCTCAGGGGAGCATTTGCAACCGTTTGGCACCATTTTTGAGTAAATTACCGAAAGTCAGATTTTTGATGAAATTGTGACCCCGGGGCTTAGGGATTTTTTCAAAAAAATATTTTTCTGCCGGTTAAGTTGTCGAGGGCTGATTTCTTTTCCAATGATAAAAAGCCTTCTGTTTCGACCGCCAAACCTCTCAGGGGAGCATTTGCAACCGTTTGGCACCATTTTTGAGTGAATGGCCAAAAGTAAGATTTTTGATGAAATTGTGACCCTGGGGCTTAGGGATTTTTTCAAAAAAATATATTTCTGCCGGTTAAGTTGTCGAGGGCTGATTTCTTTTCCCGTGATAAAAAGCCTTCTGTTTCGACCGCCAAACCTCTCAGGGGAGCATTTGCAACCGTTTGGCACCATTTTTGAGTGAATGGCCGAAAGTCAGATTTTTGATGAAATTGTGACCCCGGGGCTTAGGGATTTTTTCAAAAAAATATTTTTCTGCCGGTTAAGTTGTCGAGGGCGGATTTCTTTTCCCGTGATAAAAAGCCTTCTGTTTCGACCGCCAAACCTCTCAGGGGAGCATTTGCAACCGTTTGGCACCATTTTTGAGTGAATGGCCGAAAGTCAGATTTTTGATGAAATTGTGACCCCGGGGCTTAGGGATTTTTTCAAAAAAATATATTTCTGCCGGTTAAGTTGTTGAGGGCTGATTTCTTTTCCCGTGATAAAAAGCCTTCTGTTTCGACCGCCAAACCTCTCAGGGGAGCATTTGCAACCGTTTGGCACCATTTTTGAGTGAATGCCCGAAAGTCAGATTTTTCATGAAATTGTGACCCCGGGGCTTAGGGATTTTTTCAAAAAAATATATTTCTGCCGGTTAAGTTGTCGCGGGCTGATTTCTTTTCCCGTGATAAAAAGCCTTCTGTTTCGACCGCCAAACCTCTCAGGGGAGCATTTGCAACCGTTTGGCACCATTTTTGAGTGAATGGCCAAAAGTCAGATTTTTGATGAAATTGTGACCCTGGGGCTTAGGGATTTTTTCAAAAGAATATATTTCTGCCGGTTAAGTTGTCGAGGGCTGATTTCTTTTCCCGTGATAAAAAGCCTTCTGTTTCGACCGCCAAACCTCTCAGGGGAGCATTTGCAACCGTTTGGCACCATTTTTGAGTGAATGCCCGAAAGTCAGATTTTTGATGAAATTGTGACCCCGGGGCTTAGGGATTTTTTCAAAAAAATATTTTTCTGCCGGTTAAGTTGTCGAGGGCGGATTTCTTTTCCCGTGATAAAAAGCCTTCTGTTTCGACCGCCAAACCTCTCAGGGGAGCATTTGCAACCGTTTGGCACCATTTTTGAGTGAATGGCCGAAAGTCAGATTTTTGATGAAATTGTGACCCCGGGGCTTAGGGATTTTTTCAAAAAAATATATTTCTGCCGGTTAAGTTGTTGAGGGCTGATTTCTTTTCCCGTGATAAAAAGCCTTCTGTTTCGACCGCCAAACCTCTCAGGGGAGCATTTGCAACCGTTTGGCACCATTTTTGAGTGAATGCCCGAAAGTCAGATTTTTCATGAAATTGTGACCCCGGGGCTTAGGGATTTTTTCAAAAAAATATATTTCTGCCGGTTAAGTTGTCGCGGGCTGATTTCTTTTCCCGTGATAAAAAGCCTTCTGTTTTGACCGCCAAACCTCTCAGGGGAGCATTTGCAACCGTTTGGCACCATTTTTGAGTGAATTACCGAAAGTCAGATTTTTGATGAAATTGAGACCCCTGGGCTTAGGGATTTTTTCAAAAAAATATTTTTCTGCCGGTTAAGTTGTCGAGGGCTGATTTCTTTTCCCGTGATAAAAAGCCTTCTGTTTCGACCGCCAAACCTCTCAGGGGAGCATTTGCAACCGTTTGGCACCATTTTTGAGTGAATGGCCAAAAGTCAGATTTTTGATGAAATTGTGACCCTGGGGCTTAGGGATTTTTTCAAAAAAATATATTTCTGCCGGTTAAGTTGTCGAGGGCTGATTTCTTTTCCCGTGATAAAAAGCCTTCTGTTTCGACCGCCAAACCTCTCAGGGGAGCATTTGCAACCGTTTGGCACCATTTTTGAGTGAATGGCCGAAAGTCAGATTTTTGATGAAATTGTGACCCCGGGGCTTAGGGATTTTTTCAAAAAAATATTTTTCTGCCGGTTAAGTTGTCGAGGGCGGATTTCTTTTCCCGTGATAAAAAGCCTTCTGTTTCGACCGCCAAACCTCTCAGGGGAGCATTTGCAACCGTTTGGCACCATTTTTGAGTGAGTGGCCGAAAGTCAGATTTTTGATGAAATTGTGACCCCGGGGCTTAGGGATTTTTTCAAAAAAATATATTTCTGCCGGTTAAGTTGTTGAGGGCTGATTTCTTTTCCCGTGATAAAAAGCCTTCTGTTTCGACCGCCAAACCTCTCAGGGGAGCATTTGCAACCGTTTGGCACCATTTTTGAGTGAATGCCCGAAAGTCTGATTTTTCATGAAATTGTGACCCCGGGGCTTAGGGATTTTTTCAAAAAAATATATTTCTGCCGGTTAAGTTGTCGCGGGCTGATTTCTTTTCCCGTGATAAAAAGCCTTCTGTTTTGACCGCCAAACCTCTCAGGGGAGCATTTGCAACCGTTTGGCACCATTTTTGAGTGAATTACCGAAAGTCAGATTTTTGATGAAATTGTGACCCCGGGGCTTAGGGATTTTTTCAAAAAAATATTTTTCTGCCGGTTAAGTTGTCGAGGGCTGATTTCTTTTCCCGTGATAAAAAGCCTTCTGTTTCGACCGCCAAACCTCTCAGGGGAGCATTTGCAACCGTTTGGCACCATTTTTGAGTGAATGTCCGAAAGTCAGATTTTTGATGAAATTGTGACCCCGGGGCTTAGGAATTTTTTCAAAAAAATATATTTCTGACGGTTAAGTTGTCTTGGGCTGATTTATTTTCCCGTGATAAAAAGCCTTCTGTTTCGACCGCCAAACCTCTCAGGGGAGCATTTGCAACCGTTTGGCACTAGTTTTGAGTGAATGGCCGAAAGTCAGATTTTTGATGAAATTGTGACCCTGGGGCTTAGGGATTTTTTCAAAAAAATATATTTCTGCCGGTTAAGTTGTCGAGGGCTGATTTCTTTTCCCGTGATAAAAAGCCTTCTGTTTCGACCGCCAAACCTCTCAGGGGAGCATTTGCAACCGTTTGGCACCATTTTTGAGTGAATGGCCGAAAGTCAGATTTTTGATGAAATTGTGACCCCGGGGCTTAGTGATTTTTTCAAAAAAATATTTTTCTGCCGGTTAAGTTGTCTTGGGGTGATTTATTTTCCCGTGATAAAAAGCCTTCTGTTTCGACCGCCAAACCTCTCAGGGGAGCATTTGCAACCGTTTGGCACCATTTTTGAGTGAATGGCCGAAAGTCAGATTTTTGATGAAATTGTGACCCCGGGGCTTAGGGATTTTTTCAAAAAAATATTTTTCTGCCGGTTAAGTTGTCGAGGGCGGATTTCTTTTCCCGTGATAAAAAGCCTTCTGTTTCGACCGCCAAACCTCTCAGGGGAGCATTTGCAACCGTTTGGCACCATTTTTGAGTGAATGGCCGAAAGTCAGATTTTTGATGAAATTGTGACCCCGGGGCTTAGGGATTTTTTCAAAAAAATATATTTCTGCCGGTTAAGTTGTTGAGGGCTGATTTCTTTTCCCGTGATAAAAAGCCTTCTGTTTCGACCGCCAAACCTCTCAGGGGAGCATTTGCAACCGTTTGGCACCATTTTTGAGTGAATGCCCGAAAGTCAGATTTTTCATGAAATTGTGACCCCGGGGCTTAGGGATTTTTTCAAAAAAATATATTTCTGCCGGTTAAGTTGTCGCGGGCTGATTTCTTTTCCCGTGATAAAAAGCCTTCTGTTTTGACCGCCAAACCTCTCAGGGGAGCATTTGCAACCGTTTGGCACCATTTTTGAGTGAATTACCGAAAGTCAGATTTTTGATGAAATTGTGACCCCGGGGCTTAGGGATTTTTTCAAAAAAATATATTTCTGCCGGTTAAGTTGTCGAGGGCTGATTTCTTTTCCCGTGATAAAAAGCCTTCTGTTTCGACCGCCAAACCTCTCAGGGGAGCATTTGAAACCGTTTGGCACCATTTTTGAGTGAATGGCCGAAAGTCAGATTTTTGATGAAATTGTGACCCCGGGGCTTAGGGATTTTTTCAAAAAAATATATTTCTGCCGGTTAAGTTGTTGAGGGCTGATTTCTTTTCCCGTGATAAAAAGCCTTCTGTTTCGACCGCCAAACCTCTCAGGGGAGCATTTGCAACCGTTTGGCACCATTTTTGAGTGAATGCCCGAAAGTCAGATTTTTCATGAAATTGTGACCCCGGGGCTTAGGGATTTTTTCAAAAAAATATATTTCTGCCGGTTAAGTTGTCGCGGGCTGATTTCTTTTCCCGTGATAAAAAGCCTTCTGTTTTGACCGCCAAACCTCTCAGGGGAGCATTTGCAACCGTTTGGCACCATTTTTGAGTGAATGGCCGAAAGTCAGATTTTTGATGAAATTGTGACCCTGGGGCTTAGGGATTTTTTCAAAAAAATATATTTCTGCCGGTTAAGTTGTCGAGGGCTGATTTCTTTTCCCGTGATAAAAAGCCTTCTGTTTCGACCGCCAAACCTCTCAGGGGAGCATTTGCAACCGTTTGGCACCATTTTTGAGTGAATGGCCAAAAGTCAGATTTTTGATGAAATTGTGACCCCGGGGCTTAGTGATTTTTTCAAAAAAATATTTTTCTGCCGGTTAAGTTGTCTTGGGGTGATTTCTTTTCCCGTGATAAAAAGCCTTCTGTTTCGACCGCCAAACCTCTCAGGGGAGCATTTGCAACCGTTTGGCACCATTTTTGAGTGAATGGCCGAAAGTCAGATTTTTGATGAAATTGTGACCCCGGGGCTTAGGGATTTTTTCAAAAAAATATTTTTCTGCCTTTTAACTTGTCTTGGGGTGATTTCTTTTCCCGTGATAAAAAGCCTTCTGTTTCGACCGCCAAACCTCTCAGGGGAGCATTTGCAACCGTTTGGCACCATTTTTGAGTGAATGGCCGAAAGTCAGATTTTTGATGAAATTGTGACCCCGGGGCTTAGGGATTTTTTCAAAAAAATATATTTCTGCCGGTTAAGTTGTTGAGGGCTGATTTCTTTTCCCGTGATAAAAAGCCTTCTGTTTCGACCGCCAAACCTCTCAGGGGAGCATTTGCAACCGTTTGGCACCATTTTTGAGTGAATGCCCGAAAGTCAGATTTTTCATGAAATTGTGACCCCGGGGCTTAGGGATTTTTTCAAAAAAATATATTTCTGACGGTTAAGTTGTCTTGGGCTGATTTATTTTCCCGTGATAAAAAGCCTTCTGTTTCGACCGCCAAACCTCTCAGGGGAGCATTTGCAACCGTTTGGCACCATTTTTGAGTGAATGGCCGAAAGTCAGATTTTTGATGAAATTGTGACCCCGGGGCTTAGGGATTTTTTCAAAAAAATATTTTTCTGCCTTTTAAGTTGTCTTGGGGTGATTTCTTTTCCCGTGATAAAAAGCCTTCTGTTTCGACCGCCAAACCTCTCAGGGGAGCATTTGCAACCGTTTGGCACCATTTTTGAGTGAATGGCCGAAAGTCAGATTTTTGATGAAATTGTGACCCCGGGGCTTAGGGATTTTTTCAAAAAAATATATTTCTGCCGGTTAAGTTGTTGAGGGCTGATTTCTTTTCCCGTGATAAAAAGCCTTCTGTTTCGACCGCCAAACCTCTCAGGGGAGCATTTGCAACCGTTTGGCACCATTTTTGAGTGAATGCCCGAAAGTCAGATTTTTCATGAAATTGTGACCCCGGGGCTTAGGGATTTTTTTAAAAAAATATATTTCTGCCGGTTAAGTTGTCGCGGGCTGATTTCTTTTCCCGTGATAAAAAGCCTTCTGTTGTGACCGCCAAACCTCTCAGGGGAGCATTTGCAACCGTTTGGCACCATTTTTGAGTGAATTACCGAAAGTCAGATTTTTGATGAAATTGTGACCCCGGGGCTTAGGGATTTTTTCAAAAAAATATATTTCTGCCGGTTAAGTTGTCGAGGGCTGATTTCTTTTCCCGTGATAAAAAGCCTTCTGTTTCGACCGCCAAACCTCTCAGGGGAGCATTTGAAACCGTTTGGCACCATTTTTGAGTGAATGGCCGAAAGTCAGATTTTTGATGAAATTGTGACCCCGGGGCTTAGGGATTTTTTCAAAAAAATATTTTTCTGCCGGTTAAGTTGTCGAGGGCGGATTTCTTTTCCCGTGATAAAAAGCCTTCTGTTTCGACCGCCAAACCTCTCAGGGGAGCATTTGCAACCGTTTGGCACCATTTTTGAGTGAATGGCCGAAAGTCAGATTTTTGATGAAATTGTGACCCCGGGGCTTAGGGATTTTTTCAAAAAAATATATTTCTGCCGGTTAAGTTGTTGAGGGCTGATTTCTTTTCCCGTGATAAAAAGCCTTCTGTTTCGACCGCCAAACCTCTCAGGGGAGCATTTGCAACCGTTTGGCACCATTTTTGAGTGAATGCCCGAAAGTCAGATTTTTCATGAAATTGTGACCCCGGGGCTTAGGGATTTTTTCAAAAAAATATATTTCTGCCGGTTAAGTTGTCGAGGGCTGATTTCTTTTCCCGTGACAAAAAGCCTTCTGTTTCGACCGCCAAACCTCTCAGGGGAGCATTTGCAACCGTTTGGCACCATTTTTGAGTGAATGGCCGAAAGTCAGATTTTTGATGAAATTGTGACCCCGGGGCTTAGTGATTTTTTCAAAAAAATATTTTTCTGCCGGTTAAGTTGTCTTGGGGTGATTTCTTTTCCCGTGATAAAAAGCCTTCTGTTTCGACCGCCAAACCTCTCAGGGGAGCATTTGCAACCGTTTGGCACCATTTTTGAGTGAATGGCCGAAAGTCAGATTTTTGATGAAATTGTGACCCCGGGGCTTAGGGATTTTTTCAAAAAAATATTTTTCTGCTGGTTAAGTTGTCGAGGGTTGATTTCTTTTCCGTTTGGCACCATTTTTGAGTGAATCGCCGAAAGTCAGATTTTTGATGAAATTGTGACCCCGGGGCTTAGGGATTTTTTCAAAAAAATATTTTTCTGCCGGTTAAGTTGTCGAGGGCTGATTTCTTTTCCCGTGATAAAAAGCCTTCTGTTTCGACCGCCAAACCTCTCAGGGGAGCATTTGCAACCGTTTGGCACCATTTTTGAGTGAATGGCCAAAAGTCAGATTTTTGATGAAATTGTGACCCCGGGGCTTAGGAATTTTTTCAAAAAAATATATTTCTGACGGTTAAGTTGTCTTGGGCTGATTTATTTTCCTGTGATAAAAAGCCTTCTGTTTCGACCGCCAAACCTCTCAGGGGAGCATTTGCAACCGTTTTGCACCATTTTTGAGTGAATGGCCGAAAGTCAGATTTTTGATGAAATTGTGACCCTGGGCTTAGGGATTTTTTCAAAAAAATATATTTCTGCCGGTTAAGTTGTCTTGGGCTGATTTCTTTTCCCGTGATAAAAAGCCTTCTGTTTCGACCGCCAAACCTCTCAGGGGAGCATTTGCAACCGTTTGGCACCATTTTTGAGTGAATGGCCGAAAGTCAGATTTTTGATGAAATTGTGACCCCGGGGCTTAGGAATTTTTTCAAAAAAATATATTTCTGACGGTTAAGTTGTCTTGGGCTGATTTATTTTCCCGTGATAAAAAGCCTTCTGTTTCGACCGCCAAACCTCTCAGGGGAGCATTTGCAACCGTTTGGCACCATTTTTGAGTGAATGGCCGAAAGTCAGATTTTTGATGAAATTGTGACCCCGGGGCTTAGGGATTTTTTCAAAAAAATATTTTTCTGCCGGTTAAGTTGTTGAGGGCTGATTTATTTTCCCGTGATAAAAAGCCTTCTGTTTCGACCGCCAAACCTCTCAGGGGAGCATTTGCAACCGTTTGGCACCATTTTTGAGTGAATGGCCGAAAGTCAGATTTTTGATGAAATTGTGACCCCGGGGCTTAGGGATTTTTTCAAAAAAATATTTTTCTGCTAGTTAAGTTGTCGAGGGTTGATTTCTTTTCCGTTTGGCACCATTTTTGAGTGAATCGCCGAAAGTCAGATTTTTGATGAAATTGTGACCCCGGGGCTTAGGGATTTTTTCAAAAAAATATTTTTCTGCCGGTTAAGTTGTCGAGGGCTGATTTCTTTTCCCGTGATAAAAAGCCTTCTGTTTCGACCGCCAAACCTCTCAGGGGAGCATTTGCAACCGTTTGGCACCATTTTTGAGTGAATGGCCGAAAGTCAGATTTTTGATGAAATTGTGACCCCGGGGCTTAGGGATTTTTTCAAAAAAATATTTTTCTGCCGGTTAAGTTGTCGAGGGCTGATTTCTTTTCCCGTGATAAAAAGCCTTCTGTTTCGACCGCCAAACCTCTCAGGGGAGCATTTGCAACCGTTTGGCACCATTTTTGAGTGAATGGCCAAAAGTCAGATTTTTGATGAAATTGTGACCCCGGGGCTTAGGAATTTTTTCAAAAAAATATATTTCTGACGGTTAAGTTGTCTTGGGCTGATTTATTTTCCCGTGATAAAAAGCCTTCTGTTTCGACCGCCAAACCTCTCAGGGGAGCATTTGCAACCGTTTTGCACCATTTTTGAGTGAATGGCCGAAAGTCAGATTTTTGATGAAATTGTGACCCTGGGGCTTAGGGATTTTTTCAAAAAAATATATTTCTGCCGGTTAAGTTGTCGAGGGCTGATTTCTTTTCCCGTGATAAAAAGCCTTCTATTTCGACCGCCAAACCTCTCAGGGGAGCATTTGCAACCGTTTGGCACCATTTTTGAGTGAATGGCCAAAAGTCAGATTTTTGATGAAATTGTGACCCCGGGGCTTTGGGATTTTTTCAAAAAAATATTTTTCTGCCGGTTAAGTTGTCGAGGGCTGATTTCTTTTCCCGTGATAAAAAGCCTTCTGTTTCGACCGCCAAACCTCTCAGGGGAGCATTTGCAACCGTTTGGCACCATTTTTGAGTGAATGGCCAAAAGTCAGATTTTTGATGAAATTGTGACCCCGGGGCTTAGGAATTTTTTCAAAAAAATATATTTCTGACGGTTAAGTTGTCTTGGGCTGATTTATTTTCCCGTGATAAAAAGCCTTCTGTTTCGACCGCCAAACCTCTCAGGGGAGCATTTGCAACCGTTTGGCACCATTTTTGAGTGAATGCCCGAAAGTCAGATTTTTGATGAAATTGTGACCCCGGGGCTTAGGGATTTTTTCAAAAAAATATATTTCTGCCGGTTAAGTTGTCTTGGGCTGATTTCTTTTCCCGTGATAAAAAGCCTTCTGTTTCGACCGCCAAACCTCTCAGGGGAGCATTTGCAACCGTTTGGCACCATTTTTGAGTGACTGGCCAAAAGTCAGATTTTTGATGAAATTGTGACCCCGGGGCTTAGGGATTTTTTCAAAAAAATATTTTTCTGCTGGTTAAGTTGTCGAGGGTTGATTTCTTTTCCGTTTGGCACCATTTTTGAGTGAATCGCCGAAAGTCAGATTTTTGATGAAATTGTGACCCCGGGGCTTAGGGATTTTTTCAAAAAAATATTTTTCTGCCGGTTAAGTTGTCGAGGGCTGATTTCTTTTCCCGTGATAAAAAGCCTTCTGTTTCGACCGCCAAACCTCTCAGGGGAGCATTTGCAACCGTTTGGCACCATTTTTGAGTGAATGGCCGAAAGTCAGATTTTTGATGAAATTGTGACCCCGGGGCTTAGGGATTTTTTCAAAAAAATATTTTTCTGCCGGTTAAGTTGTCGAGGGCTGATTTCTTTTCCCGTGATAAAAAGCCTTCTGTTTCGACCGCCAAACCTCTCAGGGGAGCATTTGCAACCGTTTGGCACCATTTTTGAGTGAATGGCCAAAAGTCAGATTTTTGATGAAATTGTGACCCCGGGGCTTAGGAATTTTTTCAAAAAAATATATTTCTGACGGTTAAGTTGTCTTGGGCTGATTTATTTTCCCGTGATAAAAAGCCTTCTGTTTCGACCGCCAAACCTCTCAGGGGAGCATTTGCAACCGTTTTGCACCATTTTTGAGTGAATGCCCGAAAGTCAGATTTTTGATGAAATTGTGACCCCGGGGCTTAGGGATTTTTTCAAAAAAATATATTTCTGCCGGTTAAGTTGTCTTGGGCTGATTTCTTTTCCCGTGATAAAAAGCCTTCTGTTTCGACCGCCAAACCTCTCAGGGGAGCATTTGCAACCGTTTGGCACCATTTTTGAGTGAATGGCCAAAAGTCAGATTTTTGTTGAAATTGTGACCCCGGGGCTTAGGGATTTTTTCAAAAAAATATTTTTCTGCTGGTTAAGTTGTCGAGGGTTGATTTCTTTTCCGTTTGGCACCATTTTTGAGTGAATCGCCGAAAGTCAGATTTTTGATGAAATTGTGACCCCGGGGCTTAGGGATTTTTTCAAAAAAATATTTTTCTGCCGGTTAAGTTGTCGGGGGCTGATTTCTTTTCCCGTGATAAAAAGCCTTCTGTTTCGACCGCCAAACCTCTCAGGGGAGCATTTGCAACCGTTTGGCACCATTTTTGAGTGAATGGCCAAAAGTCAGATTTTTGATGAAATTGTGACCCCGGGGCTTAGGAATTTTTTCAAAAAAATATATTTCTGCCGGTTAAGTTGTCGAGGGCTGATTTCTTTTCCCGTGATAAAAAGCCTTCTGTTTCGACCACCAAACCTCTCAGGGGAGCATTTGCAACCGTTTGGCACCATTTTTGAGTGAATGGCCAAAAGTCAGATTTTTGATGAAATTGTGACCCCGGGGCTTAGGAATTTTTTCAAAAAAATATATTTCTGCCAGTTAAGTTGTCGAGGGTTGATTTCTTTTCCGTTTGGCACCATTTTTGAGTGAATCGCCGAAAGTCAGATTTTTGATGAAATTGTGACCCCGGGGCTTAGGGATTTTTTCAAAAAAATATTTTTCTGCCGGTTAAGTTGTCGAGGGCTGATTTCTTTTCCCGTGATAAAAAGCCTTCTGTTTCGACCGCCAAACCTCTCAGGGGAGCATTTGCAACCGTTTGGCACCATTTTTGAGTGAATGGCCAAAAGTCAGATTTTTGATGAAATTGTGACCCCGGGGCTTAGGGATTTTTTCAAAAAAATATATTTCTGCCGGTTAAGTTGTCGAGGGCTGATTTCTTTTCCCGTGATAAAAAGTCTTCTATTTCGACCGCCAAACCTCTCAGGGGAGCATTTGCAACCGTTTGGCACCATTTTTGAGTGAATGGCCAAAAGTCAGATTTTTCATGAAATTGTGACCCCGGGGCTTAGGGATTTTTTCAAAAAAATATATTTCTGCCGGTTAAGTTGTTGAGGGCTGATTTCTTTTCCCGTGATAAAAAGCCTTCTGTTTCGACCGCCAAACCTCTCAGGGGAGCATTTGCAACCGTTTGGCACCATTTTTGAGTGAATGGCCGAAAGTCAGATTTTTGATGAAATTGGGACCCCGGGGCTTAGGGATTTTTTCAAAAAAATATTTTTCTGCCGGTTAAGTTGTCGAGGGCTGATTTCTTTCCCCGTGATAAAAAGCCTTCTGTTTCGACCGCCAAACCTCTCAGGGGAGCATTTGCAACCGTTTGGCACCATTTTTGAGTGAATGGCCAAAAGTCAGATTTTTGATGAGATTGTGACCCCGGGGCTTAGGAATTTTTTCAAAAAAATATATTTCTGACGGTTAAGTTGTCTTGGGCTGATTTATTTTCCCGTGATAAAAAGCCTTCTGTTTCGACCGCCAAACCTCTCAGGGGAGCATTTGCAACCGTTTGGCACCATTTTTGAGTGAATGCCCGAAAGTCAGATTTTTGATGAAATTGTGACCCCGGGGCTTAGGGATTTTTTCAAAAAAATATATTTCTGCCGGTTAAGTTGTCGAGGGCTGATTTCTTTTCCGTTTGGCACCATTTTTGAGTGAATGGCCGAAAGTCAGATTTTTGATGAAATAGTGACCCCGGGGCTTAGGGATTTTTTCAAAAAATATTTTTCTGCCGGTTAAGTTGTCGAGGGCTGATTTCTTTTCCCGTGATAAAAAGCCTTCTGTTTTGACCGCCAAACCTCTCAGGGGAGCATTTGCAACCGTTTGGCACCATTTTTGAGTGAATGGCCGAAAGTCAGATTTTTGATGAAATTGTGACCCCGGGGCTTAGGGATTTTTTCAAAAAAATATTTTTCTGCTGGTTAAGTTGTCGAGGGTTGATTTCTTTTCCGTTTGGCACCATTTTTGAGTGAATCGCCGAAAGTCAGATTTTTGATGAAATTGTGACCCCGGGGCTTAGGGATTTTTTCAAAAAAATATTTTTCTGCCGGTTAAGTTGTCGAGGGCTGATTTCTTTTCCCGTGATAAAAAGCCTTCTGTTTCGACCGCCAAACCTCTCAGGGGAGCATTTGCAACCGTTTGGCACCATTTTTGAGTGAATGGCCGAAAGTCAGATTTTTGATGAAATTGTGACCCCGGGGCTTAGGGATTTTTTCAAAAAAATATATTTCTGCCGGTTAAGTTGTTGAGGGCTGATTTCTTTTCCCGTGATAAAAAGCCTTCTGTTTCGACCACCAAACCTCTCAGGGGAGCATTTGCAACCGTTTGGCACCATTTTTGAGTGAATGGCCGAAAGTCAGATTTTTGATGAAATTGGGACCCCGGGGCTTAGGGATTTTTTCAAAAAAATATTTTTCTGCCGGTTAAGTTGTCGAGGGCTGATTTCTTTTCCCGTGATAAAAAGCCTTCTGTTTCGACCGCCAAACCTCTCAGGGGAGCATTTGCAACCGTTTGGCACCATTTTTGAGTGAATGCCCGAAAGTCAGATTTTTGATGAAATTGTGACCCCGGGGCTTAGGAATTTTTTCAAAAAAATATATTTCTGACGGTTAAGTTGTCTTGGGCTGATTTCTTTTCCCGTGATAAAAAGCCTTCTGTTTCGACCGCCAAACCTCTCAGGGGAGCATTTGCAACCGTTTGGCACCATTTTTGAGTGAATGGCCGAAAGTCAGATTTTTGATGAAATTGTGACCCCGGGGCTTAGGGATTTTTTCAAAAAAATATTTTTCTGCCGGTTAAGTTGTCTTGGGCTGATTTCTTTTCCCGTGATAAAAATCCTTCTGTTTCGACCGCCAAACCTCTCAGGGGAGCATTTGCAACCGTTTGGCACCATTTTTGAGTGAAGGGCCGAAAGTCAGATTTTTGATGAAATTGTGACCCCGGGGCTTAGGAATTTTTTCAAAAAAATATTTTTCTGCCGGTTTATTTGTCTTGGGGTGATTTCTTTTCCCGTGATAAAAAGCCTTCTGTTTCGACCGCCAAACCTCTCAGGGGAGCATTTGCAACCGTTTGGCACCATTTTTGAGTGAATGGCCGAAAGTCAGATTTTAGATGAAATTGTGACCCCGGGGCTTAGGGATTTTTTCAAAAAAATATATTTCTGCCGGTTAAGTTGTCGAGGGCTGATTTCTTTTCCCGTGATAAAAAGCCTTCTGTTTCGACCGCCAAACTTCTCAGGGGAGCATTTGCAACCGTTTGGCACCATTTTTGAGTGAATGGCCAAAAGTCAGATTTTTGATGAAATAGTGACCCCGGGGCTTAGGGATTTTTTCAAAAAAATATATTTCTGCCGGTTAAGTTGTTGAGGGCTGATTTCTTTTCCCGTGATAAAAAGCCTTCTGTTTCGACCGCCAAACCTCTCAGGGGAGCATCTGCAACCGTTTGGCACCATTTTTGAGTGAATGGCCAAAAGTCAGATTTTTGATGAAATTGTGACCCCGGGGCTTAGGGATTTTTTCAAAAAAATATATTTCTGCCGGTTAAGTTGTTGAGGGCTGATTTCTTTTCCCGTGATAAAAAGCCTTCTGTTTCGACCGCCAAACCTCTCAGGGGAGCATCTGCAACCGTTTGGCACCATTTTTGAGTGAATGGCCAAAAGTCAGATTTTTGATGAAATTGTGACCCCGGGGCTTAGGGATTTTTTCAAAAAAATATATTTCTGCCGGTTAAGTTGTTGAGGGCTGATTTCTTTTCCCGTGATAAAAAGCCTTCTGTTTCGACCGCCAAACCTCTCAGGGGAGCATTTGCAACCGTTTGGCACCATTTTTGAGTGAATGGCCGAAAGTCAGATTTTTGATGAAATTGGGACCCCGGGGCTTAGGGATTTTTTCAAAAAAATATTTTTCTGCCGGTTAAGTTGTCGAGGGCTGATTTCTTTTCCCGTGATAAAAAGCCTTCTGTTTCGACCGCCAAACCTCTCAGGGGAGCATTTGCAACCGTTTGGCACCATTTTTGAGTGAATGGCCAAAAGTCAGATTTTTGATGAAATTGTGACCCCGGGGCTTAGGGATTTTTTCAAAAAAATATATTTCTGCCGGTTAAGTTGTCGAGGGCTGATTTCTTTTCCGTTTGGCACCATTTTTGAGTGAATGGCCGAAAGTCAGATTTTTGATGAAATAGTGACCCCGGGGCTTATGGATTTTTTCAAAAAATATTTTTCTGCCGGTTAAGTTGTCGAGGGCTGATTTCTTTTCCCGTGATAAAAAGCCTTCTGTTTTGACCGCCAAACCTCTCAGGGGAGCATTTGCAACCGTTTGGCACCATTTTTGAGTGAATGGCCGAAAGTCAGATTTTTGATGAAATTGTGACCCCGGGGCTTAGGGATTTTTTCAAAAAAATATTTTTCTGCTGGTTAAGTTGTCGAGGGTTGATTTCTTTTCCGTTTGGCACCATTTTTGAGTGAATCGCCGAAAGTCAGATTTTTGATGAAATTGTGACCCCGGGGCTTAGGGATTTTTTCAAAAAAATATATTTCTGCCGGTTAAGTTGTTGAGGGCTGATTTCTTTTCCCGTGATAAAAAGCCTTCTGTTTCGACCGCCAAACCTCTCAGGGGAGCATCTGCAACCGTTTGGCACCATTTTTGAGTGAATGGCCAAAAGTCAGATTTTTGATGAAATTGTGACCCCGGGGCTTAGGGATTTTTTCAAAAAAATATATTTCTGCCGGTTAAGTTGTTGAGGGCTGATTTCTTTTCCCGTGATAAAAAGCCTTCTGTTTCGACCGCCAAACCTCTCAGGGGAGCATTTGCAACCGTTTGGCACCATTTTTGAGTGAATGGCCGAAAGTCAGATTTTTGATGAAATTGGGACCCCGGGGCTTAGGGATTTTTTCAAAAAAATATTTTTCTGCCGGTTAAGTTGTCGAGGGCTGATTTCTTTTCCCGTGATAAAAAGCCTTCTGTTTCGACCGCCAAACCTCTCAGGGGAGCATTTGCAACCGTTTGGCACCATTTTTGAGTGAATGGCCAAAAGTCAGATTTTTGATGAAATTGTGACCCCGGGGCTTAGGGATTTTTTCAAAAAAATATATTTCTGCCGGTTAAGTTGTCGAGGGCTGATTTCTTTTCCGTTTGGCACCATTTTTGAGTGAATGGCCGAAAGTCAGATTTTTGATGAAATAGTGACCCCGGGGCTTATGGATTTTTTCAAAAAATATTTTTCTGCCGGTTAAGTTGTCGAGGGCTGATTTCTTTTCCCGTGATAAAAAGTCTTCTGTTTTGACCGCCAAACCCCTCAGGGGAGCATTTGCAACCGTTTGGCACCATTTTTGAGTGAATGGCCGAAAGTCAGATTTTTGATGAAATTGTGACCCCGGGGCTTAGGGATTTTTTCAAAAAAATATTTTTCTGCTGGTTAAGTTGTCGAGGGTTGATTTCTTTTCCGTTTGGCACCATTTTTGAGTGAATCGCCGAAAGTCAGATTTTTGATGAAATTGTGACCCCGGGGCTTAGGGATTTTTTCAAAAAAATATTTTTCTGCCGGTTAAGTTGTCGAGGGCTGATTTCTTTTCCCGTGATAAAAAGCCTTCTGTTTCGACCGCCAAACCTCTCAGGGGAGCATTTGCAACCGTTTGGCACCATTTTTGAGTGAATGGCCGAAAGTCAGATTTTTGATGAAATTGTGACCCCGGGGCTTAGGGATTTTTTCAAAAAAATATATTTCTGCCGGTTAAGTTGTCGAGGGCTGATTTCTTTTCCCGTGATAAAAAGTCTTCTATTTCGACCGCCGAACCTCTCAGGGGAGCATTTGCAACCGTTTGGCACCATTTTTGAGTGAATGGCCAAAAGTCAGATTTTTGATGAAATTGTGACCCCGGGGCTTAGGGATTTTTTCAAAAAAATGTATTTCTGCCGGTTAAGTTGTTGAGGGCTGATTTCTTTTCCCGTGATAAAAAGCCTTCTGTTTCGACCGCCAAACCTCTCAGGGGAGCATTTGCAACCGTTTGGCACCATTTTTGAGTGAATGGCCGAAAGTCAGATTTTTGATGAAATTGGGACCCCGGGGCTTAGGGATTTTTTCAAAAAAATATTTTTCTGCCGGTTAAGTTGTCGAGGGCTGATTTCTTTTCCCGTGATAAAAAGCCTTCTGTTTCGACCGCCAAACCTCTCAGGGGAGCATTTGCAACCGTTTGGCACCATTTTTGAGTGAATGGCCAAAAGTCAGATTTTTGATGAGATTGTGACCCCGGGGCTTAGGAATTTTTTCAAAAAAATATATTTCTGACGGTTAAGTTGTCTTGGGCTGATTTATTTTCCCGTGATAAAAAGCCTTCTGTTTTGACCGCCAAACCTCTCAGGGGAGCATTTGCAACCGTTTGGCACCATTTTTGAGTGAATGGCCGAAAGTCAGATTTTTGATGAAATTGTGACCCCGGGGCTTAGGGATTTTTTCAAAAAAATATTTTTCTGCTGGTTAAGTTGTCGAGGGTTGATTTCTTTTCCGTTTGGCACCATTTTTGAGTGAATCGCCGAAAGTCAGATTTTTGATGAAATTGTGACCCCGGGGCTTAGGGATTTTTTCAAAAAAATATTTTTCTGCCGGTTAAGTTGTCGAGGGCTGATTTCTTTTCCCGTGATAAAAAGCCTTCTGTTTCGACCGCCAAACCTCTCAGGGGAGCATTTGCAACCGTTTGGCACCATTTTTGAGTGAATGGCCAAAAGTCAGATTTTTGATGAAATTGTGACCCCGGGGCTTAGGAATTTTTTCAAAAAAATATATTTCTGACGGTTAAGTTGTCTTGGGCTGATTTATTTTCCCGTGATAAAAAGCCTTCTGTTTCGACCGCCAAACCTCTCAGGGGAGCATTTGCAACCGTTTGGCACCATTTTTGAGTGAATGGCCGAAAGTCAGATTTTTGATGAAATTGTGACCCCGGGGCTTAGGGATTTTTTCAAAAAAATATATTTCTGCCGGTTAAGTTGTCGAGGGCTGATTTCTTTTCCCGTGATAAAAAGTCTTCTATTTCGACCGCCAAACCTCTCAGGGGAGCATTTGCAACCGTTTGGCACCATTTTTGAGTGAATGGCCGAAAGTCAGATTTTTGATGAAATTGTGACCCCGGGGCTTAGGGATTTTTTCAAAAAAATATATTTCTGCCAGTTAAGTTGTTGAGGGCTGATTTCTTTTCCCGTGATAAAAAGCCTTCTGTTTCGACCGCCAAACCTCTCAGGGGAGCATTTGCAACCGTTTGGCACCATTTTTGAGTGAATGGCCGAAAGTCAGATTTTTGATGAAATTGGGACCCCGGGGCTTAGGGATTTTTTCAAAAAAATATTTTTCTGCCGGTTAAGTTGTCGAGGGCTGATTTCTTTTCCCGTGATAAAAAGCCTTCTGTTTCGACCGCCAAACCTCTCAGGGGAGCATTTGCAACCGTTTGGCACCATTTTTGAGTGAATGGCCAAAAGTCAGATTTTTGATGAGATTGTGACCCCGGGGCTTAGGAATTTTTTCAAAAAAATATATTTCTGACGGTTAAGTTGTCTTGGGCTGATTTATTTTCCCGTGATAAAAAGCCTTCTGTTTCGACCGCCAAACCTCTCAGGGGAGCATTTGCAACCGTTTGGCACCATTTTTGAGTGAATGCCCGAAAGTCAGATTTTTGATGAAATTGTGACCCTGGGGCTTAGGGATTTTTTCAAAAAAATATATTTCTGCCGGTTAAGTTGTCTTGGGCTGATTTCTTTTCCCGAGATAAAAAGCCTTCTGTTTCGACCGCCAAACCTCTCAGGGGAGCATTTGCAACCGTTTGGCACCATTTTTGAGTGAATGGCCAAAAGTCAGATTTTTGATGAAATTGTGACCCCGGGGCTTAGGGATTTTTTCAAAAAAATATATTTCTGCCGGTTAAGTTGTCGAGGGCTGATTTCTTTTCCGTTTGGCACCATTTTTGAGTGAATGGCCGAAAGTCAGATTTTTGATGAAATAGTGACCCCGGGGCTTAGGGATTTTTTCAAAAAATATTTTTCTGCCGGTTAAGTTGTCGAGGGCTGATTTCTTTTCCCGTGATAAAAAGCCTTCTGTTTTGACCGCCAAACCTCTCAGGGGAGCATTTGCAACCGTTTGGCACCATTTTTGAGTGAATGGCCGAAACTCAGATTTTTGATGAAATTGTGACCCCGGGGCTTAGGGATTTTTTCAAAAAAATATTTTTCTGCTGGTTAAGTTGTCGAGGGTTGATTTCTTTTCCGTTTGGCACCATTTTTGAGTGAATCGCCGAAAGTCAGATTTTTGATGAAATTGTGACCCCGGGGCTTAGGGATTTTTTCAAAAAAATATTTTTCTGCCGGTTAAGTTGTCGAGGGCTGATTTCTTTTCCCGTGATAAAAAGCCTTCTGTTTCGACCGCCAAACCTCTCAGGGGAGCATTTGCAACCGTTTGGCACCATTTTTGAGTGAATGGCCGAAAGTCAGATTTTTGATGAAATTGTGACCCCGGGGCTTAGGGATTTTTTCAAAAAAATATATTTCTGCCGGTTAAGTTGTTGAGGGCTGATTTCTTTTCCCGTGATAAAAAGCCTTCTGTTTCGACCACCAAACCTCTCAGGGGAGCATTTGCAACCGTTTGGCACCATTTTTGAGTGAATGGCCGAAAGTCAGATTTTTGATGAAATTGGGACCCCGGGGCTTAGGGATTTTTTCAAAAAAATATTTTTCTGCCGGTTAAGTTGTCGAGGGCTGATTTCTTTTCCCGTGATAAAAAGCCTTCTGTTTCGACCGCCAAACCTCTCAGGGGAGCATTTGCAACCGTTTGGCACCATTTTTGAGTGAATGCCCCAAAGTCAGATTTTTGATGAAATTGTGACCCCGGGGCTTAGGAATTTTTTCAAAAAAATATATTTCTGACGGTTAAGTTGTCTTGGGCTGATTTCTTTTCCCGTGATAAAAAGCCTTCTGTTTCGACCGCCAAACCTCTCAGGGGAGCATTTGCAACCGTTTGGCACCATTTTTGAGTGAATGGCCGAAAGTCAGATTTTTGATGAAATTGTGACCCCGGGGCTTAGGGATTTTTTCAAAAAAATATTTTTCTGCCGGTTAAGTTGTCTTGGGCTGATTTCTTTTCCCGTGATAAAAAGCCTTCTGTTTCGACCGCCAAACCTCTCAGGGGAGCATTTGCAACCGTTTGGCACCATTTTTGAGTGAAGGGCCGAAAGTCAGATTTTTGATGAAATTGTGACCCCGGGGCTTAGGAATTTTTTCAAAAAAATATTTTTCTGCCGGTTTATTTGTCTTGGGGTGATTTCTTTTCCCGTGATAAAAAGCCTTCTGTTTCGACCGCCAAACCTCTCAGGGGAGCATTTGCAACCGTTTGGCACCATTTTTGAGTGAATGGCCGAAAGTCAGATTTTTGATGAAATTGGGACCCCGGGGCTTAGGGATTTTTTCAAAAAAATATATTTCTGCCGGTTAAGTTGTCGAGGGCTGATTTCTTTTCCCGTGATAAAAAGCCTTCTGTTTCGACCGCCAAACCTCTCAGGGGAGCATTTGCAACCGTTTGGCACCATTTTTGAGTGAATGGCCAAAAGTCAGATTTTTGATGAAATAGTGACCCCGGGGCTTAGGGATTTTTTCAAAAAAATATATTTCTGCCGGTTAAGTTGTTGAGGGCTGATTTCTTTTCCCGTGATAAAAAGCCTTCTGTTTCGACCGCCAAACCTCTCAGGGGAGCATTTGCAACCGTTTGGCACCATTTTTGAGTGAATGGCCGAAAGTCAGATTTTTGATGAAATTGTGACCCCGGGGCTTAGGGATTTTTTCAAAAAAATATTTTTCTGCTGGTTAAGTTGTCGAGGGTTGATTTCTTTTCCGTTTGGCACCATTTTTGAGTGAATCGCCGAAAGTCAGATTTTTGATGAAATTGTGACCCCGGGGCTTAGGGATTTTTTCAAAAAAACATTTTTCTGCCGGTTAAGTTGTCGAGGGCTGATTTCTTTTCCCGTGATAAAAAGCCTTCTGTTTCGACCGCCAAACCTCTCAGGGGAGCATTTGCAACCGTTTGGCACCATTTTTGAGTGAATGGCCGAAAGTCAGATTTTTGATGAAATTGTGACCCCGGGGCTTAGGGATTTTTTCAAAAAAATATATTTCTGCCGGTTAAGTTGTTGAGGGCTGATTTCTTTTCCCGTGATAAAAAGCCTTCTGTTTCGACCACCAAACCTCTCAGGGGAGCATTTGCAACCGTTTGGCACCATTTTTGAGTGAATGGCCGAAAGTCAGATTTTTGATGAAATTGTGACCCCGGGGCTTAGGAATTTTTTCAAAAAAATATATTTCTGACGGTTAAGTTGTCTTGGGCTGATTTCTTTTCCCGTGATAAAAAGCCTTCTGTTTCGACCGCCAAACCTCTCAGGGGAGCATTTGCAACCGTTTGGCACCATTTTTGAGTGAATGGCCGAAAGTCAGATTTTTGATGAAATTGGGACCCCGGGGCTTAGGGATTTTTTCAAAAAAATATTTTTCTGCCGGTTAAGTTGTCGAGGGCTGATTTCTTTTCCCGTGATAAAAAGCCTTCTGTTTCGACCGCCAAACCTCTCAGGGGAGCATTTGCAACCGTTTGGCACCATTTTTGAGTGAATGCCCGAAAGTCAGATTTTTGATGAAATTGTGACCCCGGGGCTTAGGAATTTTTTCAAAAAAATATATTTCTGACCGTTAAGTTGTCTTGGGCTGATTTCTTTTCCCGTGATAAAAAGCCTTCTGTTTCGACCGCCAAACCTCTCAGGGGAGCATTTGCAACCGTTTGGCACCATTTTTGAGTGAATGGCCGAAAGTCAGATTTTTGATGAAATTGTGACCCCGGGGCTTAGGGATTTTTTCAAAAAAATATTTTTCTGCCGGTTAAGTTGTCTTGGGCTGATTTCTTTTCCCGTGATAAAAAGCCTTCTGTTTCGACCGCCAAACCTCTCAGGGGAGCATTTGCAACCGTTTGGCACCATTTTTGAGTGAAGGGCCGAAAGTCAGATTTTTGATGAAATTGTGACCCCGGGGCTTAGGGATTTTTTCAAAAAAATATTTTTCTGCCGGTTTATTTGTCTTGGGGTGATTTCTTTTCCCGTGATAAAAAGCCTTCTGTTTCGACCGCCAAACCTCTCAGGGGAGCATTTGCAACCGTTTGGCACCATTTTTGAGTGAATGGCCGAAAGTCAGATTTTAGATGAAATTGTGACCCCGGGGCTTAGGGATTTTTTCAAAAAAATATATTTCTGCCGGTTAAGTTGTCGAGGGCTGATTTCTTTTCCCGTGATAAAAAGCCTTCTGTTTCGACCGCCAAACCTCTCAGGGGAGCATTTGCAACCGTTTGGCACCATTTTTGAGTGAATGGCCAAAAGTCAGATTTTTGATGAAATAGTGACCCCGGGGCTTAGGGATTTTTTCAAAAAAATATATTTCTGCCGGTTAAGTTGTTGAGGGCTGATTTCTTTTCCCGTGATAAAAAGCCTTCTGTTTCGACCGCCAAACCTCTCAGGGGAGCATTTGCAACCGTTTGGCACCATTTTTGAGTGAATGGCCGAAAGTCAGATTTTTGATGAAATTGTGACCCCGGGGCTTAGGGATTTTTTCAAAAAAATATTTTTCTGCAGGTTAAGTTGTCGAGGGCTGATTTCTTTTCCCGTGATAAAAAGCCTTCTGTTTCGACCGCCAAACCTCTCAGGGGAGCATTTGCAACCGTTTGGCACCATTTTTGAGTGAATGGCCGAAAGTCAGATTTTTGATGAAATTGGGACCCCGGGGCTTAGGGATTTTTTCAAAAAAATATTTTTCTGCCGGTTAAGTTGTCGAGGGCTGATTTATTTTCCCGTGATAAAAAGCCTTCTGTTTCGACCTCCAAACCTCTCAGGGGAGCATTTGCAACTGTTTGGCACCATTTTTGAGTGAATGGCCGAAAGTCAGATTTTTGATGAAATTGTGACCCCGGGGCTTAGTGATTTTTTCCAAAAAATATTTTTCTGCCGGTTAAGTTGTCGAGGGCTGATTTCTTTTCCCGTGATAAAAAGCCTTCAGTTTCGACCGCCAAACCTCTCAGGGGAGCATTTGCAACCGTTTGGCACCATTTTTGAGTGAATGGCCGAAAGTCAGATTTTTGATGAAATTGGGACCCCGGGGCTTAGGGATTTTTTCAAAAAAATATTTCTCTGCCGGTTAAGTTATCGAGGGCTGATTTCTTTTCCCGTGATAAAAAGCCTTCTGTTTCGACCGCCAAACCTCTCAGGGGAGCATTTGCAACCGTTTGGCACCATTTTTGAGTGAATGGCCAAAAGTCAGATTTTTGATGAAATTGTGACCCCGGGGCTTAGGAATTTTTTCCAAAAAATATATTTCTGACGGTTAAGTTGTCTTGGGCTGATTTATTTTCCCGTGATAAAAAGCCTTCTGTTTCGACCGCCAAACCTCTCAGGGGAGCATTTGCAACCGTTTGGCACCATTTTTGAGTGAATGGCCGAAAGTCAGATTTTTGATGAAATTGTGACCCCGGGGCTTAGGGATTTTTTCAAAAAAATATATTTCTGCCGGTTAAGTTGTTGAGGGCTGATTTCTTTTCCCGTGATAAAAAGCCTTCTGTTTCGACCACCAAACCTCTCAGGGGAGCATTTGCAACCGTTTGGCACCATTTTTGAGTGAATGGCCGAAAGTCAGATTTTTGATGAAATTGTGACCCCGGGGCTTAGGAATTTTTTCAAAAAAATATATTTCTGACGGTTAAGTTGTCTTGGGCTGATTTCTTTTCCCGTGATAAAAAGCCTTCTGTTTCGACCGCCAAACCTCTCAGGGGAGCATTTGCAACCGTTTGGCACCATTTTTGAGTGAATGGCCGAAAGTCAGATTTTTGATGAAATTGGGACCCCGGGGCTTAGGGATTTTTTCAAAAAAATATTTTTCTGCCGGTTAAGTTGTCGAGGGCTGATTTCTTTTCCCGTGATAAAAAGCCTTCTGTTTCGACCGCCAAACCTCTCAGGGGAGCATTTGCAACCGTTTGGCACCATTTTTGAGTGAATGCCCGAAAGTCAGATTTTTGATGAAATTGTGACCCCGGGGCTTAGGAATTTTTTCAAAAAAATATATTTCTGACCGTTAAGTTGTCTTGGGCTGATTTCTTTTCCCGTGATAAAAAGCCTTCTGTTTCGACCGCCAAACCTCTCAGGGGAGCATTTGCAACCGTTTGGCACCATTTTTGAGTGAATGGCCGAAAGTCAGATTTTTGATGAAATTGTGACCCCGGGGCTTAGGGATTTTTTCAAAAAAATATTTTTCTGCCGGTTAAGTTGTCTTGGGCTGATTTCTTTTCCCGTGATAAAAAGCCTTCTGTTTCGACCGCCAAACCTCTCAGGGGAGCATTTGCAACCGTTTGGCACCATTTTTGAGTGAAGGGCCGAAAGTCAGATTTTTGATGAAATTGTGACCCCGGGGCTTAGGGATTTTTTCAAAAAAATATTTTTCTGCCGGTTTATTTGTCTTGGGGTGATTTCTTTTCCCGTGATAAAAAGCCTTCTGTTTCGACCGCCAAACCTCTCAGGGGAGCATTTGCAACCGTTTGGCACCATTTTTGAGTGAATGGCCGAAAGTCAGATTTTAGATGAAATTGTGACCCCGGGGCTTAGGGATTTTTTCAAAAAAATATATTTCTGCCGGTTAAGTTGTCGAGGGCTGATTTCTTTTCCCGTGATAAAAAGCCTTCTGTTTCGACCGCCAAACCTCTCAGGGGAGCATTTGCAACCGTTTGGCACCATTTTTGAGTGAATGGCCAAAAGTCAGATTTTTGATGAAATAGTGACCCCGGGGCTTAGGGATTTTTTCAAAAAAATATATTTCTGCCGGTTAAGTTGTTGAGGGCTGATTTCTTTTCCCGTGATAAAAAGCCTTCTGTTTCGACCGCCAAACCTCTCAGGGGAGCATTTGCAACCGTTTGGCACCATTTTTGAGTGAATGGCCGAAAGTCAGATTTTTGATGAAATTGTGACCCCGGGGCTTAGGGATTTTTTCAAAAAAATATTTTTCTGCAGGTTAAGTTGTCGAGGGCTGATTTCTTTTCCCGTGATAAAAAGCCTTCTGTTTCGACCGCCAAACCTCTCAGGGGAGCATTTGCAACCGTTTGGCACCATTTTTGAGTGAATGGCCGAAAGTCAGATTTTTGATGAAATTGGGACCCCGGGGCTTAGGGATTTTTTCAAAAAAATATTTTTCTGCCGGTTAAGTTGTCGAGGGCTGATTTATTTTCCCGTGATAAAAAGCCTTCTGTTTCGACCTCCAAACCTCTCAGGGGAGCATTTGCAACTGTTTGGCACCATTTTTGAGTGAATGGCCGAAAGTCAGATTTTTGATGAAATTGTGACCCCGGGGCTTAGTGATTTTTTCCAAAAAATATTTTTCTGCCGGTTAAGTTGTCGAGGGCTGATTTCTTTTCCCGTGATAAAAAGCCTTCAGTTTCGACCGCCAAACCTCTCAGGGGAGCATTTGCAACCGTTTGGCACCATTTTTGAGTGAATGGCCGAAAGTCAGATTTTTGATGAAATTGGGACCCCGGGGCTTAGGGATTTTTTCAAAAAAATATTTCTCTGCCGGTTAAGTTATCGAGGGCTGATTTCTTTTCCCGTGATAAAAAGCCTTCTGTTTCGACCGCCAAACCTCTCAGGGGAGCATTTGCAACCGTTTGGCACCATTTTTGAGTGAATGGCCAAAAGTCAGATTTTTGATGAAATTGTGACCCCGGGGCTTAGGAATTTTTTCCAAAAAATATATTTCTGACGGTTAAGTTGTCTTGGGCTGATTTATTTTCCCGTGATAAAAAGCCTTCTGTTTCGACCGCCAAACCTCTCAGGGGAGCATTTGCAACCGTTTGGCACCATTTTTGAGTGAATGGCCGAAAGTCAGATTTTTGATGAAATTGTGACCCCGGGGCTTAGGGATTTTTTCAAAAAAATATATTTCTGCCGGTTAAGTTGTCTTGGGCTGATTTATTTTCCCGTGATAAAAAGCCTTCTGTTTCGACCGCCAAACCTCTCAGGGGAGCATTTGCAACCGTTTGGCACCATTTTTGAGTGAATGGCCGAAAGTCAGATTTTTGATGAAATTGTGACCCCGGGGCTTAGGGATTTTTTCAAAAAAATATTTTTCTGCCGGTTAAGTTGTCTTGGGGTGATTTCTTTTCCCGTGATAAAAAGCCTTCTGTTTCGACCGCCAAACCTCTCAGGGGAGCATTTGCAACCGTTTGGCACCATTTTTGAGTGAATGGTCGAAAGTCAGATTTTTAATGAAATTGTGACCCCGGGGCTTAGGGATTTTTTCAAAAAAATATATTTCTGCCGGTTAAGTTGTCGAGGGCTGATTTCTTTTCCCGTGATAAAAAGTCTTCTATTTCGACCGCCAAACCTCTCAGGGGAGCATTTGCAACCGTTTGGCACCATTTTTGAGTGAATGGCCAAAAGTCAGATTTTTGATGAAATTGTGACCCCGGGGCTTAGGGATTTTTTCAAAAAAATATTTTTCTGCCGGTTAAGTTGTCGAGGGCTGATTTCTTTTCCCGTGATAAAAAGCCTTCTGTTTCGACCGCCAAACCTCTCAGGGGAGCATTTGCAACCGTTTGGCACCATTTTTGAGTGAATGCCCGAAAGTCAGATTTTTCATGAAATTGTGACCCCGGGGCTTAGGGATTTTTTCAAAAAAATATATTTCTGCCGGTTAAGTTGTCTTGGGCTGATTTCTTTTCCCGTGATAAAAAGCCTTCTGTTTCGACCGCCAAACCTCTCAGGGGAGCATTTGCAACCGTTTGGCACCATTTTTGAGTGAATGGCCAAAAGTCAGATTTTTGATGAAATTGTGACCCCGGGGCTTAGGGATTTTTTCAAAAAAATATATTTCTGCCGGTTAAGTTGTCGAGGGCTGATTTCTTTTCCGTTTGGCACCATTTTTGAGTGAATGGCCGAAAGTCAGATTTTTGATGAAATAGTGACCCCGGGGCTTAGGGATTTTTTCAAAAAATATTTTTCTGCCGGTTAAGTTGTCGAGGGCTGATTTCTTTTCCCGTGATAAAAAGCCTTCTGTTTTGACCGCCAAACCTCTCAGGGGAGCATTTGCAACCGTTTGGCACCATTTTTGAGTGAATGGCCGAAAGTCAGATTTTTGATGAAATTGTGACCCCGGGGCTTAGGGATTTTTTCAAAAAAATATTTTTCTGCTGGTTAAATTGTCGAGGGTTGATTTCTTTTCCGTTTGGCACCATTTTTGAGTGAATCGCCGAAAGTCAGATTTTTGATGAAATTGTGACCCCGGGGCTTGGGGATTTTTTCAAAAAAATATTTTTCTGCCGGTTAAGTTGTCGAGGGCTGATTTCTTTTCCCGTGATAAAAAGCCTTCTGTTTCGACCGCCAAACCTCTCAGGGGAGCATTTGCAACCGTTTGGCACCATTTTTGAGTGAATGCCCGAAAGTCAGATTTTTGATGAAATTGTGACCCCGGGGCTTAGGGATTTTTTCAAAAAAATATTTTTCTGCTGGTTAAATTGTCGAGGGTTGATTTCTTTTCCGTTTGGCACCATTTTTGAGTGAATCGCCGAAAGTCAGATTTTTGATGAAATTGTGACCCCGGGGCTTGGGGATTTTTTCAAAAAAATATTTTTCTGCCGGTTAAGTTGTCGAGGGCTGATTTCTTTTCCCGTGATAAAAAGCCTTCTGTTTCGACCGCCAAACCTCTCAGGGGAGCATTTGCAACCGTTTGGCACCATTTTTGAGTGAATGCCCGAAAGTCAGATTTTTGATGAAATTGTGACCCCGGGGCTTAGGAATTTTTTCAAAAAAATATTTTTCTGCCGGTTAAGTTGTCGAGGGCTGATTTCTTTTCCCGTGATAAAAAGCCTTCTGTTTCGACCGCCAAACCTCTCAGGGGAGCATTTGCAACCGTTTGGCACCATTTTTGAGTGAATGGCCGAAAGTCAGATTTTTGATGAAATTGTGACCCCGGGGCTTAGGGATTTTTTCAAAAAAATATTTTTCTGCCGGTTAAGTTGTCTTGGGCTGATTTCTTTTCCCGTGATAAAAAGCCTTCTGTTTCGACCGCCAAACCTCTCAGGGGAGCATTTGCAACCGTTTGGCACCATTTTTGAGTGAAGGGCCGAAAGTCAGATTTTTGATGAAATTGTGACCCCGGGGCTTAGGAATTTTTTCAAAAAAATATTTTTCTGCCGGTTTATTTGTCTTGGGGTGATTTCTTTTCCCGTGATAAAAAGCCTTCTGTTTCGACCGCCAAACCTCTCAGGGGAGCATTTGCAACCGTTTGGCACCATTTTTGAGTGAATGGCCGAAAGTCAGATTTTAGATGAAATTGTGACCCCGGGGCTAAGGGATTTTTTCAAAAAAATATATTTCTGCCGGTTAAATTGTCGAGGGCTGATTTCTTTTCCCGTGATAAAAAGCCTTCTGTTTCGACCGCCAAACCTCTCAGGGGAGCATTTGCAACCGTTTGGCACCATTTTTGAGTGAATGGCCAAAAGTCAGATTTTTGATGAAATAGTGACCCCGGGGCTTAGGGATTTTTTCAAAAAAATATATTTCTGCCGGTTAAGTTGTTGAGGGCTGATTTCTTTTCCCGTGATAAAAAGCCTTCTGTTTCGACCGCCAAACCTCTCAGGGGAGCATTTGCAACCGTTTGGCACCATTTTTGAGTGAATGGCCGAAAGTCAGATTTTTGATGAAATTGTGACCCCGGGGCTTAGGGATTTTTTCAAAAAAATATTTTTCTGCAGGTTAAGTTGTCGAGGGCTGATTTCTTTTCCCGTGATAAAAAGCCTTCTGTTTCGACCGCCAAACCTCTCAGGGGAGCATTTGCAACCGTTTGGCACCATTTTTGAGTGAATGGCCGAAAGTCAGATTTTTGATGAAATTGGGACCCCGGGGCTTAGGGATTTTTTCAAAAAAATATTTTTCTGCCGGTTAAGTTGTCGTGGGCTGATTTCTTTTCCCGTGATAAAAAGCCTTCAGTTTCGACCGCCAAACCTCTCAGGGGAGCATTTGCAACCGTTTGGCACCATTTTTGAGTGAATGGCCGAAAGTCAGATTTTTTATGAAATTGTGACCCCGGGGCTTAGGGATTTTTTCAAAAAAATATATTTCGGACGGTTAAGTTGTCTTGGGCTGATTTATTTTCCCGTGATAAAAAGCCTTCTGTTTCGACCGCCAAACCTCTCAGGGGAGTATTTGCAACCGTTTGGCACCATTTTTGAGTGAATGGCCGAAAGTCAGATTTTTGATGAAATTGTGACCCCGGGGCTTAGGGATTTTTTCAAAAAAATATATTTCTGCCGGTTAAGTTGTCTTGGGCTGATTTCTTTTCCCGTGATAAAAAGCCTTCTGTTTCGACCGCCAAACCTCTCAGGGGAGCATTTGCAACCGTTTGGCACCATTTTTGAGTGAATGCCCGAAAGTCAGATTTTTGATGAAATTGTGACCCCGGGGCTTAGGGATTTTTTCAAAAAAATATTTTTCTGCCGGTTAAGTTGTCTTGGGCTGATTTCTTTTCCCGTGATAAAAAGCCTTCTGTTTCGACCGCCAAACCTCTCAGGGGAGCATTTGCAACCGTTTGGCACCATTTTTGAGTGAAGGGCCGAAAGTCAGATTTTTGATGAAATTGTGACCCCGGGGCTTAGGAATTTTTTCAAAAAAATATTTTTCTGCCGGTTTATTTGTCTTGGGGTGATTTCTTTTCCCGTGATAAAAAGCCTTCTGTTTCGACCGCCAAACCTCTCAGGGGAGCATTTGCAACCGTTTGGCACCATTTTTGAGTGAATGGCCGAAAGTCAGATTTTAGATGAAATTGTGACCCCGGGGCTTAGGGATTTTTTCAAAAAAATATTTTTCTGCAGGTTAAGTTGTCGAGGGCTGATTTCTTTTCCCGTGATAAAAAGCCTTCTGTTTCGACCGCCAAACCTCTCAGGGGAGCATTTGCAACCGTTTGGCACCATTTTTGAGTGAATGGCCGAAAGTCAGATTTTTGATGAAATTGTGACCCCGGGGCTTAGGGGTTTTTTCAAAAAAATATATTTCTGCCGGTTAAGTTGTCGAGGGCTGATTTCTTTTCCGTTTGGCACCATTTTTGAGTGAATGGCCGAAAGTCAGATTTTTGATGAAATAGTGACCCCGGGGCTTAGGGATTTTTTCAAAAAATATTTTTCTGCCGGTTAAGTTGTCGAGGGCTGATTTCTTTTCCCGTGATAAAAAGCCTTCTGTTTCGACCGCCAAACCTCTCAGGGGAGCATTTGCAACCGTTTGGCACCATTTTTGAGTGAATGCCCGAAAGTCAGATTTTTGATGAAATTGTGACCCCGGGGCTTAGGAATTTTTTCAAAAAAATATTTTTCTGCCGGTTAAGTTGTCGAGGGCTGATTTCTTTTCCCGTGATAAAAAGCCTTCTGTTTCGACCGCCAAACCTCTCAGGGGAGCATTTGCAACCGTTTGGCACCATTTTTGAGTGAATGGCCGAAAGTCAGATTTTTGATGAAATTGTGACCCCGGGGCTTAGGGATTTTTTCAAAAAAATATTTTTCTGCCGGTTAAGTTGTCTTGGGCAGATTTCTTTTCCCGTGATAAAAAGCCTTCTGTTTCGACCGCCAAACCTCTCAGGGGAGCATTTGCAACCGTTTGGCACCATTTTTGAGTGAAGGGCCGAAAGTCAGATTTTTGATGAAATTGTGACCCCGGGGCTTAGGAATTTTTTCAAAAAAATATTTTTCTGCCGGTTTATTTGTCTTGGGGTGATTTCTTTTCCCGTGATAAAAAGCCTTCTGTTTCGACCGCCAAACCTCTCAGGGGAGCATTTGCAACCGTTTGGCACCATTTTTGAGTGAATGGCCGAAAGTCAGATTTTAGATGAAATTGTGACCCCGGGGCTAAGGGATTTTTTCAAAAAAATATATTTCTGCCGGTTAAGTTGTCGAGGGCTGATTTCTTTTCCCGTGATAAAAAGCCTTCTGTTTCGACCGCCAAACCTCTCAGGGGAGCATTTGCAACCGTTTGGCACCATTTTTGAGTGAATGGCCAAAAGTCAGATTTTTGATGAAATAGTGACCCCGGGGCTTAGGGATTTTTTCAAAAAAATATATTTCTGCCGGTTAAGTTGTTGAGGGCTGATTTCTTTTCCCGTGATAAAAAGCCTTCTGTTTCGACCGCCAAACCTCTCAGGGGAGCATTTGCAACCGTTTGGCACCATTTTTGAGTGAATGGCCGAAAGTCAGATTTTTGATGAAATTGTGACCCCGGGGCTTAGGGATTTTTTCAAAAAAATATTTTTCTGCAGGTTAAGTTGTCGAGGGCTGATTTCTTTTCCCGTGATAAAAAGCCTTCTGTTTCGACCGCCAAACCTCTCAGGGGAGCATTTGCAACCGTTTGGCACCATTTTTGAGTGAATGGCCGAAAGTCAGATTTTTGATGAAATTGGGACCCCGGGGCTTAGGGATTTTTTCAAAAAAATATTTTTCTGCCGGTTAAGTTGTCGAGGGCTGATTTATTTTCCCGTGATAAAAAGCCTTCTGTTTCGACCGCCAAACCTCTCAGGGGAGCATTTGCAACTGTTTGGCACCATTTTTGAGTGAATGGCCGAAAGTCAGATTTTTGATGAAATTGTGACCCCGGGGCTTAGGGATTTTTTCAAAAAAATATTTTTCTGCCGGTTAAGTTGTCGTGGGCTGATTTCTTTTCCCGTGATAAAAAGCCTTCAGTTTCGACCGCCAAACCTCTCAGGGGAGCATTTGCAACCGTTTGGCACCATTTTTGAGTGAATGGCCGAAAGTCAGATTTTTTATGAAATTGTGACCCCGGGGCTTAGGGATTTTTTCAAAAAAATATATTTCGGACGGTTAAGTTGTCTTGGGCTGATTTATTTTCCCGTGATAAAAAGCCTTCTGTTTCGACCGCCAAACCTCTCAGGGGAGCATTTGCAACCGTTTGGCACCATTTTTGAGTGAATGGCCGAAAGTCAGATTTTTGATGAAATTGTGACCCCGGGGCTTAGGGATTTTTTCAAAAAAATATATTTCTGCCGGTTAAGTTGTCTTGGGCTGATTTCTTTTCCCGTGATAAAAAGCCTTCTGTTTCGACCGCCAAACCTCTCAGGGGAGCATTTGCAACCGTTTGGCACCATTTTTGAGTGAATGCCCGAAAGTCAGATTTTTGATGAAATTGTGACCCCGGGGCTTAGGGATTTTTTCAAAAAAATATTTTTCTGCCGGTTAAGTTGTCTTGGGCTGATTTCTTTTCCCGTGATAAAAAGCCTTCTGTTTCGACCGCCAAACCTCTCAGGGGAGCATTTGCAACCGTTTGGCACCATTTTTGAGTGAAGGGCCGAAAGTCAGATTTTTGATGAAATTGTGACCCCGGGGCTTAGGAATTTTTTCAAAAAAATATTTTTCTGCCGGTTTATTTGTCTTGGGGTGATTTCTTTTCCCGTGATAAAAAGCCTTCTGTTTCGACCGCCAAACCTCTCAGGGGAGCATTTGCAACCGTTTGGCACCATTTTTGAGTGAATGGCCGAAAGTCAGATTTTAGATGAAATTGTGACCCCGGGGCTTAGGGATTTTTTCAAAAAAATATATTTCTGCCGGTTAAGTTGTCTTGGGGTGATTTCTTTTCCCGTGATAAAAAGCCTTCTGTTTCGACCGCCAAACCTCTCAGGGGAGCATTTGCAACCGTTTGGCACCATTTTTGAGTGAATGGCCAAAAGTCAGATTTTTGATGAAATTGTGACCCCGGGGCTTAGGGATTTTTTCAAAAAAATATTTTTCTGCAGGTTAAGTTGTCGAGGGCTGATTTCTTTTCCCGTGATAAAAAGCCTTCTGTTTCGACCGCCAAACCTCTCAGGGGAGCATTTGCAACCGTTTGGCACCATTTTTGAGTGAATGGCCGAAAGTCAGATTTTTGATGAAATTGGGACCCCGGGGCTTAGGGATTTTTTCAAAAAAATATTTTTCTGCCGGTTAAGTTGTCGAGGGCTGATTTCTTTTCCCGTGATAAAAAGCCTTCTGTTTCGACCGCCAAACCTCTCAGGGGAGCATTTGCAACCGTTTGGCACCATTTTTGAGTGAATGCCCGAAAGTCAGATTTTTGATGAAATTGTGACCCCGGGGCTTAGGGATTTTTTCAAAAAAATATTTTTCTGCCGGTTAAGTTGTCTTGGGCTGATTTCTTTTCCCGTGATAAAAAGCCTTCTGTTTCGACCGCCAAACCTCTCAGGGGAGCATTTGCAACCGTTTGGCACCATTTTTGAGTGAAGGGCCGAAAGTCAGATTTTTGATGAAATTGTGACCCCGGGGCTTAGGAATTTTTTCAAAAAAATATTTTTCTGCCGGTTTATTTGTCTTGGGGTGATTTCTTTTCCCGTGATAAAAAGCCTTCTGTTTCGACCGCCAAACCTCTCAGGGGAGCATTTGCAACCGTTTGGCACCATTTTTGAGTGAATGGCCGAAAGTCAGATTTTAGATGAAATTGTGACCCCGGGGCTTAGGGATTTTTTCAAAAAAATATATTTCTGCCGGTTAAGTTGTCTTGGGGTGATTTCTTTTCCCGTGATAAAAAGCCTTCTGTTTCGACCGCCAAACCTCTCAGGGGAGCATTTGCAACCGTTTGGCACCATTTTTGAGTGAATGGCCAAAAGTCAGATTTTTGATGAAATTGTGACCCCGGGGCTTAGGGATTTTTTCAAAAAAATATTTTTCTGCAGGTTAAGTTGTCGAGGGCTGATTTCTTTTCCCGTGATAAAAAGCCTTCTGTTTCGACCGCCAAACCTCTCAGGGGAGCATTTGCAACCGTTTGGCACCATTTTTGAGTGAATGGCCGAAAGTCAGATTTTTGATGAAATTGGGACCCCGGGGCTTAGGGATTTTTTCAAAAAAATATTTTTCTGCCGGTTAAGTTGTCGAGGGCTGATTTATTTTCCCGTGATAAAAAGCCTTCTGTTTCGACCGCCAAACCTCTCAGGGGAGCATTTGCAACTGTTTGGCACCATTTTTGAGTGAATGGCCGAAAGTCAGATTTTTGATGAAATTGTGACCCCGGGGCTTAGGGATTTTTTCAAAAAAATATTTTTCTGCCGGTTAAGTTGTCGTGGGCTGATTTCTTTTCCCGTGATAAAAAGCTTTCAGTTTCGACCGCCAAACCTCTCAGGGGAGCATTTGCAACCGTTTGGCACCATTTTTGAGTGAATGGCCGAAAGTCAGATTTTTTATGAAATTGTGACCCTGGGGCTTAGGGATTTTTTCAAAAAAATATATTTCTGACGGTTAAGTTGTCTTGGGCTGATTTATTTTCCCGTGATAAAAAGCCTTCTGTTTCGACCGCCAAACCTCTCAGGGGAGCATTTGCAACCGTTTGGCACCATTTTTGAGTGAATGGCCGAAAGTCAGATTTTTGATGAAATTGTGACCCCGGGGCTTAGGGATTTTTTCCAAAAAATATATTTCTGCCGGTTAAGTTGTCTTGGGCTGATTTATTTTCCCGTGATAAAAAGCCTTCTGTTTCGACCGCCAAACCTCTCAGGGGAGCATTTGCAACCGTTTGGCACCATTTTTGAGTGAATGGCCGAAAGTCAGATTTTTGATCAAATTGTGACCCCGGGGCTTAGGGATTTTTTCAAAAAAATATATTTCTGCCGGTTAAGTTGTTGAGGGCTGATTTATTTTCCCGTGATAAAAAGCCTTCTGTTTCGACCGCCAAACCTCTCAGGGGAGCATTTGCAACCGTTTGGCACCATTTTTGAGTGAATGGCCGAAAGTCAGATTTTTGATGAAATTGGGACCCCGGGGCTTAGGGATTTTTTCAAAAAAATATTTTTCTGACGGTTAAGTTGTCGAGGGCTGATTTCTTTTCCCGTGATAAAAAGCCTTCTGTTTCGACCGCCAAACCTCTCAGGGGAGCATTTGCAACCGTTTGGCACCATTTTTGAGTGAATGGCCGAAAGTCAGATTTTTGATGAAATTGTGACCCCGGGGCTTAGTGATTTTTTCAAAAAAATATTTTTCTGCCGGTTAAGTTGTTGAGGGCTGATTTCTTTTCCCGTGATAAAAAGCCTTCTGTTTCGACCGCCAAACCTCTCAGGGGAGCATTTGCAACCGTTTGGCACCATTTTTGAGTGAATGGCCGAAAGTCAGATTTTTGATGAAATTGTGACCCCGGGGCTTAGGAATTTTTTCAAAAAAATATATTTCTGACGGTTAAGTTGTCTTGGGCTGATTTCTTTTCCCGTGATAAAAAGCCTTCTGTTTCGACCGCCAAACCTCTCAGGGGAGCATTTGCAACCGTTTGGCACCATTTTTGAGTGAATGGCCGAAAGTCAGATTTTTGATGAAATTGTGACCCCGGGGCTTAGGGATTTTTTCAAAAAAATATTTTTCTGCCGGTTAAGTTGTCTTGGGCTGATTTCTTTTCCCGTGATAAAAAGCCTTCTGTTTCGACCGCCAAACCTCTCAGGGGAGCATTTGCAACCGTTTGGCACCATTTTTGAGTGAAGGGCCGAAAGTCAGATTTTTGATGAAATTGTGACCCCGGGGCTTAGGGATTTTTTTCAAAAAAATATTTTTCTGCTGGTTAAGTTGTCGAGGGTTGATTTCTTTTCCGTTTGGCACCATTTTTGAGTGAATCGCCGAAAGTCAGATTTTTGATGAAATTGTGACCCCGGGGCTTAGGGATTTTTTCAAAAAAATATTTTTCTGCCGGTTAAGTTGTCGAGGGCTGATTTCTTTTCCCGTGATAAAAAGCCTTCTGTTTCGACCGCCAAACCTCTCAGGGGAGCATTTGCAACCGTTTGGCACCATTTTTGAGTGAATGGCCGAAAGTCAGATTTTTGATGAAATTGTGACCCCGGGGCTTAGGGATTTTTTCAAAAAAATATATTTCTGCCGGTTAAGTTGTCGAGGGCTGATTTCTTTTCCCGTGATAAAAAGCCTTCTGTTTCGACCACCAAACCTCTCAGGGGAGCATTTGCAACCGTTTGGCACCATTTTTGAGTGAATGGCCGAAAGTCAGATTTTTGATGAAATTGGGACCCCGGGGCTTAGGGATTTTTTCAAAAAAATATTTTTCTGCCGGTTAAGTTGTCGAGGGCTGATGTCTTTTCCCGTGATAAAAAGCCTTCTGTTTCGACCGCCAAACCTCTCAGGGGAGCATTTGCAACCGTTTGGCACCATTTTTGAGTGAATGCCCGAAAGTCAGATTTTTGATGAAATTGTGACCCCGGGGCTTAGGAATTTTTTCAAAAAAATATATTTCTGACGGTTAAGTTGTCTTGGGCTGATTTCTTTTCCCGTGATAAAAAGCCTTCTGTTTCGACCGCCAAACCTCTCAGGGGAGCATTTGCAACCGTTTGGCACCATTTTTGAGTGAATGGCCGAAAGTCAGATTTTTGATGAAATTGTGACCCCGGGGCTTAGGGATTTTTTCAAAAAAAATATTTTTCTGCCGGTTAAGTTGTCTTGGGCTGATTTCTTTTCCCGTGATAAAAAGCCTTCTGTTTCGACCGCCAAACCTCTCAGGGGAGCATTTGCAACCGTTTGGCACCATTTTTGAGTGAAGGGCCGAAAGTCAGATTTTTGATGAAATTGTGACCCCGGGGCTTAGGAATTTTTTCAAAAAAATATTTTTCTGCCGGTTTATTTGTCTTGGGGTGATTTCTTTTCCCGTGATAAAAAGCCTTCTGTTTCGACCGCCAAACCTCTCAGGGGAGCATTTGCAACCGTTTGGCACCATTTTTGAGTGAATGCCCGAAAGTCAGATTTTTGATGAAATTGTGACCCCGGGGCTTAGGGATTTTTTCAAAAAAATATTTTTCTGCCGGTTAAGTTGTCTTGGGCTGATTTCTTTTCCCGTGATAAAAAGCCTTCTGTTTCGACCGCCAAACCTCTCAGGGGAGCATTTGCAACCGTTTGGCACCATTTTTGAGTGAAGGGCCGAAAGTCAGATTTTTGATGAAATTGTGACCCCGGGGCTTAGGAATTTTTTCAAAAAAATATTTTTCTGCCGGTTTATTTGTCTTGGGGTGATTTCTTTTCCCGTGATAAAAAGCCTTCTGTTTCGACCGCCAAACCTCTCAGGGGAGCATTTGCAACCGTTTGGCACCATTTTTGAGTGAATGGCCGAAAGTCAGATTTTAGATGAAATTGTGACCCCGGGGCTTAGGGATTTTTTCAAAAAAATATATTTCTGCCGGTTAAGTTGTCTTGGGGTGATTTCTTTTCCCGTGATAAAAAGCCTTCTGTTTCGACCGCCAAACCTCTCAGGGGAGCATTTGCAACCGTTTGGCACCATTTTTGAGTGAATGGCCAAAAGTCAGATTTTTGATGAAATTGTGACCCCGGGGCTTAGGGATTTTTTCAAAAAAATATTTTTCTGCAGGTTAAGTTGTCGAGGGCTGATTTCTTTTCCCGTGATAAAAAGCCTTCTGTTTCGACCGCCAAACCTCTCAGGGGAGCATTTGCAACCGTTTGGCACCATTTTTGAGTGAATGGCCGAAAGTCAGATTTTTGATGAAATTGGGACCCCGGGGCTTAGGGATTTTTTCAAAAAAATATTTTTCTGCCGGTTAAGTTGTCGAGGGCTGATTTATTTTCCCGTGATAAAAAGCCTTCTGTTTCGACCGCCAAACCTCTCAGGGGAGCATTTGCAACTGTTTGGCACCATTTTTGAGTGAATGGCCGAAAGTCAGATTTTTGATGAAATTGTGACCCCGGGGCTTAGGGATTTTTTCAAAAAAATATTTTTCTGCCGGTTAAGTTGTCGTGGGCTGATTTCTTTTCCCGTGATAAAAAGCTTTCAGTTTCGACCGCCAAACCTCTCAGGGGAGCATTTGCAACCGTTTGGCACCATTTTTGAGTGAATGGCCGAAAGTCAGATTTTTTATGAAATTGTGACCCTGGGGCTTAGGGATTTTTTCAAAAAAATATATTTCTGACGGTTAAGTTGTCTTGGGCTGATTTATTTTCCCGTGATAAAAAGCCTTCTGTTTCGACCGCCAAACCTCTCAGGGGAGCATTTGCAACCGTTTGGCACCATTTTTGAGTGAATGGCCGAAAGTCAGATTTTTGATGAAATTGTGACCCCGGGGCTTAGGGATTTTTTCCAAAAAATATATTTCTGCCGGTTAAGTTGTCTTGGGCTGATTTATTTTCCCGTGATAAAAAGCCTTCTGTTTCGACCGCCAAACCTCTCAGGGGAGCATTTGCAACCGTTTGGCACCATTTTTGAGTGAATGGCCGAAAGTCAGATTTTTGATCAAATTGTGACCCCGGGGCTTAGGGATTTTTTCAAAAAAATATATTTCTGCCGGTTAAGTTGTTGAGGGCTGATTTATTTTCCCGTGATAAAAAGCCTTCTGTTTCGACCGCCAAACCTCTCAGGGGAGCATTTGCAACCGTTTGGCACCATTTTTGAGTGAATGGCCGAAAGTCAGATTTTTGATGAAATTGGGACCCCGGGGCTTAGGGATTTTTTCAAAAAAATATTTTTCTGACGGTTAAGTTGTCGAGGGCTGATTTCTTTTCCCGTGATAAAAAGCCTTCTGTTTCGACCGCCAAACCTCTCAGGGGAGCATTTGCAACCGTTTGGCACCATTTTTGAGTGAATGGCCGAAAGTCAGATTTTTGATGAAATTGTGACCCCGGGGCTTAGTGATTTTTTCAAAAAAATATTTTTCTGCCGGTTAAGTTGTTGAGGGCTGATTTCTTTTCCCGTGATAAAAAGCCTTCTGTTTCGACCGCCAAACCTCTCAGGGGAGCATTTGCAACCGTTTGGCACCATTTTTGAGTGAATGGCCGAAAGTCAGATTTTTGATGAAATTGTGACCCCGGGGCTTAGGAATTTTTTCAAAAAAATATATTTCTGACGGTTAAGTTGTCTTGGGCTGATTTCTTTTCCCGTGATAAAAAGCCTTCTGTTTCGACCGCCAAACCTCTCAGGGGAGCATTTGCAACCGTTTGGCACCATTTTTGAGTGAATGGCCGAAAGTCAGATTTTTGATGAAATTGTGACCCCGGGGCTTAGGGATTTTTTCAAAAAAATATTTTTCTGCCGGTTAAGTTGTCTTGGGCTGATTTCTTTTCCCGTGATAAAAAGCCTTCTGTTTCGACCGCCAAACCTCTCAGGGGAGCATTTGCAACCGTTTGGCACCATTTTTGAGTGAAGGGCCGAAAGTCAGATTTTTGATGAAATTGTGACCCCGGGGCTTAGGGATTTTTTTCAAAAAAATATTTTTCTGCTGGTTAAGTTGTCGAGGGTTGATTTCTTTTCCGTTTGGCACCATTTTTGAGTGAATCGCCGAAAGTCAGATTTTTGATGAAATTGTGACCCCGGGGCTTAGGGATTTTTTCAAAAAAATATTTTTCTGCCGGTTAAGTTGTCGAGGGCTGATTTCTTTTCCCGTGATAAAAAGCCTTCTGTTTCGACCGCCAAACCTCTCAGGGGAGCATTTGCAACCGTTTGGCACCATTTTTGAGTGAATGGCCGAAAGTCAGATTTTTGATGAAATTGTGACCCCGGGGCTTAGGGATTTTTTCAAAAAAATATATTTCTGCCGGTTAAGTTGTCGAGGGCTGATTTCTTTTCCCGTGATAAAAAGCCTTCTGTTTCGACCACCAAACCTCTCAGGGGAGCATTTGCAACCGTTTGGCACCATTTTTGAGTGAATGGCCGAAAGTCAGATTTTTGATGAAATTGGGACCCCGGGGCTTAGGGATTTTTTCAAAAAAATATTTTTCTGCCGGTTAAGTTGTCGAGGGCTGATGTCTTTTCCCGTGATAAAAAGCCTTCTGTTTCGACCGCCAAACCTCTCAGGGGAGCATTTGCAACCGTTTGGCACCATTTTTGAGTGAATGCCCGAAAGTCAGATTTTTGATGAAATTGTGACCCCGGGGCTTAGGAATTTTTTCAAAAAAATATATTTCTGACGGTTAAGTTGTCTTGGGCTGATTTCTTTTCCCGTGATAAAAAGCCTTCTGTTTCGACCGCCAAACCTCTCAGGGGAGCATTTGCAACCGTTTGGCACCATTTTTGAGTGAATGGCCGAAAGTCAGATTTTTGATGAAATTGTGACCCCGGGGCTTAGGGATTTTTTCAAAAAAAATATTTTTCTGCCGGTTAAGTTGTCTTGGGCTGATTTCTTTTCCCGTGATAAAAAGCCTTCTGTTTCGACCGCCAAACCTCTCAGGGGAGCATTTGCAACCGTTTGGCACCATTTTTGAGTGAAGGGCCGAAAGTCAGATTTTTGATGAAATTGTGACCCCGGGGCTTAGGAATTTTTTCAAAAAAATATTTTTCTGCCGGTTTATTTGTCTTGGGGTGATTTCTTTTCCCGTGATAAAAAGCCTTCTGTTTCGACCGCCAAACCTCTCAGGGGAGCATTTGCAACCGTTTGGCACCATTTTTGAGTGAATGGCCGAAAGTCAGATTTTAGATGAAATTGTGACCCCGGGGCTTAGGGATTTTTTCAAAAAAATATATTTCTGCCGGTTAAGTTGTCGAGGGCTGATTTCTTTTCCCGTGATAAAAAGCCTTCTGTTTCGACCGCCAAACCTCTCAGGGGAGCATTTGCAACCGTTTGGCACCATTTTTGAGTGAATGGCCAAAAGTCAGATTTTTGATGAAATTGGGACCCCGGGGCTTAGGAATTTTTTTCAAAAAAATATATTTCTGACGGTTAAGTTGTCGAGGGCTGATTTATTTTCCCGTGATAAAAAGCCTTCTGTTTCGACCGCCAAACCTCTCAGGGGAGCATTTGCAACCGTTTGGCACCATTTTTGAGTGAATGGCCGAAAGTCAGATTTTTGATGAAATTGTGACCCCGGGGCTTAGTGATTTTTTCAAAAAAATATTTTTCTGCCGGTTAAGTTGTCGAGGGCTGATTTCTTTTCCCGTGATAAAAAGCCTTCTGTTTCGACCGCCAAACCTCTCAGGGGAGCATTTGCAACCGTTTGGCACCATTTTTGAGTGAATGCCCGAAAGTCAGATGTTTGATGAAATTGTGACCCCGGGGCTTAGGAATTTTTTCAAAAATATATATTTCTGCCGGTTAAGTTGTCTTGGGCTGATTTCTTTTCCCGTGATAAAAAGCCTTCTGTTTCGACCGCCAAACCTCTCAGGGGAGCATTTGCAACCGTTTGGCACCATTTTTGAGTGAAGGGCCGAAAGTCAGATTTTTGATGAAATTGTGACCCCGGGGCTTAGGAATTTTTTCAAAAAAATATTTTTCTGCCGGTTTATTTGTCTTGGGGTGATTTCTTTTCCCGTGATAAAAAGCCTTCTGTTTCGACCGCCAAACCTCTCAGGGGAGCATTTGCAACCGTTTGGCACCATTTTTGAGTGAATGGCCGAAAGTCAGATTTTTGATGAAATTGTGACCCCGGGGCTTAGGGATTTTTTCAAAAAAATATATTTCTGCCGGTTAAGTTGTCGAGGGCTGATTTCTTTTCCCGTGATAAAAAGCCTTCTGTTTCGACCGCCAAACCTCTCAGGGGAGCATTTGCAACCGTTTGGCACCATTTTTGAGTGAATGGCCAAAAGTCAGATTTTTGATGAAATAGTGACCCCGGGGCTTAGGGATTTTTTCAAAAAAATATATTTCTGCCGGTTAAGTTGTTGAGGGCTGATTTCTTTTCCCGTGATAAAAAGCCTTCTGTTTCGACCGCCAAACCTCTCAGGGGAGCATTTGCAACCGTTTGGCACCATTTTTGAGTGAATGGCCGAAAGTCAGATTTTTGATGAAATTGGGACCCCGGGGCTTAGGGATTTTTTCAAAAAAATATTTTTCTGCCGGTTAAGTTGTCGAGGGCTGATTTATTTTCCCGTGATAAAAAGCCTTCTGTTTCGACCGCCAAACCTCTCAGGGGAGCATTTGCAACTGTTTGGCACCATTTTTGAGTGAATGGCCGAAAGTCAGATTTTTGATGAAATTGTGACCCCGGGGCTTAGTGATTTTTTCCAAAAAATATTTTTCTGCCGGTTAAGTTGTCGAGGGCTGATTTCTTTTCCCGTGATAAAAAGCCTTCAGTTTCGACCGCCAAACCTCTCAGGGGAGCATTTGCAACCGTTTGGCACCATTTTTGAGTGAATGGCCGAAAGTCAGATTTTTTATGAAATTGTGACCCCGGGGCTTAGGGATTTTTTCAAAAAAATATATTTCTGCCGGTTAAGTTGTTGAGGGCTGATTTCTTTTCCCGTGATAAAAAGCCTTCTGTTTCGACCGCCAAACCTCTCAGGGGAGCATTTGCAACCGTTTGGCACCATTTTTGAGTGAAGGGCCGAAAGTCAGATTTTTGATGAAATTGGGACCCCGGGGCTTAGGGATTTTTTCAAAAAAATATTTCTCTGCCGGTTAAGTTGTCGAGGGCTGATTTCTTTTCCCGTGATAAAAAGCCTTCTGTTTCGACCGCCAAACCTCTCAGGGGAGCATTTGCAACCGTTTGGCACCATTTTTGAGTGAATGGCCAAAAGTCAGATTTTTGATGAAATTGTGACCCCGGGGCTTAGGAATTTTTTCAAAAAAATATATTTCTGCCGGTTAAGTTGTCTTGGGCTGATTTATTTTCCCGTGATAAAAAGCCTTCTGTTTCGACCGCCAAACCTCTCAGGGGAGCATTTGCAACCGTTTGGCACCATTTTTGAGTGAATGGCCGAAAGTCAGATTTTTGATGAAATTGGGACCCCGGGGCTTAGGAATTTTTTCAAAAAAATATATTTCTGACGGTTAAGTTGTCGAGGGCTGATTTATTTTCCCGTGATAAAAAGCCTTCTGTTTCGACCGCCAAACCTCTCAGGGGAGCATTTGCAACCGTTTGGCACCATTTTTGAGTGAATGGCCGAAAGTCAGATTTTTGATGAAATTGTGACCCCGGGGCTTAGTGATTTTTTCAAAAAAATATTTTTCTGCCGGTTAAGTTGTCTTGGGCTGATTTATTTTCCCGTGATAAAAAGCCTTCTGTTTCGACCGCCAAACCTCTCAGGGGAGCATTTGCAACCGTTTGGCACCATTTTTGAGTGAATGGCCGAAAGTCAGATTTTTGATGAAATTGTGACCCCGGGGCTTAGGGATTTTTTCAAAAAAATATTTTTCTGCCGGTTAAGTTGTCTTGGGGTGATTTCTTTTCCCGTGATAAAAAGCCTTCTGTTTCGACCGCCAAACCTCTCAGGGGAGCATTTGCAACCGTTTGGCACCATTTTTGAGTGAATGGCCGAAAGTCAGATTTTTGATGAAATTGTGACCCCGGGGCTTAGGGATTTTTTCAAAAAAATATTTTTCTGCCGGTTAAGTTGTCGAGGGCTGATTTCTTTTCCCGTGATAAAAAGCCTTCTGTTTCGACCGCCAAACCTCTCAGGGGAGCATTTGCAACCGTTTGGTACCATTTTTGAGTGAATGGCCAAAAGTCAGATTTTTGATGAAATAGTGACCCCGGGGCTTAGGGATTTTTTCAAAAAAATATTTTTCTGCCGGTTAAGTTGTCTTGGGGTGATTTCTTTTCCCGTGATAAAAAGCCTTCTGTTTCGACCGCCAAACCTCTCAGGGGAGCATTTGCAACCGTTTGGCACCATTTTTGAGTGAATGGCCGAAAGTCAGATTTTTGATGAAATTGTGACCCCGGGGCTTAGGGATTTTTTCAAAAAAATATATTTCTGCCGGTTAAGTTGTCGAGGGCTGATTTCTTCTCCCGTGATAAAAAGCCTTCTGTTTCGACCGCCAAACCTCTCAGGGGAGCATTTGCAACCGTTTGGCACCATTTTTGAGTGAATGGCCGAAAGTCAGATTTTTGATGAAATAGTGACCCCGGGGCTTAGGGATTTTTTCAAAAAAATATTTTTCTACTGGTTAAGTTGTCGAGGGCTGATTTCTTTTCCGTTTGGCACCATTTTTGAGTGAATGGCCGAAAGTCAGATTTTTGATGAAATTGTGACCCCGGGGCTTAGGGATTTTTTCAAAAAAATATTTTTCTGCTGGTTAAGTTGTCGAGGGCTAATTTCTTTTCCGTTTGGCACCATTTTTGAGTGAATGGCCGAAAGTCAGATTTTTGATGAAATTGTGACCCCGGGGCTTAGGGATTTTTTCAAAAAAATATTTTTCTGCCGGTTAAGTTGTCGAGGGCTGATTTCTTTTCTCGTGATAAAAAGCCTTCTGTTTCGAACGCCAAACCTCTCAGGGGAGCATTTGCAACCGTTTGGCACCATTTTTGAGTGAATGGCCGAAAGTCAGATTTTTGATGAAATTGTGACCCCGGGGCTTAGGGATTTTTTCAAAAAAATATATTTCTGCTGGTTAAGTTGTTGAGGGCTGATTTCTTTTCCCGTGATAAAAAGCCTTCTGTTTCGACCGCCAAACCTCTCAAGGGAGCATTTGCAACCGTTTGGCACCATTTTTGAGTGAATTGCCGAAAGTCAGATTTTTGATGAAATTGTGACCCCGGGGCTTAGGGATTTTTTCAAAAAAATATTTTTCTGCCGGTTAAGTTGTCGAGGGCTGATTTCTTTTCCCGTGATAAAAAGCCTTCTGTTTCGACCGCCAAACCTCTCAGGGGAGCATTTGCAACCGTTTGGCACCATTTTTGAGTGAATGGCCGAAAGTCAGATTTTTGATGAAATTGTGACCCCGGGGCTTAGGGATTTTTTCAAAAAAATATATTTCTGCCGGTTAAGTTGTTGAGGGCTGATTTCTTTTCCCGTGATAAAAAGCCTTCTGTTTCGGCCGCCAAACCTCTCAGGGGAGCATTTGCAACCGTTTGGCACCATTTTTGAGTGAATGGCCGAAAGTCAGATTTTTGATGAAATTGGGACCCCGGGGCTTAGGGATTTTTTCAAAAAAATATTTTTCTGCCGGTTAAGTTGTCGGGGGCTGATTTCTTTTCCCGTGATAAAAAGCCTTCTGTTTCGACCGCCAAACCTCTCAGGGGAGCATTTGCAACCGTTTGGCACCATTTTTGAGTGAATGGCCGAAAGTCAGATTTTTGATGAAATTGTGACCCCGGGGCTTAGGAATTTTTTCAAAAAAATATATTTCTGACGGTTAAGTTGTCTTGGGCTGATTTATTTTCCTGTGATAAAAAGCCTTCTGTTTCGACCGCCAAACCTCTCAGGGGAGCATTTGCAACCGTTTGGCACCATTTTTGAGTGAATGGCCGAAAGTCAGATTTTTGATGAAATTGTGACCCCGGGGCTTAGTGATTTTTTCAAAAAAATATTTTTCTGCCGGTTAAGTTGTCTTGGGCTGATTTATTTTCCCGTGATAAAAAGCCTTCTGTTTCGACCGCCAAACCTCTCAGGGGAGCATTTGCAACCGTTTGGCACCATTTTTGAGTGAATGGCCGAAAGTCAGATTTTTGATGAAATTGTGACCCCGGGGCTTAGGGATTTTTTCAAAAAAATATTTTTCTGCCGGTTAAGTTGTCGAGGGCTGATTTCTTTTCCCGTAATAAAAAGCCTTCTGTTTCGACCGCCAAACCTCTCAGGGGAGCATTTGCAACCGTTTGGCACCATTTTTGAGTGAATGGCCGAAAGTCAGATTTTTGATGAAATTGTGACCCCGGGGCTTAGGGATTTTTTCAAAAAAATATATTTCTGCCGGTTAAGTTGTTGAGGGCTGATTTCTTTTCCCGTGATAAAAAGCCTTCTGTTTCGACCTCCAAACCTCTCAGGGGAGCATTTGCAACCGTTTGGCACCATTTTTGAGTGAATGGCCGAAAGTCAGATTTTTGATGAAATTGGGACCCCGGGGCTTAGGGATTTTTTCAAAAAAATATTTTTCTGCCGGTTAAGTTGTCGAGGGCTGATTTCTTTTCCCGTGATAAAAAGCCTTCTGTTTCGACCGCCAAACCTCTCAGGGGAGCATTTGCAACCGTTTGGCACCATTTTTGAGTGAATGGCCGAAAGTCAGATTTTTGATGAAATTGTGACCCCGGGGCTTAGGGATTTTTTCAAAAAAATATTTTTCTGCCGGTTAAGTTGTCTTGGGGTGATTTCTTTTCCCGTGATTAAAAGCCTCCTGTTTCGACCGCCAAACCTCTCAGGGGAGCATTTGCAACCGTTTGGCACCATTTTTGAGTGAATGGCCGAAAGTCAGATTTTTGATGAAATAGTGACCCCGGGGCTTAGGGATTTTTTCAAAAAATATTTTTCTGCCGGTTAAGTTGTCGAGGGCTGATTTCTTTTCCCGTGATAAAAAGCCTTCTGTTTCGACCGCCAAACCTCTCAGGGGAGCATTTGCAACCGTTTGGCACCATTTTTGAGTGAATTGCCGAAAGTCAGATTTTTGATGAAATTGTGACCCCGGGGCTTAGGGATTTTTTCAAAAAAATATTTTTCTGCCGGTTAAGTTGTCTTGGGCTGATTTCTTTTCCCGTGATAAAAAGCCTTCTGTTTCGAACGCCAAACCTCTCAGGGGAGCATTTGCAACCGTTTGGCACCATTTTTGAGTGAATGGCCGAAAGTCAGATTTTTGATGAAATTGTGACCCCGGGGCTTAGGGATTTTTTCAAAAAAAAATATTTCTGCCGGTTAAGTTGTTGAGGGCTGATTTCTTTTCCCGTGATAAAAAGCCTTCTGTTTCGACCGCCAAACCTCTCAGGGGAGCATTTGCAACCGTTTGGCACCATTTTTGAGTGAATGGCCGAAAGTCAGATTTTTGATGAAATTGGGACCCCGGGGCTTAGGGATTTTTTCAAAAAAATATTTTTCTGCCGGTTAAGTTGTCGAGGGCTGATTTCTTTTCCCGTGATAAAAAGCCTTCTGTTTCGACCGCCAAACCTCTCAGGGGAGCATTTGCAACCGTTTGGCACCATTTTTGAGTGAATGGCCAAAAGTCAGATTTTTGATGAAATTGTGACCCCGGGGCTTAGGGATTTTTTCAAAAAAATATATTTCTGCCGGTTAAGTTGTTGAGGGCTGATTTCTTTTCCCGTGATAAAAAGCCTTCTGTTTCGACCGCCAAACCTCTCAGGGGAGCATTTGCAACCGTTTTGCACCATTTTTGAGTGAATGGCCAAAAGTCAGATTTTTGATGAAATTGTGACCCCGGGGCTTAGGAATTTTTTCAAAAAAATATATTTCTGACGGTTAAGTTGTCTTGGGCTGATTTATTTTCCCGTGATAAAAAGCCTTCTGTTTCGACCGCCAAACCTCTCAGGGGAGCATTTGCAACCGTTTGGCACCATTTTTGAGTGAATGGCCGAAAGTCAGATTTTTGATGAAATTGTGACCCCGGGGCTTAGGGATTTTTTCAAAAAAATATTTTTCTGCCGGTTAAGTTGTCTTGGGGTGATTTCTTTTCCCGTGATAAAAAGCCTTCTGTTTCGACCGCCAAACCTCTCAGGGGAGCATTTGCAACCGTTTGGCACCATTTTTGAGTGAATGGCCGAAAGTCAGATTTTTGATGAAATTGTGACCACGGGGCTTAGGGATTTTTTCAAAAAAATATTTTTCTGCCGGTTAAGTTGTCGAGGGCTGATTTCTTTTCCCGTGATAAAAAGCCTTCTGTTTCGACCGCCAAACCTCTCAGGGGAGCATTTGCAACCGTTTGGCACCATTTTTGAGTGAATGGCCGAAAGTCAGATTTTTGATGAAATAGTGACCCCGGGGCTTAGGGATTTTTTCAAAAAATATTTTTCTGCCAGTTAAGTTGTCGAGGGCTGATTTCTTTTCCCGTGATAAAAAGCCTTCTGTTTCGACCGCCAAACCTCTCAGGGGAGCATTTGCAACCGTTTGGCACCATTTTTGAGTGAATGGCCGAAAGTCAGATTTTTGATGAAATTGTGACCCCGGGGCTTAGGGATTTTTTCAAAAAAATATTTTTCTGCTGGTTAAGTTGTCGAGGGTTGATTTCTTTTCCGTTTGGCACCATTTTTGTGTGAATCGCCGAAAGTCAGATTTTTGATGAAATTGTGACCCCGGGGCTTAGGGATTTTTTCAAAAAAATATTTTTCTGCCGGTTAAGTTGTCGAGGGCTGATTTCTTTTCCCGTGATAAAATGCCTTCTGTTTCGACCGCCAAACCTCTCAGGGGAGCATTTGCAACCGTTTTGCACCATTTTTGAGTGAATGGCCGAAAGTCAGATTTTTGATGAAATTGTGACCCCGGGGCTTAGGGATTTTTTCAAAAAAATATTTTTCTGCTGGTTAAGTTGTCGAGGGTTGATTTCTTTTCCGTTTGGCAACATTTTTGAGTGAATGGCCGAAAGTCAGATTTTTGATGAAATTGTGTCCCCGGGGCTTAGGGATTTTTTCAAAAAAATATTTTTCTGCCGGTTAAGTTGTCGAGGGCTGATTTCTTTTCCCGTGATAAAAAGCCTTCTGTTTCGACTGCCAAACCTCTCAGGGGAGCATTTGCAACCGTTTGGCACCATTTTTGAGTGAATGGCCGAAAGTCAGATTTTTGATGAAATAGTGACCCTGGGGCTTAGGGATTTTTTCAAAAAATATTTTTCTGCCGGTTAAGTTGTCGAGGGCTGATTTCTTTTCCCGTGATAAAAAGCCTTCTGTTTCGACCGCCAAACCTCTCAGGGGAGCATTTGCAACCGTTTGGCACCATTTTTGAGTGAATGGCCGAAAGTCAGATTTTTGATGAAATTGTGACCCCGGGGCTTAGGAATTTTTTCAAAAAAATATATTTCTGACGGTTAAGTTGTCTTGGGCTGATTTATTTTCCCGTGATAAAAAGCCTTCTGTTTCGACCGCCAAACCTCTCAGGGGAGCATTTGCAACCGTTTGGCACCATTTTTGAGTGAATGGCCGAAAGTCAGATTTTTGATGAAATTGTGACCCCGGGGCTTAGTGATTTTTTCAAAAAAATATTTTTCTGCCGGTTAAGTTGTCGAGGGCTGATTTCTTTTCCCGTGATAAAAAGCCTTCTGTTTCGACCGCCAAACCTCTCAGGGGAGCATTTGCAACCGTTTGGCACCATTTTTGAGTGAATGGCCGAAAGTCAGATTTTTGATGAAATTGTGACCCCGGTCGAAACAGAAGGCTTAGGAATTTTTTCAAAAAAATATTTTTCTGCCGGTTAAGTTGTCGAGGGCTGATTTCTTTTCCCGTGATAAAAAGCCTTCTGTTTCGACCGCCAAACCTCTCAGGGGAGCATTTGCAACCGTTTGGCACCATTTTTGAGTGAATGGCCGAAAGTCAGATTTTTGATGAAATTGTGACCCCGGGGCTTAGGGATTTTTTCAAAAAAATATATTTCTGCCGGTTAAGTTGTTGAGGGCTGATTTCTTTTCCCGTGATAAAAAGCCTTCTGTTTCGACCGCCAAACCTCTCAGGGGAGCATTTGCAACTGTTTGGCACCATTTTTGAGTGAATGGCCAAAAGTCAGATTTTTGATGAAATTGTGACCCCGGGGCTTAGGAATTTTTTCAAAAAAATATATTTCTGACGGTTAAGTTGTCTTGGGCTGATTTATTTTCCCGTGATAAAAAGCCTTCTGTTTCGACCGCCAAACCTCTCAGGGGAGCATTTGCAACCGTTTGGCACCATTTTTGAGTGAATGGCCGAAAGTCAGATTTTTGATGAAATTGTGACCCCGGGGCTTAGGGATTTTTTCAAAAAAATATTTTTCTGCCGGTTAAGTTGTCTTGGGGTGATTTCTTTTCCCATGATAAAAAGCCTTCTGTTTCGACCGCCAAACCTCTCAGGGGAGCATTTGCAACCGTTTGGCACCATTTTTGAGTGAATGGCCGAAAGTCAGATTTTTGATGAAATTGTGACCATGGGGCTTAGGGATTTTTTCAAAAAAATATTTTTCTGCCGGTTAAGTTGTCTTGGGCTGATTTCTTTTCCCGTGATAAAAAGCCTTCTGTTTCGACCGCCAAACCTCTCAGGGGAGCATTTGCAACCGTTTGGCACCATTTTTGAGTGAATGGCCGAAAGTCAGATTTTTGATGAAATAGTGACCCCGGGGCTTAGGGATTTTTTCAAAAAATATTTTTCTGCCAGTTAAGTTGTCGAGGGCTGATTTCTTTTCCCGTGATAAAAAGCCTTCTGTTTCGACCGCCAAACCTCTCAGGGGAGCATTTGCAACCGTTTGGCACCATTTTTGAGTGAATTGCCGAAAGTCAGATTTTTGATGAAATTGTGACCCCGGGGCTTAGGGATTTTTTCAAAAAAATATTTTTCTGCTGGTTAAGTTGTCGAGGGTTGATTTCTTTTCCGTTTGGCAACATTTTTGAGTGAATGGCCGAAAGTCAGATTTTTGATGAAATTGTGACCCCGGGGCTTAGGGATTTTTTCAAAAAAATATTTTTCTGCCGGTTAAGTTGTCGATGGCTGATTTCTTTTCCCGTGATAAAAAGCCTTCTGTTTCGACTGCCAAACCTCTCAGGGGAGCATTTGCAACCGTTTGGCACCATTTTTGAGTGAATGGCCGAAAGTCAGATTTTTGATGAAATAGTGACCCTGGGGCTTAGGGATTTTTTCAAAAAAATATTTTTCTGCTGGTTAAGTTGTCGAGGGTTGATTTCTTTTCCGTTTGGCACCATTTTTGAGTGAATCGCCGAAAGTCAGATTTTTGATGAAATAGTGACCCCGGGGCTTAGGGATTTTTTCAAAAAAATATTTTCCTGCAGGTTAAGTTGTCGAGAGCTGATTTCTTTTCCCGTGATAAAAAGCGTTCTGTTTTGACCACCAAACCTCTCAGGGGAGCATTTGCAACCGTTTGGCACCATTTTTGAGTGAATGCCCGAAAGTCAGATTTTTGATGAAATTGTAACCCCGGGGCTTAGGGATTTTTTCAAAAAAATATATTTCTGCCGGTTAAGTTGTCGAGGGCTGATTTCTTTTCCCGTGATAAAAAGACTTCTGTTTCGACCGCCAAACCTCTCAGGGGAGCATTTGCAACCGTTTGGCACCATTTTTGAGTGAATGGCCGAAAGTCAGATTTTTGATGAAATTGTGACCCCAGGGCTTAGGGATTTTTTCAAAAAAATATTTTTCTGCCGGTTAAGTTGTCGAGGGCTGATTTCTTTTCCCGTGATAAAAAGCCTTCTGTTTCGACCGCCAAACCTCTCAGGGGAGCATTTGCAACCGTTTGGCACCATTTTTGAGTGAATGGCCGAAAGTCAGATTTTTGATGAAATTGTGACCCCGGGGCTTAGGGATTTTTTCAAAAAAATATATTTCTGCCGGTTAAGTTGTCGAGGGCTGATTTCTTTTCCCGTGATAAAAAGCCTTCTGTTTCGACCGCCAAACCTCTCAGGGGAGCATTTGCAACCGTTTGGCACCATTTTTGAGTGAATGGCCGAAAGTCAGATTTTTGATGAAATTGTGACCCCGGGGCTTAGGGATTTTTTCAAAAAAATATTTTTCTGCAGGTTAAGTTGTCGAGAGCTGATTTCTTTTCCCGTGATAAAAAGCGTTCTGTTTCGACCACCAAACCTCTCAGGGGAGCATTTGCAACAGTTTGGCACCATTTTTGAGTGAACGCCCGAAAGTCAGATTTTTGATGAAATTGTGACCCCGGGGCTTAGGAATTTTTTCAAAAAAATATATTTCTGCCGGTTAAGTTGTCGAGGGCTGATTTCTTTTCCCGTGATAAAAAGACTTCTGTTTCGACCGCCAAACCTCTCAGGGGAGCATTTGCAACCGTTTGGCACCATTTTTGAGTGAATGGCCGAAAGTCAGATTTTTGATGAAATTGTGACCCCAGGGCTTAGGGATTTTTTCAAAAAAATATTTTTCTGCCGGTTAAGTTGTCGAGGGCTGATTTCTTTTCCCGTGATAAAAAGCCTTCTGTTTCGACCGCCAAACCTCTCAGGGGAGCATTTGCAACCGTTTGGCACCATTTTTGAGTGAATGGCCAAAAGTCAGATTTTTGATGAAATTGTGACCCCGGGGCTTAGGAATTTTTTCAAAAAAATATATTTCTGACGGTTAAGTTGTCTTGGGCTGATTTCTTTTCCCGTGATAAAAAGCCTTCTGTTTCGACCGCCAAACCTCTCAGGGGAGCATTTGCAACCGTTTGGCACCATTTTTGAGTGAATGGCCGAAAGTCAGATTTTTGATGAAATTGTGACCCCGGGGCTTAGGGATTTTTTCAAAAAAATATATTTCTGCCGGTTAAGTTGTCGAGGGCTGATTTCTTCTCCCGTGATAAAAAGCCTTCTGTTTCGACCGCCAAACCTCTCAGGGGAGCATTTGCAACCGTTTGGCACCATTTTTGAGTGAATGGCCGAAAGTCAGATTTTTGATGAAATAGTGACCCCGGGGCTTAGGGATTTTTTCAAAAAAATATTTTTCTACTGGTTAAGTTGTCGAGGGCTGATTTCTTTTCCGTTTGGCACCATTTTTGAGTGAATGGCCGAAAGTCATATTTTTGATGAAATTGTGACCCCGGGGCTTAGGGATTTTTTCAAAAAAATATTTTTCTGCTGGTTAAGTTGTCGAGGGCTAATTTCTTTTCCGTTTGGCACCATTTTTGAGTGAATGGCCGAAAGTCAGATTTTTGATGAAATTGTGACCCCGGGGCTTAGGGATTTTTTCAAAAAAATATTTTTCTGCCGGTTAAGTTGTCGAGGGCTGATTTCTTTTCTCGTGATAAAAAGCCTTCTGTTTCGAACGCCAAACCTCTCAGGGGAGCATTTGCAACCGTTTGGCACCATTTTTGAGTGAATGGCCGAAAGTCAGATTTTTGATGAAATTGTGACCCCGGGGCTTAGGGATTTTTTCAAAAAAATATATTTCTGCTGGTTAAGTTGTTGAGGGCTGATTTCTTTTCCCGTGATAAAAAGCCTTCTGTTTCGACCGCCAAACCTCTCAGGGGAGCATTTGCAACCGTTTGGCACCATTTTTGAGTGAATGGCCGAAAGTCAGATTTTTGATGAAATTGTGACCCCGGGGCTTAGGGATTTTTTCAAAAAAATATTTTTCTGCCGGTTAAGTTGTCTTGGGGTGATTTCTTTTCCCATGATAAAAAGCCTTCTGTTTCGACCGCCAAACCTCTCAGGGGAGCATTTGCAACCGTTTGGCACCATTTTTGAGTGAATGGCCGAAAGTCAGATTTTTGATGAAATTGTGACCATGGGGCTTAGGGATTTTTTCAAAAAAATATTTTTCTGCCGGTTAAGTTGTCTTGGGCTGATTTCTTTTCCCGTGATAAAAAGCCTTCTGTTTCGACCGCCAAACCTCTCAGGGGAGCATTTGCAACCGTTTGGCACCATTTTTGAGTGAATGGCCGAAAGTCAGATTTTTGATGAAATAGTGACCCCGGGGCTTAGGGATTTTTTCAAAAAATATTTTTCTGCCAGTTAAGTTGTCGAGGGCTGATTTCTTTTCCCGTGATAAAAAGCCTTCTGTTTCGACCGCCAAACCTCTCAGGGGAGCATTTGCAACCGTTTGGCACCATTTTTGAGTGAATTGCCGAAAGTCAGATTTTTGATGAAATTGTGACCCCGGGGCTTAGGGATTTTTTCAAAAAAATATTTTTCTGCTGGTTAAGTTGTCGAGGGTTGATTTCTTTTCCGTTTGGCAACATTTTTGAGTGAATGGCCGAAAGTCAGATTTTTGATGAAATTGTGACCCCGGGGCTTAGGGATTTTTTCAAAAAAATATTTTTCTGCCGGTTAAGTTGTCGATGGCTGATTTCTTTTCCCGTGATAAAAAGCCTTCTGTTTCGACTGCCAAACCTCTCAGGGGAGCATTTGCAACCGTTTGGCACCATTTTTGAGTGAATGGCCGAAAGTCAGATTTTTGATGAAATAGTGACCCTGGGGCTTAGGGATTTTTTCAAAAAAATATTTTTCTGCTGGTTAAGTTGTCGAGGGTTGATTTCTTTTCCGTTTGGCACCATTTTTGAGTGAATCGCCGAAAGTCAGATTTTTGATGAAATAGTGACCCCGGGGCTTAGGGATTTTTTCAAAAAAATATTTTCCTGCAGGTTAAGTTGTCGAGAGCTGATTTCTTTTCCCGTGATAAAAAGCGTTCTGTTTTGACCACCAAACCTCTCAGGGGAGCATTTGCAACCGTTTGGCACCATTTTTGAGTGAATGCCCGAAAGTCAGATTTTTGATGAAATTGTAACCCCGGGGCTTAGGGATTTTTTCAAAAAAATATATTTCTGCCGGTTAAGTTGTCGAGGGCTGATTTCTTTTCCCGTGATAAAAAGACTTCTGTTTCGACCGCCAAACCTCTCAGGGGAGCATTTGCAACCGTTTGGCACCATTTTTGAGTGAATGGCCGAAAGTCAGATTTTTGATGAAATTGTGACCCCAGGGCTTAGGGATTTTTTCAAAAAAATATTTTTCTGCCGGTTAAGTTGTCGAGGGCTGATTTCTTTTCCCGTGATAAAAAGCCTTCTGTTTCGACCGCCAAACCTCTCAGGGGAGCATTTGCAACCGTTTGGCACCATTTTTGAGTGAATGGCCGAAAGTCAGATTTTTGATGAAATTGTGACCCCGGGGCTTAGGGATTTTTTCAAAAAAATATATTTCTGCCGGTTAAGTTGTCGAGGGCTGATTTCTTTTCCCGTGATAAAAAGCCTTCTGTTTCGACCGCCAAACCTCTCAGGGGAGCATTTGCAACCGTTTGGCACCATTTTTGAGTGAATGGCCGAAAGTCAGATTTTTGATGAAATTGTGACCCCGGGGCTTAGGGATTTTTTCAAAAAAATATTTTTCTGCAGGTTAAGTTGTCGAGAGCTGATTTCTTTTCCCGTGATAAAAAGCGTTCTGTTTCGACCACCAAACCTCTCAGGGGAGCATTTGCAACAGTTTGGCACCATTTTTGAGTGAACGCCCGAAAGTCAGATTTTTGATGAAATTGTGACCCCGGGGCTTAGGAATTTTTTCAAAAAAATATATTTCTGCCGGTTAAGTTGTCGAGGGCTGATTTCTTTTCCCGTGATAAAAAGACTTCTGTTTCGACCGCCAAACCTCTCAGGGGAGCATTTGCAACCGTTTGGCACCATTTTTGAGTGAATGGCCGAAAGTCAGATTTTTGATGAAATTGTGACCCCAGGGCTTAGGGATTTTTTCAAAAAAATATTTTTCTGCCGGTTAAGTTGTCGAGGGCTGATTTCTTTTCCCGTGATAAAAAGCCTTCTGTTTCGACCGCCAAACCTCTCAGGGGAGCATTTGCAACCGTTTGGCACCATTTTTGAGTGAATGGCCAAAAGTCAGATTTTTGATGAAATTGTGACCCCGGGGCTTAGGAATTTTTTCAAAAAAATATATTTCTGACGGTTAAGTTGTCTTGGGCTGATTTCTTTTCCCGTGATAAAAAGCCTTCTGTTTCGACCGCCAAACCTCTCAGGGGAGCATTTGCAACCGTTTGGCACCATTTTTGAGTGAATGGCCGAAAGTCAGATTTTTGATGAAATTGTGACCCCGGGGCTTAGGGATTTTTTCAAAAAAATATATTTCTGCCGGTTAAGTTGTCGAGGGCTGATTTCTTCTCCCGTGATAAAAAGCCTTCTGTTTCGACCGCCAAACCTCTCAGGGGAGCATTTGCAACCGTTTGGCACCATTTTTGAGTGAATGGCCGAAAGTCAGATTTTTGATGAAATAGTGACCCCGGGGCTTAGGGATTTTTTCAAAAAAATATTTTTCTACTGGTTAAGTTGTCGAGGGCTGATTTCTTTTCCGTTTGGCACCATTTTTGAGTGAATGGCCGAAAGTCATATTTTTGATGAAATTGTGACCCCGGGGCTTAGGGATTTTTTCAAAAAAATATTTTTCTGCTGGTTAAGTTGTCGAGGGCTAATTTCTTTTCCGTTTGGCACCATTTTTGAGTGAATGGCCGAAAGTCAGATTTTTGATGAAATTGTGACCCCGGGGCTTAGGGATTTTTTCAAAAAAATATTTTTCTGCCGGTTAAGTTGTCGAGGGCTGATTTCTTTTCTCGTGATAAAAAGCCTTCTGTTTCGAACGCCAAACCTCTCAGGGGAGCATTTGCAACCGTTTGGCACCATTTTTGAGTGAATGGCCGAAAGTCAGATTTTTGATGAAATTGTGACCCCGGGGCTTAGGGATTTTTTCAAAAAAATATATTTCTGCTGGTTAAGTTGTTGAGGGCTGATTTCTTTTCCCGTGATAAAAAGCCTTCTGTTTCGACCGCCAAACCTCTCAAGGGAGCATTTGCAACCGTTTGGCACCATTTTTGAGTGAATTGCCGAAAGTCAGATTTTTGATGAAATTGTGACCCCGGGGCTTAGGGATTTTTTCAAAAAAATATATTTCTGCCGGTTAAGTTGTTGAGGGCTGATTTCTTTTCCCGTGATAAAAAGCCTTCTGTTTCGGCCGCCAAACCTCTCAGGGGAGCATTTGCAACCGTTTGGCACCATTTTTGAGTGAATGGCCGAAAGTCAGATTTTTGATGAAATTGGGACCCCGGGGCTTAGGGATTTTTTCAAAAAAATATTTTTCTGCCGGTTAAGTTGTCGGGGGCTGATTTCTTTTCCCGTGATAAAAAGCCTTCTGTTTCGACCGCCAAACCTCTCAGGGGAGCATTTGCAACCGTTTGGCACCATTTTTGAGTGAATGGCCGAAAGTCAGATTTTTGATGAAATTGTGACCCCGGGGCTTAGGAATTTTTTCAAAAAAATATATTTCTGACGGTTAAGTTGTCTTGGGCTGATTTATTTTCCCGTGATAAAAAGCCTTCTGTTTCGACCGCCAAACCTCTCAGGGGAGCATTTGCAACCGTTTGGCACCATTTTTGAGTGAATGGCCGAAAGTCAGATTTTTGATGAAATTGTGACCCCGGGGCTTAGTGATTTTTTCAAAAAAATATTTTTCTGCCGGTTAAGTTGTCTTGGGCTGATTTATTTTCCCGTGATAAAAAGCCTTCTGTTTCGACCGCCAAACCTCTCAGGGGAGCATTTGCAACCGTTTGGCACCATTTTTGAGTGAATGGCCGAAAGTCAGATTTTTGATGAAATTGTGACCCCGGGGCTTAGGGATTTTTTCAAAAAAATATTTTTCTGCCGGTTAAGTTGTCGAGGGCTGATTTCTTTTCCCGTGATAAAAAGCCTTCTGTTTCGACCGCCAAACCTCTCAGGGGAGCATTTGCAACCGTTTGGCACCATTTTTGAGTGAATGGCCGAAAGTCAGATTTTTGATGAAATTGTGACCCCGGGGCTTAGGGATTTTTTCAAAAAAATATTTTTCTGCCGGTTAAGTTGTCGAGGGCTGATTTCTTTTCCCGTGATAAAAAGCCTTCTGTTTCGACCGCCAAACCTCTCAGGGGAGCATTTGCAACCGTTTGGCACCATTTTTGAGTGAATGGCCGAAAGTCAGATTTTTGATGAAATTGTGACCCCGGGGCTTAGGGATTTTTTCAAAAAAATATATTTCTGCCGGTTAAGTTGTTGAGGGCTGATTTCTTTTCCCGTGATAAAAAGCCTTCTGTTTCGACCGCCAAACCTCTCAGGGGAGCATTTGCAACCGTTTGGCACCATTTTTGAGTGAATGGCCGAAAGTCAGATTTTTGATGAAATTGGGACCCTGGGCTTAGGGATTTTTTCAAAAAAATATTTTTCTGCCGGTTAAGTTGTCGAGGGCTGATTTCTTTTCCCGTGATAAAAAGCCTTCTGTTTCGACCGCCAAACCTCTCAGGGGAGCATTTGCAACCGTTTGGCACCATTTTTGAGTGAATGGCCGAAAGTCAGATTTTTGATGAAATTGTGACCCCGGGGCTTAGGGATTTTTTCAAAAAAATATTTTTCTGCCGGTTAAGTTGTCTTGGGGTGATTTCTTTTCCCGTGATGAAAAGCCTCCTGTTTCGACCGCCAAACCTCTCAGGGGAGCATTTGCAACCGTTTGGCACCATTTTTGAGTGAATGGCCGAAAGTCAGATTTTTGATGAAATAGTGACCCCGGGGCTTAGGGATTTTTTCAAAAAATATTTTTCTGCCGGTTAAGTTGTCTTGGGCTGATTTCTTTTCCCGTGATAAAAAGCCTTCTGTTTCGACCGCCAAACCTCTCAGGGGAGCATTTGCAACCGTTTGGCACCATTTTTGAGTGAATTGCCGAAAGTCAGATTTTTGATGAAATTGTGACCCCGGGGCTTAGGGATTTTTTCAAAAAAATATTTTTCTGCCGGTTAAGTTGTCTTGGGCTGATTTCTTTTCCCGTGATAAAAAGCCTTCTGTTTCGAACGCCAAACCTCTCAGGGGAGCATTTGCAACCGTTTGGCACCATTTTTGAGTGAATGGCCGAAAGTCAGATTTTTGATGAAATTGTGACCCCGGGGCTTAGGGATTTTTTCAAAAAAAAATATTTCTGCCGGTTAAGTTGTTGAGGGCTGATTTCTTTTCCCGTGATAAAAAGCCTTCTGTTTCGACCGCCAAACCTCTCAGGGGAGCATTTGCAACCGTTTGGCACCATTTTTGAGTGAATGGCCGAAAGTCAGATTTTTGATGAAATTGGGACCCCGGGGCTTAGGGATTTTTTCAAAAAAATATTTTTCTGCCGGTTAAGTTGTCGAGGGCTGATTTCTTTTCCCGTGATAAAAAGCCTTCTGTTTCGACCGCCAAACCTCTCAGGGGAGCATTTGCAACCGTTTGGCACCATTTTTGAGTGAATGGCCAAAAGTCAGATTTTTGATGAAATTGTGACCCCGGGGCTTAGGAATTTTTTCAAAAAAATATATTTCTGACGGTTAAGTTGTCTTGGGCTGATTCATTTTCCCGTGATAAAAAGCCTTCTGTTTCGACCGCCAAACCTCTCAGGGGAGCATTTGCAACCGTTTGGCACCATTTTTGAGTGAATGGCCGAAAGTCAGATTTTTGATGAAATTGTGACCCCGGGGCTTAGGGATTTTTTCAAAAAAATATTTTTCTGCCGGTTAAGTTGTCGAGGGCTGATTTCTTTTCCCGTGATAAAAAGCCTTCTGTTTCGACCGCCAAACCTCTCAGGGGAGCATTTGCAACCGTTTGGCACCATTTTTGAGTGAATGGCCGAAAGTCAGATTTTTGATGAAATTGTGACCCCGGGGCTTAGGGATTTTTTCAAAAAAATATATTTCTGCCGGTTAAGTTGTTGAGGGCTGATTTCTTTTCCCGTGATAAAAAGCCTTCTGTTTCGACCGCCAAACCTCTCAGGGGAGCATTTGCAACCGTTTTGCACCATTTTTGAGTGAATGGCCAAAAGTCAGATTTTTGATGAAATTGTGACCCCGGGGCTTAGGAATTTTTTCAAAAAAATATATTTCTGACGGTTAAGTTGTCTTGGGCTGATTTCTTTTCCCGTGATAAAAAGCCTTCTGTTTCGACCGCCAAACCTCTCAGGGGAGCATTTGCAACCGTTTGGCACCATTTTTGAGTGAATGGCCGAAAGTCAGATTTTTGATGAAATTGTGACCCCGGGGCTTAGGGATTTTTTCAAAAAAATATTTTTCTGCCGGTTAAGTTGTCTTGGGGTGATTTCTTTTCCCGTGATAAAAAGCCTTCTGTTTCGACCGCCAAACCTCTCAGGGGAGCATTTGCAACCGTTTGGCACCATTTTTGAGTGAATGGCCGAAAGTCAGATTTTTGATGAAATTGTGACCACGGGGCTTAGGGATTTTTTCAAAAAAATATTTTTCTGCCGGTTAAGTTGTCGAGGGGTGATTTCTTTTCCCGTGATAAAAAGCCTTCTGTTTCGACCGCCAAACCTCTCAGGGGAGCATTTGCAACCGTTTGGCACCATTTTTGAGTGAATGGCCGAAAGTCAGATTTTTGATGAAATAGTGACCCCGGGGCTTAGGGATTTTTTCAAAAAATATTTTTCTGCCAGTTAAGTTGTCGAGGGCTGATTTCTTTTCCCGTGATAAAAAGCCTTCTGTTTCGACCGCCAAACCTCTCAGGGGAGCATTTGCAACCGTTTGGCACCATTTTTGAGTGAATGGCCGAAAGTCAGATTTTTGATGAAATTGTGACCCCGGGGCTTAGGGATTTTTTCAAAAAAATATTTTTCTGCTGGTTAAGTTGTCGAGGGTTGATTTCTTTTCCGTTTGGCACCATTTTTGAGTGAATCGCCGAAAGTCAGATTTTTGATGAAATTGTGACCCCGGGGCTTAGGGATTTTTTCAAAAAAATATTTTTCTGCCGGTTAAGTTGTCGAGGGCTGATTTCTTTTCCCGTGATAAAATGCCTTCTGTTTCGACCGCCAAACCTCTCAGGGGAGCATTTGGAACCGTTTTGCACCATTTTTGAGTGAATGGCCAAAAGTCAGATTTTTGATGAAATTGTGACCCCGGGGCTTAGGGATTTTTTCAAAAAAATATTTTTCTGCTGGTTAAGTTGTCGAGGGTTGATTTCTTTTCCGTTTGGCAACATTTTTGAGTGAATGGCCGAAAGTCAGATTTTTGATGAAATTGTGACCCCGGGGCTTAGGGATTTTTTCAAAAAAATATTTTTCTGCCGGTTAAGTTGTCGAGGGCTGATTTCTTTTCCCGTGATAAAAAGCCTTCTGTTTCGACTGGCAAACCTCTCAGGGGAGCATTTGCAACCGTTTGGCACCATTTTTGAGTGAATGGCCGAAAGTCAGATTTTTGATGAAATAGTGACCCTGGGGCTTAGGGATTTTTTCAAAAAATATTTTTCTGCCGGTTAAGTTGTCGAGGGCTGATTTCTTTTCCCGTGATAAAAAGCCTTCTGTTTCGACCGCCAAACCTCTCAGGGGAGCATTTGCAACCGTTTGGCACCATTTTTGAGTGAATGGCCGAAAGTCAGATTTTTGATGAAATTGTGACCCCGGGGCTTAGGAATTTTTTCAAAAAAATATATTTCTGACGGTTAAGTTGTCTTGGGCTGATTTATTTTCCCGTGATAAAAAGCCTTCTGTTTCGACCGCCAAACCTCTCAGGGGAGCATTTGCAACCGTTTGGCACCATTTTTGAGTGAATGGCCGAAAGTCAGATTTTTGATGAAATTGTGACCCCGGGGCTTAGTGATTTTTTCAAAAAAATATTTTTCTGCCGGTTAAGTTGTCGAGGGCTGATTTCTTTTCCCGTGATAAAAAGCCTTCTGTTTCGACCGCCAAACCTCTCAGGGGAGCATTTGCAACCGTTTGGCACCATTTTTGAGTGAATGGCCGAAAGTCAGATTTTTGATGAAATTGTGACCCCGGTCGAAAGAGAAGGCTTAGGAATTTTTTCAAAAAAATATTTTTCTGCCGGTTAAGTTGTCGAGGGCTGATTTCTTTTCCCGTGATAAAAAGCCTTCTGTTTCGACCGCCAAACCTCTCAGGGGAGCATTTGCAACCGTTTGGCACCATTTTTGAGTGAATGGCCGAAAGTCAGATTTTTGATGAAATTGTGACCCCGGGGCTTAGGGATTTTTTCAAAAAAATATATTTCTGCCGGTTAAGTTGTTGAGGGCTGATTTCTTTTCCCGTGATAAAAAGCCTTCTGTTTCGACCGCCAAACCTCTCAGGGGAGCATTTGCAACCGTTTGGCACCATTTTTGAGTGAATGGCCAAAAGTCAGATTTTTGATGAAATTGTGACCCCGGGGCTTAGGAATTTTTTCAAAAAAATATATTTCTGACGGTTAAGTTGTCTTGGGCTGATTTATTTTCCCGTGATAAAAAGCCTTCTGTTTCGACCGCCAAACCTCTCAGGGGAGCATTTGCAACCGTTTGGCACCATGTTTGAGTGAATGGCCGAAAGTCAGATTTTTGATGAAATTGTGACCCCGGGGCTTAGGGATTTTTTCAAAAAAATATTTTTCTGCCGGTTAAGTTGTCTTGGGGTGATTTCTTTTCCCGTGATAAAAAGCCTTCTGTTTCGACCGCCAAACCTCTCAGGGGAGCATTTGCAACCGTTTGGCACCATTTTTGAGTGAATGGCCGAAAGTCAGATTTTTGATGAAATTGTGACCACGGGGCTTAGGGATTTTTTCAAAAAAATATTTTTCTGCCAGTTAAGTTGTCTTGGGCTGATTTCTTTTCCCGTGATAAAAAGCCTTCTGTTTCGACCGCCAAACCTCTCAGGGGAGCATTTGCAACCGTTTGGCACCATTTTTGAGTGAATGGCCGAAAGTCAGATTTTTGATGAAATAGTGACCCCGGGGCTTAGGGATTTTTTCAAAAAATATTTTTCTGCCAGTTAAGTTGTCGAGGGCTGATTTCTTTTCCCGTGATAAAAAGCCTTCTGTTTCGACCGCCAAACCTCTCAGGGGAGAATTTGCAACCGTTTGGCACCATTTTTGAGTGAATTGCCGAAAGTCAGATTTTTGATGAAATTGTGACCCCGGGGCTTAGGGATTTTTTCAAAAAAATATTTTTCTGCTGGTTAAGTTGTCGAGGGTTGATTTCTTTTCCCGTGATAAAAAGCCTTCTGTTTCGACCGCCAAACCTCTCAGGGGAGCATTTGCAACCGTTTGGCACCATTTTTGAGTGAATGCCCGAAAGTCAGATTTTTGATGAAATTGTGACCCCGGGGCTTAGGGATTTTTTCAAAAAAATATATTTCTGCCGGTTATGTTGTCGAGGGCTGATTTCTTTTCCCGTGATAAAAAGCCTTCTGTTTCGACCGCCAAACCTCTCAGGGGAGCATTTGCAACCGTTTGGCACCATTTTTGAGTGAATGGCCGAAAGTCAGATTTTTGATGAAATTGTGACCCCGGGGCTTAGGGATTTTTTCAAAAAAATATTTTTCTGCAGGTTAAGTTGTCGAGAGCTGATTTCTTTTCCCGTGATAAAAAGCGTTCTGTTTCGACCACCAAACCTCTCAGGGGAGCATTTGCAACCGTTTGGCACCATTTTTGAGTGAATGCCCGAAAGTCAGATTTTTGATGAAATTGTGACCCCGGGGCTTAGGGATTTTTTCAAAAAAATATATTTCTGCCGGTTAAGTTGTCGAGGGCTGATTTCTTTTCCCGTGATAAAAAGACTTCTGTTTCGACCGCCAAACCTCTCAGGGGAGCATTTGCAACCGTTTGGCACGATTTTTGAGTGAATGGCCGAAAGTCAGATTTTTGATGAAATTGTGACCCCAGGGCTTAGGGATTTTTTCAAAAAAATATTTTTCTGCCGGTTAAGTTGTCGAGGGCTGATTTCTTTTCCCGTGATAAAAAGCCTTCTGTTTCGACCGCCAAACCTCTCAGGGGAGCATTTGCAACCGTTTGGCACCATTTTTGAGTGAATGCCCGAAAGTCAGATTTTTGATGAAATTGTGACCTTGGGGCTTAGGAATTTTTTCAAAAAAATATATTTCTGACGGTTAAGTTGTCTTGGGCTGATTTCTTTTCCCGTGATAAAAAGCCTTCTGTTTCGACCGCCAAACCTCTCAGGGGAGCATTTGCAACCGTTTGGCACCATTTTTGAGTGAATGGCCGAAAGTCAGATTTTTGATGAAATTGTGACCCCGGGGCTTAGGGATTTTTTCAAAAAAATATATTTCTGCCGGTTAAGTTGTCGAGGGCTGATTTCTTTTCCCGTGATAAAAAGCCTTCTGTTTCGACCGCCAAACCTCTCAGGGGAGCATTTGCAACCGTTTGGCACCATTTTTGAGTGAATGGCCGAAAGTCAGATTTTTGATGAAATTGTGACCCCGGGGCTTAGGGATTTTTTCAAAAAAATATTTTTCTGCAGGTTAAGTTGTCGAGAGCTGATTTCTTTTCCCGTGATAAAAAGCGTTCTGTTTCGACCACCAAACCTCTCAGGGGAGCATTTGCAACCGTTTGGCACCATTTTTGAGTGAATGCCCGAAAGTCAGATTTTTGATGAAATTGTGACCCCGGGGCTTAGGGATTTTTTCAAAAAAATATATTTCTGCCGGTTAAGTTGTCGAGGGCTGATTTCTTTTCCCGTGATAAAAAGACTTCTGTTTCGACCGCCAAACCTCTCAGGGGAACATTTGCAACCGTTTGGCACCATTTTTGAGTGAATGGCCGAAAGTCAGATTTTTGATGAAATTGTGACCCCAGGGCTTAGGGATTTTTTCAAAAAAATATTTTTCTGCCGGTTAAGTTGTCGAGGGCTGATTTCTTTTCCCGTGATAAAAAGCCTTCTGTTTCGACCGCCAAACCTCTCAGGGGAGCATTTGCAACCGTTTGGCACCATTTTTGAGTGAATGGCCAAAAGTCAGATTTTTGATGAAATTGTGACCCCGGGGCTTAGGAATTTTTTCAAAAAAATATATTTCTGACGGTTAAGTTGTCGAGGGCTGATTTCTTTTCCCGTGATAAAAAGCCTTCTGTTTCGACCGCCAAACCTCTCAGGGGAGCATTTGCAACCGTTTGGCACCATTTTTGAGTGAATGGCCGAAAGTCAGATTTTTGATGAAATTGTGACCCCGGGGCTTAGGGATTTTTTCAAAAAAATATATTTCTGCCGGTTAAGTTGTCGAGGGCTGATTTCTTTTCCCGTGATAAAAAGCCTTCTGTTTCGACCGCCAAACCTCTCAGGGGAGCATTTGCAACCGTTTGGCACCATTTTTGAGTGAATGGCCGAAAGTCAGATTTTTGATGAAATTGTGACCCCGGGGCTGAGGGATTTTTTCAAAAAAATATTTTTCTGCAGGTTAAGTTGTCGAGAGCTGATTTCTTTTCCCGTGATAAAAAGCGTTCTGTTTCGACCACCAAACCTCTCAGGGGAGCATTTGCAACCGTTTGGCACCATTTTTGAGTGAATGCCCGAAAGTCAGATTTTTGATGAAATTGTGACCCCGGGGCTTAGGGATTTTTTCAAAAAAATATATTTCTGCCGGTTAAGTTGTCGAGGGCTGATTTCTTTTCCCGTGATAAAAAGACTTCTGTTTCGACCGCCAAACCTCTCAGGGGAGCATTTGCAACCGTTTGGCACCATTTTTGAGTGAATGGCCGAAAGTCAGATTTTTGATGAAATTGTGACCCCAGGGCTTAGGGATTTTTTCAAAAAAACATTTTTCTGCCGGTTAAGTTGTCGAGGGCTGATTTCTTTTCCCGTGATAAAAAGCCTTCTGTTTCGACCGCCAAACCTCTCAGGGGAGCATTTGCAACCGTTTGGCACCATTTTTGAGTGAATGGCCAAAAGTCAGATTTTTGATGAAATTGTGACCCCGGGGCTTAGGAATTTTTTCAAAAAAATATATTTCTGACGGTTAAGTTGTCTTGGGCTGATTTCTTTTCCCGTGATAAAAAGCCTTCTGTTTCGACCGCCAAACCTCTCAGGGGAGCATTTGCAACCGTTTGGCACCATTTTTGAGTGAATGGCCGAAAGTCAGATTTTTGATGAAATTGTGACCCCGGGGCTTAGGGATTTTTTCAAAAAAATATATTTCTGCCGGTTAAGTTGTCGAGGGCTGATTTCTTTTCCCGTGATAAAAAGCCTTCTGTTTCGACCGCCAAACCTCTCAGGGGAGCATTTGCAACCGTTTGGCACCATTTTTGAGTGAATGGCCGAAAGTCAGATTTTTGATGAAATAGTGACCCCGGTTCTGTTTCGACCGCCAAACCTCTCAGGGGAGCATTTGCAACCGTTTGGCACCATTTTTGAGTGAATGGCCGAAAGTCAGATTTTTGATGAAATAGTGACCCCGGGGCTTAGGAATTTTTTCAAAAAAATATATTTCTGACGGTTAAGTTGTCTTGGGCTGATTTCTTTTCCCGTGATAAAAAGCCTTCTGTTTCGACCGCCAAACCTCTCAGGGGAGCATTTGCAACCGTTTGGCACCATTTTTGAGTGAATGGCCGAAAGTCAGATTTTTGATGAAATTGTGACCCCGGGGCTTAGGGATTTTTTCAAAAAAATATATTTCTGCCGGTTAAGTTGTCGAGGGCTGATTTCTTTTCCCGTGATAAAAAGCCTTCTGTTTCGACCGCCAAACCTCTCAGGGGAGCATTTGCAACCGTTTGGCACCATTTTTGAGTGAATGGCCGAAAGTCAGATTTTTGATGAAATAGTGACCCCGGGGCTTAGGGATTTTTTCAAAAAAATATTTTTCTGCCGGTTAAGTTGTCGAGGGCTGATTTCTTTTCCCGTGATAAAAAGCCTTCTGTTTCGACCGCCAAACCTCTCAGGGGAGCATTTGCAACCGTTTGGCACCATTTTTGAGTGAATGGCCGAAAGTCAGATTTTTGATGAAATTGTGACCCCGGGGCTTAGGGATTTTTTCAAAAAAATATTTTTCTGCTGGTTAAGTTGTCGAGGGCTGATTTCTTTTCCGTTTGGCACCATTTTTGAGTGAATTGCCGAAAGTCAGATTTTTGATGAAATTGTGACCCCGGGGCTTAGGGATTTTTTCAAAAAAATATTTTTCTGCCGATTAAGTTGTCGAGGGCTGATTTCTTTTCCGTTTGGCACCATTTTTGAGTGAATGGCCGAAAGTCAGATTTTTGATGAAATAGTGACCCCGGGGCTTAGGGATTTTTTCAAAAAAATATTTTTCTGCCGGTTAAGTTGTCGAGGGCTGATTTCTTTTCCCGTGATAAAAAGCCTTCTGTTTCGACCGCCAAACCTCTCAGGGGAGCATTTGCAACCGTTTGGCACCATTTTTGAGTGAATGGCCGAAAGTCAGATTTTTGATGAAATTGTGACCCCGGGGCTTAGGGATTTTTTCAAAAAAATATTTTTCTGCTGGTTAAGTTGTCGAGGGCTGATTTCTTTTCCGTTTGGCACCATTTTTGAGTGAATTGCCGAAAGTCAGATTTTTGATGAAATTGTGATCCCGGGGCTTAGGGATTTTTTCAAAAAAATATTTTTCTGCCGGTTAAGTTGTCGAGGGCTGATTTCTTTTCCCGTGATAAAAAGCCTTTTGTTTCGACCGCCAAACCTCTCAGGGGAGCATTTGCAACCGTTTGGCACCATTTTTGAGTGAATGGCCAAAAGTCAGATTTTTGATGAAATTGTGACCCCGGGGCTTAGGGATTTTTTCAAAAAAATATATTTCTGACGGTTAAGTTGTCTTGGGTTGATTTATTTTCCCGTGATAAAAAGCCTTCTGTTTCGACCGCCAAACCTCTCAAGGGAGCATTTGCAACCGTTTGGCACCATTTTTGAGTGAATGGCCAAAAGTCAGATTTTTGATGAAATTGTGACCCCGGGGCTTAGGGATTTTTTCAAAAAAATATTTTTCTGCCGGTTAAGTTGGCGAGGGCTGATTTCTTTTCCCGTGATAAAAAGCCTTCTGTTTCGACCGCCAAACCTCTCAGGGGAGCATTTGCAACCGATTGGCACCATTTTTGAGTGAATGGCCGAAAGTCAGATTTTTGATGAAATTGTGACCCCGGGGCTTAGGGATTTTTTCAAAAAAATATTTTTCTGCCGGTTAAGTTGTCTTGGGGTGATTTCTTTTTCCGTGATAAAAAGCCTTCTGTTTCGACCGCCAAACCTCTCAGGGGAGCATTTGCAACCGTTTGGCACCATTTTTGAGTGAATGGCCGAAAGTCAGATTTTTGATGAAATTGTGACCCCGGGACTTAGGGATTTTTTCAAAAAAAAATTTTTCTGCCGGTTAAGTTGTCGAGGGCTGATTTCTTTTCCCGTGATAAATAGCCTTCTGTTTCGACCGCCAAACCTCTCAGGGAAGCATTTGCAACCGTTTGGCACCATTTTTGAGTGAATGGCCGAAAGTCAGATTTTTGATGAAATAGTGACCCCGGGGCTTAGGGATTTTTTCAAAAAAATATTTTTCTGCTGGTTAAGTTGTCGAGGGCTGATTTCTTTTCCCGTGATAAAAAGCCTTCTGTTTCGACCGCCAAACCTCTCAGGGGAGCATTTGCAACCGTTTGGCACCATTTTTGAGTGAATGGCCGAAAGTCAGATTTTTGATGAAATTGTGACCCCGGGGCTTAGGGATTTTTTCAAAAAAATATATTTCTGCCGGTTAAGTTGTTGAGGGCTGATTTCTTTTCCCGTGATAAAAAGCCTTCTGTTTCGACCGCCAAACCTCTCAGGGGAGCATTTGCAACCGTTTGGCACCATTTTTGAGTGAATGGCCGAAAGTCAGATTTTTGATGAAATAGTGACCCCGGGGCTTAGGGATTTTTTCAAAAAAATATTTTTCTGCCGGTTAAGTTGTCAAGGGCTGATTTCTTTTAACGTGATAAAAAGCCTTCTCTTTCGACCGCCAAACCTCTCAGGGGAGCATTTGCAACCGTTTGGCACCATTTTTGAGTGAATGGCCGAAAGTCAGATTTTTGATGAAATTGTGACCCCGGGGCTTAGGGATTTTTTCAAAAAAATATTTTTCTGCCGGTTAAGTTGTCGAGGGCTGATTTCTTTTCCCGTGATAAAAAGCCTTCTGTTTCGACCGCCAAACCTCTCAGGGGAGCATTTGCAACCGTTTGGCACCATTTTTGAGTGAATGGCCGAAAGTCAGATTTTTGATGAAATTGTGACCCCGGGGCTTAGGGATTTTTTCAAAAAAATATTTTTCTGCTGGTTAAGTTGTCGAGGGCTGATTTCTTTTCCGTTTGGCACCATTTTTGAGTGAATTGCCGAAAGTCATATTTTTGATGAAATTGTGACCCCGGGGCTTAGGGATTTTTTCAAAAAAATATTTTTCTGCCGATTAAGTTGTCGAGGGCTGATTTCTTTTCCGTTTGGCACCATTTTTGAGTGAATGGCCGAAAGTCAGATTTTTGATGAAATAGTGACCCCGGGGCTTAGGGATTTTTTCAAAAAAATATTTTTCTGCCGGTTAAGTTGTCGAGGGCTGATTTCTTTTCCCGTGATAAAAAGCCTTCTGTTTCGACCGCCAAACCTCTCAGGGGAGCATTTGCAACCGTTTGGCACCATTTTTGAGTGAATGGCCGAAAGTCAGATTTTTGATGAAATTGTGACCCCGGGGCTTAGGGATTTTTTCAAAAAAATATTTTTCTGCTGGTTAAGTTGTCGAGGGCTGATTTCTTTTCCGTTTGGCACCATTTTTGAGTGAATTGCCGAAAGTCAGATTTTTGATGAAATTGTGATCCCGGGGCTTAGGGTTTTTTTCAAAAAAATATTTTTCTGCCGGTTAAGTTGTCGAGGGCTGATTTCTTTTCCCGTGATAAAAAGCCTTTTGTTTCGACCGCCAAACCTCTCAGGGGAGCATTTGCAACCGTTTGGCACCATTTTTGAGTGAATGGCCGAAAGTCAGATTTTTGATGAAATTGTGACCCCGGGGCTTAGGGATTTTTTCAAAAAAATATATTTCTGCCGGTTAAGTTGTCGAGGGCTGATTTCTTTTCCCGTGATAAAAAGCCTTCTGTTTCGACCGCCAAACCTCTCAGGGGAGCATTTGCAACCGTTTGGCACCATTTTTGAGTGAATGGCCGAAAGTCAGATTTTTGATGAAATTGTGACCCCGGGGCTTAGGGATTTTTTCAAAAAAATATTTTTCTGCTGGTTAAGTTGTCGAGGGCTGATTTCTTTTCCGTTTGGCACCATTTTTGAGTGAATTGCCGAAAGTCAGATTTTTGATGAAATTGTGACCCCGGGGCTTAGGGATTTTTTCAAAAAAATATTTTTCTGCCGATTAAGTTGTCGAGGGCTGATTTCTTTTCCGTTTGGCACCATTTTTGAGTGAATGGCCGAAAGTCAGATTTTTGATGAAATAGTGACCCCGGGGCTTAGGGATTTTTTCAAAAAAATATTTTTCTGCCGGTTAAGTTGTCGAGGGCTGATTTCTTTTCCCGTGATAAAAAGCCTTCTGTTTCGACCGCCAAACCTCTCAGGGGAGCATTTGCAACCGTTTGGCACCATTTTTGAGTGAATGGCCGAAAGTCAGATTTTTGATGAAATTGTGACCCCGGGGCTTAGGGATTTTTTCAAAAAAATATTTTTCTGCTGGTTAAGTTGTCGAGGGCTGATTTCTTTTCCGTTTGGCACCATTTTTGAGTGAATTGCCGAAAGTCAGATTTTTGATGAAATTGTGATCCCGGGGCTTAGGGATTTTTTCAAAAAAATATTTTTCTGCCGGTTAAGTTGTCGAGGGCTGATTTCTTTTCCCGTGATAAAAAGCCTTTTGTTTCGACCGCCAAACCTCTCAGGGGAGCATTTGCAACCGTTTGGCACCATTTTTGAGTGAATGGCCAAAAGTCAGATTTTTGATGAAATTGTGACCCCGGGGCTTAGGGATTTTTTCAAAAAAATATATTTCTGACGGTTAAGTTGTCTTGGGTTGATTTATTTTCCCGTGATAAAAAGCCTTCTGTTTCGACCGCCAAACCTCTCAAGGGAGCATTTGCAACCGTTTGGCACCATTTTTGAGTGAATGGCCAAAAGTCAGATTTTTGATGAAATTGTGACCCCGGGGCTTAGGGATTTTTTCAAAAAAATATTTTTCTGCCGGTTAAGTTGGCGAGGGCTGATTTCTTTTCCCGTGATAAAAAGCCTTCTGTTTCGACCGCCAAACCTCTCAGGGGAGCATTTGCAACCGATTGGCACCATTTTTGAGTGAATGGCCGAAAGTCAGATTTTTGATGAAATTGTGACCCCGGGGCTTAGGGATTTTTTCAAAAAAATATTTTTCTGCCGGTTAAGTTGTCTTGGGGTGATTTCTTTTTCCGTGATAAAAAGCCTTCTGTTTCGACCGCCAAACCTCTCAGGGGAGCATTTGCAACCGTTTGGCACCATTTTTGAGTGAATGGCCGAAAGTCAGATTTTTGATGAAATTGTGACCCCGGGGCTTAGGGATTTTTTCAAAAAAAAAATTTTCTGCCGGTTAAGTTGTCGAGGGCTGATTTCTTTTCCCGTGATAAATAGCCTTCTGTTTCGACCGCCAAACCTCTCAGGGAAGCATTTGCAACCGTTTGGCACCATTTTTGAGTGAATGGCCGAAAGTCAGATTTTTGATGAAATAGTGACCCCGGGGCTTAGGGATTTTTTCAAAAAAATATTTTTCTGCTGGTTAAGTTGTCGAGGGCTGATTTCTTTTCCCGTGATAAAAAGCCTTCTGTTTCGACCGCCAAACCTCTCAGGGGAGCATTTGCAACCGTTTGGCACCATTTTTGAGTGAATGGCCGAAAGTCAGATTTTTGATGAAATTGTGACCCCGGGGCTTAGGGATTTTTTCAAAAAAATATATTTCTGCCGGTTAAGTTGTTGAGGGCTGATTTCTTTTCCCGTGATAAAAAGCCTTCTGTTTCGACCGCCAAACCTCTCAGGGGAGCATTTGCAACCGTTTGGCACCATTTTTGAGTGAATGGCCGAAAGTCAGATTTTTGATGAAATAGTGACCCCGGGGCTTAGGGATTTTTTCAAAAAAATATTTTTCTGCCGGTTAAGTTGTCAAGGGCTGATTTCTTTTAACGTGATAAAAAGCCTTCTCTTTCGACCGCCAAACCTCTCAGGGGAGCATTTGCAACAGTTTGGCACCATTTTTGAGTGAATGGCCGAAAGTCAGATTTTTGATGAAATTGTGACCCCGGGGCTTAGGGATTTTTTCAAAAAAATATTTTTCTGCCGGTTAAGTTGTCGAGGGCTGATTTCTTTTCCCGTGATAAAAAGCCTTCTGTTTCGACCGCCAAACCTCTCAGGGGAGCATTTGCAACCGTTTGGCACCATTTTTGAGTGAATGGCCGAAAGTCAGATTTTTGATGAAATTGTGACCCCGGGGCTTAGGGATTTTTTCAAAAAAATATTTTTCTGCTGGTTAAGTTGTCGAGGGCTGATTTCTTTTCCGTTTGGCACCATTTTTGAGTGAATTGCCGAAAGTCATATTTTTGATGAAATTGTGACCCCGGGGCTTAGGGATTTTTTCAAAAAAATATTTTTCTGCCGATTAAGTTGTCGAGGGCTGATTTCTTTTCCGTTTGGCACCATTTTTGAGTGAATGGCCGAAAGTCAGATTTTTGATGAAATAGTGACCCCGGGGCTTAGGGATTTTTTCAAAAAAATATTTTTCTGCCGGTTAAGTTGTCGAGGGCTGATTTCTTTTCCCGTGATAAAAAGCCTTCTGTTTCGACCGCCAAACCTCTCAGGGGAGCATTTGCAACCGTTTGGCACCATTTTTGAGTGAATGGCCGAAAGTCAGATTTTTGATGAAATTGTGACCCCGGGGCTTAGGGATTTTTTCAAAAAAATATTTTTCTGCTGGTTAAGTTGTCGAGGGCTGATTTCTTTTCCGTTTGGCACCATTTTTGAGTGAATTGCCGAAAGTCAGATTTTTGATGAAATTGTGACCCCGGGGCTTAGGGATTTTTTCAAAAAAATATTTTTCTGCCGATTAAGTTGTCGAGGGCTGATTTCTTTTCCGTTTGGCACCATTTTTGAGTGAATGGCCGAAAGTCAGATTTTTGATGAAATTGTGACCCCGGGGCTTAGGGATTTTTTCAAAAAAATATTTTTCTGCTGGTTAAGTTGTCGAGGGCTGATTTCTTTTCCGTTTGGCACCATTTTTGAGTGAATTGCCGAAAGTCAGATTTTTGATGAAATTGTGATCCCGGGGCTTAGGGATTTTTTCAAAAAAATATTTTTCTGCCGGTTAAGTTGTCGAGGGCTGATTTCTTTTCCCGTGATAAAAAGCCTTTTGTTTCGACCGCCAAACCTCTCAGGGGAGCATTTGCAACCGTTTGGCACCATTTTTGAGTGAATGGCCAAAAGTCAGATTTTTGATGAAATTGTGACCCCGGGGCTTAGGGATTTTTTCAAAAAAATATATTTCTGACGGTTAAGTTGTCTTGGGTTGATTTATTTTCCCGTGATAAAAAGCCTTCTGTTTCGACCGCCAAACCTCTCAAGGGAGCATTTGCAACCGTTTGGCACCATTTTTGAGTGAATGGCCAAAAGTCAGATTTTTGATGAAATTGTGACCCCGGGGCTTAGGGATTTTTTCAAAAAAATATTTTTCTGCCGGTTAAGTTGGCGAGGGCTGATTTCTTTTCCCGTGATAAAAAGCCTTCTGTTTCGACCGCCAAACCTCTCAGGGGAGCATTTGCAACCGATTGGCACCATTTTTGAGTGAATGGCCGAAAGTCAGATTTTTGATGAAATTGTGACCCCGGGGCTTAGGGATTTTTTCAAAAAAATATTTTTCTGCCGGTTAAGTTGTCTTGGGGTGATTTCTTTTTCCGTGATAAAAAGCCTTCTGTTTCGACCGCCAAACCTCTCAGGGGAGCATTTGCAACCGTTTGGCACCATTTTTGAGTGAATGGCCGAAAGTCAGATTTTTGATGAAATTGTGACCCCGGGGCTTAGGGATTTTTTCAAAAAAAAATTTTTCTGCCGGTTAAGTTGTCGAGGGCTGATTTCTTTTCCCGTGATAAATAGCCTTCTGTTTCGACCGCCAAACCTCTCAGGGAAGCATTTGCAACCGTTTGGCACCATTTTTGAGTGAATGGCTGAAAGTCAGATTTTTGATGAAATAGTGACCCCGGGGCTTAGGGATTTTTTCAAAAAAATATTTTTCTGCTGGTTAAGTTGTCGAGGGCTGATTTCTTTTCCCGTGATAAAAAGCCTTCTGTTTCGACCGCCAAACCTCTCAGGGGAGCATTTGCAACCGTTTGGCACCATTTTTGAGTGAATGGCCGAAAGTCAGATTTTTGATGAAATTGTGACCCCGGGGCTTAGGGATTTTTTCAAAAAAATATATTTCTGCCGGTTAAGTTGTTGAGGGCTGATTTCTTTTCCCGTGATAAAAAGCCTTCTGTTTCGACCGCCAAACCTCTCAGGGGAGCATTTGCAACCGTTTGGCACCATTTTTGAGTGAATGGCCGAAAGTCAGATTTTTGATGAAATAGTGACCCCGGGGCTTAGGGATTTTTTCAAAAAAATATTTTTCTGCCGGTTAAGTTGTCAAGGGCTGATTTCTTTTAACGTGATAAAAAGCCTTCTCTTTCGACCGCCAAACCTCTCAGGGGAGCATTTGCAACCGTTTGGCACCATTTTTGAGTGAATGGCCGAAAGTCAGATTTTTGATGAAATTGTGACCCCGGGGCTTAGGGATTTTTTCAAAAAAATATTTTTCTGCCGGTTAAGTTGTCGAGGGCTGATTTCTTTTCCCGTGATAAAAAGCCTTCTGTTTCGACCGCCAAACCTCTCAGGGGAGCATTTGCAACCGTTTGGCACCATTTTTGAGTGAATGGCCGAAAGTCAGATTTTTGATGAAATTGTGACCCCGGGGCTTAGGGATTTTTTCAAAAAAATATTTTTCTGCTGGTTAAGTTGTCGAGGGCTGATTTCTTTTCCGTTTGGCACCATTTTTGAGTGAATTGCCGAAAGTCATATTTTTGATGAAATTGTGACCCCGGGGCTTAGGGATTTTTTCAAAAAAATATTTTTCTGCCGATTAAGTTGTCGAGGGCTGATTTCTTTTCCGTTTGGCACCATTTTTGAGTGAATGGCCGAAAGTCAGATTTTTGATGAAATAGTGACCCCGGGGCTTAGGGATTTTTTCAAAAAAATATTTTTCTGCCGGTTAAGTTGTCGAGGGCTGATTTCTTTTCCCGTGATAAAAAGCCTTCTGTTTCGACCGCCAAACCTCTCAGGGGAGCATTTGCAACCGTTTGGCACCATTTTTGAGTGAATGGCCGAAAGTCAGATTTTTGATGAAATTGTGACCCCGGGGCTTAGGGATTTTTTCAAAAAAATATTTTTCTGCTGGTTAAGTTGTCGAGGGCTGATTTCTTTTCCGTTTGGCACCATTTTTGAGTGAATTGCCGAAAGTCAGATTTTTGATGAAATTGTGATCCCGGGGCTTAGGGTTTTTTTCAAAAAAATATTTTTCTGCCGGTTAAGTTGTCGAGGGCTGATTTCTTTTCCCGTGATAAAAAGCCTTTTGTTTCGACCGCCAAACCTCTCAGGGGAGCATTTGCAACCGTTTGGCACCATTTTTGAGTGAATGGCCAAAAGTCAGATTTTTGATGAAATTGTGACCCCGGGGCTTAGGGATTTTTTCAAAAAAATATATTTCTGACGGTTAAGTTGTCTTGGGTTGATTTATTTTCCCGTGATAAAAAGCCTTCTGTTTCGACCGCCAAACCTCTCAAGGGAGCATTTGCAACCGTTTGGCACCATTTTTGAGTGAATGGCCAAAAGTCAGATTTTTGATGAAATTGTGACCCCGGGGCTTAGGGATTTTTTCAAAAAAATATTTTTCTGCCGGTTAAGTTGTCTTGGGGTGATTTCTTTTTCCGTGATAAAAAGCCTTCTGTTTCGACCGCCAAACCTCTCAGGGGAGCATTTGCAACCGTTTGGCACCATTTTTGAGTGAATGGCCGAAAGTCAGATTTTTGATGAAATTGTGACCCCGGGGCTTCGGGATTTTTTCAAAAAAATTTTTTTCTGCCGGTTAAGTTGTCGAGGGCTGATTTCTTTTCCCGTGATAAATAGCCTTCTGTTTCGACCGCCAAACCTCTCAGGGAAGCATTTGCAACCGTTTGGCACCATTTTTGAGTGAATGGCCGAAAGTCAGATTTTTGATGAAATAGTGACCCCGGGGCTTAGGGATTTTTTCAAAAAAATATTTTTCTGCTGGTTAAGTTGTCGAGGGCTGATTTCTTTTCCCGTGATAAAAAGCCTTCTGTTTCGACCGCCAAACCTCTCAGGGGAGCATTTGCAACCGTTTGGCACCATTTTTGAGTGAATGGCCGAAAGTCAGATTTTTGATGAAATAGTGACCCCGGGGCTTAGGGATTTTTTCAAAAAAATATTTTTCTGCCGGTTAAGTTGTCAAGGGCTGATTTCTTTTAACGTGATAAAAAGCCTTCTCTTTCGACCGCCAAACCTCTCAGGGGAGCATTTGCAACCGTTTGGCACCATTTTTGAGTGAATGGCCGAAAGTCAGATTTTTGATGAAATTGTGACCCCGGGGCTTAGGGATTTTTTCAAAAAAATATTTTTCTGCCGGTTAAGTTGTCGAGGGCTGATTTCTTTTCCCGTGATAAATAGCCTTCTGTTTCGACCGCCAAACCTCTCAGGGGAGCATTTGCAACCGTTTGGCCCCATTTTTGAGTGAATGGCCGAAAGTCAGATTTTTGATGAAATTGTGACCCCGGGGCTTAGGGATTTTTTCAAAAAAATATTTTTCTGCCGGTTAAGTTGTCTTGGGGTGATTTCTTTTCCCGTGATAAAAAGCCTTCTGTTTCGACCGCCAAACCTCTCAGGGGAGCATTTGCAACCGTTTGGCACCATTTTTGAGTGAAGGGCCGAAAGTCAGATTTTTGATGAAATTGTGACCCCGGGGCTTAGGGATTTTTTCAAAAAAATATTTTTCTGCCGGTTAAGTTGTCAAGGGCTGATTTCTTTTCCCGTGATAAAAAGCCTTCTGTTTCGACCGCCAAACCTCTCAGGGGAGCATTTGCAACCGTTTGGCACCATTTTTGAGTGAATGGCCGAAAGTCAGATTTTTGATGAAATTGTGACCCCGGGGCTTAGGGATTTTTTCAAAAAAATATTTTTCTGCCGGTTAAGTTGTCGAGGGCTGATTTCTTTTCCCGTGATAAATAGCCTTCTGTTTCGACCGCCAAACCTCTCAGGGGAGCATTTGCAACCGTTTGGCCCCATTTTTGAGTGAATGGCCGAAAGTCAGATTTTTGATGAAATTGTGACCCCGGGGCTTAGGGATTTTTTCAAAAAAATATTTTTCTGCCGGTTAAGTTGTCTTGGGGTGATTTCTTTTCCCGTGATAAAAAGCCTTCTGTTTCGACCGCCAAACCTCTCAGGGGAGCATTTGCAACCGTTTGGCACCATTTTTGAGTGAATGGCCGAAAGTCAGATTTTTGATGAAATAGTGACCCCGGGGCTTAGGGATTTTTTCAAAAAAATATTTTTCTGCCGGTTAAGTTGTCGAGGGCTGATTTCTTTTCCCGTGATAAAAAGCCTTCTGTTTCGACCGCCAAACCTCTCAGGGGAGCATTTGCAACCGTTTGGCACCATTTTTGAGTGAATGGCCGAAAGTCAGATTTTTGATGAAATTGTGACCCCGGGGCTTAGGGATTTTTTCAAAAAAATATTTTTCTGCTGGTTAAGTTGTCGAGGGCTGATTTCTTTTCCGTTTGGCACCATTTTTGAGTGAATTGCCGAAAGTCAGATTTTTGATGAAATTGTGACCCCGGGGCTTAGGGATTTTTTCAAAAAAATATTTTTCTGCCGATTAAGTTGTCGAGGGCTGATTTCTTTTCCGTTTGGCACCATTTTTGAGTGAATGGCCGAAAGTCAGATTTTTGATGAAATAGTGACCCCGGGGCTTAGGGATTTTTTCAAAAAAATATTTTTCTGCCGGTTAAGTTGTCGAGGGCTGATTTCTTTTCCCGTGATAAAAAGCCTTCTGTTTCGACCGCCAAACCTCTCAGGGGAGCATTTGCAACCGTTTGGCACCATTTTTGAGTGAATGGCCGAAAGTCAGATTTTTGATGAAATTGTGACCCCGGGGCTTAGGGATTTTTTCAAAAAAATATTTTTCTGCTGGTTAAGTTGTCGAGGGCTGATTTCTTTTCCGTTTGGCACCATTTTTGAGTGAATTGCCGAAAGTCAGATTTTTGATGAAATTGTGATCCCGGGGCTTAGGGATTTTTTCAAAAAAATATTTTTCTGCCGGTTAAGTTGTCGAGGGCTGATTTCTTTTCCCGTGATAAAAAGCCTTTTGTTTCGACCGCCAAACCTCTCAGGGGAGCATTTGCAACCGTTTGGCACCATTTTTGAGTGAATGGCCAAAAGTCAGATTTTTGATGAAATTGTGACCCCGGGGCTTAGGGATTTTTTCAAAAAAATATATTTCTGACGGTTAAGTTGTCTTGGGTTGATTTATTTTCCCGTGATAAAAAGCCTTCTGTTTCGACCGCCAAACCTCTCAAGGGAGCATTTGCAACCGTTTGGCACCATTTTTGAGTGAATGGCCAAAAGTCAGATTTTTGATGAAATTGTGACCCCGGGGCTTAGGGATTTTTTCAAAAAAATATTTTTCTGCCGGTTAAGTTGGCGAGGGCTGATTTCTTTTCCCGTGATAAAAAGCCTTCTGTTTCGACCGCCAAACCTCTCAGGGGAGCATTTGCAACCGATTGGCACCATTTTTGAGTGAATGGCCGAAAGTCAGATTTTTGATGAAATTGTGACCCCGGGGCTTAGGGATTTTTTCAAAAAAATATTTTTCTGCCGGTTAAGTTGTCTTGGGGTGATTTCTTTTTCCGTGATAAAAAGCCTTCTGTTTCGACCGCCAAACCTCTCAGGGGAGCATTTGCAACCGTTTGGCACCATTTTTGAGTGAATGGCCGAAAGTCAGATTTTTGATGAAATTGTGACCCCGGGGCTTAGGGATTTTTTCAAAAAAAAATTTTTCTGCCGGTTAAGTTGTCGAGGGCTGATTTCTTTTCCCGTGATAAATAGCCTTCTGTTTCGACCGCCAAACCTCTCAGGGAAGCATTTGCAACCGTTTGGCACCATTTTTGAGTGAATGGCCGAAAGTCAGATTTTTGATGAAATAGTGACCCCGGGGCTTAGGGATTTTTTCAAAAAAATATTTTTCTGCTGGTTAAGTTGTCGAGGGCTGATTTCTTTTCCCGTGATAAAAAGCCTTCTGTTTCGACCGCCAAACCTCTCAGGGGAGCATTTGCAACCGTTTGGCACCATTTTTGAGTGAATGGCCGAAAGTCAGATTTTTGATGAAATTGTGACCCCGGGGCTTAGGGATTTTTTCAAAAAAATATATTTCTGCCGGTTAAGTTGTTGAGGGCTGATTTCTTTTCCCGTGATAAAAAGCCTTCTGTTTCGACCGCCAAACCTCTCAGGGGAGCATTTGCAACCGTTTGGCACCATTTTTGAGTGAATGGCCGAAAGTCAGATTTTTGATGAAATAGTGACCCCGGGGCTTAGGGATTTTTTCAAAAAAATATTTTTCTGCCGGTTAAGTTGTCAAGGGCTGATTTCTTTTAACGTGATAAAAAGCCTTCTCTTTCGACCGCCAAACCTCTCAGGGGAGCATTTGCAACCGTTTGGCACCATTTTTGAGTGAATGGCCGAAAGTCAGATTTTTGATGAAATTGTGACCCCGGGGCTTAGGGATTTTTTCAAAAAAATATTTTTCTGCCGGTTAAGTTGTCGAGGGCTGATTTCTTTTCCCGTGATAAAAAGCCTTCTGTTTCGACCGCCAAACCTCTCAGGGGAGCATTTGCAACCGTTTGGCACCATTTTTGAGTGAATGGCCGAAAGTCAGATTTTTGATGAAATTGTGACCCCGGGGCTTAGGGATTTTTTCAAAAAAATATTTTTCTGCTGGTTAAGTTGTCGAGGGCTGATTTCTTTTCCGTTTGGCACCATTTTTGAGTGAATTGCCGAAAGTCATATTTTTGATGAAATTGTGACCCCGGGGCTTAGGGATTTTTTCAAAAAAATATTTTTCTGCCGATTAAGTTGTCGAGGGCTGATTTCTTTTCCGTTTGGCACCATTTTTGAGTGAATGGCCGAAAGTCAGATTTTTGATGAAATAGTGACCCCGGGGCTTAGGGATTTTTTCAAAAAAATATTTTTCTGCCGGTTAAGTTGTCGAGGGCTGATTTCTTTTCCCGTGATAAAAAGCCTTCTGTTTCGACCGCCAAACCTCTCAGGGGAGCATTTGCAACCGTTTGGCACCATTTTTGAGTGAATGGCCGAAAGTCAGATTTTTGATGAAATTGTGACCCCGGGGCTTAGGGATTTTTTCAAAAAAATATTTTTCTGCTGGTTAAGTTGTCGAGGGCTGATTTCTTTTCCGTTTGGCACCATTTTTGAGTGAATTGCCGAAAGTCAGATTTTTGATGAAATTGTGATCCCGGGGCTTAGGGTTTTTTTCAAAAAAATATTTTTCTGCCGGTTAAGTTGTCGAGGGCTGATTTCTTTTCCCGTGATAAAAAGCCTTTTGTTTCGACCGCCAAACCTCTCAGGGAGCATTTGCAACCGTTTGGCACCATTTTTGAGTGAATGGCCAAAAGTCAGATTTTTGATGAAATTGTGACCCCGGGGCTTAGGGATTTTTTCAAAAAAATATATTTCTGACGGTTAAGTTGTCTTGGGTTGATTTATTTTCCCGTGATAAAAAGCCTTCTGTTTCGACCGCCAAACCTCTCAAGGGAGCATTTGCAACCGTTTGGCACCATTTTTGAGTGAATGGCCAAAAGTCAGATTTTTGATGAAATTGTGACCCCGGGGCTTAGGGATTTTTTCAAAAAAATATTTTTCTGCCGGTTAAGTTGTCTTGGGGTGATTTCTTTTTCCGTGATAAAAAGCCTTCTGTTTCGACCGCCAAACCTCTCAGGGGAGCATTTGCAACCGTTTGGCACCATTTTTGAGTGAATGGCCGAAAGTCAGATTTTTGATGAAATTGTGACCCCGGGGCTTCGGGATTTTTTCAAAAAAATTTTTTTCTGCCGGTTAAGTTGTCGAGGGCTGATTTCTTTTCCCGTGATAAATAGCCTTCTGTTTCGACCGCCAAACCTCTCAGGGAAGCATTTGCAACCGTTTGGCACCATTTTTGAGTGAATGGCCGAAAGTCAGATTTTTGATGAAATAGTGACCCCGGGGCTTAGGGATTTTTTCAAAAAAATATTTTTCTGCTGGTTAAGTTGTC